>NC_084797.1:201407308-203807308 GCF_963169125.1 Humulus lupulus
TTTCTTTTATTCAGATCCTAACTCTTGTTATTGATTCTTGATTAGGTATTTAAGTTCTTGAAACTTAAGGTCCTTCTTGGTAAGTTTCTTTTTAATGGTTTAGTTCTCATTTCATCTTTATTCTTTAGAGATTCTCAGCATTTTACGGTTGGTTTACAGGAGTTTCTAAATCCCGTTCTTGTTCCCAAATATCCCGGCTTTTGGTAAGGAAAATAGGATAGATTTTATGTGCTTATATGTTATGTTTATGTTATGATATGTATATGTATAGTATGTTTTATAGTCCTTGGGCATATGACTTGTTTAGCTAGCAAGCCCCAAGAATTTATGAGCATATGACTTGCTTAGCTAACAAGTCCCAAGAAGTATGATGGCCATTGTAGTACTATATGATATATGTTTGTTGATAGTCATATGTTTTTTTATAGTATATGATATAGTCTTATGCTTATGAATTATGATGTATGTTTTAATAGATTTTGGTTCAAGCCGGGACATAGTTGAACACTTGTATTAATTATAACATAAGGTTTGATTGATATAGCTGATTATGAAGATGATATTTATTATACTATAAGGTTTAGATAGACCCAATAAGATAATGACACTTGTCATGTGCATGTTTATTGAGAAATTAAGTATTTTTGAGGAATAGATTATTAAGAGTAATATTTGAAAACCCCAGAGTCTGCCAGCAGCTTTGAAATCGTTATAGGACTCAGTCAAAGCTGTTTACTCAATTCAAATTAGGTTGAAAAAGTGCAATTACGTTTATAATATTTCAGCATATGCCGATATATCGCCACTCGGGGAATACGAAAAATACGTAACTTCACATGAACACTTCGACGAGCCTCGGGAACATAAGCCCAGGCGATATATTGCCTAGAATGGGTGATATATCGGCTCTAGGGCATTATTTTTGAATAATTTTGAAACCGATCTCATTTTATTCCATAACCTCTTGATAAGCTCAGAATCTTTTTGACCGAGTTTTAAGCCTTTGTTGAACGATTATTCAAATGTTTTTCAATTAAAAGTCATTATTTTTATTCAAGCTAAATGAAGATCTTTTCATTCTTGAACTCTATAAATAGGACCTAGTACCCAGCCATTTCTTCATTCTTCAAGCTGAGTTCAGAGCCTTCAAGCTGCTAGGTTTACTTTAGAGTTTTAAACAATTGGGTTGGGGTTATAAGCTTTATCATTTTAAGCTTATTAAACACTTGGGAAGTAAGGTTCATAGTGTGTATTTCGATTTCGAGGTGTAGTACGGTCATAGTGCATTCAAAGGTATTCCTATTCCTAGTCCATTTCTGTATATTTCATTAGTTTTTATAGTTTTTCTCTACTCAATTCCTAACTTGCTATTTTCATTCGTGGTTAGGCATCTAAGTTCTTTGAACTTGAGGTTCTTGTCGGTAAGTACCTTCTCGGTGGTTTAGTTCATTCCTTTTCATCTCTTTCTTTTAGAATACTCACCTTTCTGTTCATGGTTTTTAGGAGTGTTCCAAAATCTCATCCTTGTTCTCACATACCAGTATTTGGTAAGGAAAATAGGATAGTTATTATATGCTTATATGATTATGCTATAGTATGTTTTATATTTGTTATGATATATGTATGTTTTGGGGCTTATAGTTGCTTAAATAGCAAACCCCAACACTTTTATGTTATTGGGGCTTATAGTTGCTTAGCTAGCAAACCTCATTGTAGTATGAGGCTTATAGTTGCTTAGTTAGCAAACCCCAATGATTACCATGTACATGGGTTAGAATTATGATATATGTTTATAGTTTATGTTTATGTTTATGTTGCATGCTTTTTGGTTGATTTTCCTTGCTGGGCATTAGGCTCATTCCTTTGTTTTATATGTGCAGAAAAATAGTTATGGCAGTGGTAAGATTCTTGGCAGCTTGGGATTGTGTATTGAGGGAGAATGGATTCGGTGGACTGGGTGAACGATTCGAGGGTAAATTATCTTTTAGTCATTTTATTATGTTTCTATGTATTTTCCGTAGTTTGTTTTGTAATGAATTTTAAGATTTAAGTTATGTTTTGTTTTTTAAACAATGGGATCCCATATCCTAACCGAATTTTTATGTATTTCAACCTTTTCCTTACAATTATTTTTTTTATAAAGTTATGAATGTTTCATATGTATGTTTTCTTAAGATTAGTATCTATGTATAGTAGTTATTAATGGTCCAAAGTCTAGAATAAGTTGGGTCATTACAGAGACATATCTAGTTCGCGGTAACTCGAATATATGGCGTATCCGTGGATCCTAAAGACCCGAGTATTTTATACGATCATTTATGGCCAGCCTGTAATATTTAATGTCCCAGATATTAGGAGACCATTTATTTCGTGATTAGATCATATCCTAGTATAAATGATAATATTTTATATTAAATGTAATACATATGTAAATCCATGATTGACTCACGCGGTTACCCAAACCTGTCCAAGGGATTTCTCTATAAATACTGAGAATATTGGATAGGAAGAGGGACGATTATTCTATAATACTGAAACTCTGCCAAAATAGAGAGAAAAACAATAATAATATAGACTCGTGGACTAGGTGGATTTTAACCATTGAACCACGTAAAAAGATCTGTGTTCTTGAGAGTTCATTTCTTATTTTCGGTTTATTATCAAGCACTAGTCAGCTTTTGTTATTTTCTTAAGTCACTGTTGGCGAAAAACCGTGTCAACATGTTATCAGACGGGAGATTCTGGATGAATCTCACACTGCCCCGTACTCTTTGCATCCAGGCACCACAAAGATGTATCAAGATCTAAAAACTTTATATTGGTGGTCAAGGATGAAGAGGAATGTGACCGAGTATGTGGTCAAGTGTCTGACGTGTCAGCAGTTCAAGGCTAAACATCAGAGACCAGTGGGACTATTACAGCCCTTGGATATCCTAGAGTGGAAGTGGGAGGACATCACAATGGATTTTGTGGTGGGATTTCCCAGGATGGTGGGTCAACACGATTCAGTGTGGGTTATTGTAGACCGAAGACCGATACATTAAGTCAAATCACTTTCTACTAGTGAGGAAGACATATAAAATTGACCAGTATGCAAATCTATATGTGAGAGAGATACTACGTCTTCATGGAGCTTCGAGGTTGATCGTTTCAGATCGGGACCCCACATTTACTTCCAAGTTTTGGGGAAGTTTGTAGAAGGCGATGGGAACCTAGTTGAAGTTTAGTACAACTTATCACCCTCAGAATGATGGTCAGTCTAAGAGGACTATCTAGATATTGGAGGACATGCTGAGAGCATGTGTAATGGACTTTGAAGAGTCCTGGAGTAAGTATTTGCCTCTGATAGAGTTTTCCTACAACAACAGCTACCAGGCGACCTTTGGAGTTGCTCCTTATGAGGTGCTGTATGGTAAAAAATGTAGATCACCCATTCACTGGGATGAGATGGGTGACTGAGATACTTGGGTCCTGAAGCAGTTCAGAGGACCAATGAGGCTATCGAAGATTAGAGCTTGGATGCTCGCATCACAGAGTAGACAGAAAATTTATGCGGATTTGAGGCACATGAACGTGGAGTTCCAACTGGGAGACTATGTCTTCCTTAGAGTTTCACCACTGAAAGGGGTGAAAAGGTTTGGAAAGAAGGGCAAGTTGAGCCCTAGATTCGTAGGACCTTTTGAGATCCTGGAGAGGATTGGCCAGGTAGCCTATTGATTTGCCTTACCTCTGGCATTTTTGACTGTGCATAATGTATTCCATATTTTGATGCTGCGCAAGTATGTATCTGATGAGGCTCATGTATTGAGTTATGATGATCTGGAGCTGCATGCAGACTTATCCTTTGAGGAACAGCTAGTCCAGATATTAGACAAGAAGGCCAAGGTCCCGAGGAATAAAACCATACCTTTGGTTAAGGTATTATGGAGGAACAACAAGGTTGAGGAGGCGACAAGGTCAAGGAGGCGACCTGGGAATTGGAGTCAAACTTGTGGGATCAGTATCCCGAGCTGTTCAGATAAAATTTCGAGGAAGAAATTTCTGTAAGGAGAGGATAATTGTAACACCCCAATTTCCTTAGTATGGCTTAGTGCTTGGATTAAGGGGCTGGGAGAAAATAATTGAGTTAATTGTGTGCTTATGTGTTATGAGCATGTTATTATGTGAATTGTATTATGATATGATTATGCTTGCATGTTTAAGTGTATTAAATATGCATGTGTGCCCGTTTCTTATTAGGAGGAAATTTTCGTAATTCTGACTCAATGAGGGTATAACCGTATATGTGTAATATATAATTGTGACCGCATTATTATGTGGATATATTTGAGTTACCCAGCACGAGGCGATCTTAGGGAGCAAGTTAGCGGAAAAGTCACAATGGGGTAAATACCTGGCTTGGGGCGAGCTTAGGGGTATTTTGGTAATTTGGTAAATTACAGGGAATTATAGAGTAATGAGAATTAATTGATGAATATTGGATTGATGGAATATTTGGGATTATGTGAGGTAACTTGGGAATAACAGGAATCCCGGGCGAAGAAAAAGACTAAAATGCCCTTGGGTATGCTTTGGGGCTAAGTTAGGGGCTAGGGGTAGATTGGTCCTTTTGCCACCTAACTAGTGTGAAGTGAGCTAAGGTTGAGGGGTCTAGGCTCATTCACGTTCTCAGATTTGCTCTTCCTCTCATGGTGTTCACTTAGGAGCTTTGAGGAGATTTGTCTAGAACCCAACCCAAGTCCAATTTTGGTGAAAATCGAAGGGGAATCTTATGGAGTAGCAGTTGAAGACTGGGACTAGAGATTGCTAGGGCCATCATCAACCCCAGGAAATTTGAAATTCAGAAGTGAGATCCCCTTGTTTTGACATTCAAATGGTGTTTCTAAGATTTTATGATTTTTGATTCCTAGTTGAGTTGTATGTTGTGTTTGTAATGAGTTTGAGTAATGGTTTTTGTTGCCTAGGCTTAGTACAATGTTTCTGTGGCTAGAATCATGTTAGAAACACATGGTTGGGTCGAAATTGGGGTATGAAATTGTAGAGAAATCGCAGAGTTAGCGAATTGGGGAAGAACACCTATATTGGGCAAATGTTTGGTTTTTGGTGACCTAGCGCGAGCTAGGTCGAGCGCGACTGCGCTAGTGTCTAGAAAGGGGAAAATTGGAATCCAATTTGAGTCTTGAGTTGTGGGGTGCGATTGCGCCAATGGTCTAGAAGCCCCAAATTTTCTGTAGGCGTGATCGTGCCAGGTGTGGCGTGCTGCCCCTTTGGAACACCCACATGGGGCCATTTTGTAATGAGCATGCCTTGGTGCTTGATCATTAGTCAAGTCTTGCACCAAGCAACCTCATGGGATAGGGTAGTGGCAGTTTTGTAATATTGCATATGTCTCCCAGACAAAAATCATATATGTTCCTGGGAAGAATTTATTTCCCTAGAAGGCTCCTTAGGGGGAGGTGACCTGGTGACTTAGGGAAGCACCATGGCCATCAGCAGATAGGGGCCAAAGCTGTGTACTCCCTTGCCCTATCAAGGCTATATATTAATGAAATAACATTTATCCATACTTGCCCCTGTGTGCTTCCTTGTTGCTTATGTGTTACTTGTTTGTTACCTTCGTTGGGCCACTGTGTGCCACTTGCCTTGTTGTGTGCTTTGTGTTGTGTGGACGTTCCTAGGAATGACTTGCTTTGTGCTTGCTCATACTTCGTTATTCTCCCATTGCATGTCCGAGATGTGTATGTGGCTAACCGCTGAGTTTGTTTGCCTGTAGGTGTGTGTTGTAGGCTGACTTGCTAGCTTGAAGAGTCTGCAAGTGCCGCACGTTCCGTCTAGTTGGAGTACCCAAATAGCCGGCCCGTGACAGTTGGTATCAGAGCCAAGTTAGAAAGCGCTTGGCAAAAACACACTATGGTGAGCAACACTCAGAGGATCGAAGCTCTTGAGAAGCGAGTAGGGGAACTAGATGGCCTGGACGAGAGGGTCAGGGATCTTTCCTCTGCAAGTCAGGACTCGGGATCGTCTGATGCAAACAATCGCATAGCTGCGTTGGAGAAGGAGAATGATGTTCTTCTATCCAGAATTATCGCGTTGGAGAAAAGAAACACTCCAACAAGTACTTCTGTTTCCCCTCGGTGGGAGGAACGCATCACGGTGGTGGAGCGCATGCTAAAGGAACAAGAAGTTTCAATAAATGACACGACGGAAGATTGCAGGGAGGCAGTCGGTGTGCTCAGAGAAGAAATGGCTGAGCTGTCTGCCAAGGTAAACCTGACCATGCGAGCGGTTGGGAATGCCCCTGCAACAGGGCCGATAGGTATGGAGTATGGCCGAGCCAAAGTACCCGAGCCTAGGCCCTATAATGGGGCTAGAGATGCAAAGGATTTGGAGAATTTCCTCTTTGACATGGAACATTACTTTAGAGTCGTGCGGGCCGATTCGGAAGATGGAAAGGTCGACATGGCTACCATGTATTTGTCGGGGGATGCTAAGGTGTGGTGAAGGACCAAGTATGATGACATAGAGAATGGCAGGTGTACCATCACATCTTGGGCGGACCTGAAGAGAGAATTAAAGACGCAATTTCTGCAAGAAAATGTAGCTTACATAGCTCGTCGCCAGTTAAGAGAGCTTAAACAAGTCGGGATTGTCCGAGAATATGTAAAGAGATTTTCGGGACTGATGCTCGATATAAAAGACATGTCTGAAGTGGATAGGCTCTTCTGCTTCCTCGAGGGATTGAAATCGTGGGCCAAGCAAGAACTTCAAAGACAGCAGGTGTCTGATCTGGCCACCGCTCAAGTTACTGCCGAACGCTTAACAGACTACACTCCGGAGAGCAGCCTGCCGAAAAGGGCTACTCCTCCAGCCAGCTCAAGTAGCGCCGGGAGTAAGAAGTCTGGGAAGTCCTGGCAGGGTAAGAGTGGGGGAGAGAAGAGGACAGCTGAGTCCAATTCTTCCAGTGGGACAGATGCTGCTGCAGGGAAGAAGCCGCTAGTTTGTTGGATTTGCAAAGGCCCACACAAGTCGGCAGTTTGCCAATTCCGGGGCAAGCTGAATGCCCTCATCGGCCAAGAACAATAGGGCGAAGGAGAAGAGGAAGAAGAAGAGTACGCGTACATGGGCGCTGTCCGCCTGTTGAATGCTCTCAAGAAGCATGGCGAGAAAGGGAAGAAGACCCTGGGGAAAGGGCTAATGTTCGTGGATGCCGCTATCAATGGCAAGCCTGCCAAGAGCGTGATGATCGATACTGGCGCCACCCACAACTTCATCTCTGAACTCGAAGCAAAGCGACTGGGACTAAAGCTGGAGAAAGATGCAGGCCGCATGAAGCGGTCAACTCCAAAGCCTTGGCCACAACTGGCGTGGCTAAAGGGGTAAAAGTGAAAATCGACATGTGGGAAGGGCAGACTGATTTGGTGGTCGTCCATATGGACGACTTCGATGTAGTTTTGGGAATGGACTTTCTAACCGAGAAGGGTGCCATTCCAATTTCTGCAACTGGAAGCTTACTCATAATGGGAGAGACTCCTTCAATGGTACCTGCAAAGGTGAAACCACCCCCTGCTGTGAAGCTTCTATCAGCTTTACAGTTCAAGAAGGGTGTGAGGAAGCAGGAGCCCACTTATGTAGCTGTACCCACCGTGTTCGAAGAAGTAGTGGAAGAAATTGTTCCACTAGAAATTACGAGGGTCTTAAAGGTGTATGGGGATGTGATACCAGATAAACTCCCCAAAGCCTTGCCACCAAAGAGGGGGATTGATCACCAGATAGAGCTGGTGCCCGGAGCGAAACCTCCAACAAAAGCGCCATACAAAATGGCACCCCCTGAGCTAGAAGAATTGAGGAAGCAATTAAAAGAGCTATTGGAGGCAGGCTTCATCAGACCATCGAAGGAGCCATATGGCGCACCGGTGCTATTCCAGAAGAAGCACGATGGGAGCTTGAGACTGTGCATCGACTATAGGACTCTCAATAAGGTGACAGTTCGCAACACATACCCCATTCCTCTGATCGCTGATTTGTTCGACTAGCTAAGTGGAGCCAAATACTTCACCAAGTTGGACTTGAGATCGGGCTACTATCAGGTGAGGATTGCAGATGGGGATGAACCAAAGACTACGTGTGTTACTCGATACGGAGCATTTGAGTTTCGAGTAATGCCGTTTGGGTTGACAAATGCACCTGCTACCTTCTATACACTAATGAACCAAGTATTCCACGAGTATCTAGATAAGTTCATGGTGGTGTACTTGGATGACATCGTGGTTTATAGCGCCACGATAGAAGAGCATCAAGAACACTTGGCTCAAGTGTTTGAGAAGTTGAGAGAGAACCAGCTATATGTGAAGCGAGAGAAATGCTCGTTTGCACAGGAGAGCATCAAGTTCTTAGGCCACGTGGTGGAACGTGGCCGTATTCGTATGGATCTGGGGAAGGTGAGGGCAATCCAGGAATGGAAAGCCCCCACAAACGTGAAAGAACTCCGCTCCTTCTTGGGCCTAGCCAACTACTATAGACGATTTGTGGACGGCTACTCAAGAAGGGCGACACCCTTGACCGAGCTTCTGAAAAAGGGTGTGATTTGGGCGTGGACTGACAAGTGTGCTGAAGCGTTCAGAAGTTTGAAAGAAGCCATGATGAAGGATCCTGTTCTTGCCTTGCCAACTATTAACAAGCCCTTCGAAGTACAGACAGATGCATCAGATTATGCTCTGGGAGGGGTACTAGTACAAGAGGACCACCCGGTCGCATACGAAAGTCGCAAGCTGTCTGAAGCTGAGAGGAGGTATACTGCCCAGGAGAAGGAGCTCCTCGCAGTTATACATTGCTTGCGAGTATGGAGGCATTACTTGCTGGGGTCAAAGTTCGTAGTGAAGACGGATAATGCAGCTGTGAGTCATTTCCTTACTCAGCCGAAGCTGACCCCTAAGCAGGCTCGATGGCAGGATTTTGTGGCAGAATTCGACTTCCGTTTTGAGCACAGGGCAAGACGCTTGAACCAGGCAGCTGACGCCTTGAGTCGCAAAGCGGAGTTGGCGACTCTAAAGATCATGGCTAGTTTATCGGCTAGCGTGGTGAACACTCCACTCAAGGAACGCATTAAAGAAAACCTAGAGAAAGACCCAGTTGTCAGGACCATCCTGAAGCTCGTAAAAGAAGGCAAGACTCGCCAGTTCTGGGTGGAGGATGACCTTCTGTGGGCTAAAGGGGGGCGCTTGTATGTTCCAAAAGCTGGAGATTTGCGAAGGACATTACTAAGCGAGTGTCATGACACTCTGTGGGCAGGTCATCCAGGGTGGCAGAGAACCCATGCCCTCTTGAAGCAGGGATACTACTGGCTACAAATGCGGGACGATGTAGTGGAGTACACCAAGACCTGTCTAGTCTGCCAGCAAGACAAGGTCGATAGGAACAAGACACCTGGGTTGTTGGAGCCCTTGTGAGTCCCAAGCCGACCGTGGGAGAGCGTGTCGCTTGACTTTATCACCAGTCTTCCGAAGACAAGAGATTTAAGTGCGATCTTGGTGGTCGTGGATAGATTCTCGAATTATGCAACATTCATCCCAGTGTCGAAGTACTGTTCGGCAGAAGAGACATCTAGACAATTTTTCAAACATATTGTCAAATATTGGGGAGTGCCCCAGAACATCGTCAGTGACCGAGATGGAAGATTCACGGGGACATTTTGGTCCGAATTATTCAATCTCTTGGGGTCACAACTGAATATTTCCTCGAGCTACCATCCGTAGACAGATGGGCAGACAGAAAGATTCAACGGGATGTTGGAAGAGTACTTGCGCCACTTTGTCAATGCCAATCAGAAGAATTGGCCGCAACTACTCGATGTAGCTCAATTTTGTTTCAACTCTCAAAAGAGTTCTTCGTCGAATAAGAGCCCTTTTGAAGTTGTTAATGGACAGCAACCACTGTTACCCCACACAGTGGACGAATATCGCGGTCGGAACCCGCGAGCCTTTCACTTCACCAAAGACTGGAAGAAGACAACAGAGATTGCCCGAGCTTATCTAGAAAAAGCCTCAAGAAGAATGAAGAAGTGGGCAGATCAGAAGCGCAGACCACTGGAGTTCAAAGCAGGTGACTTAGTGTTAATCAAGCTGCGGCCCGAACAGTTGAGATTCCGAGGGGACAAAGACATCAGACTCGTCCGCAAGTACGAGGGTCCAGTCTCAGTCATCTCAAAAGTTGGCCTAACTTCATACAAAGTCGACCTACCCGCTTGGATGAAGATACACCCGGTCCTTCACATCAGCAACTTGAAGCTGTATCATGAAGATCCAGCCAATCCAGAGCGCAACCAGTCAACCAGAGGAGGAGTCAGTGTTCAGCCAAGGAGCAAGCGTCAACCTGAAGAAATCCTGGCGGAAAGAACGGCCACCACTGACCGTAAAAAGCATAAAGAATATCTGGTAAAATGGAAGGGGCTCGCTGATGACGAAATCAGCTGGGAAAGGGCGGAAGACTTGAAGAAGCTCACGCAGAAGATTGAAGATCTACAAGCTACTTCGTCGAGGGCGCCAAAAGATTAAGTGGGGGAGAGTGTGGCGTGCTGCCCCTTTGGCACACCCACATGGGGCCATTTTGTAATGAGCATGCCTTGGTGCTTGATCATTAGTCAAGTCTTGCACAAAGCAACCTCATGGGATAGGGTAGTGGCAGTTTTGTAATATTGCATATGTCTCCCAGACAAAAATCATATATGTTCCTGGGAAGACTTTATTTCCCTAGAAGGCTCCTTAGGGGGAGGTGACCTGGTGACTTAGGGAAGCACCATGGCCATCAGCAGATAGGGGCCAAAGCTGTGTACTCCCTTGCCCTATCAAGGCTATATATTAATGAAATAACATTTATCCATACTTGCCCCTGTGTGCTTCCTTGTTGCTTATGTGTTACTTGTTTGTTACCTTCGTTGGGCCACTGTGTGCCACTTGCCTTGTTGTGTGCTTTGTGTTGTGTGGACGTTCCTAGGAATGACTTGCTTTGTGCTTGCTCATACTTCGTTATTCGCCCGTTGCATGTCCGAGATGTGTATGTGGCTAACCGCTGAGTTTGTTTGCCTGGAGGTGTGTGTTGTAGGCTGACTTGCTAGCTTGAAGAGTCTGCAAGTGCCGCACGTTCCATCTAGTTGGAGTACCCAAATAGCCGGCCCGTGACACCAGGGGCCCCGAAATGCTGATTTTTAGGGCTAGGCCCAGGGGCTCGGGAATTTGATTTGGGAGCCAGCTTGGGGTCTCGGGGGACATTTTTAGCGCCCTGTTAACTGGGAACAATGGTTTTAAGAGTTAGAGTTCAGTTTGGAACTCGGGTTCTGGCGTAATTCCTAATGAACATATACTTGTGTTGTGACTAGGATTTTCGCCAGGCTTGGGTATATGTTAAATGTAATACGATTCAGGTAAGAAAAATGCACCCGATGTGTGAGAAACGTGATTAGGGCTTGGCCCAGTTATTAAATGTAAACGTGCTTGGCCCAGATGTTAAATGTAATACGATTAGGGTTTGGCCCAACTATGAAATGTAAACATAATTAGGGCTCGGGCCTAGTTAATGAGCATAATTATAATTATGCTTGTGAATATCTGTTTAAGTACATTGTGTTGCGCTGTATCTATGTGTATGATGAATGTATTATATGTATGTATGTTCTTAACTGGAAAGCTCGACCTATAAGTCGAGGATCTGTCTATCGCACATAACTAAAAGCTCGGCCTGATATTTGAGGGAATATTTGGTTAAAAGGGCTTGACTTATAAGTTGAGGGCTTACAAGGCTTGATTTATAAGTCAAGGGTTTACAAGACTTAGCTTATAAGCCGTGGTCGACACTATGCGCGCTGAGCGGAGGCCGTTATGGCTAGGGAACCTTGGGAGTGTATTATGCACTTGATTGGCTCGGATGCCACTTGAATAAATAGAAGTGCGATAAGCACTTGTGTGACCCTGTGGTCATTTACTTTTACAATGTGCTTGCTTGGTTTCAATTATTACTGTTAAGCATGCTGTTATGTTCTATTGATTATCTGAGTATGTTAATATGTTTTCTTGCTGAGTCGTTTGGCTCACGGGTGCTATGTGGTGCATGTAAGGGTAAGGAGAAGCTTGGCCAGCCATGAGTTGGAGAGGTTAGAAGAGATGTGTCCATATGCAGTCTGCTCGACCGCCACGACTGAGATATCGTAGAGGAACTAGGGTTGGACCCTGTTTTGCCGCTTAGGTCGGCTTATTTTGTAATCCTTGAGTTGTAAACAATTTTTAAACTTGTAATTTAGGATCCCATGTAAAGACTAAAATTTTCAATGGAAATGTTTGTTCCTTTGACCATGAATTTTAATGCCTGAACCATTAGTCACTTAATCACATATTTTAGTCCGAATGTCTCATTTAATGAGTCCAGCACTAATTTAAACACACATCATAATGGTCCCTGTTTAGTAGGGCGTTACATGAATGGTGATCAACCATGAGTTGGAGGGCTTTGGAGCGACGCATACATGTTTGGCTTGCTCGACTGCCACAGTCGAGATTTATATTGAGAGACTCAGTGTAAAAATCCACATTTTGTCGCTTAGGTCGACTATTTGTAAAACTATAATTGTAATTATGTTTCTAATCATCTTTTTGGGGATCCCATGTAAACTCTTTTATAGTCTAAATGAAAAGTAATCTTTTAATCCAAAAAATTTACTACTTGGACCTTTATGTTACTTAAATTACACTTTTGCGAGTAAACATCTCACTTAACTAGTTAAGCACAATTTTAAACACACAAGGTAATGACTCTGAGTTAATAGAGCATTACAACTTGGTATCAAAGCTACCAAGGCTTATGGTTCCTGAAGATTGACTGAACATGTACGCTCATTGATAAAAACAAGCTTGACTCACGGTTTGGTATTTAATGTTTTGAATATGTGCTTAACCTCGCAATACAATTATATGCCTTATCTGCATGCTAGAATAGGGAGCATGAGATATACAGATGGGGTTTGGCCCCTGACTGCTATGTGAATGTGAAGAGAAATTCTTATTAGCATTGTTGTTGCATGTGAATGTTGTGTTTGTTTGGCTATGACCATGGGATGGTCTAGAGGCGATTAATCAGACTCTGCGGCAAGAGTGTGGAGGCATAATAGGTTATTGTGGAACCTCAGATGACTCCTCATTGAGTGGGAGCAAGCGTTAGTTAATCTGCAAGCTTAATTATAGAGATCGGAGGCAAGGTTGGGAAGCTGAGGCAATAAATTATGTTTGAGAATGTTTCTCAACATGTAATTCCTACACCGATATGTTTGGTGGTGCAACCTGAAGTAAGGAAATTGATTAGGACCATGTGAGAAAGGTTCCTGAAGTGATACCCTTCAGTTTTGAGGGAGGCTTAAATCCATTTAGAGCGGGATTGAGTAGCAGATAAGCATGAATAGTTTTATCTTTGATTTTATAAGGATGGTGGATGAGGATAGGATGGCTTATGCCAAGTTTATGCCAAGAGATGGTGCTTTGATATGGTGGGAGGTTATAACCCAGATTAAGAATATTGCTATAATGAGCCAGGAAGAATTCTGGTAAATATTATATTGATGTCATCGGACTACGAAGGTGGATAAGGTCACTAGTTAGATTAGGGCATTAGTACTATGACTGAAAATTCCTGCAAGCTTAATAGGTTGGCAATGATTACATATGGTATAGTGCCAACAGATGTCATAAAAAAAGAAAGATGTGTTTGGGAGTTGAATCATAGGATGGATAGCAATGGAAAGTCACATTTGTATTGGAAATTACTGTGTATGCTCGGGTGGTAGAGAAATCCTTTATTGTTTAGAGGACAAAGAACAAGGGATCTAGAGAGGGTGTCATAATACTTGGAGAACGACTCCTCTGTTTACAAGATCTAGTAGGGGTAATGGCCCCATTCACTTAAGGGAAAGCATATAAATATTTTTGGTGCTGCCAATTCAGATAAACAATTTTGGGGTACTCAAGGCAAGTGTTTGGGTGGAAAATAGAACTGGAGAACTTATTTTTAGGGCACACAACATAGGCGACAATTTAGTGCCATTTTTCTGGTTGTATCAAGTGTGGCGATAAATAAATTCTGAAGACCTTATGATGGGCATGGTGTGAGGTTTGGTACCCTTTTATTTATTAGAGAGTTAGTAATCTCTAGGAGTTGGATTAAATCTTGACCCGTGGAACCTAGATGGTAATTTTGAGCTTGTGGGAGAAGATCCCTTTGTGATTATGGGTGCTATGGATGGATCCTGTGTTCCGACGACTTCATGTTGAAGGCCAGAAACTCATTACGAACTGTTGAATTGGAAGATACCAAATTGGTGGGATAGCCCTGAATATGTCTCCAAAAGATTTACTTGAATCATCACCGCATCGAGAGACCGAAGGGGTGATAGAATTGGCGCCTGGGATAAAACCAACATCTAAGGAACTTTACTGAATGCTATCAACACAGTTAAAAGAACTTGGCGTTAGTTACAAGGACTACTTGACATGGGATTTATCAGACCTATCTTTTCGCCGTGGGGGTGTACCAGTATTATTTATGAAGAGGAGAGAGAGAGAGATTGTTGCGGATGTGTATCGATTACCAAGAATTGAATAATGTCATTATCAATGATAAGTATCCATCATTAAAGATTTATGACCCGAGTGATCAATTACAAGGCAAAACAAGATTCTTAAAAGATTGATCTTCGATCTGGTTATTACCAGCTGAGGATCAAGGAAGAAGACATTCTAAAATATGCTATTAGCATGAGGTAAGGACACCATGAATTTTTGGGGATGTCTTTTGAACTGACCAATGCTCTATCGAATTTTATGCATTTGACGAATAGAGAGTGTGATGATCGTTTGAACAAGTTTGTGCTGGTGTTAATTGATGACATATTGGTTTATACCTAGCTTGTATTTTAACACTTAGCTTTTGTATTTAACCAATGATAATAATTCCTTGTCTAGAAAAGGCTCGATACAAGGCAAGATTAGTGGCTATGGGGTTCGCTCAAAGAGAGGGTATAGACTACAATGAGATATTCTCACCACTACACACCATTATTCGAATGCTACTGAGTTTAGTTGCAGTCAAAGATTTAGAATTGGAATAGCTAGATGTTAAGACCACTTTTCTACATGGGGATTTGGAAAAATAAATTCTTATGAGGCGGCCAAAGGGATTTGAAGTGAAAGGAAAAGAATTGCATGTTTGTCTATTGAAAATGTCATTATATGGCCTAAAGCAATCACCATGGCAATGGTACAAACGTTTTTATGATATTGTTACCAAATTTGGTTTCAAAAGAAGTTCACATGACAGTTGTGTTTATGTTAGAAATGCAAAAGCATTAGTTTACTTATTATTATATGTAGATGAGATGCTTATTGCAAGAAAACATATAGGAGAAATAGACAAAGTCAAGAAGCTAATGAACATAGAGTTTGAAATGAAATATCTTGGATCGGCCAAGAGAATTTTTGGGATTGAAATCACTCGGGACAGAAAAAATAGAAGGCTCAAGTTGTTTCAAAGAGGATACATCACAAAGATACTTGACAAGTTCAAATTTGCTGATATAAAGTCAGTTAGTACTCCTATATCTCTACAATTTAAACTCTCTAGTAATAAATCTCCTATCATAGAAGAAGACAATAGCAAAATGAAGGAAATACTCTATACAAGTGTGGTTGGAAGCATAATGTACATTATGGTATGCACATGACTTGATTTGTGCCATGGGGTAAGCATTGTAAGTAGATTAATTTGAAATTTGGGCATAGAGCATTGGAAGGGATTCAAATGGATTATGAGGTATCTAAAAGGAACTATAAATACATGATTGGTGTATGACTCTATTACAGAAATAAATGGAGCTGTTGATTTTGTAGACTTTGACTATGCATGGGATATTGATTTAAGATCTCAATATGGTATATATTTAAGCTAAATGGTTGCACAATAAGTTGGAAGGAAAATCTTCAATCGATTTGTAATGCCCTGGTTAGCCAGGATCATTACACTGTGTGTTTAAAATAGTACTTAACTCGCTAAGCGAGTCATTTTGACTTAAACGTGTAATTAAAGACTAAATCAAGGCTAGGTACTAAAATTTTTGGTCAACGAAGTAATTAATTTTCATTAAAAATATTAAGTTTATACACGGGATCCCAAAAAGTGTTTACAGACTGATAAAAGACAAATAAAATACAGTTTAGCCATCCTAAGTGGCAAAACAAGGTTTAACCCTAGTTCCTCCCAAGCTATCCCAGCCGTGGCGGTTGAGTAGGCTGCATATGTACACACCGCCCCTGAAGCTCTCCAAATCATAGCTGGTCCAGCTCTCCATTTCCCTTACCTGCACCACATAGCACCCGTGATCCAAGGCTCAACAAGAAAACTTAAATCAACGGGTACAAATGAGCAACTATATATAAGCAGTAAACTTAAATCGATAAATTCAATCAGCAACAGAATATAAGCAATAAGCTTAGCAGGAATAACCTGCTCATTCAAACACATAATCCAACCTCAACAATCATTGTAATTAGTTAAGTGCAATCAACACTTCTGTTTATTTGTATAACGTTCAGGCCCGACACCCTTAGGCCGAGTCCTCTGGTCTTATAGCCGACCCCGACATGCTTAGACCGGGTTGTGTTCCGCACGCTTGGTATCGGCCTCGACGCCCTTAGGCCGACCTTCAGAGTAGATATAACCACATATATATTGCACAACATGCAACCAAATGCAACATATAAAAGCATGCCTTACCAGATATTCTCAAATGCAGTTATATCCATATTGTCACATATAGTCATAGTCATACTCATATTTATTAATAAGGGTTCGAGCCTCGATCACAACTTGGGTGCAGTTTTCTTTCCTTGAGTTCCATGAATAGACGATACGGCCTCAAGTACGATCCTGATCTTGAGCCTTGCAATAACCTAGTCACAACATAAACATACTCCTATTAGGGATTAACTTCAAATCCCAAGCCTCACTATAAACCATATCCTTAAGATTACTATTCTCAGTTGTCGGGACGTTAAAAACGTCCCCAAGCCCCCAAGTGAGCCACCAAATGGATTCCCGAGCTCCCCGAGCCCTAATCCTAAAATTAGAAAAACCACACTTCGGGACACCTGGCGCGGTCGCTCCCCTAGACTCGATACCTCAATCCCAACCAAATTTTCTGGTTTCTAGGACACTAGCACGGTTGCGCCACAACCTAGCGCGGTCGCGCTAGGTCACCACAAACCCAAAAACTACCCAAAAGCTTAGTGTTCTTCCCCAATTTCAGACTTACGATTTCTCCCTAAATTTCAGACCCGAAACTTGAGCCCAATTCAGCATTTCAGCAGATTTAAGGCCACAAAACGCCTCATACAACTTAGACCAACTATAATCCATGTCAAGACACCATGAAAACATATCAAAACACATTAGAACACTAATTTGCAGTTCTTTCAAACTCAAGCTTCTCTCCCAAAATTCGAGAATCGCTTTACAAATCAAGTTTTCGAGCAACAAACACATTCTTAATTCAGTTTAAAAGCTATTTACTAACACCATTGTATAGCCTAAGTAACATCAAATCCCCAAAATTCATATATCCAAGCCCAAGTTCCCCCAAATCACAAGAAGAACAAGGGAAAAAGCTTATACCTCTATTTTAAATTTCGAATTTCCTAGCTTGATGAGGTCTTGCCAGCAACTAACCCCACTCCAAGGCTTACAAATTCCTTCAACCATCTTCAAAAGATTCAAGACTTGACCTTTCCTTAGCACCCCAAAAATCACCTCAAGAGAGAGCCAAAGAAGAGGGAAAAAAACATGTAAGTATGTTCCCAAGTGTTGCTGTACCTTCCTCTAGTGTATAGAACAAATGACCATAATACCCCTACTGACAATTAACCCCCAAGGCAACCTTCAAGGGTACCAAGGTCATTTGCTACAAACCCCACTAAACCTCAAATTAACACCCTAAATTCCTAATTCAATTACTAACCCTCCAAATACAAATATTTTTTCTCAATAATATCTCAATAATTCCCAAAGTAAGCCAATTACAAAAATACCCCTTGGCTCACTCCAAGCCAGGTATAAATCTCTGTTGTGACTTTTCCGCCAAATCGCTCTAAAGGATTAACTTAAGCTAGATATAGAAAATATATCCACATAGCAATGTGGTTCCAATCACATAACATGTATAATTACAATTATACCCTTAACATGTCAAAATTACGAAAATGCCATTTTTCACAAAAACAGGCCCACAATCACATTTAATACACATCAACATGCAAAAATAGTCATATCTTAATATAACTCATATATTTCACATAATCTCACATATATTCAATTAAATCCACACGTAAATTCAATTATGCCTTCATGGCTTAATAATGAATTCGGGACGTTACACGATTGTTGCATTATCTACAACATAAGTGGAATATATTGGATGTACAGAGGCAGTAAAAGAAGCTTTATGGTTGGAAGGTATAGAAAGAGAACTCGGGCTAGATCAAAATTCCATTACTATTTACTGTGATAGTCAAAGTGCTCTACATCTCAACAAGAATCAAGCATTTCATGAGCGTACCAAACATATAGATGTAAGACTTCATTTTACAGAGATGTGATAACAAAAGGAAAAATAAAGCTCAATAAAGTTACGACTAAGGAAAATCCAATTGATATGCTCACCAAGGCCCTGCCAACAACAAAGTTTAAACAATGTTTAAAATTGTTATCGATCACTGAAAATGAAGCATAGTGATCATGATTCCTCTCACTTAGTAGCTAGCTAATTTTATATGTACATTATCAGTGAAGGTGGAGAATTGTGAGGTATATTGATTGTTAATGACCACTTAATGTACCTGTTACTATATTCACACCAATCAGATTAGGACAACAGAGATTGGTATGGAAATTTAGTTTAGTTAGTTATTAGACCGATTCTAAGAGCCTATCTATACAAAGGAATTAGACTCATTTGTAAACTAAATTGATGTAACAGAGTTATATTCATCAATAAAACTGAGAGATTTGGTTGCCCCCGTGGAGTAGATTAGGATCACATAGATCCTAGTTGAACCACGTAAACATTGTGTAATTGAGTGTGTGTGTGTGATTCTGAGATAATGTTTTGTTCTTAGGTGTTCTTGAAGTTGATTACTGGTGTGTGAGATCTGTATAGTTTGCATAACATGATCAACTTGCTTTCACCATTAAGTGAACCACCATGCTTTATTACCTTGTTTTGTCACCCTACTTTCAGTAACATCACCCCCGCTTCTCTTGTTTGGTCATTCTAGCAAAACCAAATAAAAAACTTACGCTATTTATAATTTTATTCAACACCCCTATTTAATCAAGGTTATTACTATATACCTTAGATTAAATAATTCATACGTGACAAATATCTTTGTACAATAAACATTATTTATTATTTGTAACTTCTTTATATTAATGAGAATGCAACCCTAGGCAAATAAATTTTTTTGAACTACGTAAATTTGTGTATCATTTATTACATTTAAGCATCTAAAAGTTTAATATTATATATATTTTATCCATATCATTAAATGTTCAACTAGAACCCCTGAACAATGTATAATCCACCATCTTTCGTACTAGAAACAAGTATGCAAGAAAATAGTTGGGATACTACATCTGCAAGAGTAAATTTGATATCAAGGCTGAAAACAAGTAATGAAATAAGTTGATTCACTTAAAAAGTGTCTTCAAATGCTCATTTTTTTGTGCATTAGTGTGTCACAATTCAAGTTGTTGGGAAAGTCGTGGGGTCTCCTTTTTTTGATTCTTTTGATCGAGGCTATGGTGATAATTTTTTTTGGGCTGCGACACCACTTCACCTGTGATGGCTTTGTTTATAAATATAGGCTTTCTTGGCTTAGAGAATTAATTTTTAAAAAAATATATTGATTCACTTTGTTGCATTGAGAGCTATTGACATTTAGGAGAGATTACTTTGTGTGAGGAATAAAAAGGGAAAAAAATGAAAATAAAGATTGGTGAAGATATTTCTTCACACTCTGAGCCCTTTTCTTTTGGATGACGATCCAAAGCTTTGAATTCCAAACAACATGAACAAAATACATATGCCCTTGAACCTTGTTTACTGAAGTATGATATGAACATGCAATTCATCTAGGGTAAGTGATGAGTGCATATTTTATGCACTCATTCATGACTCTTTTATATTATTTTGGTGTGTTTACCTCAAGATTTATGTGGAATTGATGTGTTATCTTAATGTGTGCAAGTATAAACTTAATTTATGATTTTTTTGGACAATTTGGATTTTCAAGTCTGATTTTGACTATGTTCTTATTATTTTCTTGGATATCTTCTGAAACACAAAGTTGTAGATCTTATTCTCAATTTTGTAAAACATATTAAATCATTTCATTTGGATTTCGGATGAAAAATGTAACGACCCAAAATCACTAATATGGCTTAAGGGCCTTGATTAGTGCGCCGAGAGGGCATAATTGGTTTATGTGTGAATTTATTAGTTTAATGCATGATTCTATGATAAGCATGCTTGTATGGTTATATGAATGTAAATGAGATTATATGCTATAATTGTGAGGACCACATTATTATGTGGGTAAATCTGCAGCATGCGACTTGAGGCGATCCTAGGGAGCTAGTTAGTGGGAAAGTCACAACGGGACCTAATACTTGACTTGGGGCAAGTCAAGGGGTATTTCGGGTATTGGATGGTTATTTGGGTTATCGGGTTATAGAAATAAATAATTGGAGATATATTTGAGGTTAGGAAGCTTAGGTGGGAATACTAGGGAATTTTACCATTTTGCCCTCGGGGACGTTTCCGGTACCCCGCGCCTCGGGATTGATTTAATTGCTTAAGGATAGACTAGTAAACTTTAGAAAATAGTAGAAACAAAAGCTAAACCGACCCTTCCCTCTCTCTCCCTTTCTCTCTCAAGGAAAACTACAGAAAAACTAAGGGAATTAGGCTGGAACACAGAGAATTGAATGGAAGATTCAGTGGAAGCTAAAGAATCTAACTAGGAACTGAGGTAAGCATTGACATGCATTTTTGATAAATTGATTATATAGTTTTGGGGCTGGATTCTAAGAGTTTTTAGGTTCTTAACTTCAAGGTTGAATTAAGGAAGAAAGCTTGGGTGTTAGCTCAGTAATTGCTTGGAGGATTGAGTCTTCAGTCAAGGTAAGCTCCAATTCGTGATTTAGTGTTTGAATTCTGAATTTTTATGATTGTTTTAGTGTTCTTGAGTGTGAGTTTCAGAAATTGAAAAGGTGTTTTGATGAGTTTTTAGATTAGGCTTCTGCTGGCTTGTGCTTCTGAAATCATGCAGGAATGTTTATGATAATTGTGGTATATTATTGGGATGGTTTTGAGTGAGGTTTGAGAGTTAAAAATGGAGGTTTTTTTGGGTTAGAAGGGGTCAGGTCGCGACATAGTTCTTGGTGAGCCGCAACCCTCTGAAGCTGATGAGTGCTAGAGAGGGAGGGTGGGCCGCGGCATGGGCTATGTAGGGTTGCGGCCCATGTCTGGTTCTGGGCGTGGATGAGCCTTTGGTTGGGGCCATGCCGCGGCATAGGGAGCTTGAGCCGCGACCCTTAAGGAAATTTGGGTTTTTGGGATTTTAAGCATGGGAATTTAACCTAGGGTGCTCGGGATCGAATCTACTACCGTGTTTGGTGGAATTCGATGTTCCGGAGACTAGAACCTTATCTAGAAGCCCTTTTACAATTATTAATGGTATCCCTTATCTTGGTTGTGACTAGGTATAAGCTAGGGGCTCGGGAAACAGATCGTACTCAAGAGGCATCTCTCGTAGTCAATACATTTGGAAATTAAAGATAAGAAAACTATACCCGGTTGTGGATTAATAATGGGACTAAGGGTTCCCTGTTTTGTATGCTTTATAAGGGATGGTATTATGCCATGTAAATACTGAACAGATGGCCTAAGAGTGCCGGGGGTTTACATTAGCGCACAGGGCGTGGCTCAGAGACTTGTAGCTGAGGACAACTTATTATGCACTGAGCTCGGTTTAAGCAGACTGGAGTCGGTGGAGTAAATAGAGGGTGCGACCTAAGGGCGTTGACCCTGATTATTATGTCATTTGATTGTTATTAGTGATTGAAGGATTTGTTGTGTTGAATAGCTGAGTGTTGTTTTGTTGATTCTCTGGTTATGTCTGTGGATTATGTGACTAATGTGGTATGCTAAGTATATGAACATGCTTCAAGGATTATTCAACTACTATTATTGTTTGTACTATAACATTATGTTTTCTTGCTGGGCCTTGGCTCATGGGTGCTATGTGGTGTAGGTAAAGGCAAGGGCAAACTTGATCAGCTGCTCAACCACCATGGTTGAGGGGAGACAGGAACAGGAGAACCATAAACGTTGGTTTTGCCCTTAGAGTGGGTAGTGGTTGTTTTGTACTCTGGAAATTTTGTAAACTGATTTTCAAACATTGTTTCTTTTGGGATCCCTTGTGTAAAACGTTTACTTATATGAAAGATATATTTTATGACCAAAACCTTTTAACCTTAGTTCATTAAAGATGTCAATAACACGTTTTAAACTAAATGACTTGATTAGCAAGTCCCACACTTTTATAAATACACAGTGTAACGGTCTTGGCTACCCAAGGCGTTACAAAAAACTTATGCATGTTTTACTAAGAGAAGTTGAATCAGAAAAATTAAACAAAGCTCTAGGTGGTTGCAACATGTCACCTACTTACCTACAATTTTCGAAATATTTTTATATTTCACATGCTTTTCACACAAATTCAATGATAGGTCGGTCAAAAAGGCTTCTAAAGGATAGGGCACACCCAACAACTTATAAAAGGAAAAACACATTGGAGGCAATTATAGAGAAAATTTCAAAAGTTTTTCACCATTCATTATTATCTTTTCTCTTACACTTGTATTTCTTTTAGATATTATATTATTAGATTTATGAACTATATCATGTGTGACTAATTTTCTTAATTCTTAGGGTTGAGATGGATATCTCATTATGATTTTTGATTCTATGATTTAATGAAAAGTTAATTAAGTTCATTATTCTCTTAGTTCTTTCTTGATTAATTGTTGGCTTTGACATATTTACTGTATTGTTATGCTTTATATGATTATGTTTAAAGTTTTATTTAGATTGTGAGAATTATTACTTGAGAGGGAGGGGAACATTCAAACTGTAAATACCTAAACTTACAAGACCAAAATAATGTGGAAAATAACATTTTTAAATTTTAATAGTCTCCAAAAATCCACATAATTTTTTTTTTTTAAAAAGTCGTGTGCACACACTTAGACAATTACATTGTTTTCCTCAACTTAAACATTTGTTCCAAATAAAAAGAAATAGTGCCCATAAAAAAAAAGAGTTTTCCAAAAGCCATTTCAAAAAAGAACCAAATCCCAAAGGTCGGGCTACATGTACACTTTGACAAGCAGACTCCGACGCTCACTACTGCACCTTACCCTTACCTACAACATGAAAAACTAGGTAAGAAATTAAGCTTAGTAAGGTCAATCTTTCAAAAAAAAACATACTATGACCCAAGGACAGGGTTCTACGAAGAGTAACCGAAGCATAAGTCACTAGGGGTATCATATAACTTCCGAACCCTATTAAACAAGGTATAATAATTCAAACCAGATCATTAGCTTAGTTGTACCGAACAACCAACTAAATTCAAAATCAACCTGCATGCACAAAATCTCAGAACAAGCAGATATAAGATATAAATGCATAACATCATTCTACAATGGCTACAAAAATCACTGAAGGTCTACAAAAATATAATGAGGTGTTTGGGAACCTCTTAGATCACAACCACTAAATTCACGGGGTACTTACTACCTGTTTAATCATTTCATTGGCTTACCGTTCTCCCCCCTACCATGGTCACCAACTCGAGTGCCAATATTACTTAGTAATCATTGGATTTACAATAGTGCGGTCTCAGTAAACACACTGGATTTCACAATAATACAACAATTAATCATCCCGGCAGCTACCTAGATTCACATATCAATAATCATTTCACACACGAACTGGACTCCCCCCTGAATACATCGATTACAAATCAACAGACATTCGACCGTGCTTCCCCCTACCCCAATCATTAGTCCATAGTCAATCGACCGTGCTCCCCCTTACCCCAATCACAAATTAACAGACATTCGATCGTGTTTCCCCCTACCCTGGTCATCATTCCATAGTCAATCGATCGTGCTTCCCTTACCCCGATCACAAATCAGCAGGCATTCGACCGTGTTTCCCCTACCACGGTCACTAGCCCAAATACCAGTATTATCTAGTAATCACTAGATTTCACTGGAACATTGTGTACACTTACTAGTACCCCCTATCCATTTCTAATTCAGTCCTTAATCAATCTAGTGTAAAGAACTATAACAGACAATACACTAGCATGTTTCATGTTGTAGCCAACAAAGTCAAGATTAACTTACCTAGATTTCTTAGCTCCTAGCTGAAATCCTTGGGTCACCATTGACCTTTTTCCCCCTTTAGCCACTACTGTAAATGATACATTATACTTGGATTAATCTATGGCATTCACTTAGTATTGATACTCTATACATTTCTATCCCAACATCTACTCATGCATTGCGTACCCACCATGCACATAGTAGGGCATTGGACCCTAATTTATTTGAATACATAAAAAAAAATCTTTTTTTAATTCATTATAAAAATTATTTCCATCTCTAGTGTTAATCTATCCAATATTTATCTAGAAAAGTATTTTTCTTTAACTTCCTTTTTCACTTTCTAGAACTAACAATTTAGTGATAATTCACTAACTTTTAGCCTCTACCATTTTCTCTGTATAGAACCATACTCCTTGAAACTTTACAATTTTAAACGTCATAATAAGTAATAGAGCCACACGAAGATATCATGTCAAAATTCATTATAGGTTGGGAGAACCAACCTTGCCAAAACCTTAACTTTTTATTGTCAATTATTTGAGAGTTCTGGATTTTTGGGTAAACTTAGAAAACATTATTCCTCTTAAACCACAATGTATTTTACCCTAATTTTTTTACAGAGACCTTTATAATTATATTGCCAATCATCCCACAAAATTTCATAATTTTTGAACAAGTAAAACCTTTCCAAAATACTTTTACAAACTGGACAGTGCAAACTGCTAGGATTTTCCCTGGTTCAAACCATTTTCCCAAAACGCTTATAAGTTGAGTTTTACAACACCTTTTTAAGATTTTATAACGCAACCCTTTTTACAAACTGGGGCATAAATATGTGGTTTGACCCGTCGGAAGTCAGACAACAAAAATGGCAGCAAGCAATTTCACCTAAAATCATACATAACTACTTTGAACAACTACACTACCATGCATGCATGCAACCAAAAATTACATCATCTTAAGCCTTTTTAAACCATTACCAATAGAACTAAACAAAATATAGGATAAAAAATTAGATTCACTAAGAATCCAAGATTTCTATTAAAAACTTCAATATTTTTACCTTTTATATCCTAGCTTGTTGGTTGGCTTCTAGGGCTTGGCTCTATATCTCCAAGAGTAACCCAATGTATTCTAGCATTCTCACAACATATTTTTAAGAACAAAAGTCAGATCATTGTTCATAGCTTTTGGAGATGAAGAAGATAGAAAAATAGAGATTTGAAGAAACCTAACTACTCACCCTTTGGAAAATGCTTGATCAGCTTGCATGCACTTGAATCTTTGCATGCAACTTCCACACACTTGATGAATGCTCTTTAGAACTTAGGATGAGTGAAACCTTGAAATGAAAAAAATGGTAAAACACCCTTTAGGGTTTCGACATGTAGAGTAGATGAAAAAAGAAGAAGAAACACAACCATGGATGATACTACCTTACCTTCAAGCTTGATATTCTACAAGCTTTCCTCCTAAGCATAAATGGATATTTTCTCCTAATGAGAGAGATGAGAGTGTTGCTGAGATTGAAGGTTTGAAATTTCAGAGAGAGAGAGAGAGAGAGAGAGAGAGAATGAGTGCTAGGCGTGTAGGTTGAGGGAAAAGAGAGAAGAGTGAAGATCATACATATTCAACTTGGAAGTTGTGCATTTAATGATGAGATGTGCATGAAATGATGAGAGAAGATGAAAAACCCTTCCTTAGGGTACCCTAGGCTGTCGTTCTCCCCCCCTGAAAAGTTCTAAATGTCCTCCCAAAAATACCCTATTCCAAGTCTACCTCACTTAATGGCCAAGGGTGAATATGTAATTCTCCTATCTTGTATTTTTTTTTTACCCTTTTTAACCTATAGTTTCTTATATAAAACCAACCATGCATTAATTTAAATAAATTTGATGACATTCAAATATTTTTCACACCATATGTTACATATTACCATTTTTATTTAAATATTTTGTCCTAAGTGCACACTTAGACCCATTTAAGCATTTTGCCCATGAAATGCATGACAACTTGGAAATTTACACCATAACTAATATTGTTAATTTTATTGGCCTTAGGGAATATTTTCCATGCCCCAAAATGGTATATTTTCCATAGAAATAATTTCCCACTTTATTAATCTGAGATTTTCACCCGCTAGGGTTTCAAATTTTGGTCCGAGACCAGCCCTTCCAATTTGGCTAAATAACTCTGTTCGATCACAACAATGGCTACATAGCAACATGAGTTACCCCAATATAATATTATTCAAAATAATATTCCACACATATTTTCACCGTCCCGAACTAGTTATTAATGGGTACTAAAAAAGGCGGGGCAATCCACAAATAATCCGGAAGCGGATAAAACAACTTAGATGGTGTGAGATCGAGAGATAAATGTTTGTCTAGGTAGCTAAAATAATGTTAGGTTGTGAAATTGAGAGGTGGAATACTTAGAATTATTTCTAGAGTAGAACTTAATGAATGCATGGATAAATAGTCGTATAGATATATATGCTAAATATCACTTACACATTCTTTATGTGGCACTCAAGAGAGGCTATAGAGATAAAATAGTGCTCTTTGTTTTCGAGAATATTGATCTAAGTTTAATACTTTAAAGATTAAAATTTGAATCATTTAAGAGTGAAATTGATACCTTAACACTTCAATATCTCGAGTTTTTCCAAATTTATTTTAATTTACTTTTGCAATTTATATTTATATTTTACTTTTCTTTCAACATTCGAAATTGATGACATAGATAAAATTATGATTCATTATTAAATGTATTTAATTTACTTAATTGATTTTAATCCTTGTGGGATGATATCGGTCTCTTGATAATTTGACAACTTGTTCGACTTGTGTACCTTTAAGCATATTGTGTTATTTTTCGCAATAGTAAGATCACATGGCTTTTTTTTTTTATTTAACTTCCATTGTAACACCTTGTAAGCTTTGATTCTTGATAGTGAAATGAAGAAGACCATCCTCCTATGGATGAACGTTGTGTTCTGGATCAAACCATGTAAATTTTGATGTTCTATACTTGTTTGATTTTTTTTTATTGCATTGTTATTTGTTTTGAATAATCTATTTGGATTGTTTTTTGTGAGATCTTGTTTTGTGATTTGCTGTATTTTCAAATAACCATAATCAAAGGTTGATATTCAACAAGTGCCACCCTCTTTTTGCATTAATTTTGAGTTTTAATGTGGCAACAACCACTATTCCTGTTCATCCAACTATGAACCAGGGCAAGACTATCAGATATCTGAGAAAAAATTTGTGGTGATTGATGGAGAGACTAGGGTGATCCTCAAGCACTCCAAAGGCAAGCCAACTGGTACCAATTTCTTTGTTTTTGAAATGATCGAAATGCATGGGGTGTTTAGGGAGTCCTTGAACATTCTCTCATAATTATTTGGTGTTGTTTATTATGGAAACTAGGCTTCCTAAATGATCTTTAGATAGATTTGGATACATGTTGAATTTCGATGGGTTTAGAGGCTCTTAGAAGGAACCTAGGGATATGGATTTTTTTTGTTTTTTGAAATAATTTGTAAATGTGTCTTTACTATCTTTATCAATGAATAATTTTTAGGGACTACATTTATGTGTTTAATTGTCCGTTGTGGCACTTTATTGGTATTTATGGCACTCCTAATCACAATAACCACATTATTACTTGGAATATTTTATCTCCTCTTGGTGATAATTCTCCAAATTGTCCTTGGCTAGTCTCTGGTGAATTTAATTCCATTCTGTTAGCCGAGGACAAATTTTGTGGTCAAAATCCTATTAATTATTCTTTTTCTAAATTTATGAAATTTTTATATAAATTGTTCATGAATCCAATCTACTTTTAAAGAAATCCTTTCACTTGGAATTGTAATGTTGATGTATTTTTTATTAAATAGTCTCCCTACAAAGTTACTTATTACCTTGCTCGAGCATCTTGTTCTCAAGGTGACTGTATTATTAGGGGGAGTGATGTTCCCTCTAATTCAATGCCTCTATTGTTAGAGGATATTTCCAGTTAATGAAGTTGATGATTTTACTTTATTTAAAAAATAAATATTTTTCATTAAATTCAATAATATTTATTTATAACTAAGTCTAAAGTAAAAATTACTTACCTTTAATAAAACGCTATCCAAAATCAACACAAATCACCCTAGAAAATGTAAATTGAAATGAAACTTTAAATACATATATTAAAAAATACCATTAATACTAAACAAAATAACAATCCACAATCTTATTAAACTAATAATATAGACAAATAGCAACCTAAAAATTATATAAATAAAAAAACTATTTTTTATAAAGCAAATACCCGCTAGAAATCTAAAAAAGTTAAAAAATAGAAAGAATTCTAACAAAACATAATTTGTATCAATAAACATTAAAACAATATAAATATACTAGTAATTAAGCTAATATCAAGCAACAAATTATAAAAATACAAAAAAAATTACAAAAAAAATTAAAAACATCCGTAAATTTGAAATAAATTAAAAAAATCTATGATTATTATAATTCAATAAACATAAAACCATTGAATTTACTTATAATCTAACCAAAGAGAATATAAAAAACTCCCAAAGTTTAAGTTTTAGGGTTTTCAATTTAAAAACCTTAAATCTTCATATTATCTATAAATTGAAGTGTATTTGTTATAAACTAATAAAATCAATGGATAGAGAAAACTTAGATCTTAAAATGGAAGAAAATACATTGAAATAAAATAAAATGGCTCAAAGTGAGAAAGGGAGGGGTCAACAACCAAGAGGACAAATCTCACAAAAAAAAACCTAAAAATTTAAAATGATATTCTAGAAACTAATAGATATCAATGGATAACATAAATTTAGAGCTTAAAATGGAAGAAAATGAGTTTAAATACTTTGAAATCAATAGAAATGATTGAAAATGAGAAGGATGAGTCTGGTGCACTAGATCCCTTTCATACTTCCTTATGGAATCAGGCATCGTCCATCCTATAGCTCATCAATCAAAGCACACTAATGACTATTTCATAGATCAAAACTCAAGGTTCTATAGTATTAGGCATTGCCTGATTCCATAGAATTTCGCCAATCTACAACATTGGTCAGTATTGCTGACCGGTGTGAACAATAGACACAATTTCTTTTTATATAGTAGTAGTGTAACGTCCTCCTAATCCAGGATCGTTACACTGTGTACTTTAAATAGTGTCAGACTTGCTAATCAAGTCATTTGGTTATAAACGTGTAACTAAGGTTAATGCCAAGGGTTAGGGTTAAAGTTTTTGGTTAAAGAAAACATTGAATTTTCATTTAGAAGTTTAATACATACATGGGATCCCAAAATGTTACTAACAAATGTTTGAAAAGGTATATACAATCAAAAGTTACAACTAGCCAGCCTAAGCGGCAAAATAAGGGATACAACCCTAGTTCCTCTGAGATATCCTCGGCCGTGGTGGACAAGCAGCCGCATATGTACACGCCGCGACCGAAGCTCTCCAACTCATTGCTGGTCTAGCTTTCCTTTTCCCTTACCTCACCACATAGCATCCGTGAGCCAAGACTTAGCAAGAAAACTTAAACATGTGCATGAATAGTAAAGACATATTCCAAATACATATCTAACATGACCAACAGTAATAGCCTACTAATGCATGCATACAATTACAAATAAATGATCATTGGATCATTCTGGGGCCCGCTGCCCTGAATAGATGACCATAGAGTCAACCCGAGGCCCTATGCCTTAGCTATGTGACCATAGAGTCACCTGGGGCCCTAGCCTTTAGCTCTGAGTAACTAGCCATAGAGCTAGCTAAGCGCTTTTTTTATCCAATGACCATAGGGTCGGCCAACGTAATAGTACGTCCCTGATTAGGCCTAAGCCTCTCAACCAGTGTGCAGCGAGCTATTGCCGCCCTTGAATAATAAACCAAGGCTTTAATCAGACATTCAGATAACCAGATAACCAGATACATATACAGATAAGCATACTTCAGAAAATACAAGTATGCATACATATAAATCATGGTATCTTAACCAATCAAATACAAACACAGTAATAACCATGTTCCTTAACGGGGCCGAGCCCTACCTATGCAAACAAGACAATTAATAGTTAAACAATTTTCCAGACACGGAACATTCAAGCATAACCTAAATAATGTTCATTCTCATGGGCCGAGCCTTATTCATAATTATAATCAACAACTGGGCCAAGCCCTAATCACATATATCATGTATTGGGTGTAGTTTTCTTACCTTAGGTCCGAGTGCAACGTATATTAAGAACAACCCTCGAGCATGATCCCAGTTCTGAGCCCCTAGAGATAACCTAGTCACAACCTATAGAGAATCTCGTCAAATGAGCGAATAAAGGCTTCCGTACTGAGTCCTAGCCTCCAAGATGTCAAATTTTACTAAACCGAGTAGTAGGATCGATCCCGAGCCCTTAGGTTTGAGTTCCCACACTTAAAACCCTCCCGTTGCTCAAAAATCCTTTAAGCGTCGTGACTTAAAACAAAAGAGCCGCGACCCACCCTAAGTCAGAGAGCTCAAGGCACTCCTCTATTTCGACAAGCGCCGCAACCCACCCCTACTAGCGCTGCGGCTCAAATGGAGGTTCGACACCTCCTTCTCCTTATTTTTCATGAGAGTCGAGACGCCCCAAGAACAGGGCTGTGACTTGCCATGAAAACTCAGAAATTTCACCATTTTCTTCAAGCCAAAAACCACCAAAAACCTATCCAAACATAGCTAGATCTCCAAGGTAAAGTTCCCAATCAACCCAGCACCTCTAAACACACAAAACCCAAGCTTTAACTTGACCAAAACGTCTTCAAATCCCAAAATTCAGAATTGAGTTTCTAAACTCCAGAACTCAAATAAAAACCAGAGAAACATAGAGATTCAAGGCTGGAAATCGTTACCTCAATTGCCCTAAGTGAGCTAAGCTTCTCCTCAAGCAATCCTGAGCCTAGGCTAGCCCTGATTCCTCCTAGATCACAAGAATTCCCAAGGAATTTGAGTGAGTGTGTTAACGAGGAGAGAGAGAGAGAGAGAGAGAGAGAGAGAGAGAGAGAGAGAGAGAGAGAGTATTGAACGAGTTTTCTTATGTTTTTTGTATTTGTGAGGTTTACTTAGACTAAGTAACCTTAAGAAAATCCGGAGGCTCGGGGTACCAAAAACGTCCCTAAGGGAAAACTGGTCAAAATCTCCAAAATTCCCTCCTAATCTCACTAACTCCAAATATATACTTGAATATTTATTCCCGTTACCCGATAACCCGGTAATGTACTAGATGCCAAAAATACCCCTTGACTCACCCTGAGTCAAGTATTAGGTCCCATTGTGACTTTCCTGCTAACTTGCTCCCTAGGATCGCCTCGTGCCGAGTAACCCAAATATATCCACATAATAATGTGGTCTCACACATATATCACATATATGCACATATATTCCAAATATACATGTAATGGGACAAATTACAAAAATTGCCCTTCTAATAAGAAACGGGCCCACATGCATATTTAATACACCTAAACATGCATATCTAGTCATATTATAATATAACTCACATAATCATATAATGACACACATATATATCACATAAACACATAATTTTCCATAAATTGCCATCCTGGCCCCCTAATTAAGGCCCTAAGCCTTATTAGGTAATTTGGGGAGTCACAACTATCCCTTCCTTACAGAAATTTCATCCTCAAAATTTTACCTGAACAACTCGGGATACTGATTATGCATATCTGCCTCCAGCTCCCAGGTCGCTTCCTCGACCTTGCTATTCTTCCATAATACTTTAACTAAAGGTATAGTATTGTTCCTCAGGACCTTGTCCTTCCTGTCTAAAATATGAACTGGCTGCTCCTCATAGGATAAATCGGTCTCTAGTTCTAGATCCTCGTAACTCAACACATGAGTCCCACCTGATACATACTTCTTTGACATGGAAATATGAAGTATGTTGTGCACACTAGATAGTGCAAAGGGTAAGGCCAGCCTATAGGCCACTTGACTGGTCCTCTTTAGAATCTCAAATGGTCCAAAAAACCTAGGGCTCAGCTTGCTCTTTTTTTGAAATCTCATTACCCCTCTTAGTGGTGAAACCCTAAGGAAAACATAGTCTCCCACTTGGAACTCCACGTTCCTCTGCTTTGGCTTTGAATAACTTTTATGTCTACTCTGAGACGCAAGCATCCGAGCTTTAATCTTTTCAATAGCCTTAGTGGTCCTTTAAACTGCCTCAAGACCCAAATATTTCCTCTCACTCATCTCATCCCAGTGAATGGGTGATCTACACTTCCTACCATACAACATCTCATAAGGTGCCACTCCATTAGTCGAATGGTAGCTGTTATTATAGGAAAACTCTATTAGAGGGAAATATTTACTCCAGGACCCTTAAAAGTCCAATACACATGCTCTCAACATCTCTTTCAGTATCTGGATATTTCTCTCAGACTGACCATCAGTTTGAGGATGATAAGCTGTACTGAACCTCAGCTGTGTACCCATTGCCTTCTGTAAACTTCCCCAAAACTTGGAAGTAAAGATGGGGTCCTTATCAGACATGATAGACCTCAGAGTCCCATGAAGGCGAACTATCTTTCTCACATAGAGATCTGCATACTGATTAACTGTGTAATTTTTCCTCACTGGTAGAAAGTGAGCTAATTTTACATACCGATCCACGATGACCCAAATTGAATCGTGCTGGCCCACTGTCTTGGGCAGTCCTACCATGAAATCCATCGTGATATAATCCCATTTACACTATGGGATATCCAGAGGCTGCAATAGCCCTGTAGGTCTTTGATGCTCTGCCTTGACCTACTGACAGGTTAGACACTTCACCACGTACTCAGTCACATCCCTCTTCATCCCAGGCCACCAATATAAAATTTCAGATCCTGGTACATCTTCGTGGTGCCTGGATGTAGAGAATAAGGGGTAGTATGAGATTCATCTAGAATCTCCCGTCTAATCCTAGTGTCCATCAGAACGCAAATTCGATCCTTGTATCTCAATAAACCCATGTCTGACACTGTATAGTCCTTAACTACTCCAGCTAGGACATCCCCTCTGATCTTTCCCAATTGTGGATCACTCAACAGCTTCTTCTTGATCCTCTCTAAAAGAGTAGACTGCAGGGTGATGTTGGCTAACTGGCCCACCCCTAGTTCAATACCTGCTTTAGTCATATCCTCAGCCAACTCCCTGATATCTTCCTAGCACTATACAACTGTCCCAGATCCTTTCGGCTTAAGGCATCTGCTACCACATTGACTTTCCCTAGGTGATAGAGGATCTCACAATCATAATTCTTCACCAGCTCTAACCAATGTCTCTGCCTCATGTTCAAATCCTTTTGGGTGAAGAAGTATTTCAAACTCTTGTGATCAGTGTATATCTCACACTTCTCTCCATAAAAGTAGTGCCGCCACACCTTTAGTGTAAAACCACTGCTGCAAGTTCCAGATCATGTGTGGGGTACCTCTTCTCATACTCCTTCAGCTGATGTGATGCATAGGCAATCACCTTCTCTTTCTGCATAAGGACATAACTTAGGCCCCGCCTCGAGGCGTTACAATAAACGACAAACTTGTCCTAATCTATAGGAAGACTCAGAACTGGAGTGGTGATCAAATTCTTCTTCAGTCTCTGGAAACTTTCCTCACACCTGTTTGACCATATGAACTTCTGATTCTTGTGTGTCAACTCTGTCAGTGGTGACACAATCTTGGAAAACCCTTCCACAAAGCGTCTGTAATAACCTGCCAATCCCAAGAAACTTCTCATCTCTGAAGCATTCTTCGGCCTTGGCCAATCTCTGACCGTCTTAATCTTCGATGGATCCACCATAATTCCATCCTTACTAACTATGTGACCTAAGAAAGTCACCTGTGGAAAAAAGAACTCAAACTTCTTGAATTTCGCTATAGTCTGTGTTCTTTCAAATTCTGTAGTACTAATATGAGATGCTGCTCGTGCTCTGTCTTTGACTGAGAGTAAACCAGTATATCATCGATAAAGACGATCACAAATCGATCTAGGTAATCTTTGAACACCCTGTTCATCAGATCCATAAATGCTTCTGGGGCATTAGTCAATCCAAATGACATCACCAAAAACTCATAATGCCCATACCTGGTGCGAAAATCTATCTTCGATATATCCTCCTCCCTGATCCTCAACTGGTTATAACCAGATCAAAGATCTATCTTGGAGAATATCGTCCTACCCTGTAACTGATTAAACAGATCATCAATCCTTAGCAAAGGATACTTGTTCTTGATAGTCAACTTGTTTAGTTATCTAAAATCGATACACATCCTCAAAGAACCATCTTTCTTCTTCACGAAGAGAACTAGTGGACCCCATGGCGAGAAACTGGGCTTGATAAAACCCAATTCTAGTAACTCCTGGAATTGAACCTTTAGTTCCTTCACCTTTGCCGGAGCCATTCTATAAGGTGTCCTAGACACTGGCTCTGTAATGCCCCGAAATCCCTAATGCGGTTTAATGGCTGGATTAGTAGGCCGAGAGGGCCATAACTGTTTAATTATGCCATTAAATGATTATATGCATGTTTATGTGAATTATATTATAATATGATGTTAAATGCATGCATGTGGGTCTACATTTGATTACAGGGGTATTTTGGTAATTTGGCCCGTTGAGGGCATATTTGTATATTTTGGTGCATGCTTGTGATTAATTGTTGAGGCCACATTATAATGTGGATTTGTTTGAGCTATTCGTCATGAAACGATCTCTGAATATAAACTATCGATTTGGTCATAACAGGTTTAAGCTCGGGGCTTGGGGTGAGTCTCGGGGTATTTTGGTTATTAGAGCATTGCCGGGAATTAAAGGGTAATGGGATAAGAATAATTGGTATTTGAGAATATTGAGAGTAGTGGGAATTGGAGAGCGTTAATTATGATTAACGTGATAGGTTGAAAAGGGCGGTTTTACCCTTGGGAGTCTTTAGAAGCTTTTAATTGACCTAGGGGCAAAATAGTCATTTCACCCCTAGGATATACATGACCTTGGTAACCTGTAGAAAGAAGAATCAAAATAGAGCCAAGCTTCCTCCCCCACGTTCATCATCTCTCATTTATCTTCCTTGGAATTCTTGATCCCAAATTGAAGTATTCAGTTAGGAAATCAAAGCTTGGAGGTGATAGACTTAGCTCAACCATTGAAGAGTACTTAGATTCAAGCTTGAGGTAAGGTTCTAGTCCTATTTTATAGTGTTTTGCCCTGTTTTTGAGCTGGTCTTAAAGTTTGGAGTTTTGGTAATTGAATGGGGAATTTGAGGAAGTTTTGATTGGTGTAAAGCTTGGGTTTTGATGGTTATATGGTGGATAAGTTGTGGTAATAATTGGTGGCATTGCTTAGTGATATTGGGAGAGTTCTTATAAGGTTTTGGAATATGTTTAAAGGAGAAAAATAGAGGTTTTTGGATGAATTTTGGTTGGGGCTGCGACTCTGTTCTAGAGCACCGCGGCCCAAGCTTGTTGAAGAAGAAGGTGGTGCTGAAGAGGCCTAAGGGCTGCGGCGCTTGGGGAAGGGTTGCGGCGCTTGAGGCAGGTGCTTAAGATGAGTTGCCTCTATTTTTTGGGAAGGGCTGCAGCGCTTGAGGGCCAGCTTGGCCAAAAGTGTGTTTTTGACTTAGGGATTCAAACCTTAGGCCTCGGGATCGATCCTACTACCCGGTTTAGTGGGATTCGATGTCCCAGAGGCTAGGTCTTGGTCCGGTAATATTTTATTATTCATTTTATTGATGGAATCCCATAATTGGTTATGACCAGGTAACCACCAAGGGACAAAAAGACAGATCGTTCTCAAGGGTCGTTCTTATATTAATTCTCACTCGAACCAGAGGTAAGATAACTACACCCCATATGTGACATGCATGGTTGTTCATGAGGCATGTTGATTGTGTAAATGTGGACATGGATTGATTATTGAATGCTTAGCAAATCTTGCTCACTTGTGCATGGTATTGACTAATTAGTCAGAATTGGCAAAGGTGTCGGTGTCAACTGTGAAGCTGTGACTTATTAGTCAGGTTCGGCAGTGGTACCGGGCACTGGCCACACAGTGCTGACTCATAAGTCAGGACGGTCTTAGTGGGTTCAACGCAAGCCAATAAAGATTAGATCTAATCGATATCTGCATTAAATGACTCAGAATAGTGTTAATGCCGGATCGACCCCAAGTTCGATGAAAACTAAAAGCGCTTATGTGACTTGCCCATCAATCACTCATCTGTTAAGTTAGAGACTTACCCATCAGTCTCTCATCTGTTAAGCTAGTGACTTACCCAGCAGTCACTCATCTATTAAGGCTAGTGACTTACTCAATAGTCACTCATCTGCTTAAATTAGTGACTTGCTTGTCAGTCACTCAGTATGGTTTATCAAAACCTCAAGTGATACTCACTCATCTGTTCAGAGCTATAAGCTCTGTGTGATTATAATAATAATCAGTTGTTAATATCTATATGCATATATGTGTTTTCTTGCTGGGCTTTGGCTCATGGGTGCTATGTGGTGCAGGTAAAGGGAAAGAAAAGCTCACTCAACCTTGAGTGGAGAGCTTAGGTGGTGATGTGTACATATGCGGCCGCTTGACCACCACGGCCAAGGTGTTCTCAGAGGAACTAGGGGGTTTACCCTATTTTTGCCGCTTAGGTCGGTGGGTTTGTGAATTTGAAACAGTAATGACCATTTTGAGTTGTAAATAACTTGTAAAAGATTTTATGGGCCCATGAACAGTTTTATGTACTTAATAAAATATATCCTTTCCTTTTTATTGGTTTTCCACCTTAGCCTGATAATAACACTTAGAAGCACGTTTTTAACCAAAGGACTCGGGTAGCGAGTCAAATTTCTGGTTCACCGTAACTGTTCTGGGGTAACCAGGGCGTGACAGGCTTTGTCCCTGCCACCAATTCAATCACAATCTCTATCTCCTTAAGTGGAGGTAACCCTGGCAGATCCTCTGGAAACACATCCAGAAACTCAAAGACTAATCTGGTTTGTTCTGGTCCCACTGACACGACTTGAGTGGTATCCACCACACTAGCTAAGAATCCTATGCATCCCCCTTGCAATAGGTCTCTAGCTATAAGTACATATATCATAGGTATACGGGGTCCATGCACAGTGCCAATGAATACAAATGGGTCCTCACCCTCAGGCTCAAAGGCTACCATCTTCTTCTTGCAAACTATCATTGCCCTATACTTCTCTAACTAGTACATACCTAGAATGATATCAAAATCAATCATAACCAATTCTACCAAGTCAACTGACAACTTCCTGCCATCCAGTGTCACTGGCAGTGATCTAACCCATCTCCTGGAAACCATTAACTCCCCAGTAGGCAGCATAGTACCAAACCCCACATGATAAAAGTCACATGGTCTACACAGTCCATCTATAATCATACTAGCAACAAAATAGTGTGTAGCACTTGAATCAATCAAAACATTATAAAGGGTCCTGACACTATAAAGTTGACCTGTAACCACCGAGGGACTAGCCTCGACCTCTACCTGGGTCAAGGTGAACACCCGAGCTGGCGTCATGCTGTCCATCTTCTAAGGCTCTTCCTTTCTGGCTTTGGGCAGTCCTTCTTCAGGTGTCCCACACTCCCACAAACGAAGCAGAATTTCGCCCGACATTCCCCAATATGGCGCCTCTTGCAACGAGTACACTCTGGGAATGCTTTATAGGTCTCACCGCCACCCTGGCGGCCTATCTGTATGCCCCGTGGCTTCCTATTTGGCCATGGAGATGAAAATGTATATGGAGTCTTTCTCTTTTGGTCACTAGGGCCTCTGCCCCTACCAAATCCTGCCAATGTAGGTTCGGCCACCTAAAATCCCTTCTAGATGCATTCTCGTGCCAGATCTTGTTCTTTGCACTCTCAGCTGTAAGCCCCTTATCCACAGGCTGTGCATAGGTAGTCAACCTTGACACAGTGGTGATACATACATCCCAGGCTATCATAGGTTGTAGCCTCTGGAGAAACCTCTCTCTTCTGGTTCAATCAGTGGGCTCTAGATCCCCGGAAAACTTTTCCAATCTGTCAAACTTCAAGGAATAATCGGTCACTGACATGTGTCCCTAAAGTAACTTACTGAACTTCTCAACGTTCGCAGCTTTAACTACATCATTGTAGTATTTCTCATTGAATAGAATTTTGAATTCTTCCACTCCATAGTATTTAATGCCCTGGTCTAGGATACCACCTCCCACCATATTCGGGCATCCTCCCAAAAGATGTAAGTGGCGTAGGTCACTTTCTCATTACCACCTACCCTCATAAAATCCCGGATGGTGGTCATCATAGTCATCCACTGTTTAGCCTTCAGTGGGTCTGAGCTGCCCTAAAAAACCAAAGAGTGCTGTTTCCTGAACCTCTCATATAGGGGTTTCCATCTATCTCCCCCGGCTTGGGGCTGTACTACCGCTGGTACCTCTGGCTGTAACACTGCCGGTACGGTAGACTGTAGCTTCCCCCTGGAACCTGTTGCTGTCTCAAGAGCTGAATCTCATATTCCTGCCTTTGTAACCTGGCTTGCATATCAGCAAGCACTTGTTGGCAGTTCTCTGGAGCTGGCAGTGGGGCTTGGTCGTGGTCATTCTCTTCCCTGGCCTGTATATATTGGCTAGCCAACCTCTCTAACCTTTGAGAAAGCATACTGATAACTATCCCACTCTCCAATGATCAAATCAGCCCTTAGGTAAGTAATAACTATACCTCTTGTCGCCTGACGGTCCATGTAATGCCCCTAATTCTCTGATGTGTTTAACGGCGTGAATAGTAGGCCGGGAGGGCCATACTTGCTTAATTGTGTTATTAATTGATAAAATGCATGTATATGTTGATTATATTATGATATGATGTGAAATGCATGCATGTGAGTCCATAATTTTAATTACAGGGGTGTGACGATAATTTGGTCCGTTGAGGGTAAATTGTTTATTTGGATGCATGTTGGTGATATATTGTTAAGGCCACATTATAATGTGGATTTGTTCGAGCTATTCGGCATGAGACGATATTTAAGTATTAAAGTAGCGGTTTAGTCATAACGGGATTAAGTTCGAGGCTCGGGGTGAGTCTCGGGATGTTTTAATGATTAGAACGTTTCCGGGAGTAAAAAGGGTAACGGGATATGAATTATTGGTGTTTGGGAATTTTGAGCATAGCGAGAATTGGAGAGCGTTAATTATGATTAACGAAATAGGTGAAAGATGACGATTTTACCCTTGGGGAGACATTAGAAGCTTTTAATGACCTAGGGGTATTAAGGTCATTTTGCTTGGGTTATATATGTTTCAAGTGGCTGTAGAAGGATGTAGAACAAAAACAGAGCAGCTTCTTCACCTTCCCGTACATCCATTTCTCTCTATATTTCTTTGAGGTTTTTGGTCCCAAGTTGAGGTAGCAAGCTAGGAAATCAAAGCTTGGAGGTTGTGGACTTAGTTCATCATCTAAAGAGGATTCAAAACCAGTTGGAGGTAAGGAATTGTCTTTGAATTTCAGGTGTACTCTGTTTTTCTTTTATAGTTTTCAGCTCTAGATTTTGATGTGGAAGGTTGGAATCAAGGGGAGTTTTTGTGTGTGTGTGATTGGGTTTTGGTGAGGAGGTGATGTAGGTGAGGTTTAGGGGTTGAATTGGATGTTTTGGTAAGGTTTGGGATGTGTTTGGAAGGGTGGTTTCAAGAGGAATCGCAAGGAAGGAAGTTCAGTGCAGCTGCTGGTCTGAAGCTGGCGCCCCAGCGCCAGACCTAGCGCCCCAGCGCTATTCAGGGCAGAGAGCAGCCCTCTCTGTCTCTGGGGCAGCGCCCCAACGCTGGTGGGTGGCGCCTAGGCGCTAGGCCAGTTTCAGGAAGTGTTGATTTTAGGGTTCGGGATGGTTTTTAAGGTTTGGGGGTTGGTTCCTTTGCCCCTTTTGAGTAGTTTGAGAGTCCCGAGAGTGGGGGATTGGTCCTGGGAGTGTGGTTTAGTTTGTGAACCATTCATTGATTTGTTTTATTAATGGATTATAATTGGTTATGATTAGGTAACCGCTAAGGAGTCTAAAGGTTGATCGTTCTCAGGGGTCGTTCTTTTAATCATTCTAGCTCGAACCAGAGGTAAGAAAAATGCACCCCAAGTGTGACATGCATGGATAATCATGAGGCATGTTGGCTGTGTTAATATGGACTTGGATTGAATATAGAATGTTTAGCATATGTTGCTCACTTGTGCATGGTACTGACTCATTGGTCAGTTTTGGCAAAGGTGCTAGTATCAACTGTGAAGTTGTGACTTATTAGTCAAGTTCGGCAGTGGTACTGGGCACTGGTCACGTTGAGCTGACTCATTAGTCAGGACGGCCTTAGCATTTTAATGCAAGCCAACATAGATTAGATCTAATCAACTATCAACATTGAATGGCTCAAAGAGCATTAATGCCAGACCGACCCAGAGGGTCGATGAATGAAATAAGCGCTTGGAGGCTAGTGGCTTATCTAGCAGCCACTCTCCCACTTGAAACAGTGACATGCTTGTCAGTCACTTAGTATGGTTTACCAGAAGCTGTTGAAGGCTAGTGGCTTACCTAGCAGCCACTCTACCATTTGAATTAGTGACTTGCTTGTCAGTCACTCAGTGTGGTTTATCAGGACCTCATGTGATGTTCACTCATTTGTTTGAAAGCTTTATGCTCAGTGTGATTATAATAATAATCATTCGATAATGTTTATACAAAGTGTTATGTTTTCTTGCAGGGCTTTGGCTCATGGGTGTTATGTGGTGCAGGTAAAGGGAAAGAAAATCTCACCTAGCCTTGAGTGGAGAGCTGATGTGGTGATGTGTACATATGCGGCCGCTTGACCACCACGTCCAAGGAGTTCTCAGAGGAACTAGGGGGTTTACCCTATTTTTGCCGCTTAGGTCGGCGGGATTGTAAATTTGAAACAGTAGTGACCATTTTGTACTGAGAACAACTTGTAAATGTTTTGTTTAGCTCTGCAGAGCAGTTTGTAATGAAAATCTCCATTTCCTTTTTATTGGTTTTACGCCTTAACCTGTTAATTACACTTAGAGCACGTTTTTGACCAAAGGACTCGGGTAGCGAGTCAAATTTCCGGTCCACCGTTCATCGTAACTGTTCTGGGGCAGCCAGGGCGTTACAGTCCAAGATCGAACAAACAAACAGATGCAATGTTAATAAGCATGCCAACACATAATATACTCAACCATGGTGCTAATGATCACTTCCTGATATTCATTAGCAAATAATGATGCTAATAAGCATTTCTGGCATACATAAGCAATTAACGATGCAAATAAAACAGTGCTAATAAGCATTTCCTCGCCTATATGCAAATAACAACGCTAATAAGTGTGTCCTGACCTACATGTCCATATAACAACGCAAATAAGTGGTTCTTTTGCATTCACAAGCAATAACAATGCTAATAAGCATATCTTTATCATTCATGCAATAGTCAAGGGCTAAGCCCTATTAGAATATCTCATGCTTCCTAATAAGGCATGCAGATAAGATATAACATTTATTTTAAATAGTTAAACAATTAATTACATAAGTAGTTACCAAACCCTGAGTCGAGCTTGTCTTTAGTGGCGAGTGTACATGCCCGACCAGTCTTCAGGAACCCTTAAACCTTGGCAGCTCTGATACGAAGTTGTAACGTCCTCTTAATCCAGAACTGTTACACTATGTACTTTAAATAATGTCAGACTTGCTAATCAAGTTATTTGGTTATAAACGTGTAACTAATGTTAATGTCAAGGGTTTGGGTTAAAAAATTTGGTAAAAGGAAATGTTGATTTTTCATTTAGAAGTTCAATACATACAGGGGATCCCAAAATGTTACTAATAGATGTTTGAAAAGGTATATACAATAAAAATTTACAACCAGCCGGCCTAAGCGGCAAAATAAGGGATACAACCCTAGTTCTTCTGAGATATCCTCGGTCGTGGTGGACAAGCAGTTGCATATGTACACGCCACCACCGAAGTTCTCCAACTCATGTTTAGTCTAGCTTTCCTTTCCCCTTACCTGCACTACACAGCACCCGTGAGCCAAGGCTCAGCAAGAACACTTAAACATGTGCATGAATAGTAAATAGATATTCCAAATACATATCTAGCATGCCCAATAGTAATAATCTACTCACGCATGCATACAATTACAAATAAATGATCATTGGATCATTCTGGGCCCACTGCTCTGAATAGATGACCAAAGAGTCAACTCTGGGCCCGCTGCCCTGAATAGATGACCAAAGAGTCAACCCGAGGCCCTATGCCCTAGCTATGTGACTATAGAGACACATGGGGCCCTAGCCCTTAGCTCTGAGTAACTAGCCATAGAGATAGCCAAGCACTTTGTTATCCAACGACCATAGGGTCAGCCAACGTAATAATACGTCCCTGATTTGGGCTAAGCCTCTCGACTAGCACGCTATTGCTGCCATTGACTAATACGTCAAGGCTTTAATCAGACATTCAGATAACCAGAGAAACAGATACAGATATATATAAGCATACTTCAAACAATACAAGTATGTGAATAGTAAATAGATATTCCAAATACATATCTAGCATGCCCAGCAGTAATAACCTACTCATGCATGCATACTATAGATGCTCAAAATTCCACGCTGATGAAAGACTCAAAGTACGTGCTTAGGACCCATGTCCCTAGGTATGTATTGGGAAATCTTGACAAACGTAGCCCTGGTAAGTATGCCACCCAGGACCACCCGTCTCGCACCTCGCGAGCCTAGGAGGTGTGCCACTCAAGCCCCTCAGGCACCTACACGAGGTGGTCATCCCCACATCCCTGCGAGGCTGTTATGCCCTCTCCTTGCCAAGCCTCGCCATGCTCCTCATCCACAAACGTCTCGCGCCAGGAGACGCCTCCCGCCAGGAGGAGCCCCACACAAGGAGGCTCCTCGTGCCTCACCACGCCTCGGCCGCGCCATGGGCCTCCGAGACGGTGTCTCGCCCTCGCCTCAGCGTACTCTAGGCCTCGCGCCATGGGCCTCGCGAGACAATGTCTCGCCCTCGCCTCGGCTGCGCACACAAGGCCCCACGCCATGGGCTTCGCAATACAGTGTCTCGCCCACACCTCGGCCGCGCACCCAAGGCCCCGCGCCATGGGATTAGCGAGACGGTGTCTCGCCCATGCCTCAGCCGCGCACCCAAGGCCTCGCGCCATGGGCCTCGCGAGATGGTGTCTCGGCCACGCCTCGGCCGCGCACCCAAGGCCTCGCGCCATGGGATTCGAAACACGGTGTCTCGCCCACGCCTCGACTGCGCACCCAAGGCCCCGCGCCATGGGCTTTGCGAGACGGTGTCTCGCCCACGCCTCAGCCGCGCGCCCAAGGCCCCATGCCATGGGTTTTGCGAGACAGTGTCTCACCCTCGCCTCGGTCGCGCACCTAAGGCCCTTCGCCATGGGACTCGCGAGACGGTGTGTTTCCCCCGCCTACAAGCGCCGCACACCAACAACCCAAGGGATCCCTCTCGCGGCTCACCTAGGCTAGCGCCTCGTGCACCCAAGGCATCCCAGGTGGCCTCGCGCCTGGCACCTCAGAGCAGTGTATCCTATGAGGACCTGTGGAAACTCCAACGTTTAGAGGCAAAAGAACAAGTATAATTTGAAAAAGATCGTACAAGTACGGAGCTCATACGAGGTACGACCTGTAAGACCCTATACTTCTGATCGAAATACTCATGCCAGACAAGTAGTGGGAGTACTGGGAGAGGGGACATGGCCTGTATGCTTCTAATCAGATGTCAGAGTCGACACCACCACCAGCACCACTACGCTTGATGCCACTCCTCTAACATTCATACGAAATAAGTAGTGGAGACATCCTCATGGTATCTGACCACGTACTGGATCCAACACCAGTACCCCTGAGACCACTCTTCTGACAGTGTACTTGTGTACCACCTGGTCCCCCGGACCACAATGTATCAGGGGCCATTAGAGCCCACTATAAAAGGAACCCCACTTCCATATGAAAAGGGGTTGGAAAAAACATTGTAGCATCATACCATAGGAAATACAAGTTCTTTTCATCATTTTCTTTCTGCAACTATTCTCTAAGTTTCTATTTAGATTTTTTATGTTCTTCATTGATAAGCTCTATACTTCAATTTTTCAAACTTAACTTCGTTGACGAGTTCTCACCGTCAACAGTTTGGCACCGTCTATGGGAACAGTAAGTGTCAAGCCACTGTTCTTCCATCGATTCCGATAAGAAAGAAATGTTGCGACGTTCGAAATGATTGAGAGAGCCGCGAGAGGTGGAGGTCCATCTCGACGGAGATCAGCTAAAAGCCTTTATGAAGGATCCTCCTCCACCCGCAAACGTGGAGGCCCCAAAGGAGCCTGAAGTTCATGGAGATGAAAGGGAAGCCTCATCCCCGACGGTCCCACCTGAGGAGGATCGTCCAAGGCCAACGGTTGCCCCAGCAAGGGGTGCCAGTGAGTTCCTGCCTCTAAGGCCGCCGCAGGTGCCAAACTCCGGCCGGCAGGATCCAGGCCCATCGATGCGCAGACCTGACAAGCACCCTCGGGTCCACTCCATGAGCTTGAGTTCTAGGTCTCGATTCTACGAAGATGAGATACGTGAACTTCACCGTAAGAACCAAAGGCTAGAAACCACCCTGGAAAACATGCAAGAGGTGCTAAATGGCTTGTTGCAAGGGAGATCAAACGTGACACTCCCTAAGCGGAAAGAGAGAGGTCAAGAGGGGGTAGAAACCACTGTCCCAGTAGATGATGGAAGGACTCGACTCTCCACCAGTAACACCCCCCAGACGAAGTAGCACGAACGTCCCAGGCCACCAAAGCAGCCCCAGGGGCCAAAGCTGAAGACCAACGCTGCCCCTCGTAACGATGTCGAGGTCACCTCAAGGAGAACACCCTCAGATTTACGAGAGGAACTTAACAAAAAGAGGGCAGGTAAAAGGACCATGCCTCTTATGGCGCCCCGGGAAGGCAAAGGAAAGGGAGATCCTAACCCATCCACACTGAGAGACTCCTTGAACAAGAGGAGACAAGACCTGGACACAGAAATGAGGAGCCTACGAAGCAAAATCATCACCGCCTCTGGAGGACAAGCCTTTGAGGATGAGTTCGACCATGAGTCGCCTTTCATCAAGGAGATCCAAGCCATCCGGCTTCCAGCCAACTTCAAGGAGCCCCATATGACCCCATACGAAGGGAGCACAGATCCTAAATACCATCTGGATGCATTTAATGACCTGAGGAAGTTAAGGGGGATTAGTAGCGGGGCTAGATGCCATTGCTTCGCTGTCACGTTGAAAGGACCTGCGTACAAATGGTTCAAAAGACTTAGACCAGGGTCCATCAGATCTTGGCAACAGTTTTTCGATGAATTTCTCCAGCAACACCATGTCGTGCAGGACTACATGATGTCGGGCACCAGCCTCGCCAACGTGAAGCAAGGAGAAAATGAGAGTCTAAAGAGCTACATTCATAGGTTCAATATGGAGGTGGCCAAAGTAGGGAGTTTGACCCGTAGAGAGTTTAAAATGGCCATCACAGCCGAAGTATGCCCGGGAAGCAAGGTATGGGATAACATGTTCAAGAGGGAGGTCACGGATTTAGATGATATCTAGGAGCTGGCGCAAAAATATATTCGCGTGGAAGATGCTCATGAAAGCCTTAAGCCTGGAAAAGGCCAGTCGCCACCAAAACCCTCAATTCGAGAAAGCCAAAGTGGTACAAAGAAGAAGAGGGTATATGAGGGAACGAGAGATGATTGACCCCGGAAGCATCAGCACACTGATGAGCGCAGACAAGGCCCTTACACCTTTTATACTGACCTCACCCATGCTAGAGAGCATATTTTCGTCACGAACGAAAACCAGGTCCCTTTCAGAAGGCCCCCGCCAATGAAAAAAGACCGGTCCAAAGGAGACCCCAGCAAATATTGCCAATATCACAAAGATATCGGTCACACCACCGCGGAATGCAACCATTTGAAGGTAGAAATCGAGGAGCTTATCCGCAGGGAACATTTGGGCACATATTTTCGCAAGGAGAACCAAAGGCCGGAAGAAGGAGCATCCTCTCCGTGGGCGCGAGAGGTGGCCCCAGAAGTACAAGGAGAGGTCAGGACCATCTTTGGAGGGCCAGGATTCAGGGGCGAATCAAGGAAGGGGCGGGATAAATATGTCAGGGAGGCCAGACGAAGTTTGCCATCGTGCGTTTTAAGTTTGGAGCAACGCCCCCCGAAGAGTTTTAAGGGTGAAAATGACTCAATAACCTCCACTGAGGAAGACGCCCGAAGTGTACATTTCCCCCATAATTACCCCTAGTGTTGACTATCCAGCTTGCTAACATGAGGGTGCATTAGGTCTTGGTGGATAACGGAAGCTCAGTGGACATCTTATATCGCCCAGCTTTGGAGAAGATGCGGTTAAACATCCGGCACCTAAAGCCTTGCAGTACCTCCTTGTATGGATTTACGGGAGATTCAATACAGCCCCTAGGGGCGATCGAGTTAGCCCTCACTATGGGAGAACAGTCCAGACAAACCACCATAATGGCAAACTTTGTTGTGGTAGATTGCGCCTCAGCCTTCAATACGGTATTAGAGAGACCTTCCCTAAGAGAATTGAAGGCGATAACTTCTGTATACCACTTAGCAATGAAATTCCCAACTCCCGGAGGAATAGCATGCATGAAAGGAGAGCAGAAGGAAGCGAGGGAATGCTATAACACATCCCTCTGCACGGCCACAAAGCCATCAACGCCTATGGCAATGGTTGTGCATGAAGGCGCGAACCCGCACGAATTAGACCCAGGAGTCACAGAAGAACCCAGAGCTGAACCGGTAGAGGAGTTGGAGGAAGTCACGCTCATGAATGAGCTGTTAAGAAAGTTGAAGGTAGGAAAAAACCTTGTGGGAGACGTGAAGGAGAAGCTAGTAGAATTCTTGAAAGCCAACCTCGACGTATTCGCCTGGAGTCACGAGGATATTGTAGGAATAGACCCAGTGGTCATGTGCCACCACCTGGACATCGACCCAAAAGCAAGGCATGTGACGCAGAAAAGGAGAGCGCTGGACCCAGAAAGATACGCGACCCTAAAAGAGGAGGTTGACAAGTTGAAGGCAAATGGTTTCATCCGAGAGGAATTTTAACCACTATGGGTATCAAACCCAGTGTTAGTCCTAAAGCACAACGGAAAATGGAGGACTTGTGTGGACTTTACTAGCTTCAATAAGGCATGCCCTAAGGACAGCTTCCCGCTTCCTAGGATAGACCAGTTCACAGCGGGGCACGAACTACTTAGCTTCATGGATGCATATTCCAGGTACAACCAAATACCCATGAACCCGGCTGATGAAGAACACACTTTGTTCATAAAAGACAAGGGGTTGTATTGTTACAAAGTGATGCCCTTTGGTTTAAAAAATGCAGGTGCTACTTATCAAAGGCTGATGAACAAAATGTTTGCGAATCAAATAGGAAGGAATATGGAAGTATACGTGGACGATATGTTGGTAAAGACAAAGAAGGCGGGAGAGCTCACCAAAGATCTCATGAAAATGTTTGACACCCTTCGAAAGTTTAGAATGAAGTTGAATCCACTCAAATGCACCTTTGGAGTTTCGTCAGGAAAATTCCTGGGTTTTATGGTGAATTCCCGAGGTATCGAGGCTAATCCTAAAAAAATCAAGGCCTTGCTGGAAATGAGCCCACCATGAAGCAAAAAGGAGGTGCAGTGCTTAACGGGGAGAGTAGCAGCCCTCAATAGGTTCATCTCCAGGTCTACTGACAAATGCCTCCCTTTCTTCAACATCCTAAAAGGGAACAAAAAGTTCGCTTCGGATGATGAATGCCAGGCTTCCTTCACCAAGCTAAAGGAACACCTTGGAAAACCAACCCTTTTGGCCAAGCCAGAAAAAGGGGAAAATTTGTATTTGTATCTAGCTGTGTCAGAGCATGCTATAAGCGCCGCCTTGGTCAAGGGAGAAAAGAAGCACCAGCAGCCCGTGTACTATGTGAGCAAACGGTTAATAGATGCAGAAGCTCGGTACCCCAAAATAGAGAAGTTAGCATATGCCTTGATAGTGGCTTCTCGAAAGTTGAGGCCCTATTTTCATGCTCATGCTATTGAGGTGCTCACAAATACCCCCTGTGTTAAGTCTTGCACAAGATGGAGACTTTGGGAAGGTTGTTAAAATGGTCGATTGAATTGAGTCAGTTCGACATCACTTACACCCTATGAACCTCAATCAATGGGCAGGTACTTGTAGATTTTATAGTCGAGTTTGCATACCGACCCCATGAGGAGGGAGAAATAGAAGAGAATGAACTGGCACATGAAGAGGAAAAACACCCTGAAGAATGGAGCCTCCATGTAGACGGGGTGTCTAACGAAGGGGGAGCCGGCACTGGCATAGTGATGATGGGACCTGAGGGGCACAAGATGTATTGTGCCTTAAGATTTGGATTTGAAGCTTCCAACAAATAGGCAGAGTATGAGGCGTTGTTGGCCAGCCTACGACTAGCTAGGGAGTTAAAGGTAACCCATTTGCATGTCTTTAGTGACTCACAGTTTGTGGTGTTTCAGGTGAAGGGTGAATACCAAGCTAGAGGTCCAAAAATGGCTGCATATCTCGCCAAGGTGAAGGGGTATTTGGATCAGTTCAAAAAATACACCATAGAACAGATCCCAAGGGAGCAGAACATCAATGCCGATGCACTCGCAAAACTCGCCTCCACACGAGACGAAGACACGCTTGAGTCCATACCGGTCGAATACCTCCCCAAGCCAAGCATAGCAGAAGAAAGAATAAATATGGTCAATAGCACCGAGGAGTCATGGTTTGCACCCATCGTGAGGTACTTAAATGACGGGACCTTGCCTTTGGACAAAAAGATGCCCGTAAATTGACTTACAAAGCTGCTCAGTACACCCTAGTAAATGGAACCTTATATAAGAGAGGCTTCTCTACCCTGCTCCTACGGTGCGTAGACAAGGGAGAGGGTTTAAATTTTTTGCAAGAGATACATGAAGGGAATGTGGAAATCATGCTGGGGGGCAGTCCACGGCAAAAAAGGCCATCTGCCAGGGGTATTATTGGCCAACCATGGAGAAGGACACGGGCGACTTCGCGAGAAGGTGTAACAAGTGCCAGAGACATGCGAATTACCCCCGACAGTCACCAAATGAGCTGGTGAGCATGACCAGTCCGTGGCCCTTCGCTGTGTGGGGAATTGACTTGATTGGAGCACTACCAACAGGAAGAGGAGGAGCTAAATACGCGGTGGTAACAGTCGACTATTTCACTAAGTGGGTGGAAGCGGAGCCTTTAGTCAACATAACGGCTAAGCAAATCACCACCTTTTTCAATAAGTATATCGTCTGCAGATTTGGAGTACCCTACAAGATTATCTCCAACAATGGAACACAGTTTGAATGAGGAATATTTAAGGAATACTGCAAGGAAAAAGGAATCAAGAGGATTTTCTCCGCAGTAGTACATCCACAAGCTAATGGACAAGTAGAGGCCATCAACAAGATCCTGAAATGGAACTTGAAAACAAAGTTGGAAAAGTTGAAAGGGGCCTGGGTCGAGGAACTCCCCAATGTACTCTAGGCCTATAGGACCACCCCTCGTTCCACCACTGGGGAGACACCTTTCGCCTTGGCCTACGGCTATGAGGCTATCCTTCCGATAGAAATGAAGATTAACTCCATCTGCACGCAATCATATGATGACCAGGCTAATATCACAGCATTGGTTGGGAACTTGGACCTGCTGGAAGACAAGAGACAAAGGGCACAACTGAGGTTAGCCACATATCAACAACGAGCAGTGAGGTACTACAACTCAAGGGTGTGAGAGAGAATATTCAGGGTAGGAGACTTGGTACTGAGGAAAGTACTCCCCAACATGCGAGACCTGGGGGCGAGGGTACTAGGGGCAAACTGGGAAGGACTCTACCAGGTCACTCAATGCATACCACCAAACACCTACAAACTGGCCCACATGGATAACACCGTTATACCTCGAGCATGGAATGCGAAACACCTAAAGAAATACTACCAGTGAGACTTCTGCACCCGATGCAAAGAAGACCTATGTTTAGTTTGTTCCTTGTTATGTTAACTTATTGGGTAAGAATCAAAGAGGCTACTTGGGTAACCTCCCAATTAGATGTAACCCTTTCATGTATGTCATTGTAACATGCAAACTATGAATGAAATTGTTCGCAATTTCATGTGTTATTCTTCTTCTCTATAGCATCCACCAAAGTGCCTGTTGAAATAAATTTCATCAAGCACTTGGGGGGGGGGGGGGGGGTAGGACATGAGGAAAAATATACAGCAAAGAAGAGGATCCTAAAAGGACCCCCTATCAAAAGGATCCTAAAAGGACCCCCTTATCAAGAGGACCCTAAAAAGGACTCCTATATATGAGGATCCTAAACGAGACCCTCATATATTTATGTATAAAAATGTGATGAACCCTTATAAACAGGAGGAAGACCTTGCAAGGCATCATTTGAGTTCACAAGGATTAGCTACCCTTGTGAACATCAAGGAGGCCAAAAGGTCCTACAAGAAAAGCCTCCAAATAAAGGCAGATGCTCCCATGAGAGGAAAGGCCTCAGGAAGAGCACCCACCAATAAGCCTAGAGCGGCCACTAAGCCGTCTAGCCAAAAAGGGTCCTAAAAGAGACCCTTGCAAAATAGTACTATGAATAATGACGAGAAGGACGCTTCTCGCAAGAAATAATAAGCGCGCGCAAAAATATATAAAAGGATAACTAGAACCCAAGAGGTCAATATATCCTTATAAGAACAATCAAGAGGCATCAAAGAAGGACCTATTGAACCCCTTCGCATGGGCTCCAAAGGACCTCAAGCCTGATAAATAAAAAAGAGAACCTATCGAACCCCATCGTGCGGGCTCAAAAGAACCTCAAACACAGAGGAATAAAGATGAATGATCACATATGTATATATAAAAAAAGATTTTTGATAACATAACATGACTCAGAGAAATTACAAGCAAAATAGGGCTCGAACGAGCATACATCCACATTGGGCTAACTGGCAAAAATTGCAAAATGATAATCTCAAGGCCTCCTGCCATGGGTGTTCCACTCAGCCGCCTGGGCAACGACGTGCTGGCAAAAGGAGGAGAAATCGAAGTTAGGATGCTACCTCCATACTCCGTAAAGGGCGTGCTCTATGGATCTATACTCAATAGCCGCCTTGTCCACCTCTAAGGAAGTGACCCTCCTCTGCAACGCTGCGATAGTAGCCTTGGCACCCTCAAGTTCGGTCTCTAAGCTAGTGACCCTTTCCTGTAGCATCGTGGCCTTGGCAATCCCCCTCTTATTCTTTTTTGATGAGGAAGAAGCCTTCGCAAGGGCCTTCTCTAGCAAGTTCCCTCTTGAGCCCCTAGACCTGGACCGTAAAACGGTCCCTCTCAGCATTCGACGTGGAGAGGTCTTGAGCCGAGTCGACAAATCGTTGAGCCACTGTATAGGTCTGCACAAGAAAAATAACAATAACAATGATAAGCAACAAAAAAAAGAGATAAAAGGGATAAGGCCGACATAAGATGCATGAACTCACCTAAGCGGCAGAACACGCAAGAGTCTCCCCGAGCTCTGACATGGAAAAACTCCCAAGACCTCTCCAATCAGCCTCAGGAAGGTCTGTGGCAATCTGGACATATCGTCGCCCATAAGAGGACGACATGCGGCCCACCCAAGGCACCCCTTCCGAGCCAAGGGTGCTTGGCTGAGTAAGGACAGATGACCTGCTCGCCGAAGGAGGGGGGCGCAGGAAGATCGGAAAAATGGGCCCCCGATGGATCAGGAGGGGGCGCAAGAAGATCAAAAAAATGATCCCCCGATGGACCAGGAGGGGGCGCAGGAAGATCGGAAAAATGAGCCCTCGATGGACCAGGGTCAAGGGAAGCCTGAGGAAAAGCATCAAAGTCTTCATAATAAGGACAACCGAAAACCCTCGGCATGACCTGTTGATCCTGGGAGTGGGAGGCCATGTCACGGTCTGTAGGGGCTAAAGGAGGGCACCCCCTGGGAGACGAAGACGGTCGGTGGGGTTGCCCATGTCCAAGGGAGACCCCCTCTGGAACACGCTTAGCCTCACCCCCATCCGAGTGATGTTCAGTCGAAGCATCCTTCTTCTTCTTTGATCCAGAAATAGTCCACAACAACCCGGGATCCGAAACCGGGGACAGCTTGTAAAAGTTGAGTTTGTCCATAGTGAAGAGGTGTACAACCATTTTCTCGGTAGGGTTAGCCTCGAGGAATGCATCCACTGCATTCACCTCCGACCCAACAACTCCAAGCGTGGCGAAATGCTCTGCACAATCCACACAGTTGCCGACACAAACATAAGTTCCAACAAAGTAAGTTTAAAAAAAAAAGGGGGCTTGAAGTACTTACTAGGAGCAGAGCGAAAGTGCTCACGAACAGAGAGGGGACCCTTCACAAAGAAAAAGTCATGCTTCCAAGACCCTGGGTTGGATACAATGCCCTCTATCAAGGAGACCGAAGTATTGGCTTTTTGCAGGAAATAAAAGCCCTTGGACTTAGGAGAGGGCATGAGATTGTACATGAAATGCACCTCTTGGTCTGTAGGAGCACGCTCGAAATGATCCATATACGAGATGAAGAGGCAACTCAAGTTCAACCAGCTGTTGGGCGCCAGCTAGAGTGGAGCAAGGTCAAAATAATTGAGAACTGTGATGAAAAATGGGTGTAATGGGATTGTACCACTCGCTTTCAAGATATGCTCGCTCGTAGCCATGTAACCCAGATTTGGGCAGTCAGCCCGACACTTGTTCGAAGGAACGTATAACGTGTATTCTGGGCCAACACAGTAGTTCTCCATTATTTCCAACAGTTTATTTTCGGACACATGGGACACTAGAGTGGATGCCAACAGGGGGCCAGTGTCCTGATCATCAGCAGTCACCTGTCATCGCCCTCTCTTCGGCATATCTGCAAAACCAAAAGAAAAAGGTGAGGTGGAAACAGGGCACTTTACCCTACATTTTTTCTTCCTAGCAAAGGTCTTCCACTGAGGCACCAGGTGTGAAAGCACTAAGCAAGGGTAGATTGAGAATAAGGGTTGAGGAGAAGATGCGATGACCCCATGGCAGTCATTAGGGGAAAACGGGTAGGAGGCTCAGGCGGGAGATTTCCCTCCATAAACTCCAACTCCATCTGCAAATCTAAAAAGGTCACCCTAAGGTTCGCTACATGGTCGTTAAGGTCAAGGGGGAAAGGTACTCTATTTCGCTCTCTACCACCCAAATTTTACGCGTAAGTTCAGCCATATGCTCAAGATGATGAATGCGGGCCTGCCTTAAGGTGTCGTAGTCATGGTGGGGATTGTCCTCAGGGGACTCCGAGTCTAAAGATAAGTCAACAAACTCGACCCCTAGAGGAGCGTCGAATGAACCTTCACATGCCATGAGATCTCGTCCCGAAAGGAAAAAGGGTTCACGTATAAATGAGAGGATTGCTACAAAACACAAAGGAATGGGCTCAAAACCTCTAGTTACAAGCGCTCTAAATAACCCACTATGGGGTATGAATAAGGGCATGCAGCTGGGTTAACTCACGACAAGCTCAGCCAAAATACCCCTCCCGAGTGGTGCTAATTTGGACCCAATAAACATAAGGGGGAAAGAAATTATACCTCAAGCAAGTAAAATTGAGTACTATCGTGGTCAAAAGGAGGTCGGGGGCCGAAAGCACCGTCACGTTCAAATAGAGACAAGTGGTCGAAAGTATGCGTCTACAAAAACAAAGGAAAAAGGCTGTTTTTGTCCTCAAATGCCTGCATAGATATAGACATACAAGAAATGAACTCAAATATATATAAAAATAAAAAGAAGGGAAAAGATAACAAAAATGAGGTTGTGGGGGATTGAACCCTTCACCTCTTGAAAGGAGCAAGGATCCCAAAACCACTAAGCTGAAGAGGTAAGGTGTAAATAATAGGCTAGACATGAAGGCCTATTTATAAGAATAAAAAAGGAGAGTATACCAGAGCACCTAAAGGTCCCCTCCTAGACAGGGGGGGCAAGTGTAGATGCTCAAAATTCCACGCTGATGAAAGACTCAAAGTACATGCTTAGGACCCATGTCCTTAGGTGTGTATTGGGAAATCTTGACAAACGTAGCCCCGGTAAGTGTGCCACCCAGGACCCCCGTCTCGTGCTTCGCGAGCCTAGGAGGTGTGCCACTCAAGCCCCTCAGGTGCCTACATGAGGTCGTCACCCCCAGATCCCCGTGAGGCTTTTATGCCATCGCCTCGCCATGCTCCTCGTCCACAAGCATCTCATGCCAGGAGACGCCTCACGCTAGGAGGAGCCCCACGCAAGGAGGCACCTCGCACCTAGGAGCGCCTCGCGCCTAGGAGCGTCTCGTGCCTCACCACTTCTCGGCCGTGCCATGGGCCTCGCGAGACAGTGTCTCACCCTCACCTTGGCCTCGCACCCTAGGCCCCGCGCCATGGGCCTCGCGAGAGGTGTCTCACCCTCGCCTCGGTCGCGCACCCAAGGCCCCGCGCCATGGGCCTTGCGGGACGATATCTCACCCGCGCCTCGGCTATGCACCCAAGGCCCCACGCCATGGGCCTCGCGAGTTAGTGTCTCGCCCACATCTCAGTTGCACACCCAAGGCCCCGCGAGATGGTGTCTTGCCCACACCTCGGCCGTGTATCCAAGGTCCCACGCTATGGGCTTCGCGAGATGGTGTCTTGCCCACGCCTCGGCCGTGCACCCAAGGCCCCGCGCCATGGGCCTCGCGAGATAGTGTCTCGCCCATGCCTCAGCCGCGCACCCAAGGCCCCGCGCCATGGGCCTTGCGAGATGGTGTCTCGCCCATGTCTCAGTCACGCACCCAAGGCCTGGGCATCATGAGACGGTGTCTCGCCCATGCCTCGGCCGCGCACCCAAGGCCCCGTGCCATGGCTTTGCGAGTCGGTGTCTCACCCTCGCTTCGGCCGCACACCCAAGGCCTCTCGCCATGGGCCTCGCGAGACAGTGTCTCGCCCCTGCCTACAAGCGCAACACACCAACAACCCAAGGGCTCCCTCTCACGGCTCACCCAGGCCAGCACCTTGTGCACCCAAGGCATCCCAGGTGGCCTCGCGCCTGGCACCTCAGAGTGGTGTATCCTATGAGGACCTGCGGAAACTCCAATGTTTAGAGGCAAAAGAACAAGTATAATTAAACAAAGATCGTACAAGTACGAAGCTCATATGGGTTATCTGACCACGTATTGGAGCCAACACCAGTACCCCTGAGACCACTCTTGTAACAGTGTACTTGTGTACCACCTGGTCCCCCGGACCACAATGTATCAGGGGCCATTAGAGCCCACTATAAAAGGAACCCCACTTCCACATGGAAACGTGTTAGAAAAAACATTGTAGCATCATACCATAAGAAATACAAGTTCTTTTCATCATTTTATTTCTGCAATTATTCTCTAAGTTTCTGTTTAGATTTTTGATGTTCTTCATCGATAAGCTCTATACTTCAATTTTTCTAACTTAACTTTGTTGATGAGCTCTCACCGTCAACACATACAATTACAAATAAATGATCACTAGATCATTCTGGGCCCGCTGCTCTGAATAGATGACCAAAGAGTCAACCCGGGGCCCTATGCCCTAGCTATGTGACTATAGATTCCTGGGGCCTTAGCCCTTAGCTCTGAGTAACTGGTCATAGAGATAGCCAAGCACTTTGTTATCCAACGACCATAGGGTTGACCAACATAATAATACGTCCTTGATTGGGCAAAAGCCTCTCGACCAGCGCACTATTGCTGCCCTTGACTAATACACCAAGGCTTTAATGAGACATTCAGATAACCAGACAAACAGATACAGATATAGATGAGCATACTTCAGACAATACAAGTATGCATACATATAAATCATGGTATCTTAACCAATCAAATATGAACACAATAATAACCATGTTCCTCAACGGGGCTGAGCCCTACCTATGCAAACAAGACAAGCAATCATTAAACAATTGTCCAGACACAGAGCATTCAAGCATAACCTAAATCACATTAATTCTCAAGGGTCGAGCTCTATTCATAGTTATAATCAACAACTAGGCCAAGCCCTAATCACATATATCACGTATTGGGTAAAAATTTCTTACCTTAGGTTCGAGTGCAATGTATATTAAGAACGACCCTCGAGCACGATCCCAATTCTGAGCTCCTACAGATAACCTAGTCACAACTTATAGATAATATTGTCAAAATGAGCAAATAAAGGCTTCTGTACCGAGTCCTAGCCTCTGAGACATCGAATTTTACTAAACTGGGTAGTAGGATCGATCCTGAGCCCTTAGGTTTGAGTTCTCGCACTCAAAACTCTCTCGGGGCTCAAAACCCTTCAAGCGCCGCATCTCAAAACAAAAGAGCCATGGCTTGCCCTAAGTTAGAGAGCCCAAGGCTCTCCTCTATTTCGACATGTGCCGCGACGCACCCCTACTTGCACCGCATCTCAAATGGTGGTTCAACACCTCCTTCTCCTTCTTGTTCATGAGATTCGCAGCGCCCCAAGAACAGGGTCGCGACTTGCCATGAAAAGTCAGAAATTTCCCCATTTTTTTCAAACCAAAACCCACCAAAAACCTATCTAAACATAGCTAAATCCCCAAGGTAAGGTTCCCAATAACTCATCACCTCAAAACACACAAAACCCAACCCTTAACTTGGTCAAAACCTCATCAAATCCCAAAATTCAGAACTGAGTTTCTAAACTCTAGAACTTACTAAAAACTAGAGAAACATAGTGATTCAAGGCTGGAGATCATTACATTAGTTTCCCCAAGTGATGCTAAGCTTCTCCCCAAGCAATCCTGAGCCTAGGCTAGCCTCGATTCCTCATAGATCGCAATAATTCCCAAGGAATTTGAGTGAGTGTGTTAACAAGAGAGAGAGAGAGAGAGAGAGAGAGAGAGAGAGTATGGAATGAGTTTTCTTTCATTTTCTATATTTGTGAGGTTTACTTAGACTCTAAGTAACCTTAAGCAAATCTTGAGGCTCTGGGTACCAAAAACGTCCCCGAGGGAAAAATGGTCAAAATCCCCGAAATTCCCTCCTAATCTCACTAACTCCAAATATATCCTCGAATATTTATTCCTGTCACCTGATAACCCGGCAATGTACTAGATAGCCAAAATACCCTTTCAGTAACCCCGAGTTGGGTTTTAGGTCCTGTTGTGACTTTCCCGCTAGCTTGCTCCCTAGGATCGCCTCATGCCGAGTAACCCAAATATATTCACACAATAATGTGGTCTCACACATATATCACATATATTCCAAATATAGTCGTAAAATACCAAATTACGAAAATTTCCTTTCTAATAAGAAACGGTCCCACATGTATATTTAATACACCTAAACATGCATATCTAGTCATATTATAATATAACTCACATAATCATATAATGACAAACACATATATATATATATATCACATAAACACATAATTTTCCATAAATTGCCATCCTGCCCCCCTAATCAAGGCCCTAAGCCTTATGAGGTAGTTTGGGATGTTACAAGTAAGGTTAAATCTTCGCAAACTTTTCTATACCCTTAAAATGCATCTTTAAGCCAACGTCATGGAGGCTCATGATCATCTACACACGTTTAATTGGTGTTTAGAAGTTGGAATTCTTGTTATTTACATTGAGTCTAATGCAAATGACTTGATAGATAAAATTAGATTGTCACATTATATTTTATTTGTTCTTGGTGATTACATTGATATGATTAAGTTTTTCAGTATTTTCCTTCCCTAATGTAACTTCGTCCCAATGTAATCAGAGAAGTTAATATGGTATTACACAATTTAGCAAAGTTTAATAAGAGTCAGATAATGAACATAGATTAATTGCAAATGATTCTTATCTTCTCTCAAATATCCTTGTACTTGATGTAAAACCCTTGATTGGCTAATTTAATTTAGAGAAAATATTTTTACAACTCTTGAAGAAATTCGGGTGAAATATCTTGTGTGATTTGTGAATTGATTCTTGAAAATTCTTATTGAGATTTTCAATTAAAATAGTTATCCTTAATGTGAAAATATTTATTAGTGTGAATATATTGTTCTTACCATTGTTATCAAAAAATAGGCTTTATTGGTAGAATAATATATTTGACTTATTCTGACTGATTATTTCCAGGGATTGAGTATTTCAGGATAAGCATGATTCGAAAATGAACACGGTCAAGAGAAATGACCAAATTCATTTCAGCCAGTCAAGAATGATGATCACACTGACTCAACAATTTCCTATTCTGTCGGAGTAGAATCAACCAAGATGGCTGATTTTTTCAATCAAAGAAATTTGCAAATATTCCTTGTATTAATTAGAAGATTTCAGAGGAGCTGGCCTTGGACATTTGTTTTCAGCTATAAATACCTTTCAAAGACCTTTGGAAAAATCACCTCTTCCATTTTGAATTTTGAAAACACTTGTTGTTATTTTTTAGGAGTGTTTCTTTGTAAAGATTAAGTAGTTCACCTTAATCTTTGTTTGGAGTGCACTTGTCTATGTATCTATCTTGTTCTTTGTGTAACATGTGGTATCTCTTGTGAACGTGTTCCTAAGGATCTTCGGGAGAAGATTTCATCAAGACTCACTTCAGGAGGAAGAGAGAACTCACTATTCTTTGAAGGGATTTCAAGAGAATCAACGTTTCATCAAAACCAGGTTCGTAAAGAAGAGTACAACAAGATTGTGACAATAGTTTAAGGAGTCTTACATTGTTTAAGTCAATGCTTTTGTACACATTGTTTCTTTACTAATTGATTTATTCTCTGGGCATGGCCCCGTGGATTTAGGTTATCTGAAAGGATTTCTGAATCACGTAAAAATTTCTTGTGTTGATTTGTACCTGCTTTTCTGTTTCTATCTTGACATTCATATTAATTGTGCTAACAACACAGGAATCGGTTTAAACAACTTAATCACTATTCTGCATTCATTTAAGTTTTTTAATTCTAATCACTTTACCTTTCATACTTTTTCTCTCCAAACTATTACCACTTTCAATTCGCGCCTTCCAAACTTTTTCACTTGTTAAAAATTTCCCCCGAACTATGCATGCTACTAAAATATAAGACTTCTGTTAGTTTTCGTCTTATATGGTTAACCGACTACTTATGTGGCACTTTTACTGCTAATGTGGTAATGTCACGTATAGAATAATTAACAATTTTGTCCGTGAACTTTGAACACTACCAAATCGTGCCTCTTTTTTTTTAAAAAAAAAATTAAAAATAAATAAAAAAATTTTAAAAATCATTTGTAAAGATTAAGAAAATAAAAAAAAAAATTCAAAAAATTAATTGAATAAATTTTCAAATATTAAAAAGTTAAAAATATAATGAAATAAAAAAACTATTTTAAAATGAAAATAGACGGAGAAGTCGTAGGACGCGAGAGAACGGAGGACATTTGTGATGCGTAGATTTGGAATTGAAGGGTAAGTGGCGAGCAACAACCTATAATAATGGTAATAGTAATTGTCATCTCTGAGATACTACTCTTTACAGTGATATATTTCATTATCAATACATAGATTTGTGACTATTGAAAACACGCATTTGTTCAATTTTACATTTGAAATTAGCAAAAAAAAATTGTTTATAATATAGGTTTGTATTTGATGAACTACAAGAACATACCAAGATGCAGAGACAGAGCCAAAGATTGAAAGTGGAGGCAGATTAAATAAAAATAATATTAGTGGGAGTATATTAAGTGAATAAATTATTTTATGCTAATATTATACATATATAAAATTGAAAAAAATTTATTAAAAAAAATAATGAGTGGGGGTAGCTACTACCACAAGGCTATGAGTGGCTCCATGCCTGCTAGGAAGAAGAAAGAAGAGAAAAAAAACATGAATTAAATGATTTAATGTTTTATTATTTTTTTATATTCTTAGAATGATTTTTTAAAGGTTTTAATCATCTTTTTTAAGCAAAAATATATCTTTTAAAATTTTCAATTAATTTTTTAATAAAAGGGGCACGATTCGCCAGTGATAAAAGTTCAAGGAACCATCAACAACCAAAATAGCATGTCATATTTCGTTAGCCACCTAGGACGAAATCTAACGGAAGTCCTACATTTCAGTAACATTCATAGTTTAGATAATTTTTAACAAGCGAAAACATTCAGGGGACATGATTTGAAATTGATAATAGTCTGAAATAAAAAATATTATTTATTATTATAATAATAATAACTTGGATGAATGGGGCTGCACTATTTTTTTGTTTGTGAGAACATATTGTCCATTAGATTAAATCAAACTAACGGGTACCACATGAGAGGGTCCCTCCCATTGGTAATATCCATCTTAACCGCCATGGCTTCCCCTTCAAAGGCCAACTCTGCCTTAAGTTTTATCACACAAGACTCCCACTCTTCTGTGTCTCTGCTTAAAGCTACCACTCTGATTCCTGTGATACCATCTTTCCATGATGCATCAGTAAAGAACACCTTACAAATTCCTTCAGGAATCTTATGAGTTATCACCACATTCTGGTGCTGAGTGTCTTCAAGTGTGGAGTCTATCATTTTCATGTCAAACTCACATGCTGCAAAATCACCTCAGTTGGAACCTTCTTTCCATATATAAGAATTTTGTTTTGGTTCCTCCACAGTACTTCAAAAAGGCATCTCGCATATGACAAAAACTTAATCCTCTCTTCACCTTTCAGGCTCTTACAAACCTCTTCTAGGAAATCAACAAGTGTACCTGTTACAACATTACTTGACGCAATTTGTTAAGGGACATCGAACCACATAACATGGGCTAGGGGGCACACCTTGAACACATGTATAATTGTTTCCATCATGTCCTCACAAAAGAGGCATTTTTTATCAAGCATAAACTCCATTTTGCTCCTTGTTGGAAGAGCATCTGCTAGATTCCTCCAGAGGGCCATTCTTGTTCTCAAATATACCAATGGGTGCCAAATTCTACTCCATATCCATTTTCCTTATTAAGTCGGTGTTTTTGATCCTCCACATAGGCAGCTTCATTGAGAACCTTCCTTGATAGTCATTCATCCAAATCAAGGTGTCTGTGACAGTCAAAATCTTGTGATCTGTAGGGGAAAAGGCTGGGTAAATGTTGTGCAATACTACATTGCCTAAGGAAGGTCAAGTGTGATGATTATAAGACTGTGTAGGTATGTGACTACACAATTGAAGAGGACTTAAATGGATTGATGGATACTACTTACACCAACAAGATGCATCTTCTTTTCGATAGCCCATCACTTGAGAACTCCAAAGTTACGCGTGCTTAACCATGAGTAGTCTCATGATGGGTGACCTCCCGGGAAGTTTTCCCAAGAAGCGTGCGAGTGAGGACAAAGCACGCTGGAAAGACTCGTGTTGGGTTGCAGGGCCAGTCGTCATTCCAGGAAACAGCCATAGTGACGTGTGGCGCTACAAATTGTATCAGAGCCTTGACCCAGCCGGAAGTGTGGCCAACGGGGACGTCGGACCCCTAAGGAAGGGTGATTGTGATAGTTAGAATCCTGTGATCCGCAGGGGGAAAGACCGCGTAAACGCTGTGCAATCCCATATCACCTGGGGAAGGTCAAGTGTGATGATTCTAAGACTGTGTAGGTATGGGACTACACTGTTGAAGAATGCTTAAATGGATTGATGGAACTACCTATGCCAACAAGATGCATCTTATTTTTGGTAGCCCATCGCTTGGGAACTCCAAAGTTAAGCATGCTTGACTTGGAGTAGTCTCATGATGGGTGACCTTCTAGGAAGTTTTCTCAGGAAGCGTGCGAGTAAGGACAAAACATGCTGGAAAGACTCATGTTGGTTTGCAGGGCCAGTCGTCATTCCAGGAAGCAACCATAGTGATGTGTGGCGCTAAAATGTCGTTACTACATTTGGGTAGTCTACCAATTTTTGTTATACACCTGCCCATGTTCTCCCCAAATATCTCCATAAGTAAATAAAAATTCCACTCACTTGTATTAATTGATGGATCAACCACAAATTTCAAATGGGGTGCTCTCACCCTATGCATTTCCATGAATTCACAAAATTCATTGTAGTGAAGCCACATAATCCATGGCCACCTCCAAACATCAACTGATTGACCACTACTGATCAATGTGTGACATCCTTTCCTCAACACACTTCAGGCATCTAATATGCACATCCACATTGTAGAATCTGTTGCTTTTGTTTCCACTGCCCAAAAGGAAGCTTTTTGACATTATTTCTTCGTAAGACAATTAATCCAATGCTTATGATCTCCTTTGGCTACACTCCACGCCAGCTTGGCCAAGAGGGCTTTGAGGATGTCCTCAAATCTTCTAGAACCCAACCGCCCTGCTGCCTTGGGTTGATACAAGCTATCCCAATTTTTAGATGCCCTAAATTTGTCATTTTCCAAGCTTCCCGTCCACCATAACTTTTTGATCACTGCATCCATTTCTGTGCACATTGAAAGGGGGACTCTGCATGCAGACATGTTATAGATGGGTATCCTAAGGGATACCGATTTAACCAAAGTAGTGCACCTCGCATAAGACATCAACCTCAATTTCCATCCTTCCAGTCTCTTGAGAAGTTTGTCTTTCAATGCTTTGTAATCCTCTTTCTTCATCCTATTAAAGAAAATGGGTTGACAAAATGTTTTTCATCACCCAAGGAAAAGGTAACTTCTAGGAGTTGTTGTATCTTTAGCCACATGTTCTTAGGCATATTATTGGACATGAGGACAATTGATTTTTTCCTACTGCATTTTCCCCCCGACCATCCCTCATACCTCTTAATGCATTTCATCAATACCTGTGCATCTTTCTCATTTGCTCTTATAAATAAGATTGTATCATCCACGATCATGAGGCGTGATATGGAAGGTGCATTTCTGGGTATGAGAATCCAATGTATGGATCCAACATCTTGTTCCTTCTGTATGAGCTTTGACAAAACTTCATTTCACAAGAAGAAGATAAAAGTAGACAATGGATCAACATGTCTCAAACCTCGCTTTGGAAAATTTTTGCTCAATGGTAGCCCATTTAACAAGACCAAGTAGGATATCAATGTGATACAAGCCATGAAAAGCCTACACACATGCTCTTTGAATCCATTAACTTTAATGACACTGAGGATGAACTCCCACTCCATACAATCGTATGCTTTATGCATATCAAGTTTTATTGCCATCAGACCCCCTTTCCTTTCTTCTTTCTTATTGTGTGCACCAATTTTTGGGTGAGAATTGATGATTCTGCTATCCATCAGCTTGGTATAAAGGAAGATTGAAGAGGTGAAACGAGTTTGTCCATCAAGGGTCTCAACTTGTTAGAGAGAATTTTGGACATAATTTTGTAGGCAAAGTTGCATAGGTTGATCGATTTGAATCTTTCTAATTTGTCTGTGTTCTCCTCATTTGGGATGAGGCAAATGAACGTATAATTTAGTTGACGCTCAAACGTTGCAGTAGTGAAGATCTCCTATACACATTTGATTACCTCTGTACCAACTATGTCCCAATATTTCCTATAAAAGCATCTCGACTGTAACGTCCTAAATTACATAATAAGGCTTAGGGCCTTGATTAGGGGGCTAGGGCGGCAATATATGAAATTATATTCTTATATGACACATGATAATATAGCTAGTTATGCATGTTTAGGAATATTAAATATGCACGTGGGCCCGTTTCTTATTAGAAGGGAAATTTTCGTAATTTGGCCTGTTATGGGCATAATTGTATATATGTGATATATGTGAGAGACCACATTATTATGTGGGTTTATTTGGGTTATTCGGCACGAGACGATCCTAGGGAGCAAATTAGCGGGAAAGTCACAACGGGACCCAATACATGACTCGGGGCGAGTCAAAGGGTATTTTAGGTATTTAGCACATTATTGGATTATCAGGAAACGAGAGTGAATAATTGAGAATATATTTGGAGTTAGTGAGATTATGAGGGAATACTGGGGATTTTGACCATTTTTCCCTCGGGGACGTTTTTGGTACCCCGAGCCTTAGGATTAGCTTAAGTAACTTAAGCCTTAAGGAAGCAAAACACAAAACATAAAACACTAAAAACACTCAGCTCCCAACTGACTCTCTCTCTGTCTCATTCTCTCTCATTTCTCTTAGTGCAATACTTGAGGAAAATTAAGGAGATTTTTGATGGAAACCAAGGAATTAAAGGCTCGGGTTAGGATTGGGGATTGCTTGTGGCTAGGAGATCACCATTCATAGTTGAGGTAAGCTTTAAAGTTTGCTTTTTCATTGATTTCTGTTAAGAGTTTTTGGTGTTCTTGAGCTTGTAGCTAAAGAATTGGATTATTGGGTTTTGATGGGGTTTTCATCAAGTTTTAGGTTGGGTTTTGTTGCTGAGAAGTTGTTAGAACGGTTATGAGGATTGAATTGTGATTTTAGGGTGGATTTGGGGTGGTTTTGATTGAGTTTGGCTAAACAAAAATGGAGGAATTCTAGGTTTGCAGGGTCAGGTCGCAACCCTGTTCTTGGGGCGTTGTGACCTAACCGAACCCAGGGCCCTAGGGGGGCCTCTGACTTAGGGGGGCGCGTTGCAACCCTCAAGGGGAGGCCACGGCCTGCCTAGGCTGTTTTGGCCACCATGGGTTTTTAATGACGGGAATTTATTCCCAAGGGCTCGGGATCAATTCTACTTTCCGGTTTAGTAGAACTCGAGGTCTCGGAGGTTAGGAATCGGTCCAGAAGCCTTTATTTTCTCATTATTGATAGAATCCTATACTATGGTTGTGGCTAGGTTATCACTAGGGTCTCGGAACCAGGATCGTGCTTGAGGGTCGTCCTTATTTTATGCTATACTTGGACATGAGGTAAGAAAACTACACCCAATACGTGATATGTGTGTGATTAGGGCTTGGCCGGATTGTTGATTATAATTATGAATAGGGCTCGGGCCCTTGAAAATGAATATGTTTAACTTATTGTTTCGCTTGTTGATTAAACATACTTGAATGTTTTGTACCTGATTAAGTGTTATATGACTATTTGCATGGTTTGCGTAGCTAGGGATTGGCCCCGTTAATGAGCATTGTTATTACTATGTTTGCAAACACTTGATGATGTTATATGATTAATATGTATGTGTACTTGTATTGTCTGAAGTATGCTTATCAATATTTGTTTTTGTATCTGTATGTGAATACTTGGTTTAGGGCTTGACTTATTAGTCAATGACAACAATAGCGCGATGCGTGCTGGTCGAAGGGCTTAGGCCCAAATCAGCAACATACTATTACGTTGGCTGACCCAATGGTCGTTGGAAAACAAAAGTGTTTGGCTAGCTGGCCAGAGCTAAGGGCGAGGGCCCTAGGTTACTCTATGGTCACATAGCTAGGGTATAGGGCCCCGGGGTTGATTGTATGGTCAACTATTCAAGGCAGCGGCCCCCAAATGGTCCAATGACCATTTATTTGTAATTGTATGCTTGCATGAGTAGGTTATTACTGTTGGGCATGCTAGATAACTATCTAGAAATCTGTATTTTCTGTTCATGCACATGTTTAAGTTTTCTTGCTGAGCCTTGGCTCACGGGTGCTATTACGTTGGCTGACCCAATGGTCGTTGGAAAACAAAAGTGTTTGGCTAGCTGGCCAGAGCTAAGGGCGAGGGCCCTAGGTTACTCTATGGTCACATAGCTAGGGTATAGGGCCCCGAGGTTGATTGTATGGTCAACTATTCAGGGCAGCGGCCCCCGAATGGTCCAATGACCATTTATTTGTAATTGTATGCTTGCATGAGTAGGTTATTACTGTTGGGCATGCTAGATAACTATCTAGAAATCTGTATTTTATGTTGATGCACATGTTTAAGTTTTCTTGCTGAGCCTTGGCTCACGGGTGCTCTATGGTGCAGGTAAGGGAAAAGAAAAGCTTAACCATCCATGAGTTGGAGAGCTTCGTATGTGGCGTGTACATATGCGGATGCTCGTCCACCACGGCTGAGGATATCTCAGAGGAACTAGGGTTGTTGCGCTAATTTTGCTGCTTAGGTCGGCCGAATGTAACTTTTGATGTATATACATCCTTTTGAACATTTGTTTGTAATATTTTTGGATCCCATGTATGTATGAAACTTTTTAAATAAAAGGTCAACAGTTCCTTTGACTAAATTTTTAACCCTAACCCTTGACGTTAACTGTAGTTACACATTTAAAACCAAATGACTTGATTAGCAAGTCTGACACAATTTAAAGTACATAATGTAACGATCCTGGATTAGGAGGACGTTACACCGACATTCCATCAGGTCCAGGAGCTTTCAAGGGGCACATTGATGCTACCACATTGTCGATTTCTTCTTGGTTAGGCACACCAACTAATGTGTGATTCTCCTCTGACGTAACCTTTACTTGGAATAGCTCGTCAAACTCCCTTGGGATTACTAGCTCATCACAATCATATAGTTGTGTAAAGTACTCATTTAAGATCCTTCCCATTCAGTCTCTTTTGTCTTGTAGTTGTCCATTTGCATCTCTAATGGCCAATATTTGATTTCTTCTCCTTTGGATCATGGTTGACGTATGAAAGAATCTACTATTGTGGTCTCCTTTCGCCAAACATAATTCCTTGGATCACTGCCTCTTCATGTTTTCTTTTTTTATCCAAAGCTCCTCAAGTTCTTTTTGTAGCGCTGCCTTTTCCAATGAATTTTCTAGGATAGCTTGTTGAGTCTATATCCATTGTAACCTATCTTCAGTTTCCTTTAATCTTTAATCTACATTCCCCCAAACCTTCTTATTCCACACCTGAAGGGCTCTCTTTGCTTCAAGGAAATGGTTTGGGAACAATCTTCTTTGTCTCTTTGTCACTAACTGCCCCCACTTGTAGTGTTAGCCATATTCCAGCTCTGGGAAATGGTTTCCCAACAAGATGGTTCCCTGGACCTGGCTTCAAAGAATCTGAAAGGTCAAAATCCCTTAGATCCATCCAGTCTTGTATCCAGGATAATAGGTCCATGAACTGAAGCAATTATTGGTAGGTATATTACCCTTGATTTTGGATAAGCCGTATCTAATCATTTGATGCAAGTGCCCAATCCAAATGTTCTCTAACCACGTCACCAAGGAAACTTTTGTTCTGCCATGTGAACTTGCAACCTTTTATACCATATTGACTCCTCCAGTATCATCAATGAAGTTCTGTAGAATGTGGGTATCATTATTTAGTCATTGGCATATATTCTTTATTTCATATTGTTATACCCATTTTTGGAGTGTCACTACCCATCGGCCCAGATCATGCCTAAGGCCTACTCACTTGTTACTTTGTCTAATTATTAGGCCAAGCCCAATAACTTAAGCTCACTCAAATGTAACCCTAACTCCTCAATATAAAAAAAGGAGTAGGGACCAAACAGGGAGAGAGTGTAATGCCCCGAATTCTCCGATGTGGTTTAGTGGCGGTTTAGTTGGTCGGGAGGGCCGTAATTGTTTAATTATGCCATTAAATGAGTATATGTATGTTTATGTGAATTATATTATAATATGATGTCATATGCATGCATGTGGGTCCACATTTGATATATTATGATGTTTTGATAATTTGGCCCATTGAGGGTAAACTTGTGTATTTGGGTGCATGATGTGATTTGTGAATGAGATTCCATTATTATGGAGATATATTTGAGCTATTTGGCATGAGACGGTCATTTTTAGTGGATTAGCGGTTTTGTCATAATGGGGTCAATTTTGGGGTAATAGGAATGTTTATTTGATGATAAATTGGGAATATTTGAGATCAGGGTGAAATTCTGGAAGTTTTGACTATAATGTCCCCGGGGTATTTTTGGGACCCCGAGCATTAGGTTTTATTTGAGGTTACTTAAGCTTGAAGTAGCTGTCAGATAGAACGTACGATTAGAAAACCTCTCGTTCTCCTTCGTTAGTTCATTTTCGCCACCCGAAGCATATTTGAAGAAATCTTGAGTTCTAGGAGTCGGAATCAAGTGAGGATCGAGGCATAGCGATCCTAGGAAAGATTAGAAGCTTCTTGACCGAAGGATTTGACAGGAAACAACCTAATCGAAGGTAATCTAAGTTTAAAGTTTTGAGTTTTTAGAGTTTCTAAGCTTTGAATTGGACTTTGTGAATTGTTGAGTTTTCGATCCATTTGAACCTTGGGTTTTGAGGGTTTTGGTGCATTGGGAAGCTTGAGAATCTTGTTTTGATGATTGGGGAATGTTTAGGTATGATTTTGGAGGCTTTGGAATGTTAAAAACGTGTTTGAGAATGGCCCAGAGTTGAGGGTCGCGGCCCTGTTCTTGGGGTGCCGCGGCCCTGCCTTGAAGAAGCAGGTGGAGTTGTTATGCTTGCTGGGCCCCGCGGCCCTTGCCTCAGGGAACTCTGGGGGTTGCGGCCCAAGGTGCTAGGGCTGCAGCCCTTGCCCTGTTTTCGCCCCGTTTGCTCGTTTTGACCCCGGGAACCTAGTTTTAGGCCTTGGGAGTGTCCTTACTACTTGGATTAGTTTGGATTGATCTCTTGGAGGCTAGATATTGGTTTGAGAACCTTTGATTATCATGTTATTGATGGTATCTACAATGTGTTATGATTAGGTAACCGCTAAAGGACTAAAAGATAAACTGTTCTCAAAGGTCGTTCTTTTGTTCATTCTAGCTCGAATTAAAGGTAAGAAAACTGCACCCCAGATGTGACATGCATGGTTATTCATGAGGCATGTTGGTTGTATAGATGTGGTCATGAATTGATTGTGGAATACTTAGCAAATGTTGCTCACTTGTGCATGGTACTGACTCATTAGTCAGATTTGGAAAAGGTGCTAGTATCAACTATGAAGCTGTGACTCGTTAGTCAGGTTTGACAGTGGTACTGGGCACTGGTCACAATGGGCTGACTCATTAGTCAGGACAGCCTTAGCGTGTTCAACGCAAGCCAATAAAGATTAGATCTAATCGACTTTCTGCATTGAATGACTCTAAGAGCATTAATGCCATACTGACCTCAAGTTCGAGGAACATTATAAGCGCTTGAAGGCTAGTGGCTTACCCATCAGCCACTCTTCCAATTGAATAAGTGACTTGTTTGTTAGTCACTCAGTATGGTTTACCAGAACCTGTTGAAGGCTAGTGGCTTACCTAGTAGCCACTCTTCCATTTGAATTAGTGACTTGCTTATTAGTCACTCAGTATGGTTTACCATAACCTCAAGTGATATACACTCATCTGTTTGAAAGCTTTGAGCTCTATGTGATTATAATGATAATCATTTGATGATGTTTACATATAATGTTATGTTTTCTTGCTGGGCTATGGCTCATGGGTGCTATGTGGTGCAGGTAAAGGAAAAGAAAAGCTCACCCAGCCTTGAGTGGAGAGCTTAGATGGTGATGTGTACATATGCGGTCGCTTGACCACCACGGCCAAGGAGTTCTCAGAGGAACTAGGGGGTTTACCCTATTTTTGCCGCTTAGGTCAGCGGGGTTTATAATTTTGGAACAGTAATGACCTTTTTGAGTTGTAAATAACTTGTAAATGTTCTTGTGGGCCCATGAACAGTTTTATGTATCAATAAAACATATCCTTTCCTTTTTACTGGTTTTCACCTTAACCTGTTAATAACACTTAGATCACGTTTTTAACCAAAGGACTCAGGCAATGAGTGAAATTTCCGGTTCACCGTAATTGTTCTGGGGTAACCAGGGCGTTACAGAGAGGAAAAAAGGAGGGACGAAATTCTTTTATAGAGAGAGCTCTCCATCTTCAATGGAGCCAAATAGATGAAAGCTAAATACAAATATAACCCATGGCTGACAAGATGAATAATAGTGACTAAGTGAAAGTAGGCCATCTTTTTGGGGCTGAACCACTATAAGATTATTACTCTATCCATTATTTCTAGGAACTAGAAGTATCCACTATGCTTTAATTAGTTGTCACAAATCTTCTCAATATGATTCTTTAGGTGTTAAATGAATTAACGAAGAAATGAGTCAACATTTTGGTGCTTTAGTTGATGGATGAGCTATGGAAAAAGACATTGGAGTCAACATTTTATTATTATACCTTTTTTTGGAGTGTCACTACCCATCGGCCCAGCTCATGCCTAAGGCCCAGTTACTTGTTACTTTGTCTAATTATTAGGCCAAGCCCAATAACTTAAGCCCACTCAAATGTAACTGTAACGCCCTACTACCTTAGAGTCGTTACTAAGTGAGTTTAAAAACGTGCAATCACTCGCTAATCGAGGCTTTTAATGAAAAAGTGTAATTAAATCATAAACAGAGTAGAAACTTAGAAATAACTCTATTTCATTGAAAACTATAAAAGTTTAACACATGGGATCCCAAAATACTGTTTAAAAATATTTACAACATATAAGTACAACCAAGTCGACTAAACGACAAAATCTAGGAGTTATTACAATCATCTCCCAAAATCCACTGGCTGTGGCAGCCAGGCAGGCCAAACATGTACACGTCACTTCATGCTTGCTATACTCATGGTTGGTTGGCTTTTTCCTTGCCTTACCTGCACCACAGAGCACCCGTCAGTCGAAGCCCAGCAAGAAAACCCATAAACAGATAACATATGCAAAACAAATGCATAGCATATAAACAGGCCATCAATAGGCTAAACACATACGACCAAGCCGTCCCAGGAGCTTTTCCAGGCCCTGGGTTTGCGGTCCACACTGTGAGGATATTCTAGGTATCCTTTAGGGTCTCGACGCTGCTCCTGGCCCCTTTCCGTACTCGGCCTTGCACTCAACATGCCCAACGTCGTTCCCAGCCCTTTGCCGTTCCTGGCCCCTGTCGACCTCTGCCTACGCTGTTCCCGGCCTTGCCGAACATTCACATAATCGTATTCATAGCATAATAAACATATACTGAACACTAGAAAATTCAATCAAAGGGCTACGCCCTGCAATTCAAACATATTGGGGCTTAGCCCTGCATACAAGCTCTATGGGAACAGGGGTTTTCTTACCTGCGTCCCGAACTCTCCGAGCACCGATATCCCAAGCACAGTCCTCTAACTTGAGCCTCGCCGAAACCCTAGTCACAACACATTAACAATATTCATCCATCAAGTTCTAATCCATTAAATAACTTTGAGCCATAACTCTAATCTCCAGAACCTTCAATTCTATCAATCCGGGTGATAAAATCCATCCTAAGCCTTAACCTTTGAGTTCCCAAGCCTAAACACACTTAAAAACACAAAATGGCACTAAGAGTCGCGACCCTATAAGACCATGCCGCGGCTAGCCTCAAAACAGAGGCTAACACCTCCCTGAAACACGCACGTGTCGCGACGCACTTGACTAAGTGCCACGGTGTGCCTCAAGCACCATGGCCTCCCAAGGTCGCGCGTGCACACAGGCTGCGACATGCCCCTCCTAAGGTCGTGACCCTCGCCTCCAAACCCAGAAATCTCCATCTTTTCCTACATTTTCTTCAAACCTTCTCATCCAAAATCAAACTAACAATTCCAGATAATCATCACAAAGGTTCTAGCCCAGTTTCAACATCAAAACCTATCAAAACCTGCTCCACAAACTCAGCTAAACACCCTAGAACAGATCAAATCCTACTCACATGCATTTCCTAAGAAAACAGTAAAAATCAACCATATTTCTCAAAGTTAAAGCTTACCCTGCTGAGTTATGATTCAGAGTTGATCCCCTAAGTTCCAACTTCAATTCCTCAAGCTCCAAGCCCTGGTTTTCTGGTTAGAGTCTCCCAAGCTCAGCTCCAATCCTTAGTTCTTGACTATTTTCTTCCCCTTGCTTGTTTCCTTGAATTGTCTTAGAGAGCAAAGATGAGAGGGAGAAAAACTATCTTTCAGCTGAGAAGGGAAGAATAAATGTCAGTTTCTAAGTCTCCAAAAGCTTCCTAGACTTTCTTTTATTTAACTTAAGCTTTAAGGTTACCTCAAGGCTCGGGGTACCAAAACATCCCCGAGGGCAAAATGGTAAATTTCCCCAATATTCCCTCCTAGACATTCTATCCTAAAATATATCTCCAAATATTTATTTCCATAACCCAATAACCCCATAATACATCTAATACCCAAAGTACCCCTCGACTCGCCCTGAGTCGGATTCTCAACCCCGTTGTGAATTTCCGGCTAACCGCTCTCCAGGACTGTCTCGGATCGTGCTACACAGAAATATATCTCATGCATATCATATTTATCACATTTACGCCCTCAACGGGCTAAAATCACAAACATACCCCTAATATCCAAACGGGGCCCACATGCACATTTAACTCAACTAAACATGCATCTTTATCACATACTCACATAAATTCACATATTAACATATTAAATCATTTATTTCCCTCCAGGCACGCTAATCAAGGCCCTAAGCCCTGTTAGCAAATTTGGGTCATTACAACTATCCCCTCCTTACAGAAATTTCATCCTCGAAATTACCTGAACAACTCGGGATACCGCTCCCTCATCTCTGACTCAAGTTCCCACGTCGCCTCCTCAACCTTGCTGTTCCTCCACAGCACCTTCACCAAGGCGATGGTCTTGCTCCGCAAGACTTTATCTTTCGGGTCAAGAACCTGAATCGGCTTCTCCTCATAGGAAAAATCCTGATCAAGCTCCATATTTCCATAACTAAGAACGTGCGTCGAATCTGACACATACTTCTGGAGCATGGATACATGGAAAACATCATGAACCCCTGATAAAGCTAGAGGCATCGCTAGTCTGTAAGCTACCTCTCCAACCCATTCCAGAATCTCGAAGGGGCCAATAAACCTAGGGCTCAGCTTTCCCTGAACACCAAACCGTTTCACTCCCCTCAAAGGTGAAACCCTAAGAAACACATGGTCGCCAACCTGAAATTCCACGCCCCTGCGTTCAGGTCTGAATAGCTCTTCTAACGACTCTGGGAGGCGAGCATTCACGCTCTAATCTTCTCAATCGCCTCATTGGTCCTCTGAACCATCTCTGGACCCAGATATCTCCTCTCACCTCTCTCATCCCAATGAATAGGTGATCTACACTTCCTTCCATATAGAATTTCATACGGAGCCACTCCGATGGTCGCTTGATAGCTGTTGTTGTACGAGAACTCGATCAAAGGAAGATATTTACTCCATGATCCCCCAAAATCTAGCACACAGGCTCGCAACATATCCTCCAATATCTAAATCGTCCTCTCAGACTGTCCATCTGTCTGACGATGATAAGCGATACTAAACCGTAACTGCGTGCCCATAGCCTTCTGCAGACTCTCCCAAAACTTGGAAGTGAAGGTGGGGTCTCTGTCGGATACTATCGACCTCGGAGCCCCATGAAGTCGAACAATCTCCTTCACATACAACTCAGCATACTGCTCCACAGTATAAGTTGTCTTAACAGGCAAAAAGTGGGCGGACTTGGTATACCTGTCCACAATCACCCACACCGAGTCATGCTGTCCCACGGTCCTTGGCAAACCAACTGCAAAGTCCATGGTGATATCTTCCCACTTCCATTCTGGGATCCCCAGAGGCTGTAGCAACCCTGCTGGCCTCTGATGCTCACCCTTAATCTGCTGACAAGTTAAGCATTTGGCCACATAATCCACCACATCCCTCTTCATGCTCGACCACCAATACAAAACTCTCAAATCTTGATACATCTTTGTTGTACTCAGGTGCAAAGAATAGGGAGTGGTATGCGATTCGTCTAAGATCTCTTGCCGGATGTCAGAATCCATCGGAACGCAGATCCAACCCTTGTACTTCAGTAACCCCATCTCTGAAGTAGAAAAGTCCTTAGTCCCTCCGACTAAGACATTCTCTCTGTGACCTCTCAACTGGATATCTTTCCCCTGCGCCTCCTTGATCATCTCAAGGAGTGTAGACTGAAGAGTGATGTTGGCCAACTGACCAACCACCAACTCTATACCTGCTCTGGTCATCTCCTCAGCTAGTTTATCAGATATCTGCCTCGAACTAAACAACTGTCCTGGGCCTTTCCGACTCAATGCATCAGCCACCACATTAGCCTTCCCAGGATGGTATAGGATATCACAATCATAATCCTTAACCAATTCCATCCACCGCCTCTGGCGCATATTCAGGTCCTTCTGAGTAAAGAAATACTTTAGGCTATTATGGTCGGTGTATATCTCGCACTTCTCACCATAAAGATAATGTCTCCAAATCTTAAGTGCAAACATCACCGTTGCCAACTCCAAATCATGCGTGGGATACCTCTGCTCATACTCCTTTAACTGTCTCGATGCATAGGCTATCACCTTACCAGCTTGCATCAACACGCACCCCAAACCCTGTCTGGATGCATCACAATAAACCAAAAACTTTTCATTATCTGTCGGCAAGCTTAACACTGGCGCGGTGATCAATCGTCGCTTCAACTCCTTGAAACTGTTCTCACATTTGTCCGTCCAAACATACCTTGTCTTCTTCTTTGTCAGTTCTATCAATGGCGTAGCTATTCTGGAGAACCCCTCAACGAACCGCCGATAGTACCCCGCTAAGCCCAAAAAGCTTCTCACTTCAGGAACATTGCTCGGTCTAGGCCAATCTTTGACCGCCTCAATCTTACTCGGGTCAACCAAAATCCCCTCCTTACTGACAATATGGCCCAGAAATGTAACTTGTGGTAACCAGAACTCACACTTACTAAACTTAGCATATAACTTATGCTCCCTCAACCTCTGTAGAACCAACCGCAGATGCTGCTCGTGCTCTGACTCCGACTGAGAATACACCAAGATGTCGTCGATGAACACAATCACAAACTTATCCAGATAATCCCTGAAATCCCTATTCATCATGTCCATAAAGACTGCTGGGGCATTGGTTAATCCAAAGGACATAACCAGGAATTCATAGTGTCCATACCTCGTTCGAAAAGTGGTATTTGGTATGTCCTCCTCTTTAATCCTTAACTAATGGTAACCTGATCGGAGGTCTATCTTGGAAAACACTGTTCTTCCCTGTAACTGATCAAATAAATCATCGATCATAGGCGGTGAATACTTATTCTTAATGGTGAACTTGTTTAGCTCCCTGTAATCAATACACATCCTAAGGGATCCATCCTTCTTCTTAACGAATAATACTGGAGCACCCCATGGCGAGAAACTCGGTCTGATGAACCCCAAATCAAGTAACTCCTACAACTGAATCTTCAACTTCTTCAACTCCGCTGGAGCCATTCTGTAAGGTGTCCTAGATACTAGCTCCGCTCCTGGTACCAACTCTATAACAAATTCAATCTCTCGTTGCGGCGGCAACCCTGGCAAATCTGCTGGAAACAAATCCGGAAACTCACACACCAATCTAGTCTCACCCGGTCCAACCGACACCACCCTAGAGGTATCCACAACACTCGCTAGGAATCCCATGCAACCTTCCTGCATCAGGTCTCTAGCCTTCAATGCTGAAATCATTGGTACTCGCGGTCCACTAACTGTCCCCACAAACACAAAGGGTACCTCCCCTTCCGGTTCAAAAGTCACCATTCTGTGCTTCCAGTCAATCGTTGCCCCATACTTCGATAACCAATCCATCCCTAGAATCATATCAAAGTCATCCATCTCTAACTCAATCAAATCAACAGACAGTTCCCTACCATCTACCTCTACTGGCAATGCTTTAATCCATTTCCTAGAGACTACCAGTTCTCCTGTTGGCAAAAAAGTCTGAAATCCCCTAGCATACACTCCACTAGGTCTACAAAGCTGATCTATCACTCTAGCAGATACAAATGAATGGGTAGCCCCTGAATCAAACAATGCAGTATACAGAGAACCAGCACTAGAGATCTGACCTATCACAACTGAGGGGCTAGCCTCCACCTCGATCTGAGTCAAAGTAAATACCCTGGCAAGAGCAAGACTGTCACTCTGCTTCTGCTCCTCCTTCCTAACTTGAGGGCAATCCCTCTTTAGATGACTGGCACTCCCACAAACAAAGCAGGCCCTGATCCTGCACTCACCCTGGTGTTGTCGCCTACATCGCGGACACACTGGAAAGCTCCTCCAGTTGTCACTTCCACCCTGACGGCCAGTAGAAGCACCCCGTGCCCTACTATCTGAACTGGGAGGAACAAAGGAATCTGGGGCCTTCCTCTTCTGCTCACTAGAACCACCACCCCGACTGGATCCAACAAAAGGAGGCACTATCCTCCTGGCATCACGCCTAACAGCGCTTTCTTTCCAGATCTGATCTTCGGCCCTCTCAGCTGTAAGGGCCTTGTCCACTACTTGGGCATAAGTAGTAGTCTCTGGATCCAAAGTAATATTCACATCGCGGGTGATCATAACGCTCAACCCCCGCACAAACCTATCCCTTCTTGCCGCATCAGTCGGCACTAAATCTAGTGCAAACTTCGCCAATCTGTCAAACTTCAAGGCATACTCTGTCACTGTCAATCGGTTCTGAGTCAGGTTGATGAACTCGTCAACCTTCGCAGCTCGATCTTCCACACTATAATACTTCTCATTAAATAAGTTTCTGAACTCTTCCCAAGTCATAACTGTTACATTCTTTCTCTGAGCCACCACGTCCCACCAGATGCGAGCATCCTCTCTAAACATGTAGCTAGCACAAGCTACCCTCTCATTTCCCTGAACCCTCATAAAATCCAGAATTGAGGAAATCATATTCATCCACTGCTCTGCCTGCAGTGGGTTTGGTCCACCCTTGAAGGTGGGAGGATTTTGTTTCCTGAACCTTTCATACAAAGGTTCCCACTTATGCTCCACAGCAGATTGAATCGGCACTGGCGCCGCAACTTGCTGAGCTGGCAACCCAGTGACCTGAGGTGAGGCCTGCTGCCTCAACTGTCGAAGCTCTTCCTCAGTTTGCTGCAGCCTCGCTTCCATCTCGGCAAACATCTCTTGCGAATTCTGTGGGGCAGGTGGAGGGTCCTGACCTTGGTTGTCATCCTCGACCCTACTTCCACGGAGTCTAGATGATTGCCCAGGCATCTCAACAAATATGCCTGCAACCAACGACGCCGCTCATCAGGCATGATAACAACATCCAAAACCACCTCCCGAACACATCAACCATCCACAAATAGTAATTCACATAACATATAGATAACATATAGCACACAACGGGCCATGCCCTGGCATCATGCATATGTTAACTCATTCATCATACTCTATATGAAATAAGCAGGAAAACAGGGCATTCAAGCATATTAGTCAATCATACAAACTAACCTTGAGTCGAGCTTGTCACTGACAGAGAGCGTACATGTTCGGTCAATCTTCAGAACCATAAACCTGGCTCTGATACTAAGTTGTAACACCCTACTACCTTAGAGCCGTTACTAAGTGAGTTTAAAAATGTGCAATCACTTGCTAATCGAGGCTTTTAAAGCAAAAGTATAATTAAATCATAAACAGAGTATAAACTTAGAAATAACTCTATTTCATTGAAAACTATAAAAGTTTAACACATGGGATCCCAAAATACTGTTTAAAAATATTTACAACATATAAGTACAACCAAGTCGACTAAACGACAAAATCTAGGTTTTATTACAATCATCTCCCAAAATCCACTGGCCATGGCAGCCAGGCAGGCCAAACATGTACATGTTGCTTCATGCTTGCGATACTCATGGTTGGTTGGTTGGTTTTTTCCTTGCCCTTACCTGCACCACAGAGCACCCGTGAGCCGAAGCCCAGCAAGAAAACCCACAAACAGATAACATATGCAAAACAAATGCATAGCCTATAAACAGGCCATCAATAGGCTAAACACATACGACCAAGCCGTCCCAGGCACTTTACCAAGCCCTGGGTTTGCGGTCCACACCATGAGGATATCACAGGTATCCTTTAGGGTCTCGCCCTGGCAGCTCGCACTCCACGTGCTCGACGTTGCTCCCGGCCCCTTGCCGTACCCGGCCTTGCACTCAACGTGCGCAACGCCGTTCCCAGCCCTTTGTTGTTCCCGGCCCCTGCCCACCTCGGCCTGCGCCATTCCCGGCCTTGCCGAACATTCACATAATCGTATTCATAGCATAATAAACATATACTAAACACTAGAAAATTCAATCAAAGGGCTACGCCCTGCAATTCAAACATATTGGGGCTCAGCCCTGCATACAAGCTCTATGGGAACAGGGGTTTTCTTACCTGCGTCCCGAGCTCTCCGAGCACCGATATCCCAAGCACAGTCCTCTAACTTGAGCCTTGCCGAAACCCTAGTCACAACACATTAACAATATTCATCCATCAAGTTCTAATCCATTAAATAACTTTGAGCCATAACTCTAATCTCCAGAACCTTCAATTCTATCAATACGGGTGATAAAATCCATCCTGAGCCTTAACCTTTGAGTTCCCAAGCCTAAACACACTTAAAAACACAAAATGGCTCTAAGAGTCGCGACCCTATAAGACCATGCCGCGGCTAGCCTCGAAACAGAGGCTAACACCTCCCTGAAACACACACGGGCCGCGGCGCACTTGACTAAGCGCCACGGTGTGCCTCAAGCACCATGGCCTCCCAAGGTCGTGCGCGTACACTGGCTGCGACATGCCCCTCCTAGGGCCGCGACCCTCGCCTCCAAACCCAGAAATCTCCATCTTTTCCTACATTTTCTTCAAACCTTCTCATCCAAAATCAAACTAACAATTCCAGATAATCATCACAAAGGTTCTAGCCCAGTTTCAACATCAAAACCTATCAAAACCTGCTCCACAAACTCAGCTAAACACCCTAGAACAGATCAAATCCTACTCACATGCATTTCCTAAGAAAACAGTAGAAATCAACCATATTTCTCAAAGTTAAAGCTAACCCTTGCTGAGTTATGATTCAGAGTTGATCCCCTAAGTTCCAGCTTCAATTCCTCAAGCTCCAAGCCCTGGTTTTCTGGTTAGAGTCTCCCAAGCTCAGCTCCAATCCTTAGTTCTTGACTATTTTCTTCCCCTTGCTTGTTTCCTTGAATTGTCTTAGAGAGCAAAGATGAGAGGGAGAAAAACTATCTTTCAGCTGAGAAGGGAAGAATAAATGTCAGTTTCTAAGTCTCCAAAAGCTTCCTAGACTTTCTTTTATTTAACTTAAGCTTTAAGGTTACCTCAAGGCTCGGGGTACCAAAACATCCCCGAGGGCAAAATGGTAAATTTCCCCAATATTCCCTCCTAGACATTCTATCCTAAAATATATCTCCAAATATTTATTTCCATAACCCAATAACCCCATAATACATCTAATACCCAAAGTACCCCTCGACTCGCCCTGAGTCGGATTCTCAACCCCGTTGTGAATTTCCGGCTAACCGCTCTCCAGGACTGTCTCGGATCGTGCTACACAGAAATATATCTCATGCATATCATATTTATCACATTTACGCCCTCAACGGGCTAAAATCACAAACATACCCCTAATATCCAAACGGGGCCCACATGCACATTTAACTCAACTAAACATGCATCTTTATCACATACTCACATAAATTCACATATTAACATATTAAATCATTTATTTCCCTCCAGGCACGCTAATCAAGGCCCTAAGCCCTGTTAGCAAATTTGGGTCGTTACAATAATCCTAACTCCTCAATATAAATAAGAGGAGTAGGGACCAAACAGGGAGAAAGGAAAAAAGGAGGGGCGTCAACTTTTTACAGAGAGAGCTCTCCATCTTCAATGGAGTCAAATAGCTAAAAGCTAAATAGAAATGTAACCCATGGCTGACAAGATGAATAATAGTGACTAAGAGGATGTAACGCCCCACGTCACTGTGGCTGCTTCCTGGAATGACGACTGACCTTGCAAACCAACACGAGTCTTTCCAACATTCTTTGTCCTCACTCGCACGCTTCCTGGGAAAAATTACCGAGAGGTCACCCATCATGAGACTACTCCAGGTCAAGCACGATTAACTTTGGAGTTCCCAAGTGATGGGCTACCGAAAATAAGATGCATCTTGTTGGCATAGGTAGTTCCATCAATCCATTTAAGCCCTCTATAATTGTGTAGTCTCATACCTACACAATCTTAGAATCATCACACTTGACCTTCCCTAGATGTTGTGAGATTGCACAGCTATACCCGGTCTTTCCCCCTACGAATAAAAGGATACTGACTGTCACAATCACCCCCCTTAGGGGTCCGACGTCCTCGTCAGCCACACTTCCGGCTGGGTCAAGGCTCTAATACCATTTGTAACACCCCACGTCACTATGGATGCTTCTAGGAATGACGATTGGCCCTGCAAACCAACACGAGTCTTTCAAACATGCTTTGTCCTCACTCGCACGCTTCTTGGGAAAACTTCCCAGGAGGTCACCCATCATGAGACTACTCCAGGTCAAGCATACTTAACTTTGGAGTTCCCAAGTGATGGGCTACCGAAAAGAAGACGCATCTTGTTGGCATAGGTAGTACCCATCAATCCATTTAAGCCCTCTTCAATTGTGTAGTCCCATACCTACACAGTTTTAGAATCATCACACTTGACCTTCCCCAGGCGATATGGGATTGCACAACTTTATCCAGTCTTTCCCCCTACGGATCACGGGATACTGACTGTCACAATGGATGTAGGCCATCTTTTTGGGGATGAACCACTATAAGTTTCTCTTTCTATCCATTATTTCTTGGCAATAGAAGCATCCCATATGCTTTATTTAGCTCTAAAAAATCTTCTTAATATGATTCTTTGGGTGTTAGACGAGTTAACGAAAAAAAATGAGTCAACATTTTGATGCTATCGTTGAGAGCTAAACTCAAGGAAAAAGACATTGGAGTCAACATTTTGGTGCTTTCATTGAGATCTGAACACAAGGAAAGAGACATTGGAGTCACTAAAATTTCCCCCATCGACTAGCTTTCCTAAGCCATCTTTGTTGGGTGATATCTCAGACATATCGCTACAGTAGCTAGCAGATCGGCTCATTATGTAACGCCTTGGTTACCCTAAGATCGTTACTGTGAACTTTGAACCGTGCTTAACTCGCTAATTGAGTTCTTTGGTTATAAATGTGCATCTAGGTGTTATTAATAGGCTAAGGTGAAAACCAATCAAAAGGAAAGGGTATATTTTATTTAAAACATAAAACTATTCATGGGCCCATAAAAGCATTTACAAGTTATTTACAATACAAAATGGTCATTAGAGTGTAAAATTTACAACCCGCTGGCCTAAGCAGCAAAAATTGGGTTAACCCCCTAGTTCCTCCGAGAACTCCTTGGCCGTGGTGGTCAAGTGGCCGCATATGTACACATCGCCACCTAAGCTCTCCACTCAAGGCTGGGTGAGATTTTCTTTCCCTTTACCTGCACCACATAGCACCCATGAGCCAAAGCCTAGCAAGAAAACTCATTACTGCATGTATATAATATCAAATGATGATCATGATAATCATCCAGGACTTATGGCCCTAAATAGATGAGTGATAGTTGTACAAGTCACTAATGTGGGTTCCGCACCCTTTACAAACGAGTGATTGAGTCACTAGCTTAAACCAGGTGAGTGACTGATGAGCAAGTCACTAATGTAAACATCATGAGTGATCATGGAATCACTAGCGTGGGTTCCGTACCCTTAGCCATGTGACAATGGAGTCATCTGGGCCTTCTGGCCCTGGCTCTGAGTGACTAGTCATGGAACTAGACAAGCGCTTTTAGTTTTCATCGAACTTAGGGTCGATCCGGCATTAATACTCACGATGAGTCATTCAATGATGATGTCAATTAGATCTAATCTTTTCGGCTTTGCGTTCATGACGCTTATGTCGTTCCTGACTCATAGCTCAATAACATACGACCAGTGCTCAGTACTACTATAGAACTTGACTAGTAAGTCACAGCTTCACAGTCAAATCTGACACCATTGCCGATTCTGACTAATAAGTCAATGTCATTCATAAGTAAGCAAGATTTACTAAGCATTTGATATGCAATCAATGTCCACATTTAAACACTCAACATGCCACATTAATAACCATGCATGTCACATATGGGGTGGAGTTTTCTTACCTCTGGTTTGAGCGAGAAATAGTAAAAGAATGACCCTTGAGAACGATCAACCTTTTAGTTCCTTGACGGTCACCTAGTCATAACCAATTATGGGATTCCATCAATAAAATGAATCACAAAATGTTCCCAGACCAAAACCTAGCCTCCGGGACATCGAATCCTACTAAACTGGGTAGTAGGAACGATCCCGAGGCCTAAGGTTTGATTCCCCAAGCCAAAATCTCAATTTTGGCCAAAATGCCACTAAGGGTCGCGACCCTAAACCACCATGCCGTGACCCACCTCCTCAAACAGAAGCGACCACCCTTCAATCCCCAACACGGGCCGCGACCCTCCTTCACCACGCTGCGGCCCAACGACCCTTCAGCTCCACCCTTCCTCTTCAATGAGCTTGGGTTGCGGCCCCACCAGAAACTCAGCCAAAAACCCCTGTTTTTCCCCTTCGAACTCATTTCAAAACATTATTAAAACACTCCCAATATCACAAAGCAAAGCCACCAACTATTACCATAACTTACCTACCATATAACCATCAAAACCTAAGCCTTAAACCAATCAAAACTTCATCAAATTCTTATTTCAATGATCAAAACTCCAATCACAAAACTAACATAAAAACAGAGCAAGGAACCATAAACTTGAACTAAAACCTTACCATAAACTTGAATTGAACCCTCTTCAATTGTTGAACACTAGCCTAAGACCTCAAGCTTCAATCTCCAAGTTTGAATCCCCAAACTTGCTTCAAGATTCAAAGGAAAAGAAAAGGGAAAATGGTGATCGTGAGGGAGGAGAGACAAGGCTCTGTTTTTGGCTAACTTTCCACAACCTTCAAGTTATATAAAGCCTAGGTCAAATGACCAAATTACCCCCATGCTTAATTCATCTCTTAACAACCCCCAAGGGCAAAACCGTCCTTTCCCACTTATCTCGTTAATCATAATTAACGCCCTCCAATTCCCGTTACTTTCAAATACTAATAAAATCATATCCCATTACCCTTTAATTCCCGGTAATGCTCTAATCATCAAATCACCCCGAGACTCACCCCGAGCCCCGAATTCCACCCAGTTATGACTAAACCGATAACTTGTATTCAAATATCGTCTCATGTCGAATAGCTCGAACAAATCCACATTATAATGTGGCCTCAACAATAGTTCACCAACATGCATGAAAGTATACAAATATGCCCTCAACAGGCCAAATTACCAAAATTCCCCTATAATGAAATGTGGACCCACATGCATGCATTTATCATCATATAATAATATAATTCACATAAACATGCACATAATAGTTTAAAGACATAATAAATCAATTATGACCCTCCCGGCCTACTAATCCGACCATTAAACCTCATTAGGGATTTTGGGGCATTACACATTAGCTCGCTCGCAGTGGCAAATAACCTTAATTACGCACATCTGAGGCTAGTCGGATATGGGGACCATCTCCAAAGACGTGCTTAGATACTGGAACCTGCCAAATGCAAAAGATCACTCCCAGGAGCTACTGCATGTCTAAGATCGCTTGGGATTGTCTGAAGGGAGAAGTTGCCCTTCAACATTCCTTCTGCTTGGTTCCTCGAGGTCCTTTGAACCTTTGAGCATTCTTCTTACTTAGTTCCTAGAGGTTCTCGTAACCTTTGAGCATTCATATTGTTTGGTTCCTAAAGGTCCTTGGAACCTTGAGCATTCATCTTGCTTAGTTCCTAAAGGTCCTCGAAACCTGGAGCAATAGCCTTGCTTGGTTCTTGGGGAACCTCAAAACCTGGAGCATTCATTTTGCTCGATTCCTAGAGGTCCTTGAAACCTGGAGCAATAACCTTGCTTGGTTCCTGCAGAACCTCGTAACTAGGAGCATTCATCTTGCTCAATTCCTAGAGGTCCTCAGAACCTGGACCAATAGCCTTGCTTGGTTCCTGGAGAACCTCACAACCTGGAGCATTCATCTTGCTTGGTTCCTAGAGGTCCTCGAAACATGAAGCAATACCCTTGCTTTGTTTTTGGACAACTTTGGAACCACTCGGTTCCTAGAGGTGCTCGGAACCTACAGCAATAGTCTTGCTTGGTTCCCAGAGGTCCTCGGAACCTGGAGAAATCATCTTGCTCAGTTCCTAGAGGTCCTTGGAACTTGGAGCAATACTCTTGCTTGGTTCCTGGAGAACCTTGGAACTTGGAGCAATCATCTTGCTCTTTTCCTAGAGGTCCTCAGAACCTGGAGCAATAATCATGCTTGGTTCCTCGAGAACTTCAGAAGCTGGAGCAATCATCTTGCTCGGTTCTTAGAGTTCCTTGGAACCTGGAGAAATAGACTTGCTTGGTTCTTGAAGAACCTCGGAGCTTGGAGTGATCATCTTGCTCAGTTCCTAAAGGTCTTTAGAACCTGGAGATATAGACTTGCTTGGTTCCTGGAGATCCTCGATACCTAGAGCATTCATCTTGCTCAGTTCCTATAGGTCCTCAAAACCGAGAGCAATAGCCTTGTTTGGTTCCTAGAGAACCTCGAAACCTGGAGCATTCCTCTTTCTCGGTTGCTAAAGGTCCTCGAAACCTGGAGTATTCATTTTTCTTGGTTCCTAGAGTTCCTTGGAACCTTGGTGCATTCATCTTGCTTGGTTCCTAGTGGTCCTCAGAACCTTGAGCATTCCTTTTGCTTGGTTCTTTGAGGTCCTTGGAACCTTGAGCATTCATCTCGTCTATCTCTAATCTTGGAGTCACTTGCCTAGCTCGAGAGTGGAGCGTCTTGGACAAGCTCGCCTAATTATCCTATGAGCAGCTCAGATCCTTTGACATTATTAAAAGATCAGCAAAGTCAAGTAATGATACGTCCGAGGCCTAAAGATCTGGTCCTCGTGAAAGAGAGAGTTCACATGATAAGTCAGCCGTATGCAAACATGAAGACTGACTTGAGGGGTGATAGCTCTATATTTTAGAGTTATTAATTGAGCTTTTTGGACTTAAAAATCTTAGTGAAGTAGAGTGTTTGTGTTACTAATGCGTGGTTTTAGTAATTTTATCTTTTAATTTTGTTTGTGAATTTTTTTTAATCAATGATAAATCTTGTTGGAAAATAATTGGATTATGAACTAAAAAAATGTGAAATCTATTTTGAAGGCCAAAAAGAAAGGATGCTAGGAAAGCTTAGTGGAAATTATGCAAAGAAAGCATCTTGGAGCTGAAATCTTGATACTTTACTGTAGCATCACTTAAACTTTGCTGCAGCAAAGTGTACACAGTCAGCAACATAAGTCATTCATGCATACTTGGCAAGTCATTAAATGGGATGGAATGACATGATGAGAGGGATGATGAGGTGGAAAAAGAGCTGATATTTTTAGGGAAATCTGTTGTCCCCACGTGGAGAGAGAAGAAGGTTTATACCCATTTTGGAGCCCTAAAATGAATACCTATCTTCTTCAGTTGGCAGGAGTCGTCCAAGACCAGAGAAAAACCCATTTTCTGTAATTTTTTAAGCTGAAACACCAAGGAGAAGAGGAAGAACGTGGGAGAAGAGAAGAGAATCAAGAGAAGAGGAAGAAGAGAATCAAATTTCCACCATTCGGGGCTAGAATCGTGTTCTTTCTTTCTATTTAATTTTTGCATCCCTACTCTAAATCTTGAACTCATAGAGCAATGGTGTTTTCGATTTGTGGTTATTTTAGTATTTTGGTAATAAACTAACTCTTTTGAAGCTAGGGATAGTAATGAACCCTAATTTGTAGTGAACCCTCAGTGTGTTAATTTAAATTTATGCTATGTTGCTCTTGTTCAATTAAGCTATATTTATTGCTAATTCTTGCTTGAGATTGATCAACTTTAGTGAGATACAAGCTAATATTAATTCTAGAAGGGTTGAAATTAGTGGAAATGCTTAATTGATGTATGTTAATAACTATGTTGTTAATTAGTGAATATTATAGGAATATTGTATTCACCATGCAAAAATATAAGATTAATGCTTGAATTGTCCTTGAAATTGGATTAGCATAGGAATATGTGGATTTAATTGTGAGAACTTTAGCATGAGCTTTTGGAAAGATGGCATGTACAATTGTTATAGAATCTTAGTTACAAGAGTAACTTTGCTGTAACATTAGGGGTGAACTACAAATTAGGGGGAATTGATATTCCAGCTATTTCATCATTCACTTGACAAAGTGACTATTCATTTATTTAGTTTAATTGGCTCTTTTTTTTTTAAGAAGTTTACAAATTCTTAATTACTCACAGTAGTTAAAATTGTTTTCAACCCAAATTGTTAGAGTTGTTTTTTATAATTTTTAGCTTAAAGCAATCCTTGAGGAGACGAAAAAATTACTTACTACTTTATTACTTGTCAGAAGATTATGTACACTTGCATATCCTAAAAGAAAATAAAAATAGCAACAAGTTTTTGGCGACGTTGCCAATGATTGTTTAAAGTTATTGTGAAATTAATTATCTTGCAATTTGGTTTAATTTTATTTTGTGCTAACTTGGGTTATTCTCGTGTAAATTCAGGTTCACACGGTGTATGAACGAGAATCAAGGCCTTGAAATACTTCCCCTTGATCCAAAAATTGGAAGGTCTTGGAAAGTTACCAATAACTTGTGCCTGTTCCAAAGGTAAAATGTTCACATCTGTTGAGCAAATATCAGTGCTTGGGCACTGCTCATAAGAATGAGGACCCCCACAAATCTCACAACTAATAACACTCTGTACTTGCATTGCTTAGGCGGCGAGGTTTAAACCTAGAATTCACATCCAAGCAACCTACTCAATATAAACACCTCAAAATTATTCCATAAGCTCATCGAAAACCCCAAACCAATCTAGAGCTCAAACCTTATGCAAGTCTTTGGATCACAATAGAATTCAACAGAAAAAGATCAAATTAAAACCCTTACCTCACTAAGAATTCGACCTGAGCTAATCAAGCACCCCAAGCCTCCGGTTCTGCAATTCCTTAGCCAAACTTCTCAAATTCACTAAGGCTTCCAAGCTTAGAGAGGGAGAGAGAGTACTGAGAGAGAGAGAGTGATGAGCTTGGGAGGGTATTTTTTTCTTTTGATTTATGGTGGGTTCTAGTGTCTAAGCCCAAATTCATTTTTATCCACAACCTCCAAAATGTCTAAAATGCCCTTAAGTCTACACTTGGCCACTTAACGCCTCCGAGGGAAATCCTGTTATTTGCACCATTCTTGCTAATTCCTCGAGTATTCCTATAAATCCCCATCTAATCCCGACATACCCAAATAATCACTAAATCACTACCCGTTATCCGATAATCCCAAACACATACTATGTCCTCAAAATACCCCTAGGCTCACCCCAAGCTGGGTATTCGACCCCGTTGTGACTATTTTGCTACTCTGCTCCCTAGGATCGTCTCGAATCACACATCACAAATACATCACCACAATCTTGTGGTATAACGCACAACACGCATATAATTCACATTTATGCCCTCAACAGGCCAAAATTACAATTATGCCCCTATTAACAAGAATGGGCCCACATGCATATTTAATTCACCTAAACATGCATTTCTAATCACATAATCATTTAATCCACATAATAACATAATTAAATAATTTATTACCCTCCTGACACACTAATCAAGGCACTAAGCCTTATTAGCAAATTTGGGACGTTACAACTATCCCCTCCTTATAGAAATTTTGTCCTCAAAATTTACCTGAATAACTCAAGATATTAATCCCACATATCAGTCTTAAGCTCCCAAGTTGCCTCTTCCACTTTGTTGTTCCTCCACATGACTTTTACCAAGGCAATGGGGTTGTTCCGCAAGACTTTATCTTTTCCGTCTAAAATCTAAACTGGCTTCTCCTTGTAAGACAAATCTTGATCCAGATCCAGGTTTTCATAACTCAGTACATGCGTAAAATTTGATACATACTTCCAAAGCATGGATACATGAAATATGTTGTGAACCCCTGATAAGGCTGGAGGCATTTCCAATTTGTAAGCTACCTCCCCAACCCATTCTAGAATCTCATAGGGACCGACAAATCTAGGGCTTAACTTGCCTCTCAGTCCAAATTGCTTTACTCCTCTCAAAGGAGCAACTCTGAGGAACACATGATCATCGACCTGAAACTCTACATTCCTACATCTCAAGTCTGAGTAACTCTTCTATCGACTCTGGGAGGCGAGCATCCGAGCTCTAATCTTCTCAATCGCCCCATTGGTCCTCTGACAGCCTCAAGACCTAAATAATTTCTTTCACCCGTCTCACCCCAATGGTTGGGCGATCTGCACTTCCTCCCATATAACATTTCATATGGAGCCACTCTGATAGTTTCCTGATAGCTGTTATTATATGAAAACTCGATAAGAGGGAGATACTTACTCCAAGATCCCCCAAAATCAAGCACACAGGCAAGCAACATATCCTCCAGTATCTGAATCATCTTCTCAGATTGTCCATCCATCCAAGGATGATAGGTGGCACTAAACTGCAACTGCGTGCCCGTAGCCTTTTGCAGGCTCTCCCAAAACTTAAAGATGAAGGTGGGGTCCCTGTCGGATACTATCAACCTCAGAGCCTCATGAAGTCACACAATCTCCTTCTCATACAGCTCAGCATACTGCTCCACTGTATGAGTTGTTTTAACAAGAAAAAAGTGGGCTGATTTGGTGTACCTATCAACAATCACCCACACAGAGGCATGTTGTCCCACTGTCTTTGGTAATCCAACCACAAAGTCCACGGTGATATCCTCCCATTTCCACTCTGGAATCCCTAAAGACTGTAGCAACCCTGCTGGCCTTTGATGTTTATCCTTCACCTGCTGACAGGTTAAGCACTTGGCCACATAATCTACTACGTCCTTTTTCATCCCTGACCACCAATACAAAGTTCTCAAGTCTGGGTACATCTTTGTTGTACCTAGATGTAAAGAGAATGGAGTGGTATGAGACTCATCTAAAATCTCTCGCCTGATACTGGAATCCACCGGAATGCAAATCCGACCCTTGTACCTCAGTAGACCCATTTATGAAATAGAATAATCCTTAGCCACACCTGTCAAGACATCCTCCCTGTGTTTCCTCATCTGGGGATCCTCCCTCTGCACTTCCTTGATCCTCTCAAGGAGCGTAGACTGAAGAGTGACGTTGGCTAGCTGACCAACTACCAGTTCAATTCATGCTCTGGTCATCTCTTCAGCTAACCTCACTGATATCTGCCTTGAACTAAATAACTGTACTGGGCCCTTCCGACTTAATGCGTCGGCCACCACATTGGCTTTCCCTGGATGGTATAAAATGTCACAGTCATAATCTTTTACCAATTCTAGCCAACGCCTTTGGTGCATATTTAGATACTTCTGAGTAAAGAAATACTTTAAACTTTTATGGTCGGTGTATATTTCGCACTTCTCTCCATACAGATAATACCTACAAACCTTTAGTGAAAATACCACCACTGTCAGTTCTAGATCGTGAGTGGGATACCTATGCTCATATTCCTTCAACTATCTCGACGCGTAGGCCATTACTTTTTCGGCTTGCATCAATACTGTAACGTCCTAAAAATGATAATAGGGTTTAGTTCCTTGATTAGCGTGCTAGAAGGGCATAATTGGATATGTGTGTGATTAATTGATTAAATGCATAACTATGTGGCAAGCATGATTTATATGATAATATGAATATATTTAAATGCATGTTTATGAGAATTAAATATGCATGTGCTCCCGTTCTTGTTTTTAAGGGGCATATCTGTAATTTTGGCCCGTTGAGGGCATAGATGCGATTATGTGTTAAATGATTGAGACCATATTATTATGTGGATACATTTGAAGTATTCAGCTCAAGGCGATCCTAGTGAGTGAATTAGCGGAATAGTCACAGCTGGGGTATAATACCGGGCTCGGGGTGAGCTTAGAGGTATTTTGGGAACTTAGAGGATATTTGGGGATTTGACGAGTAACAGGTAAGTTCCAAAACTACTCAGCCAAATACCACCCTATTGAGCTAAATTCCTCAACAATTTAAAAGACTAAAGCGTACCTCAACAATGGGTGAATTCTCCAAAGTTCCACAGTTGAATTCTCTAGTTGACTAGCTTTAATTCCTCAAACCTCCCTTCAGGTTTGCCCAAGTCCTCCCCTTCAATTTTGCTTCCAAGAATCCCAGTTTAATGGCCAATTCACTGCCCTTTTTCCTTAACTTCAAGATACAAATGAGAGAGAGAGAGAGAGAGAAAGAAGAAATCATGAGAGAGAATGAGCAGAAGGTTCTACTTCTTTCTGTTTTGTTCCTAAGTAATTATGAGTATATCCCTTTTTATGAAAAGACTATTTTGCCCTCCCATATAATACTTAGTCCTTTAAGTATTCTAAGGGTAAAATAGACATATTGCTCCCAATTCCCGCTAACTTCTCGAGTGTTCCTAATATCTACCAATTAATCCCATCATCCAATTAATTACCAATTATTTATTCAACATCTAACGATTCCCAACATATTCTCTAAATTCCCAAAAATAACCCCAGGCTCAACCCAAGATGGGTATTAGTCCCCGCCGTGACTATTTTGCCAATCCACTCACTAGGACCGTCTCGAGCCATATATTGCAAACCTTCTCGAGCCATATATTGCAAATATATCCACATAATAATGTGGTCTCAAGAATTAATCACATTTATGCCCTCAATGGGCAAAAATTACAAATATGCCATTATAAGCAAAACAGGGCCCTCATGCATATTTAATACTCATAAACATGCATTTAATCATATCTGTATAATCATATAATCATGCATGCCACAAAATCATGCATTTAATAATTTAATCACTTATATATCAATTATGCCCTCCCGGCACGCTAATCAAGGCCCTTAAGCCTTATCAGCAATTTTGGGTCGTTACAATGTGTGTTAGACTTCGAGGGTTCTTGGAGTAAGTACCTCCAGTTGATTGAGTTTTCATACAACAACAGTTATCGATCAACGATTGGAGTGGCTCCATACGAGATGTTATATGGAAGGAAGTGTAGATCGCCAATTCATTGGGATGAGATGGGGGAGAGAAAGTATTTGGGACCGGAGATGGTCTGAACTCGAATGTTCACTTCGCAGAGTAGACAGAAAAGCTATGCTGATCCTAAGTGTAAGGGTGTGGAGTTCCAGGTGGGACCATGTGTTTTTGCTAGTTTCACCATTGCGAAGGGTGAGGAGATTTGGGAAAAAGGGCATGCTAAGCCCTAGATTCGTAGGACGTTTTGAGATCATAGAAAGGATCGAGCAGGTAGCCTATAGATTGGCTCTACCACCGTCATTATGAGGAGTTCACGATGTATTCTACATCTTAATGCTTTGAAAGTACGTCTTGGATACGACCCATGTATTGGGATATGAGGATCTGGAACTACAGACTGATTTATCGTATGAGGTGCTACCAGTTCATATCCTAGATAAGAAGGATAAGGTTCTGAGGAACAAGACAATTCCTTTAGTCAAAGTCTTATGGAAGAATTGTAAGGTCGAGGAAGTGACCTGGGAGCTAGAGTCGGCTACACGGGATTAGTATCCCAAGTTGTTCAGGTAAATTTCGTGGACAAAATTTTCAGTAGGAGGGGATAGTCGTAACGTCTGAAAAATGCTAATAGGGTTTAGTGCCTTGATTAGCGTGTCAGGAGGGCATAATTGGATATGTGCGTGATTAATTTATTAAATGTGTGACTATGTGGCATGCATGATTTATATGATAATATGAATATATTTATATGCATATTTATGAGAATTAAATATGCATGTGGGCCCGTTCTTGTTTTTAAAGGGCATATGTATAATTTTGGCCCGTTGAGGGCATAAATGCAATTATATGTGTTAAATGATTGAGACCACATTATTATGTGGACACATTTGAAGTATTCGGCTTGAGGCAATCCTAGTGAGTGGATTAGCGGAATAGTCACAGCGGGGGTTTAATACCCGGCTCGGGTTGAGCCTAGGGGTATTTTGGGAACTTAGAGGATATTTGGGGATTTGATGAGTAATGAGTAAGTATTTGGTAATTAGTGGGGTATGTTGGGATCAATTGGGAATTTTTAGGATGACTCAAGGAAGTAGCGGGAACTAAGGGTTAATGACCGTTTTACCCTTAAGGGCAATTAAGGGGCTGGGTTACCACTAGGGGTATTTTGGTCTTTTGTAGGGGATAGGCTTGAAAGACTATAGGGAGTGATCAGAACTTAGTAGAACTCCTCAAACACACACTCTCTCTCTCTCTCTCTTCCTCTTACACGTTCTCTCTCTCCCCCTTTCTTGTGCTTTGAAGCTGAAGGAATTTTGAAGGAAAAACCTGGGAATTGAGCTGGAAATCTGGGGGAAATTAAGCTAGGAACAACCAAGCAATTGCTGAGGATTAAAACTTCTAACTGAGGTAAGATTTCAGGTTCCAAGCTGTTGATTTTCTGGTTAGTTTCGATCATGTTAAGGGTTACTTGAGAGGGGTTCTGGATTTGGCATTTAAGGAGGATTAAACTAGTGGTATATGCTATATGTGTTGTTTTTGAAGTGATATTGGGAATTATGGACCTGGTTTAGGCTTGGGTTTTAATTTTGAGGTTGTAGTTGGGGGAAAAATGCTGAGAAACCCAGGGATTTCTGGGTTCATGGGGGCACGCTGCGACCCAGTTCATGGGCGTCGCGGCCCGCGTGCCTCAGAGGCCCTTGGGGGGGGGGGGGGGGGGGGCTTGCTGACTTATGGGTGCGTCGCAGCCCTAGAGGGCAAGTCACTACCTGCCTCCCCCCTGGATCAAGAGGCTGGCACCTCTAACTTGAGGCGTGTTGCGACCCTCAGGGCCGGGTCCCGGCCCACCTAGGAAGCCATAGCCAAGGTTTGTTTTTAGGTTCGGGGAGGCTCGAGGACTTAAACCTAAGCGCTCGAGATGAATTCTACTACCCGGTTTAGTAGAATTCGAGGTCCTGGAGGCTAGTATTTATTTCCAAAGCATTTAATTGGATTCAATTTTTTATAGTTATCCATTGTCGCTTGTGACTAGGGTTACCATTAAGGCTCAAGATTGAGGATCGTGCTCGGGACCGCTCTACAACCTTCGCTTGGGACTTGAGGTAAGAAAACTGCACCTAAGTTGTGAATGGGATTGAGATTCCCTGTAAATGAACATATGTGTTCTGTAACTTGTATATATATTATGCGTGATGTGAAAATACGACCTAAGGGAGCCGGGGCTGATGTTGAGCATACTAAACGCAGCTCGGCCTAAGTGAGCCAGGATTAGCTAAATAACCAAAGGGCTCGGCCTAAGGGCACTGAAACCTAAATATTTGTATTAAAGATTGAATTGTATGTTTAGAAGTATATGTTTACTATTGCCTAGTTTATTGCTTGTACTTTGTTGTTTGTTGAACTAGTTGATCTAAATTTTACTATGCACTTTCTATTGTTATCTATGCTTGTTGATTAAGATTTTCTTGCTAAGCCTTGGCTCATGGGTGCTACGTGGTGCAGGTAAAAGCAAGGGAAATTTGGACCAACCATGAGTTAGAGAGCTTTGGGGGCGTAGTGTACATCGACAGCTGCTTGACCGCCACGGCCGAGGGAATTACAGGGACTAGAGCTCAAATTTGTATTTTGCCATTTAGACTGGCTACTGTTGTATTAACTTTTGTGGGTTGTCTCCGCCATGTAAACCTTACTTTTGGGATCCCATGTATCCAACTCTTATTTTAATGAAAATCAACCATTTAACGATCAAAATCTTTTAACCTTAACATGTCACTTGACTTTAGGAACACATTTATGTTCAAATGACTTGATTAGCAAGTCTTGCACCATTCTAAACACACAGGGTAACGGTCTTGGTTATCCTGGGCGTTACAAATACACACCCCAAACCTTGCCTCAAGGCATTGCAGTAGACTACAAAATTCTCATTGTCTGATGGAAGACTCAACACCAGAGCGGTTATCAGTCGCCACTTCAACTCCTTGAAACTGTTTTCACATTTGTCTATACAAGCATACTTGGTCTTCTGACGCATCAGCTCAGTCAATGTTGTGGCTATTCTAGAGAATCCCTCAACATACCGCCGATAGTACCCTGCTAATCCCAAGAAACTCCTAACCTCTGGTACATTGCTCGGCCTGGGCCAATCTCTCACTACCTCAATCTTGCTTGGGTCCACCAGAATCCCCTCCTTACTCACAATGTGACCCAGAAATGTTGCTTGGGGTAACCAAAACTCACATTTACTAAACTTAGCATATAGCCTATGCTTTCTCAACCATTGTAGTACTAAACGAAGATGTTGCTCGTGCTCTGTCTCTGACTGAGAGTACACCAGTATATCATCAATGAATACGATCACAAACTTATCCAAATAATCCGTGAAGATCTTATTCATCAAGTCCATAAAGGTTGTTGGGGCATTGGTTAATCCAGAGGACATGACCAGGAATTCATAATGTCCATACCTCGTACGAAATGCCGTCTTTGGTATGTCTTCCTCTTTAATCCTAAACTGGTGGTAGCCGGACTGAAGGTCAATCTTGGAGAACACCGTCTTCCCCTGTAGCTGGTCAAACAATTCGTTGATCCTGGGCAGTGGATACTTATTCTTAATGGTCAACTTGTTCAGCTCTCTGTAGTCAATGCACATCCTTAAGGATCAATCCTTCTTCTTGACGAACAACACTGAAGCACCCCATGGCAAAAAACTAAATCTGATGAATCTTAAATCCAATAACTCCTGCAACTGAATCTTCAGTTCCTTCAACTCTGCTGGAGCAATTCTATAAGCTATCCTAGATATTGGCTCTGCACCTAGCGCCAATTCTATGACAAACTTGATCTCTCGGTGTGGTGGCAATCTTGGCAGGTCTACTGGGAATACATCCGGAAACTCACGCACTAGTATAGTCTCATCCGCTCCAACTGAAACAATCCTAGAGATATCTACTATGTTTGCTAGGAATCCTATGCAACCTTCTTATATTTAGTCTCTACCCTTCAGTGTAGAGATCATAGGTACTCGTGCCCCATTCACTATCCCCATAAATACAAAGGGTACCTCCCGTTCTGGTTCAAAGGTCACCATTCTTCGCTTGCAGTCGATGGTCGCCCCGTACTTTGATAACCAATCCATCCCCAGAATCATATCAAATTCATCCATCGCTAACTCAATCAAATCCACAGACAACTCCCTACTGTCTATCTTTACTAGTAATGCTCTAACCCATCACCTAGAGACTACCAGTTTCCCTGTTGGCAATAAAGTCTTGAATCCCCTAGCATACATATCACAAGGTCTACACAAATGATCTATCACTCTAGAAGATACAAACGAATGAGTAGCTCCTGAATCAATCAATGCATTAAATGAAGAACATGCACTAAAAATCTGACCTGTTACAACTAAGGGACTAGCCTCAGCCTCGGTTTGGGTCAAGGTAAACACTCTGGCTAGAGTGAGGTTGTCACTCTTCTTTGGTTCCTCTTTTCTGGCTTGTGGGCAATCTTTCCTCAGGTGACTGATATTCCCACAAGTGAAACATGCTCTAACTCTGCACTCCCCCTGATGTTGTTACCTCCACTGAGAATACTCTGGAAAGCTCCTCCAGTTCTCGCCCCCGCCCTGATGGCCATTGAAAGCACCCCGTGCCCTCCTATCTAAACCAGAAGGAACTAAAGAATCTGGGGCATTTCTCTTCTGCTCACTAGGGCAACTACCCTAACTAGAACTAGTGAAAAGAGGCACTGTCCTCTAAGCATCACGCCTTGTGGCGCCCTCTCGCTATATCTAATCCTCAGCCCCATCTGTGGTAAGGGCCTTCTCCACTACCTGTGCATAGGTGGTAGTCCTCAGATCGAATGTTATCTTGACATCACGAGCTATCATGACGTTCAATCCCCACACAAGTTGACCCCATCGTGCCATATTAGTAGGCACCAAGTCTGGCGCAAACTTTGCCAACTGGTCAAACTTCAGTGCATATTCTGTAACCATCATTTGATTCTGAGTCAGGTTAATAAACTAGTTCACCTCTATAGCTCAGACTACAACACTGTAGTATTTCTCGTTGATGATGTCTCTAAATTCTTCCCAGGTCATAACTGTTACATCCCTCCTCTGGGACACAACTTCCCACTAGATACGTGCCTCTTCTATCAACATGTAGCTAGCATATGCCACCCTCTCATTCCCTTCCACCCTCATGAAATCCAGGATGGAAGAAGTCATATTCATCAACTGCTCTGCCCGTAGTGGGTCTGGACCACCCTCAAAGGTGGGAGGGTATTGCTTCCTGAACCTCTCATACAAAGGCTCCCACCTATTCTCCATCACAAGCTGGGCTGGCACTGGTGCCACAGCCTGTGGAATTTGTAACCCAACACCCCGAGGAGGGGCTTGCTACCTCAATTCTCGGAGCTCATCTTCCATTTGCTAAAGCCTTGCTTCCATCTCGGCAAAAAACTGTTTCTAGTTCTGTGGGGCAGGTGGAGGGTAATGACCTTAGTTGTCATCTTCGGCCACATTGTCGCAGAGTCTAATTGATCATCAAGGCATAACTTCAATATGCCTGCAATCAATGACACCATACATCAGTCATGATAACAACATCCAAAAACCACCTCCTAGTCCCATCAACCCAATACAAACATCAATTCAACATGTCGCATACATTGCATAAGCATTTAACAATCAAGGGGGTCGTGCCCTGGAATCATATATATATGGAGACATATTCATCATGCTCTATCTATAATATTCAGGCAAACAAGGAAACTCAAACAAGAAGTTAAACACATAGTTCATTTAATGTCGACCAACCCTGAGTCGAGCTTGTCTCTGGCAGGGAAAGTACATGTTCAGTCGATCTCCAAGAACCATAATCCTTGGCACGCTCTGATACAAGTTGTAATGCCTTACTTCCTTAGAGCCATTACCATGTGATTTATAAATGTGCCATTAGCTCGCTAATCGAGGCTTTAGGTTGAAAAGTGTTATTAAATTGAAATAAAGACTCATTTGACAACATTAATTATAAAAGATTTGGACATTCATTAAAATTTATAAAAGTTATACATATGGGATCCCAAAATATTGTTTCAAAAATGTATTACAATTCAAAAGCATAGATACTGTCGACCTAAGCGACAAAACCAACTATTACAACATATCCCGCAAAACAACCCTGGTCGTGGCAACTAGGTAGGTCGAACATGTACACGCCGCCCCACGCTCTCCAACTCATGGTGGGTCGACCTTTCTCATCCCTTTACCTACACCATATAGTACCCGTGAGCTGAGGCCCGACAAGAAAACTCAATGTATAGTGTATCACAATCCAATCCAATAATATACAGTTTAACACAAACAGTAGATTAAACACATAGCGGCCTATGCCGACCTAGGTGCTTTATTAGGCAATGGGTTCACGGTCTTTACCGAGCAGGTGGATACAACACCCTTAGAGGGTCTCACCCTAGCGGTCGTTCCCGACCATCATTGTTCCTGGCCATCGTCGTTCCCGGTTCATTCATAATCATACAAACATTGTACAATAAGTCATAAACATTCACATAAGCATTCAACACAGATAATCAGGCCATGCCCTGCTCTACGGACACAAACAATTTTCTTACTTGTGTCCCGAGCTGATTGATTACTGCGATCCCGAGCACGATTCCCTAAACCTGAGCCTTGACGTTAAACCTAGTTACAACGCATTAATAAATAGACATCCATCAATTCCTTAGCCAATTAAGAAATTCATATTAAAATACTAGCCTTCTGGACCTCGAATTCTACTAAACCGGGTAGTAGAATCCTTCCTGAGCCTTAAGATTTGGGTTCCCAAGCTCAAAACCTATTTTGGTTGTTTCTCCTAATTTGATTTGCAGCTCGCCCCCCAGGGCCACAACCCGCTGCAAGTTAGAGAGCATTGTGTCACGTTCCTAGCCTTTAACTAGTAATCGTGTGGCACTTAGCACAATCCGTTGTACTAAGTCAGCCTTCCCAATCCCAAATGATCCTCAAAGTAGAGACTTAGAGTGATGTAGAACTATAAGAGATGATTATGGGAAACAAAGAGAGTATGAAAGAGTGCTTTATATTACACTTGAGATGTTTTCTACAAATGAACCCCAAGGGGCTCTTTATAGTTAAACATCATGTTCATGAATGGCTAGGATCTTGCCACTTGTCTAGATCCTATAGAGTTTCTAGAATGTACATGGAATATTACAAGAATATTTTATATCATCTACAAAGGTCTAGTACCTTCTAACCAAGTCTAGTCAACTTCTAGAGTCTTATAGAGTTGTCTAGTTCCCTCTTGATAGTTCTAAGATGCTCTAGAGTATTCTAGAGGCTTCTACAATCTTCTCGCACCATCTAGCATGTTCTAGAACATTCTATAATCTTCTAGCATCTTCAAGCATATTCTAGTGTACTATAGAACTTTCTAGAGTCTTCTAGACATGAGTTGAGTCCATCCAACTCTAGCTTTCTCTAGAACTTTACTATACAGTAATTTGTAGAAAACTCTAGACTCTTTTGGTAAGCACCATTTCTTTGGATTTCAAGGAGAAAAATGAGCAGAGTGTGACACCCTCCCCCACTTAAGTTCGTGATGTCCTCAATGTGTCTACAAGCTTAAATCTCTCAACTTGATCCTTAAAACTGCCACAAGGAGTCCTCCAGTTCCCAACTTGTTTCAACATCTGAAGTATTTCCCATTTTACCAAGTATTCTTGATAGTTTGGCACCCCTCTTCGTCGAATTAGTCGATCAACCAATATTGTCTCTACCTCTTTGTCAAAAGAGGTTATTACTGCAGTTGGTGCCCTCTTTGATTCTCCTCTTGATGGATCCTCTTCATCCCCATGATACGACTTTTACATGCTCACATGGAAGACTGGATGAATCTTAAGTTTTGAAGGTAGTTGGAGCTTGTAATTTACTTTTCCAATTCGTTTAATCAGTGGAAAGGGCCCTTCATACTTTCGTATTAACCCCTTATGAACCTTACGAAAAGCTTTAAACTGTTGGGGTAGCAACTTTACAAGTACCGAGTCTCTTTCTTGAAACTCTACTAACCTTCTCTATTTGTCGGCCCACTTTTACATCTTAGATGCCTTATTCAGGTATGCACGAGCCAACTCTACTTGTTCATGCCATGTTTTAGCAAATTTGAAAGCTGCTGGACTCTTTCCTTCATAACTTGTTACCAAGGCATAAGGCATCATAGGTTGTTGCCCCATGACAACCTCAAAAGGACTATTATTTGTAGATTCACTTTTTTGCAGGTTATAAGAGGTGAGCCACATCAAGCAACTTGGCCTAAGGTATAATTCCAGTAATGCGTTGATACGCTCTATTTGACCATCGCTTTGTGGATGAAAACTTTTTGGGAAGTTCAAGTCTGATCCTAACAACTTGAACAACTCTGTCCAAAACTTCCTTGTGAACCTCAATGCTTCACCACATGTTTGAGGAATAACCATGTTGTCTCATCAGCAGTACAAGCAGCAGGGGCAGCTATAAATGTGGCATATTTGCTGAACCGATCAACAATAACTATAATGCTACCATATCCCTCCTAGGGTAGAGAAATCATAAAGCTCATTGAGACACTCTCCCAAGGTCTCTCCGGAATGGTCAGAGGTTCCAACAACCCTCCTGGTGCATGTTGTTCAGTCTTATCTTGTTGGCATACAAGACAAGTCCTCACATAAGCCTCTACGTCATCTCTTAACTGAGGCCAATAGTAAACTGCCTTAATCAATGCAAGAGTGCACTTGACACCTGGGTGACCAGCCCATAAGGAATCATGGCACTCTTTGATTAGCTCTTTTCTCAAGTTACCCCATCTCGACACATAGACTTGTTTTTCCTTTGAGTAAAGCAGTCCATTGCTTACCCAAAATCATCGAGTCTTTCCTTCCTTGATAAGAGTAAGAATATTCTTTGCAAGGGGGTCATGCTCTAACCCTTCCTTGATTCTCTGTATTAAGGGGTTGCTAGGTTGACTTGAGGCTGCCAACTCACCTTTTCGACTAAGCGCATTTGCAACCACATTAGTCTTGCATGCCTTGTAATCTACCCTGTAGTCTAATTATGCCAAGAAGTCTTGCCACCGTGCTTGCTTAGGGCTCAACTTCTTTTGTGTTTGGAAATAGCTAGTAGCCATGTTATCTGTCTTGATCACAAAATGAGACCCCAACAAGTAGTGTCGCCATGTTCTTAAGCAATGGACAATTGATGTCATCTCTTTCTCTTGCACTGTATAGCGAAGCTCAGTGTCATTGACCTAGGGGTATTTTGGTCTTTTCACCCCTAGGATAGATATAAGCCATTGAAGGCTGTAGAAAGAAGAGAAAACAGAGCAACTTTAAGAGCTTCTCCCGTACCTGTTTTCTTCCCTTTTTCTTTGTGATTTTTTAGCCTAACTTGAGGATTCAAGCTTGGGAAGTAAGTCTTGAGAGCTTGGGAGTGTGTTCCAACATTGAAGAGCATCATAATCTGAGCTTAAGGTAAGTTTCTAGCCATTAAATTCCCTAGTTTGCTCTGTTTTAGCTCTGGTTTTCAGTTGGGATTTCTAGGTTGGATGATTAGTTTTGTTGGGAGTTTTTGGCTAGGGTTCTTGTGGTTATGATGCTTGGGGCATGTGAGGATGGTTTTTGGATTCATTTGGCACCAAAAATGAAGTTTGGATGCTTTGTAATCGAGTTGGAATTGAAGGAGTTGAAGGAAGAGGTTTCAGGGGAGTTTTTGGCTGGGTGTAGCGCTACAGCACCCACTAGAGGGCGCTATAGGGCTACCCAGTGTTCTGTTGGACGGTTTGGGGTTCTGAGTATAGCGCTGGGGCACTAGTGAGCAGCGCTATAGCACTACTCTGTTCCTCCAGAATCTCGTTTTAAGTGTTTTTAAGGGTTTTTGGCTCGGGGTTTCAATCCTTAAGGCCCATGATTGAATCTACTCACCATGTGGGCATGTTTCGAGGTCCCGAGAGTGGGGTTTGGGTTAAGACCCTTTCATTGTTGATTTTCATTAATGGAGGTTATAATTGGTTGTGATTAGGTAACCGCTAAGGAATCAAAAGGTCGATCGTTCTCAGGAGTCGTTCTTGTTTTATTTCTCGCTCGAACCAGAGGTAAGAGAACTGCACCCCATATGTGACATGCATGGTTGTTCATGAGGAATGTTGAATGTGTAAATGTGGACATGGATTGATTATTGAATGCTTAGCAAATCTTGCTCACTTGTGCATGGTACTGACTAATTGGTCAGAATTGGCAAAGGTGTAAGTATCAACTGTGAAGTTGTGACTCATTAGTCAAGTTCGGCAGTGGTATTGGGCACTGGTCACACAATGCTGACTCATAAGTCAGGAACGGCCTTAGCGTGTTCAACGCAAGCCAATAAAGATTAGATCTAATCGATATCTGCATTGAATGACTCAAAAGAGCATTAATGCTGGACTGTCCTCAAGTTCGATGAATATTATAAGCGCTTGTCTAGCCAAAGGCTAGTCATTTAGAGCCACAGTGACTATTTAGTCACATGGCTGTGGGTGTTGAGCCCGTGAGACTTACCCATCAGTCTCTCATCTGTTAAGCTAGTGACTTACCCATCAGTCACTCATTTGTTAAGTTAGAGACTTACCTATCAGTCTTTCATTTGTTTAAGCTAATGACTCGCTTGTCAGTCACTCATTATGGTTTACCAGAGCCTCAAGTGTTAAATTCACTCATCTGTTCAGAGCTATAAGTTATGTATGATTATTATGATCATCATTTGATATTACATTTTTGCTATATTGTGTTTTCTTGTTGGGCTTTGGCTCATGGGTGCTATGTGGTGCAGGTAAAGGGAAAGAAAATCTCACCCAGCCTTGAGTGGAGACTACTAATCAATTACCAATAATTTACTCTTGGTTTCTATTTGACGATCGAAATTCAGATTTATTAATAAGCTAATAGTAAAAACTAAAGTAAGCAAAGCAATAGTAACGAGTAATTCAAGAATAAAGACCTAGGGTATTAATTTCATCAACTAATTCACTTGTCAATTTAACTATTTCAACACAATTCAATCTTCTAATTCTATCTTAATAGCAGGTTATCAAGATAAAAATAATTCAACCTATATGCAAATCTTCTACATGTCTGTGACATATTTCAACACACAGTAGGCATTAAATATCACAACCCTAAAAGCTACACAAATCATATAGATATTATCATCCTATATGCAATCTATGTCTCAACGGCTATAGAATATTTAACTCTCCATTCTCAGATCTCAAATTAAAATAACAAATCATACAATAAATGGCCAGTAAATTGAAAGCATTGAACACACACCAGTAGAGATTAAGAATAGAAGAAGAAGAAGAAGAAGAATAAAATTGCACTTAATAAAAAATTAACAAGATCCAAAATGACTACATTAAACCCTAGAGAAAAAAAAAATTTAGTTCATGGAAAACATGGCTAACACAATAAAGATAAATGTCATCCTCCTTAACATCCAATGCTTGAAAGAAATCAAAGAAAAAGAAAAGTGTAGAAATAAGGCTTAGGAGTCAAAAGTTCTCTAAAGTTCGCAATTAAAAACCTCCTTAAAAACCTAATCACCAATGTTTTTAAACCTAAATCGTGTTTTCTTCTCTTTAGGGAAGCGCACTGCGGCCCTTGGTTATCCATGCCGTGACCCATGACTTCAAAGTGCTTAAGGAGGTCTGCACCTCTGTCTTCAAGTGTCGCGACACTAAGGTGACCATGTCGCGGCCCGTGTGCATGCCCAGATTTTCCTTTTCTCTCCACCACTCATCATGCCATGACCCTAAAGGGCATGTCGCGGCATTAATTCACACCAGACTTGGGTAGCTTTTGACCTTGCTGGAGTCGCGACCCTTAAGCCCATGTCGTGACTCTAATTCTATTTTTTCAAAACTTGACAATTTTTAGTCCTTCTTTCATCAAAACTTCACCAAAAACTTCTTCTAACTCCTCCTTAATGCCAATTTGACTCGAACAACCACCAAAGGCTCAATTTCCCCACAATTTCTTCTTCTTTTCACATTTCGCTCAGGATTCATAGCACCGACCTACAACAAAGACAAACACAAGTGTAATCTTTCACAAAACAAACAAAAAGACTCAATATTACCACAAAACACATCCTAAAACGACACTAAAATGGAGTTATCAAACACACATTCAGACGAAGGCGAAAAGTACAAAAAGCCCAAAAGGAAGTAGTAGTGGTGGATGTTGAGCAAGGAGCTCAACAGGGAGCCGCTCAAAGGGCAACAAATCAGGCAGGAACTGCTCAAGAAAGAGCAGCTCAAGGGGGAGTGGTTGTTAATAATGGACAGAACGCTGTTATTGTAGCTGATGATCGATATCGTGCCATTCGGCAATACCCTCTCCCCCTCTTCAACGAGCTCAATTCGGGCATTGTAAGACAAGAAATTTAGGCTGCACAGTTTGAATTGAAGCCAGTTATGTTCCAGATGCTTCAGACTATGGGCTAGTTCAGTGGGATGACAACAGAAGATCCTCACCTTCATCTTCCCTTATTCATTGAAGTGAGTGATTCTTTCAAGCTGCCCGGAGTTACAGAGGATGCCTTGAGACTGAAGTTGTTCCCATACATCTTGAGAGACAGAGTGAGAGCTTGGTTGAACTCTCTGCCATCTGATTCTGTGACTACATGGTAGGAGTTGGCTGAGCCCTTCTTGATGAAGTACTTTCCTCCCACTAAGAATGCCAAGATCCGTAATGAGATTACTTCATTTCAGTAAATTGATGAAGAATATTTATATGAGGCATGGGAGCGGTATAAGGAGTTGTTGAGAAAATTCCCTCATCATGGGATTCCTCATTTCATCCAGATGGAGACCTTTTATAATGGTCTCAACGCTCACACATGAATGGTGGTAGATGCTTCGACGAATGGGGCTCTTCTTTCTAAGTCATATGAAATCCTTGAGAGGATATCCACAACAACTATCAGTGGCCCACTACTAGAGCATCTACAAGAAGAAAGATGGCTGGAATTCATGATGTAGACACCCTTACTTCTTTGGTGGCTCAAGTTTCCTCTATTTCGAATATGCTCAAGACAATGAACATGGGGATGAATCAGTCAATGGGGCAGCCTATGGGGTCACAAATGGGGAAAATGGAAAACATTTCTTGTGTGTATTATGGTGAAGGCCACACTTTTGACATTTGTCCTTCCAATCCTGCAGTTGTATGCTATATGGGGAATCAAAATAAGAATGATCCTTATTCTAATTCCTACAATCCATCATGGAGGCAACATCCCAACTTTTCATGGAGTAATCAAGGGGTTGGCCCTAGCACTTCATCTATGCCTCCTAGACCCACTTTTCCATCAGACTATCCTCCACAAGCCCCACGAGAAAGGCCACAACAAGCAGTGCAATCCAATTCACTCGAGAACATGTTGAAGGAGTACATAGTGAAGAATGAAGCCATGATCCAAAGTCAAGCAACATCCTTGAGAAACCTAGAAACTCAAGTTGGGCAACTTGCTAATGAGCTAAGGAATAGACCTCAAGGTGCTTTACCAAGTGACACAAAGAATTCAAGGAATGTGGGTAATGAACATTGCAAGGCCGTGACTTTGAGAAGTGGAAAAGGGTTGGAAAATTCCAAGAAATCTGCTGGGCACAAGGGTGAGCCCTCTTCAATTCAAAATAATGAGAAAGTAAGCGAAAATGCTGAAAATTCAAGGAAATTAGCCTCTGCCCAGAATGCGGCTGCATCGGAACCATCACAAAGTTCCCCAGAAATCCAAAAGCTACCTTTTCCACAGAGATTTCAGAAGCAGAAGCAAGAGAGCCAGTTCAAAAGGTTTCTTGACATGTTGAAGCAGCTACATATCAATATTCCTCTTGTTGAAGTCCTAGAGCAAATGCCCAATTATGTGAAGTTCATGAAATACATTCTTACTAAGAAAAGACGGTTGGGAGAGTTTGAGATTGTGGCCCTTACTCAGGAATGTAGCTCCTTCTTGCAAAACAAGTTGCCTCTAAAGACGAAAAATCCTGAAAGTTTTACCATTCCATGCACTATTAGTAACTCCTATTATGGGATGGCTTTATGTGATTTGGGTGCTAGTATCAATTTAATGCCTATGTCTGTGTTTAGACACTTAGGAATTGGAAAGGTCAGGCCTACCACAGTTACTCTTCAGCTTGCAGACCAATCTCTTGATCATCTTGATGGGGAAATTGAAGACGTGTTAGTGAAGGTTGACAAGTTTATTTTTCCTGCTGACTTTATTGTGTTGGATTATGAGGCGGACAGGGAGGTACCAATTATTTTGGGGCGACCTTTTCTTGCAACAGGTAGAACTTTGATTGATGTTCAGAAGGGTGAACTTACTATGAGGGTCCAAGATGAACATGTGACTTTCAATGTTTTCAAGGTTATGCGATTTCTAGATGAAGTTGAGGAATGTTCAGTTGTTTCAGTGGTGGACTCCTTAGCATCAAAAGAGTTAGAAAATAGTTGTCTTGATGATCCTTTAGAGAGGCTTTTGTTGTTTGATTTACAAGCAAATGATGAGGATGAGTATTTGGCTAGGCTAGAAGCTAGTTCACAAGGATTATGCTCAAGAGGACATTTTGAGTCTTTAGAGCTCTCTTCTAGAGCTTTCAAAGCCCCCAAGACCTTTAGTTGAGGAACCACCAGAGTTAGAGTTGAAAGTTCTACCTTCCCACATTAGATATGCTTATTTGGCTAGAAGCTAGTTGTACACCCTAAATATCCACGGGTTATTAGCGAGCTAGAAAAGGGCATAATCCTATCAGCCACGTGGAAGCCACCTACCCAGAGCTGCTGTTACGAGTTTCTACCTCTTTAGCTCGAGGTAGCCAAAGGTTTAGTAAGAATACTTGAAGGCATCGGGTCAGCAGTGTGGGCACCACGAGCTAAGACTACATCAAGCTCGAGGTACGACCTAGAGCTGACACCTCTGACCCTTTATAAAGTCAACCACGCAATGTAAACGTGCGCATATCAGACATGACGTGTCTGCTCCATTCCTGAAATCTCATACACGCAGCATAAACGTGCGTTTTCAGGCACCCCACGACTGGTTTGGGCCCTGCGGCCCATTATCCCCCTTACCCATTGATTAGACCACACTTCATTGTCAGGTTTTAGGAATTAATCATGAATGTCACAGAAGTGACATGACGGGTAAGAAGGTCACGGGATGACCCCCTTTGCCAACACCCAGGTGTCCTCTCCCTATAAATATGGAGACCCTAGGCATTGCAAAGGGTTGGCTTCTAATTTGTAAAGGAACACCCTGTAAGGAATACGAGAGATATATCAATAATATTGACTGGTGGACTAGAGGGATTTTAACCTTCGAACCACCTAAAAAGAGTAAACGAGTTATAACCTTCCTTTGAGATTATTCACATATTACGGTTCATCATTTAGCACTAATCCATCCCATTTATTCATATAATTATCTGTTGCCAAAGAACCGCGTCAACAATTTGGTGCTTTCATTGAGAGAATTTTAGATTGGTGCTATTTCAAAAACTGAACCATGGTGGTTACTCGCTCAAGGCATGGTAACGAAGCGGATCAACGTGATGGGCAGGAGGCCCACCATGCCGCCATATCCGATGAGCAAAACCCTGAGGTTCAGCAGCGACCGGGAAAGCAGCCAATGGGCCAAGACGACACTGGAAGTTTGTCTCCCCGGCCGCCCAATCCGAACTCGGATTCCTACACGGCAGTAAAATGGAAAATGCACAGTTGAGAAGTCAGCTGGCGAAAGAAAACAAGTAGATCGAAGAGGTTTTGGCCTGATTACCCCCTCTTACAACCGATGCTAACGTCGGAAAGAGGCATGGTGGGACTCATAAGTCCCACCAAGGTAACCGGTCCAGGCCCAGTCGGTCGGTCAGACCCTCGACATCAAATTATACTCCCACGTCGCACCACCAGGAAACTGTATTTGAGGAACTTCCTAGGGCCAATCAACAATACAGCCGATCGGTCCGGACCTCAACTCCTAGCTCAGTTCCACCCTCGAGTGCACCCAGGAGGGTCCGAGGCAGCTCGCGAAGGAGATCCGGGGAGGGCTCGCGACGACAGCCCGCCCCGGCCAGCCGTCCTGCACCACGATCAGACTGCCGAGCGCAGGACGCGGGGGATGGTAGAGCGGAGCGGCCACGACCTAGCTTAATCCACTCTGACGGGACTAGGATCACGTCACCAGTCAGGCATCCTCCGTCACCAATAAGATGCCCATCTCCTCCCCGTCCAGTCCGAGACATTCCAGCTCATGGGAGCAGCAAGAGAAATCCTCCTTCTGTCGAACCTTCCCATCACAGCCGAGCGCCCAGGGAAATTCTGGATCCCCACCCTCAGCGGCAGGCTCCGAGTTTTTCACATGGAAGTTACTAGACCGGGAGTAATCGAAATTGCATGTCCGGCGAAGACCTACGCCATCACTTGAGTTTGGCTCAAAGCCCTCAGGCCACCCCGAGGGCCGACCTCCGAGACCGCCTCAACTCTCAGAGAGGAGACCCAGCTAGAAACGGTATTCGTGCTCGCCAAGGGGAGGGTCTGTCGGAAGTACGTGACAGCGAGAATGTCCCACATATCCTATCTCAAGATAGGAGGGACAATAACCCGCCTAATGCGTACAATAGAACTGGAGCTGTTGAACAGCCCCATAACAACCAAGGAAGTAAGGACCAAACCCTGGAACGGCTAGCTTAGATGGAGGAGCTGGTGAGGAAGCTCCTATCGGAAAAAGAAAAAGATGAGTACGACTCGGGGGACGAACTCGAGCTCTTCGCTCCCAGCATAGCAGCCACGGCATATCCATCTGGTTTCCGTATGCCTTACTTGTCCAAATGCAATGGAGATGGGGACCCGTCAGATCATTTGGGTATGTTCAACACCATGATGATGGCCCACAACATCGATCCCGAGCTGAGGTGTTTAATATTTCCTTCCACCTTGACTGGGCCGGCCAGGCAATGGTTCAAGAAGAATAAAAAGTAGTCCATCAGCTCGTGGAAAACCTTTTCTACCAACTTCAAAAGGGCATTCCGAGCTTCTCAGGCTGCCCGCGTCAAAGCCGACACCCTGGCAAATGTAAGACAACAGCCTGACGAACCTTTGAAAGCTTACCTGAGCAGATTCGCAAACGTCGCGGCTCAAGCCAGGGACGCAGATGATAGTTCTAAGCTTATGGCCTTGAGGACTGGGATCCTCGTTGGAGGCGGACTCTGGGAAGAGATACAAAGAAAAGGTGTCAGCACTGTGAACGAATTCCTAAATAGGGCCCAGGGATGGATAAACCTGGAGGAGGCGCGAGCATCGCCCGCGGGAGCAGCCAAGCCTCTGATCAGCCCGCTGGAGTGGGAACGGAGGTCGTGACAGTGACCCAAACCGTTACACAGAATAACCAATTTGGTGGAGGCAAGAGAAAAGGGTGCAGCGAGGGCGGCCAGCACGACCCGAAGAAGAACAAGCCCACAGAAAAGTTTAAGCCAGTCTACACGACTTACACCGAGCTCACAAACACTAGGGAGAACATTTTCCTAGCAAACTCTGCTTGCCTCCCCTGGAAGAAGCCGAAACCATTGAAGCACCAGAATGCTAAGCAGGACCCCTCCAAGTTTTGTCGATTCCATAACAACATTGGCCACAACACTGATGATTGTAGGCACCTGAAGGATGAGATCGAGACTCTCATCAGAGCCAGACCCTTGGCTCAGTATGCGCGGAATAGAGTTCCCGCCGGTCAACCAGCCCCAGAAGTTCCGATGAGTCAGCCTGGGTCTCGGATAAATCAAGACACCCCTCCTCCTGTGATAGGAGGAGAGATCTCCACGATCTCTGGAGGCCCCCATCTGTCCGACACGAGCAGAGGTGCCCAGAAGAGATATGTCAACGAACTGAAAGCTCATAACAGAGTGGAGTTCGTCCCAGAGCAACATCTACCCAAACAGCAACGATTGGAGAGGCAACCAATCATATTCACCGAGGAAGATGCCAGTCACGTCCAATTCCCTCATAACAACCCTCTGGTCATAGCCGCCCAACTCGCCAACCAGAGAGTTAGGTGGATATTGGTCGATAATGGGAGCTCGGTGAACCTGCTGTTCCGATCTACGTTGGAAAAGATGGGTTTATTTGTAACCGAGTTGAAAGCCACCTCCATGATGCTATATGGATTTTCTGGAGAAGGGTCGGCAGCAATAAGAACAATCGAGCTGGTGATTACCTTGGGAGAGGGACCCCGGACTGTCTCAAAACTCCTCGAGTTTGTGGTCATCGATTGTCCCGCCGCGTACAATGTTATTTTGGGGCGACCTACTTTGATAGCGTTCGAAGCAATAACCTCCATCCGTCACCTCGCACTGAAATTCCCCTCCTCCACGGGGATATGCACTGTCCGAGGTGATCAGCTCGCTGCCAGGGAATGCTATAGCATTTCTATGAAGGGAAAATCAAAACCCGGGCAGCAGACAATGACCATCCAGGGCGGGAATGAGGAATCTCAAGAACTTGTGCCTGGTCCTGAGATTGAAAAACCTCAGAATGCCGAAGGGGAGGATAGCATCTTAAATAATGATATTGACCCCAGAGTAGGCGAGGATAGATCTGAGCTCCAGGCCATCGAAGAGCTCGAGGAGGTAAATATTGACCCACAAGACCCCTCGAAGGTGGTGAAGCTCGGGAAAAATCTATGTAGCAAGAGGAAGGCGGAGCTGATTAGATTTCTGTGAGAAAATATAGATGTGTTCGCCTGGTCTCATGGAGATATAATAGGGATCAGCGCGGGGATCATCATGCACACCCTCCACTTGGATAAAAGCGTTCCTACAAAGTCCCAAAAACAAAGGCGCCTAGGAACAACCCGAGCTGAGGCTCTAGAGGAGGAAGTAGCCCGGCTCTTAAAGTGCGGCTTTATCCACGAAGCAAAGTTCCCGATCTGGGTCGCCAATCCTGTGCTGGTCCCGAAGTCCAATGATAAATGGCGGACCTGCATCGACTTTTCTGATCTAAACAAAGCCTGCCCCAAAGATTGCTTCCCCTTGCCAAGGATCGACCAATTGGTAGATGCCACGGCGGGGCACGAGCTCATGTCTTTTATGGATGCATACTCGGGCTATAACTAGATCACCATGAATCCAGCAGACCAGGAACACACTAGCTTCATGGCCCCGACTAACGTTTATTATTACAAGGTCATGCCCTTCGGGCTTAAAAATGTTGGAGCTACGTACCAGAGGTTGGTAAATAGGATGTTTACCAATCAGATTGGGAAAAATATGGAAGTGTATGTTGACGACATGTTGGTCAAGTCGAAAACTACCGATAACCATGTCTCCGATCTGGAGGAATGCTTTAAGATACTGAGAGAATACAGCATGAGGCTAAACCCCCAAAAGTGTACTTTCAGGGTCGCGTCGGGAAAATTCCTGGGTTTCATTGTCAATACTAGAGGAATAAAAGCGAACCCCGATAAGATCAGGTCGCTACTTGAGATGCCCTCACCCCGGTCGCGAAAAGACGTTCAAAGTCTGACAGGAAGCGTGGCGGCCCTTAATCGGTTTATTTCTAAATCTACCGATAAGTGTTTGCCATTCTACAACCTGCTCTGGGGAAATAAAAAATTCGAGTGGACCGAGGAATGCGAACGCGCCTTCCTCGACCTGAAAGCACATTTGGCCGAGTCACCCGTATTGTCCAAACTAATGGCAGAGGAGCCTCTTTTCCTTTACCTAGCTGTCACGGAAGATGCAGCTAGCGCCGTATTAGTGCGAGAAGAAGACTGATCTCAAAAGCCAGTCTATTACATTAGCAAGAGGCTTCTCGGAGCTGAATCCCGGTATCCATTGATGGAAAAGATGGCTTTCTGCCTTATTACGGCCTCCCAAAAGCTCAGGCCATATTTCTAGTCCCACTCAATACACGTCATAACCGATCAGCCTTTAAGGCAGGTTTTGCAGAAACCTGAAGCATCGGGGCGTCTGTTGAAGTGGGCTATCGAGCTCAGCCAATTTGAGATAATGTACATACCATGAACTGCAATAAAAAGCCAGGCCCTGGCTGATTTTGTAGCAGAGTGCAGAGGGTTCCGAGAAGATCCTGTAGAAGAGCCCGCTCAGGCCTCATGGAAAGTCTTCGTAGATGGCTCGTCTAACGAGAACAGCTCTGGGGCTGGAATCATATTGATATCCCTAGAGGGACATCGATTCCACTTAGCGTTACGATTTGGATTCAAAGCTTCCAACAACGAGGCCGAATACGAAGCTTTATTGGCTGGGCTAAGGGTGGCCCAGGAGCTGAGGGCCAGCTCCGTCCAGTGTTACAGCGATTCCCAGCTCGTGGTAAACCAAGTGTTAGGGGAATACCAAGCATGGGGAACCAAGATGGCTGCTTACCTAGCCAAGGTAAAGAAAGAGCTATCTGCATTTAAGCGCGGCTCAATCGAGTAGATACCTCGAGAGCAGAATGCCAACGCAGACGCCCTGGCAAAGCTCGCTACCTCTGGGGAGGCGGAGACTCTGGGGCTGGTGCCGGTAGTGTTCTTGGAAAGACCAAGCATAGAGGAATTCGGGGAGGAGGTCGAGATGATTGACGCCAGACCGATTTGGATGACTCCCATCCTCAAGTATCTCACAGCAGGAAAGTTACCCGAGGGGCGAAATGACGCAAGGCGGGTACTTTACCAGGCTCCAAGGTATACAGTGATAGATGGGATATTATACCGGCATGGACACTCTTTACCTCTCCTACGATGTATTCTGCCAAGCGAGGCGAAGACCATTTTGCAGGAGGTGCACGAGGGTTTTTGTGGAGATCACACTGGGGGGCAAAGCCTGTCCCTGAAGATACTAAGGCAAGGGTATTATTGGCCCACTCTGTCAAAGGACTCGATCTCCTACGTCAAAAAGTGTGACAAGTGCCAGCGATTCGCCACAATTGCCTAGGCTCCCCCGGTCGAGCTGAAGATGATCTTGTCCCCATGGTCGTTCGCGGTCTAGGGTATTGACCTGGTTGGTGCCCTCCCCACTGGAAAGGGAGGAGTTTTCTATGCAGTGGTGGCTATCGACTACTTCACCAAGTGGGCAGAAGCAGAGCCCCTGGCGACGATCACTTCAAAGAGAGTCCTCGACTTCGTGGTCAAGAGTATTATCTGCCGATTCGGGCTGCCAAAGAAGTTCGTGTCGGATAATGGAACGCAGTTCGATAACGACCTCTTCACCGAATTCTGCGAGAGGCACGACATTGTTAAAAACTGCTCCTCCGTGGCCTATCCCCAGGCCAATGGGCAGGTCGAGGCTGTCAATAAGATGCTAAAGGCAAGCCTTAAGAAAAGACTGGATGAAGCCAAGGGAGTCTGGCCCGAACAGCTCCCCCAGGTACCGTGGGCATACCGGACCTCACATCGAACGTCGACGGGTCATACTCCTTTCTCCCTGGCTTTCGAGAGTGAGGCAGTCCGTCCTGTCGAAGTAAAGGTAGCCTCACATAGAGTCCAGGCATTTGACTAAGACCAGAACGACGAATTTCTCTGCGCATCCCTCGATCTAATTGACAAAAAACAAGAAGCTTCACAGCTGCAGCTCGCGCATTATCAACAAAAGATCACTCGTTATTTCAACTCAAAGGTCAAGAAATGCGTCTTTAGCATTGGCGACCGGGTACTCAGAAGAGTCTTCCTGGCCGGTAAGGATCCCAAGGACGGAGTGTTGGGACCAAACTGGGAAGGGCCCTATCAAATAACCGAGGTCGTGAAAGAAGGAACCTACAAGCTAGCTCGGCTTAACGGAGAAGCAGTCCCATGGACTTGGAACGTTATACACCTAAAGAAATATTATCAGTAATATCTTTGTAAGGCTTAGTTAGAAAAGCCATCTTTCGTTTATTAAGTAATAAGAGTTAATCTTTTTGCATTATCATATATGTTTGAGGATGTAACGTCAAGTAACCATGAAAGACCCTTTCCTGATTACTTGGGGGGCATATATCCTGGATATAACCAGGTCCGAAAACTTAAAAGTTAGTTCAAATTGATTGATCGATGTTTTTCTTAAAAAGCATGAGATGTCGATAAAAGATTAACGCGAAATAAGTTTTTAGAATCAATATCCTAGATATAACCAGGTCCGAAAACTTAGAAGTTAGTTCAAATTGATTGATCGATGTTTTTCTTAAAAAGCACGAGATATCGATAAAGGATTAACGTGAACTAAGTTTTTAAAATCAATATCCTGGATATAACCAGGTCCAAAAACTTAGAAGTTAGTTTAAATTGATTGATCGATGTTGTTCTTAAAAAGCATGAGATATCGATGAAGGATTAACGCGAACTAAGTTTTTATAATTAATGTCCTGGATACAACCAGGTCCTAAAACTTAGAAGTTGGTTCAAATTGATTAATCGATGTTTTTTCCTAAAAAGCATGAGATGTCAATCATAACACCAACAGAAACTAAGTTCTCATAAAAAATATGTAAATAGATTAAAATAAATCTAAGGATACCAATTGTCTCGAGGATAAAAAACCTCGTAATAAATAAAAAAATAATAACAAAAGAAAAAGGAGCAAAAAAAAAAAATCCTTAGCCCCACCAGGCCGCTCCGATGAAGTCACCCCCTCGGCATCCTGCTCGGTTGTAGTGGAAGTCTCCCCAGTCTCAGAGGGCACCTCTTGTTGAAGGTGAGCTTTGAACTTCTCCAAGAAGGACTCCCACACGTCCGAACCTAGGAAGGAAAAGTCACCATCCTGGTTGAAAGCCCAGCAATGGTACAACATGGCCTCCATGGAGGAGCTGGAAGATGCCCTCTCCACCACAAGGGCGGCCTTGGCCTCTTCAAGTTCAACCTTCGCGGCGTCCAGGACGACCTTAGTAGCCTTGGCCTCCAGCAGCTTGGCCCGAGATGCCTCTAGGTCGGCTTGCGCAACAATCGAGGCGCCCTGCGCGACCTTCTCGCTTTCCCGGGCAGTCGCCAGGGCAGCTTTGGCATCCTGCTCCCGTTGTTGAGCGGACGCAAGGGCGGCCTAGGCACCTTGGTGCTCGCCTCTGATCTCGTCAATCCTGGCCCTGGACCGAGATATGCTCTGATGGAGAGCCAAAGCCGCCTGCAAGATAAAAAGATAATAAGGAAAGTGCCTTAGAAAAAAAAAATAGAAAGAATCGGTGGTAAGGAAAACTTACAGTGAGGGTCATCCCCAGTGAAGACTCCATAACATGCTCGGGGCTCCTCGTCTCGATCTCCCGCAAGTCCCTCGAGGTGGCGTTGTAGCAGTGGTCCACCATGTAGGTCGCAGTTTCGTAAACCGTTCCCCTAAAGACCTCGGGGATTTTCTCCAAGGCCTGAGGGTTGACCGGGATGCGCACGCCAGGAGTCGGAGCTAGCAAGGTCCTGGTTGGTACCTCCTGTTCCTGAGTTGAGACAGGAGGTCGCGGGGGAGGTGGAGCCATCTTCTCTATAGCAGGAGGGGGTGGAGGCACTTTCTCTATGGCAGAAGGACCCTGGCTTTTCCCCTTGGCAGGAGACTTAGAGGAAGTCCCAGGGGTTTTCTTGGCCAACCGGAGCCTCTTCACCAAGGGCCCGGACGACCCGGAGGAAGGATTTCCCCCCTGGAACATAGATCGTAGAACGTTGTTCCCGGGCTGCGACATCTCCTCGTCTGAAACAAAGACAGCGAATCATTAGTATGCATGTAAAAATATTTTGATTGCTAAAAATCTAAAGAATGTATTGAAAAAGGTCCTACCCTCCGAGCTAGAGGAGGAATCTATTGTCAAGACCTCCGACTGAGGAGCTTCTACGAGAGAGTCTAAGATAATGACTTCACGAATGAGAGGAGGCTCTGGATCCGGATCTGCCTCAGGACTGGACTCCTCTACATACTGCCTAAGACCCGGAGCTACTACACCCTCTAGAAGGGAGGGCCACGACCTAAGGTTGGTCCCGTACTCCTCAAAGAAGGCCGACCTAAAGGCCAGGGTATTATCTACTACTACAGTACCCCTAGGGCGGCCCATGTCATGATGCAACACTAGCTGGTCAACACACTGGAGTAGAGTGATGTTGCGATCTGAGTCATTTTGGTGGCGGTGAACGAATTGGCTGGGGTTAAACCTAGCAAGTCATAGGTCTGCGGCGGCCCTGTCTAAATCCCTAAACAAGTAAGGGTTACCTTGGCCGAAGGGGCCAGCTGCTGCCCTGGATTGGATCCGCTCTGCGTTGACCTCCTGAGCGACCTCAAGAGCCTGCTTCCAATGCACGAGGGGCACCTCGTCCTCCTCGTCCTCATCCTCGTCCTCATCCGCGACCTCCTCCTCAAGGATGGGCACCATCTCGTGAGCTGCGGGGATGGTCCGCGGCCTCCTCAAGGCCAGAGTCTGGCCCGGAGAAATTAACTTACACGCCAGCATCGTCTCATCAGACACGAGTCAGTGGTAGTCTTTTTCACTTGGGGGAGCCTCGCTAAGGTTTCGTACTGACCCCCAAGGGTCACCGACTTAGCCGTCCTCACAAAAATAGCTGCACGATAGTTTCCAAGTCAATAACGAATGGAAAGAAACTAGTAAGCGATGATCATGCGAGCTAAAGTTAGAAGGAACTTACGAGGACGGTTGAAGTAATGGTATTCGCAATTGCGGAACCCCGTTGACATGAAGAATTGATCCTTGAAGTCATTAGGGTGGCTGGGCAGCTCGATGACCGCGACCGAGTTGGGAAAACGGGTTAGGTAGTAGAACTCGTCGCCTCACCCCCGTTGGTCCGGGCTGGCTTTGAGGCAGAAAAAGTAGAGGATGTCCGCCGGTGTGGGGACCTCCCATTCCTGCTTCAGGAATAGGTACCTCAACCCCGCTAACAGACGGTAAGAGTTAGAGGGGAGCTGAAAGGGGGCCAGCTTCACGAAATTCAGGAAGTCCGCGAAGTACTGGTCCAGGGGGAGAAAGGCCCCAACCTTGAGGTGTTCGTCGCTCCAGGCCACGAACTCCTCATCGAGCGGTGTGTAGCTCCGTTCGCCCTCAAGGGGAGGGCGGGCGACCAGAGCGCCCTTCCCTATCTCGATATTGTGGGAAAGCACAATCTTATTGAATTTCCCCTGGGTTGTAACCTTCGAGGCAATCCTCTCGGCCTCAAAGAAGGCGTCAGGTCCCACCTCGACCTCCTTCTCCACGGTGGGACCAAAGTGGGGAATGGGGGAGTCTGATGCCACCTCTTTCCCCTTGTTGGCTTGCTGGGATGACGAGCTGGTGGCACTCTTCTTGGGCATACTCTTCCTGGGTCCCATCTGGTCGCCTAACGAACAAAGATGAAGAAAGTTTAGAAAATGCGACCTAAGCATAAGAAAGAATCTAGCACGAAGAATGGTTTCCTTTACACGGGCTGAGGTAATCTCAGCCCGCGGCGAGTGAGACCACGCGGTTCTATGAACACGCGCCTATGCTCCCAACGGGTCCCTGATTGCTCGGGATCCGTGTGTCAGGAGGGTCAGGATAAAGTTTTCCTTGGAGGGAAAGTTTCGAAAGGCAAAACCGCCTGTGAAGCGTGGCCCCTAAGCTACCCGATTTTGCACCCTAGAAACTTGTTTCCTTCCCCTCTCCAAACAGGCATTTAAAAAGATAACCCAGAAAAATCACCCCAGAATTTCGTCCTATGAGTCATGTTGCTAAGCATTCTCTTTCCTACGGTCGATACCTCTAGGATAAAAACCTACGCACAAAATACCAGCAAAGAAAAACAACCTACAGTATGCGGCTAAGAAGGAAGTTTACCTAAGCAAAGAAAAATGGAAACATTTAAAGCATACAGCAGGCAGAGGACTTACAGAAGTTTCTTGCTGCGTAAAAACTGAAAAGAGCGTAGGAGTTGGAATCCTGGTGGAATCTTTGGAACCGGAGTCACGGAGAGACCCTCGTGTCTGGAACTCAGGAACGTCTGGAACAATGACCGGAAGGAAAAAGGGTTTTGAAACTGAGAAGAGAAAAGGAAGAAAATGAGAAAAAATTTCAAATAAAAGGTGGCTCATGCGAAAGGTGGCCAACCTTATATATACGTAGGAGGTAAAAGAATGAGGGTCGTTCGATCGTCTTGATGTGAGATATGAGGGCCATAACTCGAAAGACGAAATGACGGCCGAAGATAGGCTAGGCCATTTAATGCGGTTCTCGGAAGACGGACCGTCACCAACCACGATGCTCCACGTATTCGATACTAACGCAATGGGCGGGACATGAAGAGTCGACAAGGAAGCCTAAAAGCCCCCACTGTGGCAACAGGTGACGTCATATGCCACAAGCAGGGTCTTGGGGGGAAAATGTACGCCCTAAATATCCACGGGTTATTAGCGAGCTAGAAAAGGGCATAATCATATCAGCCACGTGGAAGCCACCTACCCGGAGCTGCTGTTATGAGTTTCAACCTAGCTCGAGGTAGCCAAAGGTTTAGTAAGAATACTTGAAGGCATCGGGTCAGCAGTGTGGGCACCACGAGCTAGGACTACATCAAGCTCAAGGTACGACCTAGAGCTGACACCTCTAACCCTTTATAAAGTTAACCACGCAATGTAAACGTGTGCATATCAAACATCACGTGTCTGCTCCATTCCTGAAATCTCGGACACGCAACATAAACGTGCGTGTTCAGGCACCCCACGACTGGTTTGGGCCATGCGGCCCATTATCCCCCTTACCCATTGATTAGACCACACTTCATTGTCAGGTTTTAGGAATTAATCATGAATGTCATGGAAGTGACATGACGGGTAAGAAGGTCATGGGATGACCCCCTTTGCCAACACCCAGGTGTCCTCTCCCTATAAATATGGAGACCCTAGGCATTGCAAAGGGTTGGCTTCTAATTTGTAAAGGAACACCCTGTAAGGAATATGAGAGATACATCAATAATATTGACTGGTAGACTAGAGGGATTTTAACCTTCGAACCACCTAAAAAGAGTAAACGAGTTATAACCTTCCTTTGAGATTATTCACATATTATGGTTCATCATTTAGCACTAATCCATCCCATTTATTCATATAATTATATGTTGCCGAAGACCCGCGTCAACACTAGTTCACAAGGATTATGCTCAAGAGGACATTTTGAGTCTTTAGAGCTCTCTTCTAGAGCATTCAAAGCCCCCAAGACCTTCAGTTGAGGAACCACCAGAGTTAGAGTTGAAAGTTCTACCTTCCCAGTTTAGATATGCTTATTTGGGTGAGTCTTCTTCATTAAGAAAGTTCAAGAAGGTCATTGGGTGGACCATTGTAGACATTAAGGGTATTAGTCCCTCTCTATGCATGCACAAGATTTTGTTGGAAGATAGTGAGAAATGATCATTTGACGGGCAAAGAAGGATCAATCCTATTATGAAAGAGGCTATGAAAAATGAAATCATTAAGTGGCTTGACACTGGTATTATTTATCCCATTTCTGATAGTTCATGGGTTAGTCATGTTCAGTGTGTACCAAAGAAAGGTGGAATCACGGTGGTGAAGAATGAAGACAATGAAGTGATTCCTACTAGAACTGTGACAGGGTGGAAAATATGCATGGATTACAGGAAATTGAACAAGGCCACTAGGAAGGATTATTTTCCTCTTCTTTCCATTGATAAGATGTTAGATAGACTTGCAGGGAGAGATTATTATTGCTTTCTAGATGGATATTCTGGTTATAATCAGATTGCAGTGGCTTCAGAGGATCAACACAAGACTACTTTTCACTTGCCCCTATGGTACTTTTGCATCTCATAGGATGCCTTTCAATTTATGCAATGCTCCCGCCACATTTAAGAGGTTAATGATGGCTATTTTCACTGATATGGTGGAGAAATTCTTTGAGGTATTCATGGATGATTTTTCTGCCTCTATCCATTATTTCTAGGCACTAGAAGCATCCCACATGCTTTATTTAGCTCTATAAAATCTTCACAATATGATTCTTTGGGTGTTAGATGAGTTAACGAAAAAACGAGTCAACATTTTGATGCTTTCGTTGAGAGTTGAACTAAAGGAAAAAGAAATTGGAGTTAACATTTTGGTGCTTTCGTTGAGAGCTGAACACACAAAAAGAGACATTGGAGTCACTGAAATATCCCCCACTCCTAGGAGCTACTACATGTCTAGGATCGCTTAGGATTGTATGAAGGGAGAAGTTGCCCTTGGGCATTTCTTCTGCTTGGTTCCTCGAGGTCCTCGAAACCTTCGATCATTCATTTTACTTGGTTCCTAGAGGTCCTTGGAACCTTTGAGCATTCATGTTGCTTGGTTCCTAGAGGTCCTTAGAACCTTGAGCATCCATCTTGCTCGGTTCCTAAAGGTCCTCGAAACCTGGAGCAATAACCTTGCTTGGTTCCAGGGGAACCTCAAAACCTGGAGCATTCTTCTTGCTCGGTTCCTAGAGGTCCTCAAAACTTGGAGCAATAGCCTTGCTTAGTTCCTACAAAACCTCAGAACCTGGAGCATTCATCTTGCTCGATTCTTAGAGGTCCTCAGAACTTGGAGCAATAGCCTTGCTTGGTTCCTGGAGAACCTCGCAGCCTAGATCATTCATCTTGCTTGGTTCCTAGAGGTCCTCAGAACCTAGAGCAATAGCCTTGCTTGGTTTCTGGAGAACTTCGGAACCTGGAGCATTCATCTTGCTCGGTTCCTAGAGGTCCTCGGAATCTGAAGTAATAGTCTTGCTTGGTTCTAGAGGTCCTCAAAACCTAGAGCAATAGTCTTTCTTGGTTCGTGGAGAACCTCGAAACCTGGAGTAATCATCTTGCTTGGTTCCTAGAGGTCCTCAGAACCTGGAGCAATAGTCTTGCTTGGTTCATGGAGAACCTTGGAACCTAGTGCAATCATCTTGCTCGATTCCTAGAGGTCCTCGAAACCTAGAGCAATATACTTGCTTGGTTTTGGGAGAACCTTAGAACCTAGAGCAATCATCTTGCTCAGTTTCTAGAGGTCCTCAGAACCTAGAGCAATAACCTTGCTTGGTTCCTGGACAACTTCAGAACTTGGAGCATTCATCTTTCTCGGTTCCTAGAGGTCCTCAGAACCTGGAGCAATAGTCTTGCTTGGTTCCTAGAGGTCCTCGAAATAAGGAGCAATCATCTTGATTGGTTCTTAGAGGTCTTTGAAACCTGGAGCAATAGACTTGCTTGGTTCCTGAAGAACCTCGGAGCCTGGAGCAATCATCTTGCTCGGTTCCTAGAGGTCCTTGGAACCTGGAGATATAGACTTGCTTGGTTCCCGAATTTTCTAATCGGGCTTAGGGCCTTGATTAGTATGCTTGGAGGGCAATAAGTGATTTAATATGCTAATATGTGGATTTATGTGAATATGTATGATAATGACGCATGTTTAATTGAGTTAAATGTGCATGTGGGCCCCGTCTGGATATTAGGGGCATAAGTGTGAAAAATGTGATAAATGTTATATATATATGATATGTCTGTGCAGCACGATCTGAGACAGTCCTGGGGAGCGGTTAGCCAGAGAGTCACAATGGGGTTGAGATTCCGACTCGGGGCGAGTCGAGGGGTAATTTGGGTACTAGGTGTTATGGGATTATCGGGACATGAAAATAAATATTTGGAGATATATTTGAGGATAGAATGTCTAGGCAGGAATATTGGGGAAATTTACCATTTTGCCCTCGGGGACGTTTTGGGCACCCCGAGCCTTGAGGTAACCACATAGATTTAAGTGAATAAAACAAAAGGGAGAATTGTTTAGAAACTTAGAGAAACCGACTTGCACTTCTCTTCTCAGCCAAGGATAGCTTTTATTTTCCTCTCTCTCTTTCACTCTCTAAGGCAAATTCAAAGGGAAACTTTGGGAATCAACTTGAAGGTCTAAGGAGTTCAGCTGGGATTTAGGGAGCTTGGAGCATAAGGGGGTTGGTTCTAAGATTTAATATAGCAAGAGGTAAATTTTAATTACAGGGGTTATGTTTAGAATTGTAGCTGGTTGTTAGAGTATGCATGTTAGCAAGTTTGAATTGTTCTTGAGTGATCTAGTTGGGTCTTGGAGTAGATTTTGATGGGTTTTGATGTTGTTATTGAGTTGTTATTGAGCTGGAATGATGGTGTTGATTATTTAGGATTGTTAGCTTGGTTTTGGTGAGGATTGGCTTGAAGAAAACGCAGGAAAAAGGGTGAAAAATCTAAGTTTGGAGGTGAGGGTTGTGACCCTAGGAGGGGCGTGCCGCGGCCCATGCGTGCGCGGCCATGGGAGGCTGAGAAGATTCATGCGCGTCGCAGCTCTTGGTGGGCGCGTTGCGGCCCGTGTGGGTGTCAGTGGGAAGCTAGCCTTTGTTTTGAGGCTAGCTGCGGCTCTTGGGGGTGGGGCCACGACCCTTAGTGCCAATTTGTGTTTTTAAGGGTATTTAGGCTTGGGAACTCAATGGGTAAGGCTCAGGATGGATTTTATCACCCGGATTGATAGAATTCAAGGTCCCAGAGGTTAGGATTATGGCTCGAAGTTATTTATTGGATTAGAATTTGATGGATGGACATTGTTAATGTGTTGTGACTAGGATTTCGACGAGGCTCACGTTAGAGGACTGTGCTCGGGGCATCGGTGCTCAGAAAGCTCGGAACTCAGGTAAGAAAACCCTTGTTCCCATAGAGCTTGTGTGCAGGGCTGAGCCCAATGTGTTTGAGTAGAATTGGAATGCAGGGCTGAGCCCAATATGTTAGAACTGCGGGGTGTAGCCCTTTAACTGATTATGCTAGAATTATGTACTTGCTTGTTATACTATGTATGTTATTATGTGAATGATCGGCAAGAGCCGGGAACGATGTAGACCGAGAATGGCGAAGGGCCGGGAACGGCATTGGGCACGTTGAGTGCAAGGCTGAGAATGGCAAGGGGCCGGGAGCAGCGTTGAGCACGTGGAGTGCGAGTTTCCAGGGCGAGTCCCTAGAAGGATACCTGGGATATCCTCACGGCTTGGTCCGCGAACCCAGGGCTTGGTAAATGCCTGGGACGGCTAGGCCGTATGTGTTTAGCCCATTGGTGGCCTGTTTATATGCTTGTTTAATGTGTTGCATATGTTATCTGTTTGTGGGTTTTCTTGCTGGGCTTCGGCTCACAGATGCTCTGTGGTGCAGGTAAGGGTAAAGAGAAGGTCAACCAACCACGAGTACAGCAGGCGTAAGGTGGCGTGTACATGTTTGGCCAGCCTGGCTGCCACAGTTAGAGGATTTTGGGAGATGCTTGTAAACGAACTTAGATTTTGTCGTTTAGTCGACTTGGTTCTATTTTTGTATTGTAAATACTTCTAAAATGTATTTTGGGATCCCAGGTGTCAAACTTTTATGGTTTTCAATGTTATGGAGTTAATTCTAAATTTTTCCTCTGTTTATGGCTTAATTACACTGTTTGACTTAAAACCTCGATTAGCGAGTTGTAAGCACGTTTTTAAACTCACCTATAACGGCTCTAAGGAAGTAGGGCGTTACACTTGTAGTCTTACTTCTTCTCTCCAAAGCAAAAAAAAAAAACCCATGCAATACCCGACGCAAGAATACTCTTGAGCCAAGGAAAACTAAGTCTCCTGCCAATGGTCTCATCTTCTCATTACCAAATTTTGTCTCCATTAAGAAAATACACTCTGATTTGTATTTCCTTTCCTAAGCCATCAAAGCATGGGTCGTCGGGGCTCGCACAATGCCCCAAAAATTCCACAATAAGACCTTCATTGGGAACGAGGGGGCTTGATAAGAATTGCCTCCTCACCCATCTGAAAAAGTGGATCAACTGTAATCGTAACATCCATACTGTTTTTGGTAACGTTACCTCGATCAAGCTCTACATCCTGTAGCGAGAATGAAACTGAGCCAACACTGGTAATTCGCTTCTCTGCCTTGCGTCTTGTGCTTGACCCCTTCTTTGGCCTCTTGCTAGTACCTCTTGATGATGAGATAGGCTTTCATCTGCCTTATTTAAACAATGTTGCAGTCATAGGTGGCTCAAATCTAGGTAATCCCTATGCATTTTTCTTGAATTGAATGTCATCTGGGTATGTTTGTATGATGCGTGTAATGCAAAGGGTAGCCTTACGTTTCCCCGGCCCAGAAGCCAGGTGGATCCTATTGGACAAGTCCAATGGGCCATTGAAGATGGTACTTTGGGCTTCAAACTTATCTACTTCAATCAACCCCATCAACTTATCAATGAATATGGACATCTCAATATCTTTGGGCAATGGAAAAAACGTGGCCTCAGGGTAGTTATGTGGTGTTCGAGACTTACAAAGTTTGACATGTGGTATCTCCACCATTTTCTCTAAGGAAGGGCCCCATGTAGCCATAAGACTCTGAATGACACCTTCATCTTTAGGATCTTTACCAATTTGGGCAATGGGGTGGAGTTTGGTATGCTGGTCTAAGAGTTCTACCTGATAAGGGTTTTGGCTACCCGATGTAGCAACATTCGTGTGAGGCAAGTTGCCTAATTTGAACTGCTCCAACTGGCTTTTCCCTTTTTCCGAACCAATGGTTGTCCCTGTCATTCTTGAGTCCACCAATGAATTCGTTGTTGTGTTCCTGTTTCATGTTTTGAATTTTCTGGCCTTTTCCCGATTTTCGGCCACCGCGGGCTATTTCGTTTGATGGGCGTGTTTCTGATGTCACAAGAATTTTTTTTATCGGTACTTCCACTTTCATCCATGCCCCGAACATTGGTACTGCCTTTCCAATGGGTGGGTAGACAAATGCCTTTGCTCTATTGCACTTTAGAATTGAGTGAGCTAGGTACCCACAATTATAACAGATTGATAGGAGTTTGCAATATATTGATTCCACTCCTTCCTATTTTTTGAGATATTTAGGAAGAATCCAACCAGCAGTTGGTGAGATATTAAGATGTCAACTTGTATCTTGAGATAGCCTCTCCTTATTATTTCCCTCCCGCTTACTTGGTGGTGGCCTAGAGACTCTCCCAATTTGATGGCTATGGTTGGGGAATTCTCCCATGTCAAATACGGGGTTGGGATGCCATGGACCTGTACCCAGAACCGCGCTTTCACCATGTCCACATTCTGCCATATTCCATCCTCTGGCCATTCTCTAAGGTTTAAGAGTTGTCCCTTGATAATCCAAGGTCTTTTCCTTAGCACCTCTTTGCAGTCCTCCTCAAGGTCGAAGAAGATACCCCAAAGACCTTCTTGAATCGTTTTAATCCTCCATCCACCTTAGGCTCCACATTTTGGATAGGATCTGTTTTTCCAAGCTCCTCGGAACCTGCATCCTTCCATAAATTTTTGCAAGCACCCCTGTTTTGACTACTTCTGCATTGACCTCTATGTCTGCTTCTAGTTAAAGAGAGAGGTCCTTTATGAATCTCTGTCTGAGGCCCTCTATATGTAGTTCTTAATCCGTAATAACCTCTTCCATAAATGAGCTTTCCACATTCTTGATCTGTAAAATATGCACACAAGTGTATGTGGTCATGTCAAGTAATAAATTCTGGAAGAACAGATATCGTCCCACAGAAACTATTAACCAATTACCAATAATCGTTATTTACTTTCTATTTGGCAAGTAAAATTAAGATGAATAGATCTAAATATAAACACAATTTCAATAAATAAAAACAAGACAATTAATCAAAGGATAAAAATCAATAATAAAAAGACCTAGGGTATTAACTTCATTAACTTTTCATTCTATTAATTTTATTAATCAGTTCTAAATTTCTTTCTTCCTATTCTAATAACAGGTTAACATAAATTGATTCCTATTCTTTTTCAAGATATAAGATCTCAATCTATATGCAGGTTTTCTACATCTAAGTGATAAACTTAAACATATAGCAGACATTAAGCATAGAAACCTAATTACTACACAAGCCATACATGTACTTTCGCCCAATATGTAACATATGTCTATATAACGATAGCATATTCAATTCTCATCTTTTGAATTTTGAATCAAAATAATAAATCAAGCAAATATTGATCAAATATTTACCAGCATTAAGCAAACATTATATAGATTAGAATAAAGAAGAAGAATTAATAGAACATCATAATAACATTAAATAGAAATCCAAGCGACTACATTATCCCCTAGATAGAGGTGTTTAGTTCATATCAGACATGACTAAAACAACATTGAAAGACTTGAAGAAGAAATAAAAAATATGAAGTGCAGAAAAACTTGTCTAAGAATCAAATTTAATCTCCAAATTCGTAATTAAAATTTGACCTAACCTTAATTAAACCCTAAAAGTATGAATTTATACCAAAAAAATACGATTTCCTTTATTTTTCATAGGCGGGCCGCGACTTGGCCTTTCCTAGGTCCCGACACGTGTCTTTTTTTAGTCCTTCAGCATCTGGTTAACATCTGCAGGTGTCGTGGCCCTCTAAACCCAAGTCGTGACCTGCCTCTCTATGGATCTCCTGTGTTTGCCTCTGACTTCTACTAGCGCCGCGACTCTATTGACCAAGTCGTGACTCTAATTCCTTTCAGCAACCCTTTGGCCTCTGACTTTACTAGAGTCGCAACCCTTAAGCCCATGCTGCGAATCTATTTATATTTTTTTCCAGGTTTGAACCTTTTGACGTCATTCCTTCATCATAACTTATTATTATTCATCCTTAGCGCCAATTTGAGTCAAAGAACCACCAAAAGTTCCATTTTCCACCATTTCCTCTTCTTTTAGCATTTAACTCATGATTCAACACACCGACCTACAACAAAGACAAACAAAAGTGTAATCTTGCACAAAACAAATATAAAGACTCAAGATTACCACAAAAACACATCCTAAAACAACACTAAAATGGAGTTATCGATTCTCCATTAATGTCTCCAGAATTTCCACCTGTATACTCAGTAGTCCAAAAGAAAGATTTCCAATGAATCAGTAACATCTGAACGAACGAAAGATGTTTCTACACCGTATCGAAAGATTGTAGCATAGTTCATGCTATTTGTTAGATCTCCAACATCTCACAAAATGGGAGACAATGTTTTCAAACTTGTTTCAAACCCCATCGAGTTCAATCTTGTTTTCCCTAATTTATTGTCTACATTTGTTTATTTTCATTACTACCAAATCCAAGCCATTCAACTGCTGAACACATTGTCAGATAAGATCTACGAAGCTTTGTATGAAATGGGCTTTACTAAAAAATATGGGGATGGTGCAAAATGACCCTTAATGGTGTGTGGAAGTAAGTAAATGTCCATATTTTTAATTTTGTAGTAAAATAGCCTAACTACCTTTTTAATATTACATATTACCAAATATACCCTTTAGTAAATTACTATTTTTATACTAAATATTTTAATATTATGGTATATGTATATTAGTTTTTATTTTAAAGTTATATTAATTTTTTAACTTTTTTATGAGTTGTTGATATATTATTTTCTAACTAATATATATAGTTTTTGTGGTATTGTATATATATATTTTTTATAATATTTAGTTTACATCTTATTTTAAATTAATTAAGTCATGCAGTCCTAAATAAATAAATAAAAATTATAAAAAAGACAATTTAGATAATAAAGAATATAAAAAAATTATTTATCTACAATTTTAAAATGTTTCTTAATGTTAATATTTTGGGCTATTTCCTGTAATTTCTCAAAAAAAAAAAAAAAAAAAATTGGCAATGATGGATAGCTGCCCTTTTTGGAATGGAGCTATTCATCCACTCCACTCTCGTGCTCTATTGAAATTTCACACGATTTTGGAGTTTTGCATAAAAACAGTGATGGAGATGCTCTTATTAATTTATTTGATTGGTCACGCAAAAATATTATATTGAAACATTTTTTAAACGGTTTGGACGAGTCAATATAATATAGTTTATATCTTGTCTCTTGCACGTAACAAAATAATAATAAAATGAAGTGCTAAAAAGTAAAAACCATAACAAAAATAAATTATTAGAAAAAAAAAAAAAAAGAATACTAGGAAAAAGGTTTTACTATTGGATTTGATTCCTTTCTTTCTCTGACTCATTGCCACGCACGTTCACTAGACTAAAATTCAAAAGAGCATATCCTTTTTATTTATTTATTTAGCAAAATATGCTATTTTTAATTTGGAGAATAGCCTCTATATAATATCATTTTTATCAAATTATAAAATAAATTTTCCTCATTTGGTAAAAAAATAAATTTTCCTTTAAAGAAAATAATAAATAAATTTGAGAGGGAAAATTAATAGAGGTGAATTTCATCGGATAATTAATGAATTTGTACCTGCAATCTTTGAAGTTTCCTTGTTTGCCAAATTGCCAGAAATAAATGGTACTAGTACAATATATATATTCTTGAAATTGAGAGTTAAAGAAACTGATCATTAATATTACGACAGCGATACCAGAGAGCGTGGATCCCACACTCTCCGCAAGCGAATTGCTCATTAACAAACTCTGTTTTCTCTGTCAGCATTCTGATTTTCTTTCTTACTTTCTCTATTTTTTTTCTTTGGTTTAGTTGGTCTACTCTTTCTCTCCCAAAAATTACTTAAACCAAGCTCAGATTGGATCGGTTTCAATTCTGTATTGAGCTCATACAGAAGAAAAAGCTCTCTCTGTGTGAGTCGCTTCTACAATGGCGTCGTCTCTCGGTGTTGTTGGCTTCGTCGGTCTCAATGACTTTAGCTTCGAAATGGCTGCCAAGCTTCTTCGCTCTGGATATCAAGTTCAAGCGTTTGAGGTATTTTTTTTTTATCTTCTGATTGAAAGAGTCAACTGTTTTTCAATTCGTACTTGAAACGTAATTGATGAAGTTGTTTGTTTCATCTGTGTGCAGACCAGTGAGCCTTTACTGAATGAGTTTTTGAAGCAAGGTGGACTTCGATGTGCCACCCCAGTGGATGCAGGAAAAGGTATATCTATATCTATATATTATACATATTTATATAGCAATATCTTACTCTTTTGTTTTTAGGATCATGCAGCATTAGTTATTGAATTACTACTAATTTTTTTTAGTTTGAATGAATTACTGAAGAACATTCTTAGTTTCATTTTGTTTACACTAATAATTTGACCAAAATTACAGTTGGTTAGCTACTTGGGGCCGAGTCGTTGGGTGGATGAGTGTATGAGAGTGAGTCAAGCGGTTGGGTGAGCTAGTCGAAAAGTAACAACTGGTGTGGTTAGCCACTTGAGAGCTAGATCAAGTTGTTAGGTTGGTGTGTGCGTGAGAGTAGGTCTGTGATCAGAGTTAGACACTTTAGGCTAGCTCGAGTCATTGGGGTCCAAATTGAGGCTAGTTCGGGTGGTTGTGTAAGTGTGTGAGAGTGAAAGCAATGTCGAGGTTAAAGTGCTAGTAAATGAATTTTATCAAGATAAATTTAAACAATTGGGTGATGTGCACAGTCATAACTGTCTGGTAAAGAGTTGCAAATTTAAATCACTAAAAAGACGAGCAACAATTATAGTGCTCTGTCTATGTGATATGTGGATATGTAATGTTTTGTTTCAATTGCTGTTTACATTTTAGGATTGATTATCTAACCTTTAACTAAACTAAACTAAACGCAAAACAGATGTACTTACCTTTTTTTATTTCTTGCTTGCAGATGCTGTTGCTTTAGTTGTGTTTATATCTAACGCGGATCAAATTGATGATGTGATCCTTGCTAACAAGGGTGCTTTGGAAGGTCTTACTTTCTTCAATCAATAAATATAAATATATATGTATACAAAAATATTCAATGTATTTCTCATTTTCTAAGTCAATATGAAAAATGTGTAAAGTTTATGGATATGCAGGATTGCAGAAGGATGCTGTCTTTATTCTTCAGTCATCAACCTTGTTGCCATCATACATCAAGAGACTTGAGAAGTGTTTTACAGGCAATTTTCAACTTGATATTGTTGGTTATGTAGACAACTTGAGTGATTGTGTTTATAGACTTTGTCTTTACAAAATATTTTCTTTATCTCCATTCATTTGCTTAGAAAATTTACTGAGAAATGTCCTTTAGTGAAATGTAAATTTCTTTCAAACTGTTACTTGCTTAACTTGTCTACTCGATATTTTAAGGGAATAATAGCTTTGAATGCTTAGTTGGTCAACTCAACTTTCCTCAACTTAATTCTATTTGGATATATACTTTCTGGTGACAGTGACCTGATATTCACTTTCTTCCTTAATCTCACAGATAAAAATGAGGCAGCTTATTTTGTGGATGCATATGTTGTGAAGGGAGTGTCTGAAGAACTAAATGGGAAAATAATGGTATTACTACATTCTGATTCCTGCTTAAAATTATACCCTAAACTAACATATTGTCTGGTGGGGGATGCCTAATCTAATATTTCTCCATTTACCACGTTGACTAAAATCTCTAAGAGTGCTAATATATATTCCTTATTAAGATTACGTCTTCAGGAAGATCCGATGCAACTGCAAGGGCACAGCCTATTCTGTCAGGTAGTTCGGTTATTCTAAACTAATATTGCCAGTGTACAGCTCTCAAACTCCGTTTTCTTGATATTGCTATATTGATTGTCAGTTGAGGTTCTGTCTTTTGTTTGCAGCAATGTGTGAAAAACTTTACACTTTTGAGGGTGAAGTTGGTGCTGGAAGGTTTGTGTTCTTGTTGATTTTACAAATTTCTTTTTATCACAAACAAGACTAATTATTTACCTGTTGTCAAAGAAACAGTCAGATGTATTCTTTTGGTACTTTCTCAGTAATTGCATCAGTATTTCTGTTATATCATTTGAATGGAAAATGAAATATTGTAATGTGATTTATTATTAGAATCAATTTTCTTTAATAAATTAAATTACAAGATTTTAAATTGTTTTCAGGAACTTATTGTTTGTGTAATTTGATTATATTTGAGGTTATACCTTCTTACCTTCTCTTTATTTTGATGTGGTAGCAAAATTAATCTGGTCAATGAACTGCTTGAGGGTATTCATCTTGTTACTTCTATGGAGGCTATGTCACTTGGTTCGAAAGCTGGAATTCATCCGTCAATAATCTATGATATTATTTCGAACGCCGCAGGAAATTCATGGTATGCAGTTCTGCTTCAACATTATCCTTTTTCCCTCATTTAGAATACCTTCACTTTGTCTTTTGGTCTCAGCTAAAAAGGAAAAAGTACTAGTAGAAGATAAAGCTTCTAAACTGCAACGAATGATCATGCTTTTTATTTTATTTTAAAAGACTTGTTGCCATTCAATTCTCTCTCTTTCTCTAAATATATATGTGTGTATGTATGTATTATCCTTTGACGAGGGAGGTTCTTTTTCCTAATTATGCAGGGTTTTTAAGAATCAAGTTCCCCAGTTGCTAAATGGTATTACCAAACGACATTACCTGAGTACTTCTATTCAAAAATTGGTAAGATATTCTCATTAAAGATCTTTTTTTTTTCTTGTTACTAAGTGACATTGTTAATTCTGTTTCTTCTGCATCATTGAATTAATTAAATAAAAACACATTATTCTTTGTTGTATAAATTTAATGGTACACTCTACAAGTTTCAGACTTATAGTGTTTCAAACTTTCAGCTTTTAATAGTATCAGTCTTATAACATGCGTCAGTGGCCTCTGCATTTGGATATGTAAATGCATCCATCAATTTTTTCTACTTGCTATAATTGTTTGGATTGTATTATTATTTATAGTTATTTTAGTTCTTTTTTGGTACTGTAACCCTAAAATAAAGAAAAGACTCAGCTGAGTTATAAATCACCAAGTTTACGTGGAACTCTTTTCAATTTTAAATGTTGAAGCTGTTAAGTACTTCAGTTAATAGTTAAAGATAATATAAACGTATGAAAAAATACTCAGGGCATGAGTCTGGAGTAGGAAAAATGACATTTACTATGGGATTTGGTGGTGGTAGAAGAGGTAAGATTTTGAGCACTTTTCTGTGTGCTATGATTGGAACCATAAATTTCAAGTGGACTTCTTAATGGAGTGTAAGATACAAAGAACCCTAGAAATCGATCCCCAGTCCAATTTGATCGCTTCTTGTGAAATGAGTTTCCTATATGTTTAACAATTTTATGGCAGCTAAATGTCTGTTTCTTGGTGTGCTGGTGATGCTGGATCAGACCTGCTCTAACATTTCAATACAGGAAGTTGGATGTCGATGTGCAAAACATTCATAGTTTATTATTTCTCTCTGGTACCATTGATTTTGTTCTATTGGTTACATCACATAAGATTCATGGAATTTCCATATTCTAGGGTACCGTCTTGGATCAGGCAAAATTGCTAACCTTTCCTGCTCTTCTTTTGGCAGTTGCACATCAGCAATTAATCCTTGGTACATATCTATTTTTTTATTACTAAGTTCTGAATTTCCTGTCATATGTTGAATCTTTGAAGCAACCTGGTTAATCTCATTTGTATACACTTACCCTTTTCAGGATCTTCAAACATTGGAGAGGGTGAAGATGCTTCATTGATAAAGGTCTTTTCAAATGATTTGCAAAAATAATTTCATAACAAAAATTGGTGGATGGATTGAATTCAGACCATATTGCAAGCCAAATCATTCTATAGATGTTTTTCATATTTATCATTACAGTTTTCTGATTACATTTTACAACATGTTTACAGGCCTGTGAAAGAATGATGGGGGTGAATATTTCTAATGCAATGAATGCTGAATCTTACAGCCCTGAGCTGCTAGCAAGCCAAATAACTTCCAGTGCAGATACTGTTCACCGAATTGGTTTCATTGGTCTTGGGGCAATGGGATTTGGCATGGCATCTCACCTTTTGAAATCAAACTTTTCAGTTATTGGTTTCGATGTAATTCTCATCCGTCATAACTCAAAATTTTCTGGTTACCTGATTGAAATAGTATACTTTTCTTGTTGAGGCAGACTTCCCACATTTAAGGCTAATTTCATTCCTCTTAATCAAACAGAAGATAAAACTTAAGAACAGGAATAAATTGCCAATCATACTAGTTTACACCCAACTCCAATGTAGCCGATTTTAGAGACTTATATGCTGTTAGGGTGTGAATTGAAAAAGAAATAAAACCAAAGTACTCTTATCTCTTAAAAGAGAAAAATGTCAACCCAACTGTCGGCATCTTCATTTGCCAAAATTTTATCAGTTAAAACTGTAGACGACCTCTTAAAACCAGTAAAGGGAGCCCTATTTCTTTGCTATACCATATTTATAAAGGATATATTCTCTTCTGTCATTAGGTAAATCATTTTTTGTCTGCTTCTGTTTGCTCCTTGAGTGTTCTTTAAAAATTAAATATTTTTGTAGTGATTATCATCACGTTGTCAACCTTATCAAAATGTTTACTATTTTCTTGTAAATTTTCTGTATCCATCTGTTAGTCATGGCTTAATGGTGAAGGTACCATGGTCTGTTTATGTTTACATGCAAAATGCATGGTCTGTTTGGTGTGGATGCATGTTTCACCTTTACTTTCTTTCTAATTGATGTACTTATTCCTTATATGCCATACATGATGGATCAATGGTAGAGATTTAATTGGTCCATCTTTGCATCTTTCCTTGGATGCAGGTTTATAAACCAACGCTAACTAGATTTTCTGACATTGGCGGTCTAGTTGGAAATTCTCCAGCAGAAGTTTCTAAAGGTACTTCAGAGGAGGTTAAAAGTTGCAAAACTACATGTGAAGATTAATAAAATTGAAAAAAATGGCCAAAAACTTAGTAGTCAACTCTCTGATGTTTCTTTTATTTGCGTTTTTCCACTGGCTATATTTTTGGAGAGTGTTTCACTTTCTAGTGTATAATTTATGAGTTTCTGGTTATGTTTATATTAGGACTCCATTAAGTAAGAGAAATTTGCAATATTTATGCTAAGATGAAATCTGAAGTCTGCTCTGCAGACTATCTTCTATTCTGTTCTATGGACTCTACCTTTTTCCACACTTATTTCCGTACATTCTCCCAAGATAAACAAAATGCTTATTAGAAAATCTCTTAATTCTTCATATTGGGAAGAAGTCTTTTTTGTTTTTTTGTTTTTGGTTTCTTATGCATTCTCTTCTAGATGTCGAGGTGCTTGTAATCATGGTCACAAATGAAGTTCAAGCCAAGAGTGTTTTATTTGGAGATTCTGGTGCCATTTCAGGTGCACTAATATTCCTGATATTCTTCCATTTTTTATACTTGATACTGGAACTTGCCCTTTGTATATCAATATATATGTATAGATATATTCATATATGCTTTTCTTGTTTACAGCCCTTCCAGCCGGAGCATCAATCATACTTTCATCCACAGTTTCTCCAGGATTTGTGAGCCAACTAGAACGCCACTTGCTAAGTATATCCTTCTATGTCCAATAACATTCTGTTTCATTTATATGAAGTGGAATTTGTTTCTTTAGAAAATTGCAATAATTTACGTGTAAGATTATTTTCATGCTATTTGTTATGTTGTGTTTCTGGTCATGTAATGAATAGTCTGTTAGTATGCAATACAGCTAAAGTTGGCCATTTAATATATAGTATCAATAAAGCAAGAATTCTACTCATACATAAATATTCAATAACGTAGTAAATACTTTTGATTACAAGTTTGTTGAGGGACCCTCTGATGAAATGGTGAGGAAAAAATGTTTCTTACTATATTTCTATTCACTGATGTTTTTGTACAACCTAGGACTAGAGGTATATATAGGAAATACAGAAATAATTACATTAAATACAGAAATAGGAACCGATTCCTATTCCCAGGAATCCCAAAGATCAAAACATTAAAACCCTATTTTCTTCTAACTGTCAACACTCCCCCTCAAGCTGGACTATAGATATTGATGAGTCCAAGCTTGTTTACAAGAAAATCAAATGTTTGTTCAGATAGTCCCTTTGTGAGAATATCAGCAAGCTCTTGATTAGTATGCACATATCTAATGCTGATAACTCCTCTGTCAATTTTTTCTTTGATGAAGTGACGGTCAACTTCCACGTGTTTGGTTCTGTCATGATGTATAGGGTTATGTGCAATGCTGATAGTAGATTGGTTATCACAGTAGAGCTGAATAGGGGCTTCATATTTAATCTTCAATTCTTCTAGTAGACGTTTGATCCATATAGCTTCACACACTCCATGAGCCATGGCTCTATACTCTGCTTCTGTACTGCTTCTTGCAATCACAGTTTGCTTTTTACTTCGCCATGTGGTTACATTCCCCCATACCATTGTGCAATATCTAGATGTAGACTTTCTATCATCAATTGAACCAGCCCAGTCTGCATCTGTGAATACTTCAACCTTTCTCTCAGTTGTCTTCCTGAAAAAAAGACCCTTTCCTGGAGTTTGCTTGAGATATCTCAGAATTCGATACACTGCATTGAGATGTCCTTGACACGGATCATGCATGTATTGACTGACTAGACTCACTACAAAAGCAATGTCAGGTCTAGTATGTGAGAGGTAGATGAGTTTTCCTACCAGCTGTTGGTACTTCCCCTTGTCAACTGGACTTCCTTCAAACATTTTCTTTTTGTCTCCAAGCTCAATTGGAGTTTTGCTGGGTCTGCTTCCGAGCATTCCTGTCTCCTTTAGAAGATCTAGAGTGTATTTTCTCTGGGACACGGAAATACCTTTTTTACTTCTAGCAAATTCCATACCCAGAAAATATTTGAGAGCACCGAGATCTTTGACTTCGAACTCCTTTGCCAACATTTCTTTGATTGAGTTTATCTCCTCAATGTGATTACCAGTGATAATTATGTCATCAACATATACGATTAGTACCGCAATTTTTCCACTTCCTAAGTGTTTGACAAAGAGAGTGTGATCAGTCTGGCCTTGTATGTATCCAAGCCCTTTGACAACTTTCAGGAAACGATTGAACCATGCTCTGGGAGATTGTTTCAAGCCGTAGAGAGATTTGTTCAGTTTGCAAACTGTGGTTGTCTTGAGAGATTCTTCAAATCCCGGAGGCTGACTCATATACACTTTTTCTTCAAGTTCCCCATTCAAGAACGCATTCTTTACATCAAGCTGATGTAATTCCCAATCCATGTTAACCGCTAGTGAGAGAAGAACTCTGATAGTGTTGAGTTTGGCAACTGGAGCGAATGTTTCCGTGTAGTCAATTCCATAAGTTTGAGTAAACCCCTTGGTAACTAACCGAGCTTTGTACCTCTCAATAGATCCATTTGCATTGAATTTGACGGTGAACACCCATTTGCACCCTATTACCTTCTTGTCTGGTGGTAACTCTACTAATTTCCACGTTCCATTATGTTTAAGTGCTCTTATTTCTTCAAGCACTGCTGCTTTCCACTGAGGAGAATCAAGAGCTTCTTCGATATTCTTGGGAATCACAACATTTGATAGATTCGAGGTGAAAGCTTTAAATGGAGATGACAATTTTGAGTAAGAAATGAACTTTGAAATAGGGTGTTGGGTACATGATCTGGTTCCTTTCCTTAATGCAATAGGAATATCTAGATCTGACTGTTTGTTAGATGGGAGAATACCTAGATCTTTTGAGGGAAGCGGTTCCATCACCGGATTGGGCGTTTGATTGTGCTGAGGATTCATAACTTGTTTATTTCTCCTGGAATACACCCGAATCTCTTTCTGTACGTTTTGGTCTTGAGGATGTCCTTCTGGTTCAGTGTTTTTAGGAGAGGTTGGTGGATTTTCTTGTTCAGGAGGGAGAGTCTGGATATCTGGTTCAGAAGAAAGCGGAGTGGAAGAGGTAAATGGAAAAAGAGTTGTTAAGGGTAATTCTAACCCCCACGACCATTGAGCTTCTTGCTGGTGATGGTTGGACTCCCCTTGAAGCGATGTGGGAGTGAAGTAAGGAGTATCCTCGAAAAATGTGACGTCACATGAGATGAATGTTTTTTTGGTGATGGGACAATAACACCGATAACCTTTTTGGGTAGGAGAGTAACCCAAAAACACAGTCTTAATGGCTCTAGGATCAAATTTACTCCGATGGTGGGAGTGAACATGCACAAAAGCAGTGCAACCAAATACTTTAACAGGTAGAGTATTTATAGAGATGTGAGGATGTAGAGATTGAAGAACAGAATATGGTGTTTTGAACTGAAGGGGTAGACTAGGGAGGCGATTAATGAGATAAGCAGCAGTAAGGATAGCGTCGCCCCAAAGATGTTTAGGGACATGCATAGTGAACATAAGAGCACGAGCTACTTCTAAGAGATGGCGATTTTTGCGTTCAGCAACTCCATTCTGTTGCGGAGTATCAACACACGAGCTTTGATGGACAATCCCATTTTTGAGAAGATAGGGACCAAGAGTGGTATTGAAATATTCAGTACCATTGTCGGTACGGAGTATTCTTATAGATGTTTGGTACTGTGTTTGGATCATTTGATGAAAGTTCTGAAAAAGTTGGCATGTTTCAGACTTACTTTTAAGAAGATAGACCCAAGTAAGATGTGTGTGATCATCAATAAAAGAGATAAACCATCGCTTACCATGAGAAGTATTGACCTCGGAAGGTCCCCATATGTCACTATGAATCAGAGAGAATGGGTTGGAAGGTGTATATATTTTGTGAGGGAACGAAATTCGTGTGTGCTTGGCAAATTGACAAATATCACAATGAAAATCAGTAATATTCTTATTTACAAAAAACGATGGGAATAAGTGTTTTAAATATAAAAAACTTGGATGCCCAAGTCGACAATGCCATAACATAATTGTTTTTGAAACAGAGTTTGAAACAAACGATGAACTTGAACAAGAATTAGAAATAGAACTTGAACCCAAACGTAGTAGAGAAGAGAGCTCGTTAACTGGATGTTGCCTTTCAAAGAAATAAAGTCTGTTATGAACCCTAGCACTGCCAATCATCCTCCCCGATGATAGATCCTGAAATTGACAAGAATTTGACATGAATTTAGCGAAGCAATGATTATCACTGGTTAATTTTTGGATAGAGATTAAATTGCATTTCAAAGAAGGAACATAAAGTACTCATTTAAGAATGAGGTCAGCAGATAATTTAATAGTGCCTATTCCAACAATAGGAGAATGGGTGCCGTTTGCAATTGTGACACTAGATTTAGTGGAACATGGAGAATAAGTATCAAACAAATGTGGTAAACCTGTCATGTGATCAGTGGCGCCCGAATCGATGATCCATGGTGTGTTGGAGGTGGAAGAAAAATTACCAGAGTGTGCAACAGAGGCACTATGAGTCTCAAGACCGGAACTGGGTTTTATGGATGATTGACTCAAAAGAGTGTATAGGTGGGCAAGTTGTTCCTTACTGAATGAAGGGGTACTAGCACTATTCTGATCATTGGTACTCTCAGTTTGAGTTTGATAGGCCTTTCTTTCATTTTGGCGGCGAGGGGTCCAATTGGGTGGTTTACCATGGATAACCCAACAAGTAGATCGAGTATGACCGCGACGTTGGCAGTGATCACACCAAGGCCGATCACCCTTACGATTAGGTCGAGGGTCGGGAGTGGATCTGCCATGTGGTGGAGGGCTAGATTTTGATACGAGAGCTGAGCTTTCAATGGGCTACAGGTCAGGAGTAGTGAGCATGACACGATGACGTGCTTCTTCACGTCTAACCTCAGAGAAGGCTTCTTCAGTGTCAGGAAATGGGGCACGACCCACCAGACGACCTCTAACTTCATCAAGATTACTGTTTAACCCCGTAAGAAATTCAAAGACTCGTTCTTTCTCTAACTGCTGTCGCTGGATTGTAGTGCAGTTAGCACATAGTAGTGTGGTATCCAGATACAAATCGAGCTCCTGCCATAAGTCTTGTAAGTCGGAAAAATATTGGGTAACAGTTTGATTACCTTGCTTGATTTCTTTAAGCTTGGTACGGATTTCGAAAATTTGAGAGGCGTTACCAAGGTCAGAATACATTTTTCGGGCAGCGTCCCACACCTCCTTAGCAGTCTTAAAGAACAGATATCTGCGGCTGATTTTTGAGTCCATTGAATTAATTAACCATGCAAGTACAATAGAATTTTCAGCTTGCCATACCTTGTATGTAGGATCATTGAAAAGAGGTGCAGGGAGATCACCAGTAATGTATCCTAGTTTACCACGACTACAAATAACAAGTTTGACAGATTGGGCCCATTGTAAATAATTTTTGCCATCAAGTTTATGGGCTATAATATTAAGTGAACCACTATCAAGGTTATAAAGAGAGCCCATAGACCCACTGGGCTGAGTGTGGGCTGAGTTGGGGTTAGGGTTACCTTCATTGGGCTGGGTTGAGTGAGGCCCAATATTTTGAGAGGTAACTTCCTCACTATTCGACATCACAGAGAGATAGGCTGCTGTGAGGGAGAGAGCCGAGAGAGGAGCGACTGAGGGCTACGGGGGCCGACTGAAGCGCTGAGAGCTGGCCGAGAGCTTCTGAGGGCGACGGGGGGCCGACTGTAGCGCCGCCGGACTGGACTGCTGCCGGATTGGACTGGCCGAGATGCTGCAGATGATGCCGGAGAGGAACGACTGGAGGTTGAGCGCCGGAGCAGGTGCCAAATGACTTCGCCGGAGGCCTGGAGTGTCACCGGACTGGTTTGCGACTGGAACGAGGGACGACCGCCGGAAAAAATGGAGGAAAACTGAGGGGGGGACAGAATCGAGCCTTATGGCTCTGATACCATGATGAAATGGTGAGGAAAAAATGTTTCTTACTATATTCTATTCATTGATTTTTTGTACAACCTAGGACTAGAGGTATATATAGGAAATACAGAAATAATTACATTAAATACAGAAATAGGAACCGATTCCTATTCCCAGGAATCCCAAAGATCAAAACATTAAAACCCTATTTTCTTCTAACTGTCAACACCCTCCTTCTCTCACAATAATCACATTCAACCTGCTTTAGTTTCATGGTATACTGTATCCTCTACTTGCCCCTTGCCCCAGGCCTGGCACATATGGTAATGGAAACTCTAGTTAGAGGCCAAAGGTCCTTGGTTTGATCTACCATCTGTGCGTTCCTAAGGGCAAGGATTGGAGCAGTTCTATATATATATTGGGGAATTCTCCTATAGGGGCTTCACTTTAAGCCCTACCGGTGGGGCTCTCAGTGTTCTCGACCCGCGAACAGTTTTCGGCGCGAGTTTTTTTATGACCGTGTATATTGTAGCTATTTAGAGTATCCTGCAAATTTTCAGAAAATTCCGAATAGTTTACAGTACCGAAAACTAAGTTCAAACATGTTGTTGCACGCGTGACTAATTTTTTTTACGCGCGTGGAAAACATGTTTGAACCTAGTTTTCGGTGCTGTAAACTATTCGGAATTTTTTGAAACTTTGCAGGATGCTCTAAATAGCTACAATATACATGGTCATAAAAAAAATTTGCGCCGAAAACTGTTCATGGGTCGAGAAACACTGATAGCCCTACCGGTAGGGCTTAAAGTAATGCCCCTATAGAAGAATTGTCCTATATATATATAAATAATATTTATATTGGAAGAACAGAGGAGATTTTATTTCAAATATGACATTCTTAGGTCATCAAAATATAAACCAGTAAGCTGCTATTTTTTCCCAGTCAAATAGTTGAATTGAAAATATTGTATTAGAAACTGATTAAGTTCTGTACAAGAATTTGCATATTGAAATTATATTTATACACTCATACACTGTTAATTTTTTCTCCAGTCATGTAGTTGACCAGAAAATGTATTAGTGGAAACTGATTAAGTTCTGTACTAGAATTTACACGCATTAATTGTATAATATCTAACATTGTACTTATTTTTTTCTTTGGAAGTGAAGTTAGTCCTATTAAATAATTATGCATCTTCCACGATTATTATCAGTTAAACTTTACTGTCTTTCTTACCTCTGGACCATCAACACTATTTTAATATTTCTTTCAAGTTGTAACACCTATGTGCATTTCCACTTGTTGCTTTCTTAAGTGCGAGTAATATTTGAACCCCATATTATATTCCTGCTTATCGCATGCAGAATTTTTGACAAAAAGACAAATTTCTCTGTAGACATGCATCATGTTAGAAATTAATAGAAACATGTAACATTCAGTTGTATTTAGAGATTTTTAAGTAACTCTATAATAATATATGTTGTGGGATACACAACAATGGTTTGTCAAGGCTTCACATAAGGCAATTTATGAATAATGACAACTAAAACAAAGAGACTTAGTTTGTGGGTTCTATTGTGATGATTTGTAATAATAATAATTTGTCGGCAACAATAAATATTTCATAAGTGGATCGCTCCATATATTCCACAAGAATGACTGTAAAAATGATCCTGCCAATCAATCTTGGGAATTATTGAATTCACTCAGTGCTTGTGGTATGTAACGATGGATGACTCCATTGGAAAGTGTACTTGAGATATCCTCCTATATATTGTATCAAAGAATAAGATCTGGGTCTGGCAGGAGCCTCAATTTAGAAGTGGAAATAGAATTGAAAGATTGAAATAGTCATGGACTATAATGTCATGGCCTTAGTCTTTTGGAATGGTTTATCTATCTCTAAGAAATTTGATATTGTTTTTGTTCACTTTGATCTGTCATACTTGTGCTTACTTTTTGATAAGATATTAATTTTCAATCTTAAATACAGATGAAGGCAAGGATTTGAAATTGGTTGATGCACCTGTTTCTGGTGGTGTTAAGAGGGCCTCCTTGGGAACATTGACGGTGTGGAAAAACTAAATTTTCCAAGACCCAAATAAACCTTGTTTCTTTTGTTTACTTCTGTTTTGCTGAACTTGTATACTTTTTTCAGATAATTGCATCTGGTACAGATAAAGCTCTTAAGAGTACTGGTTTAGTATTGTCAGGTATTGCATCTGCAGTTTAAGGTCCAGGAGAGTTCTTCAAATTATTCAGTTACACCACACGAATTCTAGAATTGAATTTGTTACTAATACTTGATTGTGTACTATGAACAGCCTTAAGTGAGAAGCTTTATGTCATTAAAGGAGGTTGTGGTGCTGGAAGGTGCTTCTCATTCATGTTTGTTTGTCATGTATTAGGCCATTTATCAATGTAGTGATTGACATCCTGCAAGATCACATGTCCGAAAAGATTTATTGTATTCGTTCATATTTTGCTTTTAGTTTTTTGATACGTAAACCTGCAACTTTCAATACTTAATTTGTCTATTTTCTCTTCTCTAGTGTCGTAAAGATGGTCAATCAGTTGCTTGCTGGTGTTCATATAGCATCTGCAGCGGAGGCTATGGCATTTGGAGCTCGATTAGGTCTCAATACGAGGATATTGTTTGATGTCATCATAAATAGTAGGGGAACATCCTGGTACGTGTGTTGAATTATCCAAGCGACTGTTCAGTGCTTATTCTTCAGATTACAGGAAAATTCTGTTAGACTTTGCATTGCAAAACTGTAATTATTCAAAGTTTTTTGTTTTCTCATTATCCTTTATGACCGCATGTTAAATTGCATCTATGGTGGAATGTCTTGTTGAAAAATAGATGTTTGATTATTTTGTTTGTCTTAAGAAGTGAAGCTTCATTATGTATACTTGTTTGATTTAGTCTTCAAGTTAGTGTGCTACTGAGGTTAGGTTTTAATTTATTTAGTATACATGTTGCAGGATGTTTGAGAATCGTGTTCCGCACATGCTGGACAATGATTACACACCTTATTCTGCACTTGACATCTTCGTAAAGGATCTGGTAAAATTAATATTCCCCTCAATAAATTGCTAGAAATTCCTTGTGTGATTAAGCAATTAGCAGACTGATCTGATCCTGTTATTATTATTAAAAGGGCATTGTTTCTCGCGAGTGTTCATCCCGAAGAGTACCGCTTCATATTTCAACAGTTGCACACCAATTGTTCCTTTTAGGTGCTGTGTAATCTTTTCATTTAGAACTCGTATGGTTGTGTGGCATTTTTCATGAGTACTCTCAAATTGATATAATTATAAATCTTCATGGATAGAACTTGACAAGAATAAAAAACCATTAGAAAGTTAGCAAATAACGTGTGGCCGTTGTATCTCAATTAAGCTTTAATAGAATGAGGTAGTGCCATTCTTTTAATGTTGTTTATTGCATGCTAAATTGAATTATCAAATTACCTATAATACTTACATTTGATTCAACAATCTAGCAGGTTCTGCAGGAGGGTGGGGTCGACAGGATGATGCTGGTGTAGTTAAGGTATCACTTATATCTGCCTTTTACTTTGACGATGGAGATAGAAATTTGAACATACAGGGAAAGATTGATAACATGTATGATTATAGTATTAGCTTAATGTCAAAAGTTTTGTTTCTATGTTAGCTTTAGTCAAACAAGATTTGAGCTAGTGCAGAGTGTATCCTTCATCCTTCTATCAATATCATCATCATTATTATTATTATTATTGTTGTTATTGTTATTGTTATTGTTATTTTTTTTTTTTGAAAAAAGAGACAGAGGTCAAAAATGCTGACCTCCTCCCAATAAAATTGAGAGCCCTCACTTATGGCGGAGGAATACCGTGGTTACAAGTAGAACAAACACAACAGACCCCAAAGCCAAAAATTAAAACCAGAAATTGCTCCAATCTCTAAAAAGGTCAGAAAAGGCAACCCCCAAAACATTTGTTTCGATATACCCAAGTAGCCACCCAAAATTTTATCTTATCCCATATAGACTCAGAGGTATTGGAAATATCTTCGAAGAGTCTATTATTTCGCTCTAACCATAAGGCCCAAAACGTTGCCAAAACGGTAGTTTGCCACAGGCGAGAAACCCGCTTACCGCCCCCTAACCTTGTCAGGAACAATTGAGAACAATTAGAGGGCATGCACCAAAGAATACCAAACTCCGCTAAGACTTTTCCCCACACATCTCTAGCAAGACAACAATCCATGAATAAATGGCTAGAGGATTCCCCTGCTTGCTTGCAACAAACGCACCACCCAGGGGACAAGCAAAGGTAAGGTCTTCTTCTCTGCATGTTGTCTGCAGTGTTTAATTTATCGTTGAAAACCAACCAACCAAACACTTTTACTTTCGAGGGAGAGACACTTTTCCACAAAGACTTTTCCCACTCCCGAACTGAACCCAACTGAGGATAACTCAACCTCCGAAAGGCCGATTTGCAAGAGAAGACTTCACTTACTTCAGGTGTCCAAGCCCTCCGATCTTCCAAAATTGCTGGCAAAGCCACCCTCTCTAACAACCGTGACAACTCGGTGAGGCTGGTGATCTCCCTAATGAACAAATTCCTTCTAAAACGCAAATCCCAACTCACATTATGCAAGCCCGACTCCCCTCCGAGAACCACCAAATCCTTAATCACACAGTTACTGGAGGTAGAAACCAAAAATAAATCAGGGAATTGATACTTTAAAGGTGCACCGTTAATCCAAGTATCTTCCCAAAAACGAATACGATCCCCTTTCCCCACCTTGAAACTAACCAACTGAAAATATTCCTCATAAAGAGAAGAAATATTTTTCCACGGGCCCCGACAGACAACCTCCCTCCTCTACCAGTGTCCCAAAGACCTCCATCCCCCCCATATCTACTCAGCACCACTCTATGCCACAAGGTATCTTTTTCCAACGGAAAACGCCACAGCCACTTCATGAGTAAAGCCTTGTTTCTTGCTTCCAGATTACCAATTCCAAGGCCACCATGGTCCCGAGAATTACAAACTTCTTTCCAAGAGACTAGATGGTCCGACTTGTTGTGATCCGCACCTTCCCAAAGAAAGTCCCGCATCAGCTTTTCCAAAACATCTATCACCCCTTTAGGAATACGGAATAACGACAAGTAATACACCGGAAGAGAAGAAAGAATCGATTGAATAAGTGTCAATCTACCTCCCCTAGAAAGGAAAGCACATTTCCACCCATCCAACCGCTTTACACAGCTCGAAACGACGGGGTCCCAAAAACCTTTGTTGCGAGGGGAAGCCCCCAGAGGAAGTCCCAAATACTTTATAGGCTATTGACCCACCTCACACCCAATCTCCCTTGCACGAAGTTCCACTAATTCCTCCTCCAAGTTAATCCCTAACAATTGGCATTTCTGCAGATTAATAGAAAGTCCAGAAACCACACCAAAGACGCTCAGAATATCCAACAACGTTGACAGAGATTCATTATCTTCCACAAAGAAGATTGTATCGTATGCGAACTGAAGGTGGCTAACTTCCACAAGATCTTTTCCTACTTTGAAACCTCGTAATGCCGAAACGCTCTTAGCCTTGTCCACCATCCTCCCCAAAACATCAACAACCAAGGTAAACAAGAAAGGTGAAAGGGAATCCCCTTGACGAAGACCTCTAGAACCCTTAAATTTCCCTCTCGGTCTCCCATTTAAAAACACCGAGAACGAAACAGAAGACAAACACCCCCGCATCCACTTCCTCCAAACTTCACCAAAACCTTTCTTATCCAGAACGAAGCCCAGGAAGTCCCAATCGACACAATCGTAAGCTTTTGCAAAATCAATTTTGAAAACCCAACCCTTCTTGCCTTTACTCCGATACTCCTCCACCGCCTCATTGGCCACTAACACCGTATCCAAAATCTGCCTACCCTCTACGAAGGCACCTTGAGTCTCAGCAATTGTATCAGAAAGAACTCCTCTAAGGCGACCAGCCAACACCTTTGAAATAATTTTGTAGAGACTAGTCACCAAACTGATTGGCCTGAAATCTCTCACCCGACAACTATTCAACTTCTTCGGGATTAGGCAAATGTATGTCTCATTCGTCTTCCCATGAATAATCCCATCCTTAAAGAAGCCATCGAACACTGCATGAATATCAGACTTGATAGTATCCCAATTGTCCTGATAGAAAGCCATAGAGAAACCATCCGGTCCCGGAGCCTTAGACCCATCGCACTCGAAAACTGATCGACGAATTTCCTCTTCCGAGAAAGGCCTCTCAAGGAGAGAGGACAAAAAGGAGGGAATAGGCTCCCAAGAGATACCTTCCACACCACTCCACCTCCTATGGACACAGGAATACAGCGAAGAGTAAAAACCAACAATTTCCTTTTCAATATCCACTTCTTTGTCTAGGATAGTACCGTCCTCTTGCTCAATTCTAGAGATGAAATTCCTAGCTTTACGAGCACTTAGAATACTATGGAAGAGCTTTGAATTAGAATCTCCTTGTTTAGCCTACTGACATTTTGACTTAAACCAAACTCCTCTCTCCTCTTCAAAAACAACTTGCTGCCATTCTTTCTTAATCTTCCTTCGCTCCAAAAGAAAATGATCATTCCACTGGCTACCTTCCTCTAATCTATCCAACTCAAACATCCTTCTTTCCAAGGACTGTTTAAGCAAAGATCTTGACTCAAAAACCTCCCGACTCCACCCCTTAATTTTATCTTTAACCAACGCAAGTTGTTCCATGAAACCATATCCCGGCCACCCCAACAACGAAGACGAGTTCCACCACTTTTGACAAAGAGCCTTGAAATCTTTATGCTTAAGCCAAGAATTATTAAATCTGAAAGGGCTAGGGCCCCACGAAGGAGGGTTGGAATCCAACACAATAGGACAATGGTCTGAGACGAGACGAACCAACACTTCCTGGCGAATGAAAGGATAAAACTCAGTCCATAATGGCGAAAATAAAAATCTGTCAAGCCTACTACAAATAGGCCTCTGCCTGAAATTAGTCCATGTAAAACGACCATTATGGAGCTCAGGATCCACCAAGTTCATCTCTCTGATCAGTGCGTCAAAATTCTTCATGCTGCTAGTGTTAGACGTGCTGTTTAGTTTCTCATCTCCTCTCCTTACCACATTAAAATCTCCCCCCAAACACCAATGACTACCACAAATGACATGTAAACCTGCTAATTCATCCCAAAAACTATCCCGTTTACCATAAACCACAGGCCCGTAGACACCGGAAAACCACCAAGGGTCCTTACCCTCAGCCTCAATTCGAATGGAAACTGTGAACTCCCCTACCAAAGAATCGGAAACTGAGACACTACGAGTATCCCAAACCACTAAAGTTCCACCTGATCTTCCTATTGCCGGCTGAAAAATCCAAGCTTTAAATCTAGATCTCCAAATACTCCCTATGAAACTCCTGTCTATTTTAACCTTTTTCACCTCTTGAAGCACGATAATATCAGGATTAACCTTACAGATGGTTTCTTTAATGACCCTCCGCTTCTCACTATTGCCACTACCCCTTACATTCCATGATAAAATCTTCATGAGAATTTTCGACGCCCAAACTTTCTCTTCTTATCAAACTTAACATTAAACTCAAGTTTCTTAAGTTCACGAACACTCTTTTTAGGCAAAGAAAAAGGGCTCCCAATCTCTTCCCCCCCTTGATTACTAGTTAGTAAAGAAATTCCAAACGATTCCATCACTGAAGCAAGCCTGGAGAAATCATGAGGCCTGTCTACCTCTTCCACAGTAATTTCCTCTGAACCCACGTTCTCTTTCTGGGATCCAGAAACCTGGTTAACCACCAAACTTTCCTCTTCAACTTCTTCACCCCACAGCCTTCTAGCTTGGACTATGATATCTTCAAATTCCTCCCTGTCTGCCTCAGAGTCCAAATCAACATCCTCCTCCTCTGAACTACAGTTTTCCAAAACACCATCTTCCACTGAACCAATGAATTCATCCTCTCCCACATCCTGACCACTAGACATCGAAGTCTGTAGCTGTTCTTCTATAAGAGAAAAACTCTCTGGGCATAAATCCTTAGGCCTACGTTGATAAACTTTCAGGCATTTAGATAATAAGTCAAAGCTCGTCTCTTCTATTGCTGACTTATGAAGAGAAACCTCCCCACGGCACCGAACTGTTTCTGAATGGTCTTTCCAAAGTAAAATATTGCCTTTGCCGAAGTCCTCACAAGTCTTTGGGCTTCTAATCCTTCGAAGGGGTCTAGTCCAAGAAGTTTTTAAACTCTTTAAGGGTCGGCAGCCCACTTCAAAGTCCATAAACCTTGGATTGAAGAGAGCCCTAACATGTAAAAGTTGAATAATAAAAGAAGCAGTCCTGTTATTCAAAGTGAAAGCCCAGCCCAACCTTCCAAATGAAAAAGTAATAATAGCCTTCTGTATAGAACACGTGGAAATTTTGAAAGAGGAGAGGCGGATACACGTGCTCTCCTTCTCCTTTACTGTAGAGGACAAGTCAGAAAAAAGTCTTTGGAAAATAGACTTTAAAGGGGAGCAATAAATTAGGGAAACGGTCCCTGCTGTTACGCGATCTGCACACTGAAAATCCGCCGTCTCATTAATGACGCCATGAGACTGGGAGCCGCTTTGGTTGATCTCCGGCCACACCTCAACCGCTGCACCTCTTGACCCCGGCGCCACCCCATCTGGACATCCCTCTCTCTGAAACTCTGTCGGCGCCTTCGGAATCTCAGAAACAGCCACCGGATCCTGGGTTGTTTTTCTAACCCAGACTTTTCTCCTAACTCTTTGATTCTCCTTTGATTTTCCTTGATTTTCGAGCTGTACTCCTTTGTCGACAACCATATTCTTAGCCCCCAAACTTCGGTCACCAACTTGGGACTGTAAAGGCTGATCATCTAGGTTGAACAACTTTAGAACTATGCTGCTTCCTTCATACGGAAGGGAGATTGACCCCGGAATGAAGCCATTAGAATCTCCAAACATTCTCAGCCGCGCAACAGAAATATCCCTCATCTCTAAAGAACCTTTGTCCACTGCCATTAAACCACCACAAAGAGTCCCAATGACCTTGAACACGTGATTATTCCAGATATTGAGAGGGATGCCCTCGATCCCAATCCAATTTTGGAAACAACTGACTTTCCTATTTGCCACCTGATTATACCAATTCCAAGGTTGAAAGAAAACCTGCATGTCTGCAATAGTGATCTCCCTTCTACGTATTAGTTCCTGTTGTAAGCCTTCATGAGGGCACCAAATAATCATTCTATCATCAGAGACAAAAGTTGAATCCACCTTGACTCCTAGGACTTCCTGTAATCCTTCAAAAAATTTCTTCCACTGATGCTTGCTTTTGCTACGAAAAACCATCACTGCATGACCCTTTTTGCCCGAGAAGAATTGACTGGCTCGACTTCTAAACTTTTCATCAATCTCCTTCTCTTCATTCCCTGCTACCATGGAGGCCCACGACTTCTTAGATAGGCTAGCTTTTTGATGTAGCTCCTTCTGGTTGAAACCTGCCTGTCTCCCAACCGAACCAAGAAGGAAATTGTTCAGTTCCATCCAGCAAGATTCCCAACCTTCATCCGGGATAATGACGCATCTGATAGCACTATGAATAAAGGTTGAAACTTTGAGAAAAACTCCTCTGATATTACTGAAACATTCCAATGTCACCCTCTGGATATTGTTCCTGAAAACGCTTCTGAAACCTTTCCTATTGGCATCCTTCGAACCCGACAAACGCCTAATCTCATCAACCAACCACCTTGCGCCTTCTAAGGACAGCCTAATCTCAAATCCAGATAACCTTGTTCTTTCACACAAACGGACAGCCCCACCGTCGTTGGCCAAAGTGACCATGAAAACCTTGTGCTCTGTTTTGAAACTCCAATAACGATGAGGTTTGTTCCTGGAATTATCAAGAACGGAGTCATTTTTACGTCCAATTCCAGTGGGGAAATGGATATTTTGCTTCACAAAACCAGTGGGGTTATTGTTATTATTATTATTATTATTGTTATTGTTATTGTTATTGTTATTGTTATTGTTATTGTTATTGTTATTATTTGTTTGTTTGTGGCTAAACTTTAGCTGCTTAAGCTCTGCTTATTTAACTTGGTTCATCAAAGTCACACATACCTTTTTGGTGAAAGGAATGTTTCTTGATCATAATGTGCCTTGACTTTGAGTACGTCTTGTTCATATTTTAGTGGGCAGACATCCCTCTTTAGTTATATATAAATTTATCTGGGAAGGTCATGCATGCATTGTGTAAGAGAATGACATCTTTCTCTATTCTAAAATTTGGGTTGGCAAAGTTTGTTTTCAATTGGTGTGCCTGTTGTGGTAATAGAACATTGCCCCCAATCTAGATTTTTAAACTTTAATTTAAAAATAAGTTATAACAATATTAGATTATTATGTGAGCTACCTGGATCAGCTGGATAGGACTCGCAATTAATGGTTCATTAATTTTTTTCATAATATGCAGGTCTATGAGACAATAACTGGGGTTAAGGTTGAGGGGAAACTTCCGTTACTTAAGAAAGAATCTGTCCTTACTTCCCTTCCATCTGAGTGGCCAGTTGATCCCATTAATGATATACAAACACTTAATCAGAACTCTTCAAAAACTTTGGTTGTTCTTGATGATGATCCAACAGGAACCCAAACTGTACATGACATTGAGGTCTTAACTGAATGGTATGTGTCCTTTCCTGTCCCTTGTTCTATGTACACTTCAATATATATATATATATATATAATAATAAGAGACCAATATATGTTATTCTTAGGTGTTGCTGCAGTTCTCCTGTAATAACTTGTGCTACTTATTATCTAATTTTCCAATTTTCTTTTCTTCAATATAAGTGAAGCCTCTGTGAAATTTATTGTAAAAAGGAAAGAGGACCTTGGTGAAAGTTGTTTCGCAGTTCACTGTAAATTTATTTTTAATTTTTTGCAGGACTGTTAATTCACTTACTGAGCAATTCAAAAAGGCTCCTCAATGCTTTTTCATTTTAACCAATTCCAGGGCATTGAGCCCTGATAAGGTACGTGTTAACCAAAAAATAATTGTTATGCAATTTCTAAGCATTTGTCGTAGAGAAAAAAAAGGACGATAGTCTTTTCAAAATTGTTTTTATATGATGAGGAATAACCTTCATAGCTCTAATTGTTTTAAAGTGATGCTGACAAGTATAGAAATGATGTACAGGCCAGTGCATTGATTAAAGATATATGCCAGAACCTGCAAGCAGCAGCTGACTCAGTAAAAAATGCTGATTATACTGTAGTTTTGCGAGGTGATTCAACCTTACGAGGTCATTTTCCAGAGGCAAGTTACTTTTAATTATTTTTTGGTCACAGACAGCGCTAACACGAGATTTATACTTTTAATTCATATTACAAAATGAAACTGCCTTGCTCTCTTTTAGGAAGCTGATGCTGCTAGCTCAGTACTAGGTGAGATGGATGCATGGATCATCTGCCCCTTTTTCCTTCAAGGAGGCCGTTACACTATTGGCGATATTCACTATGTAGCAGATTCTGACAAGTAATACTCTGCTCTTTTTTTTTTTTTTTTTTTTTAATAATAGTGCATCTGACTTGTACTAGAGTGTAAGGCCTTGATGGATAATGACATCTGCAGACTTGTTCCTGCTGGAGACACAGAGTTTGCAAAAGATGCTTCTTTTGGCTACAAATCTTCTAATCTCCGTGAGGTCTAATTTCATAGTCTACTTGGAATCAGTTTTATTTTAATGCAGATTACATTATACTTTAAAAAATGTTCACTGTAATTGAGACCTTTATGAAAAATTTAGTGGGTAGAGGAGAAGACGAGTGGCCGCGTTCCAGCCAGTAGTGTTGCTTCTATTTCTATCCAGCTTCTGAGAAAAGGTGGGCCAGATGCTGTTTGTGAGCGTCTATGTAGTTTGCAGAAGGTATACTTTTGTTGTTGCAAACATTAACATACCACAATACATAATTCACCAACACTTTATTTCTTGTTCCAAAGTCAATATGGTATTAGCAGGTGTTAAAAAAAGTTGGGAAAATAAATGAAAAATAATATAATAAATTTGGATTTTTGTACTTGGGCTTACCTACTAAAGAACATTGCTTCTTTGTCTAAAATAATATAATTATATTTTGATATTATGCTTCACTTACAGCATTCCCTGTGTAATTGAGATTTCATCAATGCTACTTACACTATCGTGCTTGATTGTTTGAAATGTGTGTATTAGTAATGTTCAAATGGGAGTGTGTGTTAAGTTATGCTTTTGCTCTCTCTGATTCAAGTAAGTAAATGAAACAGGGGTCAACATGCATAGTTAATGCAGCTAGTGAAAGAGACATGGCTGTCTTTGCAGCAGGAATGATAAAGGCTAGTAGCTCTCTACTTTGATACCCTTCTTTGGCGTATGTTGATTTTTTTTTTCTTAGCTTGTTTTCACTTTTTAATATGCAGGCAGAAATGAAGGGAAAGCGATACTTATGCCGGACTGCTGCTAGTTTTGTATCTACGCGTGTTGGAATTGTCTCAAAAGCTCCAATTTTGCCTAAGGATATAGGAATTAACAAACAAAGGAATGGTGGTCTCATTGTTGTGGGATCATATGTCCCAAAAACCACAAAACAGGTTGGACCAGCAATCTGTTGATTAATTTCTGTCTTCATGTATGCTATGTTCATAATTCCCTAAATGTTTCAACCTCGAACACAGGTTGAAGAGCTTAAATTACAATGTGACCAGAGTTTAAGAAGCATTGAGGTGATCCGCTTACCTAATATTTGAATATTTTTTTTTTGATGTTTAATATAAACCTCATAAATTATTGTTGAGGGTTTATTTAAGGCTGTATGTAAGGGATATGAGTTTCTTGTCCTTGAATGAGTTATCTAAAAAGTACAAACTTTCTGAAATCTTGAAGTTTAATTTCTGAGAGAATTTATATTCCTCTACCTTTTTTGAAGGACCTATTAGTATCATTTTCTTAGAAAAGAGATGAAAAAATATGGAAACGATAACCACATGTGAATGGACACACACATATACTCACATAATACAGTCATTTCATGCATATACTAAGCTGCACATCTGTGGTTGAACTGACAATGAATATCGGGATTGAATTTGTTATTATATTCTTTTCACCTTTTGTAAATACGAAATCTGAAAATGACATGTCATCGTCCATAGGTGTCTGTGGCCAAACTTGCTATGGGACCTACAGAAGAGAGGGCAGAGGAAATCATTAGAGCAGCTGAGATGGCAGATGTTTTCCTAAGGTGTCGTAAGGACACCCTAATAATGACCAGTAGAGAGCTTATCACTGGAAAAAGTTAGTCTCTCCATTAATTTTTTCTTAGATGCTATGTATTTCTCTCTATAGTAATGCATCATATGCAAAAGAGCTTTTTCTACTTGTTTAGTTATTGCCAATAATATTTTTTTAAAAAAAATATAAAAAAAATATGAATATTTAAGATAAATAAGTAGATTGGTTTACATGTCCTTTGGCTAGACAATAACCTGATTGGATGGAAATGATCCCTCTATGTCTTGGCTTTCTTCTTTTCATTCTTTGTGATTCTGTCACTTTCTAAAAAAAAAATAATAATAATGGATTATTCAAGAGAGCATCATCAACTTGCTTTTTCTTAGTCGCTTATCTCTTTTTACTAGAAAATAACATGGAATAGTTCATTCCCCCGACCCCTCAATTACTTAAGCTACGTATTCTTTTTTCATCAAATGGGAAATTATTTTTGTTGGCAGCTTCCTCTGAGAGTTTGGAGATTAACTTCAAAGTGAGTTCTGCACTGGTGGAAATAGTCAGGAAGATTACTATAAAACCTCGTTACATTCTTGCCAAGGTAATTCCAAGTTTTCAAATCAACATATATTTCCACTTTTTATGTGGTGGGTGTGTTTAGAAGTGATAAATTACAGCGCTGCTTGCTAAAGACCACACTAGTATGACTAGATAACGACTTAATTTACCCTACTAACAAAGTTGACGAGTTAAAAAGTAAAAGTTCTAATGATTAGTAAGGAGAATTAAGTAATCATCATTAAGAATTAATTTAATGATAAGAAATAAATGTGACATTTGGTTGGAAGGAATGAGAATGAAAGAATGGGAATAGGAATGAGAATGAGAAAAGGAATAAAAATTAATATGAATAAAAAAAATTGATAAAAAAATTATTAAATTTTTTTCATTCTTGTATTGGAATGATCTTTCCTCTCATTTTCAAATGAAGTAGCAATTCCACCAAAATCGTGGAAAAACCATTACAATGGAATATCATTCTAATACTCTAAAATGCATCAAAACAAAAGGAATGGAATGAAAATTGATTCCTTTCCATTCCATTACCCCAACCAAAGATTATCACGTAGCAAAGAAGTCTATACTCTATATTAAATAAAATTGAATTACTTATTTTCGTCAAATAAATGTCAAGTAAATTGATATGAATCTGTGGTACGTCCATCATTGTCTCTTTGTGCTAGTTCATGTATGGATCAGACAATTGACCGAGCTGAAAGAAGGGTTTGTGCTACTTTTCCAGTATATGTATTTGTGGAGTGAGGGTGACCTTGCTTAATGCACGAAGATGTTGGACTTAGTTTTGTTGTTTTAGTTTATGCAATAAAGCATCTTCTGAACTTTCAGGAGAAAACAATGTCTTGTTCTTTACATAATAAAATGATGGATTATAAGATTTTCTACAGCAAATGCTTCATCTGAAGATGCATCAAATCTTTTGAAATCTTTAACTATTCCTAATCTTGCTCTTGGTTACACTTAATGAACTGTGTACAAGACATTCAACGATAGTTTCTGTGGTAGGGTGGAATCACATCATCAGACATTGCTACAAAAGCCCTTGAAGTAAAATGTGCCAAAATAGTGGGACAGGCCATGGCTGGTGTTCCCTTGTGGCAGCTAGGTCCTGAAAGTAGACATCCAGGAGTTCCATATATAGTGTTTCCTGGTAATTCTGAGTTCCCAACTCTAATTTCTTTTATACTGAATCTCCTATGAGTCTTTTACTGTTAAAATGTTATTCTTTTGACTGATTTTCTTGAATTATTTGTCCTTAGGAAATGTTGGTGACAGTAACGCCGTAGCAGAGCTAGTGAAATCTTGGGCTCGTCCAGCCAGACTTTCATCAGCAAAAGAGCTTCTTTTGGTAATGGCCACCAAATTTAAAGTTTCATAGAAACATTGCCTCCTCATATATTGAACTTATTTTCTATATAGAGTGCAGAGGAGGGTGGATATGCTATAGGTGCATTCAATGTCTACAATTTGGAAGGAGTGGAGGCAGTTGTTTCTGCAGCAGAGGAAGAACAGAGTCCTGCCATATTACAGGTTTGAGTGGTTCAACTGTTTAATGTTTTTTTTTTAATATTTTAGATGTATTTCAATACTGATAAAAAATGTTACTTAAGATACAGAAAGTTGCATTAATTTTGAAAATAGTACTATATATTAAATCCTTGGATTTCTTATGTATTTTTTGTGGATCAAACATAACAGTTGGCATTCTCAAATTTGTCTTTAACCAAAGGCTGGTAATAATTTTAAATAAAAACTAATTGTTCTTTTTCTTTCTGCAGATTCATCCTAGTTCTTTGAAACATGGAGGGATTCCTTTGGTCGCATGTTGCCTAGCTGCTGCTGAACAAGCCAGTGTAAGTGGAATTTTGGATACCAATAATATGATGAGAGACACAGGAAAGTTAATTTGTAAATCATTTTTTAATTTTTGCAATTCTGATTCTGAACAATTTTTTCAAATCGTTTCCAATTTAATTACCTTTTCTTGATCAAATCTGTCTTCTTTTTTATTCTATTAGAAACATAGCGTTCTGCTAATATATAAGAAAATATGTTGAGATGCTAGTAGGCTGTTGTCACTGATCAGATTATTACTAATGTGACACTTTAGTCCTGTAATTTTCTCAATATGATGGTCATAATCCATAAACATGTTTGGCAGGTTCCCATCACGGTCCATTTTGATCATGGAACTTCAAAAAAAGACCTTGTGGATGCGCTCGAGTTGGTAAGTTGACTTTCTATCCTAATGTTCTATATTTAGTATTTAGATTCTGTCAAATTTATCTATTATTGTTGAGCATTACCTAATTATCTTTCATAATGTGAATCTTTTTGCTTCAGGGTTTTGATTCACTTATGGTAGACGGTTCACATCTTTCCTTCAAAGACAACGTCTCGTACACAAAGTATATATCACTTTTAGCACACACAAAAGGGATGCTGGTAGAAGCTGAATTAGGAAGATTGTCGGGGACAGAAGATGACCTGACTGTTGAAGATTATGAAGCAAGGCTGACAGACATTAACCAGGTCAATATTTTCTCCTAATTCTAGAATTTCTGAGGGTGACAAATAATCTTAATGTTTAAAAATAAAAACTTCCAAATTCGTGACAAAGCTGCAATAATTTCAGGCTCAAGAGTTCATTGATGAGACTGGTATAGATTCTTTGGCAGTATGTATTGGAAACGTCCATGGAAAGTATCCTGCAAGTGGTCCAAGTCTTAAACTTGATTTGCTTAAGGTTGATTCTTGATGCTTAGCCAATGGCCATTATTTACGCGTTTTCTTTTTTTTTCTGCCAATGCAAATAAAATTATAACATCTTAATCTAAAATTTGCAACCTTTTGTACCTGCCTATCTAGAACTTGCCTGACCTTTTGGGTTTCATTAGCATGCCCAAGAGATTGAAGGCTATAGTTTGAACAATCAGATTTACTTGAAAAGCGTAGGCCTCATATTGAAAGATGGTAATATACCATTGTGGATCCCATTTTTAAGGCTACTGATTCAAAAACTCATTTAACATGAAGGATTTGCATGCTTTGTGTTCAAAGAAAGGAGTCTTTGTGGTTCTTCATGGAGCTTCTGGTCTGTCTGAGGAACTTATCAAGGTGCGTTCCTTTATAGCAAACACTTAGGAGTTTCAGTTTCATTTCCATTTCATAAAATCACAGACAGACCTTATTAGACTTTTCATCTGTATTGTGAAATTTCAAGACCACTTCGATTATTAAACACTCATCTTTTGGCTCTTTTTTTTTTTTTTTACAGGAATGCGTAGAGCGAGGTGTGAGAAAATTCAATGTAAACACCGAGGTGCGGAAGGCGTACATGGATTCACTTGGAAGTCCAAAGAAAGATCTTGTCCATGTTATGGCATCTGCAAAGGAAGCAATGAAAGCTGTGATTGCTGAAAAGATGCATTTATTTGGTTCAGCTGGAAAAGCTTGATCATTTAATGTCATTTATAGTTGAAACAAGATATCATTTGTCTTCCTACTAAATCGGTTACTTGTATGAACCTCTTTTATTTTGGTTCTGTTGTAAATTATGATTTGAAACTAAAATTTATTATCTTCTCTAATAATGAGCCTAGAATAGCTTCATTCCAATTTTATCACTAGAGGTGTTTCTTTCACAGTAATTTGTTTGTTGTTCCCCGTTAATTCAACAAGTGGATACTTATTGGAAACCGATTTTACACGAATATTGTAAAAATGGGCAAGACAAACTTCAACGTTGCTAATTAAAATTTGTAATTAATCAAAATGAGTAGAGATACCTGTATTTCGATAAATCATTAAAAAAATACCTTAAAAAATTTATTTACGCATATATCGTGCCACACATAAGCTATACCATAAATTGAAAAATAATCTAATTTTTTTAGTATTTTTAGATTGTAAAAAGTTATATTTTGGTTGCTTACGTTACTGATAAGACACTAATTGCTTACTTTTTTTATAATTATTTTTTATAAAAAGTTTTATTTTTATATTATATTATTTTACATACCTTTTGGTTACCTTAAAAACTTATTTATAATGGAAAAATTGAGAATTAACATCTTTTAGGAGCAGTTAACTAAAATTAGACACTAAATATATTTAGTTGAACTTTACCCATCATTATGACGAGACTTCCCAAATTACTCTTGAGCATCTGGTTCTAAGTATTGTTATAGTGTGTATTATATATGTCATATTATAGTCAAATTGAAAATGCATTCTAATTATTTATTGAAATGTCTAAAGAAGAATTCTAGGCTCATAACAATTCATACTAGCTCAAATAGTACTAGTTTTGACATTCCTTCTAAGTGTTTGTTAAAATAACTCATAGAAACTAAAGTTGTTATTGCAAAACTGATTTTTTTATGCTGTCATTTATATATGTGTGAAAACTATATTTATAAGATTGTATCAATCTATGAAAAATTATTATTTAAAATATAAACATCAAGGCTTAAAATCTAAATTACAATTCTTTAAAGGGAATATACTCATTTGGTACGCTATGTTTTTGCAAAGTATCATTTTGGTACCCTCTGTTTTCAATAATGCTCATATGGTACTCTATATTTTAAAATCGTACATATTTGGTACCCTAAACTCAGATTTGATAGATAAAATTTTTTCAATTTAATCAAACTGCTGTCAATTATGTAAGTTACAAATTTAAATTTAATTACATAATTACATATAACTGATGACAGTTTGATCATATTGACAAAATTTTATCGATCAAATCTGAGTTTAGGGTATCAAATATGTACGATTTTAAAATACAGGATACCATATGAGCATTATTGAAAACAGAGGGTACCAAAAGAGTATATTCCATTCTTTAAAAGTTAAACCACAATCCTTTAAAATATAAACCTCATGACATAAAATCTAAACCATAGCCCTTTAAAAATTTAACATCAAGCTTAAAATTTAAACAGCAACTCTTCAAAATATAATTTACAAAGCTTATAATTTAAACCATAAGTCTTAAAATTAAATCACAATGCTTAAAATTTAAAATATGACTCTTTGAAATTTAAACCACAAGACTTAAAATTTAAACCACGACTCTTTAAAATTTAAACCACAAGACTTAAAATTTAAACCACAAAGTTTAAAAGTTAGACCACTAGGCTTAAAATCAAAACCACGACCATATAAAATATAAAACATGATCTTTTAAAACCTAAACCACGGCTTCTCAAAATTTAAACAACTATTCATTAAAATTTAAACCACTAGTCATTAAAAATTAAACCACTAGTCTCTAAAATTTAAACCACTAGTCTTTACAATTTAAACCACAAGGCTTAAACTTTAAACTATGACTTTTAAAATTTAAACCACAAGACTTAAAATTTAAACCACAAGATTTAAAAGTTAAACTACTAGGTTTAAAATCCAAACCACGACCATATAAAATATAAATCATGATCCTTTGAAATCTAAACCACAACTCTTTAAAATTTAAACCACTAATCTTTAAAATTCAAGCGACAAGGCTTAAAATTTAAACCACAAGACTTAAAATTTAAATCACAAATCTTTGAAATTTAAACCACAAGTCTTAAAATTTAAATTATCTCTCTTTAAAATGAAAACAACAAGACTTAAAATTTAAACCATGACTCGTTAAAATTTAAACCAAGACTATTTAAAATTTAAACTACTAGGCTTAAAATCTAAACCATGTTTCTTTACACTATAAATTTAAACTATAAAGCATAACCTTTAAAATCTAAACCACGACTCCTTAAAATTTAAATAACTAGACTTAAAATATATACAACGTCTTTTTAAACTATAAAGTATAACGTTTAAAATCTAAATCACGTCTCCTTAAAATTTAAACCACAAAGCTTAAAGTTTAAACCACCAGGATTAATATTTAAATCGCATCTCTTTACACTATAAAACATAACATTTAAAATCTCAACCATAACTCCTTAAAATTTAAACCACAAGGCTTAAAATTTAAACCACTAGGATTAAAATCTAAACCATGTCTCTTTACACTATAAATTTAAACTATAAAGCATAACGTTTAAAATCTAAACCATAACTCCTTAAATTTTAAACCACAAGGCTTAAACTATAAAGCATAACATTTAAAATCTAAACCACAAGTTCTTGAAATTTAAACCATAAGGCTTCAAAGTTAAATTACTAGGCTTAAAATCTAAACCACGTCTCTTTATACTATAAAGCATAACGTTTAAAATCTAAACCACAACTCCTTAAAATTTAAACAACAAGGCTTAAAATTTAAACCACTAGGCTTAAAACCTAAACCACATCTCTTTACACTATAAAGCATAACGTTTAAAATCTAAACCATAACTCATTAAAATTTAAATCACGAGGCTTAAAATTTAAACTACTAATTAAAATCTCAACTACTAGGCTTAAAATCTAAACCACAAGGCTTAAAATTTAAACCACTAATTAAAATCTAAACCACGTCTTTTTACACTATAGATTTAAACTATAAAGCACAATGTTTAAAATCTACACCACAACTCTTTAAAATTTAAACTATAAGGCTTTAGATTTCAACCATTAGGCTTAAAATCTAAACAACGTCTCTTAACACTATAAATTTAAACTATAAAGATTAATATTTAAAATCAAAACCACAAGTCCCTAAAATTTAAACCATAAAACTTAAAATTTAAACCATTAGGCTTAAAATCTGAACTACATCTCTTTACGCTATAAATTTAAACTATAAAGCATATCGTTTAAAATCTAAACCATAACTCCTTAAAATTTAAAACACAAGGCTTAAAATTTAAACCACTAGGCTTAAAATTTAAGCCACGCCTCTTTAAACTATAAAACATAATTTTTTAAATCTAAACCACACCTCCTTAAAATTTAAACCACTAGGCTTAAAATCTAAACCATGTCTATTTACATTATGAATTTAAACTATGTCGACTCACGAATTGGCTAACGACACCGAGTCAAATAAATGATATAAAGTAAGAACTGAACTTAAGAATAATAAATGACACACAAATTTATAGTGGTTCGACCCCATTGATCGATAATGACCTACGTCCACTTAGTACTCTTATTTATATAAATTCCCAAAACCTGCAATCAGATGACTAGAGTCAACCAAGTTTCACAAGCCAAGGGAAAGGATACAAGAACGTGTATAACAACACTAGATTCTTAGAATTCTCTGAAAGTAAAGAATTATAGCGTAAGGAATAATGAATTCTTGGGTCTCTATTTATAGACTCAAGGACGTACAAAGATTGGGCATGGGCCTTGTGTAACTTTTGCCGCAAATAATAAAAACATAATATGTAAATAATACACCTTACATTTGAAATAATAGATATCCAGCAAATATTTATACATTTAACTAATTTTGAGCTTTAATTGCATTCCACTGAGTAGATTTGGTCGCATGCCTTTTGACCAACTTCTTTTTCTGCTGCTTTGCATAACTCCTGAATGTGTTTGATAGCAGGTTTTTTTCTCATGTCTGGTCGTACGTCGACTAGTCTTCTATAAATGTCTTGTCATGTGCCTTTCACGTGCCTTATGTTTATGCCACGTCATCCTACTAATTTTTAGGGAAATATCCCCCCCCCCCCCCCCCCCCCCAAGTTTATTTTGATGCGATCAACATTAAATAAGCTTACTCGACCAGCATTCACTAACTTGTCACGTCCAACTGTACTTTTACTTCCTCAAAAAGGTAAATAATCATGATTTTACGGTTTCCAAGGAAGGATTTGACGGCTTTACATTTTCTAATGTTCCAAAACCCTCTTTTCACTCATGAATTTTTAGCTACCCTGATCAGTATAAATATGCTATTTCCCTTTCCTTCACTTTTTACCTTAACTTTCTCTCTCTTCAAGAACTTCAAATTTTCAAGCACTCTCCCAAGTATGCTAGACAAATTTTCAGGCATTTCCAAGCAGTTTCAACATAATTTATTTAACAATCTTCACTTCAAGTAAGTTTTTGAGCAACTTCCTTCTATTTTTCGTCAATTTTTCTACGCTTCTGTGAGGATTTGTCTCTTTTTGTAACTGTTACTATGAAGTTTTTTATGTGTTCTTGAGAGTAGTCGGTTTCTAGGTGAAAATAAATGTAGAATTCTAGACCTAAATAAGTGTTTTAGGTAATATTTAGAAATGTAAAGACGTTTAGGAAGGCTTTATCAGGGTATAACTACTAATTTTGGGTATGAAATCGAAGTAAAAATTTGATTTTTAGGTCTTGGAAAAAATCTGGGTTTTTCCCGCTTGTAACGAAGTCAAAAAGTTTCCTTGAAAAAAACTTCTCATTTTCTCTTTTTGATCTGTTACGTTCGTTGCTCATATACTAGAGTCTATTTGTTGCTAAATACTGCTAGTTAGCTAAATACTGAATTATTTTCCACGAGCAATAGTTATTTTTCTTGGTCTTCACTCTATTGGTTGTAGATTCTCACTTCCCCTTCTTCCTCTCAGATATTTATGGACGATCTCTGGGGAGGTGTGAGGCCAATAAACGAAGATCTCCTAACTTTGGTGTTTGTTGACTCCGAGAAACCTTCTTTACCCATACCACAAGCTCCACCACAGCCAATACCATCGACCGACTATCCCAGACCAAGTCCTTCTTCTAACCGAACCAGAAGAAAACCACAAAAAACCAAACCATCCATGGTCCATGTAAATCATGTAGCCCAGAGAAAGAAAAAGATCCCCAATCCTCACATTGGTTAGCATGCGGCCCATGCTGAGGGTCCTTCAACCTACTGCCAACCCGTAAGAATCGAGCAACCTCCTGAGCACTCCTTACCCATGCCTTGTAAAAGAGGTCATAAAAATGTTGTACCTTGTACATCGCCCCTCCTAGCGTCATATCGAGCAGGATGCTGGCCAAGTATCCCAAGAAGTATGGCCTTCCTGGGATTACTCTATATAAGCCAACACTCGACCAGAGGGCAAACGTGCCTGGTGGCATTTACAGTGCCTGATCGAGGTACCATATCGAGGCAGGGGCAACTTTGCCTCATCACAATTTTATTCGAGGGGTGGCGAACTATTTAGACATCTTTCCATTCCAAATAATCCCGAACAAGTATAGAGTTTTATCTACACTCTATATTCTTTGCCATCATAAAAAATGGCATGTACCTACTCCCCAAGAGATTAACTACTTGTTTGATCTCAAATCCAACCCCAACCAAAATAATACGGGGTTCTTCCATTTCTGCCATTAGGAATCTGCTTGTACATTCCTAACTGATATAACCTACAAGTCCAATGTGGGTAAATACTTCCAAGAGTATTTCCTCACCACCGATCTCGTAGCGGACAACTTGTCCTTCACCTGGGGAGGCAATTTTTTCTTTCTGAATTTTTTCAAAGTTCTGGTCGTTTCTTTCTTCTTTGTCTTAGTCTGTTTTATCGAATATAGGCCCATGTTTTCGACCAGAGCCTACCCAAGGCATGGTAGAGAGGGTCGTGGCCCTAGACAGCATGACCTTTGTCGAGAAGAGTGTCAAGGAGCTAGTAACCGAAAATAATTTAAGGGTGGTCGGCCTTATGAAGCCTTACCGAGATGTGAAGGAATCGATTGTTGGGAGTGCCACAGGAGAAGGCACTGAGGAGAAACTTTCTTCCGACCAGCCACAAGATGTCTCCCAACCCCCTAGGCATCGTCCAGCGGGGTCACTATCAGGTAGCGAAGCTCCAACCCCTGACTAGAACCTATTTCCCCTTCCCACAGAAAGGGGAAACAAAAACTACCCGAGCACCCTGGTCGGGTATATGACTCGTCTGAGGATGAAAATGGTATGGATTTCTCAACTTTTTTTAATATGTTGCCCATTCCTAATAGTTTGCTCGATAGGAATGGAAACTTTATTTTTCCGAACAGTAGCTTTAATTCAAATTTCTTCGAGGAGGATAATGTTTGTAGCAGTAGTAACTTAGATAACATAGAGACCAGTAACTGTAGTTTGGGTATAATACGTAGATTTTTCCTTTTTGATCTTCATGAATTCTTGTGGACACTTTAACTAATATGTTTGCCCCTTTTTCAGTCATGCAGGCCAACAATGCCTTTGACTGTTAGGAACGAGTTTCCTAATACATATCAGAATGGTGGTGGGTTGGCCTAGTATACAACAAATTTTTTTGTAACATCTTTAAAATACCTTTAAATATGCGGGTCCATTAATATACATACATTAATCATAAGCAAGAAAAGAATAGAAAACATACCTCTTGATGCCTATCAAGTGTCCTTGCTATCTTTTCGTAATTTGAACGAACTTCCTATCCAAGCTACTCCCAGGTATTCACACCAAGATCTTCCGCAACGTTCTCTACACCTCAAGAAGTGTGTGGGCACTTAGAGAATAAATGATAGTTAATTTCTGATTCTACTTGATGTACTCAACACATGAGATCAAGAGAATAGGCTTGAGATTGGTTCTTTATCTTTTTCAGGGAGAGATAGAAAAATATCGTTCTTTTCTTTAGAGCGAATAATAGAGTGTCCCTTATTTTCTGATAAGTCTCACTTAAAGAAAAAATATTTAAATTTAAAAAATAAATCTATAACCAATTTACAATTTATCTTTTAATTAATTAATTATCTCATTAATGAAAATATCCAAAAACCAACTTTTGAATTTTCCATTAATTAATTAATTAAATAAATAAAATTGAAAAATATATCCCTGAAAAATGTGTAGTACACGCCACACACAGTCCATGGACTGTTTGTGTCGTGTACCACCATATATTTTAGGGATATTTGATTTTTTCCATAATTATTTAATTATTTATTCAAACTACCTTATTAGAAAAAATCCAACAACCTGATAATTAATTCAAATTTGAATTAATTATCTTTTTAACTAATTATCAAATATAATTAATTATTTGAATAAATATCAATCTTTTAAATTCAAATCTAATTTGAACTTATCAGATTATTATCTCAGACTCAAATAAAGATATTTAATTAATTCTACTAATTAATTAAAACCAATTTAAATTAAATAATATTTCAAAATTAAAGATTTAATTTATTATAATTTCAAAAATTATAATTAATTAATTATTTAATATAATTTCAAAAATAAATTTAATTATTTAATATAATTTGGAAAATTACATAATAAATAAATATTAATTAATTTTGTTAATTACGACTAATTTGTAATTAATTAATTAATCACTATTATCACATAATTGTATATTTGGCCCGAAGAACAAATTTCTTCTTAAGTATGTCTTTCAACCATTTTTCCCTTTATATCAATTCTTGCATTGAATAGTGTTGATAGAGCCGTTGTGGGGACCTATGGACCTATAATTCCAAGCTCCAATAAAGTTGAGATTATTAATTAAACTCTTTAATTAAATAATATTAATTTATTAATCTCATGATTATTCCACTATAAATATGAGACTTCACTCTTGTAATTATAAACATTTCATTTGCTGAGTACTTTATAAAATAAAGCGTCCATTGATATAATCATTACATACAAATTAACCTTCTAATAATGATTCATAATTAATGTAACGCCCTAAACTCCAGGGACCGTTACGGTGTGCCTTGTAAACAGTGCTAAACTCGCTAATCGAGTCATTTGGCCAAAATCGTGTAACTAAGTATGATTAGCGGTTTAAGGATTAAATTTTTTGGATAAGATATAACGTTTCACTAGAACGTTTAATATATATATGTTGGGATCCCAAAATTATAATTTCAGAGTCTACTACAAGAAAATATTTACAACAGGCCGTTCTATGCGGCAAAATAGGGTTTAACCCTAGTTCCTCTTCAAACCTCGGCCGTGGTAAACGAGCAGCTGCATATGTACACATCATCACCTATGTAACGACCCAAATCCGCTATTAAGGCTTAAGGGCCTTGATTAGCGTGCCAGGAGGGCATGATGGGATTTATGTGTGATTTTAATGATTTAAATGCATGGTTATGATTTAAAGCATGTTATATGACCATTTGTTTATCTGAGATGCATGACTATGTATGTTAGTATGCATGTAGGCCCGGATTGTGTTAGAAGGGCATAATTGTAATTTTGGCCATGTTGGGCATAACTGCATTGATATGTGATGATTGTTGAGACCACATTGTGATGTGGATGTATCTGTGAATTGTGACTCGAGGCGATCCCAGTGAGCAGGCTAGCGGAAATTCATGACGGGAATTTATACCCGGCTCGGGGCGAGCCTGGAGGTATGAACAGGAATTCAGAGAAATAGATTGAGATTTATTTTGATGATGGGGGATAATTATTTGGTGATTTATCAGGTATTGGGAAGCAACGGGAAAATATTGGAGACACTTGAGGATTAGCGGGAATTGGGTAAATGACTAAAATGGCCCTACTTGGGAAAAAGGGTTTAGAATTAATAGGGAGGGCATTTTGGTCAATTGGCTTTTGAAGATAGAATAAATAAGGCTTTATACACTTAGTGGATTTTGTAGAATAGAGTAAAGGGGCTGAAAAAGAAAGGAAAAAGGAAAGAAAGAAAAGAGAGAAAACTGATGGGTTTTCTAAGGGATCGGTTTGGGGGTTCTAGCACCTCTTCTCTTCATTTTTCTTGAGGTCAAGCTCAGTGGGGAGCTAGGATAGGCTGTGCATCAAGAATCTTAAGGTCACACTTGAAGACTTGGCAAGGATTAGCAAGAACATCTGAAACTTGAGGTAAGTTCTTGAGGATTTCTGTTTTAGGGTTTTGGTTGGTTTGAGCTGTGTTTTGAACTGAGTTGTTGGGAACTTTAGGGGATTTCTGGGCAAGCTTTGAGGATGAACAAGCTAAGGAGGCCTAGGGTTGAATCAAGGTCGAAATTGCATCAATGGTAAGAATTCTAAGCCTTTAACTTTGTTGTTGATTGAATTTCTGGTTTTTGAGTTCTTCATGTTAGATTTTGAGATTTGGGTTGAATGTGATTGGGTTTTGAGTTCTTGGGATGCTTGGGATGAGTGTGGAGTGTGTATAAGCTTGATTTTGGGTTTGGAAAAGGTTTGGACAAGTTTGGAGTTGAAATGGGAGGAGAAAATCGCAAGATGCGATTTTTGGTTCTGTTGGGCTGCAACTAGCGCTACAGCGCTAGTCAGTGGGCGCTGTAGCACTAGCCCCTGTTCTGGGGGGAGTGTTCTGCTTGTAGCGCTACAGCGCCCTCTTTATAGCGCTGTAGCGCTGCACTGTTCACAGAGGTGAATTTTTGGGTTTTTATGAGGGATTTTGACCTAGGGTTCGGGGCTCGATTCCGCCGCTTTGTCTTGGGGATTTAGGACTTCCCTGGGGCTCGGGATTGGTCCCGAGGCTAGGTATTCGGACTTGGGGTTCGGTGTTGACTTTGACCTATGTTTGTGCCTAGGTGTGCGCTAAGGCTCGGGTGGGATCGTGCTCAAGGAGTCAGGTGATCTAAGCTATTGATTGGAAAGGTAAGAAAACTATAACACCCGTAGGTTAGGGCATGAGCCCATAGTGTGATTGCCGGGCATGGCCCTATATTGCATGTTGCATGATGAGATGATTGCAGGGCATGGCCCCAGATTGTGTTGTGTGCAAATGTTTAACCTTAAATGAATCATGATGTGTGTGAATGATTATTTTGAATGTACTATATGTGTGATTATGATGAAATGAACGGCAAGGGCCGAGTACGGCGTAGGCCGGGGCGGCCGTGGGCCGAAAGTAACACCTAGCACATGGGATGCTATATTCAGGGTGGGACCCAAGGGATACATGAGTTATCCTCACGGTGAGAACCGATACCCCAGGCTTCGGTAAGGCTCTGGGGCGGCATGGCCGTGTTTGCTTAGTCTAATGGTTGACTTGTTTATTTGTGGATTATCTGATATGATTAACCATATATATTTGCATATGTTATGTTCTGCATGAGTTTTCTTGCTGGGCTTCGGCTCACGGGTGCTCCGTGTTGTAGGTAGGGCAAAGACTGAGTCAACCAACCATGAGTACGGAGAGCGTGAAGCGACGCGTACATGTTTGGCCTGCCCGACTGCTTTGGTTGGGGGTTTATTTGAAAATGGCTGTAATAATCTATGATTTTGTAACTGATCAACTGTAAACTTATTTCAAGATGTAAATAGTTTTCAAACCTTATTTTGGGATCCCAATTGTCTAATACTAGAAGTTTTTATTGAGTCAACGCATTTTCAAAGATTACAGCCTTAACTTTTAATCAGTCACACTTTTGTTCAAAACCTCGGTTAGCGAGTTCATTGCACACTGTTTCGTCTTAAAAACTCACTTAGTAACGGCTCTAAGGATGTAGGGCGTTATAACTTGGTATCAGAGCGAGCCAAGGTTTATTGGTTCTGGAGATCGACCGAACATGTACGCTCGCTGTCAGTGACAAGCTCGACTCAGGGTTGGTTGGTATGAATGATTAATATGCTTGAATATATGTTTGAATGCCCTGTTTGCCTGCTTATTTATGTGGAGCATGAGGAATGAAATGACATATGCATGAGATGCTGTTGGGCTAGGCCCTTGATTATTGCATGTTGAGATTGATGCATGCTGAATAATACTATTATGCATATGGATGAATATTAGCATAATGGTTCACATATTGAGTGTATGTGGTTAATTTTCTGGATTAAATTCATATGTTATATATGTATATTGGCTTGTATGAAGCATGATGAGCATGGATATACTTAGTGATGTTAAATCTGGTAGCTAAATGTATATCATTGTGGATTTGAACTAGTATATGCTTGTGTGTGCATTATACCTGTGGATATTTGGACCTAGTGGTGGTTTGGTTCAGAGTAGGAACTACAGAGTTCAGGAGTTTGGTCAGCTTTGGCAGATGAACTCGAATTGTTGGTCCCTAGAAGGGTTGGGGATCTGATATTGTGTTAAAAAGGGGGGTTCTAGATATAAGTTGGAGTGGAGGTCTCCAGTTATCCCTGGATGCAGCAGCAGAGGGTCACTAGTGTGTGGGTAAGCTGTGGAGTTAGTTAGTCGAGATGGGATAAGTGATCAGCAGATTTCTCTGGGGAAATAGCTAATTTCGAGGTTTTAACCGTAAGGTTACCGGTGTTGGTTTACTGTGAGGTATGGACAGATAAGGGTACTATATGAAAGGGGTATAGGGTGTTATCCTCTAGTGTTGAGGAAGGTTCGAGTTGACAAGGACTTTATCAATAGATGAGCAGAGTTAATTCCACCCTTGGTTAAGAGGACGAGAGATCCTGATTAGGGGGTTATGTTAAATGTTGAGGCAGAGGGATGCCTGGAATTGGTACTCGGGGTGAGGTACTGGCTCAATGGGTTGGAAAGAACCTAGATGATGATTGTTAGAAGGGATTATAAGACATGATTTGGACTGTGGAGACTGGTGGACTTATAAGTTTGGTTTGGGCTGTTGGGGGTAACAACAGCGTAGATCAATGGGTTTGGTGAATTGGCTAGTTCATTTTGGGAATTTATACTGATGGATGTATTTGGAATTGATGGCGACCCATTTAAGGATTTGAGATATGGAATAGTCTAAGGAGTTTGGGCTGTTCTGATGTAAGGATTTATCGTCTGTATGTGGATGGCAGAGAGAGCCATGGGGTTCGAGGAACTGATGGTTGATGATTAGAGCATGAGTGCTAGAGCCGCAGGGGCAGTGTTTCCTTTGATAGAATTAGTGAAGAGAATTGTGATAATCGAGTTGAAGGGACCCCGGATAGTGTTGTGGCCTCTGGATTCGCCAAGAAGGGCAGAAAGGTCTGATTGATAAGATGGTACTTTTATTGCTAGAGCGCAGCAAGGTTGGATTCTCAATTGTTGAGGTTGAAAGGACTCCAAACAGTGCTTGGGCACCTAGATTGAGATTGGAAAGAAGCCTGATCGAAAAGGTAGTTATCGAGATGTTAGGATGGATTTCCCATGGTGCAGGAGACGGAGAACTGGAATGCATCGATACATTCGAGGTTCGAGGCTGAGTCCTCAAGGATGAGTATTTAACTGACGAGCTTATGCTTTGGGCATGTAACGAACTGGAAGGGCTCGGTGTTGAGAATGTTCCGAGGGGGAGATGGACATAGGGAGGTTGCCTCAAAGGTGCCATTTGAGAGGCCGAGGACAGTAATACTTATTGAGAAGGAATTAGAAACTCTGGCAGATGGAGTGTTGAGGATATCATCTGGAGTACGTAAAGGAGACAGAGCTAACTAGTGGGAAAGTTATGTGGGTATGCAAAGAAAGATTTAGGGAATACTTCAAGGTCAGACTACAGATAGGATTGGTATAAGGGATGTTGTAGAAGACGGTTCTGGCCGACAGAAAGTCTATTGGAGCAATTGAAGGAATCTGAGCCTGGTGTAGCTAGTGTGTTATACTGCGAGGATTGCTAGTATCGTCGGGTTAGGACGAAAAGTACAATGTCGGATACAAGATGGGACGATGTCCCCAAGAGTTGATCTACGACCTGGTTATTGCCAGTTGGAAACCAGGGATAGAGACATTTCGTGGATTGTCTAGTTTGCGCCGGCTAGAGTGTGAGGAGTTGGTAACAAAGATTCTGGAATGGTTCAAGCTACAGCGGCACAGGTAAGTTCTTTAGACAGAGAATGCATGAACGGTGTGGGCAAGTCCCCTTCAAGCTCACGAGCAGTGCATGTGGATTACTCCCAGACGGAAATGGTGAGCAACTGATTATTATGCTGAAGACGTTAGTACCCAGAAGGCAGAGTCTCAGGTAAGGTTCTACGGAGTGTTAGTCGGGTGTCGTCAGGAGTTCTCAGATTACAGCTGCAAGAAGAAAGGACAGGAATGAGAAGATTGGATCTGAAGTCACAAGGAAGCTAATGAAGAACGTCTGAAGAATAGAAAGCACAACAAGACTGGTAAGCGCGTCATCTACTGCATAAGCACCTCCGGTGATTTCTACATCAAAGATGAGGAGAACAACAAAACTTGAGGTTAGACGGATTGAGTGGTGTCAAATCAGAAAGAAATTCAGAAGACAAGGTAAGATTTGATTGGTTACGGACGATAATGGAATTTGCGTGTGTTTTGATTAAGTAAAGAGTGATGGCATAAAGGACTTGATCTATGATGAGGACATGGACTTGTAGGGGTGCATCACGGATTAGGCACGCCCAGGCGCATCTGGCGCGAGGATGGATCGAACCTTGCGGGAGGTGAAAGAATGAACGTGGTTGATATACTTGGAGCGTTAAGTTAACAGTTACGCGTATTATAAGGTGCTTGAGTCTTGGGTATTAGTAAGGAAGATAGCGTCGAGACACAGAGGTGGTGAAAAGTAACAGACGGATGATCAGTGTTTGAAATCCTTGATTGGGCGAGGGGAGATATGTTTGGAGACGGAACTCCTAGTTGTGAGGCGTGTGTCAGTCAGGGGATGGCGCCATAGACTGTAATAGAGTGGGCAAGGCGACGACTGAGTTTGGCGTAACGCTAGTAGGTATGTTTAGCTGGTGAGTGTCAATGATCTATGGAATTCAAAGTGTTGGCTTGAGTTGAAGCAGGGAAGGACCCTGCTAAGGTAGTACAAGTTGGGATACCAGAAATGGATGAAGGATCCAATTAGATTTGGTTTATGAACGAGAATTCTGAATGGATATAATTCCACCTCCTAGGGTACGTTGTACCGGGAGGGTCGAGCGGGTGACGGAACCTAGTGTTTTCCTTTGGACCCTGAGGGGTTAAGTGATGTGGTAGTGTATGATGGGAATAGACCACTTTAGACCTTGAGTAAGGTGTTTGGACATGAAAAGTTTTAACTCAGTTGATGGAGTTAATGTGGTTGGGTCAAGTGAACTGGTTTCAGGATGGAGCATCGATGATATCGAATTGAGACCCTATAGTATTTTAAATTTTGGAATGGATTTAGAGAACGAAAAGAACAGAGTGGGAATCTGGGATTATCAGTTGATTGCAAGTGAAGTGGCAGTCTGAAAGCTTATCGAATATCTTAAGGAATTAAGCGCTGAGTAGGCGAATACTTGAGGTATTAAGGGGAGTGTAATCCCTGTTGAGTTGGCCGTGGTGGCAAAGGCTGGCGTCTTGTTAAAGTAACACGACATAGGACATGGTAAGAGGCGAAGGATAGTGAATACTACGATTTGACATTGGTTCAGAGAGAGCGTCGAAAAGGTTGTTGGAACTCTTAAAGCAGGAGTGTCTGCCTATTTGAAAGCATAAGAGCTGGTAAATTGCTAAATTACGAGGAAACAAAGTTCCGGGAAGAGAGAGTTGCATCTCTGCGTGGTAACAGACGAGGATCTGTAAGGTGTTCAGAGAACGAAGGGAGAGTTCTGACTCTTAATTCATCATAAATTCTGAAGTTGTACTAAGGGTTAGGCCAGCGGGGCCTACAAGCTGATCCCACCTAGTAGAGGTGATGATTTTGAGTATCTCTGGAATCAGAAATAAGACAATGAATTGGTCATTGTAATCAAGGCAGACCCTGAGGCTTCAATAGGGTTGCGGTGTAAACGAGAGGCTATCGAGAGTATGGCTATTACACAAGATCTTGTGGGGCCTTGGAAGAGTGTAGTTGAAAGTAAAGTAAAGGCGGTGGACCTTGGAAGTTATGGTCAGAGTTGCGGGTTTATTGACTGATGTGTTTGGATAAATTTCGAGGACGAAATTTTTATGAGGAGGGGATAGTTGTAACGACCCAAATCCGCTATTAAGGCTTAAGGGCCTTGATTAGCGTGCCAGGAGGGCATGATGGGATTTATGTGTGATTTTAATGATTTAAATGCATGGTTATGATTTAATGCATGTTATATGACCATTTGTTTATCTGAGATGCATGACTATGTATGTTAGTATGCATGTAGGCCCGGATTGTGTTAGAAGGGCATAATTGTAATTTTGGCCATGTTGGGCATAACTGCATTGATATGTGATGATTGTTGAGACCACATTGTGATGTGGATGTATCTGTGAATTGTGACTCGAGGCGATCCCAGTGAGCAGGCTAGCGGAAATTCATGACGGGAATTTATACCCGGCTCGGGGCGAGCCTGGAGGTATGAACAGGAATTCAGAGAAATAGATTGAGATTTATTTTGATGATGGGGGATAATTATTTGGTGATTTATCAGGTATTGGGAAGCAACGGGAAAATATTGGAGACACTTGAGGATTAGCGGGAATTGGGTAAATGACTAAAATGGCCCTACTTGGGAAAAAGGGTTTAGAATTAATAGGGAGGGCATTTTGGTCAATTGGCTTTTGAAGATAGAATAAATAAGGCTTTATACACTTAGTGGATTTTGTAGAATAGAGTAAAGGGGCTGAAAAAGAAAGGAAAAAGGAAAGAAAGAAAAGAGAGAAAACTGATGGGTTTTCTAAGGGATCGGTTTGGGGGTTCTAGCACCTCTTCTCTTCATTTTTCTTGAGGTCAAGCTCAGTGGGGAGCTAGGATAGGCTGTGCATCAAGAATCTTAAGGTCACACTTGAAGACTTGGCAAGGATTAGCAAGAACATCTGAAACTTGAGGTAAGTTCTTGAGGATTTCTGTTTTAGGGTTTTGGTTGGTTTGAGCTGTGTTTTGAACTGAGTTGTTGGGAACTTTAGGGGATTTCTGGGCAAGCTTTGAGGATGAACAAGCTAAGGAGGCCTAGGGTTGAATCAAGGTCGAAATTGCATCAATGGTAAGAATTCTAAGCCTTTAACTTTGTTGTTGATTGAATTTCTGGTTTTTGAGTTCTTCATGTTAGATTTTGAGATTTGGGTTGAATGTGATTGGGTTTTGAGTTCTTGGGATGCTTGGGATGAGTGTGGAGTGTGTATAAGCTTGATTTTGGGTTTGGAAAAGGTTTGGACAAGTTTGGAGTTGAAATGGGAGGAGAAAATCGCAAGATGCGATTTTTGGTTCTGTTGGGCTGCAACTAGCGCTACAGCGCTAGTCAGTGGGCGCTGTAGCACTAGCCCCTGTTCTGGGGGGAGTGTTCTGCTTGTAGCGCTACAGCGCCCTCTTTAGAGCGCTGTAGCGCTGCACTGTTCACAGAGGTGAATTTTTGGGTTTTTATGAGGGATTTTGACCTAGGGTTCGGGGCTCGATTCCGCCGCTTTGTCTTGGGGATTTAGGACTTCCCTGGGGCTCGGGATTGGTCCCGAGGCTAGGTATTCGGACTTGGGGTTCGGTGTTGACTTTGACCTATGTTTGTGCCTAGGTGTGCGCTAAGGCTCGGGTGGGATCGTGCTCAAGGAGTCAGGTGATCTAAGCTATTGATTGGAAAGGTAAGAAAACTATAACACCCGTAGGTTAGGGCATGAGCCCATAGTGTGATTGCCGGGCATGGCCCTATATTGCATGTTGCATGATGAGATGATTGCAGGGCATGGCCCCAGATTGTGTTGTGTGCAAATGTTTAACCTTAAATGAATCATGATGTGTGTGAATGATTATTTTGAATGTACTATATGTGTGATTATGATGAAATGAACGGCAAGGGCCGAGTACGGCGTAGGCCGGGGCGGCCGTGGGCCGAAAGTAACACCTAGCACATGGGATGCTATATTCAGGGTGGGACCCAAGGGATACATGAGTTATCCTCGCGGTGAGAACCGATACCCCAGGCTTCGGTAAGGCTCTGGGGCGGCATGGCCGTGTTTGCTTAGTCTAATGGTTGACTTGTTTATTTGTGGATTATCTGATATGATTAACCATATATATTTGCATATGTTATGTTCTGCATGAGTTTTCTTGCTGGGCTTCGGCTCACGGGTGCTCCGTGTTGCAGGTAGGGCAAAGACTGAGTCAACCAACCATGAGTACGGAGAGCGTGAAGCGACGCGTACATGTTTGGCCTGCCCGACTGCTTTGGTTGGGGGTTTATTTGAAAATGGCTGTAATAATCTATGATTTTGTAACTGATCAACTGTAAACTTATTTCAAGATGTAAATAGTTTTCAAACCTTATTTTGGGATCCCAATTGTCTAATACTAGAAGTTTTTATTGAGTCAACGCATTTTCAAAGATTACAGCCTTAACTTTTAATCAGTCACACTTTTGTTCAAAACCTCGGTTAGCGAGTTCATTGCACACTGTTTCGTCTTAAAACCTCACTTAGTAACGGCTCTAAGGATGTAGGGCGTTACAACCTAAGCTCTCCAACTCAAGGATGGTCCAACTTTCTTTTGCCTTTACCTGCACCACATAGCACCCGTGAGCCGAAGCCCAGCAAGAAAACTTAATATGCTCATGAACAGTTATAACATGTCATCAAAATATAAGGCACACGCCTAGCAGATATAGCCCTAGCCAAGCAGGCAAGAAAAACCACGTAACAATGGGTATCCAGGATAAAGAATCCTACCCTCCTGAATGGATGACTATCTAGTCAGTCTCAATCAGATAGGTGATTCAACACTTGTGGTTCTGGTAACCATATCGGGCTAATAGCCCTGGATAAAAGCTAGATGACTGATAAGTCCATCTCGGTCAGATGACTGATAAGACTATCCCGGTCAAATGACTGATAAGTCCATCTTGATCAGATGACTGATAAGTCTATCCTGGTCAGATGACTGATAAGTCCATCCCAATTAGATGACTAATAAGTCCATCTCGGAGGTCCCATACCCTCCTAGCCATGTGACAAACAGTCACCGGGGCCATATGCCTTGGCTCTGAATAACTAGTCCTAGACTAAGCAAGCGCTTATAATTTTCATCGACCTTCAGGTCGGTCCAGCATTAATACCCCATATGAGTCATTCAACGCTGATATCGATTAGATCTAATCTTCATCTGGCTCGGCGTTCATGACGCTATGCCATATCTGACTCTTAGGTCAGTAAAACACGACCAGTATTCAACCCATTGTGAACTTGACTAGTAAATCACAGCTTCACAGATGGATCTAACACCATTGCCGATTCTGACTAATAAGTCAGTGCCACACACAAGTAAGCCATGCCACCAAACATATATCACATATCCAATATCCATATACAAGGCATTCAACATGCTTACTTAAACAAGTACTAGTACAATTAGGACCATGCACGAACACAGAGGCTCAAGCTCTGAACAATATCATACTCAGTATATAAAGCATGTCCTAATCACATGTTTCTCATGCATCATATGCCTTATATTTAACAATCCAACATGCACCAAGAATATCCATGCATGTCACATATACACAGGGTGCAGTTTTCTTACCTCAGATTCGAGCTAGAACCAATATAAGAATGACCCTTGAGAACGATCAACCTTTAAGCCCTTAGCGGTCACCTAGTTACAACTAAATATGGGACACCATCAATAAAATGATCAACATAGGTTACCAACCAAAATCTAGCCTCCGAGATATCAATCCAAGCTAATCCAAGTAGTAGGAACACTCCCGAGGCCTATAGCTAAGTTCCCGGGGTCAAAACGAGCAAACGGGGTGAAAATAGGGCAAGGGCTGCGGCCCTGGAACCTTGGGCCGCGGCCCCCAGAATTTCCTGAGGCAAGCGTCGCAGCGCCCAACACCAAGGGCCGCGACACCCAGCAAAGTCAGAACCCTTCTCCTTCTTCATCGAGCTAGGGCCGTGGCGCCCAAGAACAGGGTTGCATCCCCCAACCCTGGGCCATTCCCAAATGTATTTTCAACCTCTAAAAGCTTCCAAAATCATACCCAAACATTCCCCAATCACCAAAACAAAGTTCCCAAACTTCCCTAAGCTCCATAACCCTCAAAACCCAAGGTTCAAACCAACCAAAAACTCAACAATTCACAAAGTCCAATTCTAAGCTTAAAAGCTTTAGAAACTCAAAACTTCAAACTTAGATTACCTTTGATTGGGTTGTTTTCCGTCAAATCCTTCGGTTAAGAAGCTTCTAATCTTTCCTAGGATCGCTACGCCTTGACCCTCGCTTGATTCCGACTCCTAGAACTCGAAATTCCTTCAAGAAAGCTTCGAACGGTAAAATAGGCTATCGAGAAGGGAGAGAGAAATTTTCTAATGTACGTTCTTATCTGACAAGCTACTTCAAGCTTAAGTAACCTCAAATAAAACCTAGGGCTCGGGGTCCCGAAAACACCCCCGGGGACATTATAGTCAAAACTTCCAGAATTCCATCCTAATCTCAAATACTCCCAATTTATCATCAAATAAACATTCTTATTACCCAATAATTGACCCCGTTATGAAAAAACCGCTAACTCATAATCTAAGATCGTCTCATGCCGAATAGCTCGAATATATCTCCATAATAATAAAATCTCATTCACAAATTACAATATGCACCCAATTTACAAATATGCCCTTATGATTATAAATACGCCCATATGCATGCATTTATCATCATATAATAATATAATTCACATTAACATGCATATGATCATTTAATACCATGATAAATCAATTATGGCCCTCCCGGCCTCCTAATCAAGGTCCTAAACCCTATTAGGAAATTTGGGGCATTATAATTAATTGGGAATAAAATTACTGTTTTACCTTTTTAATTGTATCTTGTTTCCTTAAGTACCATTGAATTTATTAGTGAAGGTTAATTCATAACTAAATTTTGAATTTGAGCTCAATAACCTTTCAGTCCCAAAAGTTAACCCTTAAGAGAACCATTATTCAATATTTTACGAGAAGGTATAGATTCCATATTTGTATACTATGTCCCCAGCCATTTACATTAATGAGTTCCCAAAACAAAAGTTTCTAGACTGGCCATTCTGACAGACCCTAACGAGTGAATCAAAGAACTCATATAACATAAACATGAGTTCATAGCAACTTCAGGATTAAGATCTATTTGTATATGATCAGCAGTTGATATATTTAATTAATAATTTGAAATAGTATTTAACTAAGTATTAATAAACATATCTGGTCCAGTTCTATATATTCTCTAATATATAAAGTACCTCCACCAAAGTATCCTACTACATTAGTAATTCGGATCTAAATCACATGTATTCATAATACTAGTGGACCGTACTTGAAGTAATTAATCTAAAGATTCCATAACTTTATTTTACTGCGAACTATTCAAGTTCATTTATCTCAAACACAATCCTCCCGTACCAGTACGTGGTTGAGATCACATATATGAACTTAGGAATTTTTATGATATTTACATAATATTATCACAGAATAATATAGTCCATAAAATATATGCATAACAAATTCAATTTATTTATTTATTTCTTAAAACAATGTCTACTACATATGCTTTCAGGGCAATTCCCAACATTGACATCTATGCTTTGGGAGGCAAAACCACTAGCTCACGAAAATAGAGCAGGAGAGAAACTGGAGGCACCAGTGGGCCACCTCTGAGTAAGAAGTCTCGATCAATAGAGACTCATCTTCCTTCAAAAACCACTACTCCTCCTCCCTTTCCTCAATTTGCATCCTCCACCGAACAGGTGGGAGATCTCTCTGCAAATGAGATGCTGACCAATGCCTCCAGCTCCACAATAGACAAGTTGCAAAAAGTGGCCAAGCATCGACTCCTCAAAGAGGCTTTTGCCTCCCTTCCTTCGTTGAAAACCGACCAGGTTATTGATCGCAATTTCAACGAGATGCTCGCCGTAAGTCTTTTTCTGTCGTTTTTTGTTTTTCTAATCAGTACTATTTTTTTCCTTTTACGAATCACTTTAAGTTTTATACTGCTCACAGGCTATCCTAACCTTGAATAACAGATTGCACCATGCTGAAGAAGACAACTCCAAATTTTTTGAGGAGCGAAAAGCAGCAGAGGAACAGATCAAGGCCCTCAAGGAGGACTTGGACAAGGCCATAACTTTAAGAGAAAAATACAAGGCTGCATCCATGGCTAACCATGATGAGGCAGTCAAGCTTCAAGATGTTTCGGTCGCGTCAGAAGGAGGCCAGTGAGCTGGAGGACAAGGTGAAACAACTCTAGGAGATTAATGTGAGAAACCTGGAGAGGTTTCAAGGTGCAACCTTCACTTGCTTCTACATGTTCTGGAAGAACAATCAAGATGCAAACTTTGATTATCTTCCCGAGCAGATAAGGGAGTCTGAGCTTGCTCAATGCACTGTTCGATTGGAGGAGGAGAAAAATGCCTCTACATCTCCTGAGATTTCTTTGGCCATGGGGATCGATGGAGAGGAGGAGGATGGAGCGACTGTCGACCAGCAGCCCCATCAAGACCCTCCTGCTTAGTGAATCTATTTCTTTCCTTTTATTTTTTAATTATAACACCCAAGCAACCTGTTTGTGGTGTTGGAACATTTTACTGCCCAAGGGAGTTTTACTTTTATGCTAGTTTTTTAATTACATCCGAGCAATACTGCTTGTGGTGTAAAGACATCTCTTTGATATTATAATTGTTATTATAATATCTGCTCGCATGATCGAACTCAGTATAACACTTTATATTTTTGTGCAAAATCTAAAAATTTTGAAAAATATTCTAAGTGTTCTTGCATGTTTTCCCTTATTTTTCTCGTGTGTTTACATATTTTCATATGCTTTGCTTGTCTTAGTATCTTATATGCCCCTCGAGTGAGTGAGTAGCTTAAGGTGCTCAGTCACTTGCCATAGACTAATACCTGTTCGAACATTACTGTTCGCGTACTTATAAATAATTATGAAAATACAACAAAGCAACACACGTAATAAGCAAATATTTGTAAAAAAAAATACAATAACTGGCAAGAATAATTGGTTGCGCACAGTTCCTTTTATTTCTTGTAAAAAATGGACAAATTCGTGTCTGTACGAGTGATCAAACGATCTTACACTTATAAGCGACCAGACAAACAACTGACCAGCCCTTGTTCAAAAACTTGTAAAAATAAAAAATAATTAATAGAAGTCATTCTTTAAAAAGAAATGTTCATTGGTAATACTTGCGCATGTGTTCTCCATTCCAATAGTGAGGAACGAGATCTCCTTTTAAGCGAGCAAGTTTATATGTTCCTGATTGTAGAATTTCTTCAATTTGATATGGATCTTCCCAGTTTGGCCCAAGGACTCCAGCAGCTTGGTCGAGAGTATTGAGGAAAACTCTTCTAAGTACAAAGTCTCCTAAAGAAAACTTTTTCTTGCATACTTTAGAGTTAAAATATCGAGCAACCTTTTTTTGATGAGCTGCTACTCGTAGCTGAGCCTTTTGTCTTCATTCTTCTATCAAGTCTATTGACACCATCAACAACTGGTGATTAGTATTCTAGTCGTATGTTAGCCTTCGATGTGATGGTGCATCTAACTCAACTTGTAGCATGGCTTCATACCCATATGCTAAAGAAAATGGTGTATGACACGTTGATGTTCGGTGTGTTGTTCTGTACGACTAGAGGACTTCGCGTAATTATTCTGGCGAAGCTCCCTTCGCTTATTCGAGTCTTTTCTTCAGGGTGTCCTTTATTGTTTTATCCAAAACTTCGACTTGTCCCTTTTCTTGTAGATGGGCTACTGATGAGAAGCTTTTAGTTATGCCATGTCATTCACAGAAATTGGTGAATAGGCCGCTATCGAATTGAATGCCATTGTCAGATATTATTTTCGTTGGCACTCCATATCGACACACTATGCTTTTGACGACGAAATCTAGAACTTTCTTGGTCGTGATTGTTGTGAGCGATTCAGCTTCTACCCATTTGGTGAAGTAGTTGATAGCTACTACTCCGTATTTTACACCCCCCTTTCCTATTGGCAAAGATACGATCAAGTCAATTCCCCAAACTACAAATGGTCAAGGGCTTTGCATCTATTTCAACTCGTTTGGGGCTGCTCGAGGTATCTTGGAAAATTGTTGGCACTTGTCGCATTTCTTCACAAATTCCATTGCATCCTCATTCATAGTAGGCTAGAAGTACCCTTTTCATAGAATCTTCTTTGATAAAATTGGCCCCGAGAATGGTCACCGCAAAACCCTTCGTGTACTTCTTGTAATAGTTTCTTAGCTTTTTCTTTGGAGATACGTCGTAGTAAGGGCATAGAATATCCTTGTCGACACAAAATTCCATCTATAAGAATAATTGGCAGTTTGTCTTTGTAGTTTCTTTGATTCATTCCTTTTTACTAGCAATGTTCCCTGATCGAGGTATTGGATGATGTGAGTCATCCAAGTATCAGTTGCATGTATAACTAGGGTGGAGTATGCTGGGGGTTGATAAATGTTCAACCAGTACTATGTTTATCAAATCTGCATCTTTGGAACTTGCTAACTTGACCAATGCGTCAGCGTTGAAATTTTGGTTGTGGGGTACTTATTACAATGTATACTTTTCAAATTGCGCTAACAAGTCTTTTGCTTTGTTTAGATACGCTTTTCAACCCTCTGGACTGATATTCTCCTAGGATCTGATTAATGACCAGCTATGAATCACTGTATATCTTTAGTGATTTCACGTTTACATCCTTTCCTAGTCTTAATCCCACGAGCAATGCTTCATATTCAGTGTAATGTTCTAGATAGCCAAGACCGTTATACTGTGTGTTTTAAATACTGTTAGACTCTCTAAACAAGTCTCTTGCCCATAGACGTGTAACTAAACGTGATTAACGGTTTAGGGTTAAAATTTTTGGTCAAAAGGAATAACCATTTCATTAAACGTTTAATTCCATACATGGGATCCCAAAATAACATTTTAAAGGCTAATTACAATTCAAAAGTTACAACCAGCCGACCTAAGCGAAAAAATAGGGTTCGACCCTAGTTCCTTTGAGAAGCCCCGACCGTGGTGGTCGAATAGCCACATATGTACACATCGCCATCGAAGCTCTCCAACTCATGGCTGGACCAGCTTCCCTTTCCCCTTACCTGCACCACATAGCACTCGTGTCCAAGGCTCAGCAAGAAAACTTAAACATGCTCATAAGCAGTTAATAACATATTACAAGATCATAATAAGCATGCCTAGCAGTAATAACCTTACTCATGCATGTATTCTATTCAAATAAGTGACTACATTGTCACACTGGGGCCCGTTGCCCTAAATGCGTGACCATAGAGTCACCCTGGGGCCGCTGCCCTAAACAAAGGACTAATAAGTCACACTGGAACCCATTGTCCTAGGATATGGGACTATAGAGTCAACATGGGGCCTGTTTCCCTAACCTCTGTATAACTAGCCTTAAAGTTGGCCAAGTGTACCTAGCACTTTATTTTCCAAATGACCATAGGGTCACTCAAGCGTATATCACGCTCTTTATTAGGACTAACCATATCGACCAACGCTCAGTGCACTATTGCCACCCTTGACTTATAAGTCAATGCTTTCGACCAGCGCTCAACGTGCTACTGCCGTCCTTGACTTATAAGTCAATGATTTTCAATCAGATAATGCAAACAAGCATACATCATTTAACAATTATCCAGATATAGAGTATTCAAGCATGCTTATCAAGCAATCATAGGCATAATCATAATCATGCTCATTCACAGGGGCCTGAGCCTTAATCATATCTATGTTTAACAACTGGGCCAAGCCCCAATCATATATATCACATATTGGGTGCAATTTTCTTACCTCTGGTCCAAGCACAAGCTAATTAACAATGACCCTCGAGCATGATCGCGTCCCAAGCCCTAGCGGTACCCTAGTCACAACCATAATAAACGATATCTATCGATATCGAGTAAATAAATACTTCCAGATTGAGTTCTAGAGTCTGCGACTGTAGCGTCTCGGAATTTTACTTAGCTAGATAGTAGTAGCTTGTAGTTTTTAGTTTTTGTGATTATTGGTTCAAGCCGGGATTTAGTTGGAAACTCATAGAAATTGTTATGGATTTTACAAGTTTAACCTATAGTTTAGAAATATTAATTTTAACATAAGGTTTGATTAATATAGCTGGTCCTAGAAATAATATTTATTATAACATAAGGTTTAGATAGAATAATTAAGAACGTGACACTTGTCACATGCATGCTTATTAAGGATTTAAGCATTTTAGATGAATAAATTAATAAAGGATAGATCTAGAAGGTCTAGAACCTTCCAGCAGCTGTTAGGATCACGTTTTATTCAGTCAAAGCTGTTTTAACAAACTTCAAGCATGCTGAAATGTGCAAAAATGTGTTTAAAATATCAGCATATGCCGATATATTGCAGCTATATGGGCCGATATGTCGCCTAAGGTTGATACGAAAGAACACATCGACTTCAGACGAACGAAACCACTAAGGCTAGGGATATAGGGACATGCAATTTATTGCCTATAGGGGGCGATATATCGGCTGACCTTATGTATTTTTTAAACTTTGTGGAACCAAATTAGAAACAGTCCTCAACAACTTAGATTTGCTCCTGAACGTTTTTGATCGAGTTCTGGGCATCTGTTGAAGAGAAAATTCAAATTTATTCAATTAATATTCATTGAATTATTCTTTTTAAAAGGGGTTAGTTTCACTCCTTGAACTCTATAAATAGGACATTTCACTCAGCCATTTCATTCATCATTCAATCATTCTTCAGAGCCTTCAAGCTGCTAAGTTTATTCTAGAGAGAAAACACTAGGGTTTTGGGGATTAAAAGCTTTTCAATCTAAGCTTTTCTAAACACTTGGGAAGTAAGATAGAGTGATATTTTGGTATTGAGGTGTAGATTGAAGTCCTAGTCTATCCAAGGTATCATCCTTAGGTTTAGTTCATTATAGTTCTTTTATTTTCTTTCAGATCCTAACTTGTTATCATGGCTTTTGGTTAGGTGTTTAAGTTTCTTGAAACTTAAGGTTTTCGGTAAGTTACAATCTTGATGGTTTAGATCTTCTTTTCATCTCCAATTTTTTTTTAGAAAACTTATGGATCTTACTGTTTGATTTTAGGAGTTTTCCATTCCGTTCTTGTCTTCAATATCCCAGTTTTTGGTAAGGAAAATATGTTAGATTTTATGTGTTATGATTATGTTTATATGTTATATGTATATGTTTATGTTGTAGTCGCTTGGGAAATATAGTTGCTTAAATAGAAAATAAGAAAATCCCAAGATTTTTATCATTACCATAGAATATAGTTATGATATACCTCAAATAGTAGCAAGAGGACCTAGATGGTTTATCATATACTATATTGTGTTTAAACCTACCTCGAATAGTAGCAAGAGGACTTAGATGGTTTCTATCACATATTATGGTAATGAGTTAATTTCCATTAATATTGTAGTCCTATGTTTTTTAATTTATAATTTACGTTTTTACGTCATACGTTTTTATGATATATGTTTTTAGTCTTGTGACTTGTGGTATGTTTTAGTAGATTTTCCTTGCTGGACATTAGGCTCATTCCGTTTTATTTTAGATGGTGCAAGAAAATAAGCTTGGATGGTGGGACATATTAATGGCAGCTTTGGCATGTGTATTGGGAGAGGGCTGAATGGATGGATTTCTGGAAAAGATCGAGGATGAAGTTTATATTTTGAGTCTTTTTAATTTATGTATTTGTTTTTATGCATTTCGTATTTGAACAATTAATTAGAGGTTTTGTTTTCCTTATGTTTTTATCTAATAACAATGGGATCTCGTATTTTGGATTTTTGTAATAAAGTTCTATTATTTTATGCATGTATTCCAAAATAGTAGCTATGTCTCAGTAGTTTAATGGTCCGAGGTCTTAGAATTAGTCGGGGCATTACAGTTGGTATCAGAGGTAGGTTCATATGCATGAAATTCTCCTTGATACACACACAAAAGCTCCGAATCTAACTACAAAGGTAAGTGTTTATGTTATGATTATTATGTTTATGTTAATAGCTAATGTTTTAGTCATTATGATTTCAGTCAAAATGAATGGAGCCTTGACCTATCATGATATCCGAGCCATTAAGGCATTGAACAGGATTAGAGAACCAAGGAATATAATAGGAGTGCTAGAAAGAATCACTCAAAGTTTGATCATATTTCACAAGGAGAAAGTTCACATTCAAATCAATAGGAAAATTATGATGAGAGCTATAGAACAATATGTCCTGGTAATTAGGCTTTTTAAGGATTTTCCTACTGTAGTTTCAAAATTAGAAGAATTATGGGAGACTATGGATGATGAAGATGATTTATCGGTAGCCATGAGATATTATTTTCTTATACATAGGTTTACCTGTAAGTTTGAGTTTCAATTCACTAATGAACAAAAGCATAATATCTTAATGAATATTCCCCGAGGTATTTCGAGGCTCATATTAATGATAATTATGAGGAAATAAATGATGATATGTTATATGAAGGGTTAGATGTAGAAGATCCTGATTTTTAGAAATTTTACCCTAGAATATTATTAGTATAATTTCTTTATTTATTTTGAATTTATGATTGTAATTAGTGAAAATCTTTTTCCAAATGAATAAAGTTGTTATTATTGAATGACATGTATGAGTTTGATTTTTTTTTTCTACAATCATAATAAATTTAGAATAAATTCAATAAATAATGACTGAGTTCGGTGAGGGTGGATACAAATCAATGGACCAGGTTTTGTATTGAGAGTTTAGGGGGCCATAGTAGTGGGAATGATTTTACTGATCCCAGCCCTCCCTCAATATGGTTAACTTTGGAACAGCGACGAGTTTTCGAGCTTGAGAATTATATCATATAGGGTGGTTAAAAACAAACTTAGAAAATAATAAAGATGACTTATTGTTCTAAGTATATAAACACACCCTAATTTATAAAGAAGGCTTACAAAATTTTTCATAAGAAATCATAACTGATAGGTCTGAGCTATGTTTTCTTAGACTAAGTTTTTCCTTAGAACCTATTAGGGTAAGTTATAACATGTTTTCTCAACTGTTAGAACTTTACTGAAAATGTCGCTACGAAGGTCTACACGCATGAATGGAAATGCCCCCAGCACCGCCAACGAGACTCGTGAAGCACCTCTAGTCCGAAAAAGGGGAACACGTGCTACTACTGCTGCCGCAATAAAAATGCACCACCTCCAGTTGACAACACTGTTGAGATTATCCGGTTATGACAAAAAGTGGAAGAACTACTGCAGTAACAACGACAAAAACCTCAGCCACAACCTCAACCACAGCTTCAGTCGCAGACTCAGTCGTAGCCTCAGTCAGCGGCTCTAGCACCCCAGCAAGGGCAGAACATAGGATATCCGTATGGGGGATGGCCAGTGGTAAACTACGCGCCTTATCCAGATCATTACATAGAGCCAATCTATGAGTGTTTTCGTAAGCAGCACGCTCCAAACTTTAAAGGGACAACTGACCCCTTTGAGGAGCAAGAATGGCTCAGATATGTAAAGCCTATTCTAGAACACATGAACCTCGACAATGCGGATCACATATCCCGCATTTCCTTTCTACTGAAAAATGATGCTGGAATCTGGTGGGATTTAGTACAACAAACTCATGATGTCGTCACCATGACTTGGGCTAGATTTGTGGAGCTGTTTCACAAAAAGTATTACAACTCGGCAGTCATCGCTACTAGGGTGGAAGAGTTTTCCAGTCTGAAGTAGGGAAATTTGTCAGTAGTCGAGTACGCTCGACAATTTGATTGTCTAGCCAAGTTCGCACCAGAGTTGGTCCTTGTTTACCCGAAAAAGATTCACCTGATGGCGTGGCAAAATTAGTCTGCACGTGGATTGCACGTGACTATTTTCATGGGTATGTTCTGTTTGACCATCGATTAGAAGAGGATTCACCCAGTAGAAGGCATATTTCATGGGAGACCAGGCTGGTCGTAGTATTTCAGATATCTTTTATAGATTTGTAATCTCGCATTTATGTAATAATTGTAATTTCCATTATTATTTGAGATACGCTTGTATTAAATGTAATCAAGGCTCACTGGCCCATAAGGAACTCCTTGAGCCTATAAATAAGACTCAAAGGGCTCAAGAGAGGGGACTTTTGGATCTTTAGAGAGAATTATAGTGTTTTTATTTGCCAAATTTGTATTCATCTCCAAGCTTGTGAAACTCGTGAAACCTAGTTCATCGATGGCAGGATTTGGAGTTCTACATTAATAAGAACACTAAGTGGATGTAGGTCATTACCATCTCTGGGGTCGAACCACTATAAATCTTTGTGTCATTTATCTTTTTGGTTTGATTTCATCTCATTTCTGTCGTTTTACTTGACTCCGTGTCATTGGCCAAATCGAGGGTCAACATTTTGGTGCTTTCATTGAGAGTTGAACTCAAGACTTCCAAGAAGATCAAATTGCAAAAACAAATAGGAAAACTCGGCAGACTTCTGGGAATGCGTCAACCCAGCCTCCTCCACAAAATGTGGCTAAGGATGAGCCACAAGTAGAATTGGAAGAGGAAGAGATGTGTAGAGTCCCAAAATGTTTACTTAGCCTAGCTAGATGGTAGTTAGTATTAGTTAGTAGTATGTTAGTTACCGTGGATTTTGGTTCAAGTCGGGACTTAGTTGGAAAATCATAGCAACAGTTATGGATTTTATAAGTTTAACCTGTAGTTTAAGAATATTAATTATAACATAAGGTTTGATTAATATTGCTGGCCATAGATATATTATTTATTATAACCTAAGGTTTAGATAGAGCCATTAAGAGCATGACACTTGTCATAATCATGATTATTAAGGAATTAAGTATTTTGATGAATAGTTTTAATAAAAGAAAGAATCAGGTTCTCTAGAACCTTCCAGAAATTGTTAGGATCGTATTATGACTCAGTCAAAGTTGTTACTCAATTCAAATTATGCTGAAAAAAATGCAAACATGTGTTTAATATATTTATGTATGCTGATATATCGCAGTATAGGGGCTGATATATCGTCTATGGAAAATACGAAAAACACGTCGACTTTGCACGAATGATCGAATGAACCTCATGAATACTAGGGGAGGAGATATATCGCCAGGGGAGGAGAGATATCGCCTAGGGTGGGCGATATATCGGCTCCATGGGTATATTTTTGAAAGTTTGACTTTTTGAATTTTAAAAATACCCTTAACCACTTAGACCTGCCTTTGAACGATTTTGACCGAGTTCTAGGCGTCAGTTGAACGAAAATTCAAATCTTTTTTCATTTTAAAATCATTTATTTAGTCAAATTAAAAGGGGTCAGTTTCACTCCTTGAACTCTATAAATAAGACTTAGTGCTCAGCCATTTTCTTCATTCTTCAAGCATTTGATCAGAGCCTCCAAAGTGCTAGTGTTACTATAGAGAGATACACTTGGGTTTTGGGTTAAAGCTTTATCATTGTAAGCTTTTATAAACACTTGGGAAGTGAGGTTTAGTGTCATTTCGGTATTGAGGTTTAGACCAATCCATAAGGTCAACCAAGGTATTTCTATTCCTTAAGTCTAGTTCTTTATAATTCTTTAGTTTCTTTTATTCAAATCCTAACTCTTGTTATTGATTATTGATTAGGTATTTAAGTTCTTGAAACTTAAGGTCCTTCTTGGTAAGTTTCTTCTTGATGGTTTAGTTCCCACATTCATTCTTTATTCTAAAAGATTCTCACCCTTTTCTACTGTTGGTTTATAGGAGTTTCTAAATTCCATTCTTGTTCCCAAATATCCCGGCTTTTGGTAAGGAAAATAGGATAGACTTTATGTGCTTATATGTTATGTTTATGTTATGTTATGTTTATGTTATGTTATGTTTATGCTATGATATGTATATGTATAGTATGTTTTATAGTCCTTGGGCATATGACTTGTCTAGCTAGCAAGCCCCAATAATTTATGGGCATATGACTTGCTTAGACAGCAAGCCCCACAAAAATTTATGGGCATATGACTTGCTTAGTTAACAAGCCCCAAGAAGTATGATGGCCATTGTAGTCTTATATGATATATGTTTATAGTATATGTTTATAGCCTTATGTTTATGATTTATGATTGCTAGTAGATTTTCCTTGCTAGGCATTAGGCTCACTCCTTTATTTTTAGTGTGATGCCGAAAAATAGATATGGAGGCAGAATGATTCTTGGTAGCTTGACTTGTGTGTTGAGGATGAATGGAATGAATGGATTGCGTGTCGATCGAGGACAAAGTTGTTTATTTTAGTCTTTTAATTTTTTTTTCTTAATGTAATTCTGCAATTAGTACATAAAATTATGTTTTATGTTTTGTAAACAATGAGATCCCATACCCTATCACATTTTATTTTACACTTTTATGTTATTGATACAATATTTATTTTAGAGTTTCAACAAAGTTATGAGTATTTCTTATGTATGTTTTATTTAAAATAGTAGCTATGTCTAGTAGTTTTTAATGGTCCAAGTCTTAGAAATAGTTGGGTCATTACAAGATGGATTCTGAAACTTTGAGGACAACTCTAATTGTGTTGCAAGAGGAATTAGCCAATCTAAGGGCTAATCAAGAAAATGTGGCTGAAACAATGATGTTGCAGCAGAGGGAGATTGACAGGCAGCGCCAAGAGTTGAATGAGCGGTAGGCTAACATGGACCGCTAGCAGAGGGATGCCACCGCCACCCTAGAGGCAGCAATTTAGTTGGCCCGAGGACAGCCCGCGCCTGCCTCCCAACCGGATTAGCCACCTAGTACGCACCCACAACAAGGTCGACAATCAGATCATCCCCATCATCACCACAATTCGCCACAACCGGCAAACCCTTAGAGGCTAGAACAACCTCCTGTTACTCAATAGGAGAGTCCGTTCCAGGGTCTTGAGTAGCAGCCACCCTCTCACGCTGGTTGAGATAATCCTCAACAGCAAAGGCAAAATAGGGCTAGGCAATGTCCTAGAAGCCCTAGATGCCAGACGGTTGAGGAGAAAATCCCTCCGAGCAGAGGACAACATCCTTTTGCGAGTAGAAGGCAGGTGGAATTAGGCTCTGCGGTCAGGGGTTCCCCACGATATAATAATTCCCAGGGACCTACTGACCAACGCAGGCCTCCACCCACCTATCAGGACATTCCAGCAGGGAGAGAGGGAAATAGTGTGAACAGCAGATCGTACCGTCATCGATCACAATTTAGAGATGGCCATGATTAGAACGAGGCGGATTTTGGTAGGAGGAATGTTGGTAGGCGACAAGAAGAGAGGGGCGAAGAGAAGAACCCTCCACCAAGGGAGAACCAGCCAATAAGCCAAAATGCTGGGGGGCAACCTAAACAACCAAACGTCTTTGATTGACTGAGCGAGAGCGAGCAAAGGCATAGGGAGGAAGACCTGAGGGATGTCTTCAATGATAGAAGGGAAAGACACGACGAGTATTTCCCCCCATCGCCGGTCGCTCCAATGGTGCCAGGGCCCGACTTGATGCTTTAAATTAGGCAGTCTAGCAACTAGTTGGGAACCGAACATCTCATATTGAATTTGATCGGAGGAAGGGCACTCCATTCATACAAAGAATCACAATGGCAAAGACTCCAAGAAAATTCAAGATGCCGGTCTTACCCAACTTCACTGGATTAGAAGATCCTGTATCTCATGTTAAAAAATTTGAGAAACAGACGGACATCCAAAAGGTGTCAGACAATGCTCCGTGCATAATTTTTCCTGCCACTTTATCTGAGACTGCCCAATAGTGGTTTTTAAGTTCCCTCTAGCCAGCATAGTTTCTTGGGAAATGTTCGTAAATGATTTTTATGGACAATTCTATGCTGGTCGATTACATCCGACCGAGGCCAATCAACTGGTTGTGATACGCCAGAAAGAAGGAGAAACCTTGAAGGGGTATGTCCAATGATTCATGCAGGCAGCTGCTAAGGAAAAAACGGTCGAAGATGAAGGAAACATGATGGCTCTTACGACTGGGGTACGACGCCACTCATCTCTTTGGAACAGCTTGCAAAAGAATGGAGTCAAGAGTACTCAGGAGTTTCTTGATCGAGCAGACAGGTACACCAAGCTTGAGGAGGCCATTTCCAATGAAGGGAAGTCTCCCATAGATGACCAGGGCCCAAAAGAATCTCCCGCCAAAGCCGCCAATGAGTCTGGAAAGACCAACGACAACGACAAAAATAATGGGAAGAATGGGGGAAAGGGGGGAACCACGAGTCAAAAACGTCTGAGAATAAGCACCCAAAAAGTAATAGATACGAGCCAGGGTTCACCAATTATACGACCCTAGTCGATAGCCGAGCAGAAGTGTACCAGGCCACTCACACAACTGTTCCCTTCAAACGACTAGCCCCAATCAGGAAAGATATTTCTAAACGAGATGCTACTAATTTTTGTCGTTTTCATTGCGACTTTGGCCATGACACCAACGAGTGCAACCAACTTAAGGATGAGATTGAGTTCCTTATTAGACAAGGACACCTAAGGAGGTATGTGTGAGCAGCTGGAGGTTCTCAGTAAGAGGCTAAAGGAGGCAATGAGCAGGCACTAGTACGCTAGTGCTCATCCTTTACAGCCAGCTCCAGTTGCTGGTACATTGCTGACCATCTGTGGAGGACCACACATAGCAGGTGATAGTGGGAAGGCGAGGGAGAGATATGCCTGAACCTTACGTCACGACCAGGACATTGAAATGTTGAACGTGGAGGAGTGAACTCCCAAAAAAGCTCGAATAGAGGAAGAATCGATAACTTTCTCTGAGCTTGACGCTCAACATATTCAGTTTCCCCATTCAGATCCTCTGGTCGTGGACGTCCAGATTGCCAATATGATGGTTAAGCGGGTGTTGGCAGATACAGGAAGCTCAGTACACATTATGTATAAATCTTCACTGGAAAGGATGAAATTGTCAGTGCAAGATTTGGAACCATGCAACCAAACCAGTTATGGTTTTTCCGGCAAAGGGATCGCCCCAACTAGGTCAATCAGGCTTCCATTCACAGCAGGAACTGCACCTGCAAACAAGACATTACTCACTACTTTTATAGTAGTTGATTATCCTTCTGCATATAATGCTGTGATTGGAAGGCCTATTCTAGTCGATCTGCGAGCCGTAGCCTCAGTCTGGCACTTGGCCATGAAGTTTCCAACCGATGCAGGGGTAGGATGTGTGTTGGGAAACTAGCGAGAAGCATGGGAATGTTATAATTCCTCAATCACCAAGGAAAAAAGGGGCGATTTGAGGGAAAAAGCGGAGAAAAGGTTGCTGTTGGTAAATGAACCACAAGCCCAATCAGGTGAACAGGTCACCAAATAGGATGTTACCCAAAGCGAGGATAGAGCGCTTTGGGGATTTTGAAGAAAATGTTGGACCCGTGGAGGACCTCGAGGAGGTCCAACTAGAAGAAGCAGATCCGACCAGGGTTGTGAAAGTCGATAAAAACTTAGAGACAACAACCAAAAACAAATTGGTGGAGTTTTTGAAGGAGAACCAGGAGTTTTTGTGATAGACCCAAAGGTGATCAACCATGTCTTAAACATAGAAATTTTTTTTCCACCAGTTCAACAAAAAAGAAGGCTCCTTGACAGAGACAGATCGAAGGCCCTATGAGAGGTAGTCGAGAAGCTGAAGGAAAACAGATTCATGAGGGTAGCATTTTATCCATCTTGGGTCTCTAATCCCGTACTGGTTCCCAAGCCGAATGGAAAGTGGAGGACGTGCGTGAATTTCACAGACTTTAACAAACCTGCCAGAAGGATTGTTTCCCACTCCCAAGGATTGACCAGTTGGACAATGCTACATCAGGGCACGAGATTTTATCATTCATGGATGCGTACTCTGGGTACAATCAAATCAGTATGCATCCACCCGATGAGGATCACACTAGCCTTTGAACAGATATACAGTTGTTCTGCTATAAAGTAATGCCCTTCGGTTTGAAAAATGCTGGTGCAACTTACCAGTGACTGGTTAACCATATGTTCAAAGAATTGATCAGCGTTAGCATGGAGGTATATGTCTATGACATGCTGGTTAAGTCAAAGAAAGCCGAAGAACACATTGAGGACCTTCAAAGATGCTTCAACATCCTGAATAAATATTAGATGAAGATAAACCCCCTCAAATATTCTTTTGGTGTTGGATCAGGGGAATTTTTGCGATTCATAGTAAACTCGCTAGGAATCGAGGCTAATCTCAAAAAGATTCAAGCCCTGATCGAGATGCGGTCGCCTGCCAAGATTAAAGATGTTCAAAGCCTAATTGGGAGGATCGCTGCCCTGAGTAGATTCATATCCAAGACAACAGACAAGTGCGTCCCATTTTTCAATCTACTCAGGGGCAACAAGAAGTTTGAATGGACAGAAGAGTGCAAATAGGATTTTCAGGCGCTAAAGTCCCACATGTCGCAAACAACAATCTTGTCCAAGCCGGTTGAAAAGGAAACTCTGTTCATCTATTTGGCAGTCACAGAATATGCTGCTAGTGCTGTTTTAATCAAAGAAGAAGACAACGTTCAGAAAGAAGTATATTATGTGAGCAAGAGATTGGTGGGAGTAGAGTTGCGGTATCCACCCAATGAAAAGCTAGCCTATTGCTTGATTCTGGCCTCAAGGAAGCTGCGACCTTACTTTCAAGCTCACCCCATCGTGGTGCTCACCGACTAGCCATTACAACAAGTCTTGTAGAAACTAGAAGCCGCTGGATGGTAATTAAAATGGGCAGTCGAACTAGGGCAGTTCGATATTTCTTATTCTCCGCAGGCAGCTGTGAAAGGACAGGCTGTAACGCCCTAAACTCCAGGAACCGTTACGGTGTGCAATTTGAACAGTGCTAAACTCGCTAATCGAGTTATTTGGCCATAATCGTGTAACTCAGTGTGATTAACAGTTTAGGATTAAATTTTTTGGTTAAGATATAACGTTTCTTTAGAATGTTTACTATATACATTGGGATCCCAAAAATATAATTTAAAGGTTCATTAAAAAAAAATATATATATACAACCAGCCGATCTAAGTGGAAAAACAGGGTTTAACCCTAGTTCCTCTTTTAACCCTCGGCCGTGGCGGTTGAGCAGCCGCATATGTACACATCGTCACCTAAGCTCTCCAACTCAAGGATGGTCCAACTTTCTTTTGCCTTTACCTGCACCACATAGCACCTGTGAGCTGAAGCCCAGCAAGGAAACTCAATATGCTTATGAACAGTCATATCATGACATCAAATCATAACGTTCATGCCTAGCAATAACAACCTTAATCACGCATGCAAATAAGTTCAAGTAATGATGGGGTATCCAGGATAAGGAATCCTGCCCTCCTGAGTGGATGACTATCAAGTCAATCCTAATCAGATAAGTGATTTAACACTGGTGGTTCCGGTAACCATGCTGGGCTTATTTCCTTAAATGGAAGAGTGACGGTTGTAAAAGTCACTAAGGTGGGTTCCGTTCCCATTAGCCATGTGATGATACGGTCACCTGTGCTTTACAAATAAGTGATCCTTTCACTAGCTTAAACAAGATAGGTATTTGATGAAATAGTCACCAACATAAACCTACCGAGTGACCATAGAGTCACTACTGTGGGTACCGCTCCCTTAGCCATGTGACAAAACAGTCACCTAGGCCTTTGGCCCTGGCTCTGAGTAACTAGTTATAGACTAGTCAAGCGCTTATAATTTTCATCGAACGAAGGGTCGGTCCGGCATCAACGCTCCATATGAGTCATTCAATGCATATGTCTATTAGATCTAATCTTTTATCGGCTCTGCGTTCATGACGCTTATGCCGTTTCTGACTTTTAGGTTAGTAGCACGCGACCAATGCTGATTTTGATTAGTCAGTGCCATACACAAGTAAGCAATGCTACAAGGCATATATCATATGTCAAATATCCAAATACAGGGCATTCAGCATGCTTACTTACCAATTGCTAGCATAATTAGGATCATGCACAAACACAGAGACTCAAGCTCTGATCAATCTCATATTTAACATTCATGGCATGCCCTAACCACATGTTTCTCGTGCATCACATGCATCACATTTAAACACTTGGCATGCCTCAATAATAACTATGCATGTCATATACAAGGTGCAGTTTTCTTACCTTTGGTCCAAGCACAGGTTACCAATAAATGAGCCACAAGCACGATCCTGATTCCAAGCCCCTAGTGATAACCCAGTCACAACCATAATATAAAACCTCATCAAAATGAGTAATAAAATATTCCCGGACCAAGACCTAGCTTCCGGGACGTCGAATCCTACTAAACCAGGTAGTAGGAACGATCTCGAGGCCTAAGGTTTAAGTTCCCATGACTAAAAACCCATTTTGGCAATTTTTCCTCTTTTGAGCCGCGACCCCAAACATTAGAGACGCAGCCCCACTCAAGTCAGGCCCAAAAATCTTCTTTGACAACATTAGAGCCGCAGGTCTCCCCAATGGAGCCACAACTCAAATAGCCCAGCAGCCCCAAACCACCAGCTTCTTCAAGCTTGAGCCGCGGCGTCCAAGAACAGAGCCGTGGCTCAACCTCGAACCCAGCCAGAAAACCTTCATTTCTTCATTTAAAAACCTTCCAAAAACCTACCCAAACATATCCAAATCCCAAAATTAAAGTTCCAATACATCCCCATGATCCAAAACCAACAAAACCCAAGTCTCAAATCATCCAAAAACTCATCAAAATACAAAATCCAATTCAAGCTTAAAAACTTTAAAAACTTAGAACTTAAAACTTAGATTACCTCCGATTGAGTCATTTCTCAACTATATCCTTTGGATAATAAGCTTCTAATCTTCCCTAGGATCGCTATGCCTCGATCCTCGCTTGAATCCGAGTCCTAGAACTCAAGTTTCCTTTGAAAATGCGATCGGGAGACGAAAATGGAACTTTGAGGGAGAGAGAACTTACTGAACGTTCTTTTTATTTCTTAACAGGTTACTTCGATCTTAAGTAGCCTCAAACAAATCCTAACACTCGGGGTCCCGAAAACGTCCCCGGGGACAAAATAGTCAAAACCTCCAGAATTTTCCCCTGATCTTACTAACTCCCAATTTATCATCAAATACTTATTCCCATTACCCAATAACTTGGTAATGCTAAATACCCCTTGACACACTTCGAGTCAAGAATAAATCATGTTGTGACTATTCCACTAGCTTACCTCCTAGGATCGTCTCGTGCTGAGTAACCCTAGCACAACCAAATAATAATAAAGCACCACACACACATCACATATATGTCAATTATGCTCGAAATGGACAAAATATGAAAATCACCCAATTAATCAGAAATGGGTTCACATGCATATTTAATACACCTAAATGTGCATGTAATCATTTAATAACATAATAAATCAATTATGTCCCTCCCGGCCTCCTAATCAATGTCCTAAACCTTATTAGGAAATCTGGGGCATTACACAGGCTCTAGCAGACTTTGTCGTAGAATTCACCAGGATTCCAATAAGCGAGCCGATGGAAGAGACTGAAGGTCAAATTCAAGTTCCTTCTTGGAAATTGGTCATAGATGGCTCTTCCAATGAGCACAATGTAGGAGCAGGTCTGATCTTAATTACACCAGAAGGACATCGGTTCCATTGTGCAATCCGATTCAGCTTTACAACGTCCAATAATGAAGCTGAATATAAGGCTCTGCTTGCAGGATTAAGGCTAGTCAAGGACATGGATATAAAGTCACTAGAAATTTATAGTGATTCCCAGCTAGTGGTTAATCAGATTATGGGGGAATATCAGGCTAGGGGTCTCAAAATGGTTGCTTATTTGAACAAAGCAAAAGACTTATTGGCACATTTTGAAAGGTATACTCTCCAACAAGTGCCCCACGATTAGAATTCAAATACTGATGCCTTGGCCAAGTTAGCAAGCGCGAAGGATGCTAACACCTTGAACATAGTACTAGTTGAACATTTGTCGGCACCGAGTGCTCAAGCAGAAGAGTCTTCACTGGTGATTCAAGCGACAGACACATGGATGACGCCCATCATTAAATACCTTGAGCAGGGATTGCTGCCAGCAGAAAGAAACAAAGCAAGGACTCTCTAGAGACAGTCGACTCGATTCATTCTGGTTGACAAAATTCTATAAAGAAGAGGATACTCGATGCCTTTGTTACAGTGTGTTTCTAAAGAGAAAGCTAAGGAACTAATGTAGGAGGTCCACGAAGGTTTCTGTGGAGATCACACTGGGGAGCAGAGTTTGTCGAAAAAGATCTTAAGGCAAGGGTATTTCTGGCCTACCATGAATGAGGACTCTATGGATTTCATTCAGAAATGTGACAAGTGTCAAAGATTCTCCAAGATACCACGAGCAGCCCTTAATGAGCTCAAACAAATGCAAAGCCCGTGGCCATTCGCAATATGGGGGATTGACTTGATCGGGTCTTTACCCACAAGAATAGGGAATGTCAAATATGTAGTAGTTGTTGTTGACTACTTCACAAAGTAGGCTGAAGCTGAGCCACTGGCAACCATAACGACCAAGAATGTTTTGGATTTTGTGGTCAAGAATATTGTGTGTAGATATGGGTTACCAAGGAAAATTGTCTCGGATAATGGCACACAATTTGACAGTGATCTTTTCACCGATTTCTGCGAGAGGCACGCGATTGTAAAAAGTTTTTCATCAGTAGCTCATCCACAAGAAAATGGATTGGTTGAGGCAGTCAACAAGACCCTGAAGGACACCCTGAAGAAAAGGCTCGTAGAAGCAAAATGGGCATGGCCAGAACAATTACCAGAAGTCCTTTGGTCATATAGAACATCCCATCGAACAATAACAGGTCATACGCCATTTTCCTTAGCATATGGGTATGAGGCCATGTTGCCTGTTGAGGTTAACCCACCATCACATAGAAGGTTGACATACGATCAGGCTACTAATGATCAACTATTGATGGAATCCTTAGACTTGATCGATGAAAGGCGCGAACAAGCTCAGCTTCGAGTAGCAGCTTACCAACAAAAGTTCGTGCGATATTTTAACTCTAAAGTACGTGAAATAAAGTTTAATGTGGGAGATTTGGAACTTAGAAGAGTTTTTCTCAACACTTGCTACCAAACTGCCAGAGTACTCGGATTGAACTAGGAAGGTCCGTATATCAGATTGAAGAAGTTCTTCAACCAGGCACATATAAACTTGCTCATTTAAACGGAGATCTCATTCCTCGCTATTGGAATGGAGAACACCTACGCAAGTACTATCAATAAACAGTTCTTTTTAAAGAACTGACTTTTATTAATTTTACTTCTTACAAGTTTATGAACAAGGGCTAGTCAGTTATATGGCTAGTCACTTACAAGTGTAAGATCAATTTTTGATCACGCGTACAGAGACGAATTTGTCCATTTATTACGAGAAATAAAAGGAACTGTACACAACCAATTATTCTTGTCAAATTATTGTATATATTACAAGTAGTTGCTCATTATGTGTGTTGTTTTGCTATATTATCGTTATTGATTATAAATACGTGAGCAGTAATGTTCGAACAAGACTTGGTCATGGAAAGTGACCGAGAACCCTAAGCTCCTCGATCACTTTGGGGGCATATAAGATACCAAGCAAGCAAAGAATATCAACATGTATATGTAAACACACGAGCAAAATAAGGGAAAGCATACTACGGTACTTAGAGTATTTTTTCAAAATGTTTAGTTTAAAGTTTTTGTAAAATCATAACAAAGTGCTATGCTAAGTTCGGTCATACAGAAAGATGATATCATAATAGCAAATATTATAATATCAAAATGAAATGTTTTACACTATGAGTAGTTACTGCTCGAATGTAAATTAATAAATTAAAAGGATAACTGCCTTGAGCAGCAAAATTGTCTCGACATTACGAACCATAGTTCGTATGTCCTAGTTACAAAATAAAAACAAAAATAAATTAATCACTGAGCTGTAGGAGGATCCGGCTCAAATTGCTGGTTGACGGTGGTCCCCGCATCATCTTCAACAGCCTCGGTGCCAGTTTCCAGGGAGATTTCAAGGGACTCCTGAGCTTTCTGTTCCTCCGCTAGACAAGCAACACACTTTTCCAGTTCAGCCTTTTTTACTTGCTTGGGAAGATAGTCAAATTTTGTCTTTGGATTGTTCTTCCATAACAAGTAGAAGCAGTTGAAAGTTGCTCCTTTGAACTTCTCCAAATTGCAAGCATTGGTTTCCTTGAGCAGTTTTGTTCGCTCCTCCAGCTCAGCAGTTTCCTTTCGGCTAATCACGAGGTCATCTTGAAGTTTGGATGCTTCTTTGAAGTTAATCTCTGAATCCTCCTTAAACTTCTCCTTGACTGCAGTAATTTTGACAACTGACTCTTGGCATCTCCTCAGCTCCTCGCTAAGGTTGGCAACTCTAGCCTTGGTCGCCTTAAGCTCTTCGGCAACTCTGGCCTCGACCGCCTTCACCTCTCCAGCATGTATGGCCTCGGCTGCCTTCATCCCCTCGGCATAGCTGGCCTAAACTGCCTTGATCTCCTCAGAAAATCTGGCCTTGGTCTCCTCGGCTCGGTGCCAGCTGTGTCCTATGGTGAGGATATCCTGTGAATAGAAAAAGAAAAGTAAACCAGTCAGGAGCTATTAAAGAAAGTGTTGTTCAATTAAAGGAAAAAGAAGAAACACGCTTACACTGAGGACTTTAGATAGTTCACGGCTGAGGACTTGGCTATTCGATAGTGGAGGAAGATGCGGGAAGGCTTCCTGGCTGCGGCGGTGCTTTGAAAGCCTTTGCAACTTCTCATAAGTAGCTTTGAAGGCACTACTCATTGGGTCATTGGTCGAGGGTCTCCTCCCCGGCTTGGGGGGGAGGCTACTGCAAGGATAAGGAGGAGGAGGTGTCATATTTCTAGAAGGAGTGGACGCTGGGGGAGGCGCTGGAGGGTCCTCTGTTCGAGCCTTTTTCTTGGAGGGATCATTGCCGCTCCCCCCCCCCCCCTCGGTGTCTCTTGCTCGCCTTCTTTTTAGTCACAGGAGCTTTGGCATTGGTGTATATGTCGAAGGATTCCTCAGAAGGCATGACTGCAAGATAAAAACAATCGACCAGACAATATAATTTAGAAGAGCATGGAAATAATGAAAAAAGGAAATTCTAAGTAATATACCTGAACTATTACTACTGGTCGATATATTATTTATAGAACTACTGCTACACTCACTCTCTGCCTCGAAGAAGTCTGAATTAAAATTACTGGTTGTAAATTTAAAGTTTCCATCCCTGTCAAATAAATGAAAGGGGATAGGCAGGCTATCTAAGAGTAAGAAATCCATACCATTCTCGTCGGAGGACTCGAGTACAGGGCTGGTGTACTCCGGAAGTTTTTGCTTGCCTCTCCCATGTTGGGCAAGGGCATCGATAGCCCGAGGGTTGCTGGAGGGTTCCCGGATGGTCACTCATGTAGCCCTTCATCTCAGGGGTTATGACACATCCTGTTGCTGCTCGGGGATTTCCTCTCCAGTAGCACTCCCCGCGGTGGACTCCCTCACTTCCATGTGAGGAGCCAAAAGGCCGACCAGCCTTAGATTGCTCTCGGTGACTAGATGCTTGACGCTCTTCTTGATATTCATCATGCTAGCCAGAGCTGCGGCCCTCATTGTAACGTCCTACGTTTTTGGGTACCTTTAAACGACTCGGGTCGGGATTTTTCCCCAGGGTTAAGAATATTATTTTAAATAATATTATATTTTGTTTGTAAGTGTAACGCCCTACTTCCTTAGAGCCGTTACTAAGTGATTTTTAAGACAAAACAGTGTGCAATGAACTCGCTAACCGAGGTTTTGAGACAAAAGTGTGACTAATTAAAATTTAAGGCTGTAATCTTAGAAAATGCATCGTTTCATTTAAAACTGCTGGTATTAAACATTTGGGATCCCAAAATAAGGTTTGAAAACTATTTACATCTTGAAATAAGTTTACAGTTGGTAAATCATAAAATCATAGATTATTACAGCCATTTTCAAATAAACCCCCAACCAAAGCAGTCGGGCAGGCCAAACATGTACACGTCGCTTCACGCTCTCCGTACTCATGGTTGGTTGACTCAGTCATTGCCCTTACCTGCAACACAGAGCACCCGTGAGCCGAAGCCCAGCAAGAAAACTCATGCAGAACATAACATATGCAATATATACAGTTTATCATAACAGATAATCCACAAATAAACAAATCAACCATTAGACTAAGCAAACACGGCCATGCTGCCCCAGAAACCTTACCAAAGCCCTGGGGTATCGGTTCTCACCGCGAGGATAACTCATGTATCCCTTGGGTCCCACCCTGAATATAGCATAACACATGTATCCACCGGGCCCCGCCCTGACTATAGCATCCCATGTGCTAGGTGTTACTTTCGGCCCCACGGCCGCCCCGGCCTACGCCGTACTCGGCCCCACGGCCGCCCCGGCCTACGCCGTACTCGGCCCTTGCCGCCCCGGCCTATGCCGTACTCGGCCCTTGCCGTTCATTTCATCATAATCACACATATAGTACATTCGAAATGAACATTCACACACATCACAGTTCATTTAAGGTTAAACATTTGCACACAACACAATCTGGGGCCATGCCCTGCATTCATCTCATCATGCAACATGCAATATAGGGCCATGCCCGGCAATCACACTATGGGCCCACGCCCTATCCTACGGGTGTTATAGTTTTCTTACCTTTCCAATCAATAGCTTAGATCACCTGACTCCTTGAGCACGATCCCACTCGAGCCTTAGCGCACACCTAGGCACAAACATAGGTCAAAGTCAACACCGAACCCCAAGTCCGAATACCTAGCCTCGGGACCAATCCCGAGCCCCCGGGAAGTCCCAAATCCCCAAAACAAAGTGGCGGAAACAAGCCCCGAACCCTAGGTCAAAATCCCTCATCAAAACTCAAAAATTCCCCTCTGTGAACAGTGCAGCGCTACAGCGCTCTAAAGAGGGCGCTGTAGCGCTACAAGCAGAATGCACCCCCCCAGAAACAGGGACTAGCGCTACAGCGCCCACTGACTAGCGCTGTAGCGCTAGTTGCAGCCCAGAAAACCCAAAATCACATTTCTGCGATTTCCTTCAACCAATTCAATCCCAAACTTGTCCAAACCTTTTCCAAGCCCAAAATCAAGCTTATACACACCTCACACTCATCCCAAGCATCCCAAGAACTCAATCCCAAGCTCAAGCAACCCAACAACTCAAAATCTACCATGAACAACCCTAAACCAGAAATTCATGTAAACCACAAAGATAGAGTCTTAGAAATCATACCATTAATGTAATTTCGACCTTGATTCAACCCTAGGCCTCCTTAGCTTGCTCATCATCAAAGCTTGACCTGCTTTTCCCCAAAAGTCCCATCCATTTAGCTCAAAAACACAGCTCAAAACCAGTAAAGCCCTAAAACTGAAATCCTCAAGAACTTACCTCAAGTTTAAGATGTTCTTGCTAATCCTTGCCAAGTCTTCAAGTGTGACCTTAAGATTCTTGATGCACAGCCTATCCTAGCTCCCCACTGAGCTTGACCTCAAGAAAAATGAAGAGAAGAGGTGCTAGAACCCCCAAACCGATCCCTTAGAAAACCCATCAGTTTTCTCTCTTTTCTTTCTTTCCTTTTTCCTTTCTTTTTCAGCCCCTTTACTCTATTCTACAAAATCCACTAAGTGTATAAAGCCTTATTTATTCTATCTTCAAAAGCCAATTGACCAAAATGCCCTCCCTATTAATTCTAAACCCTTTTACCCAAGTAGGGCCATTTTAGTCATTTACCCAATTCCCGCTAATCCTCAAGTGTCTCTAATATTTTCCCGTTGCTTCCCAATACCTGATAAATCACCAAATAATTATCCCCCATCATCAAAATAAATCTCAATCTATTTCTCTGAATTCCTGTTCATACCTCCAGGCTCGCCCCGAGCCGGGTATAAATTCCCGTCATGAATTTCCGCTAGCCTGCTCACTAGGATCGCCTCGAGTCACAAATCACAGATACATCCACATCACAATGTGGTCTCAACAATCATCACATAACAATGCAGTTATGCCCAACATGGCCAAAATTACAATTATGTCCTTCTAACACGATTCGGGCCTACATGCATACTAACATACATAGTCATGCATCTCAGATAAACAAATGGTCATATAACATGCTTTAAATCATAAACATGCATTTAAATCATTAAAATCACACATAAATCCCATCATGCCCTCCTGGCACGCTAATCAAGGCCCTTAAGCCTTAATAGCGGATTTGGGTCGTTACAGTAAGTATTCCATGAGTTATTGCTAGCCAAAATATGAATTTTGTGATTTTAAAAGTCAAGATAAGACTTTCGGTCCTGGACCGACACAAAAACTCTGATCGGGTAAAAATCTCGGAAAATAAAATGAAAAATCATGGCAATTATATTTTGGGCATAAAATACATTCATAAAAGTTAAAGTTTGGTCAAAAATAATAAACCTAAAAGAAAATGGAAATTTTAGGGCATTTTGTGTTAAATGCCTAATTTTACCGAAATGGGGAATTTTATTCCATGAATGGACCTTAGGTTAAATTTTACTATGTGATTAATTAAATTAAATGTGAGAGACATTTAATTTAATTAATTAATGTTAAGTTTGGTGATTAAAACTTAATAAGAGTGAAAAAAAGGTGTCAAAAGCCAATTTGGACTTTTCTTCTTATGAAACCTTTATTAACCTTTATAAAAAAAAAAAAAATGAAATGATCATATATGGCAAAGGGTGGCCGGCCATGTGGTGTTTTAGAGTGGTGTGAACCCAAATTTTTATAAAATTTAAATCCCATTTAATTAAGAAGTCAAGTGGGCAAGTGGGAGGAAAACACTTGAGTGTTTTTTAGATAAATTAGATAGTATATAACTCTTCCATCCCTCCCCAACCGACCACACCACCCTCTCTCATTCACTCATCTGATTTTTTAAGACCATTCAAAGTGTTCTCTCAATATTCAACCTCAAGAACACCAAGGAAAACTTGGAGGCTAAGTCTTGGTCTAGGAAGTATTTTCCCTAAGGTAAACCTTCACTAATCTAGGCTTTTGTAAAGTTTTAAGCTTAGAGTTTCAAATAGCTAATTAACTATGTTGTTGGGGGAAGTTGGTTAGGGTTTTTGAAAGGTTTTGGAGGAGCAAAAGCTAATAGGAAGGTCCAAACCTTAAGCAAGAACACCAAAGAGGTAAAAAGTTTACTTTTGATGATTTTGTTGTAGGGTTTTTAGTTTTAAGCATTATTTTGTATATCTAATGCTTAAAGTTTCTTGTTGGTGATGTAATAAGGTTATGGTAGTTGTTTAATAATTTTTATGATGCATGTGTATTGATTTTTGAAAATGGGAACCAAAACCCCCAAGGGTTTTGTAGGATACCCTAAAACAAAACATGTTTTGAGCTGTGACTTCCAAGGGGTCAAGCAGCCACTGTATATTGGTTTTGTAAAATTTAATTGTACTGTGATGTTGTTGAGATTGAATACATAAAATTGAGCTTTTGAAACACAAAAAAATGTTTAGAAATGAGTAAGTTATGCTATTTCAAAGTTTAGGTAAAAAAACTGTTTTTTCGTATTCTTATTTTCGGAACCAAGTTTGGACAGCCACTGTATAGGGAAAATAAACCCAGTTTTTTCTAAAATTTTGTGGACATATTACTGGCATAACCTATTATTCCACTGTAAATTTTGGTAAGAAAATATTAAACGGTTTGAAAGTTATTAACTGTCAAAGTTTGGAAAAAATAAGGACTTGAAAATAAGGTCATTTTTACCTCATTGTTGGAAAATGATTTCACCAATAAAAAATGCTCATTTTGACCTAAGATTTTTCAAAGACCTAAATGGCATAACAAAAATGGAATTGGGAAATTTTGGTAACAATTGGGTAAGTAAATTTCAAGTTATGAACTAACGAAGTATGTAGTTAAAAATGTGAAAAATAGGTTTTTCACACTTAGTGTAAAAATGAGATTTTGGAACATAAGGTAAAAAGTAAAATTTTGCTTATTTCAAGATATAAATTGGTAAGTCTTGAAATCATATTTTCACTAAAATTACCCCCTTTGAGTTTAAATGAATTATTTTTATTAAAGAGTTTTTATTCTTTTTAAAAACAAGAGATTTAATTTATTAATAGTTAATAAATTAAAAGAGGGTTTAAAACCTTATATTTTGAGAAAATAATTAAATGAATTATTTTTCTAGTAAGTAAAATTGATTAATTGCTTTTGGAAAATTTATTAGTCAAGATGAGAAATTTATAACGGTTTTCCTAATTAAGACAAATTAGGCAATTTTCTTAAATCGGTTTTTAGATATTAAAAACCTTAAGAAAACAAAAAGGAAAATTTAAAGAGTTTATTTTCTTTTAAAATAATTATGGAATTTATTTGTATTTTCTGGATATAATACCGGCTAAAATCTTACATATTTTAACCAACTAGTCGAAAGTGCGGGTTAATAGCGATACCTTGAAAGAGTAAGATTTTTAGCGGGTTGTGGGGAAATACCATTGTGATACCCGAGCCTAGGTATCGAGACCTTAGGATAGGTCTCCCCGAGACTTAGGGTTTAGTCTCGAATATTTTGTATAACTTTCCTTAATAGGTTTAAAACCAAATAAGGACTGTAAATCCTTACAAATGACTTTTATTAAAATGACCAAACTGCCCAAAATAATAATAATGAATTATGAGTGCCATAATTAATCCGAGTATACTGTATGGATAACTACAGTATTGGCTAAGCGTAACTGGACTGAACGTTGGAGGGTGAAAACTTGCTGAGCGCTAAGGACTCCAAGTAAGTCAACTTATATTGTATGGCTGCAACATGAAATGATTATTGTCTTGTATGTTAGTATAGGGATACATGCATATATATATATAGGCTGTCATAGAAAGTTGCTTAGAGACGTTAGTCTAGTGAGTGCTGATTTAGAAAATATGAACGGTAGAAGTCCGTCATATCCTAGACGGTTGATCCCCGTCACACTGCTTGATTTTATTTATGTCCGGTTCATTACCGCGACGAGTGGCCATGCGATGAGGATAAGCTGGTTAAACCTAGGGGCGCCAAGATAAATGGGACCTAGGGGCCCTCATGCTTACTTAATCATTGGACGGTTAGAATCCGAGCAAGTGTTCTGATAAGTTATTCCCGGATAGCAGTCGTGAATATTGGCCATTCCGTGAGAGTGCCTAGAGATACTAGGGGTTGCCAAGATTGAGTGAGGTTGAACACCCTAGGGGCAGCTGCTCACCAGCACCACTGATTAACATAGAAGTCTCCGTAAAACCGTGTAAATTGGATTACACTCTTGAATAAGTAGCGATGCCCTAGGTAACACGATAGTTACCCTTGATGAGAATATTTATTGGCTAGATCTTAGTGTGGAGACTCGGTTCTCTTTTACAGATTAGCAATTATGTTGGAGGGTGCGTTACGCATGAATTGTTAGAAATTGTCGAGCGTTGGTCTCGAATTATGTTGTGATATAATATATCTGCTTGCTCTGGGATTTTCTGAGTGCAGGGATATAATTGTTGATAAGATATAGTTGTGATATAATATATCTGCTTGTTCTGGGATTTTTCTGAGTGCTGGAGTCTTCCTTGCAAATGTACATGTGGACCGACCTTTTGGGAAGCCTTTTTATTTTTGGAAATGTTGTGTAATTTTCCTAAACTAGGCTCACTCTAATCTTTATAAAACATGTTTGTAACTAAATGTTAAGTATGGCCATACGACTTTTTAAAAAGTTTTTTTTTCTATGGGTTTTTGAGACATTTTGTTAAATGAAAACATTTATATTTTCGCATTATCGAGTCTTGAAAATCCGGGTCGTTACACTCATCTCCATCTCTAGAGTGGGGTCTGGTCGGTAACATGGACCTACACACAACATCAATGTTCTAAGGACAGTGAAGAAAATTCTAGCAGAAAATAAACGACCAGTGATTGAGAGATTTACCTCCTCAGGTGAAGGCTAGGTTGTTGGTGACCACGTCCATCGTAAGGAAGTATTCCTAGAAGTACTTTCCTACGTTGGATTTGTAGGTGACGTCACTCAGGAATATGCGAGTAGATTCCTAGTGACAGAAATGGAAAAACCCCGTGTTGTTCAGGTTGGGGTTGGACTTGAGATCGAATAGGTAGTTGATCTCGTGCAGTGTGGGCACATGCCACTTCTTATGGTTGTAAAGGATATAGAGTGCTGATAGTACTCGATATCCATTAGGAGTAATTTGGAAGGGGGCGACCTCGAAGTAATTGGCCACCCCTTGGAAAAATTCGTGTAGGGGCAAGATTGCCCCTGCCTTGATGTGGAACCTCGACCAGGCACTGAAGGTGCCTCCAGGCACGTTTGCCCGTTGGTCGGAGGTAAGTTTGATTAAGGTAACCCCAGGAAGACTGTACTTTTTGAGGTACCTTGTCACCGTCCTAGCCGATATAACACTAGGAGGCGCGACATACCAGCCAACTTTTGGTCGAAGGCCATTGCGAGGCCGGGCATTGGGTTGGATTTCTGGTGGTGCAACATTTATAGGCTGAGGATCATTTGAAGGAACCTCGTTGTCGACTGCTGGTTGGTTAGAAGGAGAATTGGTGGTTTTCTTTTCCTACGAGCAATGTGTTTAACACGACCCATGTATGGCGGACAGTCTGGTGATCTGGTCGTGGGGTTTTGTTGAGAAGATGGAAAGTTAGAGAAAGGAAGTGGCGGTTGTTCTTGATCTTTGAACAACAATGCGAGAAGATCGTCGTCTATTGGCCTCTCACCTCCCCAAGGATCATGCATGAATATCTGAGAAGAGAAAAGGGGAAATGAGAATCTACGACCAATAGATAGAGAAGAGGAAGTGTAAAGATAACGTTGCTCATGTATAGAAGTTAAGCTTTTATACGACTAGCAGCATCCTAACGTAAACACTAAAAACATGCGAACAGTTTGGAAAATGGATCAAACAGTGAAAAACTTTTCGACTCTGAAAAATGGCAGGAAAAACCCAGTTTTTCCGAAAACAATAAAATAGAATTTTTACTTCGATCTTGGGCCCTAAAGCAGTATTCCTACTTCCCACACATATTTCTAAGACTAACCTAATGTTTTCTACTGCCTAAAGTATCTATTCTATCATGTTTCTGTGTACAAACCCGATCACCCAAAATTTTTCTCAAGAACATCAAGAACTCAAACCAGAAAAATGACGAAATTTATTCTAGATTGTACAATAGAGAAGACGACTTCAGAAACTTACTTGGATTGTGGTTTTCAGAGAAATCACAAAGATATTGCTCAGAGTTGATCGAACACATCTTGGATTGCCGAAGCTTTCTGGGTCTCTCTTGAGAAATTCTTTTGAGTTCTTGAGGAAGGAGAAGGAAATGGTAAAAAGTTAAAAGTGGGAGAGGTGATGTATTTATATTGATCGTGGTGCAGTTAAAGAGGCAATGATGGGGGTAAGTTTTCGATGCATGGGAAATCACATTAGTCGTCAAAATATTTTTGGGAAACTGTAATGGTCATGATTGCTTACTTTTTCAAAAAGGTGCTGACAGATGTAACAAGTCAGAAGAAACACTAGTCGAGTAAGTTTATTATATGCTGGTTGTAGTAAATAAACTTGGGGAGCAAATGTTTACCCGAAAAAGATTCACCTGATGATGTGGAAAAATTAGTCTGCACGTGGATTGCATGTGTCTATTTTCGTGGGTATGTTTTGTTCGACCATTGATCAGAAGAGGATTCACCCAACAGAAGGCATATTTCATGGGCGACCAGGCTGATCGCAGTATTTCAGATATCTTTTATAGATTTGTAATCTCGCATTTATGTAATAATTGTAATTTCCATTATTATTTGAGATACGCTTGTATTAAATGTAATCAAGGCCCACCAGCCTATAAGGAACTCCTTGAGCCTATAAATAAGACGCAAAGAGCTCAAGAGAGGGGATTTTTGGATCTTTAGAGAGAATTATAGTGTTTTTATCTGCCAAATTTGTATTCATCTCCAAGCTTGTGAAACTCATGAACCCTAGTTCATTGATCGCAGGTTTTGGAAATCTACATTAATAAGAACACTAAGTGGACGTTGGTCATTATAATCTCTAGGGTCGAACCACTATAAATCTTTATGTCATTTATCTTTTTGGTTTAATTTCATCTCATTTCTGTCGTTTTACTTCACGCTGTGTCGTTGGCAAAATCGAGGGTCAACAGTCCCAACTAATTTCTTGAGGGTTACCAAGTTCACCAGGGGACTCAGACCCAAGATTGAGCTAGGAGTCAAGCTTGCAAACCCTGGAACTACTTCTTACGTCGATGCTCTAAAAATGGATATAGAGGTGGAAAGGCTCCAAGAAAATGTTAGTAAGGAGGAGGCAAGCAAGTCTGAACCCAAGCAGCAAAATCAGACTCAAAATGGTAGAAACAACAACAACCACACCCACAACAATAATGGGTAGAAAAGAAAGCATCCTGATAATAAGCAAGCCGATGCTAACAAATGAGCACGGGTAAACAATGGAAATAATAGGTCGGGTTATGTGGAATACCCTCAGTGCTCCAAATTCCAGAAAAGACATCCTTAGGAGTGTCGTGCAAACACCAAGGGTTGTTTCAATTGTGGCCAGGAAGGTCATCGAAAAAAGGATTGTCCATAACTCAAAATAGAAAAAAAGAAGGACGACAAGATGCTTCCAGCCAGAGTCTTTGCCTTGACCCAGGGAGAAGTCGAAGCTAGTAATAAAGTGGTCACAGGTCAGCTTCCTACCCTCAATAATATATGTTCAGTATTTTTTGGTTTGGGACCAACACACCCGTATATCTCGTTAGGAATGATAGAAAAATTAGACAAACCTTGTGAAAGATTTAGAACTAGGTTTGTTACGGAATTGCCTTCAGGCGATGTAGTCCTATCTTCACGAATAGTACGAGGAGTACCGATCAAAGTCGAGGGCACAAAACTAGAAGGAGACCTAATAGAGCTAGAAATCAAGGACTTCGACGTAATACTGGGCATGGACTGGCTAGCAAGGCATGGCACAACCATCGACTGTAGATGTAAGCAAATAACGTTCAAAACTCCTGATGGACATAAACTATGTTTTATGGGAAAGGTTTCAGAACTACAAACACCACTTATCTCATCTCTCAAAGCTCAGAGGATGATAGAGAAAGGATGTCACACATTCTTAGCAAGCGTCACGAATGTGGTACAAGAAACACCATTAAAGGTTGGAGACGTTCACATTATAAAGGAATTTCCAGAGATATTTCCTGACGACTTACCAGGGTTACCCCCTACTCGCAAAATTGACTACACAATTGAACCAGTACTGGGAGCCGAGCCTATCTCAAAAGCACCATACCGGATGGCACCTACTGAACTCAAGGAGTTGAAAACGTAGTTACAAAAGCTCTTAGACTTGGGTTTCATCAGACAGAGCCATTCGCCCTGGGGAGCACCAGTTATATTTGTGAAAAGAAGGATGGAATCATGCAGATGTGTATCAATTACCGCAAGCTGAACAAAGTGACAGTTAAGAATAAGTACTCGATACCCCAGATCGACGACTTATTTGATCAACTCCGAGGAACGACTGTATTTTCAAAGATTGATCTACGGTCTGGTTATCACCAGCTCAAAGTAAGGAAAGAGGATATACCAAAGACAACTTTTATGACTCGATACGAACATTACGAGTTTCTAGTTATGTCTTTTGGTCTTACCAACTCTCTAGCCGCATTTATGGACTTAATGAATCAGGTCTTCAAGGATTACTTGGAAATTTTTTTTGTAGTGTTCATTGATGATATTTTGGTGTACTCCAAGGATGAAGTCAAGTATGAGGAACATTTAAGACTGACCATGCTACATCAAAATGAGCATCAACTTTATGCAAAGTTCAAGAAATGAGAATTTTGGCTATCGTAAGTAGCTATAACGACCCAAAATTGCTAATAAGGCTTATGGGCCTTGATTAGTGTGCCGGGAGGGCATAATTGGTATTAATGTGAATACATGATTAAATGCATGATTATGTGATATGCATGATTATATGACTATATGGATATGTGAAATGCATGTTTATGAGAATTAATATGCATGTGGGCCTTGTTTAGTTTATAAGGGCATATTTTTAATTTTGGCCTGTTGAGGGCATAGATGTAATTATATGTGATCAATTGTTGAGACCACATTATTATGTAGATATATTTGCAGCATATGGCTCGAGACAGTCTTTGTGAGCGGTTTGGCAAAATAGTCACGGCGGGGAGTAATACCCGACTCAGGGGGAGCCTGGGGTATTTTTGGGAATTTAGAGAATATGTTGGGAATTATTAGATATTGAGTAAATAATTGGTAATTACTTGGATGACATGATTAATTGGTAAATATTAGGAACACTTGAGGAATTAGCGAGAATTGAGGGTAAATGACTATTTTGACCCTTAGATTAAATAAAGGAGAAATTAGTATGTGGAGGGGCAAATTGGTCTTTTCCATAGAGGGGATATACTCTGATTTACATAGGAAGAAAACAGAAGAAAGTAGAACTTCCCTGCCTCTTCTCTCTCACGTACTCTTCTCTCTCACTCCTCCCTTGTTGAAGTTGGAAGCTAGGAAGGAAAAGAAGGGCAAAAGCTAGGCTTGGGCTGGGGATTTTTGAAGGAAAATAGAAGGAAATTGGAGAGGATTCAAGCTAGTTGTTAAGGCTAAAATTGGTGTGGAATCAAGCCATAATTGAGGTAAGTTTTGGTCTGTTGATTTGCCAAGAATATAGCCTAGATTATGTGTAGAATTGGACTGAGTAGTTTAATGTTTAAAAGATGGGTTAGTATGGTTTGAGTAGAATTAGACTATATTTTCGAGTGATGGATTCTGGTTGAGTAGGGGTATTTATTCTGGTATAATTGTTTAGGGGATTAATATTTTAAGTAGGTGATTTAATTTTGAACTAGTGTTGATTTGAGGGGAATTGTTGGGAAAAAAAATTCTTGGTAGAACTTAGGTGTTCTTGGCTGGGAGAAGGAGGAGAAAACCCAGGTTTTCTCTGGGTTCGAAGGGCACACCGCGACCCAGCCTGGGGGCGCCATGGTGCATGTGGCTCTTCAGTCCTGGGTTGCTCTCTGACTTGGGGCAAGTCGTGACTTGCTAAGCCAAGTTGCGACCCGCCTGGGGATTTTCACCTTATAATTATTTTTAGAGTTGGTAAGGCTCGGGGGTTTGAACCTAGATGCTTGGGACAATTTCTACTACCTAGTTTAGTGGAAATTAAGGTCTCGGAGGCTAGTTACTGTCTCCTAAGTATTTTATTTTGATTGGAAGTTGATGGATAACAATGGCCCTTGTGACGAGGTTTATCGCCAAGGCTCAGGACTGAGGATCGTGCTCGGGACTACTCTATTATCTCTGCTCATAATTCAAGGTAAGAAAACTGCACCCTTTGCGTGGGTGTGTTGGGACTGGGATTCCCTATATTTGAATACAATGTTGTATGATTATAATATGCCATGTGAGCATGAAATAACCAACCTAAGAGTGCCGGGATTTATATTTGCGCACAAGACGCGGCTTGGCCACTAGTAGTTGAGATTAATTAAATTATCACTGAGCTCGGCCTAAGCGAGCTGGAGTCAGTGGGTTAACATTGGGCTCGACCTAAGTGAGCCGAAGACAGTGGGTTAAACAGAGGGTGTGGCCTAAGGACGTTGACCCTGAGTATTGTATGATGTGTTTACCGTTGTTAATCTGATGATTATGGCTTAGTGAATATCTGAATAATAACTGATGATTCCGTGATTATCGTTATTGATTATGTGTCTGCTATGACCTGTTGAATATCTAGTTAATGTTTTATGAATTATTTTGATTATTGTTATTTTTTTGCTCTTTATTATGGTTTTCTTGCTGGGCCTCGGCTCACGGGTGCTACGTGGTGCAGGTAAAGGCAAGGGTGAGATGAATCAACAATGGGTTGGAGAGATTTTGGGGCGAGGAGTACATTGTTAGCTGCTCGGCCGCCACAGTCAAGGGATAGCACAAGGACAGAAACCTAAAATGTATATTTTGCCATTAGAGTGGCCTTGATTGTATATAACTTTTGGAATTTTGTAAATCTGTCCTTTAAACCCTGTTTATGGTATCCCATGTACTAAACATTCATTTTATTGAAAACTACCTATTTATGACCAAAATCTTTTAATCCTAACTTGTTTATGACTTTAGGTTCATATTTTCCTTTAAATGACTTGATTAGCAAGTCTTGCACTATTTTAAACACACAGTGTAATAGTCTTGGTTGTTCAGTGCGTTACAGAAGCGTTTCTCGGCCACATAGTATCCAAGGATGGAGTCCCAGTAGACCTAGCTAAGGTAGAGGCTATGAAGGATTGGCCAAGACCTAAGAATGCTCCAGAAGTAAGAAGTTTTCTCGGGCTAGTAGGATATTATTGAAGATTTGTAGAAAGATTTTCTAAGAAAGCCACTCCGCTTACCAACCTGACCCGGAAACAACAAAAGTTCAACTGGACAGATAAATCTCAAGAGAGCTTCCAGTTGCTATAAGATAAATTATGCTTAGCACCAATACTTGCGTACTGACACCCAACGATAAATTTTTAGTATATTGTGATGCGTCCAAGTAAGGTTTCAGATGTGTGCTGATGCAAAATGACAAGGTGATAGACTAATCCTCAAGGCAGCTGAAGGAATACGAGCAATGCTATCCAACACACGGTATGGAGTTGGTAGCGGTGGTCTTCACATTGAAAATCTAGCGCCACTATCTTTATGGAGAACGGTGTGAGATTTATACGGACCACATGAGCTTAAAATATTTCTTCATGCAAAAGGAGCTCAACATGAGACAGTGCAGGTGGTTAGAACTAGTAAAGGACTATGACTGCGAAATCCTATACCACCCAGGAAAAGCGAATGTAGTTGCATATGCGTTAAGCCGAAAGAGTTACGGAAATCTGGCAGCACTGTCTGGAATAGAAAAGCCATTACAGCAAGAGCTGATTAATGCCGGAATAGAATTAGTCATGGGTCAACTGGCTAACTTGTCCATCCAGTCGAGTTTACTAGATGATATAAGGATCGGGCAAGGGCATGATGACATGTTAGTATCACATATGTCTGCATTCAAAGAATGCAAGACTACAAATTTCTCTATATCAGGACAGGGGTTGTTGGGATATAAAGGTCGGGTGTGCGTGCCGAATGACTTTGGGGTTAAGATGAAGATTTTAGAAGAGGCACACGCTACCCCATACTCAGTTCACCCGGGGTCGACCAAGATGACTCACGACCTTAAAACACTATACTGGTGGCCGGGAATGAAGAAACACGTAGCAGAATATGTGTCAAAATGGCTTATATTCCAGCAAGTGAAGGCAGAACATTAGCGACCCGCAGGCTTATTGCAAAAACTTAGTATTCCAGAATGGAAGTGGGAAGACATAGCCATGGACTTTGTGACAGAATTACCATGAAGAAATAAGCAATATGACTTGGCTTGGTTTGTGGTAGATAAACTCACCAAGTCAGCTCACTTCTTGCCTGTCAAGACTACGTACATAGTAGACCAGTACGCATAAATTTATGTTCGAGAAATTGTACGAATGCATGGAATCCCTAAGACTATAGTATTTGATAGAGGATTAGTGTTCATTGAGATTTTGGGGAAGCTTGCAACAAGCCATGGGTACCAAGCTAAGTCTCAGTACGTCATTTAATCCTCAGGCCGACGGACAGTCTAAGCATACCATACAGATTTTAGAAGATATTTTGCATGCTTGTGTACTTGACTTCGGAGGATCATGGAGTAAGTATTTGCCACTTATAGAGTTCTCCTACAATAATAGCTACCAAGCAACTATCAGTATGACACCCTATGAGCTACTTTATGGAAGGAAGTGTCGGTCGCCATTACATTGGGACGAGGTAGGAGAAAGACAAATTCTTGGACCTGAAGCTGTTAGAGAGGCTCAAGATGCAGTGGAGCTGATTAGAAAATATATGCTCGCTACTCAGAGTCAGAAAAAGAGTTATCCGGATGCCAAGCAACGAGATGTGGAATTCAAAGTCGGAGATCAAATCTTCTTAGGAATATCTCCTATGAAAGAAGTGAAGTGGTTTGGGAAGAAAGGAAAACTTAGTCCTCGGTTTATAGGCCCTTTTGAGATATTGAACCAGGTGGGACCAGTAGCATATTGATTAGCTCTACTGCCAGCTCAAGCAGATAGCCACAATGTATTTCACATCTCTATGCTGTGTAGATATGTGTCAGACCCATCCCACATTCTCAAGTATGATACGTTAGCACTTTAGAAAGACCTGAGTTACGAGGAACAACCGGTTAGCATCCTAGAGAAGGGGATAAAGGAATTACGGTATAAGAGTATTCCAATAGTCAAGGTCTTATGGAGTAATAGTACAGAACGAGAGGCAACATTGGAGTTGGAGGGAGACATCCGAGCACAGTATTCAGAATTGTTTGGTAAGTAAATTTTGGGGATGAAATTCTTTTAAGTGGGGGAGAATTGTAGTGCCTCAAAATTTTACTTAGCTAGATAGTAGTAGTAGTAGCTTAGTATTTTAGTTTCCGTGGTTATTAGTTCAAGCCAAGATTTAGTTGGAAACTCGTAGAGATAGTTATGGATTTGATAAGTTTAGCCTATAATTTTGACATAAGGTTTGATTAACATAGCTGCTCCTAGAAATGGTATTTATTATAACCTAATGTTTAGATAGAATAATTTAGAACGTGACACTTGTCACATGCATATTTATTAAGGATTTAAGGATTTTAGATGAATAAATTAATAAAGGATAAACCTAGGAAGTCTAGAACCTTCCCTCAGTTGTTAGGATTACGTTTTACTAAGTCAAAGTTGTTTAAACAAACTTTAAGTGTGCTAAAAATGTGCAAAAACATGTTTGATATATGAGCATATGCCGATATATCCCAGCTATAGGAGCCGATATATAGCCTATGGGTGATATAGAAAACACGTCGTTTTCGCACGAACAAAAACACGGAGGCTCGAGACAAAGGGGGAGGCGATATATTGCCTATAGGGGGAAATATATTGGCTTAACTTGTATGTTTTAAAATCCATGGAATCTGAGCTAGAAACAGCCCTCAACAACTTGGACTTGCTCTTGAACGTTTTTGACCGAGTTCTCGGCATTTGTTGAACAAAAAATTAAAATTTTATTAAATTTTTTTTATTCATTTTAAAAGGAGTTAGTTTCACTCCTTGAAATCTATAAATAGGACCTTTCACTCAGCCATTTGCATCATCATTCAAGTATTCTTCAGAGCCTCCAAGCTGCTAAGTTTGTTCTAGAGAGAAACACTAGGGTTTTGGGGTTAAAAGGTTTCAAATCCAAGCTTTTCTAAAGACTTGGGAAGTAAGATAGAGTGATATTTTAGCATTGAGGTGTAGATCGAAGTTCTAATCTATCTAAGGTACTATTATCCTCAGGTTTAGTTCATTATAATTCCTTTTATTCTTTTCATTTTCTTCAAAATCCTAACTTGTTATAATGGCTTTTGGTTAGGTATTTGATTCCTTTGAAACTAAAGGTTTTCAGTAAGTTCTTATCTTGATGGTTTAGATATTCTTTTCATCTTCTTTTCTTTAGAAACTTATGATTTTTACTGTTTGGTTTTAGAAGTTTTCAATCCCGTTCTTGTCTCCAATATCCCAGGCTTTGGTAAGGAAAATAGGTTAGATTTTATGTGTGATGATTATGTTTATGTTCTATATGTGTATGTAAGTGTGTATGTATATGTTTTATGTTGTAGTCGCTTGGGAAATGTAGTTGCTTAGATAGAAAATAAGAAAATCCCAAGATTTTTATCATTATCGTAGACTATAGTTATGATTTAATCTACCTCAAATAGTAGCAAGAGGACCTAGATGGTTTATCATATACTATATTGTGTTTAAACCTACCTCGAATAATAGCAAGATGAACTAGATGGTTTCTATCATATACCACGATAATGAGTTCATGACCATTAATATTGTAGTCTTATGTTTTATGATTTATGTTTTTAGTCTTGTGATTTATGATATGTTTTAGTTGATTTTCCTTGATGGGCATTAGGCTCATTCCTTTTTTTTATTTTAGATGGTCCAGGAAAATAAGCTTGGAAGGCGGGAGGGATTCATGGCAGCTTGGCATGTGTATTGGGCGAGGACTAAATGAATGGACTTATGGGAAAGATCGAGGATGACATTTTGTTTCAAGTCTTCTTAATTATGTATTTATGTTTTATTTCTGTATTTAGTATTTGAATAATTAATTAAAGGTTTTGTTTTCCTTATGATTTTATGTAATAATAATGGGATCCCGTATTTTGAATTTTTATAATAAAGTTCTATTATTTTATGCATGTATTCGAAAACAATAGTTATGCTTAGTAGATTTTAATTGCCCGAGGTCTTTAAGTTAGTCGGGTCATTATAAACTCTGTACATCTTTAATCTTGGTGGGCGATTTCATGTCGATCAATGCTTGAATTTTTTTGGGGTTAGCTTCTATTCCTCATGAGTTCACTATGAACCCCACAAACTTCCTTAATCTGTCTCCAAAAGAACATTTGAGAGGGTTAAGCTTCATCTAATATTTTTTCAAGATGTTGAAGCATTCCTGTAAGTCCTTGACATGCCCACAAGCTTTTGTCGTCTTGACCAACAGAACATTGACATATACTTCCATGTTATTGCTGATATGGTCTTTAGACATGTGATTTACCAATCGTTGGTAAGTCGCACCAGCATTTTTCAAATCAAAAGGCATTACTTTGTACCAGTATAGCCCGGTACGTGCTCGAAAGCTGGTGTGTCCTCGTTAGATGGATGCATACTTATTTGATTGTAGCCATAATATGCATCTATAAACGATAATATTTCATGCCCTGATGTAGTATCGACTAGCTGGTCGATCCTTGGTAGTAGAAAACAATCCTTCGGGCAAGATTTATTTAGGTCTGTAAAATCCACGGAAGTCCTCCTTTTTCCATTTGTCTTTGGGACTAATACAAGATTGGAGACCCATGATGGATAAAATGCCACCCTAATGAATCTGTTTTCCTTAAGCTTCTCGACTTATTTTTTCAACACTTTTGACCTGTCTTTGTCGAGCAACCTACTTTTTGCTGGACTGGTGGGTAATTTTTGTCGATGTTTAGGACATGACTAATAACTATCGGGTCGATTCCCACCATATCTTTATGTGACCAAGCAAATACTTCTTGATTTTCTCTAAATAACTCCACCAACTAAGTTTTTACTGACTTTAACAACTCTAATTGGTTGTTCCTCTTCTATTTGGATCACCTTGAGATCCACCACAAGTCCAACTTCTTCCTCAAAATCCCCAAAGAAAGGATTTATGTCTTCATCCCCTCTTTGGGCAACACCCTACTTGGTGACTTGTTCACTGGATTGGGCATTTGGTTCGCTGACTCCTTGCAACCTTTTCTCTGATCCGCTAGAGTTGCTCGAGGCAATGATCCCACTCCTCTCTCGGTATTTTTTTTGCTTTTGTAATAGAGGAGTTATAACATTCCCTTGCCTCCCTTTGATTTTCGAACACACACCCAATTCCTGCATCTGTTGAAAATTTCATGGCTAGATGCTACATCGAAGTCACTGATTGTATGTAATGACCCAACTATTCTAAGACCTTGGACCATTGGAACTACTAAACATAACCATTGCTTTGAAGAACATATACATAAGAAATAATAATAACTTTATTAAAACTTCAACATAATATTATGAAAATACAAAGTAAAATAGAATTTTGGTATGGGTACCCATTGTTTAAAACATAAAACATAATTTTAAACTAAATAAAATTTGTTTACAAACCTAAATGTAGAAAATACATAGAAACATAATTTTAAAAACTAAAAATAACGTCATCCTCGACCGACTCGCAGCCCATTCATTCTATTCATCTTCAATACACAAATCAAGCCACCAAGAATCCTCCCGCCTTCGTATCTAGTTTTCTGCATCACACTAAAAGAAAAGGAATGAGCCTAATGCCCAGCAAGGAAAATCTACCACATATATATAACATAAAACGTAAACATAAGATCATAACAAAACATATATCTCAACTATAACCCATGTACATCGTAAACATTGGGGTTTGCTAACTAAGCAACTATAAGCCTAAAAAAAAACAATGAGGTTTGCTAGCTAAACAACTATAAGCCCCAAGAACATAAAAGTGTTGGGGTTTGCTATTTAAGCAACTATAAGCCCCAAAACATATATACTATAACATATCATAACATAACATATCATAGCATAATCATAACATACAAGCATATACAAACTATCATATTTTCCTTACCTAAACCGGGATATTTGAGAACAAATGCAGGACTTGGAACACTCCTAAAACCAATAATAAGAACGATGAGAATTTCTAAAGAGTAAAGAATAAATGTGGAAACTAAACCTTCAAGAAGAAACTTACCAAGAAAGATCTTAAGATTCAAGAACCTAATCAAAAACCAATATCAAAAGTTAGGATCTGAATAAAAGAAACTAAAGAAATCTAAAGAGTTTTTATAGAACTGGACTTAAAGAATAAGAGTACCTTAGTTGACCTTAATGATTGGTCTAACTTCAATACTGAAATACACTAATCCTCACTTCCCAAGTGTTTTATAAAGCTTAAGAATGGAAAAGCTTTTTCCCAACCCAAGTGTTTATCACTCTATGGAATCACTAGCACCTTGGAGTCTCTAATCACAGCTTGAAGAGTGAGTGGACGGGCTAGGTACTAGGTCCTATTTATAGAGTTCTAGGAATAAAATATCTTCTTTTTGGCTTAAATAAAATAATGAATATTAAATGAAAATATTTTAATATTCGCCAGTCAAAGGCTTAGGACTCGATTAAATTATTCAGAGGTAGGTCTAAGTAGTCAAGGCTTGATTTTAAAATTAAAATAAAATAAAATAATGATTTAGGGCGATATATCGGCTTTGCCCAAATCCCGAGCCTCCGTTCATACATTTGTGCAACATCAACGTGTTTTCTGTATCCTTCATCAGGCGATATATCGGCTCCTAACTGTGATATATCGGCATACGTGAATGTTTTAAACACGTAATTGCACTTTTTTCAGCATAATTAAGGTTGGATAACAGTTTCTGGTAGATGCTAAGGCTGCTATTTCTTTATTTAATCATCAAAATACTTAATTCCTTAATAATCATGCTTATGACAAGTGTCATATTCCTATTGGCTCTATCTAAACCTTAGGTTATAATAAATATCATATTTAGGACCAACAATATTAATCAAACCTTATGTTATAATTAATATTCTTAAACTATAGGTTAAACTTATAAAATCCATAACTGCTGCTATGAGTTTCCAACTAAGTCCCGGTTTGAACCAAAATCCACGAAATCTAAAATACGACAACCACTACTAACTAGCTAACTAACTAAGTAAACATTATGGGACTCTACAATTCTCCCCTACTACAAAGAATTTCATCCCCGAAATTTACTTACCAAACAATTCCGGATACCGAGCCTGCATGTCCTCCTCCAACTCCCACGTTGCCTCTCATTTAGAACTATTTCTCCATAGGACTTTGCCTATCGGAATACTCTTAGACCGTAATTCCTTCATCCCTCTATCTAGGATGCTAACGGGCTATTCCTCGTAACTCAAGTCTTTCTGGAGTGCTATCGTATCATACTTGAGGACGTGAGATGGGTCTGACACATATCTACGCAGCATCAAGATGTGGAACACATTGGGACTATATGCTAGAGTTGGAAGTAGGGCTAATCTATATGTAACTGCTCCCACTTTGTCCAATATCTCAAAAGGACCTATAATCCTGGGACTAAGCTTTCCTTTCTTCCCGAACCGCTTCACACCTTTCACAGGAGATATCCTTAAGGAGACTTGATCTCCGACTTTGAATTCCACATCACGCCGCTTGGCATCCGCATAACTATTCTAATGACTCTGAGCAGCGAGCATACACTTTCTAATCAGCCCTACTGCATCATGAGCTTCTCTAACAGCTTTGGGTCCAAGTAGTTGCCTTTCTCCTACCTCATCCTAATGTAGCGGCGATCGACACCTCCTTCCATAAAGTAACTCATAGGGTGCCATCCCAATCGTTGACTGGTAGCTATTGTTGTAGGAGAATTCTATCAGTGGAAAATACTTACTCCACGATCCTTCGAAATCAAGTACACAAGCGCGCAACATATCTTCTAAAATTTGTATGGTATGCTCGGACTGACCATCAGTATGTGGATGAAATGTTGTACTAAGACTTAACTTGGTACCCATGGCTTGCTGCAAGCTTCCCCAAAATCTCGATGTAAACACCGACCCTCTATCAGACACTATTGTCTTAGGGATTCCATGCAATCTTACTATTTCTTGAACATAAATGTCTGCATATTGTTCTGCTGTATTGAAGTCTTGACAGGCAGAAAATGAGCTGACTTGGTTAATCTATCTATTACTACCCAAGACGAGTCGTGCTGCTTATTCGTTCGAGGCAAATCCGTCACGAAATCCATGGCTATGTCGTCCCATTTCCATTCTGGAATGCTAAGTGGTTGCAATAAGCCTGCAGGCCGCTGATGTTCTGCTTTCACTTGCTGTCATACCAAACAGTTAGACACGTACTCCGCTATATCCTTCTTCATTCCTGGCCACCAATATATTGCCTTAAGATCGTGAGTCATCTTAGTCGACCCTAGGTGAACTGAGTATAGGGTATTGTGCGCTTCTTCTAGAATCTTCATCTTAATCCCTTGATCATTCAGCACACATACCTGATCCTTATACCTCAATAACCCTTGACCTGATATTGAGATATCTGTGGCCTTCCCTTCTCTAATTGCATCCATATGTGCTACTAACGTGTCATCATGCCCTTGCCCAATCCGTATATCTTCTAACAGACTTGAATGAATGGACAAGTTAGCTAGTTTACCAATAACTACTTCTATTCCAGCATTGATCAGCTCCTGCTGTAGCGGCTTTTCTATTCCAGCTAATGCTGCTAGACTTCCATAATTCTTCCTACTTAGCACATCAGCAACTACGTTTTCCTTTCTCGGGTGGTATAAAATTTCACAGTCGTAATCTTTTTCTAGTTCTAACCACCTGCACTGCCTCATGTTGAGCTCCTTTTGCGTGAAGAAATGGTTTAAGCTTTTGTGGTCCGTATAAATCTCGCACGGTTCCCCATAAAGATAATGGCTCCATATTTTCAATGCAAAAACCACCGTTGCCAACTCCATATCGTGTGTTGGATAGCGTTGATCATACTCCTTCAATTGCATTGAGGCGTAGGCTACCACCTTGTCATTCTGCATTAGCACACAACCCAATCCTTGCTTCGACACATTGTAATAGACTATAAACTTATCGTTGGGTGTCGGTACACAAAGTAGTGGTGCTGAGCATAACTTATCCTTAAGCATCTAGAAACTCTCTTCACACTTATCCGTCTAGTTGAACCTTTGCTGCTTCCGGGTCAGGTTGGTAAGTGGAGTGGCTTTCTTAGAAAAACCCTCTACAAATCTCTGATAATAACCTGCTAGTCCTAGAAAACTTCTTACTTCTGATGCATTCTTTGGTCTTGGCCAATCCTTCACAACCTCTACTTTAGATGGGTCTACAACAATTCCGTCCTTGGATACTATGTGGCCAAGAAATGCTACTTGCAAAAGCCAAAATTCGCACTTTTTGAATTTGGCATATAATTGATGCTCCTTTAGTTGCAACAAGATTAACCTTAAATGTTTCTCATGCTCGACTTTATCCTTTGAGTACACCAAGATATCGTCAATGAATACTACAACGAATTTATCTAAGTAGTCCTTAAAGACCCTATTCATTAAGTCCATAAATGCGGCTGGAGCATTGGTAAGACCGAAAGACATGACTAGAAACTCATAATGCCAATAATGAGTTCTAAAATCTGTCTTAGGAATGTCTTCTTCCCGTACCTTGAGCTGATGATACCTGGACCGTAAATCAATCTTTGAAAACACAGTCGCTCCTTGGAATTGATCAAACAAGTCGTCAATCTGGGGTAGCGGGTACTTGTTCTTAATTGTCACCTTATTCATCTCGCGGTAATCTATGCAAATCCGCATACTCCCATCCTTCTTCTTTACAAATAGAACCAGTGCGCCCCATGGCAAATGGCTCGGTCTAATGAAACCCAAGTCTAGGAGTTCTTGTAGTTGCGTCTTTAACTCCTTGAGTTTGGTAGGTGCCATCCGATATGGTGCCTTGGAGATAGGCTCCGTGCCCGGTACTAGTTCAATTGTGAAGTCAATTTCCCGAGTTGGGGGTAATCCTGGCAAGTCGTCAGGAAATACCTCTGGATATTCCTTTACAATGTGCACGTCTCCCACCTTTAGTGGTGTTTCCTTGACCACATCCGTGATGCTAGCTAAGAATGCTTGACATCCTTTTTCTATCATCTTCTGAGCTTTGAGTGACGAAATAAGCGGTGTGCATAAACCTGAAACCTTTCCCATAAGTCTCGAACGTCACTTTCTTGCATTTGCAGTCGATGGTTGCGCCATGCTTTGCTAGCCAGTCCATTCCAAGTATCACGTCGAAGTCTTTAATCTCCAGTTCTATCAGGTCTCCTTCTAATTCTACGTCCTCAATCTTGATTGGTACACCTCGTACTACCCGTGATGATAGGACTATTTCACTCGAAGGTAATTCTGTTTCAAACCTAGTTCTAAATCTTTCACAAGGTTTGTCTAATTTCTCTATCATTCATAATGAGATATACTAATGAGTGGCCCCTGAATCAAATAATACAGAACATATATTATTGAGGATAGAAACCTGACCTGTAACCACTTTATTTCTAGCATCAACTTCTCCTTGGGTTAAGGCAAAAACCCTGGCAGGAACCATCTTGTCGTCTCTTTTTCCCTCTGGCTTGAGCTGAGGACACTCTTTCTTTCGGTGACCTTCCTGACCACAGTTGTAGCATCCCTTAGTGTTTGCACGACACTCACCAAGATGTTTCTTTTGGCATTTAGCACATTGCGAGTATTCTACATAACCTGGCCTATTACCTCCATTGTTTGTTCGTGCCCTTTTATCGTTGTCGGACTGCTTATTGTCAGGATGCTGTCTCTTCTGACCATTGCTGGTTGTTGTTGTTGTGGTTGTTCCGACCATTCTGAGGTTGACTCTGCTGTTTAGGTTCAGGCTTACTGACCTCCTCTTTACTAACATTCGCCTGGAGCCTTTTCACTTCTATTGTTGTTTCTATAACATCGACATAAGTAGTATTTCCTGGGTTTGCTAGCTTAACCCCTAGCTCAATCTTTGGTCAAAGTCCTCTAATGAACTTGGTCACCCTTAGAAAGTCAGTTGGAACCATCTCTAGTACAAACTTGGCTAATTGGTCGAATTGCCGAGCATACTCTGGTACCGTCAAGTTGCCCTGCTTTAGACTAGCGAACTCCTCGACCCTTGAAGCGATGACAGCTGAGTTGGAGTATTTTTTATGGAATAGCTCCACAAATCTGGTCCAAGTCATGGTGGTGACATCGTGAGTCTGCAGTACTAGGTCCCACCATATTTTAACATCTTTCTTGAGCAGAGACAAAACGCAGGATATGCGGTCCGCGTTGCCGAGATTCATATGTGATAGGATCAAGTCTACATTCCTGAGCCATTCTTATGCCTCGAAGGGTTCTGTTGTCCCTTCAAAGTTTGGAGCGTGTTGCTTACAAAACCGCTTGTAGATTGGCTCCATGTGTTGAGTTGGGTATGGCGCATAGTTCACCATTGGCCATCCCCCATAAGGACCTACTTGATGGGGTGCTTGAACCATTTGCTGAGGTTGTGGTTGCGGCTGGGGCTGAGTCTGAGCCTGTTGTCACTGCTATTGTAGTAATTCCTCAACTTTCTGCCGTAGCTTGGAAATTTCTCTAGCGTTGTCAACTGGTGGTGGCAGCGGTCCATTTCGGTTGGCATTAGCATGCATTCCCCTTCTTCGAACTGGAGGGGCTTCATTCGTCTTAGGAGCGACGTTGGAGACATTGACATTGTTGCGAGCAGATCTTCTGAGTGACATCTTCAGCAGAGTTCTAACAGTCGAGAAAAACATGTTAGAAATTTCCTTAATAGGCTCTAAAGCAAAACTTAATCTAAGCAAACATAACTCGGACCTATTAATTATGATTTCTTATGAAAATAATTGTATAAGACTTCTTTGTAATTAGGGTGTGTTTCTAAACTTAGAAAAATAAGACATCTTTATTATTTTCTAAGTGTGTTTCTACTTATCCTATATGACTTAATTCTCAAGCTCGAAACTCATCGTTGTTCCAAAGTTAGCAATATTGAGGGAGAGCTGGGATCAGTCAAAATCGTTCCCACTACTATGGCCCCCTAACTCTCAATACAGAACCCTGGTTCATTGATTTGTATCCACCCTCACTGAACTTAGTCATTATTTATTAAATTTATTATTTATTATGATTGCAAAATAAAATCAAACTCATACATGTCATCAAAATAACAATGATATTAATTTGGAAAAATAGTTTTCACTAAGTACAATCATAAAGGAAAAATAATAAATAAAATAAGTAAAGAAACTAATCTATTCTAAAAATTGGGATCTTCTACATTAGATCCTTCATCTAACATGTCATCATCTATCTCTTCACAATCATAATTTTTGTGAGCCTAAAAAATTCCTCGGGGAAGATTCGTAAAGATTCTATTCTTTTGCTCTCTTGTGAATTGGAATTCCATCTTAGAGGTAAACCTAATTATGAGAAAATAATATCTCATCGCCACTGATATTTCATCTTTAATATCTATTGTCTCCAATATTTCTTCCAAAGCAGCAATTACAAAAGGAAAATCTTTAAAAAGCCTAATTACTAAAATATATTGTTCCATAGCTCTCATCATTACTTGCTTAGTCGTTTGGAGATGAACTATTTGATTATGAAATAAAAGAAATCTCCGAGTGATTCTTTCCAATATTCCTACTGTATTTCTTGGTTCTCTAATCCTGTTTAAGGCCTTAATGGCTCGGATATCGGTATATGTTAAAGCTCCATCCATATCTTTAACTGAAAACATAAAACTAAAACATTAGCTAAAACACATAAACATAATAACTCAAACATAAATACTTACATTGGTGGTTAGATTCGGAGCTTGAGCATGTGTATCAAGGAGAACTTCATGTAAATGGACCGTTGCTCTGATACCAACTGTAATGACTCAACTATTCTAAGACCTTGGACAATTAGAACTACTAAACATAACCATTACTTTTAAAAACATTTACATAAGAAATAATAATAACTTTATTAAAAATTCAACATAATATTGTGAAAATACAAAGTAAAATATAATTTTGGTATGGGTACCCATTGTTTAAAACATAAAACATAATTTTAAACTAAATATAATTTGTTTACAAAACTAAATGCGGAAAATACATAGAAACAAAATTTTAAAAACTAAAAATAACGTCATCCTCAATACACAAATCAAGCCATCAAGAATCCTCCCGCCTCTGTATCTAGTTTCCTGCATCACACTAAAAGAAAAGGAATGAGCCTAATGCCTAGCAAGGAAAATCTACCACATATATATAACATAAAACGTAAACATAAGATCATAACAAAACATACACTATTAAACATATATCTCAACTATAACCCATGTACATGGTAAACATTGGGATTTTCTAGATAAGCAACTATAAGCCTCAAAATACAATGAGGTATGTTAGCTAAGCAACTATAAGCCCCAAGAACATAAAAGTGTTGGGGTTTTCTATTTAAGCAACTAGAAGCCCCAAAACATATATACTATAACATATCATAACATAGCATATCATAGCATAATCATAACATACAAGCATATAAAAACTATCCTATTATCCTTACCTAAACCGGGATATTTGAGAACAAATGCGTGATTTGGAACACTCCTAAAACCAACAATAAGAACGATGAGAATTTCTAAAGAGTAAAGAATAAATGTGGAAACTAAACCTTCAAGAAGAAACTTACCAAGAAAGATCTTAAGTTTCAAGAACCTAATCAAAAACCAATATCAAAAGTTAGGATTTGAATAAAGGAAACTAAAGAAATCTAAATAGTTTTTAAAGAACTAGACTTAAAGAATAAGAGTACCTTAGTTGACCTTAAGGATTGGTCTAACTTCAATACAGAAATATAATAATCCTCAATTCCCAAGTGTTTTATAAAGCTTAAGAATGGCAAAGCTTTTTTCAAACCCATGTGTTGATCACTCTATGGAATCACTAGCACCTTAGAGTCTCTGATCACAGCTTGAAGAGTGAGTGGAAGGGCTGGGTACTAGGTCCTATTTATAGAGTTCTAGGAATAAAATATCTTCTTTTTGGCTTGAATAAATAATGAATATTAAATGAAAATATTTGAATATTCGTCAGTCAAAGGCTTAGGACTCGGTCAAATTATTCAGAGTTAGGTCTAAGTAGTCAAGGCTTGATTTTAAATTTAAAATAATAATAATAATAATAATAATAATTTAGGGCGATATATCGCCCCTATGTGGCGATATATCAGCTATGCCATAATCCCAAGCCTCCGTTCGTACGTTCGTGCACGTCAACGTGTTTTCCGTGTCCTTCGTTAGGCGATATATCGGCTCCTAGATGCGATATATCAGCATACGTGAATATTTTGAACACGTAATTTTACTTTTTCAGCATAATTAAGGTTGGATTACTGCTTTGACTTAGTCAAAATATGATCCTAATAGTTTCTGGTAGGTGCTAAGGCTGCTATTTCTTTATTTAATCATCAAAATACTTAATTCCTTAATAATCATGCTTATGACAAGTGTCATATTCCTATTGGCTCTATCTAAACCTTAGGTTATAATAAATATCATATTTAGGACCAACAATATTAATCAAACTTTATGTTATAATTAATATTCTTAAACTATAGGTTAAACTTTTAAAATCCATAACTATTGCTATGAGTTTCCAACTAAGTCCCGGTTTGAACCAAAATCCACGAAATCTAAAATACTACAACTACTACTAACTAGCTAACTAACTAAGTAAACATTCTGGGACTCTACATTGTAGCTCTATCAGGATGGATCTTTCGATCACAACATTATACACGGAAGGGCAATCAACTACTACAAAGGTAGTGAGTAATGTGTTGTTCGCAGGTGTGAGTCCTTGGGTATGATTGACTCTGTTAGTGTGAGTCCTGTTGGTGCGAGTCCTTCACAAGAGAAACCATAGATGGTTTGGTTGCATGGTTCTAAATCTTGTACTGATAACTTCATTCTTTCAATTGAAGATTTGTAAAGTATATTTATTGAGCTTCATGTGTCCACCAACACTCTGTTCACCATCATGTTGGTGATTTGGACATCCACGATCAGGGGATTTGTGTGGGGAAACTGAGCATGCTGTACATTATGCTTAGAGAAAATTATACCATCCTCCCCTATTCGAGTTTTTTTTTAGAGTTCGCTCCTCGACGGTTAGCATTTCAATATCTTGCTCGTGACGTAGGGTCCTGCCATACCTTTTTCTTGCCTTACCACTATCACCAGCTAAGTGTGGTCCGCCACAAATAGTAAGAAAAGTGCTCACAACCGGGGCTGGCTGTAGAGGAGGCGAGCGTTGGCGTACATGTGCCTACTCGTTTCTTCCATTAGCTCCTTGTTGGGGATTATCCCCTACTCGTATATATCTCCTCATATGTCCTTGACGTATCAGAAACACAATCTCATCATTCAGCTGGTTGCATTCATTTGTATCATGGCCATAACCATTATGGAAGCGACAAAACTTTGTTGTGTCTATTTTTGAAATGTCCTCTCTGATGGGGGCAGGTCGCCTAAAACGTATGGTGGTGTGGTTGGCCTGGTACACCTTTGCTCGGCTGTCGACCATTGTCGTATAATTGGTTAACCTTTGTTCATATTTATTCTGTTTAGGGCACTTATTATCAGACGTAGACGGCTCAGTGCTTGGCCGTTTTCCACCATTTTTATAATTGTTATTACTACAGTTGTTGGGCATACTAGAGCTGCTAACAACTTTGGCTGGCTCTTCCTTTTTGTTCTGATCAACGTTTGGAGTTTTTCCTTCATAGGCGATACCCTCTTTTAACCTGATATATTTGTCTGCTATTGGGAAAAAAATATACAAGATCTTGTTTATTTTCATGTAAATCTTATATTAAACAAATTAATAAGAGACAACCTAGAACATGTTTCTAAAATTGAATTCATACAAAGATAATGATAAGAACACTTACATTATTGTGTAGCGGAATGATTGAGTCCTTCCTTCAGTTTCTCTAACCCTTCACTACTACAAAATTGTACTTTGACGACATGCATGAGATGACGTTTGTAGTAGAACTGTCGTGTCATGTTAAAAATATGCATGACACAACAGTCGCTCACAAACTGTTGTGCCATGAAAATTAAAACTCACATGAAACGACAGTTCTAATGAGAATGTTGTAATATGCCTATTTTTAACATGAGACAACATTTCTACTTAAACTGTTGTCTAATGCAATACAAATTTTCTAATCAATAAATACTAATTTAATTTGTATTTTTTTAATATAATTTAATATATTTTATGTAAATATATTAATAAAAAAGTATTTATTAATAATTTGCAACACACAATAGCTACTAGTTAAAAATGAGTTTTGTTTTTAAATAAGTTATTCAAAAAATTGTTTAAATTTTTAATACTTTTTTGTAATATTAATTACTAATTGAATTACTTATTATATATTTAATAAAAAATATTTATTTTATTAAAAATTCATTAATGATGGTGTTGTTTGGTAACACTTAAAAAAATAGTTTTTCATTTAATTAATTAAAAATTTGACAATTAAACATAGCACGAATGTCGTAGTGTGCCATTTCAAAACTAATTGTCGAGCCTCTAAATGTTAGATCAATGGTGTGATCTTGCTCTTGGTGATCAAGATCCCTTACTGTACCTACAGAAATTAACGACTCTGTTAAAGTAGGTACCTACAGAAACTGATGGAACTTGATATTGAGTACTTTTCCTGCTAAAAAAATTATTGGGTACTAAATCGCAAGAAATAAAAAATATTGGGTACTTTTGCCACCAATTTCCCTTATACTAGTTTTGAGACTATAAAGAAATATTTCCCTCTTAATTCATATTATCATTTACTGGAATAAATAAGAATATATATCCAATTGGATGAAAGGTTTATCCAAAAATTTGGTAGATTTAAAATAAATTATGATTTAATTATAATATTTGGGATTAAAAGAAAGAATTTTGATAAGTCAAGATTATTGGATTAAAATGTTATTTAATTATAATTGGGATTTTTAAAAAATAAAATGAATTTAGTAAAGGACTTAATAGAGATGGTTTTTGAAATTTGGGGCCAAAAAGAAAATAAAGAAATTTATTTTATAATATGATTTTATTTAATAAAAGTAAAAAAACTAAAGATATTTTTCCCCCAATTTCCCTCTGACCTTGTTTCTTTTTCCCCCAATTTCTTCTTCTTCTTTATTCCCCGATTTCTTCAGCTGCTGCTCTATCCTACTCACTCCATCTTCTTCCCTCCTCCATCTGCATCGCCGTCCCTGTCAACGAAGCACCGAACGAGACAAACATTGTTGTCCCTGCATCCGAGCATATCATTAATTTTCTAGGCGCGACAAAGGCGTAATGCTTGGGAAGATTTGGGGAAGCAAGAACTTCCAGTGTCTGGGCCGATCTGGGTAAGCATCTCTTTCAAACGATATTCTTTCAGATTTGGTGCTTTTTCTGGCATTAGCATATTTGGTTGTTCTTGGTTGTTCTTTGTGGTGAATTTATTATATGTGGGAAATAGTTAAGTTCTATTATGGGTTTGATAATGGGTTTGGTTATTTGGGGCTTCTGCTCTGTAAATGTGAATTTGTAAGGGTATTGAGTCGTATTGTACCATTGTATGTCTTTGTATTGTAAAGGAAGAAGAAGAAGAAATTAGGGTAAAGCTATGGGCAGAAATCAAGATCGTTATATGGGCATGTTTCGTTGGTTTGTTTAACACAGTTTGGTTTTTTTCTTTTGTTCAACCAGGGGAAAGAATTTGAAAACTTAGGTGATTGGGTGTCCAAAAACCATTGATGGTGACTTGAAATGCAAAGAATTCCCAGCATGTTTTGGGTTTGATACTGCTTGCAAGGTGACTGCAACTAAAAGAAATTTTTTACAACTTGAACCCTTAAATTTCTTTATGGTTCTTTCCATATATCGTGTAGGAAATTTTGGAACAACAATCTTTATTTTTTAGCAGATACAAACTTGAACCCCACTAGCTTGAAAATTGTATCCATGTACCTGATGATAATTTTATTTGTTGAAGCAATTTTTTTTTCACTGCCACTGTGTTATATTTATATTCCTAGAATCATCTTATTTACTTGCTAATTCATTATGGTCATGAACTTATGAATTTACTTTAAAGCATCAACCTTTACATGTTAAGAGAAGGAACTTCTCATAGAAAATTGTTTGCAGATAAGTTGGTTAATTGTTGTGTGGGCTATCAACTATAACTTGCAAGAAAATTTGGTGATGCTATGTTTTGATGAAATAAAGTATAATACTCAAAGTACCTTGTCCTGCTTAAAAAAATAATTAGGTGTTAAATTTATTATTCTAACAGGTTTATTTCCTGAGAAATTAAAAAAAAAAAATACTTCATTGGATCATGTATATAATACTGACTTGATTAGCCTAAGTCTGGTTCTGCCTGATTTTTCTTGGCATGAATAGCGTGACACTTTCTATGATATGCAACTAACAGATACACTGAAGGAAGCTATAATATAATGTGATGCACTTCATTTTATTCAGATATATGCATAAAGGATTGGAAATGTCATGATAGATGCCAGATCAACTGGAAAATATTATCACTGTAAGTATGCTGGTTGAAAGTCATGGAACATGTAGTGATTTAGCTTTTAGATTACAGTTTAACTCATCTTATCATTTGATTTGCACTCTAGTGAGCTTAACGAAATTTAATTGTCAACTACAGTTGTGCGACTTATGGGGCGTGCAGCTTCGCACATAACACTTGAATGTGCAGCTTGATCTTTTGGACACTTTACCTAGGGACTAAAAGCAGCAAATAAAAAGGGTAGAGAGATAAGTAAAAGGTTTCAAAGTATTGGCTTGAAGTCCAATTTTCCTAGTTTAAATGATGCTACTAATTTGAAAGACAAGGTTTCACAGTATTTGTGAAAATTTGTATTTTAATTTCCTTTAATCAAATATCTTAGTTCTGTCATAGACTTACATAATGAGATGTCTCTGCATAAGAGGTCCACATTAAGACTTCTAAACTAACATTGAAAGAAATTGTAATGAATACTATAATGGACAATGCAATAGGAGGTAGGTCCTTCCGTGTCTACTCAGTCAGCAAACTCTGTCAATATGTTTGAAACACTTAAAATGTTTGTTCTCTGTACCATCTCAAATTAGAATCCTTTACAGATTTATTTCTATACACCAGCATAATTTTTTCAACCACTGCTGTCGTTTTTTTTACATACTAGCAAAACCTTTTTCAACAAATGACATTTTCATACATGTTTGTTCCCTTGTAAATCTAGAGCCTAAAAATTCAAGAAGAGTGTTTTTAACATAATATTACATGTAACCATGAACTGTACCAAATCCATCTTCCAGCAATAACAGTCTAATACAGAGTGAATGGTTTTTACTGCTTGCAGGTTCAACATTGTTGGTCAGGTACTTTTGGCTTCTGAGAAGCATTACATTTTGTAGTTTCAAAGTCTTCAATATCTACTGAGAGGGCGCAATAATTTATAAAGAAAAGAAAATTGAGGATGGACTGTGCTTATAGTTGTAACCACACATTTCTGTTTTCTTATTGCAGTGGGCAGTCACAGCAAGTGGATAGAAAAGGTTGTAAACGAGACAATGTTTTTCTAATTTATTAATGTTTATTTTACTTGTGAAATTTAAAATTATTCAAAAGCTTTTATGTGGTTTCCTTGGAGCCTTTTTTTATTAGTTTGTGTGGTTCACTCTTCTCTCTCTTGGCATTTGCTTGAAGGTAATTTAGAAAAATATAAAATAAAATATACATGTATGAGTTAAGAGTAACGATGAATGTGTTGTTGGCCTATACAGGTGTACCTCGTCTTAATACACCTCCATTTTTGCCTAATACATCTCTGGCCACTGGCCAGCAATCAAGACAAAACGATAATTGCACCAAGGCCAATCCGGGTTACTCCGAATCTTGTTAATAAGCTTGAGGATCTATCTTAGCCATGGACTCGATCTCCAAAAAAATAAAAAATGGAACCTGTAGTGGCAACATGGCATTTCATTTCTTCAGACCCTCCTGCAGATAGCTCAACCATCGGTATGTTTCATTGACTAAGAGACTATTTTGCTTGCAAATTTATTTTTTCTGGGTATGTTGCCATCGTCATGTTTAAAATTCTCTCATGAAGAAACCATAGATCCTTCCCGTTTCAGGGACACCATGAAACTTGCTCCAATGCCCGATTCATATGACTTGGATAGAGGATTGCTTTTCTGTGCAAGCAATACAAGAATGGACTGGAAGATAAGTTAGAAGTCTCTTAATCATTTTGAAATTATGACAGTGAGAACTTGAATAGAATTATTTATATAACTCTTATGTTGATAATTCAGGCTTTGTTGGAGAATAAAGGTTTCCCAGTTATAGTTGGAATTGGTCTGTTGAACTACTCCCTCCCTCCTCTTGTTGTTGATATTAAACTTGGCTGGCTTTTCTGCTAGCACTTACATATTAAAGTATGTAAATTGAGTTGCATAGGATTTTCTGAGTAATAATTAACATGCTTATATTCTATTATTAGTTCCATTTGAGTTGGAATCTAATTTCCACTCAGTGGATGAGATAAGAGACATACTCGATCAGCAACTCCACCCTTTCTTGGAATATATACTTTTTTTTGTGAAGGCTCAAGAATGTTCTGTTATTTTGCTGCAATGATGTCTTGTACTTTTATGAATTTTGAGTAGAAGTTCCGTGAAAAAGAAAATGATATTCATCTTTTTTTTTTAGAATTAAAACTTGACGTAATTTCCTTTTATTAATCTGATTTATTAATACAACAAATTCTCATCTAGTTATTTACATGTAATGACCCACTAAACTAGACTTTTGGACCATTAATGAAACTATACATACAAATTCTTACTAAAACTTACATTTGCAAAAATACCATAATTTTATTAGGTAACTTGAAGAAATAAAAGTTACTTACATAAATACCAAAAAGGATATGGGATCCCATTGTCTTTAAAAACAAAACATGATTTAAGATAAAAAGACATTACATAAATAGTGCGGAAAATACATGTAAAAGACATAAAACAGAAACTACATCCTCGAATCGAATAACGCTCGGCCCCTTGACTCCATTCACCATCGATACACATCCTCTAAGCGTCCACGAATCTTACCGCCTCTTAAAGCTATTTTCCTGCACATAAAACAAAAAGGAATGAGCCTAATGCCCAGCAAGGAAAATCTAACACATAGTCATAAACATAATTTCATAAGAAACATAAAGACTTAACATAATACATATAACATACACTTATTATAATGGCCATTATTACTTGGGGTCCCATAGACTAAACAAGTCATATGCCCATGGGGTTAGTGGGGTCCTACTAGCTAAGTAGGTCATATGCCCATAACCCATTTGGGGTCATGTTAGTCATATGGGTCATATGCCCAAGCCTACAAACATATATACATACATATCATAACACATTTAATAACATAAAACATAAGATAACATAAACATATAACATATTGATTCTAGCCTATTTTCCTTACCAAAGTTACCGGGATATGTGGACTGAGTTGGGACTTTTTGGAACACTCCTAATAACCATTAGAAAGAGTGAGTCTAAAGAAGAAAAGAGATGAAATGAAAGGGATGGAAAGACTAAACCATTTGAAAAACATGCTTACCGAAACTTATGTGCTCAAGAACTTAGTTTTCCTAACCAAAATAAGAATGAGGTTAGGGAACTGAATAGAAGGCTATGAGAAAGAAAATAACATAAAACAATGAGCTAGAGTTTTGGTTTACCTCAAAGACTTGAAAGACCAATCTACACCACAACCGAAATACTATAGAACCTCACTTCCCAAAGTGTTTGATAAGCTTATGATGTTTAAGATTATGATTTTCCCAAACCAGGTGTTTACACTCTCACACTCACTTAACACTAGCAGCTTCTGAACTTAGAGCAAAAGGTGAATAATGGCTGGGTACTAGGTCCTATTTATAGAGTTTGGGAATGAAAGTATCTTGATTTTACTTGAATAAAAATAATGGCTTTTTAGGTGAAAATAATTTGAATAATCGTTCAGCAGAGGCTGAAGACTCGTTCAAAAGATGCTGGACTTATGAAGGAGTTTGAATGGCTGAAAGGAAAAGAATTCAAAAATGTTTGAAAACATGCTGGAGGAGGCGATATATCGCCCCCTGTGGGCGATATATCGCCTGGACTATTATTCCCGAGGCGACCGTGCATCATTTCGTGTTTTCTGTATCAACTTGCTGCGATATATCGGCATACGCTGAATATTTAAACACGAAATTACACATTTTTAGCTAAGTTTGAATGGGGTAAACAGCCTTGACTAAGCCCTCAACGTATTCAAAGCTGCTGACTGACCTTAAAGCATTCAAATTTTACCCTTATTTAATTTAATCCTCAAAAATACTTAATCCTTAATTACCCATTCATAACATGTGCTTAAAATCCTATTGGTTGATATCTAAACCTTATAATATAACAAATATTATCCTTAATATCAGTCATATAATCAAACCTTAGGTTATACTTAATATTCTTAAACTATAGGTTAAACTTAGAAAATCTATAAGTACTACTATGAGTGTCCAAATAATTCCCGGTCTGAACCAAAAATCCACAGTTACAAAGATAATACTATACATACTATAATACTACTAAACAATTTGCTAAGTAAAGTTCTTGGACTCTACATTACATGCATTAAAGTGTTAAGTTACAATTATGCATAGGTTTGTTTTCTGTTTTGAGCTGTAGTTTAGCTTCCTGAAATCTTTCCCTGATCTCTCATCTTTGTATTTTTCCCATCAATACAAAGAAGTTTCTTTTCCAAAAAATAAAAAATTATGTACATTTATTTTTGGTGTGTGACGTTGATTTTGTCTGTGAAACTGCGCATGTTCCCTGAGTATTCTTTCTATTTAAATGAAGAAAATGCTCCTAACTGAATCAACGAACCTAGTCTAAAATATAAATTTCTCTATATATATATATATTTATGGCGACTTGAACTCCTTACTGTTCACAAACACATACTCATCCATCCACCCAAGACCGCTTTGAGCTAGCCTCAAGTGGCCGTTAGGTCTAAAATAATAAAGTTACTCATTTTCTTGTTCATGAAATGACTATACTATAGGTTTCGTTATTCAATTGAAAGTTATATTTTGGGATTGATGCATGAGCAAAGAAAATAGGGCAAACTAATTGAGATTGGAACAAATGAAATCCTATAAACATTATATATTTTAGTTTCTTTTTAAGTATAAATATAATATCATTAACTTTCATATATGTAGTATAATATATTCCGAGTTGTGCGATAGAGAGATATCACACTTTTTAGGTTTCATTGAGCCATCGTGGTCATCGAGAATTGGGACAAATTTGGATAATCGGGCTGAAATTGTCTTAGAGAGTATATGGGTCAAACTTTGTTAATGCCATATCATTTCTTGTAAGTAAAATTTTCATTTAATATTAATTTTACTTGTACCTTCTGATGTTTATTTTAATAACTTTTTTATTAAATGCAGACATCACTGGATGTTAGTGATCATTGATCCAGATGACCATGCATGTTACTATCTTGGTCCACTTAGAAAATCTCCTTCAAATGATTTGAAGAACCTTATGAATAGGTATAATACATTTGAAACTCATTTTAAAATATAATATGGTTATTTGATATGGAAATAAAAAATTAATATGATCTTCATATTGATGTATATATAGTGTATTTTCACACATTAAGCAAAAGACAGGAAGGAATGAAAAAAATTACAAGTGGAAAATAGTCAATTGCCCTCGTCAAACATCGTTAGTAGAGTGCGACTTTTATATCATAAGGATGATGAAGGACTATTTCTTGAAAGAGACACCCATGCGATGGCTAACTAGTAATGTAAGTATATATTATTATTATTGAACAACAATTCTATTGAATTTAACTTCCGACTTAGTATTTTTATTTTGTGTTTTGTTGTGTGGTGGGAAGAATACATATTACACTTGACGAAATTAATGAAACTCGAAATGAATGGGCAACCAAGCTTCTTGAGCAGATGAGTCATAACTAGAGTAACTTTTGAAATCAGAATTAAAAAATATACTAATTGTAGTTTTTAGTTAGCACTTACATAGTTATTCCAACTGTATATTTTGATCTTGTAATTTTTAGATTTGGAACATACTGAGTTCTATTGATTTTGTCTGCCTATTGATTCTGTCTGATCTATGTTGTAATTACACAGGAAATTATGAATGAATATAATGGTTAAAAATAGAGAAATGAAAAAGTTCTCTTATTCTACATGGGACGTCGGTCTAAGTAAAACTATCGTCTTATGTATTGCAGGGGACGATGCTTACATATAAATTGTCATCTCATGTACTATAGGTGGATGACGCTTAAGTAGGAACTGTCGTTTCATTTACTGCAATGGATGGCGCTTGCATAGAAACTGTCGTCTTATGTACCACAAGAGACAACATTTGTATAGGAATCATCGTCTCGTGTACGACAAGAGATGACACTTTTATTTAAACTGTCGTTACATGATTTACATGGCATGACATTGCATGGGACGAAGGTATTAGAACCGACGTATGAGAGTCCATACGACGGTTTAAAACCATCGTCCCATGTCAATTTTGTAGTAGTGCTTGTATCCTTTTTGTCGCAGGGTATCACCAAGAAACTGAATTTTTCTTCAATTTTCTTCACAACCTTCCAAAGTATCCTTAGCATCACCTAGACTAGAGTGGGCAATTTTCAACACATGAGATAGATACAAAAAGAAGAATAATAGAAGAGAAAACTTGAGGCTTAGAAAAAGACTTATGCTGTAGAGAGAATCTAAAATCTAGAGCATCAAGAATAGATCTTCTGATTTTCTTTCAGATAGTCTTTTTGTTAATGTTTTCAACTCTCACTTAGCATTCCTTTTATAGGCTCAATTAGGTAATTTCTTTTAATTAAAAAATCAATAAAATAATAGATAATATCAGCCACTAGGTTGAAATTCTCATGGGCTTTATAAGTCTGTTGGATTTAAAATCAAGGCCTATATTTTTTTCTATTGATTTAATTAATTAAATAATTATTTGAACCTTGATTTAAACTTATTTATTAATTTAGACACCAATTTATCTTAATTAATAAATCTGCCCTAATTTCTCTTTTCTTCTCTAAATTACATAACTCAGTGAAACTATCCAAAATTGACCTAGTAAACTATGATAATTCCAATTGTTAATTAAATAAATTAATTGAGACTATCTAGATGATTTTATCCAAGGTACAGTGGGGACCATGGGCCTATGAAATCAAGCTCCAATAAGTTATCATAAATTTACTAACTTTTTAATTCCTCGTGACTCCACTAAAGACTTAGAATTGCACTCTTGAATTCATAGAACGCTCTATAACAAATATAGATACATTATTAATTATCCATTGTTACAGCAATAATTGTCACTTAATCCTCTATAGACGGTCTACAATGAGATGGGACTAAAATATTATTTTACCCCTCATTGTATTTTATCTTGAAAACACTTAGTTCCTTGTAAACGATATTTCAATAAACTAATATTAAATATTGAAATGAGATCTCTATGATTTAGCACCTTGAACCAAACTAAAATGAAACCATCGTTTTACTTCTTCATCAGAAGCTATAGATGTTCATATCTATGATTAACACTCCCACTCAATTATACTACCGAGTTCCCAAGTTGAAAGTATGGGCTAGTTCGTAGGGTAAGCTAGTAACGAACAAGTCAAAGAACTCAAATAATACAATCAGTTAGAATACTAACCACTCAGAATTGAAATTGAATTAACCTATGGCAACTATATGATATGACTAGAATAGATAATAACGGTATGTTTAATTATCCTATCTACTATCAATATCGGTCCAGTCCGATGTAACAAATACATCCAATCTTATCTACTTTACTAAGGTTTTGGAAAAAACATAACACTGCGACATGTAAGTAGATCATATCGTAGATTGGCAGTTAGTGTAAATCCTGTGCACTGACTAATCTTAGGACTAACTTATTTTGAACATATAATCATATTTATATTCTACTGTGATTACGTCACTATAAATATGATTAGCTATATGCTCGGGATTTAATAAAAGTTTATATTAAACAAATAATTATGAAAATAAAACATGTGAGCAAAGTGATTGACCAAGTCAAAATTGATTTCTACTCTTTTATTGATAGTAAAATGAGATTACAAAGAAATTGAGTTTTAATTAGGGCATAAAAGCCCAACAAGCTTCCTCTTGCACTAATTGAAACTAATGCCTTAATTATACTAATCCCATTTACTTGATATGCTTATCAAACGCAGCTTCTGGCAATGTCTTCGTAAATGTGTCTACAAGATTGTCTTCATATGCAATCTTGATAACCTTCACATCTCCCCTGGCCACATATTCTCGAATTATGTGATACTTCCTTTCTATATGCTTACTCCTCTTGTGAATTCGAGGTTCTTTCGAGTTGGCTATTGCTCTTATGTTGTGACAAAACAACACAAGCGGTTTATCCATTTCTGGAATAACACAAAGATCTAAATAGAACTTCTTTAGCCAGACTATTATCTTAGTTGCTTATGACACAACTATGTATTCAGCCTCCATGGTGGAATCTAAGATCGCATTCTGCTTTACGGTTCTCCATATCATAGTTCCACCCCCAAGAGTAAACACCATTCCAGAAGTAGACTTCCGATCATCGACATCAATCTAAAAATCTGAATCGGTGTAGCCTACAGGGTTCTAAACACCACCCTTGTAGACTAACATATAATCCCTAGTTCACCTTAAATACTTTAGAATGTGCTTAACTGCTATCCAATGTTTTGGTCCTAGGTTTGATTGATACCTGCTCACTTCTCCCACTGCATAGCAGATGTCTGGTATAGTACACAACATAGCATACATCAGACTTCCAACTGCCAATGCGTAAGGAACTTTTCTCATTGCATATTCCTCTTTAGGATTCTGGGGAAACTGCTTCTTTGAAAGATGAATTCCATGGCGAGACGGCAGACATCCTTTCTTGGAATTTTCCATTGAGAAAAGTTCAGGCACTTTATCAATGTAAGCTGCTTGAGATAGAGCTAAGAGTCTGTTCTTTCTATCCTAATGATTTGGATACATAGAACATAACTTGCTTCACCTAAATGCTTCATCTGGAATTGAGTGTTCAGCCAATTCTTCACATTTGACAATTTCTTAATGTTATTTCCAATGAGTAAGATATCATCTACATACAAAACCAGGAATACCACTGTTTGATTTGCCTTCAGTTGGTAAACACAAGGCTAATCAATATTTTTTTCAAAGCCATATGTTTTGATTATTTCATCAAACCTAAGATTCTAGGAATGAGAATCTTGCTTAAGTCTATAAATAGACCTATTCAATTTGTAAACTTTTCCTTCTTGTCCAGCTACTTTAAATCCTTTTGGATGATCTATATAAATGAATTCGTCAAGCTTTCCAATAAGAAAAGTTGTCTTCACTTCCATTTGCCAGATCTTATAGTTGAGAGCGGCTGCTATTAATTTGAGGATGTGAATGGACTTGAGCAAGGCTACCAAACTAAAAGTCCTCATAGTCCACGCCTTCTCTTTGGGTATAACCCTTTGCCACTAATCGAGCTTTATAAGTTTTGATTTTTCCATCAACACCTCGTAGATCCACTTGCACCCAATGGCCCTAAAGTCACTAGGCGCTTCCACAAGATCCTAGACAGAATTTGAGTACATGGACTCCATTTCCTATTTCATGGCTTTGAGCCATAGTTCTTTTTCGGGGCTAGTCATTGCATGTTTGAAAGATAATGGATCATCGTCACTAGTGTCACCAACAATCATATTGGTTTCACCATCCAAACCATAGCGAACTAGGTTCCTAGAAACCCTCCCACTATGACGAGGCTCCGTGACTGTTTGCTCAGGAACAGTGGTACTTTCTTCATTTAAATCGAATTGCGTCGGTTGTACATGAAGAGTGGGAATTTCATCATTAACTCGCATTGATGATGATTGAACATTGGTTGGAGTCAATTCTTGAACCATCTCCTCTAAAACTACTTTGCTGCGTAATTTGAAGTTTTGGACATAGTCATTTTCAAAAAAGTAGCATTCGTAGAAGTAAACACTTTCTTTTCTGAATGACTATAGAAAATTCCACCCCGAGTACCTTTGGGATAGCCAACAAACATGCAAAATTTAGTTCGCGGTTCTAGCTTTCCTTCCTTTTTCCTCAGGATGTGGGCGGGACACCCCCAGATTCTATAATGGCGTAAACTAGGTTCATGACCATTCCAGTGTTCTAAAGGAGTTTTGGGGATTGATTTAGACAGCACGGCATGGAGAATGTCGTTCGTGATTTCAATTGAATGTATCCAGAATGAAGTTGATAGAGTTGAGTAACTAAGCATGCATCTAACCATTTCCAATAAAGTTTTGTTTCGGCGTTCCGCTACACCATTTTGTTGCGGAGTTCCTGGGGCAGTAAGTTGTGATAAAATCCCAAGTTCAGTTAAATGATCTTGGAATTTCATATCCAAATATTCTCCACCCGTATTAGATCGCAAGATCTTTAATGTTTTACCTAATTGGTTCTGAGCCATCGCTAGGAATTCCTAAAACTTTAAAAAATTTCTGATTTCCTATGCATTAGGTAAAGACATGAGTATCTAGAGTAATCGTCAATGAAAGTGACAAAATACTCAAAACCAACCTTGGCTTGTACATTCAAAGGTCCACAAACATCTTAATGAACAAGTCCAAGTTGTTCCTTGGCCCTATCAACCTTTGCAGAGAATGGATGCTTGGTCTGTTTGCCTTCTAGACAAGATTCACAGACAGGTAATTCACCTAAGGTGAGTTCCCTCAGAGGTCCGTCCTTTGTAAGTCTTTGAACCCTATCATAGCCAATGTGACCTAGTCTCAAGTGCCATAAATATGTCATGATATCGTTATCGGTCTTTTAACTTTTATTAGTCCTAGGTTTAGCTACTTTGATTAAATCATTGTTAAGAGCAAGGGGTTCGTTAGGTCGTAGAATCTAAAGCCCATTTTACAAACATGCAATACACAATTGTGATCCATTGAAGGAAATAAATATATTAGAACTTGTGAAAGTCATAAAAAATTGTTCTAATTGCAATATGGAAACTGAAATTAAATTTCTACTAAAATGCGGAATAAAAAATACATCATTCAAAATTAAAAATTTATTTCCGAACTTCAGGCAAGCTTTTCCTCTGGCTTGGACCGCAACGAACGCTCCATTTCCAACTCTAAGCTTTAAGATGCCTTCGTTCACTTCCTCCCATGATTCAAGAAGTTGTAAAGAGCTACAAACATGGTTAGTAGATCTAGAATCAATAATCCAAACGAATTTATCATTCTCTAAAACATACATTTCTAAGATATATGAACTATAATCATTACCTTTGTTTTGCACTGCTAGAAGCTTGGGGCAGTCTTGTTTCCAATTCCCATTCTCATTACAGTGAAAGCATTTACCTTTACCTTTCTTGTTATTTTTCTTCCCCTTAGGCATTTGTGCATTTGGTTGTGCACTCGTCTTTGCAACCTTTCCAGACTTGGGGTTGTTGTTTTGTCCATCTTTCCTCTTGTTTCCCGCTTTCAAAGACAAAGCGTGGTTTGCTTCAGCCTTAGCTGGATCAGCAGCAATAGTAGTAGTCTTCTTTTCTCATCCCTTACTTGGTCCACCCATGATAGACTCTAAAGTCTGAAGCTCATTCATGAGATGTGCTAGACCATAGTTGAGTTTATTCAACACATAGTTGGTGGTGAACAACAAGAAATCCGGAGAGAGACTATTGAGGATGAAGCCGACTTGATTTTCCTTATCTATTATTGCTCCATGCAGTTCAGCTTCCTGAAAGTAATTTGTCATTTTGATCAGATGATCACAAACATGTTTAGATGGTGCCATCCGAGCATTGGCATATTTCTTGGTGGCCTAAAAATGAGTCTGCGCTGACTTGGCACCAAAAATGTCTTGGAGCTGATCCATGATTTCGTAGGCCGTATCGACATTCTACATCTTTGTCTTGAGAGTGTCGACCATACTAGTCAACATGTAGTGCTGCGCCTTGTTGTTAGCCACCTGCCAACGCTCATACTTATCCCTCACAGACTTGGTAGCTCCTTCAGCTGGAACTTCCGGGGATTCCTCAGTCATGACGAATTTGGAGTTGTCACCAATCAACACATTGTTGATGTTTTGCTTCCATTTAAGGAATTTTTCTCTAGTGAGTTTCTCCATAGAAAGTTGAGAAATGATGAGAGTAGACACATCCATAATGATACTACAAATTATCAATAAAATAGAAATCAATTACTTTTGCTCAGTAGAACTTCTATACACTCTAATTTGAAGAAACAACACAACATATACCATAAATATGTAAGATATGGAAAAAAAAATACCAAAATAATCATATCTCTATTTCTCTATGTTTTTAACTATTCTATGATATTGTTGTCCTGGTTGGCGAGAGTAAAAAAATATCATTAGTTAAATAGAGTTGTAAACTCATTTAATAATGGGCACCATTATTAACAACCTACTATTCGATCAAAATAAGAAAACAAAATATCTTATTTTATGAGCTAGACCCACAGTTTCGATAATCAATAGATTTAATCTTAGCAGTCACCGTAGGGGTGAGTCTAGTTGAATTTGACCTATAATTATCTATCTTTCAAAATCTAACATTGTCAAAATAAATAATGAACACCTTCCATAGGGGGACGAATCAAAGCGTCTCGAGGTCCCATTAAGCTATTGACCTTGTTAAACAAACGGTGGAGATCGAATATAATTTTTAAAATAAGCTCATTATAATAATAGTATTTTTATTATTTTTTGAAAATTAATAACTATGGTTCTCTAAAAAATTATAAGATTAATATTTTAAAAACTTCTAAAGTGTCACATTGAGACAAATTCAATTAATTTAGAATTAATTTGTTGCTAATCAATATTTAGGTTTAACTATTATAATGAACCTATACAATTAGGTCAAACTCAAGCAAATGGGCCTTAACAATTGGGTTTTCATGGAGGAGGGCTGGCTCCAGTATGTCGTTCCCACTACTAAGGCCCCCTAACTTCCACACAAGGTCCAAAAGACAGGAATTTAAACCTTTGTTTTATTAATTGCTATTAATTGACTAGGTCCACTATAGTCATGCAAAGCAAATGAGACTTCACAAGTAGAATCACCCACAAGAGAGGAATTTAAACTTTACATTTTCTAATGGGCCCAAATAAAACCTATTATTTTATGAATATTTTATTTGGCAATATCCATATATTAATCAAACATATGGGTCACTATATGCATCTGAGCCCAATTGCAAAAATATCACATATAGTGCAAACAAACATGTTATAATTGGATGAGACTAATCATGTAACTATATGTGCAAGTCTATGAATTTATGCAAAAATAGCACAATTTATTTCATTTGCAAAAATACCACAATTAATTTTCTATAATTTATCCAAAAATTCAAATTAATTAAATTTTTGCGAAAATAAATAAGTCAATGTAAATGAAATTCATCAATAATTAACCAAAGTTAATTTAAATTTCATTTATCAATAATCAACTTAGTTTGTGTCATATTGAAAAATATTAATTTAATTTAAATATGATTTATCAACAATTAATGAAAGTTAATTTAAATCCCATTTATTAAAAATATTTTATTAATTGGTTTAAAAACGTGATATTTTTTAAAACTTTTAAAAATTATAAATTTTTAAAATACATATCATCTGCTATTTTTGAAAAAAATATCTTAAATAGTTAAACAAATTCAAATATCTATAAAAATATATAGTCAATCAATTTTCAAATTTTAAATTATTTAAATATTAAAATCTATAGAATAATCAGATATTGTTATTTTCAAATATGTTGACGCCGTTTTTCGTCAACTTAAAATGTCGAGCAATTAAACAATAAGAACTATGGTGCAAATGAATAGTATGGTGGAACAACAAGGGTTTTACGTGGTTCAGCAGTTAAATCTGCCTAGTCCACGAGTCTATGCTATTAAGGCTTGGAGTAATCTGGAAATCCTTCAGAGATGAATTACCCAGAGTTTTCTCTCAAGATATCAAAAGATCCTCCCTTTACAAGTGTTCATGACCTCTCTATTTATAGAGATTTTTCAGAGTTCATTCCCACATATTTCGGGAAGATACTTCTGCACATTAATTGAATCAATTATATTAAATGATGTAACTCCTATTTACAAGGAAACGTCCCTTGAAGACCCGGAAATGGATAACAGACTAGTTAATATCCTTTTAATGTTGGAATGTTACAACAATAAATATCTTTAGACGTACAGAATGTGTCACATCAGATGACTCATCAAATCTATTAAGTCAGCAACCAGCATCGTTTCAGTCAAGGTTTACGGACAGGTTACGAACTGGCCATCTTATTCCAAGACCTGCTCGGAGCAGATAAATTCTATCGAGGCTGTCATGATTCGAGCCTGCACTCTTTAAGCTCAGACTATTCGATCTGAAGGCACTCGGTAACGGATGTATCCCGATGCTATGCCTTTCGAGCCTGGAAAGAATCTCGAGGTTACATGTCTTCGAGATTGCCATCTTGCCTCAGAGGTTTGACAACTGGACCTTAAACATGTGTTTTATATATCTCGAGCTCATACTTGACGAGTCCAGCTTTCGAGGTCATAATTTCTGGTCTCAAAAACTGGGTGTAACATTTTATCCCCTCAAAAGTATTTGTTCGAATCCTATGAGAGGGAAACTTTTGAACTACTTCCATTGGGAACCGTACCATCAAATATACACGAGTGTGGACACGCGTCAGCTGGGTATTGATCACTCAAAGTACTTGAGTACCTTGGAAACCTGCCCACGCTTATCCGTCTGCCATCATTTATGGTACCATTGAATCAATTGTCCCTGACCGTTGGATCAGAAACGAAATATGGCCAACGGCTCAGAAAAATTTGGCCTTTGATATTTCTAGGGGCCTATATATACATCCCCATTGTCTTCCCCACTTTACTTTCATTTGTGCTTTCATAGAAAAAAGAAGAAAAAACCAGAGTTCGATTTGTCCTGGTTCTTGCATGTTCTCCAAACCAAGAAAACAAAATAACATTGGCTTATTCGACTCCGTGAGATCGTTCTTGCAACCACTCCTTCGGTCTTCGATTTCTCAGTACCCGCCAGCTTCATTGTGTAAGTATCTGTTCTTAACCTCTTATATTCGCATTCATACTATATCTTTGCATGCACGTTTATGCTTCTGTTGCACTTTAGCACTAGGATATTGTTGGTCCATTCATTAGTTTAATATACTAGAATGTTTTGGCTGATAACCCATAGATTCAGGTTCTAGCATTATCAATCCCAAACCCAGTTTTTGCGCAAAAGACCCAAATATGGCTCTTTCTTTGGGTTTTTGAATTTCGGAGGACATATCTTGCACACCAAGATATTGGGTACAAAATCAGAGTTTTTTTTTTTAAAGAATACACGATTCCCAAAAATATCACTTTTTGAATAACTGCCACCTTTTTTCCCTGATTATATCGGGATTTCCAATAACATGTCGACCTTCTTTTCTTTCGGTGGAATACACACTCTGAGATTGGCCTCATCCTTTGTATCGAACTTGCCTTATTGCCTCAATCATTCGAGCTTAGGTCTTCTATTTATCTCATTATTTCCTGTTCGCTTGGCCCTCACCCTTTTTCTTTCTTGTTAGATGCTGCAGAACTTAGGAAAGTGGTGGGGGTCTATTCATCTGCAACTTCGAGCCCAGAATATCCTTTCACTCGGAACCAGCACTTGATCCGGGAGCACAAATTGAGGTGTGAGCAAGAGGACATCCGGGATCATTTTTGACGTCAGATAGATGAGGCCGAGGAAGGAAAAAGGAAAAAACTAAGGGTCGCCCTCTACCCAGATTTGGACACTGAGCCTAGGTCGATTCCTCTCGACCCTACGCTCAAAGTGACCGTCACCTTCAAGCCTGGAGATCTTTAATTTTCACTAATGGGGGAACCTTCCACCTCGCAGCCGAGGAGAGAATTCTTCGAGGCCGAGCACTACTGGAGCTCAGTCACGTCGCTTGGTCAGATAACTGACATCCTAGCCTTTCACGGCATCAGATTGTCGGGCTCGCTGAGGTGTCGAGCTCCGACCTCCCATGAGCAAAGTTGTCGCGCTCTAGGAGATGGAAATGCTGATAGCAAGCTGAGATACGCGGCTTGGTGCCAGGAACACATGAAAGCAGGGGCAGTGCTGCCCTTAAAATCCTTTTTCAAGGACTTCACTGACTTCGTTGGGCTCACTCCCTTCACCCTCAACACCAACTCATACAAGGTTTTGTCAGCCTTGTGGTTGCTCTACCACGAGCTAAAGTGGGCAGGACCTTCACCAGAAGAGATTTTGTATCTCTTTTGCATGAAAAGCAATCCCTCCCGAGCTCGGGGAGGGGACGACTTCTATTACCTTTTGAGCTATCCCAAGGAGCCAAAGATCTTTGGGGTTTTACCCAATCATCCACCAGACTTCAAGAATGCCTTCTTCTGGATGGATGGCCTTGCTCCGTCTAGATATTACTCGTTAGACGAATTCGTAAGTATCTCAACTTCTTTCTTTTTGTGCTTGAATTTTGCTTAGGCTCGTATTTAGTTGAAATGTGTTTTCTTCCACCCAACTACCACTGCCCTACTCCCACCAAGGATATGAAAAAGCATATAGAAGCTCTGCTTCAACTCCCTTATGGCAGGAGGTCCCTTTCCTATCTCCTGCATGAAGACAAGCTTCGGGCATGCGACCTTTTGGGGGAGGATCAGTCTACATCTGACTGGTCCAATAAGTAGTACGGATAGTGGGAGCTCGTGCCTCTCCTAACCGACAACCTTCCTCTGAGGAGAAATGCGAGGCCTCCATCTCTAGCTCAGCGTCGCAGGAGTCCACAATCAGGAAATGAGGCCAACAATAAGGCCTCGAGCTCGGGCTTGGATGAGAGAGGTACATTCATCCTTAGCTCGGATTTGTGGTCTCCCTCACTACTAAAACATAAACCTGATAGATTAATATTGTGTGAGGATGATAGGAACCATTTGTAAGTATGGTCTTGGGTAGATGAGAGGGTACATAGGTTTGACAGTTGGCTCGGGAAATATGACACCATGTATAGCCTGAACGAAGTATGGGACAGAGTAGTTGTTCAGTATGGGACTAACGACTATAGGGAACTTTCGAGGTTGACTTCCACCTATAGGGAAGGCACTCCCCCTGCCTTTTCTGAAGATGGGAGAATTTTGTGGTTGCCGAGCACAAGCTCGGGGGAGAGTTCCAGTTAGGTTTCTCTCCACTTGTATTTTCATTCCTTGTCTGTCTGCATCATGCCAACCTGTTTTGTTTTAGGCTATCTCATAATGTGATGTGAATGTGAAGGTGAGATGGACTCCGACCTTGACAATGTACTGGCCAGTGAAGGAGCTCAAAGGAGTAAACGCCCGAGGGGGTCGCGGAAAACAGATTGGCCTGCTAAGGTCCTTTTAAGGACCAAGAAGACGCCTCCTCCCCCAGTTCCGGTTGCTCCAAGCTTCATTTTGAGTCCATCTACTCAGGCCGAGATGTCCTATTCGACCTTACCTCCTGCTCCTCCTATAATCTAGGTCCATTCCACACTTGGCCCACCTCCGAAGAAACCCTCAGCCTTAAGAACACAGTTGCTTTCGGTTTCTACTCACGTCAATGAGTATGTGATTGACAATGCAGCCGGACCCCATGGAGCTACGCTAGGCTTGGACGTTCTATCTCGGGTGGGCCAGAGTTTTGGTAGCTTTGACGCCTCTCATTGGCAATTTTTTAACAATGCTCGAGATTGCAATACTCTTTACGAGAAGAGCACCGAGCTTACTGCTGTGGTAACCTTTCTTCTCTTGCTTCTAGCTGTATCTATACTTGGTTCACATGCTGATTTGATTTCTTCATATGCCAGACTCTTGCTATCTCTGCTCAACTTAATTATAGGTTGAACCACGAAGTCCACATGAGTATGTCTTTTGCTCAGGAGGCAAAGGATCTCCAACTCAATCTGAGTGATGATCTCAAGGCGACAAAGGCAAAGGTGGAGGCAGGAGCGGAGGAGCTAAAGGTCAAGACATCCGAACTTGAAAAGCTGAATGCCCGGCTCACGGAGCTTGAGAAGGAGAATGGTCGGGATAAGGAGATCAATACCAAGATCGAAGAAGAGAAGGCTACCACTTTCGAGATCATGGAGGGTGAAAAGACTCGGCTTCTTGAAGAGTTTAAGGAGAAGAAGGACTGGGCAGTCGACATGGCCATGTACAGAATCTGGGCCAACAATGTCGACCTCGACACCAACTTATTAGGCCCTCTTGAAGCAAAGTTCATGGCTAAATGGCAAGCTAGGCTTGATGAGGAGGAGACTGCTCGGGATGAGGCAGAGGGAGCCAGGGGTGATGCCGATGCTGAGAAGGCCAAGGAAGATGCTGAGAAGGCCAAGGAGAATGCTCCTTCTTCTTAAATCTTGCCTCGGGGCTGCGTCCCTCTGAATTTCTTTTAACAATTTTTTATGATTCATTTTTGTTTCTTATGCCCCCGAGGCCAAGACAATTTTACAGCTCGTGAAAGAGCTGCCTTTTGAGATATCATTTTTTGACTTTATTTTAATACATTTGCTTTACATTTCTTGGGTTGAAATATTTTGCGCATTTTATATTAAAGTGTCATATATGCTTGTTTATTCATACAAACATAGTTTGGATTTAAGCTCGAGGTTCAATGCATTCATGCACAATTTGCTCGAAATATCCGTTTTCGATCTCGTTATTTTATCAAGGTCGGCGATTACTTTTACCATGCACCCGAAAGTACTTATATGGTGTGTAATGCAAATGGTTTAGTTATATCTTACTTTTTTAGTTACTTTTTCTCGTCCTAGGGTAGCTCCCCGAGGTTATGAGATCGAAACTATTGTTTTGCAAGATACTCCAGCCTTGATCTCGACTTAATGCAAAGTGGGTTTATGCTCCAACTTACCGTCGATTATTTTTAGCTGGTTTGTTCCAAACCTATTAAGGTTGTGATTGGTTTGTAATCCATACACTTATATTATTCATCTGGTTTGCATATTTGGTTATATCCAAACAATTTTATGTTTTTGATAGTTTGGTTATATCCAAACTATCTTAGCTCGCGCATTTGGTTATATCCAAACACTTATATATTTTTGATAGTTTGGTTATATCCAAACTATCTTAGCTTGCGCATTTGGTTATATCTAAACACTTGCATATTTTTCGTATATGCTATTTTATTTTTTCAAGCCGATGGTATATGTACCACTAATGCCCCCTTAATATCCTATGATTGTGATCATAGGTTATTCAATTAAGAGAGATTGCAAAAAATACAACATATTAAAACGAAATCAAACTTTATTCGAATAATCCAAAAATAGAAAAATAGTACAGACAAACAAGCATGGTTATAGGCGACATCCTTCCTATACTATTGATAGTAAGGTCATAGGTGTTCGCCATTCCATGCTCGTGGGACCAAACTTCCATTCCATCTTGCCAACTTATATACGTCGGGTCGGATGACTGATTTGATTTGATAAGGTCCTTCCCAATTTGGTCCGAGTACGCCAGTTGCGGGATCCCGTGTTTCCAAGAATACACACCTCAGCACCAAATCTCCTATGCCAAATTTTTTATTTTGAACTCTTTTGTTGAAGTACCGGGTAGCTTGCTATTGGTATGCAACATTTTTTAATTGAGCTTCGTTCCTTCTTTCTTCGATCAGGTCCAGAGTTTCTTCGAGTTGAGAGTGGTTCGAGGTTTGGTCATAAGCGAGGGTTCGAATTGTGGGAATTTCAACCTCGATTGGCAACATAACCTCACACCCATACGCTAGAGAAAATGAGGTATGTCCTGTTGAAGTACGGGCCATGGTTCCATATGCCCATAGAACTTGGGGCAATTCTTCGGGCCATCTTCCTTTAGCTTCTTCCAACTTTTTCTTTATCAAACTCTTTAGGGTCTTATTTATAGCTTCGACCTGGCCATTCTCCTGGGGATGGGCCACCGATGAAAAGCTCTTTATTATCCCATTTTTTTTCGCAAAAGTTGGTAAATAGATCGTTGTCGAATTGAGTACCGTTATCGGACACAATCTTCCTTGGCATCCCATATCGGCATATGATGTTTTTCACTACGAAGTCAAGGACTTTCTTCGAGGTTATTGTGGCCAAAGGTTCAGCTTCAGTCCACTTCGTGAAGTAATCTATGGCGACTACTGTGTATTTTACTCCGCCCTTGCCAGTCGGCAGTGAGCCTATGAGGTCGATTCCCCAGACCGCAAATGGCCACGGGGAGGTCATCATAGTTATCTCGGAGGGTGGAGCTCGAGAAATTGTGGCGAACCGCTAGCACTTATCACACCTCTTGACATAGTCGAACGAATCTGTTTTGATGGTAGGCCAGAAGTATCCCTGTCGTATGATCTTCTTGGATAGGCTATGCTCCCCAGTATGGTCTCCACAGAACCCTTCGTGAATTTCCTCTAAGATTTTCTTAGCTTCGGGTGGGGACACACATCGGAGTAGCGGCATGGAATATCCTCTTCTATACAGCTTTCCATCAATAATGGTATACCTTGGGATCTGATACATTTGTTTCCAGGCCTTGGTCCATTCTTCTGGGAGAATGTCGGTCTCAAGGTATTCAACTATCGGAGTCATCCAGGTTGGCTCGGAGTTGATCATGCAAACATCCTCCTGCTCAGGCTCTTGAATGCTGGGCGTTGCGAGATGTTCGATTGGCACGACATTCAGCTCGTCAGTCTCGGTGGAGGTCGCAAGCCTGGCTAAGGTGTCCGCATTCGAGTTCTGCTCTTGGGGGACCTGTTCTATCGCAAAGAACTCGAAATGCCCCAGTGCTAATTTTGCCTTTTCTAAATATGCTGCCATTCTCGTACCACGAGCCTGGTATTCTCCTAAAATTTTCTTAACCACTAACTGGGAGTCACTGTAGCAATGTATCGCTTTAGCTTTGAGTTCCTTGGCTATACGGAGTCCTGCCAGTAGAGCCGCGTATTCGGATTCGTTATTCGACGCGTCGAAGTCAAATATCAAGGCATAATGAAATCGGCTTCCTGCTGGGGTGATCAAAATTACTCCTGCTCCCGATCCATTTTCATTAGAAGACCCGTCAACATAAAGTTTCCGCAGCTCGCGGGCTGGGGTTATAACTTTGTCGTTGGCCACGCCAGTACACTCCACTATGAAGTCTACCAAGGACTGTCCTCTTATGGTCGTCCTTGGATGATAAGTGATCTCGAATTTTCTAAGTTCAATGGCCCATTTGAGCAGTCGGCCTGAGGCGTCTGGCTTGGACAGGACATGTCTTAGTGGTTGATCGGTAAGTACATGGATGAGGTGCGCCTGAAAATAAGGTCGAAGCTTTCGAGATGAGTGAATTAGGATGAGAGCTAACTTTTCCATTAAGGGATATCTCGATTCTGCCCCCAGTAACCTTTTACTGACATAATATACGGGTCTTTGCACCTTTTCTTCTTCCCGCACGAGTACCGCACTTATGGCGTGCTCGGTCGTAGCAAGGTACAGGTACAAGAATTCTCCCGTAATGGGTTTTGAGCTCTTGAAAAGCCAACTCGCATTCCTCCATCCATTCAAATTTCTTGCCTCCCCTCAAAAGGTTGAAAAATGGAAGACAACGGTCCGTAGATTTCGAGATAAACCTACTTAACGCTGCCATCCTGCCAGCCAAACTTTGGACATCCTTATGCCTCCGAGGTGAGGCCATATCAATCAGAGCCTGGATTTTGTCTGGATTAGCTTCTATTCCCCGAGCATTTACAATGAATCCCAGGAATTTTCCTGAAGATACTCCGAAGGAGCACTTCTGAGGGTTGAGTTTCATGTTATATCTCTGTAACACGGCGAAGCATTCTCTGAGGTCATCAACATGGTTATGGTTAAGTTGAGATTTAACTAACATATCGTCAACATAAACTTCCATGTTATTACCTATATTTTCGGAGAACATCATGTTCACGAGTCGCTGGTAAGTGGCTCCAGCATTTTTGAGCCCGAATGGCATGGCGTTATAACAATACAGCCCTTTGTCTATTATGAAACTCGTATGCTCTTGGTCAGGGGCACGCATGGCAAGCTGGTTATATCCATAATAGGCATCCATGAACGACATGAGTCCATGCCCTGCCGTGGCATCCACGAGTTGGTAAATCCGAGGTATAGGGAAGCAGTTCTTAGGACAGGCCTTGTTGAGGTCCGAGTAGTCAATATAGGTCCGCCATGTCCTGTTAGGCTTCGAGACTAGTACTGGGTTGGCTACCCAATCGGGGTAAAAAGTATCCCTAATGAATCGGTTTGTCTTTAATCTGTCGACTTCCTCTTTAAGGGCCTTCTTCCTATCGTCATCTAGTAGTCTTCGCTTTTGCTTCTTCGGCGGGAAGCTTTTGTCGATATTCAACGTGTGACTCACCACATTTGGACATATCCCTATCATGTTTGAATGTGACCATGCGAAGACATCCTAGTTCTTCTTCAAAAAACAAATTAATTGCTATTTGGTTTCTTCGGGGAGGTTTTTTCTGACCTTTACTGTTTTCGGGGGGTCTGCTTCTTCGAGCCTGATATCTTCGAGCTCTTCCAATGGTTCAAGATCAGCTCTTTCCTCTATTCTTGGATTGATTTCTTCATCTATCTCAAAGACTATACCGTCTTTATTCTGAATAACGACGAGCGCTTGTGCGCTCTTCTGCTTCTTTCCTCTTATGGAAATGCTATAGCATTACCTTCCGGCTAATTGGTCTCCCTTCAATGTCCCGATGCCACTAGAAGTCGGGAACTTGATGGCCAAGTGCCTTACAGATGAGATTGACCCCAGCCCTACCAGGGCGGGTCTCCCGAGCAGCACGTTGTAGGCCGATGGCAGGTCCACTACTACAAACTCCATCATCTTGGTTGTTGAGACTGGGTAGTCTCCTAAGGTCACAGGGAGTTCAATTGACCCCATACAGGCAATCCCTTCTCCTGAAAAACCGTACAACGTCATTGCACAAGCTTTTAGGTCATGAAGCGTGAGTCCCATCTTTTCTAAGGTGGCCTTATAGAGAATGTTCACTGAGCTCCCATTATCAATAAGAACTTGGTGAACCCTCTTGTTCGCGAGCTGAAGAGTGATGACCAGTTGGTCGTTGTGAGGAAACTGAACATGGGACGCATCATCCTCAGTAAAGGTTATAGGCTGAGATTCAACCTTTTGGTACTTTGGAGATCTGGATTTAGGTTCATAAGGGGACCCGTCCCCAGTTTTCAGCTCGTTCACATATCGCTTTTGGGCGTTCTTGCCCGATCTTGCGAGGTGAGGCCCGCTCGAGATGGTTACCACATCTTCTCCATCAATCGGAGGGGGTCTCTCTTCTTCCCTAACCCGGGAAGTGTTGTTTTGGGAAGCCGGCAGTGCAGCTGTCCTCTGGCTAGTAGAAGCCTGATTGTTGTTCTGGTTCCTGACATACTGCCTGAAGTCTCCTCTCGAGATCAGACCTTGGATCTCGTCCTTCAGTTGCCTACACTCATCAGTAGTGTGCCCAGTATCTCTGTGAAATCGACAGTATTTACTGGAGTCTCTCTTGGACTTTTGGTTTCTCATGGGGTCTGGATGCCTGAAAGTGACCTGGTTTTCATTAGCCAGGTAAATATTCTCCCAAGACTCGTTCAGCTCGGTGTACACCTTGTACATGGAGAAATACATTTCCCCTTTCTTTTTCTTTCCCCCTTCCGCCTCAGGGTGATTTCCTTCATTCTTCTTTCTTTTGGAAGGGTTTTCTGTAGGGCGTTTTGAGGCTGATGGGTCCACCGAGGTTGAGGCAAAGTTGACGTTTGTCGTTGTAGTTATGGGCTGAGAGGTCATATTCAGTGTCGACCTCGCCTCTTCTACATTGACAAACCTCTGAGCTCGCCTATTAAACTTGGTTATGGACCTCACAGGCTTCCTCTGCATATCTTCCCAGAGCGGACTTCCCGGCATTACCCCAGCTTGGACGGCCATTAAATGGCCACTGTCGTCTACATCACGAGCTCGAGCGACTTCCAGATTAAATCTTGTAAGATAGCTTTTCAGCGTTTCATTTGGTTGTTGCCGGACATTGGTCAGGGTCGATGCCTCGGGCCTTATCCCGATCATGGCTCTAAATTGCTTCTTGAAATCCCTTGACAGCTGATCCCAAGAAGTGATTGAATGCCTCTTATATTTTTCAAACCAGCTTTTTGTTGGTCCTGTAAGCGATGCTGGGAAAACCATGCATCTGAGCTCGTAACCCACATTACTTGCCCTCATAATAGTGTTGAATGTACTTAAGTGACTGTATGGGTCAGATTTCCCTTCAAAAGGTGGGACATGAGGAATCCAAAACCCCTGAGGAAACGGAGTGTTGGAAATGTGGGGAGCGAATGGTTCGAGCTCCTCATCAGAATCTTTGTCCCGATTCCGGCCTCGCTCATTCTGTAAGAGCCTAAATGCTCTTTCCAGTTGATCAATTCTTTCCTGAACTAGATCCACAGGGGGTCTTGCCTGAAATTGGTTATCGTTGATCACAATTCCAGGCTCGTGCCTTCGCATGGGATCCTTGCGTCCATTTAGGCGATCTCTCAGGTCTGGGTTTGAGGGATTACCACTACCCCGATTTTGATTCAGGTGTTCCCGCAGGTCAGGGTGGTTCCTTTGGTTCCCAGTATTTCTCCGTCCTTGATCGTACATACTGATTGATCTGGTGTCTCCTGAGTCGTCGCTGGCGAGGCTCGTTGCATAATTGTTTCGAGATGGATTCCTTTCAGGCTGCCTCGTCTCTGCAGTGCGAGACCGTGACATTTGGCTTCTCGTAGGCTGGGCGCCTCTCCATTCTCTAGTAGTTTCTCCATTCCTCTGCTTCCGTCCAGCTCACCTTTCCCTATCATCCTAAGTCAGTTGTGTGTTTATCCGAGGCGGTGAGGGATATCTTATTGGCGATGGAGGGAACTATATGGGTGATGGTGGCTGCCACCCATTTTGGGGTCTGGATGGTCCCGAGTTCTCCTGTGCCTGCTCGGTAACATTCTGTGTGTTACCAGGATTCTGAGTACGAGCCTCTACAGGGGCTCGGTTATTCCTAGTTTCAACTGGTAACTCAGCAGTTGAGTTAACCGGAGCTCTAGTCTGGGTGTTTCTTTGGGGCCTCGAAGGGGCAGGTTGTTCTGCCGGTGGCAGAGGTTGCTTCGTTCTTCTTGTGGTGGCATTTTTGTGAGGTCTCCCACGAGGTCTACGGGGAGGAACATGAACGTCCCATGGAGGAGGGAACTGGGCCTCAGACGGAGGTTGTGGCTGAGCCGCCTGTGCCTCCGCAGCCAATCTAGCTAATTCTTCATTACGCTTCATCCAACTATTTTCTTAACTGATGATTTTCGAGTTCCACAATGGGAACATATCGCTTAGGATTATAGTACTTGTCCTCGTCATCCCTGGGGGCTGGTGGTGCCAGAGGTCCTCTAGAATTGGAGGACTCACTTCTCTCTTCTAGTTCTGGATTCGTCATCGGCTGTTTCCCAGGGCGTCGTGGATAGTTTTCTTCAGGAATATTCGGATCATTTGCGGCCATAGCTAATCAGGGATTGTACTGCTTAAGGCTCTCAATGAAAGCACCAAACTGTTGACGCTGTTTTTCTTCAACTTAAAATGTCGAGCAATTAAACAATAAGAACTATGGTGAAAATGAATAGTATGGTGGAACAACAAGGGTTTTACGTGGTTTAGCAGTTAAATCTGCCTAGTCCACGAGTCTATGCTATTAAGGCTTGGAGTTTTTTGGAAATCCTTCAGAGATGAATTACCCAGAGTTTTCTCTCAAGATATCAAAAGATCCTCCCTTTACAAGTGTTCATGACCTCTCTATTTATAGAGAGTTTTCAGAGTTCATTCCCACATATTTCGGGAAGATACTTCTGCACATTAATTGAAGCAATTATATTAAATGTTGTAACACCTATTTACAAGGAAACGTCCCCTGAAGACCCAGAAACGGATAACAGACTTGTTAATATCCTTTTAATGTTGGAATGTTACAACAATAAATATCTTTAGACGTACAAAATGCGTTACATCAGATGAGTCATCAAATCTCTGAAGTCAGCAACCAGCATCGTGTCAGTTAAGGTTTACGGACAGGTTATGAACTAGCCGTCTTATTCCAAACCTGCTCGGAGCAGATAAATTCTATTGAGGCTGTCATGATTCGAGCCTGCACTCTTTAAGCGCGGACTATTCGATCTGAAGGCACTCGGTAACAGATGTATTCGGATGCTATGCCTTCGAGCCTGGAAAGAATCTCGAGGTTACATGTCTTCGAGATTGCCATCTTGCCTCAGAGGTTTGAAAACTGGACCTTAAACATGTGTTTTATATATCTCGAGCTCATACTTGACGAGTCCAGCTTTCGAGGTCATAATTTCTGGTCTCGAAAACTGGGTGTAACAAAATAAAAGATTTAAAAAATATCAAGTATTTAATAAAATATCTGTAATATTTGATAACTTGATTATAATATTTTAATATATAAAAAATATTTAAAATTAATAAGTTAACCTATTTTTAAATTTGAATTTGAATCTTTGTAGAAAATATCTATTTTTTAAAAGATCAAACGACAAAAATATCGTATCTCAAAAAAGATATTCTCAAATAATAGAAAAAAATATGATATTTTTGCATTAACCCATTAAAAAATACATTCAAAAATCGAATTTTAAGAAAATTTTTATTGCAGGTCGCGGCGAGTCCCCAAAATTTTAAGAAAAAATAATCCTAGGCGGCAGCCAGTGAAAAGGTGGCTGTGACCAAAACCCGAAAAATTTAAGGAAAATCTATTGCAGGCCGCGGCCAGAGCCTAGAATTTTTTTTTAATAAAATTTTGTGTAATTTTACCATTTTTGCAGGCCGCGGCTAGCCTAGAAAAATTCAATCCAAAAACGTTGTCTAAATAATTTTTTACCATGTTTTATATCAAATAAAGCATTTATAAAAATTAATTGCATAGAAAACACAACAAAATAACCCATATTTGCTAATAATCACATAAGAATCAATATGCTTCATAAAAAAACATGAAATCCAATCAATTATTCAACACATAAAATAATTTAATTTTTTACCATGTTCATGCATGAAAATAAAGATTACCAAAGGCTCTGAGGCCAGTTGTTGGGAAAACTTCTACATGAACTTGTTTATTTTCATGTAAATCTTATATTAAATAAATTAATATTAGACAACCTAGAACATGTTTCTAAAATTGAATTCATACAGAGATAATGATAAGAACACTTACATTATTGTGCAGCGGAATGATTGAGTCATTCCCTCAATTTTTCTAACCTTTGTATCCTTTCTGTCGTAGCGTATTACCAAGAAATTAACAGTTCTTCAATTTATTCACAACCTTCCAAAGTATCCTTAGAATCTCCTAGACTAGAGAGGACAATTCTCTACACATGAGATAGATACAAAGAGAAGAAGAAGAAGAGAAGAGAAAAATTGAGGCTTAGAAAAGGACTTATGTTGTAGAGAGAATCTAAAACCTAGAGCATCAAGAATAGATCTTCTGATTTTTTGTTAGATAGTCTTTTTGTTAATGTTTTCAACTTTCACTTAGCATTCCTTTTATAGGCTCAATTAGGTCATTTATTTTAATTGAAAAAAATCAATAAAACAATAGATAATATCAGCCATTAGGTCAAAATTCTCATGGGCTTTAGGCCTATGGAATTTCCCATTTAATTATAAGCCCGTTGGACTTAAAATCAAGACATGTATTATATTCTATTGATTTAATTAATTAAATAATTATTTAAATCCATTATCAAATTAATTATTTATAATTTGAACCTTGATTTAAACTTATTTATTAATTTAGACACCAATTTATCTTAATTAATAAATCTTCCATAAATTCTCTTTTCTCCTCTAAATTACATAACTCAGTGAAACTATCCAAAATTGACTTAGTCAACTTTGATAATTCTAATTGATAATTAAATCAATTAATTGAGACTATCTAGATGATTTTATCCAAGGTACAGTGGGGACCATGGGCCTATGAAATCAAGCTCCAATAAGTTATCATAAATTTAACAAATAAATTTACGAACTTATTAATTCCTCGTGACTCCACTAAAGACTCAGAATTGCACTCTTGAATTCATAGAACGCTCTATAAAAAATATAGATATGTTATTAATTATCCATTGTTACAACCATAATTGTCACTCAATCCTCTATAGATGGTCTATAATGAGATGTGACTAAAATACCATTCTACCCCTCATTGTATTTTATCCTTAAAACACTTAGTTCCTTGTGAACGATATTTCAGTAAACTAATATTAATTATTGAAATGAGATCTCTATCATTTAGCACCTTGAACTAAGCTAAAAGGAAACCATCGTTTTACTTCTTCATCAAAAGCTATAGATGTTCATATTTATGATTAACACTCTCACTCAATTATATTATCGAGTTCCCAAGATGAAAGTATGGGCTAGTTCGTAGGGTAAGCTGGTAATGAACAAGTCAAAGAACTCAAATAATACAATCAGTTAGAATACTAACCACTCAGAATTGGGATTGGATTGACCTATGGCCAACTATATGATATGAATAGAATAGATAATAACGATATGTTTACTTATCCTATCTATTGTCAATGTCGGTCTAGTCCGATGTAACGAATACATCCGATCTTATCTACTTTGCTAATGTTCAGGAAAGAACATAACACTGCGATGTGTAAGTATATCATATAGTAGATTGGCAAGTTAGAGTAAATCTTATGCGTTGACTAATCTTAGGACCAACTTATTTTGAACGTATAATCATATTTATATTCTATTGTGATTACGTCACTATAAATATGATTAGCTATATGCTCGGGATTTAATAGAAGTTTATATTAAATAAATAATAATGAACATAAAACATGTGAGCAAAGTGATTAACCAAGTCAAAAATTGATTTATATTCTTTTACTAATAATAAAATGAGATTACAAAGAAATTGGGTTTTAATTAGGGCATAAAACCCCAACATCTACTTGGTCCAAAAACGCTTGGGTGGTTTTGATTCCAATTTTTTTTGTAAACTACTCCATAATGGGGATTGGCGTTGTACCCCAGCTGTAATGGCCATCATCTTTCTTTCATCTCCCACCGTTTTGGCACGAGCAGCTACTCTCGTGAATCTTTGAATATACTCTTTGAGAGGCTCTCATTCTTTTTGCCTTATATCAACTAGTTGATTTTCTTCTTTTGGATGTATGCGAACATCATAAAATTGTCCTTAAAACTCCTTGATGAACATTTCCCATGAAGTTATGCTGGCCAGAGGAAATTTAAAATACCATTCCTGAGCAACGTCAAAATGAGTTGCTGGGAAAATTCTGCACTGAGCATCTTCAGATACCTTCAATTTATCCATCTGTATCTCAATTTTTTTTACATGAGACACCTGGTTTTCTTTTTTAGTATAGCTGGGCAGCACATACATTTTAAACTTACTAGGGAATTCGACCACAACTATCCTATTAATGAAATGGGTGCCTTTCCTCCGATCATGGTCTATGTGAGAAGTTTTGATGTCGTCCAATTGTTGCACTTCCTGGTTCAAAGCATCTATTTGGGCCTAGATAGAAGTTGGTATCGTATAGGCAGGAGCAACTGCAACAGGGATATAGTCATCGTAATTTTCCCTTCGGTTGGTCAGTATATCCCTTAGATCTTCATTTCTTTGTCTGTGCTCTGATGCTCCAAGTCGATCAAAGACATTAGGCTGCCTTGGCCACCCCTTGCATTCTGATTCGTTGGGAAATTATTCATTAGTTGAGGGTCCTGCTGTCCAAACCTTTGTTCATCAGGCCGACCAACGTTTCTTCTTGGATTTCTATTGTATTTGAAATCCCCTTCATTGTAATCATGCCCATCTCTAAACTGCAACTTGTGAGTGTGCGACCTGCTGTATGCACTATCACCTTCTCTTCATCCAAATCTATCTCGATAAACCAGAGGATGCCTATGAGGTCTGCATTGGTTGCTAGGTCTTGGGACATTGTTATGTCGTGGGGGATCTCTGATCGCAAAACCTAAGTCTAGTTGCCTCCTATTTCCTGAGGGAGCATTTTCTGGTCCTCTCCCAGGCAGGACCTGTTCGTCTTTTACAAGACATCTTGGGCTTTGGGGACGCCTCTCGTCCCTATCTTGTCGAGTTGGTTATTCGCTAACTCAACCAGACCGAGGTGGCTGACACTGCTTGGTACGTCTACCAGAATTCTAGGGATGTTTTTCAGGTTGGGGAGCCCGACGTTGTTCTAGTTGTTGAGGATTTCGTGGTGGTTTAGGTTGAGTTGTGCAGGTAGAATTTCTTGTGCTAACTCTATAGCTGCCTCCAAGGCCATAGTTGCATCCCTCTAACAACGATCCATCTCGGCTTGCCTATCATTGAGCTCTCGCATTTGTCTGTCAATTTCCATTTTCTGTATATTCATAATCTCAGCAACATTCTCCTGGTTAGCCTTCAGTGTGGTTAACTCATCTTGCATCATTCCCATAGCTGCTCGCAGGCTTTCAGCATCCAGTTCTTGTCTTTCTTCCTTCAGTTCTACATGAGGCTCCTCTTCAGTTACTCCTGGTGGAGGAGGTGAATTCTGAGGATTCTCATACGTCTGACCAGCCTACTGATCCAACGTTTTCCTTTTAGACTTAGCCATCTTTTCTTAACTTTGATCTTCTTGAGTTTAGCTCTCAACGAAAGCACAAAATTTTTGACCCACAAATTGGCCAGCGACACTAAGTCAAATAAACGATATAAAGTAAGAACTAAACTTAAGAATAAGAAACTGTAGTGTCCCAGAATATTTACTTAGCTAGCTAGATAGTAGTAGTAATAATTATTATTTAGTCGTATGTTAGTTATCATGGATTTTGGTTCAAACTGGGACTTAGTTGTAAACTCATAGCAATAGTTGTGGATTTTATAAGTTTAACCTGTAGTTTAAGAATATTAATTATAACATAAGGTTTGATTAATATTGCTGGTCATCGATATATATTTATTATAACCTAAGGTTTAGATAGTGCCAATAAGAGCATGACACTTGTCATAATTATGATTATTAAGGAATTAAGTATTTTTTATGGATAGTTTTAATAAAAGAAATATCTAGAAGCTCTAGAACCTTCCAGCAGCTGTTAGGATCGTATTATGACTCAGTGAAAGCTGATTATCCAATTCAAATTATGTTGAAAAAGTGCAAATACGTGTTTAATATATCAACGTATGCCGATATATCGCAGCATAGGGGCCGATATATCGCCTACGGAAGATACGGAAAACACGTCGACTTTGCATGAACGATCGAACGAGGCTCAAGAATACAGGGGGAGGTGATATATTTCCTGTAGGGGCGATATATCGGCTCCATGCATGTATTTTTGAAAGTTTGATTTTTGAATTTTAAAATTACCCTTAACCACTTAGACTTGTGTTTGAATGATTTCGACCGAGTTCTAGGCGCCATTTGAACGGAAATTCAAATCTTTTTCATTTTATAATCATTTATTTATTCAAATTAATTTCACTCCTTGAACTCTATAAATAGGACCTAGTGCTCAGCCATTTTCTTCATTCTTCAAGCATTTGATCAGAGCCTCCAAGGTGCTAGTGTGACTATAGAGAGATACACTTGAGCTTGGGATAAAAGCTTTATTATTCTAAGCTTTTATAAACACTTGGGAAGTGAGAAATAATGTGATTTTGGTATTGAGGTTTAGACCAATCCATAAGGTCATTCAAGTTATTCCTATTCCTAAGTTCAGTTCTATATGTTTCTTAAGTTTTCTTTATTCAGATCCTAACTCTTGTTTATGATTCTTGATTAGGTATTTAAGTTCTTGAAACTTAAGGTTCTTCTTGGTAAGTTTCTTCTTGGATGGTTTAGTGTTCTTTTCATCTCTTTTTCTTTAGATTCTCACCATTTTACTGTTGGTTTATAGGAGTGTTATAATCCCGTTCTTGTTCCCAAATATCCCGGCTTTTGGTAAGGAAAATAGGATAGATTTTATGTGCTTATATGTTATGTTTATGTTATGTTATGTTTATGTTATGATATGTATTGTTGGGGTTTTATGCCCTAATTAAAACCCAAATTCTTTGTAATCTCATTTTATTATCAATAAAAGAATAGAAATCATTTTTTGACTTGGTCAATCACTTTGCTCACATGTTTTATTTTCATGATTATTTGTTTAATATAAACTTCTATTAAATCCCGAGCATATAGCTAATCTTATTTATAGTGACGTAATCACAGTGGAATATAAATATGATTATATGTTCAAAATAAGTTAGTCCTAAGATTAGTCAGTGCACCGGATTTACACTGACTTGCCAATCTACGATATGATCTACTTACACATTACAGTGTTATGTTCTTTCCAGTACATTAGCAAAGTAGATAAGATCGGATGTATATGTTAAATCGGACAGGACCTATATTGACAGTTGATAAGATAAGTAAACATACTGTTATTATCTATTCTAGTCATATCATATAGTTGACCATAGGTCAATTCAATCTCAATTATGAGTGGTCAGTATTCTAACTGATTGTATTATTTGAGTTCTTTGACTTGTTCGTTACCAGCTTACCCTACGGACTAGCCCATACTTACATCTTGGGAACTCGGTAGTACAATTGAGTGGGAGTGTTAATCATAGATATGAACATCTATAGCTTCTGATGAAGAAGTGAAATGATGGTTTCCTTTTAGTTTGGTTCAAGGTGTTAAATGACAGAGATCTCATTTCAGTAATTAAATTAGTTTACTGAAATATCATTTACAAGGAACTAAGTGTTTTAAGGATAAAATACAATGAGGGGTAAAACGGTATTTTAGCCCTATCTCATTGTAGACCGTCTATAGAGGATTGAGTGACAATTATGGTTGTAACAATGGATAATTAATAGCGTATCTATATTTGTTATAGAGCGTTCTATGAATTCAAGAGTGCAATTCCAAGTCTATAGTGGAGTCACGATGAATTAATAAGTTAGTAAATTTATTTGATTAGATTTATGATAACTTATTGGAGCTTGATTTCACAGGCCCATGGTCCCTATTGTACCTTGGATAAAATCATCTAGATAGTCTCAATTAATTGATTTAATCATCAATTAGAATTATCAAAGTTGACCAGGTCAATTTTGGATAGTTTCACACAGTTGTGTAATTTTGAGAAGAAAAGATAAATTATGGCAGATTTATTAATTAAGATAAATTGGTATCTAAATTAATAAATAAGTTTAAATCAAGGTTCAAATTATAAATAATTAATTTGATAAAGGATTTAAATAATTATTTAATTAATTAAATCAATAGAAAATAATACAGGCCTTGATTTTAAGTCCAATGGGCTTATAATCAAATGGGAAATTTCACGGGCCTATAGCCCATGATAATTTCGACCTAGGGCTTCAAAATTGCTATTATTTTATTGATTTTTTAATTAAATTAAATGGCCTAATTAAGTCTATAAAAGGAGTGCTTAGAGAGAAGATTTTAGAGACAACAGATAAGTCTCAAGTCAGATTTTCTGATAGTTTTAGATTCTCTCTAAACACAAGTCCTTTTCTAAGCCTCTTTGTTATTTTCTCTTCTTCTCTCTATATCTATCTCATGTGTTGAGAATTTCCCACACAGTCTAGGTGGTTCTAAGGATACATTGGAAGATTGTGAAGAAAATAGAAGATCGGTTCAGTTTCTTGATAATACTCTGCGACAGAAAGGATACAAGAGTTAGAGAAACTGAAGGAAGGACTCTTAATTCCGCTGCGTATACTGTAAGTATTATATTATTTGTTTCTCTTTGAATTCAATTTTAGAAACATGTTTTAGGCTATCTCGTATTAATTTGTTTAATATTAGATATACATGAAAATAAATAAAGATCCTGTATAAGTTTTTCCAACATGTATATGTATAGTATGTCTTATAGTTCTTGGGCATATGACTTGTTTAGATAACAAGCCCCAAGAATATGTTTTATAGTTCTTGGGCATATGACTTGTTTAGATAACAAGCACCGCAAATTTATGGGCATATGACTTGTTTAGATAACAAGCCCCACAAATTTATGGGCATATGACTTGCTTAGCTAACAAGCCCCAAGAAGTATGATGGCGATTTGTAATGACCTAACTATTCTAGACTCTTGGACCATTAACGAAACTATACATACAAATTCTTACTAAAACTTACATTTGCGAAAATACCATAATTTTATTAGAAAATTTATAGAAATAAGAGTTACTTACATAAATACCAAGAAGGATATGGGATCCCATTGTTTGAAAAACAAAACATAACATGATTTATAAAATAAAGGGATTACATAGTAAGTGCGGAAAATACATATAAAGACCATAAACAAATGACTACATCCTCGAAATCGAACTCTCGACTCCTTGACTCCATTCATCATCGATACACAATCTCCAAGCATCCACGAACCTTACCGCCACTAATAGATATTTTCCTGCACATTTAAACAAAAAGGAATGAGCCTAATGCCTAGCAAGGAAAAATCTAACACATACTTCACATACATAAATTTCATAATAAACATAAAGACATATCATAACACTTATTACATACACATACTATAATGGCCATTATTACTTGGGGTCCCATAGACTAAACAAGTCATATTCCCATGAGATTAGTGGGGTCCTACTAGCTAAGTAGGTCATATGCCCATAATCTATTGGGGTCTTGTTAGTCATATGGGTCATATGCCCAAGCCTACAAACATACATATCATAACACTTATCATAACATAAGAAACATAAGATAACATATAAGACATATAACATATGCATTTCTATCCTATTTTCCTTACCAAAGTTACCGGGATATGTGGACAGCGTTGGGACTTTGGAACACTCCTAATAACCATTATGAAAAAGAGTGAGTCTAATGAAGAAAAAGAGATGAAAAGGAATGGGAAGACTAAACCATTGAGAAACATAATTATCGAAACTTATGTGATCAAGAACTTAGATTTCCTAACCAAAATAAGAATGAGGTTAGAAGACTGAGTAGAAGGCTATGAGAAAGAAAATAACATAAAACCAATGAACTAGAGTTTTGGGTTACCTTAAAGACTTGTATGACCAATCTACACCACAAACCGAAATACTATAGAACCTTACTTCCCAAAGTGTTTGATAAGCTTATGAGGATCAAGCTTATGATTTCCCCAAACCAGGTGTTTACACTCTCACACTCACTTAGCACTTGCAGCCTCTAAACTTAGAGCAAAAGATGAATAATGGCTGGATACTAGGTCCTATTTATAGAGTTTAGGAATGAAAGGATCTTGATTTTACTTGAATAAAAATAATAGCTTTTTAGGTGAAAATAATTTGAATAATTGTTCAGCAGAGGCTGAAGACTCATTCAAAAAGATGTTGGAATTATCAAGAGGTTGAATGGCTGAATGGAAAAAGAATTCAAAAACTTTCAAAACATACTGAAGGAGGCGATATATCGCCCCCTGTAGGTGATATATCGCTTGGGCCAGTATGCCCGAGGCAGTCGTGCATCGTCTCGTGTTTTCCGTATCTACGTGCTGCGATATATCGCCCCCTATAGCTGCGATATATCGGCACACGCTGATTAATTAAACACGAAATTACACATTTTTAGCTAAGTTTGAATGGAGTAAACAACCTTGACTAAGCCCTCAACGTATTCAAAGCTGCTGACTGACCTTATAGCATTCAAACTTTTACCCTTATTAAATTAAATCCTCAAAATACTTAATCCTTAATCACCCATTCATAACATGTGCTTAAAATCCTATTGGTCCTTATCTAAACCTTATAGTATAATAAATATTATCCTTAATATCAGTCATATAATCAAACCTTAGGTTAACATTAATATTCTTAAACTATAGGTTAAACTTAGAAAATCTACAAGTACTACTATGAGTGTCCAAATAATTCCCGGTCTGAACCAAAAATCCACAGTTACAAAGATAATACTATACATACTATAATACTACTAAATAATTAGCTAAGTAAAGTTCTTGGACTCTACACAATTGTAGTCCTATATGATATATGTTTCTTTTATAGTCATATGTTTTCTAGTATATGTTTATGATATAGTTTTATGCTTATATGTGTTAGTAGATTTTCCTTGCTGGACATTATACTCACTCCTTTATTTTTAGTGTGATGCACGAAAATGATTATGGAGGCGGAAGGATTCTTGGTAGCTTGGCTTGTGTGTTAAGAATGAATGGATTCAATGGACTGCGTGTTGATCGAGGACGACGTTATTTATTTTATGTCTTTTAAATTATGTCTTTATGTAATTCCTCTATTATGATTTAAAGTTATGTTTTATGTTTTATTAAACAATGGGTACCCATACCATATTTTACATCATATTTTGTAATTTGCACATTATTTATTTTGGGGTTTAATAATGTTATGATTATTTCTTATGTATGTTTTTCCCAAAATAGTAGTTATGTCTAGTAGTTTTAATGGTACAAGGTCTTAGAAATAGTTGGGTCATTACATAAACAACACACAAATGTATAATGGTTTGGCCCCATTGATCGATAATGATCTATGTCCACTTAGTACTCTTATTTATATAAATTCCCAAAACCTGCGATAAGATGACTAGAGTCAACCAAGTTTCACAAGCTAAGGGAAATGATACAAGAACGTGTATAATAACACTAGATTCTTAGAATTCTCTTAAAGTAAAGAATTACAACCTAAGGAATAGTGAATTCTTGGGTCTCTATTTATAGACTCAAGGACGTACAAAGATGGGCCATGGGCCTTGCGTAACTTGTGCCACAAATAATAATAGAATAATATGTAAATAGTACATCTTACATTTGAAATAACAGATATACCGCAAATATCTATACATTTAACTAATTTTGAGCTTTAACTGCATTCCACCAAGCAACTCTGGTCGCATGTCTTTTGACCAACTTCTTTTCATGCTGCTCTGCATAACTCCTGAATGTATCTGATAGTAGGTTTTCTTCTCATGTTTGGTCATGGGTCAACCAATTTTCTATAAATATCTTGTCATGTGCCTTTTACGTGCCTTATATTTATGCCACATCATCATGCCAACTTTTAGGGAAACAAACTATAAAGCATAACGTTTAAAATCTAAACCATAACTCTTTAAAATTTAAACCACAAGGCTTAAAATCGATAGCCAAATACAATAAAAATGTTCTTTTATATAATCAATAAAATGTCTTTTCACATGCTGTTAGGACACCAACCCTAACATGGAGTCATTGGGAGCTTATGCATGAACTTGGTGCCGATTTTGCAACTTTTGGCACATTTATGACTATTTGAAAAGAAAAGCATAAGTCTTAAAGGCTAGTTTACATTTTAAGGCTTAAAGTTTACATTTTAAGGTTGATGGTTTACATTTTAAAGCTTGTGATTTACATTTTAAACACTACTACAAAAAAGGGAAATTGTGTCAGTCAAACGCGTCAGTCAACGCAGTGGGGTACTGCCACAAATGCTAGTTTGTGACAGTGCCCCACTGACACAAATGACACTCTGGTTTGCGTCATCGACAATTGCATCACATATCAAACTGACGCAAATGCCCTTTTTTGTTGTAGTGAAAGCTTGTAATTTACATTTCAATATGTGCATATATTAGTGAAGTTATATTGGGGCATTTGAGTGCTTATGCATGAACTTGGTGCCTATTTTTCCACTTTTGGCACCCTTATGCTGATTTGAAGTGAAAATCGTAAGTATTAAAGACTTGTGGTTTACCTTGATAAGCCATAATTGTGCATGTAACTTGTGGTTTATATTTTGGGACTTATAGTTTATAATTTAAAGTGCATGGTTGACATTTTGAAACATATTGTTTTCTTTTATAAACTCGTGATGTACATTTTAAACTATGTGCACTCTCATGTGTCCTATGCGCCGATGCATATACCTAGTGCCTATTTGAAACTTTTGAGGAGCCATTACTCAAAATAATTTAAAAGATGTAATTCATATATTGATTACATTATGTGGGTGCCATCGAGTCCAAATCATGATTTGGGTAGCACTCGCGCCCCTTCGCCTAAACATGATGTCGAATTGTCATTTTATGAACCATTGTGCACAAAATAATTATTTTATAGGTTGTTTATATATTAAGACTTGTGAATAATATATATATATTTATATATAAGCCAGAGTTGAGAACATATGGTAGTAGCTAGTGTAATACATTAGCTACTACCATATATCTAAACTAAAACCAACTCTTCCCTTTACATTCACCTTCAATCCAACCATTATTTGTTACCTATAAAGAGAACAAGCCATCAACCTCTACATTCCCCAAAGAAAATTTTAGTGTCCAAAAGAGATTGTGTATCCAAGAAAAATAATGGAATAACAAAACATCCAAATTGATGAGAATTTTTTACTTGCATCAAATTTTTCCTTTGATTAAAATTCAAGTTTTCATGGAAAAAAATCTTTGTCCCAGATTCCAAGCCATTAAGATTTATGCTTATCTTCTGTCCCTCTAAATTTCCCCATATAGAAGAAGCAAAGCAAGACATAAGAAAGAAGAAAAATAAAATAAAAATAAACATGCAGTATCTATCTTGTCATGGAGGATAACCACCAAGTCATGAGCATGATTAAGAAGCTTCCTATTATGTTTCTCATTTTGCAAACACATAGTTTATTTGAGAAATTCCATCAAAGACGGAGTGCACATAGAAACATTCAAAATATACACATAGCACATGAACCATCCCAACTCTATTAATCTCTCACTCAAAACTATAAGATGGTACTATAACAGTGGTAAAACTCATAAATCACCATGTTATCAAGAATATATGTGATAACCACACAAACCATATGTAGGTTATCAAAATAGAAAAAAAAAATAAGATGAGCTTTGTTCTCGTGTGGAAATTTTGTTTACTAACTTTTCACAAAAGCAAGCAATATTAAAATCAATATCATCAATTTAAGACAAAAATCAGCAGCTTAAATGCAACTGGATTTTAAAGCTTCGAATAGTCTTTTATTCTAACTAGTAAGACAATTAAATAATTCATCAAAAATTAATTTTGAGAGCTAAGGATTAACATCATCATCATCAAGGCATCAAACAAAATTAAGAATACACATATAGTTTGGTTGAAGAATTTCATCAAACACATTGACTGCAAATAAATCATTCAACATATACACATAGCACAGTTCATGAATAATCCAAACTCCATTAAATCACCATTAAAAACCATGAAATGGCCATATAAATGCATTAAAATTGATGAACTAGTATCAAAAGAAATACACTCATAAACCAAAAAAAAAATCATAATATCAACAACACTGTAGTAGAAAAATGATGAACCAAAACCATTGAAAAATCACAAATCTACTAACCCAATATTAAATAGCACACTATAACCAAAATGAATAAGGCATCCCCTTTCATGCTCCTATTAAGATAATATAGAGATTTAAGACATAGATATTGCCATTGAAGCATAAAAAGTGTCTTGCTTGGACGGAGAGAGGGAAATAGAAATGGGGCAGTGCGTATATGAAGTAGCTGGGATCAGTAGTGGCTCGCAATGCCAGAGTGGTGAAGAAGATAAGAGCTAGACAATGTCGAGGTGTTGAAGATGAAGGGCTTGTGGCGTGACTCAAGTAATTGCTTAGTGTTTGAACAAGAGAAAGAGTACAATGGGGATATGGACTATTAAAGTGGGTATAAATGAAAGAGAGAAAAAATGTGGGTAATAATTAAAAGGGTTATTTTAAAATGGGTACTAGGCCTAATTTTTACTATTTATAGATATCTTAATATACCCATTGGTTAATTTTTTATTTTATTTTTATAAAAAATATTATTTTTAGATCATATCATTTTCGATACCTTTTGGTTACATCCAAAGCTTATTTGTAGACATCTTAATTAACTAATTATTTATTTTTAGGTTATATTATGGTATCTTATTATTTAACATACTTTTCAATAACCTTCAAGTTTATCGTAGATACCTTTTGGTTACCTCTAAAACTTATTTGTAGACATCTTAATATATCAATCAGTTATTTTTATATTATATTATGATATTCTATTATTTAATATATATTTTTTTGTAACATTCAAGCTTATTTCAAAAAATAATAAGTAGACATATAGCAAAATTACTATTGTTAATTTTTTTATTAAGATTCCATTTGGTTTGCTTATAAGTTTTATTAGAAATCTATTGAAATTGCTCTATAAAATATGTTTATTTAGAATACTATATGGTAACTTTTAAATATGAAATAACAATTTTTTTTTTAGTATTTCATGCAGTTGGTTGGTATATTGTATTTTAAGTTTAAAGTGTGGTTACTTTTTTTGGTTAACCAAAAATAAAAGTAACTAAATTATTAATTTTGATTCTGGTCATCTTCTTTGGTGATGGTGAGAAAACTATGCTTCCCACATATCAAAATGATCATCTTGAACAATAGGTTGTGATGGTACCACTCTTGAGCCCAAACGATCGGCATTGTGGCCGTAAATTTTTTTCTAAAGTCATGAAGAATGGAGAGAAAAGAGAGAATTAGTTTGACAAGAACTCATATATAATATATATCCATTATATTTTATTAATATGTTTTTTTAAGCCACTAATAGGTTATCTTTATCTAAGCATTCATACCAAAAAAAAGACACATGACACATGCCATAGCCAATCCTTAAAGCTCCAAAGCTCACATAATAAATCAAGAAGACCATATGTTGACAAAACATATACCTCAGCTAGTTTTACACAAAATATATTTTTTTTTCTTAAAAAATGGTATAGAATAACAATATTTTTGTTAATAAATTTATCTACGTCATATTTGCAAATAATGGTGTCAGTTGTAATTTTTTTTCCCTTTTTTTCTAACCAAATGTAACTAGTCTTGTATGCTAATCATTCTAATACTATTTAGAAACAAAAATACAACAAAATCATATTATAATTTTATTAAAAGATATTGAATATAGATCATTAGTTAAATTTGAGAGATGGTAAAAATGAATTTTCAAAATTCAATAGCCAAAACTTAGAGAAAAAAATAGTTAGAAGTCTCAAAGTTTCTCTAAACCAACTTCAAATTGATTGGAAATTAATAAAAATATATGATTGTTCAGTCGAGATAATGTCACCTTTGGCATTTGAATATTTTGTTTTCTTACTCAAAAAGGTGAGGGATGAGATTTAATGAGTGTTTTACTCACTATGTTGGTAGGGTGTGGAGAGAGAATAGAGAGACCAAAGTGTTGATGAAAGATGAACAATATAAAGGAAGGAGATAAGAGTAGCAATCCTCTTAATTGTTTGTTAAGAGGAGTGGAGAAGCCAAATAATATATTACAATTTATTTATGAAATTATTATATTATTTTCTTTTTGTTGGGTTACTGAAGATATGGTTTTGAATCTCTTTCTTAGAAGCTATGAATCACAGGTTGTTATCATATTTAAAGTTGGCCAACATATTGTTTGTAGTATGATTAGATAGGTGCACTTGGTATGATTTGTTATTAATGTTTAGTATAGATCAACATTTGATTTTATAGTAAGGTTGAACTAAGGTAATAAATACAATGTATGTGAGATATTAGGTCGCTGTTAGAATAGTTAGTTTGCATTAAATATCAGATCACATCAGCAAAGTTACGTTTTTTCATCTAGTCTTGTCTACCATTTCGTCAAATGAGTCTACGATTATTTCCAGTATTTGTAAGTTTGTTTAACTATTGTAAAATTGTATAAATAGGCTATGTTCGTTTTATTTGATAGAACATATTTCATTTGTAGAGAAAGAAAGAGAGCTTGAGAGAGAAATACTTGGGGGTATTGGGTGAGAGATTTCGTAGTACATGGTCAAGTGTACATGGGGTTTTGCTTGGATTTAAGGCATTGTAATCTATCAAGTGTAGAAGTTCTCAAGTGGTGATAAGCTGTAATCTCCATTGCTGTTTCATAGTGCATAGAAGAACATCCCAACAGGAGTTCAAAGAGGATGTAGCCTCAAGTTTATTTGGGTTGAACCTCTATAATTCTTGGTGTTGATTTTATTATTTTTCTTGCAGATTTTTCTATTGAATTTGTGCAAGTTGTATCTACTGGTTTGTTATTTTTGTGTTTGTAGATGAAGCTAGTGTGAGGAAGGTGAATTTCCTAATAGTCACATACCATGTACTAACTATTTTTTTATGTTGGTATTTGTTTTTGATGAAGTATGACACTATTCTTTAGTTTTCGTTATTGCTTAATTTAGTTTTTTTTTCTTGTAATTTTATTTAAGAAATTCTACAAGTGTGTAGCGTCTTGGAATTTTACTTAGCTAGATAGTAGTAGTAGTATCTAGTAGTAGCTTGTAGTATTTTAGTTTTGGTGGTTATTGGTTCAAGCCGGGATTTAGTTGGAAACTCATAGAAATAGTTATGGATTTTATAAGTTTAACCTATGGTTTAGAAATATTAATTTTAACATAAGGTTTGATTAATATAGCTGGTCCTAGAAATATTATTTATTATAACGTAAGGTTTAGATAGAACTAATAAGAATGTGACACTTGTCACAAGCATATTTATTAAGGATTTAAGTATTTTGGATGAATAATTTAATAAAGGATAAATCTACAAGCTATATAACCTTCCAGCAGCTATTAGGATCACATTTTACTCAGTCAAAGTAGTTTTAACAAACTTCAAGTGCGCTGAAAATGTGCAAAAACGTGTTTAAAATATCTGCGTATGCCGATATATTGCAGCTATAGGGGTCGATATGTTGCCTACGGATGATACGGAAAATATGTTGATTTCGCACGAACGAATCCACGAAAGCTCGGGGCATAGGTAGGGGCGATATATCGCCTAGGGTGGGCGATATATCGGCTCTTGGAGCCATTTTTGAAACTTTGTGGATCTAAATTAGAAACAACACTCAACCACTTGGACTTGCTCTTGAACGTTTTGACCGAGTTCTGGGCATCTGTTGAACCAAAAATTCAAATTTATTCATTTATTTATTCTTTTTAAAAGGGGTTAGTTTCACTCCTTAAACTCTATAAATAGGACCTAGTACTCAGCTATTTCATTCATTATTCAAGCATTCTTCAGAGGCTCTAAGCTGCTAAGTTTATTCTAGAGAGAAAACACTAGGGTTTTGGGATTTAAAAGCTTTCCAATCTAAGATTTTCTAAACACTTGGGAAGTATGGTAGAGTGACATTTCAGTATTGAGGTGTAGATCAAAGTTCTAGTCCATTCAAGGTATTCTTATCCTCAGATTTAGTCCATCATAGTTCTTTTATTTTCTTTCAGATCCTAACTTGATTTTATGGCTTCTTGGTTAGGTATTTAGGTTCTTGAAACTTAAGGTTCTTCAATAAGTTTCTATCTTGATGGTTTAGATCTCTTTTTCACCTTTTTTTCTGTAGAAACTCATGGTTCTTATTGTTGATTTTAGGAGTTTTCCATCACGTTCTTGTCTCCAATATCCCGGTTTTTGGTAAGGAAAATAGGTTAGATTACATGTGTTATGATATGTTTATATGCTATGATATGTTATGTGCTATGCATATATGTATGAATATGTTTTTAGTCGATTGGGGCTTATAGTTGCTTAGATAGCAAACCTCAAGATTTTTATCATTATCGTGGATTAGAGTTATGATTTACCCTACATCGATTAGTAGACTGAGGACCTAGATGGGTTATCTGTAGGGTCTCGAAATTTTACTTAGCTATATAGTATGTTAATAGTATGTTAGTTTTCATGGATTTTGGTTCAAGTCGGGATTTAGTTAGAAACTCATAGCAACAATTATATATTTTATAAGTTTAACCTATAGTTTAGAAATATTAATTATAACATAAGGTTTGTTTAATATAGCTGGTCCTAGAAATATTATTTATTATAACCTAAGGTTTAGATTAATTATTAAGAACGTGACACTTGTCACAAGCAAGTTTATTGAAGGATTTAAGGATTTTAGATGAATTAATTAATAATGGATGAATCTAGAAGCTCTAGAACCTTCCAGCAGCTGTTAGGATCATGTTGTACTCAGTCAAAGCTGTTTAAAAAAATTCAAAATATGCTGAAAGAGTGCAAAAACGTGTTTAAAATATCAGCGTATGTCGATATATCGCAGTTATAGGGGCCGATATGTCGCCTACGGAAGATATGGAAAACACATTGACTTCGCACGAAGGAAACCACGAAGGCTGAGGGCATAGGCTTAGGCGATATATCACCTAGGGTAGGGTGATATATCGGCCCTTAGGTCAATTTTTGAAACATCGTGGAATCCGAGCTAGAAACAGCCCTCAACCACTTGGACTTGCTCTTGAACATTTTTGACCGAGTTCCGGGCATCTGTAAAAATGAAAATTCAAATCTTTTCAATTTATATTTATTTATTTATTCATTTTAAAAGGGGTAAGTTTCACTCCTTGAACTCTATAAATAGGACCTAGTACTCAGCCATTTCACTCATCATTCAAGCATTCTTAAGAGCACCAAGCTGCTAAGATTACTCTAGAGAGAAAACACTTGGGTTATGGGTTAAAAGCTTTTCTAATCTAAGCTTTATAAACACTTGGGAATTAAGATTGAGTGTTATTTCGGTATCGAGGTGTAGATCAAAGTCATAGCCCATTCATGGTATTCTTATCCTCAGGTTTAATCCATCATAGTTCTTTTATTTTCTTCCATTTTCTTTCATATCCTAACTTGATTTTATGACTTCTTGGTTAGGTATTTAAGTTCTTGAAACTTAAGGTTCTTTGGTAAGTTTCTACTTTGATGGTTTAGTTATATTTTTAATCTCCTTTCTTTAGAAACTCATGGTTTTTACTATTGGTTTTAGGAGTGTTCCACTCCCGTTCTTGTCTCCAATATCCCAGTTTTTGGTAAGAAAAATAGGTTAGATATATGTGTTATGATATGTTTATGTGATATGATATGTTATATTGATATGTTATATGTATAAATATGTTTTGTAGTCACTTGGGTCTTATAGTTGCTTAGATAGCAAACCCCAAGATTTTTTATCATTATCGTGGATTAGAGTTATGATTTACCCTATCTCAATTAGTAGACAGAGGACCCAGATGGGTTATCATATACTACCTTGTGATCTAACCTGTAATGACCTGGATTTTCAAGACTCAATAATGCGGAAATATAAATGTTTTCATTTAACAAAATGTCTCAAAAACTCGTATAAAAAAACTTTTTAAAAAAGTCGTATGGCCATACTTAACATTTAGTTACAAACATATTTTATAAAGAGTATAGTGAGCCTAGTTTAGGAAAATTACACAACATTTCCAAAAATAAAACGGCTTCCCAAAAGGTCGGTCCACATGTACATTTGTAAGGTAGACTCTAGCGTTCACTGCTCTACCTTGCCCTTGCTTTTACCTACAACATGAAACAACTAGGTAAGCAAAAATGCTTAGTAAGTTCAACTTTAAAATTAAAGCATGCAGAGAATTAGGGTTCCGGATCCATCCGGACCCTACACAATCAATTTCAAGAACGCAAAGCGTCCTGGCAAACTTATGGTCATGCCTGATAACCAATGATAAGTTATTTCCTATAAACAGATAAAACCCTGCACTCAGAAAATTCCAGAACAAGCAGATATATTATATCACCACTATATCTTATCAACAAATATATCCCTTCACTCTGAAAATCCCAGAGCAAGTAGATATATTATTTCACAGTGATCTCTTATCAACAAATATATCCCTGCACTCAGAGCAAGCAGATATATCATATCACAATATAATTCGAGACCAACGCTCGAAAATTTCCAACAATTCGGGCGTAACACGCCCTCCAATATAAATGCTAATCTGTAAGAGAGAACCGAGTCTCAACACTAAGGTCTAGCCAATAAATATCCCCATCAAGGGTGACAATCGTGTTACCTAGGGCATCGCTACTTATCCAAGAGTGTAATAGAATTTATACAGTTTTACAGAGACTTCTGTGTTAATCAGAGGTGCTAGTGAGCAGTTTCCCCTAGGGTTATCAACCTCACTCAATCTTGGAAACCCCTAGTATCTCTAGGTACTCTCACTGAATGGCCAATATTCACGGCTGCTATCTGGGAATAACTTATCAGAGCACTTGCTCGGGTTCTAACCATTCACTGATTAAGAAAGCATGAGGGCCCCTAGGTCCCATTCATTTTGGTGCCCCTAGGTTTAACTAGCAATCCTCAACTTTTGGCCACTCATTGCAGAAATGAACCGGACATAATAAAATCAAGCAGTGTGACGGGGATCAGCCGTCTAGAATATGGCGGATATCTACCATTCATATTTTCTAAAATCAGCACTCACTAGACTAACGTCTCTAAGCAACTCTCTACAACAGTGTATATATATATATGCATGTGTCCCTATACTAACACACAATACAATAATCGTTTCATGTTGCAGCCATACAATATAAGTTGACTTACTTGGAGTCCTTAGATTTCAGCAGGATTTCACCCTCCAACGTTCAGTCCAGTTACGCTTAGCCAATACTGTAGTTATCCATACAGTATACTCGGATTAATTATGGCACTCATAATTTATTATTATTATTATTTTGGGTAGTTTGGTCATTTTAATAAAAATCATTTGTAAGGATTTATGATCCTTATTTGGTTTTAAACCCATTAAGGAAATTCATACAAAATATTTGAGACTAAACCCTAAGTCTCGGGGAGACCTATCCTATGGTCTCGATACCTAGGCTCGGGTATCACAATAGTATTTTCCCACAATCCGCTAAAAATCTTGTTCTTTAAACGCATCCTTATTCATCCGTACTTTCAACAAGTCGATTAAAATATGTAGAAGATTTTAGCCGGTATTATATGCAGAAATAGTAATTAAATTCCTTAATTATTTTTCAAGAAAATGAACTCTTAATTTTCCTTTTAGTTTTCTTAAGGTTTTAATCTCTAAAAACCCTTTTAAGAAAATTGCCTAATTTGTCTTAATTAGGAGAATCGTTAAAAATTTCTCATCTTGACTAGTTAATTTTTCAAAATCAATTAATCAAGTTTTACTTACTAGAAAAATAATTCACTTAATTATTTTCTCAAAATATAGGGTTTTAAACCCTCTTTTAATTTATTAACTATTAATAAATTAAATCTCTTATTTTTAAAAAGAATAAAAATTCTTTAATAAAAATAATTCACACTAAACTAAAAGTGGTAATTTTAGTGAAAATATGTTTTCAAGACTTACCAAGTTTATATCTTGCAATAAACAAAATTTTACTTTTGACCTTAAGTTCCAAAATCTCATTTTTACACTAAGTGTGAAAAGCCTATTTTTCACATTTTTAACTACATACTTTGTTAGTTCATAACTTTAAATTTACTTACCCAATTGTTACCAAAATTTTCCAATTTTATTTTTGGTATGCCATTTGGGTCTTTATAAAATCTTAGGTCAAAATGAGCATTTTTTATTGGTGAAATCATTTTCCAACAACGAGGTAAAAATGACCTTATTTTCAAGTCCTTATTTTTTCCAAACTTTGACACTTAATAACTTTCAAACCATTCAGTATTTTCTTACCAATTTTACAGTGGAATACTAGGTTATGCAAATAATATGTCCACAAAAGTTTAGAAAAAAGCTGGATTCATTTGTCCTGTACAGTGGCTGTCTAAACTTGGTTCCAAAAATAAGAATATGAAAAAACAGTTTTTTACCTAAAGTTTGAAATAGCATAACTCACTCATTTTTATACATTTTTGGGTGTTTCAAAAGCTCAATATTATATACTCAATCTCAACAACATAACAGTATAATTAAATTTTACAAAATAAATATACAGTGGATGTTTGTCCCCTTTGAAGTCACAACTCAAAACATGTCTTTTGTTCTAAGGTTTCTAACAAAACCCTTGGGGGTTTTGGTCCCTATTTTCAAAAATCAATACACAAGCATCATAACAATTATAAAACAACTTCCATAACCTTATTAAATCACCAATAAGAAACTTTAAGCATTAACTATACAAAATAATACTTAAAACTAAAAATAATACATTGACAACCATAAAAGCAAACTTTTTACCTCTTTGGTGTTCTTGCTTAAGGTGTGGATCTTCCTACTTGGTTTGGCTCCTTCAAAACCTTTTAAAAACCCTAACCAACTCCCCCCAACAACATAGATAATGAGCTATTTGAAACTCTATGAATAAAACTTTACAAAGGTCTAGATTATTGAAACTTTACCTTAGGGAAAACCCTTCCTAGATCAAGCTTAGCTTCCAAGTCTCAGTGTTCTTGAGGTTGAAGGGGGAGAGAAAAATTTGAGGGAGTTTTCAAAAAAAGATGATAGTGAAATGGGAGAGAGGTGTGGTCGGTTGGGGAGGGTTAGAAGAGTTTATCAAAGACTAAAATTCCTAAAAACACTTAAGTGCTTTACTACCCACTTGCCCACTTGACATTATCCCAAATTTTAAAATAAATGGGATTAAACTTAATCAAAATCTTGTCATCCCCATTTAATTCTTCACATGACCGGCCACCTTATCCTATATATCCATTTATATATATTTTTTTTTTTATAAAGGTGAATCAATATTTCATAAGAAGAAAAGTCCAAATTGACTTTTGATACCTTTTTCACTCTTATAAAGTTTTAATTACAAAATTTAACATTAAATAATTAAATTAAGTATCTCTCACATTTAATTTAATTAATAACAATATTAAACTTAACCTAAGATCCATTTATGGAATAAAATTCCCCATTTCGGTAAAATTAAGCATTTAACAAAAAAGCCCTAAAATTTCCATTTTCCCTTAGGTTTATTATTTTTTTGACCAAACTTTAATTTTTATGAATGTATTTTATGCCCAAAATATATTTTCCATAGTTTTTCATTTTATTTTCTGAGATTTTTACCCAATCAGGGTTTTTGTGTCGGTCTAGGACCGAAAGTCTTATCTTGGCTTTTAATTCACAAAATTCATAATTTGGCTAGCAACAACTCATGGAATAATTTCCAAACAAATATAATATTATTTAAAATAATGTTCTTAACTCGGGGACAAAAATCCCGACCCAAGTCGTTTTAAAGTACCCGAAAACGCAGGACGTTACATAACCTACCTCGATTAGTAGACTGAGGACCTAGATGGTTTTATCACATGCTACGATAATGAGTTAATGGCCATTAATATTGTAGCCCTATATGATATATGTTTTTATGTCATATGTTTTATGATATAGTCTTATGATTTATGATATATGTTTTTAGTAGATTTTCCTTGCTGGGCAATAGGCTCATTCCTTTTATTTTAGATGGTGCAAGAAAATAAACTTGGAAGGCGGGAAGGATTTGTGGCAGCTTGGCATGTGTATTAGGGATGAATTGATTGAATGGACTGTTGGAAATCGAGGATGACGTTGTTTTCAAGTCTTTTAGTTTAATTTTTATGTATTTCCGCACTTAGTATTTAAACAATTGATTAAAGTTTATGTTTTTTTTAATGTTTTATGTACTAAACAATGGGTACCCATACCGTATTTTGTATTTCGTACCGTATTTTGGATCTTCAATAAAGTTATAATATTTTATGTATGTGTGTATTCCAAAATAGTAGTTATGTTTAGTAGTTTTTAATGGTCCGAGGTCTAGAATTAGTTGGGGCATTACATTATCATATACTATTTTGTGATCTAACCTACCTCGATTAATAGACTGAGGACCTAAATGGTTTTATCACATGCTAGGGTAATGAGTGAATGGCCATTAATATTGTAGTCCTATATGATTTACGTTTTTACGTCATATGTTTTATAGTATATGTTTTATGATATAGTCTTATGATTTATGATATATGTTTTTAGTAGATTTTCCTTACTGGGCATTAGGTTCATTCATTTTATTTTAGATGGTACAGGAAAATGAGCTTGGAAGGTGAGATGGATTCGTGGCAGCTTGGCATGTGTATTGGGGATGAATTGATTGAATGGACTGCTGGAAGATCGAGGATGACATTGTTTTCAAGTCTTATAATTTATGTTCTTATGTATTTTCGAACTTAGTTTTTTAAAAATAATTAATTAATGTTTATGTTTATGTTTTTATGTAAACAACGATGGGATCCCATATTTTGTATTCCGTACTGTATTTTGGATATTTAATAAAGTTTTAATATTTTATGTATGTATGTATGTATGTATGTATGTATGTATGTATGTATTCCAAAATAGTAGCTATGTCTTAGTAGTTTTTAATGGTCCAAGGTCTTAGAATTAGTATGGTCATTACAGTTGGTATCAGAGACCACAGTTCATATGCATGAAGTTCTCCTTGATACACATGCACAAGCTCCGAATCTACCCGCCAATGTAAGTGTTTATGTTATGATCATTATGTTTATGTTTATAGCTAACATTTGAGTCATTATGTTTTCAATCAAAATGAATGGAGTTTTGACCTATCAAGATTTCCGAGCCATTAAGGCATTGAAAATGATTAGAGAGGCTAGGAATACAATAAGAGTGCTAGAAAGAATCACTCAAAGATTGATCCTATTTCACAAGGAGATAGTTCACCTTCAAACTACTAAGAAAATTATGATGAGAGCTATGGAACAATATGTCCTAGTAATTAAGTTTTTTTAAAGATTTTCCTTCTTTAATTTCAACATTAGAAGAATTATGGGAGACTATAGATGATGAAGATGATTTACTGGTAGCCATGAGATATTATTTTCCTATACTTAGGTTTACCTCTAAGTTTGAATTTCAATTCACTAACGAACAAAATCATAATATCTTAATGAAAATTCCCCGAGGTAGTTTCGAGGCTCATAGTAATGATGATAATGAAGAAATAGATGATGATATGTTAGATGAAGGGTCAGATGTAAAGGATCCTGATTTTTAGATTTACCCTTGTTATTTTTAGAATAGTTTTGTTATTTATTATTATATTTATTTATTTATATTTGAATTTATGATTGTACTTAGTGAAAATCTTTTTCCAAATGAATAAATTTTTTATTTTTGAATGACATGTATGAGTTTGATTTTTTTCTACAATCATAATAAATTTAGAATAAATTCAATAATAATGACTGAGTTTAGTGAGGGTGGATACAAATCAATGGACCGGGTTCTGTATTGAGAGTTTAGGGGGCCATAGTAGTGGGGACAATTTTACTAATCCCAGCCCTCCCTCAATATGGTTAACTTTGGAACAGTGACGAGTTTCGAGCCTGAGAATTAATTCATATAGGGTGGTTAGAAACAAATTTAGAAAAGAATAAAGATGGATTATTTTTCTAGGTATAGAAACACACCCTAATTAAAAAGATGGCTTACATAACTTTTCATAAGAAATCATAACTGATTGGTCCGAGTTATGGTTGCTTAGACTAAGTTTTTGCCTTAGAACCTAATAGGGTAAGTTCTAATGTGTTCAACTTGTTAGAACTTTGCTGAAGATGTCGCTACGAAGGTCTGCACGCTAGAACGACAATGCCTCCAGCGTCGCCAATGAGACTAACGAAGGCGCTCTAGTCTGAAGAAGGGGAACACGTGCTACCAATGTTGCTGCCAATAGAAACGGACAGCCACTAGTTCACAACACCGCTGAGATTGTCCGACTACATCAACAAGTAGAAGAACTGGTGCAGCAACAATGACAACAGACTCAGCTGCAACCATAGACTCAGCCCCAGCCCCAGCCTCAGCCGCAACTGCAGCCTCAGCCAGTGGCTCAAGTGCCCCAGCAAGTAGGTCCATATGGGGAATGGCCATGGAAAACTATGCGCCTTATCCAGCTCAGTACATAGAACCAATCTACGAGCGTTTCCGTAAGCAGAATGCTCCAAACTTTGAAGGGAAAATCGACCCCTTTGAGGTGGAAGAATGGCTCAGGAATGTAGAGCCGATACTTACACACATGAACCTCGTCAGCGCGGATCACATATCTTGAGTTTTGCCTCTTTTGAAGAAGGATGCCAGAATCTAGTGGAATTTATTACAATAAACTCATGACGTCGCCACCATGACTTGGATTATATTTGTGGAGATATTTCACAAAAAGAATTACAACTCGGCTGTTATCGCTACGAGGGTGGAAGAATTTTCCAGTCTAAAGTAGGGCAATCTAACATTAGTCGAGTACGCTCGACAATTAAATCGACTAGCCAAGTTCACGCCAGAGTTGGTCCCAATTGATTTCTTAAGGGTTACCAAGTTCACCTGGGGACTCATACTCAAGATTGAGCTAGGAGTCAAGCTTGCAAATCCCAGATCCACTTCTTACATCGATGCTCTAGAAACGAATATAGAGGTAGAAAGACTCCAAGCAAATATTAGTAAGGAGGAGGCCAGCAAATCTGAACCCAAGTAGCAGAATCAGACTCAGAATGGTCAAAACCACAACAACAACCACCAGCACATCAATAATGGCCAGAAAAGGAAGCAACCTGATAGTAAGCAGGCCGACAATGAAAAAATGGCACAGACAAATAATGGAAGTAATAGGTCGGGTTATGTAGAATACCCGCAGTGCTCCAAGTGCCAGAAAAGACATCTTGGGAGTGTCGTGCAAACACCAAATGTTTTTATAACTGTGGCCAAGAAGGTCATCAGAAAAAGGAATGTCCACAGTTCAAACAAGAAGAAAAGAGGGACAACAAGATGGTTCCAACTAGAGTCTTTTCCTTGACCCAGGGAGAAGCCGAAGCAAGTAACAAAGTTATCACAAGTCAGATTCCTATCCTCGATAATATATGTTCAGTATTGTTTGATTCGGGAGCAACACACTCGTATATCTCGTCAAGAATTATAGAAAAATTAGACAAATCTTGTGAAAGATTTAGAATTAGGAGTTTGTGACAGAATTGCCTTCGAGCGAAGTAGTCCTATCATCATAAATAGTACAAGGAGTACCGATCAAAATCGAGGACACGAAACTAGAAGGAGACCTGATAGAACTAGAGATCAAGCACTTCGACGTAATACTGGGCATGGATTGTCTAGCAAGGCATGGTGTAACTATCGACAATAGACGTAGGCAAGTGACGTTCGAAACTCCTGACGGTCAGAAACTATGTTTTATGGAAAAGGTTTCAGGACTACTGACACTGCTTATCTCATCTCTCAAACCTCTGAGGATGATAAAGAAAGGATGTCACACATTCTTAGCAAGCATCACAGATGTGGAAAAAGAAACACCACTATAGGTTGGAAACATTCGCGTTATAAAGGAATTTCTAGAGATATTTCCTGATGACTTGCCAGGGTTACCACCTACTGGGGAAATTGACTTCAGAATCGAACTAGTACCGAGAACTAAGCCTATCTCCAAGGCACCATGCCAGATGGCACCTACTAAACTCAAGGAGTTGAAAATGCAGTTGCAAGAACTCTTAGACTTGGGTTTCATCAGACCAAGCCATTCACCATGTGGAACACCAATTCTATTTGTAAAGAAGAAGGATGGAAGCATGCAGATGTGTATTGATTACCACGAGCTGAACAAAGTGACAATTAAGAATAAGTATCCGCTACCCCAGATCGACGACTTATTTGATCAACTCCAAGGAGCGACTGTATTTTAAAAGATTGATCTACGGTCTGGTTATCACCAGCTCAAGGTACGGGAAGAAGATATAACAAAGAGAACTTTTAGAACTCGATATGGACATTACGAGTTTCTAGTTATGTCTTTTGGTCTTACCAACGCTCCAGCCGCATTTATGGATTTTATAAATCGGGTCTTCAAGGATTACTTGGACAAATTAACCGTAGTGTTCATTGACGATATTTTGGTGTACTCCAAGGATGAAGTCGAGCACGAGGAACATTTAAGATTGACTATGTTGCAACTGAAGGAGCATCATCTTTACGCCAAGTTCAAGAAGTGTGAATTTTTGCTTTCGCAAGTAGCATTCCTCGACCATATATTATCCAAAGATGGATTCGCAGTAGACCCAGCTAAGATAGAGGCTGTGAAGGATTGGCCAAGACCTAAGAATGCGTCAGAAGTTAGAAGTTTTATCGGGCTAGCATGCTATTATCGGAGATTTGTAGAAGACTTTTCTAAGATAGCCACTTCGCTTACCAACCTGACCCAGAAACAACAAAAGTTTAACTTGATAGATAGATGTGAAGAGAGATTCCAGGTGCTCGTAGATAAGTTATGCTTAGTACCAGTACTTTGTGTATCGACACCCAACGACAAGTTTGTAGTATACTATGATGCTTCGAAGCAAGGTTTGGGTTATGTGCTGATGCAAAATGAAAAAGTGATTGCCTACGCCTCAAGGCAGCTGAAGGAATACGAGCAACACTATCCAACACACGAAATGGAGTTTGTAGCAGTGGTCTTCGCATTGAAAATCTGGCACCACTATCTTTATGGAGAACAGTGTGAGATTTATATGGACCACAAGAGCTTAAAGTATTTCTTCACACAGAAAGAGCTCAACATGAGGCAACGCAGGTGGTTAGAACTAGTAAATTATTAACTGCGAAATCCTATACCACCCAAGGAAAGTGAACGTAGTTGCAGATGCGCTAAGCCGGAAGAGTTACGAAAATCTGGCAGCATTATCCAGAATAGAAAAGTCGCTTCAGAAAGAGTTGATTAATGCCGAAATAGAACTAGTCATTGGTCAATTGGCTAACTTGTTCATCCAATCGGGTCTATTAGAAGATATACGGATCAGGTAAGGGCATGATGACATGTTAGTATCACATATGGCTGCAGTCAAAGAAGGCAGGACTACAGATTTCTCCATATCAGGATAGGGGTTCTTGAGATATAAAGGACGGGTGTGCGTACCGAATGACCATGGAATTAAGATGAAGATTTTAGAAGAGGCACACACTACCCCAAACTCTGTTCGCCCGGGGTCGACCAAGATGACTCACAGCCTTAAGGCACTATACCGCCTTATATGCCAGCAAGTAAAAGCGGAACATCAGCAACCCACAAACTTATTGCAACCGCTTAGTATTCCAGAATGGAAGTGGGATGATATAGCCAAGGACTTTGTGACAAGATTGCCATGAACAAATAAGCAGCACGACTCGGCTTAGGTTGTGGTAGATAGACTCACCAAGTAAGCTCACTTCCTTCCTGTTAAGGCTACGTAGACTGCTGACCAATATGCAGACATTTATGTTCGAGAAATAGTAAGATTGCATGGAATCCCTAAGACCATAGTATCAATAGAGGATCGGTGTTTACATCGAGATTTTGGGGAAGCTTGCAGCAAGCCACGGGTACCAAGCTAAGTCTTAGTACGTCATTTCATCCTCAGATCGACGGCCAGTCCAAGCATACCATACATATTTTAGAAGATATTTTGCGCGCTTGTGTATTGGACTTCGGAGGATTGTGGAGTAAGTATTTGCCACTTATAGAATTCTCCTACAATAATAGTTACCAGGGAACGATCGGTATGGCATACTATGAGTTACTTTATGGAAGGAAGTGTTGATCGTCGTTACGTTGGGACGAGGTAGGAGAAAGACAACTTCTTGGACTTGAAGCTGTTAGAGAGGCTAAAGATGCAGTGGCACTAATTAGAAAGCGTATGCTTGCTGCTCAAAGTCGACAAAAAAGTTATGAGGATGCCAAGCAGCAAAATGTGGAATTCAAAATCGGAGATCAAGTCTTCTTAAAGATATCTCCTATGAAAGGAGTAAAGTGATTTGGGAAGAAAGGCAAACTTAGTGCCTGATTTATAGGTTCTTTTGAGATATTGGAAAAGGTGGGAATAGTTGGATATAGATTAGCCTTACCGCCAGCTCTAGGAGATAGCCACAATGTATTTCACATCCCGATGTTGCATAGATATGTGTCAGACCCATCTCACGTCCTCATGTACGATACGATAGCACTCCAGAAAGACCTGAGTTATGAGGAATGACTAGTTAGTATCCTAGAGAAGGGGATGAAGGAATTATGGTCTAAGAATATTCTGATAGTCAAGGTCCTATGGAGTAATAGTTCAGAACAGGAGGCAATGTGGGAGTTGGAGGAAGACATCCTAGCATGATATCTGTAATTGTTTCGTAAGTAAATTTTGGGGATTAAATTCTTTTAAGTATGGGAGAATTGTAGCGTCTCAGAATTTTACTTAGCTAGAAAGTAGTAGTAGTAGTAGTAGTAGTAGTAGTAGCTAGTAGTAACTTGTAGTATTTTAGTTTTCGTATATATTGGAAACTCAATGAAATAGTTATGGATTTTATAAGTTTAACCTATGGTTTAGAAATATTAATTTTAACTTAAGGTTTGATTAATATAGCTGGTCCTAGAAATATTATTTATTACAACCTAAGGTTTAGATAGAACTAATAAGAACGTGACACTTGTCACAAGCACTTTTATTTAGGATTTAAGCATTTTGGATGAATAATTTAATAAAGGATAATTCTAGAAGCTCTAGAACCTTCCAGCATCTGTTAAGATGACGTTTTACTCAGTCAAAGTTGTTTTAACAAACTTCAAGTGTGCAGAAAATGTGCAAAAACATGTTTAAAATATCAGCGTATGCCGATCTATTGCAGCTATAGGGGCCTATATGTCGCATACAGATGATACGGAAAACACGTCGATTTCGCATGAACGAAACCATGAAAGCTCAGGGCATAGGTAGGGCGATATATCGTGGGCGATATATCGGCTCTTGGAGCCATTTTTGAAACTTTGTGGATTTAATTAGAAAAAGCCCTTAACCACTTGGATTTACTTTTGAACGTTTTTGACCGAGTTCTGGGCATCTATTAAACCGAAAATTTAAATTTATTCAAGTATTATTCATTTATTTATTCTTTTTAAAATGAGTTAGTTTCACTCCTTGAATTCTATACATAGGACCTAGTACTTAGCCATTTCAATCATTATTCAAGCATTCTTCAGAGGCTCCAAGCTGCTAAGTTTATTCTAGAGAGAAAACACTAGGGTTTTGGGATTTAAAAGCCTTCCAATCTAAGATTTTCTAAACACTTGGGAAGTAAGATAGAGTGACATTTCAGTATTGAGGTGTAGATAAAAGTTCTAGTCCATTCAAGGTATTCTTATCCTCAGATTTAGACCATCATAGTTCTTTTATTTTCTTTCAGATCCTAACTTGATTTTATGGCTTCTTAGTTAGGTATTTAAGTTCTTGAAACTTAAGGTTCTTTGGTAAGTTTCTTTCTTGATGGCTTAGATCTCTTTTGCATCTCCTTTTCATTAGAAACTCATGGTTCTTATTGTTGATTTTAGGAGTTTTCCATCCCGTTCTTGTCTCCAATATCCCAGTTTTTGGTAGGGAAACTAGGTTAGATTATATATGTTATGATATGTTTATATGCTATGATATGTTATGTGTTATGCATATATGTATGCATATGTTTTTAGTCGCTTGAGGCATATAGTTGCTTAGATAGCAAACTCCAAGATTTTTATCATTATCGTGGATTAGAGTTATGATTTACCATACCTCGATTAGTAGATTGAGGACCTAAATGGGTTATCATATACTATTTTGTGATCTAACCTACCTCAATTAGTAGACCGAGGACCTAGATGGTTTTATCACATGCTACGGTAATGAGTTAATGGCCATTAATATTGTAGTCCTATATGATATACGTTTTTACGCTATATGCTTTATGATATAGTCTTATGATTTATGATATATGGTTTTAGTAGATTTTCCTTGCTGGGCATTAGGCTCATTCCTTTTATTTTAGATGGTGCAGTAAAATGAGCTTGGAAGGCGGGATGGATTCATGGCATCTTGGCATGTGTAATGGGGATGAATTGATTGAATGAACTGCTGGAAGATCGAGGATGACGTTGTTTCAAGTCTTTTAATTTATGTTGTTATGTATTTCCACACTTAGTTTTTTTTTAAACAATTAATTAAAGTTTATGTTTATGTTTATGTTTTTATGTAAATAATGATGGGATCCCATATTTTGTATTTCGTACCGTATTTTGGATTTTTAATAAAGTTTAAATATTTTATGTATATATGTTTTCCAAAATTGTAGCTATGTCTTAGTAGTTTTTAATGGTTCGAGGTCTTAAAATTAGTCGGGTCATTACAAAGTGTAATGCAAAAAAAGGTTTATTAGTGATGATTTTGAGGGCTTTGTTTTGCTCATATTTGGAAGATAATGAGTTGTTTCCTTTACTTATTACTATGAAAAATGTTTTAAGACTATTTTGTTGTTTGTATATCATATTGATTTTTTTTTTTGTTGCAATAAATAGGTATTTTTTAATGAACATATGTTATGAATCTTATAACTATCATTTTTAAATACATGATATTATAATAAAATAATAAGTTTTATGTAAAATAACATATGTAATAATAGGTAAATCTGCAAACATTAAAATAATATCTGTAATTTGTTTGTTAGTCTCAACATATTCTAAAATCAGAGTTTTGTTTTCAACAAGTTCCCTAATAAAATGATGACGAATGTCAATATGTTTGGTATGAGAATGCTGAACATGATTGTTGGAGATATTAATAGCACTTGTATTATAAAAAAAAAGGTTAAAGTTTTAATATCAAACCTATAGTGTGCCAACATTTGTTTCATCCACAAAAGTTGAGTACAACAACTTCCAAGCAGCTATGTACTCAGCTTCGGCTGTTGACAAGGAGATGGAGAGTTTTATTTTTTACTATGCCAGGAGACCAAATTGTTTCCTAAGTAAAAACAACCACCACTTGCACTTTTGCGATCATTAGTGTTTCCTGCCCAATCTGCATCACTATAACACACAAGGTTAGAGTTTGTTTCTTTGGAGTACCAAATGGTTAAATCAAGAGTATTATTGATATAACAAATAATTCTTTTTACAGCAGTCACATGAGACTCCATGAGGTTCCCTTGGAAATGTGCACACACTCTAACACTGTAACTGATGTTTGGGCGACTAGCAGTTAAGTATAGGAGACTCCCAATCATACTCCTGTAAAGAGTTGGATCAACTTTCTTCCCATTCTCATCTTTAGATAGTTTGACAATAGTTCCCTTGGGTGTTTTAGCAGGTTTAGATGCATCGAGTCCAAATCTCTTCACCAAATTTCTAGCATACTTGCTTTGTGAAATGAAAATTCCCTCCTCTGACTGCTTAACTTGGAGTCTTAAGAAAAAATTGAGTTCTCCCACCATCCTCATCTCAAACTCTTCCTGCATTTGTTTCACAAATTCCTGTACTAGAGAGTCATTAGTAAAACCAAACACTATATCATCAACATATATTTGTGATATCATAATATTAGTATCAACATTGTTGATAAAAAGTGTTTTTTCTACTCCCCCTCTCTTGTACTCCTTTGAGACCAAATAATGAGTTAGTCTCTCATACCAAGATCGTGGGGCTTGTTTCAATCCATACAAAGATTTTTTAATTTAAAAACATGATTAGGATAATAAGGGTCCTCAAACCCTTTGGGTTGCTCCACATAAGATTCTTCATTCAAAAATCCATTTAAAAAAGAGGACTTGACATCCATTTGGAATAATTTAAAACCAAGAACACATGAAATAGCTAGTAATAATCTTATGGATTCAAATCTTGCAATAGGGGTAAATGTCTCATCAAAATTAATTCCTTTAACTTGAGTGTACCCCTGTGCAACTAGTCTAGCTTTATTTCTTATTATGGTCCCAAATTCATCAGTTTTTTTTTTAAATATCCACATAGTACCTATAACATTAGTATGAATAGGTCTAGGGACAAGGATCCATACCTCATTCCTTGTGAATTGATCTAGCTCTTCTTGCATAGCATTAATCCATGATTCATCATTTAAGGCTTCCTTCACATTTTTTGGTTCCAATGTAGAAGTAAAACAAACAAATTGAACCAAGTTTACATACCTCTTTCAAGTGACCATACTCTCTTCTAGATTTCCCAAAATGAGATCACAAGGGTGATTCCTTTTTACTTTGGTTGATGGTTCTTTTTGAACAGAGTCAGAAGAAATAACTGAATTTTCCTTCTCTGTTCGTTCAGTTGTTGTCACAACAGAATCAGTGTCTGATACATCATCAGTAGCTGTTGTCGCCTCTGAAGGTTTGGCTGTCAGATCTAACATCCCTCTATGTTGCTGAACATCAATGAACCTGTCAATTTCCTCCTCATGGGAGTACTCAGAAAAATGTTTTAGATCATCAAAAACCACATTAGAAGATTCCATAAAAGTTTGGGTTCTCATGTTATAAACACGATAGGCCCTACTATTGGTGGAATATCCAAGAAAAACTCCCAAATCGCTTTTGGCATCAAATTTGCCCAGATTCTCACAACCTCTAAGAATATAACACAAATACATGAAAATAATTGACACTGGGTTTTCTACCTTTCCAGATCTCATATGGAGTTTTATTTGTTCCTGGACGTAGAAAAACACAATTACTTATGTAACAAGTAGTGTTAATTGCTTCAGTCCACAATTTCTTTGTGAGTATTTTGCTATTCAGCATAACACTGGGTTTTCTACCTTTCTAGATCTCATATGGAGTTTTATTTGTTCCTAGACGTAGAAAAACACAATTACTTATGTAACAAGTAGTGTTAATTGCTTCAGTCCACAATTTCTTTGTGAGTATTTTGCTATTCAGCATAACTCTGGCCATTTCCTACAAGGTACGATTTTTTCGTTTCACTACCCCCATTTTGTTATGGGGTTTTGGGTGCAGAAAATTCATGCAGAATTCCAAAAGATTTACAATATTTACATAAACATAATTTTCAAACTCCTTACTATGATCACTTCATATTCTTACAATTTTTCCAATGTTACAATTTTTTTCAACTCTTAGTCTTGTACGAAGAGTTTGAAAAGCTTGAAATGTATCTGATTTTTCTCTAAAGAAATCTACCCAAGTAAATCTAAAAAAATCATCCACACATACAAAAAGGTATCTCTTACCATTAATACTTTCAACCTGTATAGGACCCATGAGATCCATATGCAATAATTCCAACACATTTGAAGTATTAATATCAGGAAGTGATTTATGGGAAATTTTCAACTTTTTCCCCATTAACATGATTCACACTTGCCAAGTGATTCTTTACCTAGCTTGGATATACCACGGATGAGACCGCATTAACAATCTTTTTCAAGATTTTGAAATTTATATGTCCAAGTGTTTACCGAGTTTTTCGGAAACGAATACAAACAGAATAATAAAAAGATAAGAACTGTAGAAGTGCAGAAATGTAACTAAACAAACCGTGTTTTTACGTGGTTCAGGCGTTAACAAGCCCTAGTCCACGAGTCGATGTAATTATACTTGTAAAGAATTACAGTAAGATGGCTGGTGTACAAGAACTTCACACACTCACAGTGTTTCTCTCGGGTTCTCTTGAAGAAGATGAAGCTAGAGAGATTTTAGTAGAGTTCTTGCTATGTGATTTTTTGGCCGTCCCTCTTCTTGTAAAATGAAGGGGTCTTTATAGCTAGGGTTTTGGATTAGGGTTTTTCTCTACGTACGTGAGTCTTAATTACACCAGCCATAAATAGGGGATACAATTACTGTAGTAGCATGGCTACAAGACTCTATGTGGGTATATTTACGTGAAAGTATGGGGAACACACAAAGTCAGCCGTCTTTTCCAAGTTGTCAGCGGAACAGTAGGCGAAAAGGTACCCTTAGGCGTGCTGGGATGTGTGCGGCTTTGACCTGTCGGGCGTGTCAGGCGGGATCCTGTGTCAGGTGGATATCATTCCAAATATGCCTCCTCCATGACTCGATCGCTTGGTTTTGTTCCGTGTGAGGCACGGAACTGTTTCCGCGAAGACCACTTGAAGAGCTTCTCCTGGAAGGAGCTTCCCTGAAGGATACCCCTTCGGGAGTCCGAGAGGGTCGACGAGCCTCCGTGTCGTGGTTGCTTGAAAGAGTAATCCAGACACTAAACGGGAGAGGCGAAGCCTTTCTGTCCATCCGCGAGCTCTTGTCACCTACCGTGAAAGACATTGGTAATTCTGCTTCCCCGAGGACATCAATCTAAATGCTATCCGGAAATCTGGATAACATTTACCCCCCAAGGTCACGGAGCTTTGAGAGATCCGGGAGCTTGTACAGTCCTCCGGGTATTTCGGTTTCTTAGATTAGGCGAGGGGCCACCTTCTGTGTTCCCGGAAGGGTTCCTTTTTCCCGCCTGAGTGTTAGTATGAAAAAGAAAGGGAATTTCTTCTGTTTGAACTCAAGTACTCAAGTGCGGAAAGGACCACGCGTCATGCTGGGAATGGTTCTGCGACCAAGACGTGTGCGTGAGGCGACTGGTTGAGTATGCGTGCGTCAGTCATCTGAGTAATGATTTGACGGTTTTTAATGGTACTCCGGGCCCGAGGTGGTATAATGATGGGAAATAAATACTTTATTCCCATCCGAGGAGTCATAAATAGGATCGCCGCTTCATCTCCAGCCGTTGGATCTGATGCACACGGAATGGGAAGATCGGGACCGTCCATTTGAGGAATTCGAAACGACTTCTTCCCTGCTATAAAAACGAGGGAACGTACCTTTCTTCCTCTTTACGCTTTCAAATTCTCTGTCTTTTGGATTTTCAGATTTCCAAACCTTCGAACTCTCAGGCTTCCAAGCTTTCATTCCTTCGAACTTGCCACTTCTTTTGGTAAGGGATCTAGAAACTTTTCTTTTGGTTTGGCAGTGGGTTTATTCGCCGAAGTTCAGGGTTTGAATCGCCATTCGTCTTTGCAGCTTTTACTTCTCGCGATCGTGCTGTGCAGTGATCCGGTTACTCCTTCAACCTCCAACTACCCGAATACCAGTAAGTATTTCTACTTTGCTCTTTCCTCCCAAACCTTAGGTTGTTGGTAGTTGTTAGAGTTGGGGTTTCTGCCATTATCGCCTATGTGCATGCGTGAATAGGGCTTTGGTAGGCATGTGATTGATGTGAGTCGATAAGTAGTCTTTTTTGCATGCTTTGACGATTTGTGTTTAGAAAGTCGTTCCTTGTTTTGCTGTTTTAGGGCATAAGCATGAACGCCTTTAGGGTGTCTTTCTCTGGAAAAACACTTCTTTTGGTGGGCTTAGGCTCGGAGTCTGAGTCTGGTTCCTTGCTGCCCTTCGGGTGGCATGGTGCCAACCCCTCGGCAAGCTCGGTGGGAGCCTCTCCAAGCAGTTTTCGGGGAGGGTCTCCCCGACGCCTTTGATACCACTAGGGTATGACAAGGGTGCTGACTGCTTAGAGTGTTTTCTTCTTTCTTTCTTTTGTTCAGTGACGAACATCTCAAAGGAACAACTCCTTGCTGTGGTGGAGGCTGATTCTGCCCAGGAGAAGGGTTCCCCTGTCGCTGGTGCAAAGGGGAAAGGAAAGGCGAAAGTGGTCGCGGCTAGCCGCCGACTTCCAACAGTTCAATCTGGGAGATGGACCAGAAGCCGAACCTGTTCAGGAATTACGGCATGATAGAGCTGTACTCCTCCGAGGCAGGCCTGAAGAACATCCCAGGTCTGATGTGGCACCGTCTGTCGGTGCTGGGCGAGTCGGCTAGCCAGAGTCACGAGGGCTTTGGTGCCTGGAGCTGGGCACACATAGTGTGTGGGGCGCACTTGCCCCTAAGAAGTTACTTTGCCAATTTCTGTGTGAAGGCGGGGATTGCCCCCTTCCAGTTGATTCCCCCCAGCTACAAGCTCCTAGCGGGGTGGTTCATCTTTTGCAAGTCCCGGAAACTGGAAGCTCCTACCCCGGAGGAGGTGCTGTACTTCTACGGGTTGAAGTCTGAGCCTATGAGGGGTCATTCAGACAAGGTGGGGTTTTACAGGCTGGAAAGGCACCCGGACGTGATGTGTCCCACCTGTCATACCGCGAGGGTTCCAGACCTCCGAGAGTACTAGTTCCTGACGACTGGCTTCCCACTGAAGAGGGTGCCAGCCCTATCTTTGGACTTCAAAATCCCTGGTAAGTGCTCCTTCCTCTCCTTTTCAACTTTGCTTCTTTGCGTTTGATTTGCCTTTCGGGAGGATCTCTAATGCTTGTATTTGAATTTTACAGAAGTCGTTCCGCGGACACCTCGCTGTGCGGAGATGATAAGGAGGTCCAAGTTCTACGAAGGGCTTTCGGAGGAAGAGTTGAAAGTGGAGGGACTTGTGACCTCCGAATCTTTGAGGGAGTATGGGCTACTTGCCTCTTTCCAAAACATCGAGCCAGTGAGTGGCAGGGGGCAAAGTCAGGTGTCAGCTGACATCCGGGAGCAGATTGCCCTGGAGCTGTCCAAGGTGATCACCCAAGCAGCCCGAGACGAGAATACTTTATCTCCTAGTTGGGCGGAGAGGTTCCCCGACCCCCAGCTGGAGGAAGAGGAGATCGAGGCTCGCCACGCCGCAGCTTACCCTAACGGAGGGGCTCCGGGGGCTAGTACCTCCGGGAGAGGTAAGACTAGTTTTCGATTGATCCACACCCCCAGCCTGTCTGAGGTTTCCCGGACCTCTCAGATGGGGTTTGATCCCCGCTTCCTTTGGCTAGGTCCGCGTAGGATACCCTTTGACAGATATTGCGATAGGGTAGATGAGCTTCTCGGGTGTCTGAGTGACGGTAGTCTGCCAGAAGGTGTCATCATGGTTGACCCTTCTTCCCTCAGCATGTCATTCCCGGACTTCAAGGAGTACGGGAGCTTCCTGGAGCAGGAAGCGGTGTTTTGTTTTGCTCGGGGAAGGCCATCCACGTTTCTCGTGCATGGTCGTCCCTTTCAAACTTTTCTTTTTCTTGTTTCTTGTTCTCTGCTGGCCGACTTGCTTGTGCTTTTATGTTGTTGATTGTCTTGTCTTCCGCTTATCTTTTTTCTCATTGCTTGTTGGTTCGTTAACCTTGCTTCGTATGTTTCTTGCAGAGTATCCAGAAGCCAAGATGTTGGGGAGAGTTACTTTGCTAATTAAGAAGGCTGCCACCAGCGAAGACCCGTCCACGGGGAAAGGACGGAAGACCAAGGCTGGTAGGGGGGGTAAAGCTGCCACTCCCAAGAAGACAAGTGGCGAAGCGCAAGCGTCTCCGGGGGTAGAGAAGTCTCCTGCCGACGGGCCTTCCGAGACTATGATGGTCTCGAGTAGCAGCAGCGTCGGGGAAGGGCTTGTGTTCCCCGTGAAGACAACTGGGGTAAGCAAGCGTCCCGGAGAAGATGCTGAGGGCGCTAAGAAGAAACACCTTAGACACTCTTCTCCTGGTCGAAGGCAACAACGACAGCAACCACAACTACCACAACAGCAGCAACAAGAACAACAGAGACAATCAACAACGCCACAGCTGCAGCAACAACAACATCCAAACCAGCAGAAGCAACAAGGGCAATTACTTCCGCTGCCGCAGTAGCAAAAGCAACAACATCAACAAAGGCATTCACCTCCGCCACCGCAGCAGCAAAAACAACAGACCAGGGCCTTAATACCCCGTCTGCCTCCTCCTCCAGCCCAAAGAGAGTCTGCCCTTTCGGGGTCTCCTTCTCAGCAAACAAACCTTCCTCTGCCTGGCCTGAAGTTCCACTTCCCGCAGAAACCAACCCGTTTCCCCGCTGCCCTCCTGGAGGGTGTAAGACGGGCCGATAATTTTCTGAAGAGACGGTTGGAGGCTGAGAAGGCCATTACTCAGGGCAGGGCAGACAACTTGTCTGCCGTGAAGAGAGCGGAGTTGGCCGAGGGGGTGAGGTCCCTTCACCCGGCTGGAGCGGTTTTGGATGGCCCAGCCTTGGAGAAGAGGCTGGTGCCCAGGCTTGGACGTGCATTGGCGCCGTTCGGAGCGGAGATGATGGAGGACATGGCCCTGAGCTTGTGCGAGCTCAATTCTGAGAAATGGGCCATCAGTAGCAGTAAGGATCCCTTGTTGCTGACACATGCCGTGAAGCAGCAATTGTCCGGGGTAAGCCGCCAGTTGTTGTGTTTTGGGATCATCTGTCTTTTGGTCCGGCTTAACTCATTCTGTTGTCTTTCCTTGCAGGCCTCTATGATTGCGGAACGCTCGTTCCGGGAGGTGGGTGCAGTTCTGGTTCAGCTGGAGGAGAGCCAGTTGGCTCGCCAGGCCTTGGAGGCGGAGAAGCAGAAACTGACCCAACAGGCCTTGGAGGCTTCGGAGAAGATTGATCAGGCCCGGCGCACGGCTGAGGAAGAGGCGGACAAGAAATATCTTGCCAAATATCAAGAGTACCGGGCCAAGGCAGAGAATGAGTTCAGACAGCGGTCGGATGAGATGAAGGCCGAAAACTCCAAGCTCCGGGAAGAGCTGTCCCAAGCCAGGGTGGAGAAGGATACCTTGGAAGCCCGCTTGCAATCAAAAAATGATCTCCTCCTTAAGCAGCAAGAGGAATATTCCACTCTTCAGAGTAAGATGCACGAGGATGAGCAATTTCATAAGAGGAGCAAGGATCTCGTGTCTATGCTGGAGTTGGGGCTCGCTGAGAAGGATAAAGAGATCGGAGCCTTGCAATTCACTGCCAGGGGGCATGTGACCGAGAAGCAATCCGTGTTGAGCCAAAATAGGGAGCAGCGCAAGGAGATTGATTCTCTTAAGGGAGAGCGGGATGCCTCCAAGGCCGAGATGGAAAAACTAAGGGCTCAATTAGCTGTCGCGGAGGCACAACTAGCAACATCCGAGGCGGAGTGCTTGAAGGAGAGGGAGGATGCCGAGGTGGTTCTGAACAGGACGATTAATATATCGCACGTGGCCCTCATGCATCAACTCTGGAAAATGAACCCGGAGGTACTAGGCTATCTGGGAGAGGATGCTGACGCCATGAGGGAGAAGTTACAGGTGTGGGATCAAGGCCCAGAGGTGTACGTCCAAACTTACAACGTTGACGAGCGCGCTCGAGCCCCTGAAGCAGGAGATCCCGGAGAGGCAGGGACCTCTGAACCTGCATGTGATGAAGTTCCACCTCCCCATGAGCCGACTCCGCTTGCCCCAGTTGGAACCGCCGACCCCGAGGCCTTGGACGCGGACACTACTGCCACCCCCAATGCTTGAAGGGGCCTTATCTTTAATAATTTTTTCATTTGAGTTTTTCTTTGGGGCGAAGCTCCTTGTACTCTTTTCTCATTGCAGACATATTTGCCATAATTATAGCATTCTCCTTTCTTTTCTGCCGAGTTCTTTATTTATCTTTGCGCTTAGGGTAGACTTTTATACGGTAGAAACTGTTGTAGGGGCGCATGAGGTTTTGGTTCCAACGGCCAGAACCTATGCACTTCCCACTTGGAGCTCTAACGGCTGATGTCTTTTCCCACGTAGTTTCTAGGTTACGAAGGTTTCCTGGTTCCAACGGCCAGACTCCTTTCACTGTATCTTAGCTTTCCTAAGGCAAATAGCCAATCCCGGGACTTGTAGCTATACTGTTCGCTGGGATTGCTAAGGTGAGCCGTTCCATGGCTCGGAACGGGAGTTCTTTTGGTGAGCGTCGCTAGACTTAAGGTTAGATCTTTGCGAAGCAAGACTAACTGTCGTTGCGAACCTCATGGTGGCTGGCTTCAGGGACCTGGCATGGAGCCCTGCGAAGCAAGGCTCGTTGCTGTCGGGGAAATTGCCACGCCTACCAGGTGCGATCTCGGAGCAGGGGCTTTGCGAAGCAAGGCCCGCTGTGAGTGGGGGATCGACCATGTCTGCTCCTGGAGCAGAAACTTGCAGTGGTCGAGGAGCTCTCCATGCATTATTTTGTGAGATCCGGAGCTGAAGCCTGCGAAGCACGGCTTACAACGGTCGCGGATCTCGCCATCTTTCGCCTTACGGGACCCGAAGCTGGAGCTTGCGAAGAAAAGCTCTACAGCGATCGCGGAATATGTCTGCAAAGGACATGCCAGGGAGTTGGGGGTGTTTCGGCGTAGCTCTCTGAATGTGCCCCACCCCCCAGTCCTGTTCATCGCTGTGCTACACAGGAGATAATTTTCATGATTCATAATGGCAGGCATTTCAATGGAAATTTTCACATAAACACATAATTCACGTAATGCAAACATGTTCATGGCAACAAATTAACCTAAGCTTAACAATTTAAAAATTTCAAACACAATGCTAGCACATAAGTGGTGTTCTGTGTATGTTTTGTCCAAGGGGCGTATGGCTATGCCTTAGCCATGTATACCCCCCGAAGTGAGCGTGGGGTCCGGACGTCTCCGGACCGCGTGGTCACTTGTTAAAACGCAGCTTTGAACACAGGGATAAAAAGTGCAGTAAAAGTGGAGTGAATCTCTCCGTGTTTCATTAAATTAGCCTGCTAGGCACGTGTTTTACAACAGGGAGGATTATGTCCACATTTTTCACTTTTGCTAATTTCACCAAGGACCTCCGACTAGATCGTCCGGGGCTTACTGGTAGTAACGGCGGAGGTGCTCCGCGTTCCAGGCGCATGGGACTTTAGATCCGTCGAGTCTCTTTAAGTGATACGTCCCATGGCCCATTTTTTCTTGGACTTCGTAGGGGCCTTCCCAGTTGGGTCCGAGGACTCCCACTCCCGGATCCTGTGTAGCAGGAAATACTCTCCGGAGGACAAGATCCCCAACTTCGAATGTACGGCTCTTGACTCTTGTGTTAAAGTGTCGGGCTATCTTGCCTTGGTACATTTTTAGTTGGACCTGCGACTGCTCCCGGAGCTCTTCGATCATGTCCAAGGACTCCTGGAGAAGGGCGTGGTTCCGGGTAGGGTCATAGGTGTCCTGCCTGTGAGAGGGGATCATAGTTTCTACTGGGATGACGGCCTCGCAACCGAAGGTCATGGAATAAGGTGTGTGTGCCCCGTTGAAGTTCTCTCTGTTGTGCGATAGGCCCAAAGTACTCGCGGAAGTTCTTCCGGCCAGTGAGCCTTGCAGGCTTGGAGTTTTTTCTTCAACGTGGTCTTTAATATTTTGTTTACAGCCTCCACTTGCCCATTAGCCTGGGGTCTGGCGACTGCGGAAAAGCTTTTGATAATTCCATGCGAAGCACAGAAGTTCGTGAAGTGTTCACTGTCAAATTGCTTCCCGTTGTCGGACACAATTTTTCGTGGAAGCCCAAAACGACACACTATATTCCTGATGACAAAGTCCAGTGCTTTTTTAGATGTGACCGTGTACATAGGTTCAGCTTCAGCCCACTTGGTGAAGTAGTCTACCGCGACTATGGCATACTTCACTCCACCCTTTCCAGTCGGAAGGGAACCTACTAGGTCAATGCCCCAAACGGCGAACAGCCAGGGGCTGGTCATTAAGGTAATTTCTGTAGGCGGCGCTCGCGGAACCTTGGCGTACCTCTGGCACTGCTCACATTTTCTGACATAATCCACACAATCCTTCTTCATGGTGGGCCAGAAGTATCCTTGTCGAAGGATCTTTTTGGAGAGGCTCAGCCCGGAGGTATGGTCGCCACAGAAACCTCCGTGAACCTCGTGGATGATGGCGCTGACTTCGGTTCCGGCAACACACCTAAGGAAGGGTATGGACAACCCCCTGCGGTAAAGCTTTCCATCCAAAACCACGTATCGGGGAGCTTGATACTGGAGCTTTCTTGCGTCAGCTTTATCAGTGGGGAGCTCTCCGGTGGTGAGAAATCTGAGGATGGGTCCTATCCAGGAATGGGAATGGTCGATGATGGCGTTTATCCTTCGTGTCTCAGTACTGGGGGCTTCTAAGTGCCCGATGGGGACTAGGCCATACTGTTCAATCTCCGGGTCCGTTGCAAGCTTGGCCAGCGTGTCCGCGAGTGAGTTCTGGTCCCGGGGGACCTGGCGGATTTGGTAGCCTTTGAAATGCTGCAGTAGGCCGCGGGAGAGAGACACGTAGGCAGCCATTCTTTTGCCTTTCGTCTGGTATTCCCCGGATATTTGGTTTACCACAAGTAGGGAGTCGCTGTATACTTCGATTTTTTGGGCTTCGACTTCTCTGGCCAGTCGTAATCCAGCTAACATGGCTTCGTGTTCTGCCTCGTTGTTGGATGCTGGGAACGCGAAACGGATGGCGCTCTGGAGCTGATGCCCTTGGGGAGATATTAGGATGACCCCTGCTCCAGCTCCTTTTTCATTTGAGGCTCCGTCTACATAGACCTTCCAAGTGGGAAGTTCCGGGACAGGATCTTCCGGGAGGTCATTCATTCCCGAGCATTCCACAATAAAGTCCGCGAGAGCTTGTCCTTTTATGGAAACACGTGGTTGGTAGTGGATGTCGAACTGGCTCAGTTCCATGGCCCACTTAAGCAATCTGCCAGAAGACTCTGGTTTCTGCAAGACTTGTCGGAGAGGGTGGTTGGTGAGTACTTTGATGGTGTGCGCCTGGAAATATGGCCTTAGCTTCCGCGAAGCAATTAGCAAGCAGAGGGAGAGTTTTTCGATCATTGAATATCTGGACTCGGCGTCCAGTAACCTCTTGCTTACGTAATACACAGGGAGCTGGATACGGCCATCCTCCCGGACAAGAGCGGCACTCACTGCGTGCTCTGTCACAGCTAAGTATAAGAACAACGCCTCTCCTTCGACAGGTTTGGACAGAATGGGAGCCCGGGTTAAATGTTCTTTGAGGTGTTGGAAGGCTGCTTCGCATTCGGGGGTCCACTCGAACTTCTTGTTTCCTCGCAACACATTGAAGAAGGGGATACACTTGTCAGTGGCCTTGGATACGAAGCGGTTGAGAGCAGCTATCCTTCCGGTAACGCTCTGGACATCCGTATTCTTCCGGGGGGAAGGCATATCTATGAACGCCTTAATTTTCTCAGGGTTGGCTTCCACTCCGCGGGAGCTGACAATGAAACCGAGGAACTTCCCAGACGAGACCCCGAAAGTACATTTCTTTGGATTCAGTTTCATTCCGTACTTTCGGATCACGGCGAAAGCTTCCTCAAGGTCGTCACTGTGGTCCCCGGAGGTCTTGGATTTTACCAACATGTCGTCCACGTACACCTCCATGTTCCTCCCCAGTTGGTCCTTGAACATCCTGTTTACTAGACGCTGGTACGTCGCCCTAGCATTCTTCAAACCGAAAGGCATGACCATGTAACAGTAGACACCCTTGTCCGTGAGGAAGCTGGTGTGTTCCTGGTCCGCGACATGCATCTTGATCTGGTTGTATCCGGAGTACGCATCCATGAAGGATAAGAGTTCGTACCCGGAAGTAGCGTCTACCATCTGATCGATTCGCGGAAGAGGGAAACAATCTTTCGGGCAGGCTTTGTTTAGGTCCATGAAGTCAATGCACATTCTCCAGGACCCATCGGGTTTCGGGACCAGAACTGGGTTGGCCAACCACACGGGATAGTGTGACTCCTGGAGAAAGCCTATGGACATCAGCTTGTCCACTTCAGCTTTGACGACTTCGGCCCTCAGTGGGTCTAACGGCCTCCTCTTTTGGCGAATTGGAGTTGCAGATGGGTCTATGTTGAGTGCGTGGCACGCAACATTAGGATTAATCCCCGTCATATCAGCGTGGCACCATGCCAGGATATCCTGATTATTCTTCACAGTGGCCACGATCTTATCTCGAATGGCCGACGGCAGGTTTTTCCCCACCTGAATGACTTTGGTGGGATCTCCCGGGTTGAGGATCACCTCTTCGACTTCCTCCATCGGCTCTATTGCTTTCTTGATTCCCACTCTTGGGTCGAGTTCGTCAAAGTATGCCTCTTGAGCACCCCCAGTTTCTGGTAATTCTTCCGCCAAAGGGATGGCAGCAACCGTCTCCTGGACCGTGTAGACGGATCGGACGGAGACGTTATAACAGCTTCGTGCACTTCATTGGTCTCCTCGGAGGGTGCCGATACGTCCATCGTCGCATGGAAACTTCAAGCATAAGTGGCGTATCGAGGTTATGGCCCCACAATCTATTAGGACCGGTCGGCCTAGGATGGCATTATACGCCGTGGGGCAGTCGACCACCACGAATGTGCTGTGCTTGAAGGGACAAGCGTCGCTTTCTCCTCTGAGGGTGACTGGAAGTTGAATTTTGCCTAATGGAATGAGTGCATCCCCATTGAACCCTTGAAGCTGGATGGGGCATGGGGTCAGGTCTGTCTCGGTTAATCCGATCGCGTGGAAGGCCGCTTTGAAAAGGATGTTTACGGAGCTTCCGTTATCGACCAAGATCCATGAGACCTTCTTATTGGCAATCTGGGCTTCCACCACGAGGGGATCGTTGTGGGGGAAGTGCACATGTCGAGCATCGTCCTCCGTGAAGGTGATGGGAAGATCCATCATTCGGGGACGTTGAGCAGGTGATTGAACCAAGGCGGACATCTCCCCGGTGTGTTCTAACTCCCTCAAGTACCTCTTCTGGGAGTTGCGGGTGCTTCCGGCAAGGTGTGGTCCTCCGGAAATGGTGGCTACGTGTCCGTCAACGGGTGGCGGAGCAAGGCCGGGCGGATATGGGTTGCCAGGTCCTGGAGCCAACAAGGAAATGGGTGCCGGAGCGGTTGGAGCAGGAAGCGCTGGGAACTGAGACCCGGGAGCTTGGGGGTGACCGGCTCCAGGAGCGCTAGCGATCCCCCTCTGTCCCGGGGAATATGTAGCTCCGTGAACTACTCCCTGTCCGGGATAGATAATGGGTATCCTCACCCACTGACCGAGGTGTCCCGCTCTTGCCAGGGACTCGATCTCATCCTTCAGCTGAAGGCACTCGTTCGTGGTGTGCCCCACGTCTCCGTGGAACTCACACCTCTTATTGGAGTCTCGCGGACGCCTCCCTCCGTGAGACACTTTCGGGGGCTTCCTGTAGTTGACCATATTACAGGTCGCCCGATAGACATTCTCTCGCGAGTCTATCAAACTGGTATACTCCGTGAACTTGGGCTCATAGTCCTTCCGGGGTTTCTTTGAATGGTCTCCCCGGTTGGAGTTTCTTCCGCTTCGTTTGCTCCGCGATTGGCTCAAATTTCGTTCTGGGGCTTCCGCTTGCGGCTGCGGCATGCCAGGAGCGATACTACATCCGGTTTGTACAGCTCCGTACCCAGAGAAATGGGTTTGACTCGGCGTCTGAGCAGACGCGGAAGGCCCATACACACTTGGAGTGAATTGGGCTCCTGGAAGCGTGAGGGCTAGTGCGGGAGCTTGCGAAGCAAAGCTCGGCGCAGTCACGGAAGGCGTTGGAGCTGGGGGAACTCCAAAGGCCTTCTGGTAGGCATCCTCAAGGTTGATGATTCCCTGAGATTTTGACATGAATTCGGACAGCGTTTCTGCCCGTCTCCTTTGCATTTCCCCCCATAGCAGGGAGCCGACAGTAAGGCCCGATTGAAGGGCGATCAACTTCATGTCATCACTGACCTTGGTCTTTGCAGCAGCTTCCATCATTCTCTGAATGAAAGCTTTGAGGTTCTCATTGGGATGCTGCTTGATGTTGGTTAAGGAACCAACCTCCATGTCGTGGTCGCGGGCAGCAATGAACTGCCTCCTGAATGCGGACTGTAGCTCCTTCCAACTGTGGATTGATCCGGGAGCTAATCTTTTCCACCAGTCCTCCGCGGACTTGGTAAGGGTGAGTGAGAAGCACATGCATTTGGCGTCCCCACTGACACGCGCCACTTGCATCATTTTGTTGTATTTAGCTAGGTGGGTACGCGGGTCTGTCCTCCCATCATATAATTCTACGTGAGGCATTTTGAAGTTATCCGGGAGGGACGTTTCCGCGATACTCCGAATACATGGTTCCGGGTCTTCCTCCTCAGAGTCTGACAGGGTACGCGGGTCTTCCTCCTCGAGCCTCTTCGTATCACTCTCTGGGAGGTCACGTCCCTGGAGCTTGTCATTAATATGATTTCGGAGGTCATCTCCGCGAGGCCGGGCCTTTTCTCCTTTGGCCTTTTCATACTTGGCCTCCAACCTTCTTCTTAGGTCCACCGTGGACCAGCTATCTTCGGAGTGCGAGTTCGCAGCCCGACCGTCCTGGTTGACGGAATCACTGGGGCGGTTGTTCCTTCCCCTAGGCCTGGGTGCCTTAGCACCGGGCCCTTTAGGCACGGAGTGCCCCCTTGGGGCTGAAGGATGTCTGGGCTTAGGAGCGCCAGAGACCTTCTGCGCGCGGGGGGGGGGGGGGGCAGTCGGCCTGGTGATTCACGCCTTTAGGAGGTGCAGGGGCGTCAGCGCGTACAGGCTCTCCAACTTTTTCTTTGCCCTTGTTAGGGGCGGCTTTGGATGGTCCAGCAGCGGCTGGATCCGGCATAGCGGCATCAGCACCACCTAAAACAGAGGCGTCCTCGTCCGAGTCGCCTAGGTCTCCGAACTTGCTTTGGAGGAGCTCCATCATGCGCTGCATTTTTTCGGAGAGGCGCTCCTGCTCAGCAAGCTTGGCTTTGGTGACCTCCAGTTCTTCGGCTACTTGGACCAGTTCTGGGTCCTTCTCATAGTAGCAACCGTCCTTGTAATAACCGTCTTGGACATACTCTTCTTCGTCTTCTAAGTATGTCGTATCTTCGGTACTAACCCGATCCTGGCGGGATGTCGGGTCTTCACCTTGGTAGTCCAAGGGTTCGTTTTGCACCGCATCTTCCATCACAGTATCGGGGTTGACCCTAGCATTTTTCTCAACCGCGGATTTTCTCGTAGTCACCATCTCTTTAGCACGAAGTGAATACAAAAAACGTACACAGAAAAAGAGCTGACTAACAACTTCCTACAGCTCTCAATGAAAGCACCAAAATGTTTACCGAGTTTTTCGGAAACGAATACAAACAGAATAATAAAAAGATAAGAACTGTAAAAGTGCAGAAATGTAACTAAACAAACCGTGTTTTTACGTGGTTCAGGCGTTAACAAGCCCTAGTCCACGAGTCGATGTAATTATACTTGTAAAGAATTACAGTAAGATGGCTGGTGTACAAGAACTTCACACACTCACAGTGTTTCTCTCGGGTTCTCTTGAAGAAGATGAAGCTAGAGAGATTTTAGTAGAGTTCTTGCTATGTGATTTTTTGGCCGTCCCTCTTCTTGTAAAATGAAGGGGTCTTTATAGCTAGGGTTTTGGATTAGGGTTTTTCTCTACGTACGTGAGTCTTAATTACACCAGCCATAAATAGGGGATACAATTACTGTAGTAGCATGGCTACAAGACTCTATGTGGGTATATTTACGTGAAAGTATGGGGAACACACAAAGTCAGCCGTCTTTTCCAAGTTGTCAGCGGAACAGTAGGCGAAAAGGTACCCTTAGGCATGCTGGGATGTGTGCGGCTTTGACCTGTCGGGCGTGTCAGGCGGGATCCTGTGTCAGGTGGATATCATTCCAAATATGCCTCCTCCATGACTCGACCGCTTGGTTTTGTTCCGTGCGAGGCACGGAACTGTTTCCGCGAAGACCACTTGAAGAGCTTCTCCTGGAAGGAGCTTCCCCTTCGGGAGTCCGAGAGGGTCGACGAGCCTCCGTGTCGTGGTTGCTTGAAAGAGTAATCCGGACACTAAACGGGAGAGGCGAAGCCTTTCTGTCCATCCGCGAGCTCTTGTCACCTACCGTGAAAGACATTGGTAATTCTGCTTCCCCGAGGACATCAATCTAAACGCTATCCGGAAATCTGGATAACACCAAGTTTTTCATGCCACCAATCAGTATCATTAAAACTTGATGATGACGCATGACATGTGAATTTTTGTGTGAGTGTGTAACAATTATCCAATGAACGAGAACCTTTAAGAACAATGTCACCACTTTGATTTACAACATTACACTCATCATGCGAAAAATTAACAAGAAAACCTTGGTCACAAATTTGGCTTATGCTAATTAAGTTGGGTTTTAGGCCATCAACAAGAAGCACATTTTTCAGTTTTGGTAACCCTTCAATGTTTAGAGTACCTTTACCTAAAATATTTCCTGTCATTCCATCCCCGAATGTTACTACTCCACACTTCAAGGATTTGAAGTTGGTGAGTATGTTGGCATTACCTGTCATATGTCTTGAAGAACCGCTATCAAAGTACCATGAACTAGATGCATGTATTTTATGACAAGTAAAGGTAGCCAAGCAAACCGAGTTATTTTTCTTGACCCATATTGTTTTTGATTTTGAATTTCTTTTGGTCAAGAATTGATTCATGCTACCAAAGTGTTTAACATAATTCTTTTTAAACAAATTTAACAGTGAGAAACACTTAGGTCTTATGTGTCCTTTCATACCACAAAAATGACAAAATGGTACAAATTGTCCAATGTTTTTCTTCGGAGAAATTTTCTTTAGTTGTAGATCTGTTGGAACAGATGACAACTATGTGGTCTCCGAAGAGTTAATTGTTCCTGCAAAATGGTTAGTTGTCACAACAGACGGATAATTCATGGATTTTACAAAAACTGTTTTCCTTGAAGATTTAGATCCATTAGATCCTAATCCACTGTAATCACCAGCCTTTTTTATTGCAGAGAGAATATCATCCAAAATTCTAGGTCTTGGATTAAGAATTTTGACACCGTTTTGCATAAGATCAATTTCTTTACTCAAAGAATTAATTTCATCATTTTTGGAAGCAATAATCAACTCAAGTTCTTTAATTTTTTCAACAAATTTTTTATTATTGCTAGCCATTAATCGATTCTCAGAGCAAAATTTCAGCCATTGATCATACATTATTTTATAAGACTCCTTCAATGACTCCTCATCTAAGTCATAATCATTAGAGTCAATATCAGATTTCTCATTATTCTGAACAGAATTATTAAGGCATAATGAATCCTTGGAATCCACTGAAGAAAAAATCATACCTTTGTGAACAGAGGTTAAGGCAACACTATTTTCTTACTCATCACTCTGTTCAGAGTCTTGATCACTCTAAGTGGCTGCCATGACTTTCTTTTTCTTTAAGGTATTTGCACAGTCAGATTGAATGTGCCCAAATCCTTCACATTCCCTGCACTGAATACCCTTTTTATTAGTTTCAAAGGGTTTAGAAAATTACCTTTTGGGTTTTTGGATATGGCCTTTTTGTTTCCCAATTTCTTTATGTATTTTAGAATTTTTTTTTTAACAAAGCCATCTCATCATTGTAACGACCCAAATTCGCTAATAAAGCTTAAGGGCCTTGATTAGTGTGCCTGGAGGGCATAATGGGAATTAAGTGTGATTTTAATGAGTAAAATACATGATTGTGATTTAAAGCATGTTATACCACTATTTGAATATTCGAGAAGCATGACTATGTGTATTAGTATGCATGTAGGCCCTGATTAGGTTAGAAGGGCGTAATCGTAATTTTGGCCATTATGGGCATAACTGTATTGATATCTGTGATAATTGTCGAGACCACATTATTATGTGGATATATCTGTGATCGGTGACTTGAGACGATCCTAGTGAGCAAAGTAGCGAAAAAGTCATGGTGGGGATTTATACTCGGCTCGGGGTGAGCCTAGGGTATAAATGGGAATTTAGTGAGTATATTGGGGTCTATTTTGACATCGAGGAATATTACTGGTGAATAATTAGGTATCAGGAATTAAGCGATAAATATTGGAGACACTCGAGGAGTTAGCGGGAATTGGGATGAAATAACTAAAATGCCCTCAAGTGGACTAAATGACTTGGGATTAAAGGGGAGGGTATTGTGGTCATTTGGCAGAAAGAGATAAGTAAAACTAAGGCTTTATGTTAGTGGAAGTTGTAGAAAAATATAGAAGTCTGAAAGAAAGGAAAGAAGGAAAAGAAAGAAAAGAGAAAAGGAAGGGAAAACAGAGTTGTATTCTCTAGGGTCAGTTTGTGGTTATCTCACCACTTTTCTTGGGTTTTCTTGGAGCAAAGCTCAGAGGAGAGCTGGGTTAGGCTGAGCATCATGGATTCTAAGCTAGGCTTGAAGAATTGACAGGGGTTTAGCAAGAACACACCATCACCTGAGGTAAGACCTTGTAGCTTCTTCAGTTTCTGGTTTTAGTTTTTAACCTACGGTGCATAAGCTGGATTTGATGAGAACTTTAGGGAATTCAGGCCAAAGGGTGAGGAAGAGCATGCTAAGGAGGTGTAGAGGTTGTCTTGAAATCAAAATCCCATTAAAGGTATGAATCTAAGCTTCTAACTTTGATGTTTAATTGGTTTCTGCTGAGTTTTGATGTCTAGAAGTGGCTATGGTGAATTTTGAGATTAGGGATGCATGTGCTTGAGTTTTGGGTATTTGGGGTGCTTGGGATGAGTGGAGTATGTTCATAAGGTTGTTTTTGAGTTTGGTGAAGGTTTGGGGAAGTTTTGGTTGAGTTTGGCTCGAGGAAATCGCAGGAAGGGAAATCTGGAAGTTGCCTGTCTGTGACTAATGCTACAGCGCTAGCCTTTGGGCGCTGTAGCGCTAGGCCAAAATTTTAGGGGGAATTTGGATCTACTTGTAGCGCTGTAGCGCCCTCCTAAGAGCGCTGCAGCTCTGCCCTGTTTTCAGAAAGGAATTTTAGGGTTGTTTGCAAGGGTTTTTGACCAAGGGTTTGGGGTTTGATTCCACCACCTTGTTTGGTGGAACTAGAACTTCCCGGGGGCTTGGGATTGGTCCCGAGACTAGGTTTTGGACTTGAGGGTTGAAGATGACTTTGACCTATGGTTGTGTTTAGGTGAGCGCTAGGGCTCGAGAGGGATCGTGCTCAAGGAGTCAAGTGATCAAAACTAGCTAATCAAAAGGTAAGAAAACTGCACCTGGTTATATATTTGTGATGGGACTAAGTGCTCCCGATATCTGTATTATGTCAATGATGGTATCATGCCATGGGACATGTGTTAGCGACCTAAGAGTGCCGTACACAATATTTGCGCACAGGGCGCGGCTTGACCAGTGGTTGCCGAGGACAGCTTAATATTCACTAAACTCGGTTTAAGCAGGCCGGAGTCAGTGGGATAACGGAGGGAGCGGCCTGAGGGCGCTAGCCCTAGTTATCATTTGTGAACTGTTATATGATACGAGTTAATATGTTAGTATGTTGAATACTTGATTATATTGTATGAGTATATGGTTGAGAATATGTGATACAATATGATATATTGATTTGTCTGTTGATTGCTTTTGCTCTGTTGTTGTGTTTTCTTGCTAAACCTCGGCTCACGGGTGCTACGTGGTGCAGGTAAGGGCAAGGGCAAGGGCAAGTTGGACCAATCCTGAGAAGGAGAGTTGCGGGGTTGAATGTACATAGCCAGCTGTTCGATTGCCCTGGTCGAGGAGTGGATCAGGACAGGGATTGCCTAACTGTCTGTTTTGCCTTAATATGGCTTGTTATTGTTTTTAAACCTTATGACTTTTGTAAACGGTATTTAAACTTAGTATTTTTGGGATCCCGTGTAAACAGGAAACGTCTCTTAATGAAAAATGTGGCTTTTGAGACCAAAACATTTTAACCCTAGTTCCTTTATAGTTTCAATAACACGTTTTTAACTGAATGACTTGATTAGCAAGTCTAGCACTTTATAAACACACAGTGTAGCGGTCTTGGCTATCCAGGGGATTACTACTTGGTATCAAAGCGTCCTAGGTTTATGAGTCCTGAAGACTGGCTGGATATGTACATTCGCCGCGAGAGATAAGCTCAACTCAGGGTTTGGTAATTGTGTATACATGATTATGTGTTTAAATGATTTGAGTGAGATATGATTGCTGCTATCTGTTTGATGAATAGGGAGCATGAGAAACTGATAGGGCCTGGCCCTTGACTATTGCATGATGCTATTGAGGTGTGCTTATTAGCACTGCTATGCATGTGAATGAATATTTGGACGAATTGTTATAAATTGATTGCTTGTGAATGATTGGAATTCCAGTGATGGATCATGAAAGGATTATTACCCTGTCATCATAGCCTAATTGCCGAGTAGTTGATTGCAGATTGACTTGGATAGTTATGTGTCCAAGAAAATCCACGCGACTAGCCGGCAGGTCTGGGGCTAGAGACGATGATCAGGGTCAGACCCCTCCGCCAGTCCCTGAGAACTGGCAGCAGTTAATGGCAGATGTTGATGCTCAAAAACTCATCAAGGGAAAACACGCGGTTTACAAGGTACGGATGCTAAGGCGCGAGGTGACATGGCCTTGCTTGGCCTCGCCAGCCCATGCCACCAAGTGGCCTCGCGAGAAGGCCTCGGCCGCGCCGCCCAAGTGGCCTCGCGAGATGGTCACGGCCCCGCCACCTAAGTGGCCTCGCGAGATGCCTAGGCCATGGCCTCGTGAGATGCTAAGATGTCATGGCCTCACATGGCCCCGTTCGAATGCTTAGGCGTGAGGCGACATGGCCCCACTTGGCCTCGCCAGCCCACGCCACCAAGTGGCCTCGCGATAAGGTCTCGGCCGCACCACCCAAGTGGCCTTGCGAGATGCCTAGGCCGCACCACCCAAGTGGCCTCGCGAGATGCCTAGGCCACACCTCCCAAGTGGCCTTGAGACCCCTATGCTTAGAAGACCCAGCGCGAGTCAAATAGGACATACTTGTACGACCAAGTACTGAGTACGGATACCAGTGCCAGTGAGGCTGCTGGGGTAAGGATCATGGTCCGTAGGTCTACAGCCATAGGTCAGAGCCGACACCACTACCTCCTGCGCCACTACGCCTGCCACCACACATCTCATCGAGGGTACAGACAAGTGGAGGAGACGTCCTCCTGACACCTGCTCCTGTATGGGATGTACAACCACGACCACTGAAGCCACTCCCCTGACACAGTACGTATGTACCACTTGGTGCCCTGGATCACTAGGTACCTAAGGCCATTAGAGCCCACTATAAAATGAACCCTAAGACCACTTGGAAGGGGGTTGGAAATTTTACTGTAGCAGAGCCTTAAGTGTGAATGAAAGATTTATTTCTCCATTATTGTTACATCATTGTTCTTGAGTTATTGTTCAAGTTTTTACAGCTTTCCAATTAGCGATCTTGATTTGATAATTTTTCCAACATAACTTCGTTGACGAGTTCTCACCGTCAACAGTTTGGCGCCGTCTGTGGGAATGTTAGTTTCAAGCTACTGTTCCACCATTGTTTCCGACAAGAAGAAGATGCCAAGACGCTCGAAGCGACTGAGGGAGACGCGGGAGGTAGAAGTTCACTTGAACGGAGTCCAGCTGAAGGCCTCCATGAAGGACGCTCCACCACCCAGGGACGCGGAGCCCTCGAAAGACCCTGAGGTTCACGGAGGTGACAGGGTGGCCTCATCGCCGGCTGCTCCACCTGGAGGGAGTCCTCCCAGAGCACCACCGGTACACGCTGATGAGTTCCCTCCTCCAAAACCGCCGCGGGCATCGAACTCCGGCCGGCAAGACCCGGGCCCTTCTGCCCATAGGCCTGACAAACACCCTCGGGTCCACTCCGTGAGCTCGAGTTCGAAGTCCTAGTTTTACGAAGAGGAGATACGTGAGCTCCACCGTAAAAACCAAAGGTTAGAAACTACCTTAGAAAACATGCAAGAGGTCCTTAACGGCCTGCTGCAGGGTAAGTCCAGCATAACCTTGCCTAAGGGAAAGGAGAAGGGCAAGGATGGGGTGGAGACCACTGTGCCGGTGGATGATGGAAGAACCCGACATTCAACTAGCAACACCCCTCGCGCGAAGCAACATGATCACCCCGAACCGCCTAAGCAGGCCCAGAAGCCAGCGCCGAGGACCAACGCTGCCCCTCGCCATGAGGATGAGGTCACCTCCAAAAGAACACCCCCAGACTTGCGGGAGGAGCTCAATAAGAAGAGGGCGGGCAAAGGGACCACGCCCCCTGTGGCGCCTCGAGAAGACAAGGGAAAGACGGATCTTAGCCCGTCCACTTTGAGAGACACTCTCAGCAAAAGGAGGCAGGACCTAGACACGGAGATGCGGAGCTTGCGGAGCAAGATCGTCACCGCATCAGGCGGCCAGGCCTTTGAGGAAGACTTCGACCATGAGTCGCCCTTTGTGAGAGAAATTCAGGCAATCCGGCTCCCTGCCAATTTTAAGGAGCCCAATATGACCCCTTACGAAGGGAACACGGATCCAAAATACCACCTGGATGCGTTTAATGATCTGATGAAACTGAGGGGGATCAGAAGTGGTGCTAGGTGCCATTGCTTCGCTGTTACTCTGAAAGGACCCGCCTACAAATGGTTCAAAAGGCTAAGGCCAGGGTCCATCAGGTCCTGACAGCAGTTTTCTGACGAATTCCTCCAACAACACCATGCCGTGCGAGACTACACGATGCCAGGTACTAGCCTGGCCAACGTGGAGCAAGAGGAGAAGGAGAGCCTGAAGAGCTACATTCACCGGTTCAATATGGAGGCCGCAAAAGTGGGAAGCCTAACGCGCTGGGAATTAAAAATGGCCATTACCGCTGGGGTGCTCCCAGGAAGCAAGTTGTGGGACAACATGTTAAAGAGGGAAGTCACCGACTTGGATGACTTCTATGAAAGAGCACAGAAGTACATCCGCGTGGAGGATGGCCACGCAAACCTAAAGGCAGGGAAGGAGGAGCCCCATGCAAAGCCCCCAACTAACGACAGGTCAAATGTAGCAAAGAAGAAAAGGACGTACGATGGGTCGAGGGATGACCAGCAGAGGAAGACCAAGCGAGGGGGTGATCATAGGCCAACAGCCTATACTTATTATACGAACCTCACGGAAACCAGGGAGCATATTTACATCACCAACGAAGATCGAGTGCCCTTCAAAAAGCCCCCGCCAATGAGAAAGGATCGGTCCAAAAGGGACCCCAGTAGATACTGCCAATACCACAAGGACATCGGGCACACCACGGCAGAATGTATCCACCTGAAGGAGGAAATTGAGGAGCTTATCCGCCGGGGGCACTTGGGCCGCTATGTCAGGAGAGAAAGGCAAAGGCCAGAAGACGAACCCACAGCACCCCAGGCACAAGAGCGAGCCCCAGAAATACAGGGGGAGGTCCGAACCATTTTTGGAGGTCCAGGATTTGGGGGAGACTCTAGGAAGGGGCGAGATAGGTATGCAAGAGAGGCTCGGCGAAGTCCGCCTCCCTGCGTCATGATTTTAGAACAACGACCCCCGAAGAGTTTCAAGGGGGAAAACAACTCTATAACGTTCACTGAGGAGGACGCACGGGGGGTACACTTTCCCCATAATGATCCGCTGGTGTTGACAGTCCAATTGGTGAATATGCGTGTGCATCGAGTCCTAGTGGACAACGGGAGCTCGGTGGAAATCTTATATCGCCCTGCTTTAGAAAAGTTGGGACTGGGCATTCGTCACCTGAAGCCCTGCCAGTCGTCCCTATACGGATTTACAAGGGATTCAGTGCAACCCCTTGGGATGATCGAATTGACACTTACCATGGGGGAGCAACCCCGCCAAACTACAGTCATGTCTAACTTTGTTGTAGTAGATTGTGCATCAGCTTTCAACGCAGTATTAGGGAGGCCCTCCCTGAGAGAATTGAAAGCCATAACTTCAATATATCACTTGGTTGTCAAGTTCCCGTCTCCAGGAGGGGTCGCAAGTATGAAAGGAGAACAGAAGGAGGCGAGGGAGTGTTACAACACCTCACTCCGCACGCCTGCAAAGCCGCGTGAGCCAATGGCCATGGTGGTGCATGAGGCACTATGTACGCCCACGGGGGGTCCGCAGGAGCTGGACCCTCGGGTCGTGGATGAGGCAAGAGCAGAACCAGTGGAAGAAGTGGAGGAGGTTACGGTGACAGAGGAACCCTTAAGGAAATTGAAGATAGGAAGAAGCCTACAAGGTGACGTGAAGGAGGAGTTGATGAAATTTTTGAAGGATAATCTAGACGTATTTGCATGGAGTCATGAGGACATGGTGGGCATAGACCCCAGCGTGATGTGCCACCATCTGAACATATCCCCAGAAGCAAGGCCCATCAGGCAAAAAAGGCGGGCGCTAGACCCAACAAGATACGCAGTGTTAAAAGAGGAGGTTGACAAGTTGAAGGCTAACGGTTTCATCCGTGAGTCTTTCTACCCTGTGTGGGTATCGAACCCAGTACTTGTGCCCAAGCCAAATGGAAAGTGGAGAACTTGCGTCGATTTCACGAATTTGAATAAAGCTTGTCCTAAGGACAGCTTCCCACTTCCCAGGATAGATCAGTTAGTAGATGGAACAGCGGGACATGAGTTACTAAGTTTTATGGATGCCTACTCAGGATACAACCGAATCCCAATGAACCCGGCAGATGAAGAGCACACGTCATTCATTACAGACAAAGGGCTATACTGTTACAAGGTGATGCCCTTCGGGCTCAAGAACGCGGGAGCCACCTATCAAAGGCTGGTGAATAAAATGTTCGCCAATCAGATAGGAAGGAATATGGAGGTGTATGTGGATGACATGCTAGTGAAGACCAAAGTAGCAGCAGAGCTCAACAAAGACCTTGGTGAGATGTTTGACACGCTCAGGAAATACTTGATGAAGTTGAACCCAGCCAAGTGCACCTTCGGGGTATCCTCAGGAAAATTCTTGGGCTTCATGGTCAATTCCAGAGGCATCGAGGCCAATCCTGACAAGATAAAGGCACTCATAGAAATGAGCCCGCCAAAGAATAAGAAGGAGGTCCAGTGCCTAACAGGAAGGGTGGCGGCCCTTAATAGGTTCATCTCAAGGTCCACCGACAAGTGCCTCCCATTATTTGACATCCTCAAAGGGAGCAAAAAGTTCGCTTGGGATGAAAGATGTGAGGAAGCATTTGTCAGGCTGAAAGAGCACCTGGGGAAGCCGCCCCTGTTAGCAAAGCCAGAGAAGGGCGATAAGCTGTACCTGTACTTGGCAGTGTCTGAGCATGCCATCAGCGCAGCCCTGGTTAAGGGAGAGAAGAAGCAGCAACAACCCGTATACTATATCAGCAAGCGTTTGGTGGACGCAGAGAGCCGGTATCCAGAGATCGAAAAACTGGCCTATGCGCTAGTAGTGGCATCAAGGAAGTTGAAGCCTTACTTCCATGCACATACAATTGATGTCTTAACAGATAGTCCTTTGAGACAAGTCTTACATAAGCCAGAGACTTCAGGAAGACTGATGAAATGGTCGATTGAGCTAAGTCAGTTTGATATTGTATACACTCCAAGGGCTTCCATCAATGGACAGGTGCTGGCAGATTTTATAGTAGAACTCACCCATCAGCCGAATGAAGGAAGGAATGAAGAAGGAGAGCAGCCTGTTATGGAGGAGGGGCTAGGAGGTTCAGAGGAGTGGAGTTTGCACATTGATGGGGCGGCGAATGAAGGAGGATCAGGAGCGGGCATCATGATGACAGGGCCCGAGGGACACAGAATGTACTGCGCAATCCGATTTGGGTTTGAGGCCTCCAATAATGAGGCAGAGTACGAGGCGCTCCTGGCTGGTCTGCGTCTAGCCCAGGAACTGAGAGTAACGCGCCTTCATATCTTCAGCGACTCGCAATTGGTAGTATGCCAGGTAAAGGGAGAGTACCAGGCAAGGGGACCCAAGATGGCAGCCTACTTGGAGAAGGTGAAGGGCCATCTGGGACGGTTGGTGGCATATACTATAGAGCAAATCCCCAGAGAGAAGAACACCCATGCCGATGCACTTGCAAAGCTGGCATCTACCATGGATAGTGATGTCTTGGAATCAATACCCGTAGAGTACTTACCAAAACCCAGTATCGAAAGCGCGGACGTGCACATGATTAGTGTCCCGAGGAAATCATGGACCGAGCCAATCAAGAGGTACCTGGAAGAAGGAACCTTACCTGCGGATAGAAACGAATCCCGGAGATTGGTGTACAAGGCCGCAAGATACACCCTGGTAGATGAGGTCCTTTACAAAAGAGGATTCTCAATGCCCCTCCTGCGGTGTGTAGAAGAAGAGGAGGCGTTGAGAGTGTTACAGGAGATACATGAGGGAGAGTGCGGCAACCACGAGAGCGGACCCTCTATGGCTAGGAAGGCCATGAGACAAGGATACTACTGGCCTTCCATGGAGAAAGATGCGCATGACTTTGCCACGAAATGCGACAAATGCCAGAGGCACGCCAACTACCCTCGGAAACCCCCAAGTGAACTGACCAGCATGACCAGCCCCTGGCCCTTCGCCATCTGGGGGATAGACTTGATCGGTGCTCTTCCTACAGGCAGGGGTGGAGCAAAGTATGCGGTGGTGGCAGTAGATTATTTCACTAAGTGGGTAGAAGCGGAACCCCTTGTGAAGACAACCGCCAAGCACATCACCTCTTTTGTCAACAAATTCATTGTGTGTCGATATGGAGTACCCTACAAGATTATTTCCGACAATGGTACCCAGTTCGAAGGAGGAGCCTTCGATGAATATTGCAAGGAAAGAGGCATAAGGAGGAGTTTCTCCGCGGTGGTGCACCCCCAGGCGAATGGGCAAGTGGAGGCCATCAACAAGGTCCTTAAGAAGAACCTAAAGACAAAGCTAGAAAAGATGAAGGGAGCCTGGGCAGATGAGCTACCAAATGTGCTGTGGGCTTACAAAACCACCCCACGCACGACTACTGGGGAGTCCCCATTCTCCCTGGCCTATGGGTGCGAGGCCGTGCTCCCAGTCGAGATGCGAGTCGAGTCCCACAGGGTACAGGCATATGGAGACGAAGCCAACCGCGTAGCCCTGGCCGAAAGCTTAGACATGCTGGAGGAGAAGAGAGAAAAAGCCCAAATGAGGGTGGTGGTATACCAACAGCGTGTCACAAGGTACTACAATTCGAGGGTGCGAGAGAGAACTTTCAGAGTTGGCGACCTGGTGCTAAGGAAGGTACTCCCAAACACACGAGACCCAGGCGCGGGAGTGCTAGGGGCGAATTGGGAATGGCCCTACCAGGTTGCTCAGTGCATCCCCCCGAACACGTACAAGCTGGCTCGTATGGACGACACCCTCATACCCCGAGCATGGAACGCGGAGCACCTGAGGAAGTACTACCAGTAAGGCGCCCATGTTCGAGGGAAAAAGGAACAAGTGTTGCACACTGCCTTAATATGATAGGAAGAAATCAAAGAGGTTACTTAGATAGCCTCCTAAGTTGGTGTGAGTCTTTTTTTTTTGTTTTATATAAAAAAAACTTCGTATGTACCATTGCAACTATTTGTATGAGACCGTTTATTATGAATATGATGAATGGAACTGCATGTTGTGGGTAAAACTGTTCAACCTCATGTATTATTTTCCTTCACTACGTGGGCATCAGCCAAAGTGCCTGCCGAAATAAATTTCACCAGACACTTGGGGGGCAGGATAGGAGACGACAGCAGGCAGCTAGCAAAGGGAACCTAAAAAGGGCCCTATATCAAAGGATCCTAAAAAGGGACCCCTTGCTCTCCTAAAAACGAGACCCCTAAAAGGGACCCCCTACCAAGAAGATTCCTTTACCTCCTAAAAACGAGGCCCCTAAAAGGGACCCTCTACCAAGAAGACCCCTGGCCTTCCTAAAAAAAAAAAGGGGCCCTCTATCAAGAGGAAGTGACCCTAAACCAAAAAGACCCCCTATACTAGGGCCTTCAACGAAGTCCTTACAAGGCACCCCTTGGGATCGTAAGGATTAGCTACCCTTATGAACACCAAGGGAGGCCATAGGGACTTACAAAAAAAAAACGCATGGTGACGACAATAATAATAAGTCTACAGCGGCCACCAAGCCGCCTAGCCAAAAAGGGTCCCAAAGAAGACCCTTGCAAAAATAGTGCTATGAATAACGACGAGAAGGACGCTTCTCGCAAAGAAATAATAAGCGCGCGTAAGAAAAATATAAAAGGATAACTACGACCCAAGGGGTCAAAATATCCTTATGAAAGAAACCAAGAGGCACCAAAAGAGGTCCCAGCGAACCCTTTCACATGGGCTCCAAAGGACCTCCAGCCTGATAGATAAAAGAGGGGAACCAACTAAAACCCGGGCTTAAAAGGGCCTCGAATGCAATAGAACAAGAGATAAACAGCAACATATGTATTTATACATTAAAAAAAAAGAGAGAGTTCTCGAGATAATACAAGAGTTACTAACAGAAAAGTAGCACTGGTAATGATGTTACAAAATAAAAAGAAAAAGAAAACAAAAAAGGAGAGAGACTATTTCAAGGCCTCCCGTAGTGGGCACTCCACCAGGCCGCTCGGGCAACGGCCTGCTCGCCAAAAGAGGAGAAGTCGAAGTTGGGATCCTGCTTCCACACATTGTAAAGAGCACGGTCTATAGACTTACGCTCGGTTATGACCCTCTCTACCTCCAAGGAAGCTCTCGCCGCCTCCCAGGAAGCCCTCTCTGCCTCCAAGGAAGCGACCTTCTCCTGAGCCGACTGTAGTTCAGCCCTAAGGGCCTCAACTTCAGTCCCCATTTGAGTAACCCTGTCCTATGACGCGGTCGCAGCGGCCTTGGCCCCCCGGAGCTCGCACTCCAAGCATCTAGCCTGGCCCTTTAGCTCCTTGATCTTGGCCTTCAGCTTCTCCTTCTTCGAGTCCAACTTGGCATACTTAGTCCTGGCCTTTGACAATTGGACCTTGGTTGCGCTAAGCTCATTTTCGAGCTCCTGGACCTGGGCCATGAGGCCATCCCTCTCAGTAGTAGACGTAGAGAGAACGCCGGACGAGTCAGCATGCCGAAGAGACACGATGTAGACCAGCACAAGAAAGTCAATGGCGTCAGCAATAAGTAACAAAAAGGAAAACACATGTACACCTATACATAATATTAATCAACATAAGGTGCAAGATCTCACCCAGGCCGCGGCACGCCTTAGGATTTCCCCAAGATCTGGTTGGGTCACATTCCCTAGGCCTCTCCAGTCGGAGGTAGGGAGGTCCGAGGCAATCTGAATAAAGCGCTGGGCATAGGATGAGGCCATCCTAGTCACCCAAGGCTCCGCCTCCACGCTAGGAACATCTGGTTGGACAGGAACGGATGACCCACTCGCCGAAGCAGGAGGAGGCACAGGGAAGGGGAAAAACTGGAACCCTAGTGCATTAGAAGGGGGCTCCGCAAGGTCGACAAAATCAGCATCCGGTAAGCCAATATCGTGAGGGACCGGAGGGAAGGCGTCATTGCCATCAAGGCCAGGAGGAGCGTAACATCCCGCGGCGGCCTGCGGGTCCAGAGATTGACAGGCCATGTTCTGGTCATGGGAATCGTAAGGAGGGCATCCTTCGGGGGACAGGGGGCGCTGATGAGACCCCCCACATTCGAGGGGAACATCCTCCATCTTCACCTCAGCCTCACCATCGTGTAGAGACGGCCCAGCCGGCATAGCCACAGCCTTCTTAGACCCAGTAACTGACCACAGGAACTTAGGGCTAGAAACCATGGACAATTGGTGGCGGTTGAGATTCACCACAGTGAATAGGACTGCTGCCTTCTTCAGGGCAGAGTCTGCAGCAAGGAGTTTGCCCATGGCCTCCGCCTCCGGGCCAATGACCGAGGGATCAGCAAATTGCCCTACAAGAACCACGCCAACGTCAGTACAAGCAAGAGTGCCAAACAGTAAGTTCTAATAAGAAAAAGAGAAAGACCAGGATACTTACTAGGGCTGGAGCGAAAGCCTTCACGTACCGAGAGAGGCCCCTCTACCCAGAAAAAGTCTTGTTTCCAAGACCCTGTGTTGGACACCGAGCCCTCTATTAAGGGAAGCTCACTGTTGGCCTTCTGCAGGTAGTAGAAGCCATTGGACTTGGGCACTGCCATAAGGTTATACAAGGAGTGCACCTCATACGCCGTCGGGGTGCGTTGGACGTTATCCTTGAACCAAATGAAGAGGCAACTTAAAGTCAACCAACTGTTGGGCGACAGTTGGAGAGGGGCCAAATCAAAATAATTGAGAACCGCCACGAAGAACGGGTACAGAGGAATGGTGCCACCCGCCTTCAAAATCTTCTCACTGAAAGCCACAAAGCCCCTCTCAGGGCGGTCGGCCCGGCAGGCCTCCTGAGGAGCATGCAGGGCGTATTTTGGAGGAGCCCGGTAGTGCTTCACGATTGCCTTCAATTTGTTCGGAGACACGTGTGACACTAGACTTGACGCCAGTAGGGGGGCGTCGTCCTCTTCCTGGGCGGACACCTGTCTGCGTGCTTTCGACATATCTGCAAAATCAAAAGAAATGTGTGAGGAAGAGGCAGAACACTTAACCCTCCATTTTTTCTTCCTAGCAAGAGTTTTCCTTCGAGGGAGCGAGGGCGGAAGCACTAAGCTAGGATAAACTGAGACTGAGGGCTGGGGAGAGGAGCTAGCAGCCCCATGACTGTCATCAGGCGAAGAGGGAGTAGGAGGTTCTGGCGGAATGTGTCCCTCCATAAATTCTAACTCCCACCGCAATTCGAAAAGGGTCGTCCTAAGACGCGCTATATGGTCACTAAGGCCCGGGGGTGAAGGTCCTCCATCTCCCCTCGACACCGAGTCAATTTCGCTCTCTTCCACCCAAATTTTACGCCTAAGATCAGCCATGCACTCGAGGTGGCGGATGCGGGCTTGCCTCAAAGAATCATAGTCCTGGTAAGGGTTACCCTCAGGGGACTCTGAGTCTGAGGACAGGTCAATAAACTCAGCCCTTAGGGGTATGTCGGACGGGCCGTCACTGGCCATGAAACCACGTCCCAACAGCAAAAAGGGGCTCACGCATAAACGAGGGGAAGGCTACAAAACCCAAAGGAATAGGCTTAATACCTCTAGACGCAAACGCCCTAAATGGACTACTACAGGGTATATATATAAAAAAAAAAAAAAAAGAGGAGGAGGGGCGTGCATATGGTCAAACTCACTACAAGCTCAGACTAATGTACCCCATCCCGAGTATTGCTAGTTTGGACCTGATAAAATAAATAAATAAAAGGGAGAAGGAAAGAAAATATACCTCAAGCGATTAAGAAAGCGAAGGCGGAATCCAAAGAAGGTCCGGGATCGAAAAGCACCACATAGTCGAAAGTGCGCGTCTGCAAGAATGAACCAGAATGATGTGTTAGTCATAAAATAAATACACCAAGAAATTAGCTCATATGTAAAAAAAAAATGAAAAAATGAAAAAGTGATGAAACTATAGAAAAAGTGTGGTTGTGGGGGATTGAACCCTTTACCTCTTGAAAGGAGCAAGGGTCTAACTACCACTAAGCCAAGGAAGTAAGGTGTAAATATTAAGCCATGCATGAAGGCCTATTTATAAGAACCAAGATGAATAGTCTACAAGAGCACCTAAAGGTCCTCTCCTAGACTAGGGGGGCAAGTGTTGATGCTCAAAAACTCATCAAGGGAAAACACGCAGTTTACAAGGTACGGATGCTAAGGCGCGAGGCGACATGGCCTTGCTTGGCCTCGCCAGCCCATGCCACCAAGTGGCCTCGCGAGAAGGCCTCGGCCGCGCCGCCCAAGTGGCCTCGCGAGATGGTCACGGCCGCGCCACCCAAGTGGCCTCGCGAGATGCCTAGGCCATGGCCTCGCGAGATGCTAAGATGTCATGGCCTCACACGGCCCCGTTCGGATGCTTAGGCGCGAGGCGACATGGCCCCGCTTGGCCTCGCCAGCCCACGCCACCAAGTGGCCTCGCGATAAGGTCTTGGACGCACCACCTAAGTGGCCTCACGAGATGCCTAGGCCGCACCACCCAAGTGGCCTCGCGAGATGCCTAGGCCACACCTCCCAAGTGGCCTTGAGAGCCCTATGCTTAGAAGACCCAGCGCGAGTCAAATAGGACATACTTGTACGACCAAGTACTGAGTACGGATACCAGTGCCAGTGAGGCTGCTGGGGTAAGGATCATGGTCCGTACGTCTACGGCCATAGGTCAGAGCCGACACCACTACCTCCTGCGCCACTACGCCTGCCACCACACATCTCATCGAGGGTACAGACAAGTGGTGGAGATGTCCTCTTGACACCTGCTCGTGTACGGGATGTACAACCATGACCACTGAAGCCACTCCCCTAACACAGTACGTATGTACCACTTGGTGCCCTGGATCACTATGTACCTAAGGCCATTAGAGCCCACTATAAAATGAACCCTAAGACCACCTGGAAGGGGGTTGGAAATTTTACTGTAGTAGAGCCTTAAGTGTGAATGAAAGATTGATTTCTCCATTATTGTTACATCATTGTTCTTGAGTTATTGTTCAAGTTTTTACAGCTTTCCAATTAGCGATCTTGATTTGATAATTTTTCCAACTTAACTTCGTTGACGAGTTCTCACCGTCAACAGCAGACATGCAAGCTCGGCTTCAGAGCCAAGATGAATAGATTCGAATTCTGCGGCAGCAGGCTCCATCTGGGAGTGTTGCCCCTATTGTGCCACCTGCAGTGGTACCGGTAGCGCAGCCAGTTGATGTTGGGAACAAATAGGAACCGTTGTATGAGCGGTTCAAGAAGCAACAGCCCCCGATCTTTGAGGGAGGACCAAATCCACTGAAGGTTGAGTAGTGGATGACTATGATTACTACCATTCTTGATTTCATGAGGGTAGAAGGACATGACAGGGTGGCCTGTGCCACTTATATGCTGAGGGAAGATGCCCGAATCTGGTGGGAGGTGGCATCACAGACTAGAGATGTTTCCGCATTGACTTGGGAAGGGTTTAAGGACTTGTTTAGTCAGAAGTATTATAATGTTGCCATCAGGGCAGCGAAGATAAATGAGTTCGTGGGGCTGGTTCAGGGCAGTATGACAGTTACAGAATATGCCTTGAAGTTCGATAAACTTGCGAAGTTCGCACTGGATCTTGTGCCTACTGATGCAGCTAGGCACGACAGGTTTATTATAGGGCTAAATGCTATGATAGCCCGAGATATGAGAATTACCACAGTTCCTGGAGGGACAACTTATGCCTAGGCTATGGAGAAGGCTCTTACCGCTGAGGAAGCGGAGAATAAGATATGGAGAGAGAGTGCTGTGAGGAGGGAGGGCCGCAGGGCGGTGCCTCCATATTCTAGTTCTGGTAGGGGCAGAGGCCCCAGTGATTTGAAGAGGAAGACCCCTGAGGCTTCGGCCGTTCCTGGTCCTGATAAGAGAGGTCGGGGTACTCAGGGTGGCCGTCAGGGAGGCGGTGATACATGGAGGACTCATCCAGAGTGCACGAGGTGCAAGAGACGCCATCTGGGTGAGTGTCGGGCTAAGGCCTGTTATGTGTGTGGGGTGGTGGGACACCTCAGGAAAGATTGCCCGACAGTGAAGAAGGGAGATACAGGGAAGGTGGACAGCTTGACTCCAGCTCGAGTGTTCACCCTGACGCAGGCGGAGGCCGAGGCTAGTCCATCGGTAGTGACAGGTCAGCTTTCTAGTGCTGGCATTCCTTTTACTATGTTGATTGATTCTGGTGCTACGCATTTGTTTGTATCTGATAAGGTGATTGATAGATTGTGTAGACCTAGTGAGTATAGTAATTCAGGGTTTGGGACTATTTTGACTATAGGAGAACTGGTAGTATCTAGGAGGTGGATTAGAGCACTGCCAGTGATAGTTGATGGTAGGGAGTTGTCAGTAGATTTGATTGAGTTGAGTATGGAGGATTTTGATATGATTCTAGGTATGGATTGGCTGGTTAGATATGGAGCTACCATTGAATGTAGGAAGAAGATGGTGACTTTTGAGCCAGAGGGCGAGGATCCCTTTGTTTTTGTGGGAGCAGTGCATGGACCCCGCGTACCCAGGATATATGTGCTGAGAGCCAGAGATTTGTTACATGGTGGATGTATAGGCTTTCTGGCTAGTGTGGTGGATACCACCAGAGTTTCACTAGTAGGACCGGAGGAGACCAGATTGGTTTGCGAGTTCTTGGATGTGTTCCCTGAGGATTTGCCTGGGTTGCTACCGCGTAGGGAGATTCAGTTTGTCATTGAGTTGGCACCAGGGACAGAGCCAGTGTCGAGGGCACCATATAGAATGGCACCGACAGAGCTGAAAGAATTAAAGATACAACTGCAGGAGCTTCTAGATTTGGGGTTTATCAGACCTAGCTACTCGCCATGGGGTGCTCTAGTTTTGTTTGTAAAGAAGAAGGATGGGACTTTGAGAATGTGCATCGACTACCGAGAATTGAACAAGTTGACTATCAAGAATAAGTATCCCCTACCAAGGATTGTTGACTTGTTCGACCAGCTGCAGGGTAAGACGGTGTTCTTAAAGATTGATCTTCGATCTGGTTATCACCAGCTGAGGATCAAGGGTGAGGACATACCTAAGACGACCTTCCAAACGTGGTATGGGAATCATGAGTTCTTGGTCATGTCTTTTGGTTTAACCAATGCCCCAGCAGCCTTTATGGATCTAATGAATAGGGTGTTCAAGGATTTTCTGGATCAGTTTGTTATTGTCTTCATCGAAGACATCTTGGTGTATTCTAGTTCAGAGGCAGAGCACGAGCTTCATCTTCGACAGGTTCTTCAGAGGTTGAGGGAGCATCAGTTGTACCCCAAGTTTAGGAAGTGTGAATTTTGGTTACCCGAAGTGACATTCCTTGGACATATCGTAGGTGCAGATGGGATTAAGGTGGATCCATCTAAGATAGAGGCAGTTAGGGATTGGCCGAGGCCAAGGAACGCCTTGGAGGTGTGGAGTTTTCTTGGGTTAGTAGGTTACTACAGACAGTTTGTAGAGGGCTTTTCGAAGATAGCAGCACCGATGACAGAATTGACACGGAAGAATCTGAAGTTTATCTGGTCAGAGACAAGTGTGAAGACAGTTTCCAAGAGCTGAAGCGACGACTTATTACAGCGCCAGTGTTGAGTCTTCCTTCGGGGGAAGGGAAGTTTGTTAGTTACTGCGATGCATCAAGGCTGGGCTTAGGTTGTGTGTTGATGCAGAATAAGAAGGTTATAGCTTATGCATCACGACAGCTGAATGAGTATGAGCAGCGGTATCATACCCATGATTTGGAGTTAGCAGCGGTGGTATTCGCACTGAAGATTTGGCGACACTATCTGTATGGGGAGAAGTGCGAGGTATACACTGATCATAAGAGTTTGAAGTATTTCTTTACACAAAAGGAACTGAACATGAGACAGAGGTGTTGGCTAGAGTTGGTAAAGGATTATGATTGTGATATTCTTTACCATCCGGGGAAAGCCAATGTGGTGGCGGATGCATTGAGCAGGAGAGGTCCAGGTCAGTTATACAGTTCCGTTCAGATCTCAAGGAAGTTAGCTGATGAGATGGTCAGAGCAGGGATAGAGTTGGTAGTAGGTCGGTTGGCCAATATTACTCTGTAGTCGACCCTACTAGAGCGAATCAGAGAAGGGCAGTTGGCAGACGCCCAGTTACAGAGGGTTAGAGAGGATGTCTTAACGAGAGTAGCTAAGGATTATTCTGTTTTTGAGGTTGGGCTACTTCGGTATCAGGGACGGATTTGTGTTCCAGCTGATGAGGGGGTCAGACGAGAGATACTGGATGAGTCTCATACAACGCCATACTCACTTCATCCGGGTACCACGAAGATGTATCAGGATCTATGGACTTTGTATTGGTGGCCTGGGATGAAGATGGATGTGGTAGAGTACGTTGCCAGATGCATAACCTGCCAGCAGGTGAAAGCAGAGCATCATCGACCAGCAGGGTTGCTTCAGCCTTTGCGTGTTCCTGAATGGAAATGGGAGGACATTACTATGGATTTTGTGGGAGGCTTACCCAGGACAGTAGGACTTCATGACTCGGTGTGGGTGATAGTGGATAGATACACCAAGTCAGCCCATTTTCTTCCGGTGAGGTCGACATATACTGTGGATCAGTATGCAGAGTTGTATGTGAGGGAGATTGTATGTCTCCATGGGGTTCCTAAGTCTATAGTGTCAGACCAGGATCCTATCTTCACTTCCAAATTTTGGGGTGGTTTGCAGAAGGCTTTGGAGACTCAGTTGAAGTTTAGTATAGCTTTCTACCCTCAGACTGATGGACAGTCTGAGAGGACGATCCAGGTATTGGAGGATATGCTCAGAGCATGTGTGATTGATTTTGAGGGTTCATGGAGTAAGTATCTGCCGTTGATTGAATTTTTATATAAAAATAGTTATCAATCAACGATTGGAGTGGCTCCCTATGAGATGTTATATGGGAGAAAGTGTAGATCACCCATTCATTGGGATGAGATGGGTGAGAGAAGATATTTGGGGCCAGATATGGTTCAGAAGACAAGTGAAGCCATAGAGAAGATCCGGGCTAGAATGCTCGCTTCTCAGAGCAGACAGAAAAGCTACACTGATCCTACGCGTAGGGATGTGGAGTTCCAGGTTGGGGACCACGTCTTTCTCCGAGTTTCACCACTGCGAGGGGTGAGGAGGTTTGGAAAGAAGGGCAAGCTAAGCCCTAGGTTCATTGGACCATTTGAGATCCTGGAGAGGGTTGGTAAAGTGGCTTACAGGTTAGCTTTGCCACCATCGCTGTCTGGAGTTCATAACGTATTCCATGTTTCCATGCTTTGGAAGTACGTCTCAGATGTGACTCATGTGTTGAGGTATGAAGATTTGGAGTTACAGACAGATTTGGCTTATGAAGAACAACCAGTTCAGATCTTGGATCGAAAAGATAAAGTATTGCGAAATAAGACGATTCCTCTAGTTAAAGTACTGTGGAGGAATAGTAAGGTCGAGGAGGCAACCTGGAAGCTTGAGACAGTGATGCGGGATCAGTATCCCGAGTTGTTCAGGTAAATTTCGAGGACGAAATTCTCATTAGGAGGGGATAGTTGTAACGACCCAAATTAGCTAATAAGGCTTAAGGGCCTTGATTAGTGTGCCTGGAGGACATAATGGGAATTAAGTGTGATTTTAATGAGTAAAATGCATGATTATAATTTAAAGCATGTTATACGATTATTTGAATATTCGAGATGCATGACTATGTGTATTAGTATGCATGTAGGCCCTGATTAGGTTAGAAGGGCGTAATCGTAATTTTGGCCATTATGGGCATAACTGTATTGATATGTGTGATAATTGTCAAGACCACATTATTATGTGGATATATCTGTGATCTGTGACTTGAGACGATCCTAGTGAGCAAAGTAGCGAACAAGTCATGGCGGGGGTTTATACCCGGCTCGGGGTGAGCCTGGGGGTATAAATGGGAATTTAGTGAGTATATTGGGGTCTATTTTGACATCAAGTAATATTACTGGTGAATAATTAGGTATCAGGAATTAAGCGATAAATATTGGAGACACTCGAGGAGTTAGCGGGAATTGGGATGAAATGACTAAAATGCCCTTAAGTGGACTAAAGGACTTGGGATTAAAGGGGAGGGTATTGTGGTCATTTGGCAAATAGAGATAAGTAAAACTGAGGCTTTATGTTAGTGGAAGTTGTAGAAAAATATAGAAGTCTGAAATAAAGGAAAGAAGGAAAAGAAAGAAAAGAGAAAAGGAAGGGAAAACAGAGTTGTATTCTCTAGGGTCGGTTTGTGGTTCTCTCACCACTTTTCTTGGGTTTTCTTGGAGCAAAGCTCAGAGGAGAGCTGGGTTAGGCTGAGCATCAAGGATCCTAAGCTAGGCTTGAAGAATTGACATGGGTTTAGCAAGAACACACCATCACCTGAGGTAAGACCTTGTAGCTTCTTCAGTTTCTGGTTTTAGTTTTTAACCTATGGTGCATAAGCTGGATTTGATGGGAACTTTAGGGAATTTAGGCCAAAGGGTGAGGAAGAGAAAGCTAAGGAGGTGTAGAGGTTGTATTGAAATCGAAATCCCATTAAAGGTATGAATTCTAAGCTTCTAACTTTGATGTTTAACTGATTTCTGCTGAGTTTTGATGTCTAGAAGTGGGTATGGTGAATTTTGAGATTAGGGATGCATGTGCTTGAGTTCTGGGTATTTGGGGTGCTTGGGATGAGTGGAGTATGTTCATAAGGTTTTTTTTGAGTTTGGTGAAGGTTTGGAGAAGTTTTGGTTGAGTTTGGCTCGAGGAAATCGCAGGAAGGGAAATCTAGAAGTTGCCTGTCTGTGACTAACGCTACAACGCTAGCCTTTGGGCGCTGTAGCGCTAGGCCAAGCTTTCAGGGGGAATTTGGTTCTTCTTGTAGCGCTGTAGCGCCCTCGTAAGAGCGTTGTAGCGCTGCCTTGTTTTCAGAAGGGGATTTTAGGGTTGTTTGCAAGGGTTTTTGACCAAGGGTTTGGGGTTTGATTCCCCCACCTTGTTTGATGGAACTAGAACTTCCCGGGGGCTCGGGATTGGTCCCGAGACTAGGTTTTAGACTTGAGGGTTGATGATGACTTTGACATATGGTTGTGTTTAGGTGAGCGCTAGGGCTCGAGAGGGATCGTGCTCAAGGAGTCAAGTGATCAAAGCTAGTGAATCGAAAGGTAAGAAAACTGCACCCGGTTATATATTTGTGATGGGACTAAGTGCTCCCGATATCTGTATTATGTCAATGATGGTATCATGCCATGGGACATGTGTTAGCAGCCTAAGAGTGTCGTACACAATATTTGCGCATAGGGCGCGGCTTGGCCACTGGTAGCCGAGGATAGCTTAATATTCACTAAGCTCGGTTTAAGCGGGCCAGAGTCAGTGGCATAACGGAGGGAGCGGCCTGAGGCACTAGCCCTTGTCATCATTTGTGAACTGTTATATGATATGAGTTAATATGTTAGTATGTTGAATACTTGATTATATTGTATGAGTATATGGTTGAGAATATGTGATACAATATGAGATATTGAGTTGTCTGTTGATTGCTTATGCTCTATTATTGTGTTTTCTTGCTGGGCCTCGGCTCACGGGTGCTACGTGGTGCAGGTAAGGGCAAGGGCAAATTGGAACAATCCTAAGATGGAGAGATGCGGGGTTGAATGTACATAGCCAACTGTTCGATCGCCATGGTCGAGGAGTGGATCAGGACAGGGATTGCCTAACTGTCTGTTTTGCCTTAATATGGCTTGTTATTGTATTTAAACCTTATGACTTTTGTAAACGGTCTTTAAACTTAGTATTTTTGGGATCCCATGTAAACAGGAAACATCTCCTAATGAAAAATGTGCCTTTTGAGAACAAAACATTTTAACCCTAGTTCCTTTATAGTTTCAATAACACGTTTTTAACTGAATGACTTGATTAGCAAGTCTAGCACTTTATAAACACACAGTGTAGCGGTCTTGGCTATCCAGGGCGTTACAATCATCCTCATCATCCGAACTTTCCTTCTTTTCTTTGGAAGATTTCAAGGCAATAGATTTCTCCTTGATTTCTTATGTTTTACCTTTTTTTCTGATTTGTTGGTTTAGTTCAAAAGGTCGTAGTGAATCCATCAATTCTTCTACTTTTATTTTGTCTAGATCTTTTGCTTCTTCAATTGCAGTTAGCTTAGTCTGAAACCTGTCAGGGAGAACTTTAACAATTTTTCAAACCAAAACATTATCTTCAAGTTTCTTACCAAGTGCAAAATATTCACTATCAATATCTGACAATCAGTGAGGGTTTCATTTTCATTCATTCTCAAATTTTGTTGTGAGCATAACAAGCCTAAAACACTTGACATCAGTAGTTCCTTCTAATTGAGTTTGAAGGATTTGCCAAGCATCTTTGGTCGAAACACATGAAGAAATCAATTTAATGTAACCTTCACCAACGCCATTAAAAATAGCATGTAATGCTTTATTATTGTAACTAGACAGTTTATCTTCAGCATCAGTCCAATCAAGTTCAAATTTTACCTTAGTTACATCATTCCTTTCCGCTGGAGGAGTCCAACCACTCAAAATAACTCTCCAAGCCTTTTCATCTTGAGATTTGATGAAAGCTCTCATTCTAACTTTCCAATATGGATAGTTAGAATCATTGAGTAAAGGGGAGCGAGTTATGGAGCCTTCTTCTATGAAAAAAGACATTGCAATAACAAGAACAACAAACGAAATAAACCATGATCACACTAAAAAATGAGTGACCTGCTCTTATACCAAATGAAATTCTATTTTTAATAATTACCAAATTAATTAAACCATGTAAATTAATTAAGGTGCCGAAGTCACGACAAAAACTGAACAGAATAAAAAGATAGTGCAAAAATAATAAAGAACACAACGAATTTTTACATGGTTCAGAAACCCTTTCGGATAACCTACTCCTTGGGGCCACACCCAGAGAATAAAACCAATTAATAATGAATCAAAAGTATAAAATATTGACTTAAAAAAAACAAGACCGCCTCTTGAGATTTGCCGCAACTTTGTTGTACTTCTCTTCTCATCTAATTCTGATTGAAGCGCTCAATCACTTGAACTCCCTTCAATGGTTAGCGAGTGCTTGCATCCTCTCGACACAAGGTTTGTAAAAATCCTCTCCCGAAGACTATAAAAGTTGTGTTCAAATTACAATGTGTATTCACTACTGAACATGGTATAAACTCACCACAAAAACTAAACACTCATTTTTCTACAAGATCACGTGAATACTATGATCTTGAATACAAATAAGGAACTCTCACAAATATTACAATACATTCACATATTATGCATCCAAGAGTTCCCTTTTTCTCAATGCCTTAGAAGCCTATTTATAGAGTCCATTTCGTGCTCAGAAAGTCTGAGAAAGAATCTCCTAATAAAAGCAAGAATATTTGAAGATATTCTTGATTGATGAAGAATTGTCTTTTTTAGAAGATTCAGATTTGACAGATACGAATTTTGTGGGGACAGCTAATACCTGTGTCAGATCAAATTTCTCAAGATAGAAATAATGATTAATTACATCAAAGATTTAGTTTCCTGAAGTTTATTATCTTGAGTTGCATGAAAAATTAAAGACAAATATTCCAGAAATGATTTCGAGTAAGTACAGAATATTTACTTTATATAACTAAGACACAACTTCCCTTTATAATCATATTGTGATAAAATTAAACTAAATAAGGAATCTTAATATTCCGAAAATCACAGTAATGGGAAAATGATATTCTGAAAATCACAATAAAGGGAAAGTAAAAATGATCTTTTAAATAAGAAGAGATTTTTTTTATAAAATACGCCAATTTTAAGATTTACATTATTATATAGTTAAATATGAGATCAATTTGAAGATGAAGTTCCATCACTAAAAGCATTTGCAATAAGATTCCTAGGTTTTACTTGATCATGCATTAACATATGCGCGTATTTGAAGTATGATCAATCAAGTGCATACAAAGAGAAAAAAAATGTTTAAACACTGCAAGGATGAATACTTTGGTATATACTATATGTACAACAAAAATTAAAACACAAGCATGCCATGCGGAAGATGATCAAATTTTTGAAGTTGTGTCTTCTAATGATAAGTGGGTTGCAAAGAGAAATGATGAAAATGACAAAAGTAGAGTAATTGATGTGAATGAGTCCAATTACATTGAGGATGAGGGTGAAGAGCACGAAGGAATATTTGTGTTTTTTTTTAGTTGTTGAATGTAAATTTTATTAATTTAATTAGTTGCCAAATTTAAATACTCAAGTTGAAAACATAAAATGGTTGGAAGTGAGAATAAGGTTATATGAAAATACCCAACTTTAAAAATAGTGTTCAAGTTGAAGAGGTCTAAAGAGAGTTTGGAAAAGAAAAAAAAAGATATATTTACCTAAAGTGTAATTATTATAGCGAGGTTATTAAGGAAGTGTAAAGAGGTTAAAAGATAATGTTGGATGAATACGTAACAATGTCACATCATGTTGTGGACTTCCATAAAAATTTAAAATAAGAGATACATTAAATATATGGTGTAATATTATTTTACATAATATGATATTATATTAAATAATGTGACAAAATGTAATTTTCCACACAAATATGATTTGTCACACCTTTTAACATATAATTGAGAGTTACAAATTGGACACATGTGTGTGCCGAAATGTAACATATTTTGGAGTAGCAAAATCAGTTACAAATTTGTCCCAAATATCACCTAATAATGTGTAGATTTTATGTTACATATTTTTTGTTTGAATTGATCAAAGTCATTAGTGATATGTTGAAAATTGGCTTGTGGCCGCGGGCACCAGTGTCCCTGGATGCGGCATGGTGGACAGATGCACATGGCCGCGGCTAGGAATGCTGGTGGCCTCAGCCGGAGACGTGTGCAACCAATTTTATACTCCTTTTTCCACTTTGAACAGTTCTAACACCTCATATAACTCCCAAAACTCATTTTTAAGTCCATAAACATCCAGTTAAACATTTGTAACAACTATGAGGGTTGGTGGAATTTGAAATTCAAAGGGTGTCTCAAAACTCTAAAGATAGGAGTCTATTGCTCACTTATAAGACAACACTATTTCTATCCACTAGAGCATTTGTGTAGCGTCCCAGAGCATTTGTGTAGCGTCCCAGAATTTTTCTTAGCTAGATAGTAGTAGTAGTAGTTGTAGTAGCTGTAGAATTTTAGTTTTCATGAATATTGGTTCAAGCCGACATTTAGTTGAAAACTCGTAGAAATAGTTATGGATTTTATAAGTTTAGCCTATAGTTTAGAAATATTACTTTCATCATAAGGTTTGATTGATGAATATAGTCCTAAGAATACTATTTATTATAACCTAAGGTTTAGATAGAAAAATTAAGAACGTGACACTTGTCACATGTATGTTTATTGAGGAGTTAAGGATTTTAGATGAATAAATTTATTAAAGGATAGATCTAGAAGGTCTAGAACCTTTCCTCATCTGTTAGGATCACGTTTTACTCAATAAAAGTGGTTTAAACAAATTTAAGTATGCTGAAAGTGTGCAAAAACATGTTTATACTCCTTTTTCCACTTTGAACAGTTCTAACACCTCATATAACTCCCAAAACTCATTTTTAAGTCCATAAACATCCAGTTAAACATTGGTAACAACTATGAGGGTTGGTGGAATTTGAAATTCAAAGGGTGTCTCAAAACTCTAAAGATAGGAGTCTATTGCTCACTTATAAGACAACACTATTTCTATCCACTAGAGCATTTGTGTAGCGTCCCAGAATTTTTCTTAGCTAGATAGTAGTAGTAGTAGTAGGAGTAGCAGTAGCAGCAGCAGCAGCAGCAGCAGGAGCAGGAGCAGCAGCAGCAGCAGCAGGAGCAGCAGCCGCAGGAGCAGCAGCAGCAGCAGCAGCAGCAGCAGGAGCAGTAGCAGGAGCAGCAGGAGCAGCAGGAGCAGTAGCAGGAGCAGGAGCAGTAGCAGGAGCAGCAGCAGCAGGAGCAGCAGCAGCAGCAGCAGCAGCAGCAGGAGCAGCAGCAGGAGCAGTAGCAGGAGCAGCAGCAGCAGCAGCAGCAGCAGCAGCAGCAGCAGCAGCAGCAGCAGCAGCAGCAGCAGCAGCAGCAGTAGCAGCAGCAGCAGCAGTAGCAGCAGCAGCAGCAGTAGCAGTAGCAGCAGCAGTAGCAGTAGCAGCAGCAGCAGCAGTAGCAGTAGCAGTAGCAGTAGCAGTAGCAGTAGCAGTAGCAGTAGCAGTAGCAGTAGCAGTAGCAGTAGCAGTAGCAGTAGCAGTAGCAGTAGCAGTAGCAGTAGCAGTAGTAGTAGTAGTAGTAGTAGTAGTAGTAGTAGCTGTAGAATTTTAGTTTTCATGAATATTGGTTCAAGCCGACATTTAGTTGAAAACTCGTAGAAATAGTTATGGATTTTATAAGTTTAGCCTATAGTTTAGAAATATTACTTTCATCATAAGGTTTGATTGATGAATATAGTCCTAAGAATACTATTTATTATAACCTAAGGTTTAGATAGAAAAATTAAGAACGTGACACTTGTCACATGTATGTTTATTGAGGAGTTAAGGATTTTAGATGAATAAATTTATTAAAGGATAGATCTAGAAGGTCTAGAACCTTTCCTCATCTGTTAGGATCACGTTTTACTCAATAAAAGTGGTTTAAACAAATTTAAGTATGCTGAAAGTGTGCGAAAACATGTTTAAAATATCAGCGTATGTCGATATATCGCAGCTATAGGGGTCGATATGTCGCCTATGATCGATATAGAAAACATGTCAACTTCGCACGAAGGAAACCACGGACCCTCGGGGCATAGGTAAGGGCGATATATCGCCTATCCTAGGGATATATCGCCTCCAATGGCCATTTTTGAATTTTCATAGAATTCTGAACTAGAAACAACCCTCAACAACTTTGACTCGTTCCTGAACGTTTTTGACCGAGTTCTGGGCATTTGTTGAACATATAATTCTAATTTATTTAATTTTTAATAATTTATTTATTCATTTTAAAATGAGTTTATTCACTCCTTGACTCTATAAATAGGACCCTTCACTCAGCCATTTTATTTATCATTCAAGCACAGTTCAGAGCCTCCAAGCTGCTAAGTTCCTTCTAGAGAGGAACACTAGGGTTTTGGGGTTAAAGCTTTCAAATCTAAAGCTTTTTATAAACACTTGGGAAGTACGTTTTGTGTGATTTCGGTGTTCGAGTTATAGATCTAGGTTTTGAGCTATCTAAGGTACCGTTAATCTTCAAGTTTGGTTCATTATAGTTTCTATTATACTTTCATTTTTCTTCAAATCCTAACTTGTGATAGTGACTTTTGGTTAGGAGTTCAATTTCTTTGAAACATAAAGTTTTCGGCAAGTTCTTATCCTGATGGTTTAGATCTTCTCTTCATCTTATTTTTCTTTAGGAAACTTATGGTTTCTTATGTTTGGTTTTAGGAGTTTCCAATCTCGCTCTTGTCTCCAATATTCCAGTTTTTGGTAAGGAAAATTAGGTAGTTTAGTTTATGTTTGTATGACCTAACATTTCAAGTACAATATAGGGGTAAGTGTGTCTGGACCTAAGGTGTCCAATGATGTATGGCGGACTTATGTCCGGTAGGCTCAGTTGCCAAAATTTTATGACGAAACTAAGTGATGTTTGGTGTATGACGGACTATTGTCCGGGGCTTAGTTTCCACCCCCTGTATACGCACTTATGACCTATGACCTATAGTTATGATTATGATTTATGATCTATGACCTATAGTTATGATTATGATTTATGACCTATGATTTATAGCTATGACTTAGATTATGATTTATGATATGATTTAGGTTATGATATAACCTAGGGTTTATTGTTGTATGATTAGTATGAATAAGTTTTGGTATGACTCTTGTGTAATTTATGATATATTTGATTATATAATTATATGACTAACTTTTGTTTGTATTTTCCTTACTGGGCTTATAAGCTCACCCCTTATGATGTTGTTGTGTAGAAAATTGATGATAGAAAGTCCGGTGGTGAGGGGGACCTAAGAGCTTCGTGATGTACTCGTTGGGACCATATAGTCGAGGTAGATCAAGCGAGCATATTTATTTATTTATTTTTATTAAAGAATGTTTTCTTTTAAAGTTTTATTTAAATGTTGCTCATTTTAAAGACAATTATGTTATTTTTGTAAAACCATGTATCCATGTATTTATTTTCAAGTTTTTATTCAATAAAAGAGAAATATTTATGAATTATGATCCAATGCTGTGTTCTCGGTAATCTATGAGAAACTAGGGAGTTATAGGTGGTATCAGAGCCCACGGCTATATTGGTCCTGAACATTCCCAAAAAATACACACGATAGCTACAAAGGACCTACTCGTTACCAAGTAAGTGTACACCTTGTTTTCGAAATATGTTTGTAATTTTTTTCTTGTGTTATTTTCAAAAATTAGCCCAATGGACTCAAGTGTGGTTAGAAGGGTTAAAGCTATAAGAAGAATACCAGACCCTGAGTAGGACAATGGATCCGATGTGGAGGATTAGACGTGTATAAGAACACATCGTTAAATTTTATATTATGATGTTTTTGATTTTTTTTTCTTGTTGTAATTTTTTTTAAAAACATGTTATTTGCTTTTGTTGATATTTCATTGTTTAGTAAGTGTTAAGAGTTTTGGATTCAATTGAAAGTGTAAAGTTTAAATTCCTCTCTTATGGGTTAGCCCATTTGTAAAAGGCCCATTTGCTTTGCATTATTAGATTGGATCTAATTAAAATGAATAACAATTAATAAAGCAATGGTTCAAATTCCTGTCTTTTGGGTCCAAGTGGAAGTTAGGGGGCCTTAGTAGTGGGTAGTATATACTGAACCCAACCCTCCTCCATGGAAGATTTAATTGTTAAGGCCAATGTACCCAAGTTGGACTTAATTGTAATAGGGTAGTTTTAATAGATAGATGGACCTAATAGACTGTAATTTAATAGGCTAAGTTGTAACCTCTACTTGTTTTGTTTGTCTTAGATTTTTTGAACTTTTCTCTTTTGGGGAAAACATAAAAGACACATGGAGCAGGAACCAAGAAGATTTGAAAGACTAAATGGCCAGGGAAGAGGCCGAGGAAGGGGAAGGGGGCAAGGAAGAGGAGTAGCCGCCACCCTCATATATGAAGAAATTCCAGCAGCCCCGGGAGTGCCAGAAGCACCCAGTGTAGTGGAAGAGCCGGCAACTATTGCTACTCGAATATATTTGGAAAGAGAAAATGCCCGTCTTAGGGCAGAGCTTAGGAGAAGGGAAGAAGAGTTCCAAATAAATTCATGGAAACAACAACAAGTGGCGCAAAAAGTCATTCCTCTAGCACAATTACTACAGTTGGCAAAACCTCGCTACGAGGCAGTGTATGAATGCTTTAGAAAGCAGCAACCGCCAAACTTTGATGGCAGATCGTACCCAATAGAAGCAGAAGAATGGCTTCGATTAGTGGAATCCATTCTAGAACATATGCGGCTGGGAAACGAAGCTCGAGTCTCATGCGCTTCAAGCTTGCTAAAGAAGGATGCTCGCATCTGGTGGGATATAGTGAAGCGGACTAGAGATGTGAACGTTATTGTAATGACCAAAATTTCCTAATAAGGTTTAGGACCTTGATTAGGAGACCGGGCAGGCCATAATTTATTTATTATGCCATTAAATGATTATATGCATGTTTATGTGAATTATATTATTATCTGATGATAAATGCATGCATATGGGTCCATTTTCATTATAAGGGCATTTTGGTAATTTGGCCTGGTGAGGGCGTATTTGTATATTTTCATGCATGTTGGTGAATGATGAGTAAGACCACATTATAATGTGGATTTGTTCGAGCCATTCGGCATGAGACGATCTTTGAATACAAGTTATCAGTTTGGTCATAACGGGGTTAATTTCGGGGCTAGGGGTGAGTCTCGGGGTAATTTGTGATTAGTACATTACTGGCAATTAAAGGGTAATGTGATATGATTTATTAGCATTTGAGAATATTGGGAATAATGGGAATTGGAGGGCGTTAATCATGATTAACGGGATTATAAAAGAAAGGACAGTTTTACCCTTGGTAGCCTTAAGAGGACTTTAAATGACCTAGGGGCATTTTGGTCTTTTGACCTAAAGGGTATTTATCAGTTAAGAAGCTGTAGGAAGCTTAAGAAAATAGAGCATAGTTTCTTCCTCTCCCGATCATCATTTTCCCTTCTTTTCTCTTTGAATTTTGAAGCTCCATTTAAGGAACCACGCTACGGAGTTGAGCCTTGATGGTCTAGGGTTATGGTCTACCATTGAAGAGGGTATGATTATGAGCTTGAGGTAAGATTCTAACCATTGAAACTCTATTTTATGCTCTGTTTTCCTTTGGATTTTTTGGCAAAGGTTGATTAGGTTTTGATGCCTATGACTTGTAGAGTGGATATTTGGGTTCATTTGGGAGTTTGAATGAAGTTTACGATCAATTTGTGAAGCTTGGAATTGGAAAACTCGAAGGAGGAAGAACCATGGCTGATTCAGCCTTGTCCTAGCGCTATAGCGCCCAAGGGAGGGATCTAGCACTATCAAGGGCCAGTCAGCTCTGATTGTAGCGCTGGGGCACTAGGGGGCAGCGCTGTAACACTACCCTATTTTTCCAGGGTCCTATTTTGGGAACTTTTGAGGGTTTTTGGCTCAGGGTTTCAATTCCAAAGGCTCGGGATCGAATCTACTAGCCGTTTGGGTACGATTCGAAGTCTCGGCAGTGAGGTTTAGGTCAAGAACCTTTTATTGTTGATTTCATTAATTGGATTCCATATTTGGTTATGAATAGTTGACCGCTAAGGGATCAAAGGATTGATCATTCTCAAGAGTCGTTCATTTGTTATTTCTCGTTCGAACCAGAGGTAATAAAACTGCATCCAGTATGTGACGCAGAAGATACATGTGATTAGGGCATGACATGAATGTTGAATATGAGATTGATTAGAGCTTGAGTCTCTGTAAATGCGCATGATCATATTTATGATAGTGATTGTTAAGTAAGTATGTTGATTGCCCTACATTTGGATATTTGACATATTATATATGCAGGTTGCATTGCTTACTTGTGAATGAAACTGACCTATGAGTCGGGAATCGGCAATGGTGTCAGTATTAACTGTGAAACTCTCACTTATTAGTCAAGTTTGGCAATAGTACTGAGCACTGGTCGTATGGTATTGGCTTAAGAGTCAAGAACGGTATTAGCGTGTTTAACACAAGCCAAAAAGATTAGATCTAATCGACATAAGCATTGAATGAATCATCATAAACATTAATGCTTGACCAACCTCAAGTTTGATGAAAATTAAAAGTGCTTGTCTAGTCTAATGGCTAGTTACTTAGAGCCAGGGCCAGAAGGCCTAGGTGACTGCATCTTCACATGGCTATGGACTACAAGCCCCAACATGATTATCGGAATCTCAAGTGTTAATCACTCATCTGATTAGGGCTATAAGCCCCATCATGATTATTAGAATCTCAAGTGTTAATCACTCATCTAATTAGGGCTACAAGCCCCAGCATGATTATAAGAATCTCATGTGTTAATCACTCATCTGATTAGGGCTACAAGCCCCAGCATGATTACCAGAATCTCAAGTGTTAATCACTCATCTGATTAGGGCTATAAGCCCCAGCATGATTATCAGAATCTCAAGTATTAGCCACTCGTTTGATTAGGGCTACACGCCCCAGCATGATTATCAGAATCTCAAGTGTTAATCAGTCATCTGATTAGGGCTACAAGCCTCAACATGATTATCAGAATCTCAAGTGTTAATCACTCATCTGATTAGGGCTACACGCCCCAGCATGATTATCAGAATCTCGTGTTAATCACTCATCTGATTAGGGCTACAAGCCCCAGCATGATTATTAGAATCTGAAAGTGGTAATCACTCATCTGATTAGGATTTACTTGATAGTCATCCATACAGGAAAACAAGATCCACCATCATTATCTAGACTTATTTGCATGCATGAATAGGGCTATTATTGCTAGGCATGCCTATTATGATTTAGTAACATGTTATTACTTGTTCAAGAGCATATTGAGTTTTCTTGCTGAGCTTCAGCTCACGGGTGCTATGTGGTGCAGGTAAAGACAAAATAAAGCTAGACCATCCTTGAGTTGGAGAGCTTAGGTGATGATGTGTACATAGGCTGCTCGATCGCCACGGCCGAAGGTTGAAAGAGGAACAAGGGTTAAACCCTATTTTGCCACTTAGGTCGGCTGGTTGTAAATCATTTGTTGTAATTAACCTTTAAATTATATTTTCGGGATCCGAATGTATACAGTAAACGTTTTAGTGAAACGCTGTATCTTAACCAAAAATTTTAACCCTAAACTACTAATCATACTTAGTTACACAATTATGACCAAATGACTCGGTTAGTGAGTTTAGCACTGTTTAAAATGCACACCGTAACAGTCCCTGGAGATTAGGGTGTTACATTTATGACTTGGGATGAGTTTTTCCAAGTGTTCAACAAGAAGTACTACAGTCCTGTGATTCTAGCCAGAAGGGTGGATGAATTCATTGCGCTTACTCAAGGGAATTCGAGTGTGACAGAGTATGCCAGGAAGTTTGATAGGATGGCTAAGTTCGCGGTGGACATGGTACCCACAGAGAAGTTTAGAATTCAAAGATTATTGAAGGGACTGAAACCTATGATAGCAAGTGACGTAAAGTTGATTCGGGGAATAACCACTTATGCGGAAACATTTTAGGTAGCTTTGGAAGCTGAGCAGGCATAAGAAAGAATCTGGAAGTAAGGCGCAGCAAGCAGGGATGCCAAAAAGAATAACAATGAATAGTACGACCATAAACGAAAACATGACGGTGGTCAAAATCAAAAGGCCGACAAGAAGAACAAGACTACATCAGAAAGTAACGGGAATAAGAAGCTCTATGTGGAATATCCCCAGTGCCCTATCTGCATAAGGAAGCATTCAAGAGAATGTCGATATAAGACGAAAGGTTGTTTCAATTGTTGAGAAGAAGGACACATTAAAAAGGATTTCCCAAAAATGAAAGACCAAAAGAAAGATGACAAGCTTGTGCCAGCCAGAGTTTTTGCTCTTACTAAAGGTGAAGCAGAAACTAGTAATATAGTGGTAACAGGTCAGGTCACTATCTCTGGTAAAACATGCAATGTGTTATTCGATTCAGGAGCTACGCATTCTTTTGTCTCTATGAGTACGATTGATAGCTTAGATAGACCATGCGAACGTTTTAGAGATAAGTTTGTCACGGAGTTACCCTCAGCAGAAAGAATGTTATCTAGTAGAGGGGTGCGTAGCATTGTAGTTAAAATGGAAGGAAAAGAATTACCAGTAGATCTGATAGAGTTAGACCTTAAGGATTACGATGTAATTTTAGGCATGGACTGGTTAACAAAATATGGGGCAACGATAGACTGTAAGGGTAAGACGGTCAACTTTCAAACCGAAGGCGGAGAACAGTTCACCTTCAAAGGAGAAGTTTCCCAAACTCACATACTTGGATAGTCTCAGCTTTCAAAGCTCAATGGTTAATCAAAAGTGGTTGCCAAGCATTTTTAGCTAGTGTGGTGGACAAAGCATGAGAAACGCGGCTTGAACAAAACGATGTACATATTGTATGTGAATTTCCTGAGGTGTTTTCAGAAGATCTACCAGGATTACCTTCGAGCAGGGAAATCGAGTTTGAAATAGAATAGGCACTTGAGACGGCACCAATTTCAAAACCTCCCTATAGAATGGTGCCTACCGAGTTAAAGGAGTTAAATATCCAATTGCAAGAGCTATTAGACAAGGGTTTCATCCGACCAAGCTATTCGCCTTGGGGAGCACTAGTGCCTTTTGTCAAAAAGAAGGACGAGAGTATGAGGATGTGCATCGACTATCGAGAACTAAATAAAGTTACAATCAAGAACAAATACCCTTTTCCTTGAATAGACGATATTTTTGATCAACTACAAGGATCTATGGTATTCTCGAAGATAGATTTGCGGTCAGGGTATCATTAGCTAAGAGTACGAGAATAAGATATCCCAAAGACGGCTTTTCGGACTAGATATGGACACTACGAGTTTTTGGTAATATCTTTTGGCTTAACAAACACACCAGGATTGTTCATGGATCTTATGAACCAAGTATTTAAGGACTACATGGATAAGTTCATTGTAGTGTTTATAGATGACATATTTATCTACTCAAAGACGAAAGCCGAGCATGAAGAGCACCTACGACTGACGTTGGGATGACTCAAAATTCATCAATTATATGCTAAGTTTAAGAAATGCAAATTCTGGCTAGAGAAGGTGGCATTTGTAGGACACATTGTGTCTAAAATTGGTGTGGAAGTAGATCCAGCCAAGATCGAAGCAGTAAAGGAGAGGCCCAAACCCAAGAGTGCCACTGAGGTGAGAAGTTTTCTGGGGTTGGCAGGATACTATAGACGATTTGTTGAAGGGTTTTCCAAAATAGCTACACCCTTCAAAAATTTGACACGGAAGCAACATAAATTTGTATGGATGGAGAAGTGTGAAGAAAGCTTCCAAACATTAAAGGACAAGCTCATATCAGCCCTAATTCTATGCGTCCCAAAAGATAAGGGGAAATTTGTAGTGTAAGATTGCGACGCGTTGAAGTAGGGACTTGGATGCGTTTTGATGCAAGACGAAAGAGTGGTCGCATATGCCTCAAGACAGCTAAAGGAGTACGAACAACAGTACCCGACCCATGACTTAGAATTAGCAGCGGTGGTTTTCGCTCTAAAGATTTGGAGGCATTATCTAGACGAAGAAAAGTGTGAAATCTATACGGACCACAAAAGTCTAAAGTACTTATTTACGCATAAGGAGCTCAATATGAGGCAATGAAGGTGGCTAGAGTTAGTAAAAGACTATGACTGTGAGATCTTGTATCATCCAGGAAAGGCTAACGCCGTGGCAGACGCACTTAGTAGGCGGAGTTACGAAAGCTTGTCAACACTTAAGGGGATAGCTCAACACTTACAAGATGATATTAAGAGGTCCAGAATTGAGCTAATAACTGGACAACTAGCTGACCTCAACTCTAATGGAGGAAATGAAGGAGAAACAATAAGAGGATGAGTTTCTTTTTAAGATGAAGGCAGCACTACAAAGCTCAAAAAATGCTGATTTCTCCTTGACAAAAGAAGGCATGTTACGATATAGAAATCGAGTATGTGTGCCCGAAAGTGGTGAATTAAGAGAAAGTATTATGAAAGAAGAGCACATTACTCCGTATTCACTTCACCCGGGATCGACTAAGATGTATAACGATGTCAAGGAAATGTACTGGTGGCCGGAAATGAAGAAAGACATAGAAAAATTTGTTGCAAAATGCCTTACATGTAAACAAGTTAAGGCTGAACATCAGAGACCCGCTGGAACTTTGCAACCATTGGAGATTGCCGAATGGAAATGGGAAGATATAGCGATGGACTTCGTGATGGGATTACCAAGGACCACCAAGGGGCATGACTCTGTTTGGGTGATTGTAGATAAACTCATAAAATCTGCTCATTTCTTGCTGGTAAGAACAGTTTATAACACTGAGCAGTACGCAGAGCTTTTTGTGGCAGAGATAGTGAGATTACATGGTGTTCCAAAGACGATAGTCTCCAATAGAGGATTGATTTTCACATCAAAGTTCCGATGGTCAGTCAGATTGTACCATTCAAATATTAGAAGATATGTTGAGGGCGTGTGCTTTAGACTTCTCAGGATCATTGAGCAAGTATCTTCCATTCATAGAATTCTCTTACAACAACAATTATCAGGCAACGATAGGCATGGCACCTTATGAGATGCTATATGGACGGAAATGCCGGTCACCACTTCATTGGGATAAGGTTCGTGAAAGATGATATTTAGGACTTGAGGCAGTAAGAGAAGCAACGAAGGCAGTAGAAAAGATAAGACAACGAATGATTGACGCTCAAAGTCGCCAGAAGAGATATGCTGACGCTAAGAGGCAGAATGTTGAGTTTTCAGTAGGCGATCAAGTCTTTCTCAAAGTTTCTCCGATGAAGGGGATTATGCGTTTCAGAAAGAAAGGAAAGTTAAGCTCGAGGTTTATACGTCCTTTTGAGATATTGGACAAAGTAGGGCATGTAGCATATCAGTTGGCTTCGCTGCCATCATTAGGTGAAACACATAACGTTTTTCATGTATCGATGTTGAGAAAATACATATCAGATCCATCCCATGTGCTCGATCACGAGGCTCTAGAGTTAAAACAAGATTTCAGTTATGAAGAACGTCCAGTACGTGTTCTAGAACGGGGAACAAAGAGTTAAGGCCCAAAAGTGTCCCTATGGGTAAAATCTTTTGGAGCAATAGCACAGAAAGAAAGACACATGGGAATTGGAGGAATATATAAGGGAGCGGTATTTTAATGACACAACTAATTCTAAGACCTTGGACCATTAAAACTAATAGACATAGCCACTATTTTTGGGAAAACATACATAAGGAATATTCATAACTTTATTCAAACTCCAAAGTAAATATTGAAATACATAAATGAGCGTTATGGGATCCCATTGTTTTAAAATAGAACATAACGTTAAATTAAATGAAGTTGTTTACAAAGCTAAATGCAGAAAATACATAAAAACATAATTTTAAGAGACTAAAATAACGTCGTCCTCGAATCGTCACACAATCCATTGAATCCGTTCATCCTTAATACACAAGCCAAGCAACCAAGAATCCTTCTGCCTTCGTATCTAATTTCCTGCATCACACTAAAAGATAATAAAGGAGTGAGCCTAATGCCCAGCAGGAAAATCTACTAACAACATAAATCATATACATGAGACTATATCATAAACATATACTATAAAACATATATTATATAAGACTACAATGGCCATCTTACTTCTTGGAGCTTGTTAACTAAGCAAATCACATGCCCATAAATTTGTGGGGCTTGCTAGCCAAGCAAGTCATATGCCCATAAATTATTGGGGCTTGCTAGCTAGACAAGTCATGTGCCCAAGGACTATAAACATACTATACATAATGTAAGCATAGCATAGCATAACATAACATAACATAACATGAGCATAACATATCATATAAACATACAAAATCTATCCTATTTTCCTTACCAACATCGGGATATTTGAGAACAAGGACGGGATTTGGAACACTCCTAAAACCAACAATAAGAATGGTGAGTATTTCTAAAGAAAAGAGATGATAAAGAAGAGAACTAAACCTCCAAGAATAAGCTTACCGAAAAGAAACCTTAAGTTCAAAGAACTTAAATACCTAACCAAGAATCGAAAACAACAAGTTAGAATTTGAGTAAAGAAAACTAAAGAACCATATAGAAATGAACTTAAGAATAGGAATACCTTTGGATGTACTAGAACCAATCTACACCTTGATATTGAAAACACACTATCTCTCACTTCCCAAGTGTTTATAAAGCTTAAGATGATAAAGTGTTTATCCCAAACCCAAGTGTATCACTCTATAGTAACCCTAGCAGCTTGAATGCTCTGAACACAGCTTGAAGAATGAGAAAAATGGTTGGGTACTAGGTCCTATTTATAGAGTTCAAGGAGTGAAAATATCTCCTTTTAGCTTGAATAAAATAATGAGTATTAATAGAAAAATATTTGAATATTCGTTAAACAGGTGCTTCAGACTCGGTCAAAAACATTCAGAGGCAAGTCAAGAGGTTAAAGGATGAATCACGCTCAGATTCTATGACGTTTGAAATTGTGGTCCTAGGGCCGATATATCACCCACCCTAGGAGATATATCGGCTGGCCCATGTCCTGAGAGATCGTGGTTTCGTTAGTGCGAAGTTGATGTGTTTTTTGGTATCTCTCGTGTGGCGATATATCGCCCCTATAGCTGCGTTATATCGGCATACGTTGATATATTAGACACATAATCTCATTTTATCAACTTAATTTGAATTGGATAAACAGCTTTGACTGAGTCATAATACGATCTTAAAGCTACCGGAAGGTTCTAGAGCTTCTAAATCTTTCTTTTATTAAAACTATTCATCAAAAATACTTAATCCCTTAATAATCATGGTTATGACAAATGTCATGCTCTTAGTAGGTTATATTCAATAATATATCTAAGACCAACAATATTAATCAAACCTTATGTTATAATTTATATTCTTAAACTATATGTTAAAGTTATAAAATCTATAGGTGTTGCTACGAGTGTTCAACTAAGTCCTGGCTTGAACCGAAAAATCCACAGTAACAAACATACTATAACTACTACTAGCTACTACTACTACTACTACTACTACTACTACTACTACTATCTAACTAGCTAAGTAAAGTTCTGGGACTCTACAATTCTCCCCTACTAAAAATAATTTCATCCTCGAAATTTACTTACCAAAAAATTTCGGATACCGTGCTAACATGTCTTCCTCTAACTCCCACGTTGCCTCCTGTTTAGAACTATTACTCCATAGGACTTTGACTATCAGAAAACTCTTAGACTATAAATCCTTCATCCCTCTTTCTAGGATGCTAACCGGTTGTTCCTCGTAACTCAAGTCTTTCTGGAGTGCTATCATATCATACTTGAGGATGTGAGATGGGCCTGACACATATTTTTGTAGCATCGAGATGTGGAACACTTTGTGGCTATCTGCTAGAGCTGGCGGTAGGGCTAATCTATATGCAACTGCTCTCACTTTGTCCTATAAACCGGGGACTAAGCTTGCATTTCTTCCTAAACCACTTCACACCTTTCATAGGAGATATCTTTAAGAAGACTTGATCTCCGACTTTGAATTACACATCACGCCGTTTGGCATCCGCATAACTTTTCTGAAGGCTCTGAGCAGCGAGCATACATTTTCTAATCAGTGCTACTGCATCTTGAGCTTCTCTAACAGCTTCGGGTCCAAGAAGTTGCCTTTCTCCTACCTCGTCCTAATGTCATGGCGATCGACACCTCCTTCCATAAAGTAACTCATAAGGTGCCATCCCGATTGTTGACTGGTAGCTATTGTTGTAGGAGATTTCTATTAATGGCAAATACTTATTCCATGATCCTCCAAAATCAAGTACACGAGGTTGCAACATATCTTCCAGAATCTGTATGGTACGCTCAGACTGACCGTCTGTCTAAGGATGAAATGCATGCTAAGACTTAACTTGGTACCCATGGCTTGCTGCAAGCTTCCCCAAAATCTCGATGTAAACATCAATCCTCTATCAGATACTATTGTCTTAGGGATTCCATCCAGTCGTACTATTTCTTGGACATAAACATCTGTGTATTGATCTGTTGTATATGAAGTCTTAACAAGTAGGAAATGAGATGACTTGGTTAGTCTATCTACTACTACCCAAGCCGAGTTATGTTGCTTATTTGTTTGTGGCAATCCTGTCACAAAATCCATGGCTATGTCGTTCCACTTCCATTTTGGAATACTAAGTGGTTGCAATAAGCCTGCAGGCTGCTGATGTTCTGCTTTTACTTGCTGGCATACTAAGCATTTAGATGCATACTTCGTTATATCTTTCTTCATTCCTGGCCACCAATATATTTCCTTAATGTCGTGAGTCATCTTGGTCAACCCTGGGTGAATTGAGTATGGGGTATTGTGCGCTTCTTCTAAAATCTTCATCTTAATCCCTTGATCATTCAGCATGCATACCCGATCCTTATATCTCAATAACCCCGGTCCTGATATTGAGAAATCTGTGGCCTTGCCTTCTTTAACTGCATCCATATGTACTACTAATGTATCATCATGCCCTTGCCCAGTCCGTATTTCTTCTAACAGACTTGACTGGATAGACAAGTTAGCCAGTTTACTGATGACTACTTCTATTTCGGCACTGATCAGCTTCTGCTGTAGTGGCTTTTCTATTCCAACTAATGCTTCTAGACTTCCATAACTCTTCCTACTTAGCGCATCAGCAACTACGTTTGCCTTTCCCGGGTAGTGTAGGATTTTCCCGTCATAATGCTTCACTAGTTCTAACCGCTTGCGCTGCCTCATGTTGAGCTCCTTTTACGTGAAGAAATATTTTAAGCTTTTGTGGTACGTATAAATCTCACATCGTTCTCCATAAAGATAATTGCGCCAGATTTTCAACGCAAAGACCACTGCTGCCAACTCCATATCGTGCGTTGGATAGCGTTGCTCATATTCCTTCAGCTGCCTTGAGGCGTAGGCTATTACCTTGTCCTTCTGCATCAGCACACAACCCAAACCTTGCTTCAACGCATCACGTCAGACTACAAACTTGTCGTTGGGTGTCGGTACACAAAGTACTAGTGCTGAGCACAGCTTATCCTTAAGCAACTGGAAGCTCTCTTCAAACTTATTAGTCCAGTTGAACCTTTGTTGCTTCCGGGTCAGGCTGGTGAGTGGAGTGGCTATCTTAGAAAAGCCCTCAACAAACCTCCGATAATAACCTGCTAGTCCTAGAATAATTTTTACCTCTTACGCATTCTTTGGTCTTGGTCAATCCTTCACGGTCTCTACTTTAGATGGGTCTACTAAAACTCCATCCTTGGATACAATATGGCTGAGAAATGCTACTTGCGAAATCCAAAATTCGCACTTCTTGAACTTGGCGTAAAGTTGATGCTCCTTTAGTCGTAACAAGATCAACCTTAAATGTTTCTCGTGCTCGACTTCGTCCTTTGAGTACACCAATATATTGTCGATGAACACTACGACGAATTTATCCAAGTAGTCCTTAAAGACCCTATTCATTAAACAATAAATGCGGCTAGAGTGTTGGTAAGACCGAAAGACATAACTAAAAACTCGTAATGCCCATAACGAGTTCTAAAAACTATCTTAGGAATTACCTCTTCCCGTACCTTGAGCTGATGATACCCGGACCATAGATCAATCTTTGAGAACACGGTCGCTCCTCGGAGTTGATCAAACAAGTCATTAATCTGGGGTAGCAGGTACTTATTCTTAATCATTACCTTATTCAGCTCACGGTAATCTATGCACATCTGCATGCTTCCGTCCTTTTTCTTCACAAATAGAACCGGTGCTCCCCATGGCGAATGGCTCGGTCTAATGAAACCCAAGTCTAAGAGTTCTTGTAGCTGTATCTTTAACTCCTTGAGTTCGGTAGGTGCCATCTGGTATGGTGCCTTGGAGATAGGCTCAGTGCCCGGTACGTGAAGTCAATTTCCCAAGTCGGCGGCAATCTTGGTAAGTCGTCAGGAAATACTTCTGGGAATTCTTTTACAATGCAGACATCTCCAACTTTTAGTGTTGTTTCCTTTACCACATCCGTGACACTGGATAAGAATTCTTGACATCCTTTTTCTATCATCCTCTAAGCTTTGAGAGATGAAATAAGCGGTGTGCGTAGTCCTGAAACTTGTCCTATAAAGCATAGTATCTGACCGTCAAGAGTCTCGAATATCACTTGCTTACGTTTGCAGTCGATGGCTGTGCCATGCCTTGCTAGCCAATCCATGCCTAGTATCATGTCGAAGTCTTTAATCTCCAGTTCTATTAGGTCTCCTTCTATTTCTACGTCCTCAATCTTGATCGGTTTGCCTCGTACTATCCGTGATGATAGGACTATTTCACCTGAAGGCAATTCTGTTACAAACCTAGTTCTAAATCTTTCACAAGGTTTATCTAATTTCTCTATCATTACTAACGAGATATACGAGTGAGTCACTCCCGAATCAAATAATACAGAACATACATTATTGAGGATAGGAATCTAACTTGTGACCACTTTATTGCTAGCATCAGCTTCCCCTTGAGTTAAGGCAAAGACCCTGGTAGGAACCATCTTGTTGTCCATTTTCTCCTCTGTCTTGAGCTGGGGACATTCTCTCTTCCGGTGTCCTTCCTGACCACAATTGTAGCATCCCTTGGTATTTGCACGACATTCACTAGGATGATTCTTTTGGCACTTAGCACATTGCAGGTATTCTACATAACCCGACCTATTACTTCCATTGTTCGTCCGTGCCCTTTTATTGTTATCGAACTGCTTATTGTTAGGATGTCGTCTCTTCTGACCATTATTGTTGCTAGACTGCTGGTTGTTGTTTCGAGCATTCTAAGGTTGACTTTGCTGCTTAGGCTCAGGCTTACTAGCTTCCTCCTTACTAACATTCGCCTGAAACCTTTCTACTTCTATAGCTGTTTCTAGGACATCGACATGTAGTATTTCCTGGGTTTTCTAACTTAACCCCTAGCTCAATTTTTGGTCTAAGTCCTCTGATAAACTTGGTAACCCTTAGAAAGTCAGTAGAACCATCTCTAGCGCAAATTTGGCTAGTCGGTCGAACTTCCGAGCATACTCTACTACTGATAAGTTCCCTTACTTCAGACCAGCGAACTCCTCAACTTTTGTAGCGATGACAGCTAAGTTATAGTACTTTTTGTAGAATAGCTCCACAAATCTAGTCCACATCATGGTAGTGACATCGTGAGTCTGCTGAACTAAGTCCCACCATATTCTAGCATCCTTCTTTAGTAGAGACGAAACGCATGATATGCGGTCTGCATTGTTGAGATTCATGTGTGCTAGGATTGGCTCCACATTTCTGAGCAATTCTTCCACCTGAAAGGGGTCTGTTGTCCCTTCAAAGTTCAGAGCGTGTTGCTTACGAAACCACTCGTAGATTGGCTCCATCTGCTGAGTTGGGTATGGCGCATTTTTCGCCATTGTCCATCCCCCATATGGACCAACTTGTTGGGGTGCTGGAGCCATTTGCTGAGGTTGTGGTTGCGGCGGAGGCGAAGGCTGAGCCTGCTATCGTTGTTGCTGCAGTAATTCCTTAACTTGCTGTCGTAGTCTGGTAATTTCTGCAGTGTTGTCAACTGGCGGCGGCTGTGAATTTTGGTTGGCAGTAGCACGCACTCCCCTTCTGCGAACTGGAGGGGCTTCATTATTCTCAGGAGCGACACTAGCGGCATTGGCATTGGTGCGTGCAGACCTTCTGAGCGATATCTTCAGCGGAGTTCTAACATTTGAGAAAAACATGTTAGAACTTACCCTAATAGGCTCTAAGGCCAAATCTTAATCTAAGGAAACCTAACTCAGACCTATCAATTATGATTTCTTATGAAAAATTATATAAGTCTTCTTTATCATTAGGGTGTGTTTCTATACTTAGAAAAATAAGCCATCTTTATTATTTTCTAAGTCTGTTTCTAATCATCCTATATGACTTAATTCTCAGGCTCGAAACTCGTCGTTGTTCCAAAGTTAACCATATTGAGGGAGGGCTGGGATCAGTAAAATCGTTCCCACTACTATGGCCCCCTAACTCTCAATATAGAACCCGGTCCATTGATTTGTATCCACCCTCACCGAACTTGGTCATTATTTATTAAATTTATTATTTATTATGATTCCAAAAGAAAATCAAACTCATACATGTCATCAAAATAACAATGATATTTATTTGGAAAAAGGTTTTCACTAAATACAATCATAATTTCAAATATAATAAATAAAATAAATAAAGAAACTAATCTATTCCAAAAATTGGGATCTTCTACATCTGACCCTTCATCTAACATATCATCATTTATCTCCTCATAGTCATCATTATCTTGAGCATCAAAATGCCTTCGAGGAAGATTCTATGTTTTTGCTCATTTGTGAATTGAAATTCCATCTTAGAAGTGAACCTAAGTATGAGAAAATAATATCTCATAGCTACTGGTAATTCATCTTCATCATCTATAGTCTCCCATATTTCTTCCAAGGCTGCAATTACTATAGGATAATCTTTAAAAAGTCTAATCACTAAAACATATTGCTCCGTAGCTCTCATCATGATTTGCTTAGTCGCTTGGAGGTGACCTATCTCCCTGTGGAATAAGAGTAATCTTCGAGTGATTATTTCTAGCACTCCTACTGTATTTCTTGGCTCTCTAATTCTTTTCAAGTCCTTAATGGCTCGAAAATCCTCATAGGTTAATGCTCCATTCATTCTTAAGTGAAAACATAAGGCTAAAACGTTATCTAATCACATAGGCATAATAACTATAACATAAACACTTACATTGGCGGCTAGATTCAGAGCTTGCGCGTGTGTATCAAGGAGAACTTCATGCAGATGAACCGTTGCTCTGATACCAACTGTAATGAACCAACTAATTCTAAGACCTTCGACCATTAAAACTACTAGACATAGCCACTATTTTTTAGAAAACATACATAAGGAATATTCATAACTTTATTAAAAACTCCAAAGTAAATATTGAAATACATAAATGAGTGGTATGGGATTTGGAACACTCCTAAAACCAACAATAAGATTGGTGAGTATTTCTAAAGAAAAGAGATGATAAAGAAGAGAACTAAACCACAAAGAAGAAGCTTACCTAAAAGAAACCTTAAGTTCAAAGAACTTAAATACCTAACCAATAATCGAAAACAACAAGTTAGGATTTGAGTAAAGAAAACTAAAGAACCGTATAGAAATGAACTTAAGAATAAGAATACTTTCAGATGTACTAGAACCGATCTACACCTCGATATTGAAAACACACTGTCTCTCACTTCCCAAGTGTTTATAAAGCTTAAGATGATAAAGCTTTTATCCCAAACCCAAGTGTATCACTCTATAGTAACCCTAGCAGCTTGAAGGCTCTGAACACAGCTTGAAGAATGAGAAAAATGGCTGGGTACTAGGTCCTATTTATAGAGTTCAAGGAGTGAAAATATCTCCTTTTAGCTTGAATAAAATAATGAGTATTTTTTTTTAAATATTTGAATATTCGCTCAACAGGTGCTTAAGACTCGGTAAAAAACGTTCAGAGGCAAGTCAAGCGGTTAAGGGATGAATCAAGCTCGGATTCTACAACGTTTGAAATTATGGTCATAGGGCCGATATATCACCCACCCTTGGCAATATATCGCCTAGCCCTATGTTCCGAGTGATCGTGGTTTCATTCGTGCGAAGTTGACGTGTTTTTTGTATCTCCCGTGTGGAAATATATCGCCCCTATATCTGCTTTTTATCGGCATATGTTGATATATTAGTCACGTAATTGCACATTATCAACTTAATTTGAATTGGATAAACAGCTTTGACTGAGTCATAATACGATCTTAAAGCTGCTGGAAGGTTCTAAAGCTTCTGTAACGCCCTACTACCTTAGAGCCGTTACTTAGTGAGTTTAAAATAGAAATCGTGCTTTTGACTGACTCTAAGTGGTTTCTAAAACCAAAAGTGTGAATAAACCAGAGTTTAAGGCTGTACTCTTTGAAAATGTTTAGTTTCATTGAAAGCGTTAAGTATAAAACATCTGGGATCCCTTAATAAGGTTTACAAAATATTTACAACTCAAAAATAGATTTACACTTGATCAACTATCAAAAGAATGGTTTAATACAGCCATATACAAAATGCCCCCAACCAAAGCAGTCAGGCAGGCCGAACATGTACACGCCGCCCCCACGCTCTCCATACTCATGGCCGGTTGACTAATTCCTTGCTTTTACCTGCCACACGGAGCACCCGTGAGCTGAAGCCCAGCAAGAAAACCCAAATAGTACATAACATATGCAAATAATATAGCTGGCATAATTCACTGATAAATAGGAAAACCATCAGATTAAACAAGCACGGCCATGCCACCCCAGAGGCCTTACCAAAGCTTGGGGTCTCGGTCCTCACCATAGGATAACTCATGTATCCCTTGGGTCCCATCCTGGCTATAGCATCCCATGTGCTGAGCGTTACTTCCGGCCCCACTGCCGTACCCGGCCTACGCCGCTCTCGGGCTTAGCCGTTCATTCCATTATAATCACACATATAATACATTCTGAAATAACCATTCAAACATACAATAGTTCATCTAAGATTACACATTTGCACACAATACAATCTAGGGCCATGCCCTGCAATCACACAGTGGGCCCATGCCCTATTCTCGGGTGTTACGGTTTTCTTACCTTTAGATTCGGTAGCCTTGATCACCTGACTCCTTGAGCACGATCCTACCCGAGCCCTAGCGCTTACCTAAGAAAAATCCACAAGTCAAAGTCATTACCAAACCTCGAGTCCAAAGCCTAGCCTCGGGACCAATCCCGAGCCCCCGGGGAGTCCTAGATCCCCAAAACAAAGTGGCGGAATCGAGCCCCGAACCCTAGGTCAAAATCCCTTAAAAAAATCCCAAAAATCCCCTCTGTGAACGGTGCAGCGCTACAGCGCTCAAAAGAGGGCGCTGTAGCGCTACAAGCAGAACCACCCCATCAGAACAGGGGCTAGTGCTACAACGCCCCCTGACTAGCGCTGTAGTGCTAGTTGCAACCAGACCAAAACCAAAAATCGCTTATTGCGATTTTCTTCTCCCATTTCAACTCCAAACTTGCCCAAACCTCTTCCAAACCCAAAAACACACATATCCACACCACACACTCATCCCAAGCATCCCAAGAACTCAATCCCAAGCTCAAGCAACCCAAAACTCAAAATCTAACACAATGAACCCAAAAACCAGAAATTCACTCAAACAACAAAGATAGGGTCTTAGAAATCATACCGTGGGTGGAATTCCGACCTTGAATTAAACCCTAGACCTCCTTAGCTTGCACCTTCACAACCTTAACCTGTTTTCCCCAAAAACCCCATCCATTTAGCTCAAAAACACAATCCAAACCAGTCAAGCCCTAAAACAGAAATCCCCAAGAACTTACCTCAAATTTCTGGTGTGATCTTGCTAACCCCTTGCCAATCCTCAAGTCTAGCTTAGGATCCTTGATGCTCAGCCTACCCTAGCTCTCCACTGAGCTTGACTCCAAGAAAAATGAAGGAATTTGGTTGGGAGAGCCACAAACCGATCTTGGACAAACCCCTTCAGCTTTTCTCTTTCTTTTTCCCTTTCTCTTCCTTCTTCTTTCTTTTCAGCCTATAAATCCTTTTTCTACAAAATCCACTAAGTAAAAAGCCCTCCTTTAATTCATCTCTTACAAGCCTAAAGACCAAAATGCCCTCCCTTACTAATTCTAAACCTTTATGTCCATAAAGGGGCATTTTAGTCATATTACCCAAATTCCCACTAATTCCTCAAGTGTTCCTAATAATTCCCGCTCGCTACCCAATACCTGATTAATCATCAAATATACATTCCTCATCATCAAGATTAACCTCAATATATTTCCAAATTCTCATTTAAACTCCCCAGGCTTAACCCAAGCCGGGTACAGATTCCCGCTTTGACTTTTCCGCTAACCCGCCCATTCTAGGATCGTCTCGAGTCATAGATCACAGATATCAACACAGTCATGCCCAAAATGGCCAAATTACAAATATGCTCAATCAGGTTTACATGCATACTAATTCACATAGTCATGCATCGCAAATAATCAAATAGTCATATAACGTGCATTAAATCATAATCATGCATTAAACTCATTAAAGTCACACACAGAATCCCATTATGCCCTCCAGGCACACTACTCAAGGCCCTTAAGCCTTAATAGTGAATTTGGGGTCGTTACAGCTTCTAGATCTTTCTTTTATTAAAACTATTCATAAAAAATACTTAATTCCTTAATAATCATGGTTATGACAAGTGTCATGCTCTTAATGGTTCTATCTAAACCTTAGGTTATAATCAATAATATATCTAAGACCAACAATATTAATCAAACCTTATGTTATAATTAATATTCTTAAACTATAGGTTAAACTTATCAAATCTATAGGTGTTGCTATGAGTGTTCAACTAAGTTAGCTACTACTACTACTACTATCTAACTAGCTAAGTTAGGTTTAATATAAAAGCATATATCACTACTACTAAAAAGGGCAATTGTGTCACTGACGCTGTTGACCAAGAATTAGCATTTGTGGCAGTTGGACACTGCCACAAATGAGGGTCCAATTGCGTCATAACGTACACTGACGCTGTTTAATGGGACCGTTTGCGTCAGTGGCCCACTGACGGTAACGGAGCGTTTGCGTCAGTGCCCCACTGACGCAAATGCCCATTACCATCAGTGGGCCACTGACGCAACTGGGCCTCCTTTTCATAAAACCCTCATCGTTCCCAGCCGAGCCCCATTTCACTCAAAACATTTCAGAATCGTTTCCTTCACAAACCAGCGGCGCCCAACCGAAGTTCTACTCATTTAGGTACGTTTTTAGCCTTTTTTTCAATTTTAATGTCAAAATAATGATTTATATATGTTTATGAAACTTATATATAGTTTTTTTTAATTTTTTGTATAGATTTTGTTTTTTGAAGATTATAGTTTGAAAACCCATAATCCTTATTGGTTTTTTGGGGTTTTCTACATCAAGAACCCACATTGCTCAATTACTACAAGTAAGTGTAATTTTATTAATTTTTATGATTTCAATATAATTTTTGTGATTTTTTTTATAAATTGACTATATTTCAGATTTTTTATTTTTAGATAGTTTTATATTAATGATTATGAAATTGTTTGAGGTTTAAACTTTGCATTTTAATATTTTATTTCTTTAGAATTTTTTTATTATAATTTATTTATTTTTTATTAACTTATTTTTTAAATTTAATTAAATTTCGAATTTAATATGTAAATGAGTATATATATATTAATGTATATATTTTGTATAAGTTTCGTTTTATTAATTGTTTAGTTTGATTATTATTAGTAAATTTTTGTTTATATTTTGTTAACTTTTTAAAATTATTTTTAAATTTGGGGTTTAATTGGTTAAATAGGTATATATTAAAATTGTTTGTTTTTTAAGTTATATTTTATTATTGATTTAGTTAGGATATTTATAGTCGATTTTTATTTATGTGAGTTGTTAACTTTTAAAAAAAAAATAAAAAATATTTCGGGTTTAAGTAAACAAATGAGTACATATAACAAATTATTTATTTTCTTTAAGCACTTTATTGTTTATTTATTTACAATATAGCTTTATGATATTTTTCTTTATATTTTGTTAACTTTTTTATTATTTTTTTGTATATTGTTATATTTGAGTAGGTATTTTGTTGACAACTTTGTTGGTGAGATCAAGCTTTGGAGGATTTTATATGAGAGGTAATATTTTAAACCTTAATGTATAATTAATATATTGAACTTAGTAGCATGTACGAATTATAAAAATAGTTGAGATAGGAACTGGGACTGTGTGCTGCAGTGATATAAGGCTGTAATTGTGCATGTTTGATTGATTACTTGATTTGTTGTATTTATGTGATGAATATAGGTTTATTTAAATTTTGGGAAATATGATAGAAATAGGGGAAATGCTGCCCAATTTTTTGTAAGATTTAGTAATTTGAGAATTTTGCATGTTTGATTAATGAACTGGTTTGTTGTATTTATGTGATGAATATAGATTTATTTAAATTTTGGGAAATATGATAGAAATAGGGGAAATGCTGTCCAATTTTTTTTTTTTTAAGATTTAGTAATTTGGGAATTATGCATGTTTGATTGATTAATTGGTTTGTTGTGTTTATGTGATGAATATATATTTATTTAAATTTTGGGAAATATGATAGAAATAGGGGAAATGCTGGTCAATTTTTTTTAGGATTTAATAATTTGAGAATTATGCATGTTTGATTGATTAGTTGGATATTTTTGTGTATACCATGTGTTGTATAAATGCACATTTTAAATTTGGGAAATGTGATAGAAATAGGGGAAATGCTGCCCAATTTTTTTTGGACATATTGTTTCCTTTATTTACTTGTCAATTAAGTAATCCACGAACTTAATTGTTAATGTTTGTTGCATTGTTTGTTTGTTTTTTTTTTTTGTTGTGTGAAGTTTGACAATGTATAGAGATTGGATGTCCGTGGATAGGTTTTTAATGAAATATAGGAATGGAGTTGAGTTTTTCTTGGAATTTTGTGCAAGAAATACTCAATCTCCTAATAGTATTCCTTGTCCATGTGTTAAGTATGGTAACTTTGTGAGGATTCCAATTGTTAGAATAAAAGACCACTTATTTAGGAATGGAATAGACAAAAGTTATAAAGTATGGTTTTTGCACGGTGAAAGAATGAAAGGGACTGATGAGGGACCATCTAAGAATAATAAGTATTTTGATGTTGATTACGAAGTTGATGATGTTGCAGAGATGATTGATGATGCACAATATGAATCACATGTGGATCCAATTAAATTTCAGTCAATCTTAGAAGATGCTGAGAAACCTATTTTCCCTAATTGTACAAGGTTCACTAAATTGTCAGCACTGTTTAGGTTGTATAGCTTAAAAGCCAAACATGGGTGGAGTGATAAGGGAATGACAGAGTTGTTAACATTTTTAGGAGAATTATTACCCGAAGGTAATGAAATGTCGTCTTCATTTTATAAAGTGAAGAAGACATTGTGTTCGTTAGGCATGAAATATGAAAAAATACATGCTTGTCCTAACAATTGCATCTTATATCAAAAGAGATTTGTTGATGCAATTGCATGTCCGACATGTGGCGAGTCTAGATGGCAAAAGAAAAAAAATTCAGATGCAGTTAGAAAAGGTGTCCCTGCAAAGGTTTTATGGTATTTACCACTGATACCTCGTTTGGTTAGGTTGTACCGAAATGATGATCATGCTAAAAATTTAATTTGGCATGTTAAAAAGATAGAGTAAAGGATGGCAAGCTAAGACATCCAGCTGACTCGCCAGCTTGGAAAATAGTAGATGTTAAATGGCCAGAATTTGGGAATGAATCGAGGAATATTCGTTTGGGTCTTTCTGCTGACGGAATTAATCCACACAATTCCATTAGTAGTAAATATAGTTGTTGGCCTGTAATGCTAGTCATCTATAATCTACCGCCTTGGTTGTGTATGAAGAGGAAGTTTACCATGTTGACCTTGTTGATATCTAGTCCTAAACAACCTAGAAATGATATTGATGTATACTTAGCTCCTTTAATTGATGATTTGAGCACATTGTGGTATGAGGGGGTTAATGCTTATGATGCTTATAAGAAAGAAAATTTTAATCTTAAAGCAGTGTTGTTGTGGACTATTAATGATTTTCCAGCCTTAGGTAATCTTTCTGGATTTAGTGTGAAAGGGTACAAGGCATGTCCCATTTGTGAAGAAGGGACTCATTTTGAATATTTAAAACATTCTAGAAAGATTTGTTATATGGGACACCGAAAGTTCTTATTCGAAAAACATAAATTTCGAAGTTTGACAGATGCCTTTAATGGTAAACCTGAATTTGGAAAGGCTCCACCACCTTTACTTGGAGGACAATTGTTAACAAAGTTGAACAAAGTCCAATGCAAGTTCGGAAAACCTAAAAATTTTACAAATAAGAGAAAAAATGTTAGACGTGAAAAAACAAAGGAGGTTGTAGATGGTGCGACAGGTTGTTGGAAGAAGAAATCTATTTTTTTTTTAGCATGACTATTGGGAGCATTTGGTTTTGCAGCACAACTTGAATGTAATGCACATTGAGAAAAACGTGTCAGATAGCTTAATTAGTACATTGCTGAATATTCCTGGTCGGAGTAAGGATGAAATCAAAGCTCGGTTGGATTTAAAAGTAATGGGTATACGTAGTAATTTACAACCAGAGGTTGGTGAGAGACGAACCTATTTACCACCTGCATGCTATACCCTGTCTAAAGAAGAAAAATGAAGTGTATGTCATTCTTTGTCGAATGTGAAAGTACCGGAAGGTTATTCTTCAAATATTTATTCTCTGGTAGATATGAAAATTTTGAATTTAGTTGGAATGAAGTCTCATGGCCATCATACACTACTTGAACATCTTCTACCGGTAGCTATCTGTTCTGTGTTACCCAAAAAAGTTCGATATGCAACTACCAAACTATGCTTTTTCTTTAAATCTATTTTTTGTAAAGAGGTAGATGTGTCGAAGTTGGACAATCTTCAAACAAATATCGTGATAACTATGTGTGAGTTGGAGCAGTATTTCCCACCTTCATTTTTTGACATAATGGTTCATTTAATAGTTCATTTGGTGAGAGAAGTAAAATTGTGTGGACCAGTATACTTGAGACGGATGTACCCATTTGAACGGTATATGAAGGTTTTAAAAGGTTATGTTAGAAATAGAAGTAGACCTGAGGGTTGCATAGTTGAATCCTACATCGTTGAAGAAGCAATGGAGTTCTGCTCAGAATACTTATCAGGTGTTGCGAGCATTGGACTATGTTTTTCTAAAATTGAATTTGAAATAAGTAAAGGTGGTAGAGGTGGTGTTGTTTCTGAAGTAAATAAATCTAATAGAGATGAACACATCACCTAGTCTTACAAAATATTGATGATGTTCAACCATACATCGAGTAAGTTCTCATACATATGCATGATCAATCTTATTTTTCTCTTTCATTATATTGACTATGATATAAATGATATTTCTTGAAGAGGGCATTTCAATTGGATCAAGACCACTTATCCTAATAAGTGTCGGAATAAAAAATGGGTACAAGATGAACATTATCGAAATTTCAGCACTTGGTTCGAGAATGAGGTAAAGTACTTGTGTTGTTCTTGTTTGAGTGTTATTGTATTTTAGCTTGTTAGAATTTAATATACTTTGTTATGATTTTATTTCAAACTCATATATGGGTAAATATTAATATTGTGTGCTGGGCGTTGGATCAATATGATACACACCGAAGACTAAAAGAGTCAATCAATCTAAAAGTTTGTGTTCCTAAGGTAAGTAAATTATATTACTTATGGTATTCAACTTTTTGACATATTTCTATTATAATAACTTACTAAATATAATACTTAACTTTGGATAACTATGTTGTAATAGTGTCGAAACCAGACTGGGCCAACCGAGTGTGGCTTTTACATTATGAAATTTGCTAGAGACTTGATTTCACAGCCTAGACCAAAGGCCTAGTTGAAAACTGAGGTTATTGTTCTGCTTTTTAATTTTCATTTAAACTATCGTTCATGATTTTATTTGGATGATTTCTGTTATCCAAAAAATTAGCATTGATGACGTGGCAAGTGATCCCTGGACACGTGGCTGACACCTGGAAGAGCTCTGCTAGGGTATCGACCAGAGGACGTACTAGAAGCAGTAAGCAGCCCAGTCTTACCTGCGACCAGTCTGGTCGATAGTTCCGCATGCAATATCATATTACAGTAAAGATCTTTGTAGATCCCGAATTTAACTCACACAATCTCCTGAATATCCGATTATTTAGGAGATAATATTGGCAACTAAATCATGTAATCCCCCTTGAGCCTATAAATAGGAAAAGATAGCTCAAGGAAGGGACTTTTGGCTTTTGAATTATTTGAGATTAGAGTAATTCTCCTTGGAATATTGTATTGTTCTTCAGAGGTTAGTGAAACTCATTGAACCCTTGTTCTCTGATCACTCCTTTGATTCCTATATCAATAACAATCTAAGTGGACGTAGGTTATTACCAGATCCTGGGGCTGAACCACTATAAAAATATCGTGTTCTTATTACTTTTTGTCATTACGTTCTTCTCAACACATTCATTCATATCAAGCATATTCTGACTCCGTGTCAGTTGACCAAATTCTGGGTCAACATTCTGGTGCTTTCATTGAGAGCTTGATTTATCATTGCTGAGAAAACTAATGGCTAAAACTGGAAGGAAATTTGGACAGGCGGCCGCTGCTGCGCCATCAAATCCACCTCCTCCTCCCCCTGCAAGCGTGGCGGAAGATGAGCCACATCTGGACTTTGAGGAGGAAGAAATGGAATATGCAACGCTGAAGAGTACCCTGGGGGTGTTGCAGGAGGAGCTGGCTAGTCTGAAAGCCAGTCAAGAGACTGCCGCCAAAGTTGTGGCGCGGCAGCAGCAGGAGATTGAACGGCAGCGCGCGGAATTAAGCGAAAGGCAGGCGGAGATGGATCGCCGCTAGAGCGAAGCCATGGCAACCCTTGAGGCGGCCTTGCAGCTGGCAAGGAATCAGGCCACACCTGTTTTGTAGCCTGATCAACATATCAATGGGCCACCCCAGAGGGGTCTTAATCCAAGCCCACCGATCCAGCCTTCGAGTCCACAAAGGGCCGAGCAGCCTCAAGTGCCCCATGACGATGTCCCGCTGGACCCTGAGACGTAGCCACCATCCCAAGCTGGTCGCGGAAATCCCCCGCCGCAAAGGCAGAATAGGGCCGAGCATCAGCCTCGTAGTCCTAGACGTCGTAGGGGCGATGAGCCAAACCTACCGAACAGAGGTCAGTATCCCCCTGGTAACAGGAGGGACTCAGAGTTAGGCTCTGCGGTCCGGGGTCCCCCACGGCATGATAATGCACGGGGACACCACGACCAGCGCAGGCCGCCCTCTAACGTTCGGAACGTTTCAGCCAGGGACGGAAATCGGGGGAACAGTCAATCCCGCCATAGCCAATCAAGGTTCAGAGATGGCCATGGGTATAATGAGGCCGACTCAAGCAAGGGAAACGCTGGCCGAAGGAATGAAGAAAGAGGTAAAGGCAGGAGCCAGGTACCTCAAGATGACCAACCTGATAGACGGGATGCTCGGGGGCAGCCCAGGAAAAATAATGTCTTCAACCGGCTCGGGAGTAGCGAGCAGTGGAGAAGAGACGAAGATTTGAGAGACGTACTCAATGATCGCCGCAAGCGGCATGGCGAGAACGTCCCCCCAGCAACAGATGCCACAACGATTCCTGCCGCTGTGAACGCCCAAATAGATGCCCTCAACCAAGCAGTGCAACAGTTGGTCGGGGGAAGGACATCTTATATCGACCACGATAGGAGGAAAGGCACTCCTTTCGTACAAAGGATAGCTAATGCCGAAACTCCAAGCAAGTTCAAAATGCCTACACTTCCAAACTTTGACGGGTATGGAGACCCAGTGTCTCATGTCAATAAGTTTGAAATTCAAATGGACATTCAGAAAGTGTCTGAAGACGCTCGGTGCAGGATCTTCCCTGCAACACTTTCTGAAGCCGCGCAGGAATGGTTTTTTAAGTTCCCTCCCGCAAGCATAGTCTCCTGGGAAATGTTCGTACGGGAGTTTTACGGACAGTTCTATGCAGGCCGTGTGCATCCGACCGAAGCAAACCAGCTGGTAGAAATTCGCCAGCAGGATGGAGAATCAGTGAAGGACTACATCCAGTGCTTTATGCGAGCGGCAGCTGGAGCGAAAACGGTGGGGGACGAAGGCAAAATGATGGCCATTACCACAGGGGTTAAACGTCGTTCTCCCCTCTAGAAAAGTCTCCGAAAGGAAGGAGTGAGAACTACCCAAGAATTTTTAGACCGGGCTGATCGCTACATCAAGCTCGAAGAAGCCATCGCCGACGATGGGAAGCCCTCAAGCAAGGATAAAAAGGCTTCCGAACCCGCCAAAGCCGCCAATGGGTCCAAACCTAATGGCAACGGCAAAGGCAACGACAATGGCAATAATGGTGGAAAATGGCCGCATAACGAGCCTTCCACCTCCGACAATAAACGAGCCAAGGGTAATCGTTATGAACCTTGGTTCACTAACTACACTGCCCTCGTTGAGTCTCAGGGAGAGGTTTATCAGGCCACAAGTTCTAGTGTGCCTTATAAAAAACCTGGCCCCATTCGAAAGGATATTTCGAAAAGAGACACTACCAAGTTCTGTCATTATCATAACGACTACGGACATGACACCAATGAATGCAACCAGTTAAAAGACAAAATCAAGTTCCTTATTAGACAAGGACACTTGAGAAGATACGTACGGGCCTTGGGAAATTCCCAACGAGAAGCTCCGGGTAGCAACGAGCAGGCGCCCACGCGCCAACGCTCGCCACCCTTACAGCCTGCCCCTGTGACTGGCACACTCTTAACCATCTGTGGAGGCCCCCACCTCGCGGGAAATAGCGGAAAGGCCAGGGAACGATATGCTTAGACTCTGCGCCACGACCAGGACATCGAGATGATGACTTTGGAGGAAGGTGAGATAACCTTCTCTGATGGCGATGCCCAACAAGTCCGGTTCCCACATTCCGATCCGCTGGTCGTTGACATCCAGATAGCCAACATGATGGTGAAGAGAGTACTGGTCGATACAGGAAGTTCAGTGAATATCCTGTATAAATCAACACTGGAACGCATGAAATTGTCCGTTAAGGACTTGGAGCCCTGCAACCAGACGATATACGACTTCTCTGGAGAAGGACTCACCCCCGCCGGATTGATCAAACTGCCAGTGACGACGGGTACAGCGCCTGCAACAAGGACATTACTCGCCACTTTTGTAGTGGTCGATTGTCCTTCGGCTTACAATGCCGTTATTGGAAGGCCTATACATGTTGATCTACGGACCGTCATCTCTATGTGGCACTTGGCCATGAAGTTCCCAACAGACGCGGGGGTAGGACGCGTGTCGGGGAACCAGAGGGAAGCCAGGGAGTGCTACAACGCCTCAATCACAAAGACGAAGAATGGAACGTCGAAGAGCACTACCTCAAATAGGTTGCAGATGGCAGTTGAAACACAAGCCCAATCCGGTGATGAAGTCACCAAATAGGGTGTTGCCCAAAGTGAGGATAGAGACTTAGATCCTCGCTTTGGGGATTTTGAAGAAAATGTTGGACCCGTCGAGGACCTGGAGGAGGTCCAACTCGACAAAGAAGACCCGACCAGAGTCGTAAAGGTTGGGAAAAACTTAGAGCCTACCACGAAGCACGCACTGGTGGAATTTTTGCGAAAGAACCAGGAGGTTTTCGCCTGGTCGCATAAAGACATAGCTGGGATAGATCCTGCAGTTATCAGCCATGTCCTGAATATAGACAAGACCTTTCCACCCGTGCAACAAAAGAGAAGGCTGCTCGATAAAGATAGATCGAGAGCCTTAAAAGAAGAAGTTGAAAGACTAAAGGAGAATGGGTTCATCAGGGTGGCATTTTATCCATCGTGGGTCTCCAATCCAGTGCTGGTTCCGAAGCCTAACGGCAAGTGGCGGATCTGCGTGGATTTTACAGACCTCAATAAAGCCTGCCCAAAAGACTGCTTCCCACTCCCAAGGATCGACCAGCTGGTCGATGCAACTGCAGGGCACGAGATCCTCTCGTTCATGGATGCATATTCGGGCTACAACCAGATTAGCATGCATCCCCCCGACGAGGATCACACCAGCTTTCGAACCGATACGGGCTTATACTATTACAGAGTAATGCCCTTCGGACTGAAAAACGCAGGTGCGACTTACCAATGGCTAGTCAACCACATGTTTAAGGAGCTGATCGGAGTAAACATGGAGGTATACGTGGACGACATGCTGGTAAAGTCTAAGAAGGCAGAAGGACATGTGAGGGATTTACAAAAGTGCTTTGATGTGTTGAACAAATACCAAATGAAGTTAAATCCCCTCAAATGTTCCTTCGGAGTTGGATCAGGGAAGTTTTTGGGGTTTATTGTAAATTCAAGAGGAATCGAGGCCAACCCCGACAAGATAAAAGCCCTGATCGACACGAAGTCGCCAGAAAGGATCAAAGATGTACAAAGCTTAACCGGGAGGATCGCAACCCTAAGTAGATTTATTTCGAAATCAACCGACAAGTGTGTCCCTTTTTTCAATCTACTTAGGGGAAATAAGACGTTCGAATGGACAGAAGACTGCGAGCAAGCGTTCCAAGCCTTGAAAGCCCATATGGCGCAACCTCCCATCTTATCAAAGCCAATCGATGGAGAAACTTTGTTTATTTACCTGGCGATTACTGAAGTTCCTGCTAGCGCAGTACTAGTGCGAGAGGAAGAAGGTGTACAAAAAGCAGTCTACTATGTTAGCAAGAGACTGATCGGGGCAGAATTGAGATATCCACCAATCGAGAGGTTAGCATATTGCTTAATCCTGGCCTCTAGGAAGTGGCGCCCCTACTTTCAAGCCCATCCTATTACAGTTCTAACTGACCAGCCCCTTCGGCAAGTCCTCCAAAAACCAGTGGCGGCTGGGCGATTATTAAAATGGGCAGTCGAATTAGGGCAGTTCGATATAACTTATTCACCGCGAGCAGCAGTCAAGGGACAAGTCTTGGCCGACCTTATTGCAGAGTTCACCGAACTCCCAGACAGCGAACAGTGCGAACAGCCTAAAGCGCCTGAGCCTCAAGACAAAGCTCCTTCGTGGAAGTTATTCACAGATGGGTCATCCAACGAATCCCACGCTAGAGCGGGAGTGATATTGATAACGCCGGAAGGGCATCGATTTCACTGTGCCATCAGGTTCGACTTCACCGCGTCAAATAATGAAGTGGAATACGAAGCACTCCTCGCTGGGTTGAGAATGGCGAAAGATATGAGCATAAAGACGCTTGATATCTACAGTGATTCACAGCTGGTGGTGAATCAAGTTCTAGGAGAATATCAAGCACGAGGCTTAAAAATGGTGGCCTACTTAAACAAAACAAAAGACCTGCTAGCCCAGTTCACTAAGTACACCCTCCAGCAAATACCGCGAGATCAGAATTCAAATGCAGATGCCTTAGCCAAACTCGCGAGCGTGAAGGATGCTGACACTTTGAACATTGTGCCAGTAGAAAGACTGAGTAAGCCAAGCATACAAGCGGTCGAATCCAGTATGGAGATTCGAATGGAAGATACATGGATGACACCTTATTTGGAGTATCTGACAAATGGTACGCTACCAGCGGATAGAAACAAAGCCAGAACCCTACAAAGGCGAGCTACTAGGTACATACTGGTCGATGGCATTATGTACCGAAGAGGATATTCCTTGCCACTGCTCAGATGCGTTACACTAGAAAAAGATAAGGAACTCATGAAAGAGGTGCATGAAGGCTTCTGTGGGGATCATGCTGGGGGGCAGAGTTTGGCAAAGAAGATTCTAAGGCAAGGCTACTTCTGGCCAACTATGAACGAGGATTCGATGGAGTTTGTACGAAGATGCGATAAATGTCAAAGATTCTCCAAGATTCCACGAGCAGCTCCAAACGAATTAAAACAGATGCAAAGTCTGTGGCCTTTTGTAGTATGGGGGATAGATTTGATTGGATCCCTACCTACAGGGAAAGGCGGAGTAAAGTACGCAGTCGTAGCAGTCGATTACTTCACCAAATGGGCCGAAGCTAAACCGCTCGCTACCATCACGACCAAGAAAGTCCTTGACTTTGTTATCAAGAACATTATCTATCGATATGGTTTGCCTAGAAAGATAGTTTCAGACAACGGAACCCAATTTGACAGCGATTTATTCACCGATTTCTGCGAAAGACATGGAATCATTAAAAGCTTTTCTTCAGTTGCACACCCCCAGGCGAATGGGCTGGTCGAAGCCGTGAATAAAACTCTTAAAGATACCCTGAAGAAGAGGCTTGAAGAAGCTAAGGGAGCGTGGCCAGAGAAACTGCCTGAAGTCCTTTGGCCGTATAGAACGTCTCACCAAACAGCGACAGGACGTACCCCATTTTCCTTAGCCTATGGATATGAGGCAATGTTGCCTATCGAATTAGATCCCCCCCTCACATCGACGCCTAACATACGACCAGGACCAGAACAGCCAACTGATGATGGAATCCCTAGACTCGATTGACGAGATATGGGAGAAGGCTCAACTCCGAGTTGCTGCATACCAACAAAAAGTCGCCCGGTACTTTAACTCCAAAGTTAAAGAAAGAAAATTCAACGTCGGAGACTTGGTGCTACGACGAGTTTTCTTAAATACCCGCGACCCTACTGCTGGAGTACTCGGACCTAACTGGGAAGGACCTTATCAGATTGAAGAAGTCCTTCATCCGGGCACCTACAAACTTGCACGCTTAAACGGAGATCTCGTTCCACGTTATTGGAATGGAGAACACCTGCGCAAGTATTATCAGTAAATAGTCCTTTTTAAAGGACTGGCTTGTATTAATTTTTCTTTTTACAAGTTTAGCAAAGAGGGTAAGCCACGCTGTATGGCTAATCGCTTGTATATGTAAGATTCTATTTCAGAATCACTCGTAAAGACATGTTTAGTCCATTTTTAATACGAGATTATAAGGGACTGTGCGCAGCCAGTCATTCTTGCCAACCTTTGTGAATTTATATTCACAAGTATTTGTTCATTACATGTGTTGTTTTGCTGTATTATAAGTATTACTTTATCACCCGAGCAGAAATGTTCGAACAGGTCGTGGTCAAGGCAAGTGACCAAGGAGCTAAAGCTCCTCGATCACTTGGGGGGCATATAAGGACATTGATAGCAAAGCGTACCATGAGGTTTGTAAACACATGAACAAAATGAGTGAAAGCATGCTAAGGTACTTAGAGTATTTTTCAAAATTTATATTTTGTCAAATCAAGCCAAAGTACTATGCTAAGTTCGGTCATACGGACAAATGTTATAATAAAAGAAAATGTTATAACATCATGCAATCTTTTACACCGCAAGCATCACTGCTTGGATGTAACTATCCAAATAAAAGAAAAAGTTTACTGCTCGAGTAGAAAAGTTTACAATAAAAATATTGTCTTTACATCACGACCTGTGGGTCGTGTAATCAAAAGATAGAGAAAATAATAAAAAAGCTCAAGAGGCACTGGGAGCAGGAGGGTCGTTATCAACATTCTGATTGGTCGCGTCCTCAACGACCCCTTCTTCTTCAGCACCAGCCAAGCTTGGGGAAGCAGGGATCCTCGCTCTTGCCTCCTCTTCAGCCAGTTGAGCAGTGCAGCTAGCCAGCTCAGCAGTCCTGACATCTTCTGAAAGATAGCTGAAATCGGCGCCCTGATTGTGTTTCCAGAAGTTATAAAAACACCGGAGCGTCGTCTTCTTATACCTTTCCAGATTCTTGGAGTTGTCGAGCCTCAGCTGCTCCACTTGGCCCTCGAGAGTAGCGATGGCCTCGTCCTTGGACTTAAGCACCTCTTCCAACCTCTTGATTTCGCAAAGATGGGTTCGGATGGCATCTTGATAATCCTGCCTCTGCTTTATTATAGCTGCCTTTGTAGCTTCAGCCTCTGATAGCTTTGTCACCGCGGCATCCCTCTGTTGAGGCATCGCCTCCAACTCCTTTGCGTGCCTGGCCTCTGCAGCCGAAAGTTCCTCAGCTGCCTTCACCTGGTGCCTCTCGATAGCCTTTGCCCCAGCCTGTTCGATGGTGGCTTGGGTGCGGGTGCGAACAGTGGTGGCAGACAGCAAAGCCTGAGGACAGAGGATAAAAGTTAGAACCTGTGGAAAAGACTAAAAGACTGAGGCCAAAAAGATAAAGAAGTACTTACGCTGGCTATTTCGTTCAGGGTTCTGTTCAGAATTAGGTCGACAGTCATATTCTCTACCTCAACCATTGCATCCTTGACGCGGTTATTTGTCCCGATGTGCGCAATACGGTCTTTGGCTGCTCGTACGGCACGGCTCGAGAGTTTGGCCCCAAGAGTTTCTCCCCGCTTTTCTTGTTCCCTTCTGGGCACGACCGAAGGAGGATTCATTGGAGCAGGAGGAGTCTCCTTCTCAACAGGGGCCGGAGGATGAGCAGAAGTTTGCCCAGTAGGCACGCCCCTAGGATGGTCTTCTGTTCGACTCTTTTTTGCAGGTCCCTGGCTCATCTCGCCAGTGTGTCTCCGTGACGACTTTCTCCGAAGCTGAGGAACTTCCTCTTCCTCCTCAGCCTGGTATAAGTCGAAGACGTTGGGAGTGGCCATATCTGCACATAAGTAAAAACATGCAAAGGATAAAGATAATAGCAGATGAAGACTCTTTATCAAAATGAAAAAGAAGGTCACAAAGTTAGTACCCGAGCTACAACTACTGGTCGCTATACTATTGACTCTATTAGTCACACACTCACTATCTGGCATGAAGAAGTCTAGCCCTAGATTTGGAGTATAAGTAAAGTTGCCCTCCCCGTCAAACAAATGACAGGGAATTGGCAAACTATTTAAAAGCAAAATAATTTTACCGTTCTCATCAGAGGATTCCCCCAGATCCACAACTGGCTCTTTGGCCTTTTGTTTCCCCTTGCCTTGGGGAGCAGAAGGCCTTTCTGTGGAAGGATTGCCCGTGGGCTCCCTGATTGTAACCCCCGTTGGCCTCCTTCGAGGAGGAGACGCAGGAGGTTGCTGCTCGGGAACCCCCTCGGCAGTGGCATCATCTACCACGGACCCTCTTGTTTCATGGCGAGGAGCCAGGAGGCCGGACAGCCTCAAGTTTTCATCATGTCTGGTGTTGGGGTCGGACGTAACCATGGGCCTGAAAGACAAAGTACAGTTTGAGAAAAATGAAAGGAGACTCTTTGATTAAAAATATCGACCAGTCAAAGACGGCACTTACCCCCTCGAGCGAAGGCCAGGTTGTTGCTGATTATGTCCGGTGTAAGGAAGTACTCCTTACTGTACTGCCCCATGTTCGATATGTGCATAGTATCACTCAGGAATGTCCGATTTGTCTCCTGGTGACAGAAGTGGAAGAAACCCGTTCCATATTGTTGCGGGTAGGATTTAAGGTCAGAAAGATAATTGACCTCGTGGGGAGTAGGTTCTGGCCATTTTTTAAGTTTGTACAGGATATAGAGTGCGGCGAGCATTCTATATCCGTTTGGAGTAATTTGGAAGGGGGCGACATCGAAATAATTAGCCACCCCCTGATAAAAAGGATGTAGAGGGAGGAAAGCCCCCGCCTCTATGTGATACCGAGACCAGGCGCTGTATATACCTCCGGGAAGGTTAGCCCTTTGGTCAGCGGCAGGAAGTTTGATGGTGACCCCTGTGAGGGGATACTTCTTGAAATAGTTAGCAACCATCCAAAGGGTCACTATGCTGGTCGGGGAAATATACCACTCGACATCAGGAAAATTTTGATGCCGAGGGCGGGCTCTAACTTGGATGTTAGGGTCAGGGACAGGATTGTCTCGACCGTTGGTCGAGGGAGCCCTAGCCTGCGAATCAGGCTGGGCAAGAAGGTTTGGACAATCGGCAGATTCAGGTCTTTTCTTGCCTACAGATTTGGAACAGGCCATTTGAGGAGGAGAAGGACGAGGTCTGGATGAGGATCGAGAAAAAGGAATCTCGTGGATTCAGCCGGCCGGTTGTTCTTCGCCTTCGAGCAGCTGGGCGAGAAGATCGTCGTCGATGGGCCGTTCACCTCCCCACAAATCTGGCATCAATGTATGGAAACAGAAGAATGGGGAGGTGAGGATAAAGAATTTTAAAAGGCTTTTTAGAATAACGCTGGTCGAGTATAAAAGCCAAGCTTTTATACAACAGCATTCTAACAAAAAGCTAAATTTTTTCGCACGAACAGTTTGAAAAACGGATCAAAGGGTGAAAGTAAAAGGTTTTTTTTTTAGAAAAAAAGCTTTTTCAACTCCCCTTAGGGCGGGAAAAACCTATTTTCCAACTAGCCTAAAGATTGAAATTTTACTTCGATTTTACGTCCTAAAAGTATGATCCTAACTATCAAACTAACTCATAAAACATTCTACTCACAAGCGTCTCAAACCAGAAGCAGATGAATTCAAACAGTCAACATACAGGAGCATGCATCATGAAAATTTGAAGCATAAGAATTCGAAAACTTACCAAGAAAATGATCGTGGAGATGGAAACAGGGTCTTCGGAGGTCAAGGAACTCTCGGACTGAGTCTTGAAAATGCAGAAGAACGGTCCCTGGAGAAGGTTAAAACTCTGGTTTTTAGGGTTTCTTGAGAAGACAATGGCGTGCGTAAAAAGAAAAGGAAGATTTTGAAGGTATTATATAAGTTTGTCTGTGGCATTAAAAAAGGTGTAATCATCAGTTTCCCTTTTTTCGAAGTATGGGGAAGCGGAATGGCCGTCGAATTATTACTGGGGAACCGAAAAGTCATGATTAGACAGAAGTAGGTTACTTTTTCCAAGAACACACGAAGGGTTCTGACACGTATGGTGGGGTTACCGAAGAGTCGTTCGCTCAAAAGTTTATTTATTGCTCGTGATAAATAAATTTGGGGGGCAAATGTTATCCAAAAAATTAGCATTGATGACGTGGCAAGTGATCCCTGGACACGTGGCTAACACCTGGAAGAGCTCTGCTAGGGTATCGACCAGAGGACGTACTAGAAGCAGTAAGCAGCCCAGTCTTACTTGCGACCAGTCTGGTCGATAGTTCTGCATGCAATGTCATATTACTGTAAAGATCTTTGTAGATCCCGAATTTAACTCACACAATCTCCTGAATATCCGATTATTTAGGAGATAATATTGGCAAATAAATCATGTAATCCCCCTTGAGCCTATAAATAGGAAAAGATAGCTCAAGGAAGGGACTTTTGGCTTTTGAATTATTTGAGATTAGAGTAATTCTCCTTGGAATATTGTATTGTTCTTCAGAGGTTAGTGAAACTCATTGAACCCTTGTTCTCTGATCACTCCTTTGATTCCTATATCAATAACAGTCTAAGTGGACGTAGGTTATTACCAGATCCTGGGGCCGAACCACTATAAAAATATCGTGTTCTTATTACTTTTTGTAATTACGTTCTTCTCAACACATTCATTCATATCAATCATATTCTGACTCCGTGTCAGTTGACCAAATTCTAGGTCAACAATTTCTAACTTATTATTTTAAATATTTTCTAATTAGTTTACGAATACAAGTCCATATTCGGCTGACGAAATCAACGAGATACGGGATGAGTGGACTGAATCAATGATGGCGTATCTCAATTAGCAAATGAGCAAGTGGCTGAGGAAATTTTAGTTTAAGTAGGTTTAACACTTACAAATTTAGAACACAAGAGTACATATATTAACTTTGATATTTTAATTACTTTTATAGTTTTGATCACAAATGTTAACTCTAGATAAATGTTTATAAAAACTTATACTGTTGTTTTTCTGTTCATACTACTGTTTTTCTGTTTCTGCTGCTGTTTTTCTGTTTCTGCTGCTGTTTTTATGTTTCTGCGGCTGTTTTTTTTTTTATCAAAATAGGCCAGGGAAATTGGCATAAACATTTGTAATTTCTCTGGTTAATACTTCATGTGACAATGCCCAACTGACGCAAAAAATACTCGTTTTTAACATTTGTGGCAGTGCCCCACTGACGCAAACGCCTGGCATTTGCGTCATGGGCAATTGCATCACATATTAAACTGACACAAAAACTCAACTGTGGCAGTGCTAAACTGACGCAAATGTCCTTTTTTGTTGTAGTGTATGAGGATTTGTGTTATGTTATTCCTGCATGTGGTATTATTATTTTGTTGGGTTGCATGCATGAACTCATTAGAAAAAGAATAAGGTTTTATAAGGCTGTATGTGAATATGTATTAGTTATGTTCTTTGAATTATTTGTATAATAAGAGCATGATAGATTTGTGAATTATTGTGTTTATGAAACATTAATGATCTTGTATGAATTTTATGAGGCATAAGGTAAAAGATAAAATTCATGGTGATTGATGCTTGCTGATTTTGTGATTAAAAGGTGAAAAGATTGATGAAATAAGGATATGTATGCATAAGAATGACTAATGATATGTGGTGTTTGTGAAAATAAAATGGTGCTCTAATTCACAATTAAAATGATTTTTTGCACAAATAATTACCTACAGATTTTTTTTTGTTATATTTTTGAGAAAATATGAGTTTTAAAAATAAGGATGGTGATTTTAATGATAAATGTGATTGCTAGAATTTTTGTTTAAAAATATAAAGTGTGTTTCAATAAAAGGAATTTGATTGGTATTTTGAAATAAATTAATAACCTAAACATTGGTAAAATTTAAAAGTGATATTTTTAACTTAATATGAGTGGTTATTTTACAAGTTATGATTTTCTTTAATTATATTAAGAAAAATGTTTGATTTAATTCACTTGTGATTTTTAAATAATGGCTGAAAGTTTAGTTTAAAAAGTTTTAAATAGTTATTTAATTTTCACATATGAATTTGTGTTACATAAAATTAAGTCTTAAAGTAATTCAAGCAAAAGTATATATATATTTTTTTGGTCAAGAAGAAATAACCTTCATTGAACAAACAAGCAAGTACAACCAAGGGCAATCTGCCCAAAAAAGAACCAGAATACAACCAACAATCTACAACCTCACTCTACATACAAGAAAGCTTCCTTAAGAAAAGCTTGAGATGAGGAAGAGCCTTCCTACTATGAACACTGAATAATCTATATTGGACTAAGGTAATTACATCTTTAGCTATGCAATTAGCTGTTAATGAGAAACCATCATAAATGCATCTATTCCTATTTCTCCAAATTTGATACGCCACAGCTGCAAGATTCATATTAATAATCATGCTCATACTGTCATTATGCCCACAATTGAGCCTCACAGTCCAGTCCGAGAACCTCGTGGCCCAAGCGCGAAAACCAAGCCAAGAAAAGATGCAAGACAAGATTCTCTTGGATAAACAGCAATCAAAGAACAGATGGTTATGGCTCTCCCACTGGTCTTCCCAAACCGGGCAGAGAGAGCTATCAAGAGGAATGGTGCATTTGGCCAAGTTGTCTCTAGTTAGGAGGAAAGAGTTAACCACCATCCATAATAAAAACCCGTGCTTAGGGAGAGTAGTACGACACCAGACCGCATTCTTATAGGCCACAATTTGCTGGTTTAGGGAGTTGTTATACAGCTTTGATGGCCTGAATGTCCCAGAAAGACCAGCAGCCAAGACCTCTCCTTCACTGAATCTGTTTCTAAGATGGCAAAGTTTGCGCCAATACCAGCTACTGTCTTGCTTCAAAACATAGTTCGAAAAGTTAACCCCCTTTAGGTAAACATGCTGAATCCACTTGACCCAAAGAGAGTCTTGTCTAGTAGAGACAACCCAAACATACTTGGCAAGAAGTGCTCTATTCCAGCTAGCTCCATCCCTAAGCCCAAGCCCTCCATAAGCCTTAGGCATGCAAACTTGATGCCAAGAAGCTAAATGCAATTTACTACGAGTTCCCGAGGCCCCCCAAAGAAACTATCTACACAACTTCTCAACCTCCTTGATGATGCTTTGAGGTAAAATAAACACTAACATCCAGTAGTTTCTCAATCCAAATAGAACAGTTTGAATGAGCAGTAATCGGCCAGCATAAGACAAGTGTTTACTAGACCAGGAAAATAGTTTTATTCTCATTTTTTGGACTATAAATTCACAGTCCACATGCTTCCATTTAGTAGGCCTCAAAGGCACCCCAAGATAATGAAGAGGGAAAGACCTTACTGGAAGTTGAAGAACCTGCATTATCTCAGTCCTATCAGCTGCATTAACCCTCCAAAATAAATCTGAGACTTCTTAGTATTAATAGTCAGCCCAGATGCTTCAGTAAACTTCCTAAGAGAGTCCTTAAGAACATTAACAACCGCAATAGAGCCATTGCAAAACAGGATTGCATCATCTGCAAAACACAAGTTTATGAGCTTCAGGCTCTTACACATAGGGTGAAATCGAAATGAAGTGGATCTGGCATCCAGTTGCAGACATTTGGTCATGTACTCCATAATGAGAAAAAAGAGAAGAGGGGACATAGGATCCCCTTGGCGCAGACCTTTTTCCCCCTTGAAACTGCTTTGAACCCGACCATTAATCAATAAAGAATAGGAAGTACTCCTGATACAATTCATAACCCAGCCAATAAACTTCATTGGAAAACAGTAGGCCTTCAAGAGATTTTCCAAAAACTGCCAATCAACCGTATCATACGCCTTGCTAAGGTGAATTTTAATTGCACAACGAGGAGAAGTAAGAGCTCTGCCATAATTCTTAATTAAATCTTGAAGAATCATGATATTGTGAGCAATAGATCTACCACGAACAAACGCACCTTGATTAGATTGAATGAGATAGGGAAGCACCACTGCCAGCCGAGAACACAACAACTTAGCCATGACTTTATACAAGGTCGAGCAACAAGCAGTAGGTCTGTAATCAGAGGCCCTAGCTGGATTAGAGACTTTAGGAATCAGGGATAAAGTTGTTTCATGAAGCTCTTTAGGAAATTGGCCTGTAGAGAAACCATGAATGATTGCTGAGCATATATCCTGACCAATCTCCTTTCACATAGACTTGAAGAAGCCGGAACCATAACCATCAAGACCAGGCGATTTAGTAATAGGAATACTAAACATAGCAACTCTTATTTCCTTAACGGAGAAAGGTTTTAAAAGTATATTTTTTTCCCACACTTAAAATTTATGTTTTTCTCACATTAGTTATGTAATTCTATTAATTAAAATTAAATTGATATTTTTCTAAGGAAACATGGTAATCATAGGTATTTTTTTTTTAAATAAATTTCAAGCCTTTGTTATTTCTTTGTAATTTGAAAATAATAAATGGATTTATCACATATATTCTTAATGGCTAAATAAAATTGTTTTTATGAAATAAAAAGAATGCATTGGGAGATTTAATCAACCTAGTAATTTTAAGAAGATAAACAATGGTAAACAAAACACATGCTACAAGTCTATTATTTTTAAAACGATAGAAGTAAGACGCATGGAATTATCATTTTAAACGCCACATTTACGCAATGTTTCCACGTATGCATGTTGCATGCAAATTCACTTTTACGTCAAAAATAATGTCTATTATGCAACCATGTAGTTTTTATAGAAAGATCATGCATGCAATATAGGTAGAATGAGCATTATTCTTTTATGACCTTATTATGTGTAATTAAGCATATTTGTATATTGTGTGTAACTCCTACCATGTGTGCATGGCCCGTGCACACATGAGTTATAAGAGAGGGCAAAATAGTAATTATATGAAGCTAAGGAATGTCGTTTTGATTATGGTATAGGCTCGTTGAGAAGTTGTGGTTTTACTTAGCTTGGACCTGAGGTAAGGAAGTTAGATAGAGCTTATGAATGTTATATTATGAATGGTAAGACTGTTGTGTGAATGAAATGTTATGAATTTTTTTTTTTTTTGCTAACCCAGGGTATCAGGGGCCCCACCCCCACTAATCCCTGGAGGCCCTGGTGCCAAGTGGTAATTACCACTTGAGCGATATCAGCATGCCCAGAGGTCCATCCATTAGTGGATGACCCTCCTTGGACCGCCCTGACCATCGCTTCAGCCGGAGATCGCCCCAGTGGCCCCCTGAGGTTTAATGACTCAGTGGGGAATCGAATCTGTGAGGGATTATCTCCTCAAGTTCGCCCTAACCAACTGAGCCACCCCTTGGGGTTAAATGTTATGAATTATGAATGCCATAATGTGATGATATGTTGGCTTGTATGAATATTGTATGATATGAATGGATGTTAGCGTGATGAACGCGACACATCAAAATGGGTTGCTAAGGATAAAGAAGACGTAACCCGAGTTACTAAGGATATGAAGACGTAACTCCATGGGCGGACGCGCAGAGGTTATTCAAGGACCAGAGACTCTTGTTTACCTCAAAGGGTGGCATGGACAAGTTAGTGGGCCATGTTCACAAGGAATTGTTTATGATTATGTTATGATGTTTGGTGATGCTTATGATTTTGTTATGATGTTATAATGTTTATGATATGATGGTGGCATTATGTTGACATGGATATGCTTATGTTTATGATATTGATGCCAAATTTTATGATGATGTTATGATGTATAAAGATGAATGACAGTGTTTGTAATTTGCTGTTGTTTACCGAGATTTTCAGAAACCACACTAATGGGTATTAGATAAGAATAATGATATGGAAAGTAGAAGATTAACACGGGATTTTTACGTGGTTGGGGCGTTAATGAGCCTTAGTCCACGAGTTAGTTGTATTAGAGCTTGGAAAGTCTTTTACAATGGAGTTTCTCTCCATGTTTTGACAGAGTAACTGTATACAAGTCGAAGAGAGGGTCCTTTTTTCAGTGTTCTATCGCCTGTATTTATAGGCTCATGGGAACACTGGGTCTGGGCCGGGTATGACCCGGGCCCATCAAAGATGCGAATGCTCATGGCTTCTCTGGTGGAAGCCCAATATAAAAGATAAAACATACATAAATTCAAGACTAATTAAGGCCCAATAGGGCGTCCCAAGAACTAGGTTTTGCCCCACAAAACGGTGCTTTTGGTCTGGACACTTTGAGTTACGAGGCTGATTCAGGGGACTAAACCAGTCAGAGTACGTGTCAGTGCAGGTCTGAAACAGCGGCGTGTAATCCCGAGGTGGCCTTTTCCGCAGGTGAAAAGTGGGGACAACCCCCACGCGTCGTGGGGCGGCTTCAGGGTCATGGATGCTTTTCCTTACCAACCGGGGACGACCTGATCTGGGTTCGTTTACCTTTGTCCCTCTTCGTTTACCACAGGCCCAGACCGTTTACCAGACTCCGAGACCGTTTTACGTATACTTCAACGGTATTCTGGGTTGTCTGTACGTCTCCCAGACAACTGCCCTAGATCAACATCCCGGATACCGTCCGGGCCTAGAACCGCGCTAGGGCCGGGCCCCTTGGATATTCTTGTACCAAGTGGGCTTTCCCTGGGCCCACATTTGAACACCCAGACCATGGGCCTAGACCACCGTCCCGGGCCCACGTCAGGAAATGGGGATAACATTTACCCCCTAAGCCTTCGCCTGGGGACAACAGGTGGAGGCTTGCCTTGCTCCCGGACGATCCACGGTTGCCTTCCCAGTTCCTGCTTGGAACCGTGGGTCCGTGACAGAGGGCAGTGACGTTGGCCGTATGCTGGCCCCAGACCATTTACCAGTGTCCAGGTACGTTTACCTAAGTCCCACTTCGTGATATGGGTACACGTGTCACCAGGTGACTGCTGCATGGATGGGTCTCGACCTTGAAAGGTCGCCTAGCCATCTCAAGGGTCGTTAAGCCTAGGCTAGTGTGTTAGCACAGATCTCGAAGCGTCCCATCTGCACGGGGGTCCATCATTAATACTTCTGTGTTGAGGTGGACCGTAGGATAGGGCGACCTTTGGCATCCGCTCATAAATGCCCCTGGACAATTCTGGACCGTCCGATGGGGGAACACATGTCCGTTGAATCAGAGGCCAGGATTTGGGCCTTTATAAATATCCCACAGACGCTCATTTGACATTTTTACACTCTCGAGCCATCTTAAGAAATGATCAGCTTTGCCCAAGCTTTGCATGTCCGATATCGCCGGCGACATCCACCATCGTCTGCTAATTCTACGCCGTCGTCTATTCCCTACGGCCCCAGCGTCTGCCTATCCGCCTCAGAACTTGTCCTGTGTCTGTCCTATCGACGAATTGCTGAACCAGCTTCACCATTTCAAGAATGAAGTTCTGCCGTTCTTACCACCGAACAACCACCATCTTCTACGACCAACAACTCGCAGTAAGTCCTTCTAACCCTCTTGATGAATATATGAACTTAGGCTGTTCTTTTAATTCACATGTTTAGGCTGCTAGAATCTGATTACATTTAGGAGTTGTTAGGAAGGCCGCTTAGTTTGGGTTGCTTCGTATCCAGATGCTTCCCGGACAGATGGCGGAGCCTTAGTAGCTCTTTTTCCGTTCCCGATCAGGGTATCGTGGTTCCTTGGTGATCCCAGACCCGATCCGAAGGGCGAAGGGGCTCCAAGCAGTCCTTAGGAGACCCCCTGTACCTTAACCAACTTTCTTGGGTTTAGGTACTGACTACTTGGCTTTCTTTCTTTGTTCCCAGATCATCAACTATGGAAACGAGCGTCACTCTCCATTCAGAGGAAGAAGTCAACAGGGCCCCGATCGTCATCTCTGGGTCCCGGACACCCAAGGGTAACAAGTGGGAAATGGATGCGATGCCCAACCTGTTCCTGAATTACCGGATGATGTACCTCCTGGAGAAGCGTCTGGGCATAGAATCCACCCCCGGACTCTTCCACAACTGCATGGCCAGGAACAAGGAGCAGGCACACACGTCCGTAGAGAGATTCGGGGCCTGGAGCACCAGCAACATCAGCGCGGGAAACACGCTCCTGCTCCACGATTATTTCGTGCGATTCTTGACGTATGTGGGGATCGCGTCGTTCCAACTCCTGCCACAAGCGTACTTGCTACTCGCAGGATGGCGAGTGTTCTGCATTGCGCAGGAGATCGCAGAGCCGACCCCTGCAGAAGTCTTATATTTCAACATGATGGAGCCGCAGGTCAACGTCAAGGATAAGACCTTGGACGGCTTCTACAGACTGAAGCCGCGAGGTAGCTACCCCGCTCCCACCAGCTCCTGGAAGCGTCCCTCGGACGTCCGTCATTATTAGTTTATGACGTCCAGGTTCCTCGTGGAGAAGAACCCTACACTGTTGCTAGACTTCCAGCGAGTGGGTAAGTGATTCCCCGATCCTTTTTCTCTTTGTTTTTATTCTCTTTTTCTCCGTTTCTCATCATGTTCCTCCGGGTGGCAGGACCTTTTGCTCAAACTCCCCTCACCAAGTTCATCATGGAACAGAGGAAGTTTTACTCTGGGCTGAGCGCGGATGACCTGGACATAGGTGGCTACGTTAACATGGACAACCTCCGAGTGGTTGGGATGCTCACGGCCACCCAAACCATTGTCATCCTGAACCTTCGGGGCATCTCCTGTGAGAAGAATGTTGCCGTCCCGGAACAACTGGCCTTGGACCACATTGCATAAGTGGAGAAGGCGGCGTGAGCTGACGCGGCCCAGTGAAAGAAGGATCAGGCCCAGACGGAGGCAGCCTCTTCGGAGGAGCTGGAGGAGCTCTTCGAGGACGCCCTACCGAACACGGGGACTCCTGGGGCTAGCGTATCGGGGCGAGGTAACTCCCCTTTAATCTTTACTTATGCTCCCTAAGTCGGGGACTTAGATAGGGATAGGCTAGTACTCCGAAGCCCTGCATTCGGGGCTGATGGGGAGACGAGACCTTCGACTCCCATCCCCGTAGGCTCGGAGGTTCTTATGTTTTTATCCGGGTTCCTTCAGTATGGGAATTTCCTGAACCCGGACGACATGGGGGACCGAGTCCATTCCTTCGCTTTAGAAGAGTTGAGTCGCGCCCGGGGCACAGATGAGGGTTCGTCCCGGGTCATTATTAGTTTTGATGTTGATATTTATTTTTCTTTTTCTTTTTTGTCTGGTTTGCAATACTAATTCCTTTTTCTGTGCTTTTGTAGGAGACTCCGGCATGTCTACTCCCGCCAGCGAAATGAGGCAGCTCCTCAAGAATAGGGCGGCCAGGAAAGCTTCCAGGAAAGCAAACGAGGCGAAGGGCCCAGAACCCAGCCTCAACAAGGATGCGTCCGGGACAGAGCTTCGTCCTGGTGGGGGAGCCCTTGCCGTGGTCCCCATTCAAGCCGTGGAGCTGGCTGCAGTCTCCGGCCCCACCCAACACCCGGTAATAGAATTGGAGGCGGGTGTAGCGGCCAGTCAAAACTCCAAAAAAAAGGGCCTGGATGCCTGCGCTGAAGAGGCCAAAATCGGGAAGAGGCCCCAGATGAGGCGGCCTGGCTCGGCCGATGAGTCGCACGGCGAGAGTCGGCTCACCGTGAGAGAGATCCCCACTGCGCCAGTCCTTCCAGTACGTCCAACTCTACTCGAGGAGGGGGAGGCTGTTGTACGGGAGGAGCAGTCTCGGATGATCAACCGGACCTGGGGAAATGATCGAGGCTGGAGGGACAAAACATACAGGGCCTTGACGATCTGCCGTCAAGTAGAATTTGCGGATCGTCCGGCGGCATTTAGCACCCCTCAGCGGATCATGGATCAGCCAGCCGCTGAAACGGGCTTCCGCCCTAAGCTCGGGCAAGACACGACCCCCTTGGCGGCGGACCTGTTGGACCAGGTGGGGAACACCATGTCCAACCTCCAACTCAAGCGGTATGCCACGATAGCCAACCTAGACGTGCTGTTCATTTCCCAGGCTCTCTGCCATCAGGCCACCGCAGTAAGTTTCACTTGTCTTTTTCTTCCCCCTTCTTACTTGTTAATAAGGATTTCTCCTAACTTTTCTTTGCTCTAGGTTGACCTGCTGTCCCACCGGATTGCCGATCTGGTGGCCGAGCTGGCCATGAAGATGGAGACGACCAAGCTGGAGCTGGAGGCGGCCGCGAATCAGAGGGAGGCCGCCAAGGAGGCCCTTGCCAGGGGGACGACCCAGGCCTAGGCGGATCGTGAGGAGTTCGACCGCGTCAAGGCCGGAGTGGAAGAGGCTTTGTCCCCGAAAGAAAAAAAGGCCGATGAGAGGGCAACACTTTTGGAGGCGGCCGCAGCTCAGTCCGTCCGGGACAAGGAGGAGATCCAGACCTGGAAGGCCCAGGTCTGCGAACTGAGCGATTCTCTTCTTGAGGAGAAGGAGGCGCACGAAGCATCCTGCCGCGAGAAGGAGGAGGCAGAGGGCATGCTGGAGGTCACCTTCGAGGAGGCCATTTACATGGCTTGGTGCAAGGACAAGAGTATGAACCTCCTGGTCTTCCCCAATCTAGAATCAAAGCTGGCCGAGTTCGAGGCCAAGGAGAAGGAAGACGCGAAGCTCCTGGCGGATGAAGCCTAGGCCCGGATCCTCGCCTTGTCTCATTTTCTTTTTAATTTTGTAACTTGTTCGGACGCGTACGTGTCCAAAACACTATGTTATTTTCTCCAGCTTTCACATATATATTTCTTTTTGTTATTCCGAGTAGAGATTTCATTTTACTGCCGCGCCTGATTGATTGAGGGTTTGGTCCTAGTTCCAATGGCCTGGACTAGACCAACTGACTAGCTTGTCGAATTTTCAGACCTAACCGCCAAGTTTCTAATCCCGACTCCAACGGCCAGGGCCAACTTGGCTGAGTTTATTTTGGAACCTTGTTCTCCCTTTATCAGTTGTAGGCCAGGGCATCGTTAGCCTGGGGCGGGACCAACCTTGGGCTTGGTCCTCTTAACTTTATACCCCCGGACATCGTTCGTCCGGGGCAGGACCAACCTTGGGCTTCATCCTTTTTAACTTTATACCCCCAGACATCGTTCGTTCGAGGCAGGACCAGCCTTGGGCTTGGTCCTTTTTAATTTATACCCCCTGGACATCACTCGTCCAGGGTGGGACCGGCCTTAGGCTCGGTCCTTTTTAATTTATATCCCCCAGACATCGTTAGTCCGGGGCAGGACCGACCTTGGGCTTGGTCCTCTTAACTTTATACCCCCGGACATCGTTCGTTCGGGGTAGGACCAGCCTTGGGCTTTGTCCTTTTTAATTTATACCCCCCGGACATCGCTCGTCCGGGGTGGGACCGGCCTTAGGCTTGGTCCTTTTTAATTTATATCCCCCGGACATCATTAGTCCGGGGCGGGGCTGGCCTTGGCTCAGTCCTCTTAACTTTATACCCTTGGACATCGTTCGTCCAGGGCAGGACCAGCCTTGCGATTGGTCCTTTTTAATTTATACCCCCCAGACATCGCTCGTCCGGGGTGGGATCGGCCTTAGGCTCGGTCCATTTTAATTTATATCCCCCAGACATCATTAGTCTGGGGCGGGACCGACCTTGGGCTCGGTCCTCTTAACTTTATACCCCCAGACATCGTTCGTCCGGGGCAGGACTAGCCTTAGGCTTGGTCCTTTTTAATTTATACCCCCCGGACATCGCTCGTCCAGGGTGGGACTGGCCTTAGGCTCGGTCTTTTTTAATTTATATCCCCCGGACATCATTAGTCTGGGGCGGGACCGACCTTGGGCTCGGTCCTCTTAACTTTATTCCCCCGGACATCGTTCGTCCGGGGCAGGACCAGCCTTGGGCTTGGTCCTTTTTAATTTATACCCCCGGCCATCGCTCGTTCGGGGTGGGACCGGCCTTAGGCTCGGTCCTTTTTAATTTATATCCCCCGGACATCATTAGTCCGGGGTGGGACAGGCCTTGGGCTCGGTCCTCTTAACTTTATACCCCCGGACATCGTTCGTCGGGGGCAGGACCAGCCTCAGGCTTGGACCTTTTATAATTTATACCCCCGGACATCGCTCGTCCGGGGTGGGACCAGGCTTAGGCTCGGTCCTCTTTAATTTATATCCCTCAAACATCGTTCGTATGGGGCAGGACCAACCTTGGGCTTGGTCCTTTTTAATTTATACCCCCCGGACATCGTTTGTCCGAGGTGGGACCGGCCTTAGGCTCGGTCCTCTTTAATTTATATCCCCCGAACATCATTAGTCTGGGGCAGGACTGGCCTTGGGCTCGGTCCTCTTAACTTTATACCCCCGGACATCGTTTGTCCGGGGCAGGACCACCCTTGGGCTTGGTCCTTTTTAATTTATACCCCCCGGGCATCGCTCATCCGGGGTGGGACCGGCCTTAGGCTCGGTCCTCTTAAATTTATATCCTCCGCACATCGTTCGTCCGGCGCAGGACCAGCCTTGGGCTTGGTCCTTTTTAATTTATACCCTCCTGACATCGCTCGTCCGGGGCGGGACTGGCCTTAGGCTCGGTCCTCTTTAATTTATATCCTCTGAACATCGTTAGTCCGGGGCGGGACCGGCCTTGGGCTCGGTCCTACGGGGTTTGTTTCACCCGGACATCGCTAGTCCGAGCTGAGATTAGCCTGAGCTTGCACCCTGCTGGGTATTTGCCTATACCTGGGATACCCCCGCAAGTGAGCAGAGACTGGTCTGGGGTCACTTGAGATAGATTCTCATTGTTCGACAATATTTCTTTATGACGTTTTGTACACGCCATTTTTATTATTCGAAGGGAGGTCGCCCTGAGGTGTACACAGTTTACAATGAAAATACTAAATTGGAACATGCTCTCCCGACTACTGGTAGTATTTACGGAGATGTTCCGCATTCCAAGCTCGCAGGACTTCCGAGCCATCGAGCCGCTCTAAGCGGTATGTCCTGGGGCACACTTCGTGTTGGATCTCTTACGGCCCCTCCCAATTTGGGCCCAGAACCCCCACTCCCTGATCTTGAGTAGCAGGGAAGACTCTTCGCAAGACTAAGTCGCTAGTTCCGAACTTTCGGCTCTTGACTTTCGAGTTGAAGTGTCGTGCGATCTTGCCTTGGTACATCTTCAGCTGCACCAACGACTCCTCCCGGATCTCTCCAATGAGATCTAGTGATTCTTGGAGTAACGCGTGGTTCTGGGCGGGGTCGTACGTGTCTCTTCGGTGAGACGGGATGGTCGTCTCAATGGGGATGACGGCTTCGCATCCATAGACTATGGAGTAAGGAGTGTGGTCGGTTGATGTCCTCTCGGTCGTCCAGTAAGCCCACAACACGCGGGGCAGCTCCTCGGGCCACTTGCTCTTGCAGACCTGGAGCTTTTTCTTCAGCGTCCCTTTTAGGATTTTGTTCACGGCTTCTGCCTGCTCGTTTGCTTGGGGCTTGGAAACCAAGGAGAAGCTCTTGACAATACCGTGTCTTTCGCAAAAATCCGTAAAGTGGGCGCTGTCGAACTGCTTCCCGTTGTCAGATACAATTTCGTAGGGGAGGCCATACTGACACACTATGTTGTTGATGACAAAATCCAATGCCTTCTTGGAAGTAATTGTGTTCATGGGCTCCGCCTTAACCCACTTGGTGTAGTAGTCCACGGTGACGATGGCATACTTCACCCCTCCCTTCCTGGTTGGGAACGATCCCACCAGATCGATCCCCCACACCGCGAAGGGCCAGGGGCTAGTCATCAAGGTTATTTCTGTCGGGGGGGCCCGCGGGACTTTCGCATATCGCTAGCACTGTTCGCACTTATGGACGTAATCGATACAATCTCTTTTCATGGTCGGCCAGAAGTATCCTTGGCGCAGGATCTTCTTGGATAGATTGGGCCCAACTGTATGATCTCCGCAAAAGCCTTTGTGCACTTCATGCATGATGGTGCTTAGATCTGTCCCGGACACACACCTGAGGTAAGGCATGGATAACCCCCAGCGATAGAGTTTTCCATCCATCATGACATATCGGTGGACTTGGTACTGAAACTTCCTGGCTGCGGCCCTATCGGCTGGTACCTCCCCGGCTGTCAGATAGTGGATAAGCGGTCCCATCCAAGACGTGGAGTGATCGACGACATGGACCGCAGGGGCCTTGATGCTTAGGACAGGGAGATGGTTGACGGGGACTAGCCCGACCAGTTCTGCTTCGGCGTCGGTGGCCAGCTTTGCTAGTGTGTCTGCGAAGACATTTTGCTCTCTAGGGATCTGGCGGATGGAGTGCCTTGTGAATGCCTGCAGCATCTCTCTCGTCAGGGTCACATAAGCCGCCATTTTCTCTCCTTTAGTTTGATATTCCCCTAAGATTTTCCTGACAACCAGCTGGGAATCGCTGTAGATTTCCAAGTTCGCTGCCCCTACCTCCCGGGCCAAACGTAGCCCGACGAGGACAGCTTTGTGCTCCGCTTCGTTATTCGATGCCTTGAACTAGAAATGAAGAGCATTTTGTAGCTAGTGCCCTTGTGGTGACACCAAGATGATCCTGGCCCCGACCCCGTTCTCATTCGAGGCCCCGTCCACGAAGACCTTCCATACGGGCGCTGCGGTGACCTCGGTATCATTGTCTTCCTGAGATACCCCGGAGCATTCAACGATGAAATCGGCCAGGGCTTGCCCCTTGATGGACACTCTAGGGACATAGGATATATTGAACTGACTTAGCTCCATGGCCCACTTCAGGAGTTTTCCCGATGACTCGGGCTTTTGTAACACTTGCCACAGGGGGTGGTTGGTCAGGACCTTTATGGCGTGGGCGTGGAAGTAAGGCCGGAGCTTCCGGAATGTCATCAGCAGGCAAAAGGTCAGCTTCTCGATCAATCGATACCGAGACTCAGCGTCCAACAATCGCTTACTTACGTAGTACACCGGGAGCTGCGTCCTCTCCTCTTCCCGTGCCAGTGCTGCGCTAATCGCGTGGTCGGTCACTGCCAGATAAAGGTACAGAGGTTCCCCATCCACCGGTTTCGCCAGGATCGGAGGTTGGGCCAGGTGTTCTTTCAGTTTATGAAAGGCTTCTTTGCACTCGACTGACCATTTGAAACGCTGGCTTCCTCAAAGGACGTTAAAGAACGGGATGCACTTGTCCGTGGCTTTGGAAACAAAACGGCTCAAGGCGGCTATCTGCCCCATTAAGCTTTGCACGTCCTTATGCTTCCGGGGAGAGGGCATATCAATAAATGCCTTGATCTTATCTGAATTGGCCTCTATTCCCCGGAAGCTCACTATGAAGTCCAGGCACTTCCCGGAGGCCACGCCAAAAGTGCACTTCTTGGGATTCAGCTTCATCCCGTACTTCTGAATGACTGCGAAAGCTTCAGCCAGGTCGTCCGCATGCTTCCCGGAAGTTTTGGACTTGACCAGCATGTCATCGATGTAGACTTCCATGTTTCGCCCTAGCTGGGCCCGGAACATCCGATTGACAAGCCTTTGATAGGTTGCCCCAGCGTTTTTCAGTCCGAAGGGCATGACTATGTAGCAGTATATCCCCTTATCGGTCTGGAAACTGGTGTGCTCCTGATCTGCCACATGCATACAGATCTGGTTGTAGCCAGAGTAAGTGTCCATGAAGCTTAAGATCTCGTACCCAGACGTAGCATCTACCATTTGGTCGATCCGGGGCAGCGGGAAACAATCCTTCGGACAGGCTTTGTTGAGATCAGTGAAGTCGATGCACGTTCTCCATGTCCCGTTTGGTTTCGGCACCAAGACGGGATTGGTCAGCCACACGGGGTACACAGCCTTGCGTATGAAGTTGATTGAAGACAGCTTCTCAACTTCTAGCTTAAGGTCCTCAGCCCTCTCCGTCCCCAAAGGCCTGCGTTTCTAGTGCACCGGGGTCGCGTTTGGGTCAATACTTAACGCGTGGCAGATGATGTTGCGGTCGATCCCCGTCATGTCTAAGTGAGACCAGACCAGGATATCCTAGTTTTCCTTTACTTGGGCGATGATGGCGGCCCGAACATCCGCCGGCAGATCTTTTCTGACTTGGATAATCCGGGTTGGGTCAGTGTCGCTGATACATACCTCCTCTATCTCGTCCGTTGGCTCTAGGATGCGGTCATCCCCTATCCTCGGGTTCAAGTCATCCTCTTCCCGGACCGCCCTCTCAGTAGGTGGGGGAGGAATCGGGTCGAGGAAATCTTCAACGAGCTCGTCCCGGACCATATATATCAGCAGGGCTGACACGTGGTAGCACTTCCGGGCACTCTTCTGATCTCCCCGGACGGTGCCCACCCCTCCGTCCGTTGTCGCAAGGGAACTTCATACAAAGATGGCGGATGGAGGTGATGGCCCTGAATTCCACAAGAGCGGGCCGGCCAAAAATGACGTTGTAAGCGGTGGGCAGTTTACCACTACAAAGGTGCAGAATTTGAACGAGTGCTGCAACTCACTTCCCAATGTAACGGGCAACTGGATCTTCCCCATGGGGAGTAGAGTGTCTCCATTGAAGTCGTAAATCTGGGTTGGGCACGATGCCAGATCCGCTTCGGTCAAGCCAATGGCGACGAAGGCGGGTTTGAACAAGAGGTTGACGGAGCTCCCGTCATCCACCAACACGCGGGACATCAACTTGTTGGTAATTTGTGCATCTATGACCAGCGGGTCATGGTGTGGGAAGTGGACATTGCGGGCGTCGTCCTCCATGAAGGTGATAGGGAGGTTCATCAACTTCGGGCGCTGAGCCGGGGCCTGGACAAGGGTGCATACCTCCTGATCGTGGTCTAGTTTGCTCAGGTAGCGCTTTTGGTCATTCCTGGATGGTCCCCCCAGGTGAGGTCCGCCCGAGATGGTGGCCAAATGCCCATCCACTCGACGGGGTGCGGCCCCAGATGGGTAAGGCATTCCAGGGCCGGGAGCTGGCGCGACGGGGGCCCCTTGAGGGGCCTGCACCGTCGGCCCCTGTGCATACCCTCCCTGAGGCGGGTATGCCCTGGGTGCTCCCGAGATCGAGGGTTGTCCGGGACCTGCCAACAGGCCTAGGACTCCCACGGGCATCCTGACCCATTGGTGGAGATGCCCCAGCTTGATGAGATTTTCGATCTCGTCCTTGAGCTTCCGGCATTCTTCAGTGGTGTGGCCTACGTCCTTATGATAGGCGCACCTCTTGCCGGTATCTCTCGAATTCCTTCCCCCCTTGAACATGGGTCTAGGCATCGAGATATGGTTACCTATACTTATGCAAAGAAAATATGACACTTTTGGAAAGTCCAAAGAATTTCAAGCAAAGGCTAAAATGCAATTAGGTAAATCACTAAAAAGCACTTCGATCTGATCGAGGAACAGAGTACTTGGACTGTGAATTCAAGAACCATCAACGTGAGCATGGCATTCAATTCCAACTCACTACACCTGAAACAACACAGTAAAATGATGTTTCAGAAAGTCGGAATAGAATGTTACTAGATATGGTTAGATGAATGATGAGTTTCTCATCATTACCACTGTCATTCAGGGGCTATACAATTCAATGTGTTCTATACACATTGAATGATGTTCCACCTAAGTCTATCCAAAAGACATCCATAGAATAATGGAATGGTTCTAAACTTAGTTTACACCATTTTAGAATTTGGGGGTGTCATGCATATGTGCTCAAAAGGAAGATTGGGAAGTTGGAAACACGCTCTGAAGTGTGTATGTTTGTGAGATATTCCAAAGAGACTAGAGGTGGAATTTTCTATAGTCCAAAAGAAAATAAAACATTTGTATTGACAAATGCAACTTTACAATTTTACAAGTCTAAGAGAATAACAAACAACAAGAATCAAAGAATTGAACAAAAATCTGTGCTGCAATACATATTTGCAGAGAAGTTAAAACATTACATGACAAGGAAATAAATAAAAAGAAAAAAGACTCAATGAATCGCCTAAAAGAACATTATGTTCAACACAACCCAACAAAAATACATGAGCTTATGTGAAGTGTGAACACTGTCTAAAACAACATCCAAAATATTACACTTTTTCCTCTCTTTTTTTGGGGGAAACCTGTTAAAGCTATGAAGCATCAATAAAATTCTAAAGCTGAAAGGTGAAAGACCGAAAAGTTCATATGCAGAAAAAATATAGGGCATATCACAAAAACATACTTCAAAAGGTGCAAGACCAGGCAGCCCATCCAAATTCAGCACTGAAAATCCCATTATCAATCTGAACAGATGCTCAACAGCAGAATAAGCAGCCAAACATGCCAACGCATAATTATGAAGATTGGACCTAAAACAGAACCATTGAACTGAACATCTTTCTTAATCCTCCATATTCGATAGAAGCACAAGCCTAGAAGAACCAGATAAGAAACAGCCACCACTAAGGAGTCAACCCCACATGGTGTGTAAGCACCAAAGGAATTCTCCACTGCTTTACTCCAAAATCCATTTTCCACAGGGCAACAATACCACACCAAAGGCCCAAACGCCATATTTGTTTACTAGACTTCCCATGGAAAATTTGACTTCTCATACAGCTCCCGGATAATTCTAGGACTCCCACCTACTCCTGCAACAGAATCCACATTCAAGAAACAACAGGTCCATTATATCACCCAAAAGAAATTAAAAAATGAGGGAAAAAAACTATTTGTTCCATTTAAGTCAACTATGAACAATAATATATATATATAAATAATGGTTGAAAGATTAATCCAAAAAAAATTAATTGGCGAGAAAGATAGAATGGATCAACTATACAGAATCTATTCAACGTCTACTTGTTACTATCTAAAGAAAAAATCAACACCATATAAAATATTAATCAAACTTACTTTGAAAAGATTAATATCAAATATAAAATAAGAGATCCCAGTAACTACAGATTCTTATCTCAAACTGAGAATTTGAACACAATGGTCACTGAAACAGAATTCCATTCCAAGGAGACTTATATTCTACATATATTCATAAAATATACGAAAAAATAATGGACTTATTGCCAAAGAAAAAACATTCAATGGTAAAATTCAATACCTTCCAGGAGCTCACGAAGCTGGGGTCGGGGTCGATTTTTTTTTTGGTTACGATGGAGCTCTCGATGCAGAAGTTTTCTTGGAGACACACGAGGCCTCGTATTAAGGGGAGGCACGCCTGGGCTTGTGGAATCTAGGCCCTCGCTTGGTGCACACTCAGGGCTCTACCCCGGAATGGGTACAGAATCGTGCCTCGTGGTGACTCGCAAACAGAAGTCGCACTGGGTCGAAGGCACGCAGAGGTGGGCTCGCACCTGGGGTCACTTGGTTCGGGAGTTCGGTTCACGAGTGCCTGAGATTTGGAGCTTGTCTCGGAGAAAAAGGGTTGGGAGGATGGTGGTTAGGTGGTCGGAGCTGAGGATGATGGTGGTTACGGGAGTGGTGGCTAGGGCGAAGGGAAGAGAAAGAGAGGAGAAGGAGAATGGGAAAAAAGGTATCGGGGTAGGCTGGGTTTTTTTTATATTTTATTTCTATTACTCTACTTTTTACAAAGTATATATTATAATACATTTTCAAAAGACTTATAATTATGTGTTGTGGAAAGTAGTTTTTGGTGTAGTGTCTCTCTCTATGAAGCATTATCATAATACCAAATGGAAATAAATGCTCTGAGATTATTATTATTAATAATATCTATTTTCTTGTCTGCTTCTTTTTGATGGAGAACACTTTAAAAAGTGGTGGTCCAACTTTTAAGTCTCCTTCTCTATAGACTACTCTATCCATTAGTATATATAGTTTATAGTTGAGTGATAGAGCTTAAACATAAGATATGAAAATATCCTCCTTTCATTTTGTTTTGCTTTTAGTCTAATGGGATTTATACATATAGAGAGAGAAATTTGATAGCTTATTGTAATTTTTTCTTTAAAATTTTCTTGGATTATAATTAAAAGAGTGGAGGCACAGGTAGAAAAAATTATTACAAGTAAATGTTTTGTCTTTTTACAACCTACAGCACCAATAGGCCTGAAAATTCTATACATTTAAATCTCATCACAATTGATCCAACCATTACTTATCACTATGTGTTAATTTCTTAGACCAAACCCCTGTAATTCTATATTTGACCACAGTCTTTATATTCTGTACAATTGAATGCATTTGTTTACATCTGAAATGCCACAAAGTTTCATTTCTGTTTGACCATATTTGATAGACCATAGCAGCAACTGTGATAGTAAGCACTCCTTTTTTAAAACGACTATGCTTGCTATGTCTAATACTACTTATTAACCTGTGTAAAGAAGCAACTAATGTATTCCAATGTAACCATGTCTTTAAGTCTTGTAACACCCTGCAACTATACAAGCAGTCAAAATATAAATGTTGTATAGTTTCCATTCCATCTCCACAGATGACACATTCTGTTTCTTGACAAACTTGAAATCGACTAAGCCTCTCTCGAACTGGCAGCCTTCCCATCATGATCAACCAAAAAAGAAATTTATGCCGTGGAATACTGAGTTTGTCCCATACCATCTGTTACCAATATACTAAGTCAAGCACTGGACAAAATATCTGATAGCCTTGCTTAATCTGATATTTCTCAGTTGAGAACTTTTGAGTATCTAAGCTCTGTTTGTAGAGTCCAAGAACTTTACTTAGCTAAGTTAGATAGTAGTATAATAGTAATAATAGTATTATCTGGACACTCATAGTAGTACTTGTAGATTTTCTAAGTTTAACCTATAGTTTAGGAATATTAATTTTAACCTAAGGTTTGATTAATATGACTGATATTGAGGATAATATTTATTATACTATAAGGTTTAGATAAGAACCAATAGGATAATAGCACATGTCATGTATAGGTTTAATGATGATTAAGTATTTTGAGGATTAAATTTATTAAGGTTAAACTTTGAATACCCTAATGTCAGTCAACAGCTTTGAAAACGTTAGAGGGCTTAGTCAAGGCTGTTTACTCAATTCAAATTAAGCTAAAAATGTGCAATTTCGTGTTTAAATAATCAGCGTATGCTGATATATCGCAGCTATAGGGGCGATATATCGTAGCTATAGGGGCAATATATCGCAGCACGAAGATACGAAAAACACGAAACGTTGCACGATTGCCTCGGGCATACTGGTCCAAGTGACCTATCGCCTACAGGGGGCGATATATCGCCTCTCTCAGCATATTTTGAAAGTTTTCAAAAACGTTCTCCATTCAAACCTTCAACCTCTTGATAAGTCCAGCATCTTTTTGAACGAGTCTTCAGCCTCTGCTGAACGATAATTCAAATGTTTTTCACTTAAAAAGTCATTATTTTTATTCAAGTTAAATGAAGATCTTTTCATTCCTAAACTCTATAAATAGGACCTAGTACCCAGCCATTTATTCATCTATTTCTCTAAGTTCAGAGGCTACAAGTTGCTAGGTTAGTGTGAGAGTGTAAACACTTGGGTTGGGAATTATAAGCTTGATCACTACAAGCTTACTAAACACTTGGGAAGTGAGGTTCTATACACATTTCGGTGTAAGGTTTAGATTGATCATAGAAGTACTCAAGGTATCCCAAAATCTAGTCCATTTCTGTATTATAGTCTTTAAAGTTCTCATAGTCTTCTACTCATTCTAACCTTATTCCTATTTTTGGTGAGGAAATCCAAATTCTTAAGAACAAGGTTTTTGGTAAGTATATTTTGATAGTATAGTTCCTTCTTCACTTTCATCCCTTTTCTTCAATATACTCACCTTATTATAAATGGTTTTTAGGAGTGTTCCAAGGTCCCAAATCAGTTCTCATATCCTGGTTATTTTGGTAAGGAAAATAGGATAAGATTTATGTGTTATATGCTTTTATATGTTATCTTATGATTTTATGTCATGTAATATGTTATGTTAAGTATGATTGTAGACTTGGGCATATGACCCATATGACTAACAAGCCCCAAATAGATTATGGGCATATGACTTGCTTAGCTAGCAAGACCCCACTAATCTAATGGGCATATGACTTGCTTAGTTTATGGGACCCCAAGTAATAATGGCCATTATAGTATGTATGTGACATAAGTGTTATGGTATGTTTTTATGTTGCATTATGAATTTTTATGTATATGGCTATATGTTAGATTTTCCTTGCTGGGCATTAGGCTCATTCCTTTTATGTTTATATGTGCAGGAAAATAGCTATAGTGGCGAGAAAGGTGCGTGGATGCTTGGGGAATGTGTATTGAGGCGGAATGGATTCAAAGAGTCGAGAGTTTCGATTTCGAGGATGAAGTCTTTGTTTTATGGTTTATGTGTATTTTTCCGCACCTATTTATGTAATCTCCTTTTTATTATAATTAAGTTATGTTTTCCTTTTTAAAACAATGGGATCCCATATCTTGCTTTGAGTTTAAGTAAGTTTAACATTTGTTTTTACAAGTTTTAATAAAGTTATGATCTTTTCACTTGTAAGTTTTGTTAAAGATTAGTGTCTATGTATAGTTTTTGTTAATGGTCCAAGGTCTAGAGTAGTTGGGTCATTACAGTTGGTATCAGAGAAAACGGTTCCTTCACATGAAGTTTTTCTCGATACACACACTCAAAGCTCCGAATCTGACCGCCAAGTAAGTATTTAAGTTATAGTTATTTTTCTTATGTGTGTAGCTAACGATTTTAGCATTTATGTTTTCAGTTAAGTATGAACGGAGCATTAAGCAATGAGGATATCCGACCCATTAAGGCTTTAAAAAGAATAAGGGAACCAAGAAACACCGTAGGAGCACTAGAAAGAATCACACGAAGACTGCTTTTGTTCCACAAAGAAATAGGTCACCTTCAAGAGTCTAAGCAAATAATGATGAGAGCAACAGAACAGTATGTATTAGTAATTAGACTATTTAAGGATTTTCATCCTGTAATAGCATCCTTAGAGGAAATATGGGAAACAATGGATGATGAAGACGAACTGCCAGTAGCAATGAGATATTACTTCCTCTTAGTTAGGTTCACTGCAAAATCAGAATTTCAGTTTACAAAGGAGCAAAAACATAGGATTTTCACAAACCTTCCTAGAGGACATTTTGATGCACATGAAAATGAGGATTATGAAGAATTGGATGATGATATGCTAGATGAAGGATCGGATGTAGAAGATCCAAATTTTTAGAATAGTAGTTTTTCATTGTTTGTTTTATTTAATGTTTGTTTTATGGTTGTAATAAGTGAAAAACTATTTTTCCAAATGAATATCATGTTATTTTATTATCATGTATGAGTTTGATTTTATTTTTGCAATCATAATAAATACTAAATAAAATGAATAATGACTAAGTTCGGTGAGGGTGGATACAAATCAATGAACCAAGTTTCCTTATTGAGAGTTAGGGGGCCATAGTAGTGGGAACGATTTTACTGATCCCAGCCCTCCCTCAATATGGTTAACTTTGGAACAAAGATGAGTTTCGAGCCTGAGAATTAAGTCATATAGGATGATTAGAAACAGACTTAGAAAATAAAGATGACTTGTTTTTCTAAGTATAGAAACCCACTATAATAATAATAAAGACTTATATAATTTTTCATAAGAAGTCATAATAAATAGGTCTGAGATATGTTTGTTTTAGAATAAGATTTTGCCTTAGAGCCTATTAGGTAAAGTTCTAACATGTTTCTTTCAACTGTTAGAACTCTGGTACGATGTCGCTCTGAAGATCTGCACGCACCAACGGAAACGCCTCCAATGTTGTTCCAGCAACCAATGAAGCCCCTCCAGTTCGCAGAAGGGGAGTGCGTGCTACTGCCTGCCGCAACGCGCCGGCACCGCCAATTGACAACACTGTGGAGATCGCCAGATTGCGACAACAAGTCGAGGAACTTTTGCAGCAACAACGCCAACAGCCTCAAACTCAGACTCAGACTCAGCCTCCACCTTAGCCACTTCATGGTTGCTTTTTGGCAACACCTATTGCTTCTCATTTTTTCACTTGTGAAATCTGAAGAAAAACCAGAGAGAATGAGATTGCATAATTCATAACAGGATAAATGAACCTTGACGTTTGGAATAAATTTTAGATTTACTGCCACCACTAATATGGCTTTAAGATTTATAGAAACAGATTGTCTTGTTTGAAACTCCTCAATATAATTTGCTGCATGCTTTTTTGTAAACCTACTTCCTATGATGTTTACATTATTTTCCTCTATGATATATGCACAATCTCCTTATGCAAATATATGAGACTATTATACTTAGTCTTTCTATAGATCTTCCATGATCAAATGCTTATTATGAAAGTTAAACAAGTAAATTTATCTACATTGATAATTGATATTAGTATCAGATTACTTTTTGGGCCATTTTTTCTCTCTGGTGACTATAACGCTCTACTTCCTTAGAGCCGTTACTAAATGAGTTTAAAACATGCTTTTAACTCGCTAATCGAGGTTTTAAGGTGTAACGACCCACTACTCTAGACTATTTGGACCATTAACGAAACTATACATAAAACTTACATTTTTACGAAAATACCATAATTTATTGAATAACTTGCAAAATAAGAGTTATTTAGAAAGTAAATACCAAAACGGATATGGGATCCCATTGTCTTTAAAACAAAAACATAATTTAAAATAATAAAACATTACATAATTAGTGCGGAAAATACATATAAAAAGACATGAAACCGAAACTACATCCTCGAATCGATTAACGCTCGGCCCCTCGACTCCATTCATCATCGATACACATCCTCCAAGCGTCACGAATCTTACCGCCTCTAAAGCTTATTTTCCTGCACATAAACAGAAAGGAGTGAGCCTAATGCCCAGCAAGGAAAATCTAACACAAAGTCATATACATAATTTCATAAGAAAACATAAAGACTAAACATAACACATATAACATACACTTATTATAATGGCCATTATTACTTGGGGTCCCATAGACTAAACAAGCATATGCCCATGGGATTAGTGGGGTCCTACTAGCTAAGTAGGTCATATGCCCATAACCCATTTGGGGTCTTGTTAGTCATATGGGTCATATGCCCAAGCCTACAAACACATATATACATATCATAACACTTTTAATAACATAAAACATATAGATAACATAAGCACATAACATATTGATTCTAGCCTATTTTCCTTACCAAAGTTACCGGGATTATGGACTGAGTTGGGACTTTTTGGAACACTCCTAAAACCATAAGAAAGAGTGAGTCTAAAGAAAGGAGATGAAATGAAAGAGATGGAAAGACTAAACCATAAAAAAAACATGCTTACCGACTTATATGCTTAAGAGCTTGGATTCCCTAACCAAAATAAGAATAAGGTTAGGGGACTGAGTTGAAGGTTTTGAGAAAGGAAATAACATAAAATACAGAAAGGAACTAGAGTTTTGGGTTTACCTCAAAGATTGCAAGATCAATCTAACCTCCACCGAAATACTATAGAACTCACTTCCCAAAGTGTTTGATAAGCTTATGATGTTTAAGCTTATAGTTTTTCCCCAAACCAAGTGTTTACACTCTCACACTCACTTAACACTAGCAGCTTCTGAACTTAGAGCAAATGGTGAATAATGGCTGGGTACTAGGTCCTATTTATAGAGTTTGGGAATGAAAATATCTTGATTTTACTTTAATAAAAATAATGGCTTTTTAGGTGAAAATCATTTGAATAATCGTTCAGCAGAGGCTGAAGACTCGTTCAAAAGATGCTGGACTGTTGAAGGAGTATGAATGGCTGAAAGGAAATGAATTCAAAAATATTTGAACATATGCTGGAGGAGGCGATATATCGCCCCCTATAGGCGATATATCGCCTGGACCTTTGTTCCCGAGGCGACCGTGCATCGATTCGTGTTTTCCGTATCTACGTGCTGCGATATATCGCCCCCTATAGCTGCGATATATCGGCATATGCTGAATATTTAAACACGAATTTACACATTTTTAGCTAAGTTTGAATGGAGTAAACAGCCTTGACTAAGCCCTCAACGTACTCAAGGCTGCTGACTGACCCTATATCATTCAAATTTTACCCTTATTTAATTTAATCCTCAAAAATACTTAATCCTTAATTACCATTCATAACATGTGCTTAAAATCCTATTGGTTGATATCTAAACCTTATAATATAACAAATACTAAGACTTAACTTAGTACCCAGCTGTAAGCTTCTCCAAAATCTTGACGTAAACACTGATCCTCTATCTGATACTATCGTCTTGGGGATTCCATGCAATCGTACAATCTCTTGGATGTAGATGTCTGCATATTGGTCTGCCGTAGAAGAAGTCTTAACAGGCAGAAAATGAGCTGACTTGGTTAGTCTATCTATGACTATCCAAGCAGAATCATGCTGCTTATTTGTCTTTGGCAGACCCGTCACGAAGTCCATGGCTATATCGTCCCACTTCCATTCCGGTATGCTAAGCGGTTGCAATAATCCTGCAGGCCGCTGATGCTCCGCCTTCACTTGCTGGCATACCAGACACTTAGATACATACTCCGCTATGTCCTTCTTCATCCCTGGCCACCAATAGACTGCCTTGATGTCATGAGTCATCTTGGTAGACCCTGGATGAACCGAGTATGGGGTGCGGTGCGCTTCTTCTAGGATCATCTTCCTAATACTTTGATCGTCTGGCACGCATACCCGATCCTTATATCTCAATAAACCTTGACTGGATATTGAGAAATCTGTAGTTCTGCCTTCTGACTGCATCCATGTGCGTTGCTAGCGAGTCATCATGTCTCTGACCATTTCGTATGTCTTCTAGCAGATTCGATTGGATAGACAAGTTAGCCAGCTTGCCTACAACCATTTCTATTCTGGCACTGATAAGCTCCTGCTGTAGCGGCTTTTCTATTCCGGATAAGGCTGCTAAGTTCCCATAACTTTTTCGGCTAAGTGCATCGGCAACTACGTTTGCCTTCCCCGGGTGGTATAGGATTTCGCAGTCGTAATCCTTTACTAATTCCAACCACCGGCGCTGCCTCATGTTAAGCTCCTTCTAAGTAAAGAAGTATTTTAAACTTTTGTGGTCCGTATAAATCTCGCACCGTTCTCCGTAAAGATAATGGCGCCAGATTTCTAACGCAAAGACCACCGCTGCCAACTCCATATCGTGAGTTGGATAGTGTTGTTCATACTCCTTTAACTGACGTGAGGCGTAGGCTATCACCTTGTCATTTTGCATCAGTACGCATCCCAATCCTAACTTTGATGAATCACAGTAGACAACGAACTTGTCGTTGGGTGTTGGGACACTAAGTACTGGTGTTGAGCAAAGCTTATCCTTAAGCAACTAGAAGCTTTCCTCACACTTATCACTCCAGTTAAACTTTTGTTGCTTCCGGGTCAGGTTGGTGAGTGGAGTGGCTATTTTAGAAAATCCCTCTACAAACTTTCTATAGTAACCTGCTAGCCCTAAGAAGCTTCTTACTTCCGACGCGTTCCTTGGTCTAGGCCAATCTTTCACAGCCTCTACCTTCGATGGATCCACAGCAACTCCGTCTTTCGATATGATGTGCCCGAGGAACGCCACTTGTGAGAGCCAAAACTCGCATTTCTTGAACTTCGCGTAGAGTTGGTGCTCCTTCAATCGCGTCAAAATCATCCTCAAGTGTTCCTCGTGCTCCACTTCATCCTTGGAGTAAATTAAAATGTCGTCGATGAACACAACGACGAATTTATCCAAGTAGTCCTTGAAGACCCTATTCATTAAGTCCATAAACGCGGCTGGCGCGTTAGTAAGACCAAAAGACATAACCAAGAACTCGTAATGTCCATAACGAGTCCTAAAGGCTGTCTTAGGGATATCTTCTCCCTTTACCTTGAGCTGATGATACCCAGACCGTAGATCGATTTTAGAAAATACAGTTGCGCCTCGGAGTTGATCAAACAAATCATCAATCCGAGGTAGTGGGTATTTGTTCTTAATTGTTACTTTATTCAGCTCTCGGTAGTCTATGCACATGCGCATACTTCAGTCCTTCTTCTTCACGAATAGTACAGGAGCTCCCCATGGTGAATGGCTTGGCCTAATGAAACCCAAGTCTAGGAGTTCTTGTAGCTGTGTCTTTAACTCCTTGAGTTCCGTAGGTGCCATCCGGTATGGTGCCTTAGAGATAGGCTCGGTGCCTGGAACTAATTCTATCGTGAAGTCTATTTCTCGATTTGGCGGCAACCCTGGCAAGTCATCGGGGAAAACTTCTGGAAATTCTTTAATGACTCGAACATCTCCAACTTTGAGTGATGTCTTCTTCTCCACATTCGTGATGTTGGCTAAGAATGCTTGGCATCCTTTCTCCATCATTCTCTGAGCTTTGAGAGATGACACTAACGGTGTGCGTAGTCCTGAAGCTTGTCCCATGAAGTAAAGTTTCTGGCCGTCAGGAGTCTCGAACACCACCTTCTTGCGTTTGCAGTCGATCGTTGCGCCATGCCGTGCTAGCCAATCCATGCCTAGTATGACGTCGAAGTCTTTGATCACCAGCTCTATCAGGTCTCCTTCTAGTTCCTTGTCCTCAATCTTGATTGGTATGCCTCGTACAATACGTGATGATAGAACTACTTTGCCCGAAGGCAACTCGGTTGCAAACCTAGTTCTAAATCTTTCACTAGGTTTGTCTAGTTTATCTATCATTCCTAACGAAATCTACGAATGGGTGGCTCCCGAATCAAATAATACATGACATAATTTATTGAGGATGGAAACCTGACCTGTGACCACCTTGTTGCTAGCATCCGCCTCTCCATGGGTTAAAGCGAAAACCCGAGCAGGAACCATCTTTTCGTCCTTCTTTCCTTCCGGCTTTTGCTGAGGACAGTCTCTTTTACGATGCCCTTCTTGACCACAGTTGAAACACTCCTTGGTGTTGGCACGGCATTCTCTAGGATGCTTCTTCTGACATTTGGCACATGGCGGATATTCCACGTAGCTCGACCTATTTCCCCCATTGTTTGGTCGTGCCCTTTTATTGTTGTTGGTGTGCTTGTTGTCAGGATGCCTTCTCTTCTGTCCGTTACCGTTGTTGTTGGACTGATTGTTGCCGCTATTGCTAGGCTGATTGTTGTTTCGACTGGCCTGAGGTTGGCTCTGCTGTCTGGGTTCAGGCCTGCTAGCTTCTTCTTTGCTCACGTTGGCCTGCAACCTTTCTACTTCAATTTCCGTCTCAAGAATGTCGGCATATGAAGTGTCTCCCGGGTTTTCTAACTTCACCCCCATCTCGATCTTTGGTCGGAGTCCTTTCACGAATTTTTTCACCCTCAGATAATCGGTCGGAACTAACTCTGCTGCGAACTTGGCTAAGCGATCAAACTGACGAGCATATTCCGCCACTGTTAGATTCCCTTGCTTCAGATTGGTGAACTCCTCAATTCTCGTAGCAAGTACCGCTGAATTGTAGTACTTCTTGTGGAAGAGCTCCACAAATTGGGTCCACGTCATGGTGGCAGCATCGTGGGATTGCTGGACCAAATCCCACCATATCCTGGCATCTTTCTTGAGTAAAGACGAGACGCAGGATATGCGGTCAGCATTACTGAGGTTCATGTGGGCTAGAATCGGCTCCACGTTCCTTAGCCATTCTTCTGCTTCAAAGGGGTCCGTAGTCCCTTCGATGTTCGGAGCGTGCTGCTTGCGGAACCTCTCGTACACTGGCTACATGTGCTGCACAGGGTATGGAGCGTAATTCGTCATAGGCCATCCCCCATAAGGACCAACTTGTTGGGGTGCTGGGGCCATTGGCTGTGGCTGCAGCTGCGGCTGAGGCTGAGATTGAGCCTGCTGGCGTTGTTGCTGCAGAAGTTCCTCGACTTGTTGTCGCAGTCTGGCAATCTTTGCAGTGTTGTCAGCTGGCTGTGCCGGCGCGTTGCGGCGAGCAGTAGCACGCACTCCCCTTCGGCGAACGGTAGGGACCGCATTGGTCGCTGGAACATCGTTGGAAGCGTTTCCGTTGGTGCGAGCAGATCTTCGGAGAGACATCGTAGCAGAGTTCTAACAGTTAAAAGAAACATGTTAGAACTTTTTCCTAATAGGCTCTAAGGCAAAAACTTATTCTAAACAAACATATCTCGGACCAATTTATTATGACTTCTTATGAAAAATTATATAGGTTTTTATTTATTATTAGAGCGGGTTTCTATACTTAGAAAAACAAGTCATCTTTATTTTCTAAGTGTGTTTCTAATCATCCTAAATGACTTTGTTATCCAGATTTCCGGATAGCGTTTAGATTGATGTCCTCGGGGAAGCAGAATTATCGATGTCTTTCACGGTAGGTGACCAGAGCTCGCGGATGGACAGAAAGGCTTCGCCTCTCCTGTTTAGTGTCCGGATTACTCTTCCAAGCAAACACGACACGGAAACCCGTCAACCGTCTCGGACTCCCGAAGGAGTATCCTTCGGGGAAGCTCCTTCCAGGAGAAGCTCTTCGAGTGTTCTTCGCGGAAACGGTTCCGTGCCTCGCACGGAACAACACCAAGCGGTCGAGTCATGGAGGAGGCATATTTGGAATGATATCCACCTGACACAGGATCCCGCCTGACACGCCCGACAGGTCAAAGCCGCACACATCCCAGCACGCCTAAGGGTACCTTTTCGCCTACTGTTCCGCTGACAACTTGGAAAAGACGGCTAACTTTGTGTGTTCCCCATACTTTCATGTAAATATAACCACATAGAGTTTTGTAGCCATGCTACTACAGTAATTGTATTCCCTATTTATGGCTGGAGTAATTAAGACTCAGGTACGTAGAGAAAAAACCTAATCCAAAAACCCTAGCTATAAAGACCCCTTCATTTTACAAGAAGAGGGACGGCCAACAGATCACATAGCAAAAACTCTACAAAAATCTCTCTAGCTTCATCTTCTTCAAGAGAACCCGAGAGAAACACTGTGAGTGTGTGAAGTTCTTGTACACCAGCCATCTTACTGTAGTCCTTTCCAAGTATAATAACATCGACTCGTGGACTAGGGCTTGTTAACGCCTGAACCACGTAAAAACACTGTTTGTTTAGTTACATTTCAGCACTTCTACAGTTCTTATCTTTTTATTATTCTGTTTATATTCGTTTCCGAAAAACTCGGTAAACATTTTGGTGCTTTCATTGAGAGCTGTAGGAAGTTGTTAGTCAGCTCTTTTTCTGTGTACGTTTTTTGTATTCACTTCGTGCTAAAGAGATGGTGACTACGAGAAAATCCGCGGTTGACAAAAATGCTAAGGTCAACCCCGATACTGCGATGGAAGATGTGGTGCAAAGCGAACCCTTGGACTACCAAGGTGAAGACCCGACATCCTGCCAGGATCGGGTCAGTACCGAAGATACGACATACTTAGAAGACGAAGAAGAGTATGTCCAAGACAGTTATTACAAGGACGGCTGCTACTATGAGAAGGACCCAGAACTGGTCCAAGTAGCCGAAGAACTGGAGGTCACCAAATCCAAGCTTGCTGAGCAGGAGCGCCTCTCCGAAAAAATGCAGCGCATGATGGAGCGCCTCCAAAGCAAGTTCGGAGACCTAGGCGACTCGGACGAGGACGCCTCTGTTTTAGGTGGTGCTGATGCCGCTATGCCGGATCCAGCCGCTGCTGGCCCATCCAAAGCCGCCCCTAACAAGGGCAAAGAAAAAGTTGGAGAGCCTGTACGCGCTGACGCCCCTGCACCTCCTAAAGGCGTGAATCACCAGGCCGACTGCCCCCCCCGCGCGCAGAAGGTCTCTGGCGCTCCTAAGCCCAGACGTCCTTCAGCCCCAAGGGGGCACTCCGTGCCTAAAGGGCCCAGTGCTAAGGCACCCAGGCCTAGGGGAAGGAACAACCACCCCAGTGATTCCGTCAACCAGGACGGTCGGGCTGCGAACTCGCACTCCGAAGATAGCTGGTCCACGGTGGACCTAAGAAGAAGGTTGGAGGCCAAGTATGAAAAGGCCAAAGGAGAAAAGGCCCGGCCTCGCGGAGATGACCTCCGAAATCATATTAATGACAAGCTCCGGGGACGTGACCTCCCGGAGAGTGATACGAAGAGGCTCGAGGAACAGATTGCTGCCTTGACCAAGCTGGTCCGGAAGCAAAGTGGGGCCCTGTCAGACTCTGAGGAGGAAGACCCGGAACCATGTATTCGGAGGATCGCGGAAACGTCCCTCCCGGATAACTTCAAAATGCCTCACATAGAATTATATGATGGGAGGACAGACCCGTGTACCCACCTAGCTAAATACAACAAAATGATGCAAGTGGCGCGTGTCAGTGAGGACCCCAAATGCATGTGCTTCTCACTCACCCTTACCAAGTCCGCGGAGGACTGGTGGAAAAGATTAGCTCCCGGATCAATCCACAGTTGGAAGGAGCTACAGTCCGCGTTTAGGAGGCAGTTCATTGCTGCCCGCGACCACGACATGGAGGTTGGTTCCTTAACCAACATCAAGCAGCAGCCCAATGAGAACCTCAAAGCTTTCATTCAGAGAATGATGGAAGCTGCTGCAAAGACCAAGGTCAGCGATGACATGAAGCTGATCGCCCTTCAATCGGGCCTTACTGTCGGCTCCCTGCTATGGGGGGAAATGCAAAGGAGACGGGCAGAAACGCTGTCCGAATTCATGTCAAAAGCTCAGGGAATCATCAACCTTGAGGATGCCTACCAGCAGGCCTTTGGAGTTCCCCCGGCTCCAACGCCTTCCGTGACTGCGCCGAGCTTTGCTTCGCAAGCTCCCGCACCAGCCCTCACGCTTCCAGGAGCCCAATTCACTCCAAGTGTGTATGGGCCTTCTGCGTCTGCTCAGACGCCGAGTCAAACCCATTTCTCTGGGTACGGAGCTGTACAAACCGGATGTAGTATCGCTCCTGGCATGCTGCAGCCGCAAGCGGAAGGCCCAGAACGAAATTTGAGCCAATCACGGAGCAAACGAAGCGGAAGAAACTCCAACCGGGGAGACCATTCAAAGAAAACCCCGGAAGGACTATGAGCCCAAGTTCACGGAATATACCAGTTTGATAGACTCGTGAGAGAATGTCTATCGGGCGACCTGTAATATGGTCAACTATAGGAAGCCCCCGAAAGTGTCTCACGGAGGAAGGCGTCCGCGAGACTCCAATAAGAGGTGTGAGTTCCACGGAGACGTGGGGCACACCACGAATGAGTGCCTTCAGCTGAAGGATGAGATCGAGTCCCTGGCAAGAGCGGGACACCTCAGTCAGTGGGTGAGGATACCCATTATCTATCCCGGACAGGGGGTAGTTCACGGAACTGCATATTCCCCGGGACAGAGGGGGACCGCTAGCGCTCCTGGAGCCGGTCACCCCCAAGCTCCCGGGTCTCAATTCCCAGCGCTTCCTGCTCCACCCGCTCCGGCACCCATTGCCTTGTTGGCTCCAGGACCGGGCAACCCATATCCGCCCGGCCTTGCTCCGCCACCCGTTGACGGACATGTAGCCACCATTTTCGGAGGACCGCACCTTGCCGGAAGCACCCGCAACTCCCAGAAGAGGTACTTGAGGGAGTTAGAACACACCGGGGAGATGTGCGCCTTGGTTCAATCACCTGCTCAACGTCCCCGAATGATGGACCTTCCCATCACCTTCACGGAGGACGACGCTCGACATGTGCACTTCCCCCACAACGATCCCCTCGTGGTGGAAGCCCAGATTGCCAATAAGAAGGTCTCACGGATCTTGGTCGATAACGGAAGCTCCGTAAACATCCTCTTCAAAGCGGCCTTCCACGCGATCGGATTAACCGAGACAGACCTGGCCCGATGCCCCATCCAACTTCAAGGGTTCAATGGGGACGCACTCATGCCATTAGGAAAAATTCAACTTCCAATCACCCTCAGAGGAGAAAGCGACGCTTGTGCCTTCAAGCACAGCACATTCGTGGTGGTCGACTGCCCCACGGCGTATAATGCCATCCTAGGCCGACCGGTCCTAATAGATTGTGGGGCCATAACCTCGATACGCCACTTATGCTTGAAGTTTCCATGCGACGATGGGCGTATCGGCACTCTCCGAGGAGACCAGCGAAGTGCACGAAGCTGTTATAACGTCTCCGTCCGATCCGTCTACACGGTCCAGGAGACGGTTGCTGCCATTCCTTTGGCGGAAGAATTACCAGAAACTGGGGGTGCTCAAGAGGCATACTTTTACGAACTCGACCCAAGAGTGGGAATCGAGAAAGCAATAGAGCCGATGGAGGAAGTCGAAGAGGTGATCCTCAACCCGGGAGATCCCACCAAAGTCATTCAGGTGGGGAAAAACCTGCCGTCGGCCATTCGAGATAAGATCGTGGCCACTGTGAAGACTAATCAGGATATCCTGGCATGGTGCCACGCTGATATGATGGGGATTAATCCTAATGTTGCGTGCCACGCACTCAACATAGACCCATCTGCAACTCCAATTCGCCAAAAGAGGAGGCCGTTAGACCCAGTGAGGGCCGAAGCCGTCAAAGCTGAAGTGGACAAGTTGATGTCCATAGGCTTTCTCCAGTAGTCACACTATCCCATGTGGTTGGCCAACCCAGTTCTGGTCCCGAAACCCGATGGGTCCTGGAGAATGTGCATTGACTTCACGGACCTAAACAAAGCCTGCCCGAAAGATTGTTTCCCTCTTCCGCGAATCGATCAGATGGTAGACGCTACTTCCGGGTACGAACTCTTATCCTTCATGGATGCGTACTCCGGATACAACCAGATCAAGATGCATGTCGCGGACTAGGAACACACCAGCTTCCTCACGGACAAAGGTGTCTACTGTTACGTGGTCATGCCTTTCGGTTTGAAGAATGCTGGGGCGACGTACCAGCGTCTAGTAAACAGGATGTTCAAGGACCAACTGGGGAGGAACATGGAGGTGTACGTGGACGACATGTTGGTAAAGTCCAAGACCTCCGGGGACCACAGTGACGACCTTGAGGAAGCTTTCGCCATGATCCGAAAGTACGGAATGAAACTGAATCCAAAGAAATGTACTTTCGGGGTCTCGTCTGGGAAGTTCCTCGGTTTCATTGTCAGCTCCCGCGGAGTGGAAGCCAACCCTGAGAAAATTAAGGCATTCATAGATATGCCTTCCCCCCGGAAGCATAAGGATGTCCAGAGTGTTACCGGAAGGATAGCTGCTCTCAGCCGCTTCGTATCCAAGGCCACTGACAAGTGTATCCCCTTCTTCAACGTGTTGCGAGGAAACAAGAAGTTCGAGTGGACCCCCGAATGCGAAACAGCCTTCCAACACCTCAAGGAACATTTAACCCGAGCTCCCATTCTGTCCAAACCTGTCGAAGGAGAGGCGTTGTTCTTATACTTAGCTGTGACTGAGCACGCAGTGAGTGCCGCTCTCGTCCGGGAAGATGGCCGTACCAGCTCCCTGTGTATTACGTAAGCAAGAGGTTATTGGAAGCCGAGTCCAGATATTCAATGATCGAGAAACTCTCCCTCTGCTTGCTAATTGCTTCACGGAAGCTGAGGCCATATTTCCAGGCGCACACCATCAAAGTACTCACCAACCACCTACTCCGACAAGTCTTGCAGAAGCCCGAGTCTTCTGGCAGATTGCTTAAGTGGGCCATGGAACTGAGCCAGTTCGACGTCCACTACCAACCACGTGTTTCCATAAAAGGTCAAGCTCTCGCGGACTTTATTGTGGAATGCTCGGGAATGAATGACCTCCCGGAAGATCCTGTCCCGGAACTTCCCACATGGAAGGTCTATGTAGACGGAGCCTCAAATGAAAAAGGAGCTGGAGCAGGGGTCATCCTAATATCTCCCCAAGGGCATCAGCTCCAGAACGCCATCTGTTTCGCGTTCCCAGCATCCAACAACGAGGCAGAACACGAAGCCATGTTAGCTGGATTACAACTGGCCAGAGAAGTCGGAGCCCAAAAAATCGAAGTATACAGCGACTCCCTACTTGTGGTAAACCAAATATCCAGGGAATACCAGACGAAAGGCGAAAGAATGGCTGCCTACGTGTCTCTCTCCCGCGACCTACTGCAGCATTTCAAAGGCTACCAAATCCGCCAGGTCCCCCGGGACCAGAACTCACTCGCGGACACGCTGGCCAAGCTTGCAACGGACCCGGAGATTGAACAGTATGGCTTAGTCCCCATCTGGCACTTAGAAGCCCCCAGTACTGAGACACGAAGGATAAACGCCATCATCGACCATTCCCACTCCTGGATAGGACCCATCATCAGATTTCTCACCACCGGAGAGCTCCCCACTGATAAAGCTGACGCAAGGAAGCTCCAATATCAAGCTCCCCGATACGTGGTTATGGATGGAAAGATTTACCGCAGGGGGTTGTCCATACCCATCCTTAGGTGTGTTGCCGGAACCGAAGTCAGCACCATCATCCATGAGGTTCACGGAGGCTTCTGTGGCGATCATACCTCCGGGCTGAGCCTCTCCAAAAAGATCCTTCGACAAGGATACTTCTGGCCCACCATGAAGAAGGATTGTGTGGATTATGTCAGGAAATGTGAGCAGTGCCAGAGGTACGCCAAGGTTCCGCGAGCACCACCTACAGAAATTACCCTAATGACCAGCCCCTGGCCATTCGCCGTTTGGGGCATTGACCTAGTAGGTTCCCTCTCAACTAGAAAGGGTGGAGTGAAGTATGCCATAGTCGCGGTAGACTACTTCACCAAATGGGCTGAAGCTGAACCTATGAACACGGTCACATCTAAAAAAGCACTGGACTTTGTCATCAGGAATATAGTGTGTCGTTTTGGGCTTCCACGAAAAATTGTGTCCGACAACGGAAAGCAATTTGACAGTGAACACTTCACGAACTTCTGTGCTTCGCATGGAATTATCAAAAGCTTTTCCGCAGTCGCCAGACCCCAGGCTAATGGGCAAGTGGAGGCTGTAAACAAATATTAAAGACCACGTTGCAGAAAAAAGTCCAAGCCTGCAAGGCTCACTGGCCAGAAGAACTTCCGCGAGTACTTTGGGCCTATCGCACAACAGAGAGAACTTCGACGGGGCACACGCCTTATTCCATGACCTTCGGTTGCGAGGCCGTCATCCCAGTAGAAACTATGATCCCCTCTCACAGGCAAGATACCTACGACCCTACCCGGAACCATGCCCTTCTCCAGGAGTCCTTGGACATGATCGAAGAGCTCCGGGAGCAGTCGCAGGTCCAACTAAAAATGTACCAAGGCAAGATAGCCCGACACTTTAACACGAGAGTCAAGAGCCGTACATTCAAAGTTGGGGATCTTGTCCTACGGAGAGTATTTCCTGCTACGCAGGATCCGGGAGTGGGAGTCCTCGGACCCAACTGGGAAGGCCCCTACGAAGTCCAAGAAAAAGTGGGCCATGGGACGTATCACTTAAAGAGACTCGACGGATCTAAAGTCCCGCGCGCCTGGAACGCGGAGCACCTCCGCCGTTACTACCAGTAGGCCCCGGACCATCTAGTCGGAAGTCCTTGGTGAAATTAGCAAAAGTGAAAAATGTGGAAATAATCCTCCCTGTTGTAAAACTCACGCCTAGCAGGCTAATTTAATGAAACACGGAGAGATTCACTTCCCTTTTACTGCACTTTTTATCCCTGTGTTCAAAGCTGCGTTTTAACAAGTGACCACGCAGTCCGGAGACGTCCGGACCCCACGCTCACTCGGGGGGGTATACATGGCTAAGGCATAGCCATACGCCCCTTGAGCAAAACGTACACAGAACACCACTTAGGTGTTAGCATTGTGTTTGAAATTTTTAAATTGTTTGAAATGTTTAAATTGTTAAGCTTAGGTTTATTTGTTGCCATGAACATGCTTGCATTACGTGCCATATGTGCATTATGTGCTTATGTGAAAATTACCATGGAAATGCCTGCCACTATGTATCATGAAAATTATCTCCTGTGTAGCCCAGCGATGGACAGGACTGGGGGTTGAGGCACGTTCATAGAGCTACGCCGAAACACCCCCAACTCCCTGACAAGTCCTTTGCAGAAAGATCCGCGATCGCTGTAGAGCTTTGCTTCGCAAGCTCCAGCTCCGGGTCCCGCAAGGCGAAAGATGGCAAGATCCGTGATCACTGTAGAGCTCTGCTTCGCAAGCTCCAGCTCCGGGTCCCGCAAAGCGAAAGATGGCAAGATCCGCGACCATTGTAAGCCTTGCTTCGCAGGCTCCAGCTCCGGATCTCACAAAATAATGCATGGCAAGCTCCTCGACCATTGCAAGTTTCAGCTCCAGGAGCAGACATGGTCGGTCCCCCACTCACAGCAGGCCTTGCTTCGCAAAGCCCCTGCTCCGGGATCACACCTGGTGGGCGTGGCGATTTCCCCGACAGCAACGAGCCTTGCCTCGCAGGGCTCCATGCCAGGTCCCTGAAGTCAGCCACCATGAGGTTCGCAACAACAGTTAGTTTTGCTTCGCAAAGATCTAACCTTAAGTCTAGCGACGCTCACCAAAAGAACTCCCGTTCCAAACCATGGAACGGCTCACCTTAGCAATCCCAGCGAACAGTATAACTACAAGTCCTGGGATTGGCTATTTGCCTTAGGAAAGCTAAAATACGGTGAAAGGAGCCTGGCCGTTGGAACCAGGAAACCTTCGTAACCTAGAAACTACGTGGGAAAAGACATCATCCGTTAGAGCTTCAAGTGGGAAGTGCATAGGTTTTGGCCGTTGGAACCAAAACCTCATACGCCCCTACAACAGTTTCTACCGTATAAAAGTCTACCCTAAGTGCAAAGATAAATAAAGAACTCGGCAGAAAAGAAAGGAGAATGCTATAATAATGGCAAATATGTCCGCAATGAAAAACTCAAAATGAAAAATAATTAAAGATAAAACCCCTTCAAGCATTGGGGGTAACTGCAGCTTCCACGACCGCGGCTTCGGGGGCATCGGCTTCAACTGAGGCTGGCGGAGTCGGCTCATTGGAAGGCGGAACTTTGTCATGGGAAGGTTCAGAGGTCCCCGCCTCTCCGGGATCTCCCACCTCAGGGGCTCCAGCACGTTCGTCAATGTTGTAAGTTTGGACGTACGCCTCTGGGCCTTGATCCCACACGAGTAGCTTCTCCCTCATGGCTTCGGCATCATCTCCCAGATAGCCTAATACCTCCGGGTTCACTTTCCAGAGTTGATGCATGAGGACCACATGCGATATATTAATCGTCCTGTTCAGTATCACCTTAGCATCCTCCTTCTCCTTCAAGCGCTCCGCCTCGGAGGTTGCCAGCTGTGCCTCCGCGACAGTTAGTTGAGCCCTCAATTTTTCCATTTCGGCCTTGGAGGCATCCCGCTCGCCCTTAAGAGAATCAATCTCCTTGCGCTGCTCCTTGTTTTGGTTCAGCACGGATTGCTTCTCAGTCACATGCCCCCTGGCAGTAAATTGCAAGGCTCCGATCTCTTTATCCTTCTCAGCGATCCCCAACTCCAGCATAGACACGAGATCCCTGCTCCTCTTGTGAAGTTGCTCCTCCTCATGCAGCTTATTCTGAAGAGTGGAATATTCCCCTTGCTGCTTAAGGACGAGATCATTTTTCGCTTGCAAGCGGGCTTCCAAGGTATCCTTCTCCACCCTGGCTTGGGACAGCTCTTCCCGGAGCTTGGAGTTTTCGGCCTTCATCCCATTCGACCGCTGTCTAAACTCATTCTCTGCCTTGGCCCAGTACTCTTGATATTTGGCAAGATATTTCTTGTCTGCCTCTTCCTCAGCCGTGCGCCGGGCCTGATCAATCTTCTCCGAAGCCTCCAAGGCCTGTTGGGTCAGTTTCTGCTTCTCCGCCTCCAAGGCCTGGCGAGCCAGCTGGCTCTCCTCCAGCTGAACCAGAACTGCACCAACCTCCCGGAACGAGCGTTCCGCGATCATAGAGGCCTGCAAGGAAAGACAACAGAATGAGCTAAAGCCGGACCAAAAGACAGATGATCCCAAAAAACAACAACTGACGGCTTACCCCGGACAGTTGCTGCTTCACAGCGTGTATCAGCAACAGCGGATCCTTACTACTACTGATGGCCCATTTCTCAGAATTGAGCTCGCACAAGCTCAGGGCCATGTCCTCCATCATCTCAGCTCCGAACGGCGCCAATGCACGTCCGAGCCTAGGCACCAGCCTCTTCTCCAAGGCTGGACCATCCAAAACCGCTCTGGCCGGGTGAAGGGATCTCACGCCCTCGGCCAGCTCAGCTCTCTTCACGGCAGACAAGTTATCTGCCCTTCCCTGAGTAACAACCTTCTCCGCCTCTAACCGCCTCTTCAAAAAACTATCGGCCCGTCTTACACCCTCCAGGAGGGCAGCGGGGAAACTGGTTGGCTTCCGCGGGAAGTGGAACTTCAAGCCAGGCAGAGGAAGGTTGGTTGTCTGAGAAGAAGGAGACCCCGGAAGGGTGGACCCCCTTTGGGCTGGAGGAGGAGGCAAATGGGGTATTAAGGCCCCGGTCTGTTGCTTTTGCTGCTGCAGCAGCGGAAGTAATTGCCCTTGTTGCTGCTGCTGGTTTGGATGTTGTTGTTACTGCTGCTGTGACGTTGGTGATTGTCTCTGTTGTTCTTGTTGCTGCTGTTGTTGTAGTTGTGGTTGCTGTCGTTGCTGTTGTTGTTGCCTTCGACCAGGAGAAGAGTGTCTAAGGCGTTTCTTCTTAGCGCCCTCAGCATCTTCTCCAGGACGCTTACTCACCCCAGTTGTCTTCACGGGGAACACAAGCCCTTCCCCGTCGCTGCTGCTACTCGAGACCATCATAGTCTCGGAAGGCCCGTCAGCAGGAGACTTCTCTACCCCCGGAGACGCTTGCGCCTCGCCACTTGTCTTCTTGGGGGAGGCAGCTTTACCTCCCCTACCAGCCTTGGTCTTCCGTCCTTTCCCCGTGGACGGGTCTTGGCTGGTGGCAGCCTTCTTAATGAGCAAAGTAACCCTCCCCAACATCTTGGCTTCTGGATACTCTGCAAGAAACATACAAAGCAAGGTTAACGAACCAACAAGCAATGAGGAAGAAGATAAGCGGAAGACAAGACAATCAACAACATAAAAGCACAAGCAAGCCCGCCAGTAGGGAACAAGAAACAAGAAAAAGAAAAGTTTGAAAGGGACGACCATGCACGAGAAACGTGGATGGCCTTCCCCGAGCAAAACAAAACATCGCTTCCTGCTCCAGGAAGCTCCCGTACTCCTTGAAGTCCGGGAATGACATGCTGAGGGAAGAAGGGTCAACCATGATGACACCTTCTGGCAGACTACCGTCACTCAGACACCCGAGGAGCTCATCTACCCTATCGCAATATCTGTCGAAGGGTATCCTACGCGGATCTAGCCTAAGGAAACGGGGATCAAACCCCATCTGAGAGGTCCGGGAAACCTCAGACAGGCTGGGGGTGTGGATCAATCGAAAACCAGTCTTACCTCTCCCGGAGGTACTAGCCCCCGGAGCCCCTTCGTTAGGGTAAGCCGCGGCGTGGCGAGCCTCGATCTCCTCTTCCTCCGGCTGGGGGTCGGGGAACCTCTCCACCCAACTAGGAGATAAAGTATTTTCGTCCCGGGCTGCATGGGTGATCACCTTGGACAGCTCCAGGGCAATCTGCTCCCGGATGTCAGCTGACACCTGACTTTGCCCCCTGCCACTCACTGGCTCGATGTTTTGGAAAGAGGCGAGTAGCCCATACTCCCTCAACGATTCGGATGTCACAAGTCCCTCCACTTTCAACTCTTCCTCAGAAAGCCCTTCGTAGAACTTGGACCTCCTTATCATCTCCGCGCAGCGAGGTGTCCGCGGAACGACTTCTGCAAAATTCAAATACGAGCGTTAGAGATCCTACCAAAAGGCAAATCAAACGCAAAGAAACAAAGTTGAAAAGGAGAGGAAGGAGCACTTACCAGGGATTTTGAAGTCCAAAGATAGGGCTGGCACCCTCTTCAGCGGAAAGCCAGTCGTCAGGAACCAGTACTCCCGGAGGTCTGGAACCCTCGCGGTATGACAGGTGGGGCACATCACGTCCGGGTGCCTTTCCAGCCTGTAAAACCCCACCTTGTCTGAATGACCCCTCATAGGCTGAGACTTCAACCCGTAGAAGTACAGCACCTCCTCCGGGGTAGGAGCTTCCAGTTTCCGGGACTTGCAAAAGATGAACCACCCCGCTAGGAGCTTGTAGCTGGGAGGAATCAACTGGAAGGGGGCAATCCCCGCCTTCACACAGAAATTGGCAAAGTAACTCCTTAGGGGCAAGTGCGCCCCACACACTATGTGTGCCCAGCTCCAGGCACCAAAGCCCTCGTGACTCTGGCTAGCCGACTCGCCCAGCACCGACAGACGGTGCCACATCAGACCTGGGATGTTCTTCAGGCCTGCCTCGGAGGAATACAGCTCCAGCATGCCATAATTCCTGAAAAGGTTCGACTTTTGGTCCATCTCCCAGATGGAACTATTGGAAGTCGGTGGGCTAGCCGCGACCACTTTCGCCTTTCCTTTCCCCTTTGCACCAGCGACAGGGGAACCCTTCTCCTGGGCAGAATCAGCCTCCCCCACAGCAAGGAGTTGTTCCTTTGAGATTTTCGTCACTGGACAAAAGAAAGAAAGAAGAAAACACTCTATGCAGTCAGCACCCTTGTCATACCCTAGTGGTATCAAAGGCGTCAGGGAGACCCTCCCCGAAAACTGCTTGGAGAGGCTCCCACCGAGCTTACCGAGGGATTGGCACCATGCCACCCGAAGGGCAGCAAGGAACCAGACTCAGACTCCGAGCCTAAGCCTACCAAAAGAAGTGTTTTTCCAGAGAAAGACACCCTAAAGGCGTTCATGCTTATGCCCTAAAACAGCAAAACAAGGAACGACTTTCCAAACGCAAATCGCCAAAGCATGCAAAAAAGGCTACTTATCGACTCACATCAATCACATGCCTACCAAAGCCCTATTCACGCATGCACATAAGCGATAATGGCAGAAACCTCTACTCTAACAACTACCAACAACCTAAGGTTTGGGAGGAAAGAGCAAAGTAGAAATACTTACTGATATTCGGGTAGTTGGAGGTTGAAGGAGTAACTGGATCACTGCACAGCACGATCGCGAGAAGTAAAAGCTGCAAAGACGAATGGCGATTCAAACCAGGAACTTCGGCGAATAAACCCACTGCCAAATCAAAAGAAAAGTTTCCAGATCCTTACCAAAAGAAGTGGCAAGTTCGGAGGAACGGAAGCTGGGAAGCCTGAGAGTTCGAAGGTTTGGAAATCTGAAAATCCGAAAGATAGAGAATTTGAAAGCGTAAAGAGGAAGAAAGGTCCTTTCCCTCGTTTTTATAGCAGGGAAGAAGTCGTTTCGAATTCCTCAAATGGACGGTCCCGATCTTCCCATTCTGTGTGCATCAGATCCAACGGCTGGAGATGAAGCGACGATCCTATTTATGACTCCTCGGATGGGAATAAAGTATTTATTTCCCATCATTACACCACCTCGGGCCCGGAGTACCATTAAAAACCGTCAAATCATTACTCAGATGACTAACGCACGCATACTCAACCAGTCGCCTCACGCACACGTCTTTGTCGCAGAACCATTCCCAGCATGACACGTGGTCCTTGCCGCACTTGAGTACTTGAGTTCAAACAGAAGAAATTCCCTTTCTTTTTCATACTAACACTCAGGCGGGAAAAAGGAACCCTTTCGGGAACACAGAAGGTGGCCCCTCGCCTAATCTAAGAGACCGAAATACCCGGAGGACTGTACAAGCTCCCGGATCTCTCAAAGCTCCGTGACCTTGGGGGGTAAATGTTATCCAGATTTCCGGATAGCGTTTAGATTGATGTCCTCGGGGAAGCAGAATTATCGATGTCTTTCACGGTAGGTGACCAGAGCTCGCGGATGGACAGAAAGGCTTCGCCTCTCCTGTTTAGTGTCCGGATTACTCTTCCAAGCAAACACGACACGGAAACCCGTCAACCCTCTCGGACTCCCGAAGGAGTATCCTTCGGGGAAGCTCCTTCCAGGAGAAGCTCTTCGAGTGTTCTTCGCGGAAACGGTTCTGTGCCTCGCACGGAACAACACCAAGCGGTCGAGTCATGGAGGAGGCATATTTGGAATGATATCCACCTGACACAGGATCCTGCCTGACACGCCCGACAGGTCAAAGCCGCACACATCCCAGCACGCCTAAGGGTACCTTTTCGCCTACTGTTCCGCTGACAACTTGGAAAAGGCGGCTGACTTTGTGTGTTCCCCATACTTTCATGTAAATATACCCACATAGAGTTTTGTAGCCATGCTACTACAGTAATTGTATTCCCTATTTATGGCTGGAGTAATTAAGACTCAGGTACGTAGAGAAAAACCCTAATCCAAAAACCCTAGCTATAAAGACCCCTTCATTTTACAAGAAGAGGGACGGCCAACAGATCACATAGCAAAAACTCTACAAAAATCTCTCTAGCTTCATCTTCTTCAAGAGAACCCGAGAGAAACACTGTGAGTGTGTGAAGTTCTTGTACACCAGCCATCTTACTGTAGTCCTTTCCAAGTATAATAACATCGACTCGTGGACTAGGGCTTGTTAACGCCTGAACCACGTAAAAACACTGTTTGTTTAGTTACATTTCAGCACTTCTACAGTTCTTATCTTTTTATTATTCTGTTTATATTCGTTTCCGAAAAACTCGGTAAACAGACTTAATTCTCAGGCTCGAAACTTATCTTTGTTCCAAAGTTAACCATATTGAGGGAGGGCTGGGATCAGTAAAATCGTTCCCACTACTAAGGCCCCCTAACTCTCAATAAGGAAACCAGGTCCATTGATTTGTATCCACCCTCACCGAACTTAGTCATTATTCATTTTATTTAGTATTTATTATGATTGCGAAAATAGAATCAAATTCACACATGATATTCAAATAGCATGTTTATTCATTTGGAAAACAATTTCACTTATTACAATCAAAAGTAAATAAAACAAATAAAAACTACTAATCTAAAAATCGGGATCTTCTACATCCGATCCGTCATCTAGCATATCATCATCTATTGCCTCATAGTCATCATTATCATGAGCATCAAAATGCCCTCTAGGAAGGTTGGTGAGAATCCTATTCTTTTGCTCTTTGGTGAACTGAAATTCAATTTTTGAGGTGAACCTAACTAAGAGGAAATAGTATCTCATTGCTAAGGGTAGTTCATCCTCCTCATGCATCTCTTCCCATATCTCTTCTAATGCTGCTATTATAGAATGAATATCTTTAAACAACCTAATTACTAATACATATTGCTCGGTTGATCTTAGCATTATTTGTTTAGCCTCTTGAAGGCCACCTATCGCTTGGTGAAACAAAAGCAACCTTCGAGTAATCCTTTCTAGGGCTCCTACGGTGTTTCTTGGCTCCCTTATTCTTTTTAAGGCCTTAATGGCTCGGATATCTTGGTAGGTTAAGGCTCCGTTCATTCTTAACTGAAACATAAACACTAAAGTTGTTAGCTATACACATAGACAAAGTAACTTGTAACTTGTAACTTAAACACTTACTTGGCGGTCCGATTCGGAGCTTTGAGCATGTGTATCGAGGAGAACTTCATGCGAAGGAACCATTTCTCTGATACCAACTGTAACGACCCACTACTCTAGACTATTTGGACCATTAACGAAACTATACATAAAACTTACATTTTTACGAAAATACCATAATTTATTGAATAACTTGCAAAATAACAGTGATTTAAAAAGTAAATACCAAAACGGATATGGGATCCCATTGTCTTTAAAACAAAAACATAATTTAAAATAATAAAACATTACATAATTAGTGCGGAAAATACATATAAAAAGACATGAAACCGAAACTACATCCTCGAATCGATTAACGCTCGGCCCCTCGACTCCATTCATCATCGATACACATCCTCCAAGCGTCACGAATCTTACCGCCTCTAATGCTTATTTTCCTGCACATAAACAGAAAGGAGTGAGCCTAATGCCCAGCAAGGAAAATCTAACACAAAGTCATATACATAATTTCATAAGAAAACAAAAAGACTAAACATAACACATATAACATACACTTATTATAATGGCCATTATTACTTAGGGTCCCATAGACTAAACAAGCATATGCCCATGGGATTAGTGGGGTCCTACTAGCTAAGTAGGTCATATGCCCATAACCCATTTGGGGTCTTGTTAGTCATATGGGTCATATGCCCAAGCCTACAAACACATATATACATATCATAACACTTTTAATAACATAAAACATATAGATAACATAAGCACATAACATATTGATTCTAGCCTATTTTCCTTACCAAAGTTACCGGGATTATGGACTGAGTTGGGACTTTTTGGAACACTCCTAAAACCATAAGAAAGAGTGAGTCTAAAGAAAGGAGATGAAATGAAAGAGATGGAAAGACTAAACCATAAAAAAAACATGCTTACCGACTTATATGCTTAAGAGCTTGGATTCCCTAACCAAAATAAGAATAAGGTTAGGGGACTGAGTAGAAGGTTTTGAGAAAGGAAATAACATAAAATACAGAAAGGAACTAGAGTTTTGGGTTTACCTCAAAGATTTCAAGATCAATCTAACCTCCACCGAAATACTATAGAACTCACTTCCCAAAGTGTTTGATAAGCTTATGATGTTTAAGCTTATAGTTTTTCCCCAAACCAATTGTTTACACTCTCACACTCACTTAACACTAGCAGCTTCTGAACTTAGAGAAAATGGTGAATAATGACTGGGTACTAGGTCCTATTTATAGAGTTTGGGAATGAAAATATCTTGATTTTACTTTAATAAAAATAATGGCTTTTTAGGTGAAAATCATTTGAATAATCGTTCAGCAGAGGCTGAAGACTCGTTCAAAAGATGCTGGACTGTTGAAGGAGTATGAATGGCTGAAAGGAAATGAATTCAAAAATATTTGAACATATGCTGGAGGAGGCGATATATCGCCCCCTATAGGCGATATATCGCCTGGACCTTTGTTCCCGAGGCGACCGTGCATCGATTCGTGTTTTCCGTATCTACGTGCTGCGATATATCGCCCCCTATAGCTGCAATATATCGGCATACGCTGAATATTTAAACACGAATTTACACATTTTTAGCTAAGTTTGAATGGAGTAAACAGCCTTGACTAAGCCCTCAACGTACTCAAGGCTGCTGACTGACCCTATAACATTCAAATTTTACCCTTATTTTATTTAATCCTCAAAAATACTTAATCCTTAATTACCATTCATAACATGTGCTTAAAATCCTATTGGTTGATATCTAAACCTTATAATATAACAAATACTATCCTTAATATCAGTCATATAATCAAACCTTAGGTTATACTTAATATTCTTAAACTATAGGTTATACTTAGAAAATCTATAAGTACTACTATGAGTGTCCAAATAACTCCCGGTCTGAGCCGAAAATCCATAGTAACAAAGATAACACTAAACATACTATAATACTACTAACAATTAGCTAAGTAAAGTTCTTGGACTCTACATAAGGCAAACGTGTAATCAAACCATAAACAAAGTCATAAACTTTGAAAATAATTCCATTTACTGAAAATCATAAAATGTTTAGCATTTGGGATCCCAAAAGATTGTTTATAAATATTTACAACTCAAAATATACTTAAAGTCGGCTATACGACAAAATAGGGTTCTTTACAATCAATTTCCAAAAATACCCCTGGCCGTGGCAGCCAGGCAGACCAGACATGTACGCATCGCCTCACGCTCTCCATACTCATGGTCGGTTGACTTTCTCTTTGCCTTTACCCGCACCACAGAGCACCCGTGAGACGAAGCCCAACAAGAAAAATCCACACAAATAGATAACATATGCATATAAACCACTCAACATATAACAAATTCGCCAACAGGCTAAACACATACGGCCCAGCCGTCCCAGGTGCTTTACCAGGCCCTGGGTTGTGGTCTACACCGTAAGGATATCCCAGATATCCTTTAAGGTCTTACCCTGGTCACTCGCACTCTGCGTGCTAAACGCTGCTCCCGGCCCCCTTGTCGTTCTCGGCCTTCGCCGTTCCCGGCCTTTGCCGTTCCCAGCCTTCGCTGTTCCCGGCCTTTGTCGATCATTCACAAATATGCATACACAGCATAATTAAAACATAACTTAAACATATACTAACATTTTCAATGGCTACACTCAACACATAATCATATAGGGACGTGCCCTGCAGCACAACTATGAGGCCTCGCCCTGCTCTATGGGTACAACAACTTTCTTACCTGTGTCCCGAGCTTCTTGAGCACTGAACCCTTGACCACGGTCCTCTACTCCGAGCCTCACTGAGAACCTAGTCACAACACATACATAGCACTCCCATTACTAACCAATTCAGAAACATCTCCCAGAACTAATCCCGAGCTCTCGGGACCTCCCAGATCCCCACACAAGGTGGCGGAAGCGTCCCCCGAGCCCCCTGGGCAAAAGCCTAAAATCTGAAATTTTCCCCTACCCAGAAATGGCCTAGCGCCGCGGCACTAGCCCTTAAATTCCGCATCGCCCAGCGTGGCTCCCTTCCCTGATGCAACCTAGCGCCGCAGCGCAGAAGAACAGGGCTGCGGTGCCCCTTCGCAAACCCAGATTTCTGGGTTTTTCCCCAACATTTTCCTGAGCCAAAACACTCCCAAATCAATACCAATGCATACCTAAGTCCTAAATTCAATGCAAAACCCCATATAAACCATCTAACAACTCAAAAACATCAACAACAAGCTTAGACACACAATGAATCCCATGATTCACAAATTGGTTTAAAACTCTATAAAACTTAAACCAACAAACCAGAATCTTAAACCACAGCAGCTCAACAAAACAGAGATGAATGAAACCCTTACCTCAAGTAGAAATTCGTCCCTGAGCCTCCTCCAAATTCAACTCCAAGCTAATCCCTCTTGTTCCCAAACTGAATTCCCACACTAACCAGCCACAAACCAACTTTCAAATTCCACTATCAATCTTTAAAAATCAAGCTTAGAAACTCGAAGAAAATAGAGATGAACTCTTTACCTCTGACCTTAGCACACCTTTGAGCTAACTTTCCTAGCCACAGCAGTCAAATTCCTTCAATTCACTAGCCCAAAATCCTCAAAACTCAGCAAGTTCTCAATCACCAAGGAGAGGAAGAAGAAAATCGCATGGGAGAGGGAGAGAGCTGAGAAGTTCTATTTTTTTTTCTTTCCTTTGCTTTTCTAAACCATTCAAACATTTCCCTCAATCCCTATCTCTACATAACCAGCTGCCAAAAGACCCAATTTCCCCTTAAGTTACTCCAAGTCCTCATATACCACCAAGGGCAATTTAGTCTTTTAACACACCCCACTAAATCCTCAAGTATGCCTAAAATATCCCCATTTAAACCCGACATGTCTAAACTATTGCTATTGCTAACCACTACTCAATAATTCCCTATCACTTAATAATATTCCCAAAATACCCCTAGGCTCCCTCCTGAGCCGGGTACTTGACCCCGTTGTGACTTTCCAGCTAATCAGCTCCCTAGGACCGTCTCGGAATGTGCATCACAAATATATCACCATTATATCACATATATCACATTTATGCCCTCAATGGGCTAAAATTACAAATATGCCCCCCGACAACCAAATGGGGCTCACATGCATATTTAATCACCTAAACATGCATTCTAACCACATATTCATTAAATTCACATAAATTAATATAGTATAGCAATTATTTACCTCCAGGCACACTAATCAAGGCTCCAAGCCTTATTAGCGAATTTGGGTCGCTACAGTGACAGTAACCCATTTGTGTTTATCTTCATGTTGAGAGGAAGGTTTGTTATTTACACTTATTGTTTTCATAATGATCCATCATGTTTATTGTTTTAAGCTATTATGTATTGTTCCCATAAATCCTTTAGTGGTTTGAATGTTTAAATGCCAGAATGCTCAATTTTGTTTTTTGTTTTTTTCCTTCTATTTTTTACTTCACTGGATTGCTCATGTTGCAGGTTTAAACGATTGACTGGTTGAAATGAAGTAGCTGTGTCTGCTCGAGACTATAAGTTTTATTCTCCAAGACATAAATTTAGGCGTGTTGCTTCAAGTTATGTGTCTAACATCCCTGTTTTACCTGTAAGCATTAATAGAATTTGTCACATGATCATAGGAAATTAAAAGCCACTTAATTAGTTTACATGTGTATATGTATATATATGTGTATATTTCTTAATCGAATTTGATGGTTAGTTTCATTCATCTGATCTTAAGAAATTACCAACCACTTTGAAGATAAGATACTACCATGTAGAATGGCTTCACACACATCTTTATGTTCACCTCTAATGATTTAACCCTGCAAAATAAACTATTTTGACCTTCAACTGATAAGAAGTAATTTCATGAATTTTATGGTTTTTTTGTATCATTTTATTATAATTTTTTATTAATCTTTTAGGTATTGATTATATTCTTTAGGTTGTGGATTGAATTGGTAAGGAGCATTGCAAAGTTAATTAAGTTGATTATTAATTGCAAGAGGTACGGAATTATGTTCTTTTAACTCTTATTATTAATATCTTAAAAATTTTAGAGGAGTTTGAATATCTTAAATATTCATCCATAGAGAAGTAGGTTCTGTGATTAAAATTGTCTGCTGCGGTGATAACGGAAGGTTGAAAACTTCTGTGTATTAGAGAAGTAAGTTCTGGAAAATTCATTTGTGTGTTGTAGTGATATAAGGAAGAAAACTTATTGTGTGTTGTTTGAATTTTTTTTTACTTGGTATTGATAGATGGTTAGGTAAGCTTTTATATGTATAAATTAGATTTTTCATTATATGTCTAGATTAGATTTTTCATTTAGTCATATTGTTTTCATTATTTCCATTTGTATAGATTAGATTTTTCAGCCATAAATATTGATGAAAAATAACTCAAATAACAATTATATGTATAATCAAAGATAAAAACAAGTTATACTAATATATAACCAGCAAAAATTATTCCTTAGTGCAAAACCAAGTAGGATGCTACCATAAATTTTTAAATTATATTTTAAGAGAATCAAGGCTTAAATGCCACTATAGCCTTAATTGCCACAAATAAATAAGCTATTAATAATATATAAATATATGTTTACCTTGACATATAATTCAAATTTAGCAAGGATGGCTGCAATAGTCATGCCAATGATATAAAATGTTGCCAAGTTCACATAAACAGCTATGTGCTGCCAACCGCATCCTCTGACCACGTCTTCAATTAGTGAAGCAACATATCTTAATCACCTTTAATTGAATCTCACTCACTTACTCACTTTTGATTGCTTGCTTGCTTGCATTGAATCATAAGCTTTTCACTCATAAATTTCCTCTTATTTTTATTTTGGTCCATAATATTTTTCAATAAAACAAAATAAATTAGTTGAATTTGTCAGGTTAACTCACTTGGTTTTTTCTAGAACAAAATTATAGGTGAACCAAATAATCCAAACATTACTATACAATACAATTTACAGTGTAATTTGATTTAACTTTTATGTATTTTGTGTGTGCATAAATTCATTCAATATCTAAATTATTAATAAGTTTTGAATAATACTTGTATAAAATACATTGAGTTATGGTCTGAAAAACAAAAGGTAAGATAAACGTAATATATTATAAATTAAGCTATAAATAAGCAAAACACATAATAGACTATGAAAATAAAATAGAATAGAACTGTAACAAAATAATTATTTAGACTATAATATGTATATAAAACAATACAATAATATATATGTGAAAACCAAAATAAATTTTCTCACTCAACACATGAGATGAACACTTCAAGGGTAAAGAGGGTACTTATAGTGATGTCTAATGTGTTTTTCTATTTTTGGTAGAGGTCCCAAAAAGAGAAGTAGAAAAGAAAAAGGAAAAGAGAAAGAGAAAGGAAATAGGGCTGTAAATAAGTAAATATAAATGGTAAAACTAGCTATAAGTTCTAGTAGAGGCTTGTAATGTCTATGCTTTACTCTCTTTTGTAGCCGTATATGTTAAGTGCATACTGGCCAATATTATTCTTTGTGTCTATATATATTTATATAGATAGATGGATAATAGACCCCATATATGTCAATGTAGATGAATTCTTAATATTTAAGTTGTATCTAATTCGTATCTTATGTATTGACTAAATTATTAGGTTACAAGAAAAAACAAAGTAGAAAAATATTAGACATATGTGATTAGGTGCCTTGAATTTGGTGGATTCTTGAGCTGTTGTAATTAAGCCAACTCAGACATATTCACACACTATTTGAAAATTAACTTACATGTAAATACAATACCTTTGTATATATATATAAAGGTGTACGAAAAATAAGTAATAAGAGTATGTTGTTGTTAAGTCATGCTATTAATTATACCTTATACTTATAAATATTTATTGACAACCTAAAAAACATTTAATAAATTGTCAAACAAGCTATATATGTGTATTGTATTGTATGTTCTTTTATATTAAATTGACTCAAATATAGAAAAATAGGCTCAAAAGAATTTAGAAGGTGATCCAAATATATGCATATATATATGAATGAACATATGTATTGCACCTATAGTAGATACATTAAATGAAACGTGAAGACATAAAAATCATTGCATCCAAAGCATAAGCTGCAAATTCCATAAAATTCAGTAAATATAATAGAGTTTTACAATGTCAAAAATAAAAACCAACTCTAGAGCAAACATGCCCACTTGAATCAATGACCCATTCACTTTCTTTTAAAACCTTTCCAAGCAACAAACTGCTTGAAAATGTACATCAAATTAACTATGAATTAAAATCTGAGTAAGATACTCCAACAAGTCATCTTTGGTTTATTCAATTCCACCAAGGCATGGAATGGAGAGACCTGAAATTCTCTTTTAAGATGACCTGAAGTTCAACCAAGGCATGTTTTCTTTTAAAAGCATGTGTGTTAATGACCTTGTCATGATGCTGAAATTACAACCGCAAATAATGTGATTGTCTTGTCTAACAATTGTTAAACCCAGATAAAAAACAAGATTTTATTAAGAGAACAACATCAAATTCAAATTCAATGGAGATGGATATAAGTTGGATCCATCTTAACAGGTTAGTAAAAAAAATCATATAGTTTATTTTGGGTATGAGTTTAAGTGTCAGTGCTTGATTAATGAAGTATGCTCTAAAATTGTAGAGAAACGGTGGAATATGAGCAAAAATATAGGGAGTTTGTTAAGACAGCCATGACAAATCTCGGATTTCCAGCCAAGATTATTTGTCCATGCAACAAATGTCACAATCTAAGACATCAACTTTCAGACGAAGTTGTCGAACACTTAGTTTTGTGGGGCATGGACCAATCTTACAAAATATGGTTTCATCATGGGGAAGATCCAGTTCAAAGCAGCATGACAAACACAAGTTTTGAATATGATTTATTTCGGGCAGCGGGAGTATTTTCAAGTAACGCCAATGATTTTGGTGACGATAACAATGATGCTGATTTTCATAGTCTATTAGCAGATGCTGAATCTCCATTGTATGAAGGTTGTTCAAAGTATACACAAATTTCATCTATCGTTGGGCTGTATAATCTAAAAACAAAGCATGGAATCTCAGATGTTGGCTTTAGTGAGATGTTGGAGATGATCAAAGAAATGTTGCCGAAAGATAATCTCCTACTGACATCAATGTATGCAGTTAAAAAGTTTCTAAAGATGTTTGATCTGAGCTATAAGCATATCCATGCTTGTGTCAATGATTGTTGTTTGTATACAAAAGAGAATGCTGATGCCCAAGTATGTCCCACTTGTCAATATCCAAGATGGAAGCAAAATGAACAGACAAAATAGATTCTACAAGGGAAGCCTGCCAAATTGTTGAGATATTTTCCTATTATACCAAGGTTTCAAAGGATGTTTAGAATAGAAGAGACAACTTTAAGCTTAAAATGACATTCAACAAATAAAAGAAGAGACGGGAAAATGTGGCACCCGGTAGATTCAGAGGCTTGGGATGCAGTTTATGAGAGATGGCAAGATTTTCAACTTGAATCTAATAACCTTCGATTAGGACTTGCTGCTGATGGGATCAATCCTTACAAAAATATGAGTTCTACGTATAGTTGTTGGCCTATAATGCTCGTTGTATATAATCTGCCACCTGCGTTGTGCATGAAGGATGAATTTACCTTTCTATCTATGTTGATTCCTGGACCTAAACAACCCGGGAATGACATAGATGTTTACTTAGAGCCCTTAATAGATGAGTTACTTGAATTATGGAATGGTGTTTATACATATGAAATTTCTACAAAGAAGTTTTTTAATTTAAGGGCCATGTTGCTATGGACCATAAATGATTTTCTAGCTTATGGAAACTTAGCTGGATGTGCGACTAAAGGGAAGTATGGTTGCCCTGTTTGTGGCGAGCACTCAAATTTTGTTTGGTTGAAGCATAGCGAAAAGATGTCCTTTTGCAATCATATTCGATTTCTACCACAAGAACACCTTTATAGAAAGAAGAAATATACAACAGCTATGGCAAGGGAAAGAGCACCACAGTGTCCAATTATATTGATAGGTGTTGAAGTAGCTGAGCAGTTAAGCAAAGTGACTAATGACTTTGGAAAGGGAAAAAAGAGGAGTCGTGGTATAGACACAGAAAAAATCTGGAAGAAGCAGTCTATTTTTTTTAGGCTGCCTTATTGCGAAATATTAGTTGTTCGTCATAACCTTGATGTTATGCATGTTGAAAAGAATGTTTGTGAAAGAATACTTAACACATTGCACGATTGCAAAGGAAAATCTAAAGATCACTACAACTCGAGATTAGATTTGACAGAGATGGGCATTATGCCTCATCTTCATCCATATGAAGAAAATGGTGTTACTCATCTTCTTGCTGCAGCTTACACTCTATCAAAATATGATAAGAAGTTTCTTTGTGAGAGGCTATTTGACTTGAAATTTCTTTATGGATATAGCTCTAACATTAGAAACTGTGTAGATGTGAAGAAACAGAAGCTGACAAGACTTAAGTCTCATGATTTTCATGTGATTATGCAACAACTATTGCCTATTGCTATAAGGGGTTTAATGGAAGAAGGTTGTAGAGAGACAATTCTTCGGCTCTCTAAGTTTTTCCATGGATTGTGTTAGTATGTGGTTGATAAGGAGGAAATTATGAAATTGGAACTAGAAGCCTTTGAAATTCTTTATAAACTAGAAGAATATTTCCCTCCTTCTTTCTTTGATCCAATGATTCACTTGGTTGTTCATTTAGCACGAGAAGTTAGACTTTGTGGTCCGGTGCAATTTCGATGGATGTACCATTTTGAGAGATATATGAAAGTATTGAAAGGATTTGTAGCAAATTATGCACGGCCAGAAGGATGTATTGAAAATAGCTATCTTGTTGTTGAATGTGTACGCTTTTGTGAAACATTTTTAAAGCAAAATGATAATCAAGATAGTACATTACTAGAAGAAAATCCACTATCAGCAGCAGAGTGCTTTGAGCTTGACCGATTGAACTTGGCAGTAGCGCATCGGTATGTGTTGTTTAACTCAGATATTGTAGAACCATTTCTCAATGTCCATATGGATGAGCTGAAAGAAAGGCACTCAAATCTGAATAACAATCAAACTTTGTTGTGGAATCGACATTCTGAAGGGTTCCTGTTATGGTTTTATGAAAAGGTTGTATTCTATTGCCAAGATAAAAGTTTACGTTTTGTTTTAGTGTACAAATTTCTTACAAGTATATTTTTATTTTCAGATTTCTAACCTGAACATAGTAGATGACATGTTAGCTCAATTGGTTGAAGGTCCAAGTCGTGGTGTCACTTCCTAGAAAGGGTACATGATTAATGGAATTCGATTCCATAAAAAAAGAGCTGAAAAAACAACTCAAAACAGCAGTGTATACTTGGAAGCACATGACAGTGGGCAATTGAATGATAAAGAAGGGTATTTTGGTGTTATCAAGGATATAATTATGCTTGATTATCGTACTTTTAAGGTGCCATTGTTTTGGTGCGATTGGGCGAATATTCGAATGGGTGTTAAGAAGTTGGAGTTCTATACGCTTGTAAATTTTAATATAGGACAAGCTTAATCCATTAGGGATCCATTTGTATTAGCTTCACAAGTGAAAAAGGATGAGTCAAGGGAGAATAAGTCAAGTAATTGGTATATAGCTTTAAAGGATTCAAATAGAGGGTGTTTTGGACTTGAATCCAATGAAGAAAATTGAGTTTCCTGTTGTTTCTTATGTACTTTGAATGAAACAAATCTACTTACACTTTTTGTATGTAATTTTGGTGTATTATTACTCTTTTGTTGAATGAAACAAATCTGGTTTTATTACTCTCTATGGTGTACTTTATGATTTTATTTTACTTTGGATGAAACAATCCTGGTTTTATGGTTTTGGTGTATGTTTATTACTCTTTCCTGATCCGCATTTCTGATTTATATTCTTATGTTATCTTTCTTTTTATATTGCAACAATTTCAACTTGAAAAATGAGTACATTACGAAGATTATCAAAAAAACACCTTCGTCCAGGTGCTTTATGCAATTTTGTGGCCAAAAAGAGAAAAGCATCATTGAAGACTCAAGCTGATTGTGACGATATGTTGCTTGGAAGCCATGTTTTAAAGAAAAAGAGTGCTCTTCGTAGGTTTTATGCACCTGTTAGAGTTGTAATTGACTCACCACCTGCTCTTAGTGCTAGAGCAGCAACTCGTCGTATGGTCAATAATACAGAGCCAGATCCAAATGATGATGTGGAAGACATGGAGATGTCACTTGGAAGTTCAAAAACTAGAAGATCTCTTAATTATGAAGTAGATAAGGTAGATGATAGTGTTTGTGAAAAGGGAGTAAGGGAGGAACATGAAGAGATAGCTAATGAGGAAAAGGTTGGTGCAGAATTTGAAGAAGGGGCTATTGCAGAATGTGAAGAAGTGGCTGAGATAGAACTTGAACAACCTCTTAGAAAATCTGTTAGATTACAAAAAACAACTGATGAGGAAAATCAAACTGAGATTGAAGAAATACCTCAAGATGTAGATGCGAATGTAATGAACTTAGCTAAGAAGACAAGGGGAAAAACTCTATTGGCAAATATTACCAAGAGGAAAAATGACTTAAGGATAATAAATTGGAATGAAAAAAGGCAACCAGTTGGTACTAACTCAGTGCAATTTTCTTCTTTTGTGGGCGCTCTTGTGCAAGAGGTTCTTCCTTACACTATTTTAGATTGGAGGAAAGTTTCACCAATTATGAGAGATGTTCTTTGGGCATCTATTCATGTAGAATTACAAGTTTTATGACTGTATTTATTTTTTATATATTCAGCTCTACACTTAAACATATAATATATTATTCTATATTCTATTGTAGGCACAATATGACTTACATGATGATTGGCAAAAAAAGATGTGCTTTGAAATGATGACAGAACTATGGAGAGCTGGGAAATCTAGACTTGTAAAGGATATTATCAATGCAAAAAATAAGAGTGAACGACTAGCCTTAAAGCCAGATTGCATAAAAAGTGATGTAGAATGGAGAGCATTTGTTGCCAAAAAAATTAGTAAAGAACATTTGGTAAGAAATATGATGTAAGAAGTGATGTTGCTGCCTCTTTTATCTATGTTGGTGTTAAATTAAATATAGTTATGCCTCTTTTACTTATTTATTAAATAGGATATAAGGGCCAAATACCAAGAGAGAAGAAAGAAAGTTGTTCCACACACCTTAAGTCGAAGAGGATATGCTCGAACAATCGATGATATGGTAATAATTAAGTTTTATACTGTTTGTATTTTTGCTTCCATTATTGTAGTCTCTATTTTATAATCTCTATTGTTGTATTGTGTAGAAAAAAGAAAATGAGGATGTTAAAATATCTAGAATCGATGCTTTTTGGAGAGCCCATACCAAGAAGAATGGTGAACATGTAAACTCAACGACAACTAATATTTTTGTGAGTATTAGTCATTTAATTTTTGTGAATTTATATTTATTTCCCATAATGCATACATTAGTTATACTAATTTATATGCAAGGTTCATTGAATGAGATTCTCCTTGAAGACCCAAAATCTGGAACTACAGACAACGCTGATGAGGATGCCTTGACAAAATTGTTTGGTAACCCAAAATCTGGTCGTTTAATCGGACACGGAAGAGGCGTAAAAAGGTCGAAGCTAACTGTTGTTAATATGTGTAATAGCAAAATCTCCAAGTTAGAAGAAGAGCAACAAAATATGAAGCTCAAAATGATTGAAATGATGAATCTACTTAAAGAACACTTGGTGGTAAATCTATCTTGCACTTATAAACCTTAGTTTTCTTTTCTTCCAATGAAACTTATCTTGGTTTTATATTTAGGTTGGTGGTAAAGTGACACCAAGCGAAGGACAGTCTCGCAAAGTACCGCACTGTAATGACCCACTAATCTAGACTATTTGGACCATTAACGAAACTATACATAAAACTTACATTTTTACGAAAATACCATAATTTATTGAATAACTTGCAAAATAAGAGTTATTTACAAAGTAAATACCAAAACGGATATGGGATCCCATTGTCTTTAAAACAAAAACATAATTTAAAATAATAAGACATTACATAATTAGTGCGGAAAATACATATAAAAAGACATAAAACCGAAACTACATCCTCGAATCGAATAACGCTCGGCCCCTTGACTCCATTCACCATCGATACACATCCTCCAAGCGTCACGAATCTTACCACCTCTAAAGCTTATTTTCCTGCACATAAACAGAAAGGAGTGAGCCTAATGCCCAGCAAGGAAAATCTAACACAAAGTCATATACATAATTTCATAAGAAAACATAAAGACTTAACATAATACATATAACATACACTTATTATAATGGCCATTATTACTTGGGGTCCCATAGACTAAACAAGCATATGCCCATGGGATTAGTGGGGTCCTACTAGCTAAGTAGGTCATATGCCCATAACCCATTTGGAGTCTTGTTAGTCATATGGGTCATATGCCCAAGCCTACAAACATACACATATACATATCATAACACTTTTAATAACATAAAACATATAGATAACATAAGCACATAACATATTGATTCTAGCCTATTTTCCTTACCAAAGTTACCGGGATTATGGACTGAGTTGGGACTTTTGGAACACTCCTAAAACCATAAGAAAGAGTGAGTCTAAAGAAAGGAGATGAAATGAAAGAGATGGAAAGACTAAACCATAAAAAAAACATACTTACCGACTTATATGCTTAAGAGCTTGGATTCCCTAACCAAAATAAGAATAAGGTTAGGGGACTGAGTAGAAGGTTTTGAGAAAGGAAATAACATAAAATACAGAAAGGAACTAGAGTTTTGGGTTTACCTCAAAGATTGCAAGATCAATCTAACCTCCACCGAAATACTATAGAACTCACTTCCCAAAGTGTTTGATAAGCTTATGATGTTTAAGCTTATAGTTTTTCCCCAAACCAAGTGTTTACACTCTCACACTCACTTAACACTAGCAGCTTCTGAACTTAGAGCAAATGGTGAATAATGGCTGGGTACTAGGTCCTATTTATAGAGTTTGGGAATGAAAATATCTTGATTTTACTTGAATAAAAATAATGGCTTTTTAGGTGAAAATCATTTGAATAATCGTTCAGCAGAGGCTGAAGACTCGTTCAAAAGATGCTGGACTGTTGAAGGAGTTTGAATGGCTGAAAGGAAATGAATTCAAAAACATTTGAAAACATACTGGAGGAGGCGATATATCGCCCCCTGTAGGCGATATATCGCCTGGGCCAGTATGCCCGAGGCGACCGTGCATCGTCTCGTGTTTTCCGTATCTACGTGCTGCGATATATCGCCCCCTATAGCTGCGATATATCGGCACACGCTGAATATTTAAACACGAAATTACACATTTTTAGCTAAGTTTGAATGGAGTAAACAGCCTTGACTAAGCCTTTAACGTATTCAAAGCTGCTGACTGACCCTATATCATTCAAACTTTACCCTTATTTAATTTAATCCTCAAAAATACTTAATCCTTAATTACCATTCATAACATGTGCTTAAAATCCTATTGGTTGATGTCTACACCTTATAATATAATAAATATAATCCTTAATATCAGTCACATTAATCAAACCTTAGGTTATACTTAATATTCTTAAACTATAGGTTAAACTTAAGTACTACTACGAGTGTCCAAATAACTCCCGGTCTGAACCAAAAATCCATAGTAACAAAGATAACACTAAACATACTATAATACTACTAACAATTAGCTAAGTAAAGTTCTTGGACTCTACAATTCTCCCCTACTAAAAAGAATTTCGTCCTCGAAATTTACTTACCAAATAACTCCGGATATCGGCCTTGCATGTCCTCCTCCAACTCCCACGTTGCCTCGCGTTCAGAACTATTGCTCCATAGGACTTTGACTATAGGAAAGCTCTTGGACCGTAACTGCTTCATCCCTCTATCTAGGATGCTAATCGGTCGTTCCTCATAACTTAAGTCTTTCTGGAGCGCTATGGTATCGTACTTAAGGACGTGAGATGGGTCTGACACATACTTGCGTAACATCGAGTGTGGAAGACGTTGTGACTATCGGCTAGTGCTGGTGGTAGGGCTAGTCTATACGTAACTGGTCCCACTTTGTCCCATATCTCAAAAGGACCTATGAATCGGGGACTGAGCTTGCCTTTCTTCCCGAACCGCTTGACACCCTTCATAGGAGATATCTTCAGGAAGACTTGATCTCCAACTTGGAACTCCACATCGCGTCGCTTGGTATCCGCATAACTTTTCTGACGGCTTTGAGCAGCAAGAATACGCTGTCTAATAAGCGTTACTGCTTCTTGTGCTTGTCTAACAACTTCGGGCCCTAGAAGCTGCCTTTCTCCTACCTCGTCCCAGTGCAACGGTGATCGGCACCTTCTTCCATATAGCAACTCATAAGGTGCCATTCCGATCGTCGACTGGTAGCTGTTGTTGTACGAGAACTCGATCAGCGGTAAGTACTTGTTCCACGATCCTCCGAAGTCAAGTACACATGCGCGTAGCATATCCTCTAAAATCTGAATCGTACGCTCGGACTGCCCATCTGTCTGAGGATGGAAAGCTGTACTAAGACTTAACTTAGTACCCATGGCTTGCTGTAAGCTTCTCCAAAATCTTGACGTAAACACTGATCCTCTATCTGATACTATCGTCTTGGGGATTCCATGCAATCGTACAATCTCTTGGATGTAGATGTCTGCATATTGGTCTGCCGTATAAGAAGTCTTAACAGGAAGAAAATGAGCCGACTTGGTTAGTCTATCTATGACTATCCAAGCGGAATCATGCTGCTTATTTGTCTTTGGCAGACCCGTCACGAAGTCCATGGCTATATCGTCCCACTTCCACTCCGGTATGCTAAGCGGTTGCAATAATCCTGCAGGCCGCTGATGCTCCGCCTTCACTTGCTGGCATACCAGACACTTAGATACATACTCCGCTATGTCCTTCTTCATCCCTGGCCACCAATAGACTGCCTTGATGTCACGAGTCATCTTGGTAGACCCTGGATGAACTGAGTACGGGGTGCTGTGCGCTTCTTCTAGGATCGTCTTCTTAATACTTTGATCGTCTGACACGCATACCCGATCTTTATATCTCAATAAACCTTGACTGGATATTGAGAAATCTGTAGTCTTGCCTTCTCTGACTGCATCCATGTGCGTTGCTAGCGAGTCATCATGTCTCTGACCATTCCGTATGTCTTCTAGCAGATTTGATTGGATAGACAAGTTAGCCAGCTTGCCTACAACCACTTCTATTCTGGCACTGATAAGCTCCTGCTGTAGCGGCTTTTTTATTCCGGATAAGGCTGCTAAGTTCCCATAACTTTTTCGGCTGAGTGCATCGGCAACTATGTTTGCCTTCCCCGGGTGGTATAGGATTTCGCAGTCGTAATCCTTTACTAATTCCAACCACCGGCGCTGCCTCATGTTGAGCTCCTTCTGCGTAAAGAAGTATTTTAAACTTTTGTGGTCCGTGTAAATCTCGCACCGTTCTCCATAAAGATAATGGCGCCAGATTTTTAACGCAAAGACCACCGCTACCAACTCCATATCGTGAGTTGGATAGCGTTGTTCATACTCCTTTAACTGACGTGAGGCGTAGGCTATCACCTTGTCATTTTGCATCAGTACGCATCCCAATCCTAACTTTGAAGCATCAAAGTAGACAACGAACTTGTCGTTGGGTGTTGGGACACTAAGTACTGGTGTTGAGCAAAGCTTATCCTTAAGCAACTGGAAGCTTTCCTCACACTTATCATTCCAGTTAAACTTTTGTTGCTTCCGGGTCAGGTTGGTGAGTGGAGTGGCTATCTTAGAAAAGCCCTCTACAAACTTTCTATAGTAACCTGCTAGCCCTAGGAAGCTTCTTACTTCCGACGCGTTCTTTGGTCTAGGCCAATCCTTCACGGCCTCTACCTTCGATGGATCCACTGCAACTTCGTCTTTTGATATGATGTGCCCGAGGAACGCCACTTGTGAGAGCCAAAACTCGCATTTCTTGAACTTCGCATAGAGTTGGTGCTCCTTCAATCGCGTCAAAATCATCCTCAAGTGTTCCTCGTGCTCCACTTCATCCTTGGAGTAAATTAAACTGTCGTCGATGAACACAACGACGAATTTATCCAAGTAGTCTTTGAAGACCCTATTCATTAGGTCCATAAACGCGGCTGGCGCGTTAGTAAGACCAAAAGACATAACCAAGAACTCGTAATGTCCATAACGAGTCCTAAAGGCTGTCTTAGGGATATCTTCTCCCTTCACCTTGAGCTGATGATACCCGGACCGTAAATCGATCTTAGAGAATACAGTCGCGCCTCAGAGTTGATCAAACAAATCATCAATCCGAGGTAGCGGGTATTTGTTCTTAATTGTTACTTTATTCAGCTCACGGTAGTCTATGCACATGCGCATACTTCCGTTTTTCTTCTTCACGAATAGTACCGGAGCTCCCCATGGTGAATGGCTTGGCCTAATGAAACCCAAGTCTAGGAGTTCTTGTAGCTGCATCTTTAACTCCTTGAGTTCCGTAGGTGCCATCCGGTATGGTGCCTTAGAGATAGGCTCGGTGCCTGGTACTAATTCTATCGTGAAGTCTATTTCTCGATTTGGCGGCAACCCTGGCAAGTCATCGGGGAAAACTTCTGGAAATTCTTGTATGACTCGAACATCTCCAACTTTGAGTGATGTCTCCTTCCCCATATTCGTGATGTTGGCAAAGAATGCTTGGCATCCTTTCTCCATCATTCTCTGAGCTTTGAGAGATGACACTAACGGTGTGCGTAGTCCTGAAGCTTGTCCCATGAAGCACAGTTTCTGGCCGGCAGGAGTGTCAAATGTCACCTTCTTGCGCCTGCAGTCGATCGTTACGCCATGCCGTGCTAGCCAATCCATGCCTAGTATGACATCGAAGTCTTTGATCACTAGCTCTATCAGGTCTCCTTCTAGTTCCTTGTCCTCAATCTTGATTGGTACGCCTCGTACAATTCGTGATGATAGAACTACTTTGCCCGAAGGCAACTCGGTTGCAAACCTAGTTCTAAATCTTTCACTAGGTTTGTCTAGTTTATCTATCATTCCTAACGAAATATACGAATGGGTGGCTCCCGAATCAAATAATACATGACATAATTTATTGAGGATGGAAACCTGACCTGTGACCACCTTGTTGCTAGCATCCGTCTCTCCTTGGGTTAAAGCAAAAACCCGAGCAGGAACCATCTTTTCGTCCTTCTTTCCTTCCGGCTTTTGCTGAGGACAGTCTCTTTTACGATGCCCTTCTTGACCACAGTTGAAACACTCCTTGGTGTTGGCACGGCATTCTCCGTGGTGCTTCTTCTGACATTTGGCACATGGCGGGTATTCCACGTAGCCCGACTTATTTCCCCCATTATTTGGTCGTGTCCTTTTATTGTTGTCAGCTTGCTTGTTGTCAGTATGCCTTCTCTTCTGTCCGTTACCGTGGTTGTTGGACTGACTGTTGCTGGACTGATTGTTGTTCCGACTGGCCTGAGATTGGCTCTGCTGTCTAGGTTCAGTCTTGCTGGCTTCTTCTTTGCTCACGTTGGCCTGCAACCTTTCTACTTCAATTGCCGTCTCAAGAACGTCGGCATATGAAGTGTTTCCCAGGTTTGCTAGCTTCACCCCCATCTCGATCTTTGGTCGGAGTCCTCTCACGAATTTGTTCACCCTCAGATAATCGGTCGGAACTAACTCTGCCGCGAACTTGGCCAAGCGATCAAACTGACGAACATATTCCGCCACTGTTAAATTCCCTTGCTTCAGATTGGTGAACTCCTCAACTCTCGTAGCAAGTACCGCTGAATTGTAGTACTTCTTGTGGAAGAGCTCCACAAATCGGGTCCATGTCATGGTGGCAGCATCGTGGGATTGTTGGACCAAATCCCACCATATCCTGGCATCTTTCTTGAGTAAAGATGAGACGTAGGATATGCGGTCAGCATTATTGAGGTTCATGTGGGCTAGGATCGGCTCCACATTCCTTAGCCATTCTTCTGCTTCAAAGGGGTCCGTAGTCCCTTCGAAGTTCGGAGCGTGCTGCTTGCGGAACCTCCCGTACACTGGCTCCATGTGCTGTACAGGATATGGAGCGTAGTTCGTCATAGGCCATCCCCCATATGGATCGACTTGTTGGGGTGCTGGGGCCATTGGCTGTGGCTGCAGCTGCGGCTGTGGCGGAGGCTGAGGCTGAGATTGAGCCTGCTGGCGTTGTTGCTGCAGAAGTTCCTCGACTTGTTGTCGCAGTCTGGCAATCTCTGCAGTGTTGTCAGCTGGCTGTGCCGGCGCGTTGCAGCGAGCAGTAGCACGCACTCCCCTTCGGCGAACGGTAGGGACCGCATTGGTCGCTGGAACATCGTTGGAAGCGTTCCCGTTGGTGCGAGCAGATCTTCGGAGAGACATCGTAGCAGAGTTCTAACAGTTAAAAGAAACATGTTAGAACTTTTTCCTAATAGGCTCTAAGGAAAAAACTTATTCTAAAACAAACATATCTCGGACCTATTTATTATGACTTCTTATGAAAGATTATATAGGTCTTTATTTATTATTAGAGTGGGTTTCTAAACTTAGAAAAACAAGTCATCTTTATTTTCTAAGTGTGTTTCTAATCATCCTATATGACTTAATTCTCAGGCTCGAAACTTATCTTTGTTCCAAAGTTAACCATATTGAGGGAGGGCTGGGATCAGTAAAATCGTTCCCACTACTAAGGCCCCCTAACTCTCAATAAGGAAACCAGGTCCATTGATTTGTATCCACCCTCACCGAACTTAGTCATTATTCATTTTATTTAGTATTTATTATGATTGCGAAAATAGAATCAAATTCACACATGATATTCAAATAGCATGTTCATTCATTTGGAAAACAATTTCACTTATTACAATCAAAAGTAAATAAAACAAATAAAAACTACTAATCTAAAAATCGGGATCTTCTACATCTGATCCGTCATCTAACATATCATCATCTATTGCCTCATAGTCATCATCATCATGAGCATCAAAATGCCCTCTAGGAAGGTTGGTGAGAATCCTATTCTTTTGCTCATTAGTGAACTGAAACTCAATTTTTGAGGTGAACCTAACTAAGAGGAAATAGTATTTCATTGCTAAGGGTAGTTCATCCTCCTCATGCATCTCTTCCCATATCTCTTCTAATGCTGCTATTACAGAATGAAAATCTTTAAACAACCTAATTACTAATACATATTGCTCGGTTGATCTTAGCATTATTTGTTTAGCCTCTTGAAGGCCACCTATCGCTTGGTGAAACAAAAGCAACCTTCGAGTAATCCTTTCTAGGGCTCCTACGGTGTTTCTTGGCTCCCTTATTCTTTTTAAGGCCTTAATGGCTCGGATATCTTGGTAGGTTAAGGCTCCGTTCATTCTTAACTGAAACATAAACACTAAAGTTGTTAGCTAAACACATAGACAAAGTAACTTGTAACTTGTAACTTAAACACTTACTTGACGGTCCGATTCGGAGCTTTGAGCATGTGTATCGAGGAGAACTTCATGCGAAGGAACCGTTTGCTATGATACCAACTGTAATGACCCACTAATCTAGACTATTTGGACCATTAACGAAACTATACATAAAACTTACATTTTTACGAAAATACCATAATTTATTGAATAACTTGCAAAATAAGAGTTATTTACAAAGTAAATACCAAAACGGATATGGGATCCCATTGTCTTTAAAACAAAAACATAATTTAAAATAATAAGACATTACATAATTAGTGCGGAAAATACATATAAAAAGACATAAAACCGAAACTACATCCTCGAATCGAATAACGCTCGGCCCCTTGACTCCATTCACCATCGATACACATCCTCCAAGCGTCACGAATCTTACCACCTCTAAAGCTTATTTTCCTGCACATAAACAGAAAGGAGTGAGCCTAATGCCCAGCAAGGAAAATCTAACACAAAGTCATATACATAATTTCATAAGAAAACATAAAGACTTAACATAATACATATAACATACACTTATTATAATGGCCATTATTACTTGGGGTCCCATAGACTAAACAAGCATATGCCCATGGGATTAGTGGGGTCCTACTAGCTAAGTAGGTCATATGCCCATAACCCATTTGGAGTCTTGTTAGTCATATGGGTCATATGCCCAAGCCTACAAACATACACATATACATATCATAACACTTTTAATAACATAAAACATATAGATAACATAAGCACATAACATATTGATTCTAGCCTATTTTCCTTACCAAAGTTACCGGGATTATGGACTGAGTTGGGACTTTTGGAACACTCCTAAAACCATAAGAAAGAGTGAGTCTAAAGAAAGGAGATGAAATGAAAGAGATGGAAAGACTAAACCATAAAAAAAACATACTTACCGACTTATATGCTTAAGAGCTTGGATTCCCTAACCAAAATAAGAATAAGGTTAGGGGACTGAGTAGAAGGTTTTGAGAAAGGAAATAACATAAAATACAGAAAGGAACTAGAGTTTTGGGTTTACCTCAAAGATTGCAAGATCAATCTAACCTCCACCGAAATACTATAGAACTCACTTCCCAAAGTGTTTGATAAGCTTATGATGTTTAAGCTTATAGTTTTTCCCCAAACCAAGTGTTTACACTCTCACACTCACTTAACACTAGCAGCTTCTGAACTTAGAGCAAATGGTGAATAATGGCTGGGTACTAGGTCCTATTTATAGAGTTTGGGAATGAAAATATCTTGATTTTACTTGAATAAAAATAATGGCTTTTTAGGTGAAAATCATTTGAATAATCGTTCAGCAGAGGCTGAAGACTCGTTCAAAAGATGCTGGACTGTTGAAGGAGTTTGAATGGCTGAAAGGAAATGAATTCAAAAACATTTGAAAACATACTGGAGGAGGCGATATATCGCCCCCTGTAGGCGATATATCGCCTGGGCCAGTATGCCCGAGGCGACCGTGCATCGTCTCGTGTTTTCCGTATCTACGTGCTGCGATATATCGCCCCCTATAGCTGCGATATATCGGCACACGCTGAATATTTAAACACGAAATTACACATTTTTAGCTAAGTTTGAATGGAGTAAACAGCCTTGACTAAGCCTTTAACGTATTCAAAGCTGCTGACTGACCCTATATCATTCAAACTTTACCCTTATTTAATTTAATCCTCAAAAATACTTAATCCTTAATTACCATTCATAACATGTGCTTAAAATCCTATTGGTTGATGTCTACACCTTATAATATAATAAATATAATCCTTAATATCAGTCACATTAATCAAACCTTAGGTTATACTTAATATTCTTAAACTATAGGTTAAACTTAGAAAATCTATAAGTACTACTACGAGTGTCCAAATAACTCCCGGTCTGAACCAAAAATCCATAGTAACAAAGATAACACTAAACATACTATAATACTACTAACAATTAGCTAAGTAAAGTTCTTGGACTCTACACGCACTCAAACAATATTCAGTTCCCTAAGGTAAATTATCAAAGTTGTTATCGTTTTAAATTTTCATTTTAGAAGAACAAATATAAAAACTAATATATTGTCTTTAAAATCAATTTTGTAGAGTATTTCACTAGAAAAATGACATAACTTTACAGAAGGGAAGAACGCTTGCTACTTGCTTAACTGGCAGATGTAATTGTTGCTGAAGGTCGTTGGGATTCTAGTGATCCAAAGTTAACTGTACATGGAAAGCCTCTTGGACCAGACTTTATGCGAGTATGGGTTGATGTTGATATTGTACCAGAATCTTACTTATTTCGTCCTAATAATGTGATTCTTACAATACAAGAAGCAGTTGGTTCCATAGTTGCATGGCCTTCTAAAAAAGTTATTCCAAGAGGTACATTTTCATACTAAAAAAAAGAACCAATGTCTCATAATTTAGTGTTCGGTTCTTTGTTTGCTTTGGTGTAGTTGTGAATTCATTATTTTGTATGTGGTGTCCTCTCTTGGATATAATTTCCATAGAATTTCTCTTGAAGTAATTTGTGATGCTAGATAATAACAATAAAATATTTCTTTGTTTATTTTGCAGATGTGACAAGTGAAATAGAAAAGGATACTTAATTTTGAAGGCTTTGTGTTGGGCAGCTGTAGAATATTTTGTGTTGAAAGTAGTAACTTTTCAATATGTTGAATATTTAAGACTACATGAATACTTAAAGAACATTTTGTTGTTGATGACAGTGTTAAATGTTTTAAACTAATTTGTGGATTGTTAATAAAATGTTGAATGTTTTTACTTTTTGTTATTTGAAAATCAAGTTCATTTGATGATGCTAGTATATATTAGAAAGCTAATTTTAATTATATAAAAAAAATTTAAATAAAATAGAATAAATTAGTGTTATATAAATGAATATACAATGAGAATTTAAACTTATCTAAATATTAAAATAATAGGAAAATTGTGTTATAATATCTATTACAATAACACCTTTTATGTAAAGAGTTTTGTTATGAAAACTTCATTATATAACACAAATAATGTGTTATACTAAAGTGTAGTATAACGCAAAAAATGTGTTATACTAAAGTGTAGTATAACACAAATTTATAAGTATTGAAATGTGTTATATAATCGACTATAAATAATATAATTAAACACTTATCTATTTATTAAAATAACACAGAAAGTGTGTTTTCGTTGACAGTATAATAACACATCTGTATAACAATGATAAAGTGTTATGTAAAGTACCCTGACCTACGATAACATAGTCGGTCTTAACACATCAAAAAGTGTTATGGTATGTTTTGATAACACATTTTTGGTGTTATTAAAAGCATTTTTTCTTGTAGTGCAAGGAGGAGCATGAGGAGCATTTGAGATTGACTCTAAATAGATTACGGGAACATCAGTTGTACGCCAAGTTCTCTAAATACGAGTTTTGGCTGGAACAAGTAACTTTCTTAGGGCACATAGTTTCTTAGAAAGGGATAGTAGTAGACCCATCGAAGATCGAGGCCATTAGAGACTGGCCCCAGCCAAAGAATGCCTCAGAAGTTCGGAGTTTCTTAGGGTTGGCGGGTTATTATAGGAAGTTTGTCGAGGGTTTCTCGAAGATCGCCACCCCGTTGACCAACTTAACTCGGAAACATCAGAAGTTTGCATGGATAGAAAAATGTGAAGAGAGTTCTCAGACCTTGAAGGATAAGTTGATTTCTGCGCCTATCCTTTATGTTCCCACTGAGGGCGGGAAATTTGTGGTGTACTGTGATACATCAAAGAACAGCTTGGGATGCGTGTTGATGCAAGAAGGGAAGGTGGTAGCTTATGCTTCCAGACAACTCAAGGAATATGAGCAACGGTATCCCACTAATGACCTTGAATTGGCAGCAGTAGTGTTCGCACTAAAGATATGGAGACATCACCTGTACAGAGACAAGTGTGAGATATACACCGACCACAAAAGTCTGAAATACTTTTTCACACAAAAGGAACTGAACATGAGGCAGAGAAGGTGGTTGGAACTAGTAAAGGACTGCAATTGTGAGATTCTATACCACCCAAGCAAGGCCAACATGGTTGCAGATGCTTTGAGCAGGCGGGGACATGGGAGTGTCTCAACACTACATAAAATAGAGATGCCTCTTCAGAAAGAGATCATAAATGCAAGCATCGAAATTGTGACGGGAAGTTTGGCGAACCTCACATTGCAATCCTCCCTATTAGAACAAATTTGAGAAGGACAGAAATTGGATGAAGCCTTAGTGAAACAAGAGGCTTTGGTACAAGAAGGTGGCAGCAACAATTTCACATTGTCTAATGGTGGATTGCTGAGATACAAGGATAGGATTTGCGTGCCTGACAATGCTGAAAATAAGGAAAGTATTATGAAAGAAGCGCACACAACGCCTTATTCCTTGCGCCCAGGGTCCACGAAAATGTACCAAGACCTTAAGGCGTTATATTGGTGGCATGGAATGAAGAGGGATGTTGCTGAGTTTGTTGCTAGATGTTTGACATGCCAGCAAGTCAAAGCAAAACACCAGAGGCCAGCAGGGTTGCCACAACCGCTCTACATTCCTTAATGGAAATGGGAGGATATAACAATGGATTTTGTGGTAGGGTTGCCTAGAACCACCAAGCAGCACGACTCAGTGTGGGTGATAGTAGATAGACTCACTAAGTCTGCCCATTTTATGCCAGTTAAGACCACATACTCGGCGGATCAATATGCTGACTTGTATGTTAGTGAGATAGTGAGACTTCATGGGGTGCCAAAGTCGATAATTTCTGATCGTAGGTCAGTTTTCACATCGAACTTTTGGAAAGGGCTACAGAGAGCTATGGGATCAAGACTAAAGTTTAGCACCACATTTCATCCTCAGACCGATGGCCAGTCTGAGAGGACCATTTAGATTTTAGAAGACATGTTATGGTGCTGTGCTTTGGACTTTTCAGAGTTTTGGAACCGATACCTACCCCAAATGGAGTTCTCGTATAATAACAGTTACCAATCTATTATCGGGATGGCTCCCTATGAGATGTTATATGGGCGTAAGTGTAGATCTCCTTTGCACTGGGATGAAGTTGGGGAGAAACAGATTGTACGCCCTAAAGCAGTTAGGGAAGCCAGTGAGGTGATTGAGAAGATTCGCCAAAGGATGCTTACCGCGTAGAGTAGGCAAAAGAGCTACGCTGACCTCAAGAGATGAGACATCGAGTTTTCAGTGGACGAGTTTTTTTTCTAGAAAGTCTCACCGATGAAAGGTGTGGTGCGTTTTGGAAAGAAAGGGAAGTTAAGCCCTATATTTATTGGTCCATTTGAGATTTTGGACAAAGTAGGGTAGGTTGCGTACCATTTGGCACTACCCCCAGTATTAGCTGAAACGCATAACGTCTTTCATGTCTCGATGTTGCGTAAGTACATGTCAGACCCCTCTCATGTGTTGAGCTACGAGCCGTTACAGCTAAAGTAGGACCTGAGTTATGATGAACAGCTTGAACGTGTTATTGAAAAGGGAATCAAGGAATTGAGATCCAAAAGGATTTTACTAGTTAAGGTCCTGTGGAAGAATAGTACGGAATAAGAAGCAACATGGGAGTTGGAGGAAGACATGAGACAAAGATACCCTGAATTATTTGGTAAGAGAGAATTTCGGGACAAAATTCCTTTTAAGGAGGGTATATTGTAGTGCACCAAAATTTTTTTTTTAGTTATTAAAATTTTTGTGTTTTATTTTATTTATAGTGTTAAGTGTGGTGAATGGTTTTATTTAAATGTTGTTTATTTTATTTAGTTGTTGTTTGTTATTTTATTTAATTGTTAGAATTTTTTGTAGAATTTTTGTGAAATTATTTGTTAAATTATATTTATTTATTTTTATTTTAAAAATGTGATTATGAGAGATTTGGTTGAATGCACTAAGGTGCATGGTAGATAGTGGTGTACCCTAGTGATTTTGTGTGTGCTAGTGCATGGTAGCATGGTACACATGTGTAGATTTTCTACACACCTTATATTTCCTTTTATTATATTTTAATTAATTTAATTGATAAAAATAAAATAAATGGAAAGGGAAACTATAGTGGACGTGTGGCTTAGAGTGGGAAAGGAAGAGGGTTATTTATATATATTTTATTATACCAATAAATTAAAAATAAGGTGATAATGCTATTTTGAGATAGGAATGCGATCACCATTTTATCTCCTATATCAATTGTGATAAAAGAAAATAATAAGAAATTTAAAAGAAAATAAAAAGAGAAAGAAAACTTACCTTTTTCTTTTATTGGGTCATTATGAGAGGATTAGGTTAAAGATGGAATGGGAATATTGGAAGAGCATAGTGCTCTTAGGGTTGTCGTGTGCTGAAGAGAGGAAGAGAGAGAGAGAGAGGGTGACAAGCTAGAGAGAGAAAGGGGAAGAGGCTGCCATTTTCTAGAGAGAAGGTGGAGGAGAAAGGAAGAAGAAGAAGGAGGTCTTAGGTATGGTTTTCTTATGGTTCCTTTTTTTTTAGATTAAGGTTTATCTTCCCCATCATCTTAAGACTTTTCTTCTATGTTCTTCTTCTTCATGGGTTTAAAAAACCCTATGGAATTCAAGGGTGATTATCACTTGGGTGTTGATCAAGTTGTGTTCTTGATTTTACAATCAAGAGAGGCATTGAATATCTACCCCTAATGCTATGGTGTTCTCTTGAGTTATTAGATTTGTGGATATTTTTATGCATGGGAGATTGATCTAGGCATGGGTAGGGGTTTATGGTGTTGGTTTGATTTTTTTGTTGTATGTTCATAATATGTGTAATGAGATGATTAATGAAATATGATGTTGATGATATTCTATGATTTTATGTATCTATGTTTCGGCCTATGTGGTTTGGGCATATTGGGTTGTTTTATTTTGTGTCACATTTACATATTAGAAACATGCTAGGTTTCATGTGTATATAGATGAGGATTTTGTGTAAATTATTGTTGGGTATCCTAGGTGTTTCGGCCTAGGGGTGATGTTCAAGTATGATTGTTTTTCTTATATGTTTTAAAATCAATTGTGAATCTAGAAACATGATAGGGTGTATATGATATTATGTATCAATATATTATGGTATGCACGAAAAATAATAGGAACATGCTAGGTTTAATATAAAAGCATATATGAGGATTTGCGTTATATTATTCATGCATGTTGTATTATTATTTTGTTGGGTTGCATGCATGAACTCATTAGAAAAAGAATAAGGTTTTATAAGGTTGTGTGTGAATATGTGTTAGTTATGTTCTTTGAATTATTTGTATAATAAGAGCATGTTAGGATTTGTGAATTATTGTGTTTATGAAACATGAATGATCTTGTATGAATTTTATGAGGCATGAGGTAAAAGATAAAATTCATGGTGATCATTTATGCTTGCTGATTTTGTGATTAAAAGGTGAAAATATTGATGAAATAAGGATATGTATGCATGTGGTGTTTGTGAAAATAAAATGGTGCTCTAATTCACAATTAAAATGATGTTTTTGCACAAATAATTACCTACAGATTTTTTTTTGTTATATTTTTTAGAAAATATGAGTTTTAAAAATTAGGATGGTGATTTTAATGATAAATGTGATTGCTAGAATTTTTGTTTAAAAATGTAAAGTGTTTTTCAATGAAAGGAATTTGATTGGTATTTTGAAATAAATTAATAACCTAAACAATGGTAAAATTTAAAAGTGATATTTTTAACTTAATATGAGTGGTTATTTTACAAGTTATGATTTTTTTTAATTAGATTAAGAAAAATGTTGGATTTAATTCACTTGTGATTTTTAAATAATGGCTGAAAGTTTAGTTTAAAAAGTTTTAAATAGTTATTTAATTTTCACATATGAATTTGTGTTACATAAAATTAAGTCTTAAAGTAATTCAAGCAAAAATATATTTTTTCCCACACTTAAAATTTATGTTTTTCTCCAATCAATTATGTAATTCTATTAATTAAAATTAAATTGATATTTTTCTAAGGAAACATGGTAATCATAGGTATTTTTTTTAAAATAAATTTTAAGCCTTTGTTATTTCTTTGTAATTTGAAAATAATAAATGGATTTATCACATATATTCCTAATGGCTAAATAAAATTGTTTTTACGAAATAAAAAGAATGTCTTGGGAGATTTAATCAACCTAGTAATTTTAAGAAGATAAACAATGGTAAACAAAAACATGCTACAAGTCTATTATTTTTAAAACGATAGAAGTAAGACACATGTAATTATCGTTTTAAATGCCACATTTACGCAACGTTCCTACGTATGCATGTTGCATGCAAATTCACTTTTACATCCAAAATAATGTCTATTATGCAACCATATAGTTTTTATAGAAAGATCATGCATGCAATATAGCTAGAATGAGCATTATTCTTTTATGACCTTATTATGTGTAATTAAGCATATTTGTATATTGTGTGTAACTCCTACCATGTGTGCATGGCCCGTGCACACATGAGTTATATGACAGGGCAAAATAGTAATTATATGAACCTAAGGAATGTCGTTTTGATTATGGTATAGGCTCGTTGAGAAGTTGTGGTTTTACCTAGCTTGGACCTGAGGTAAGGAAGTTAGATAGAATTTATGAATGTTATATTATGAATGGTAAGACTGTTGTGTGAATGAAATGTTATGAATTATGAATTATGAATACCATAATGTGATGATATGTTGGCTTGTATGAATATTATATGATATGAATGGATGTTAGCGTGATGAACGCGACACATCAAAATGGATTGCTAAGGATAAAGAAGACATAACCTGAGTTACTAAGGATATGAAGACGTAACTCCATGGGCGGACGCGCCGAGGTTATTCAAGGACCAGAGACTCTTGTTTACCTCAAAGGGTGGCATGGACAAGTTAGCAGGCCATGTTCACAAGGAATTCTTTATGATTATGTTATGATGTTTGGTGATGCTTATGATTTTGTTATGATGTTTATGATATGATGGTCGCATTATGTTGACATGGATATGTTTATGTTTATGATATTGATGCCAAATTTTATGATGATGTTATGATGTATAAAGATGAATGATAGTATTTGTAATTTGTTGTATCTTACTTGCTTGTTGTTTGTACTTCCTTACTTGGTTTTTAGCTCACCCCCTTACTTTCCCTTCCAGGTAGCAAATAGGTTTCTCTGTGGCACGAGTGGTGATGTGGGAGTTCTATCGTCCTGGTGTGTATGGCGTGGGGCATCCTATGGACGAGAAACGATCAACGTTAAACGTCATTTTTAATAATGTTATGTTTATTGGGATTTTCTTAAAATTGTCAGTGGGACTTAAACTTTTGTTTGTTTTAGAACATTGCATGAAACTGATATTTTCTTTTTAAACTTTTGGGCCCAAGTTGCATGTTTTAAGCAAGACCCCACTGAAACCTTTATTATAAGTGTCTTTCTATTATAAACCATTGAAAATGTGAATGTTTTATTAAGTACTAGTTAAGGTCGTTTTACATACTATTACTACTACTACCATGTGGCCTCTCTTTCTGTGCTATTGTTCTACAAGATTTTAACCATAGGGAAACTTTTGGACCATAACTCCTTAGTTCCCCGCTCTTGAACGCGTATTGATCGTTCTTCATAACTGAATTTTTGTTTTAACTCTAGAGCCTTGTAATGCACATGGGATGGATCTGATATATATTTTCTCAACATTGATACATGAAAAAACGTTATGCGTTTCAGCTAATGATGGCGATAAAGCCAACTGAGATGCTACATGCCCTACTTTTTCCAATATCTCAAAAGGACCTATAAACCTCGGCCTTAACTTTCCTTTCTTTCCGAAACGCAAAATCCCCTTCATCGGAGAAACCTTGAGAAAGACTTGATCGCCTACTGAAAACTCAACATTTCATCTCTTAGTGCCGACATAACTCTTCTGGCGACTTTGAGCGACAATCATTCGTTGTCTTATCTTTTCTACTTCCTCAGTTGCTTCTCTTACACCCTCGGGTCCTAAATATCTTCTTTCACCAACCTCATCCCAATGAAATGGTGATCGACATTTCTGTCCATATAACATCTCATAAGGTGCCATGCCTATCGTCACTTGATAACTATTGTTGTACGAGAATTCTATCAATGGAAGATATTTTCTCCATAATCCTGAGAAGTCTAACGCACAAGCCCTCAACATATCTTCTAATATTTGTATGGTACGTTCTGACTGACCATCGGTTTGAGGGTGAAATATCGTACTTAGTTTTAACTTAGTGCCCATTGCAGTTTGTAGACCTTCCCAGAATTTTGATGTAAAAACTGATCCTTTATCATAAACTATCATCTTTGGAACTCCATGTAGTCTCACTGTCTCCGCCACATAAAGCTCTGTGAACTACTCAGCGTATAAACTATTCTTACCGGCAAGAAGTGAGCAGATTTTGTGAGTCTATCTACTGTCACCCAAACAAAGTCATGCTGCTTGGTGGTTCTTGGTAATGCCGTCACGAAGTCCATCGCTATATCTTCTAATTTTCATTCGAGAATCTCTAATGGTTGCAAAGTTCCAGCGGGTCTCTGATGTTCGGCCTTAACTTGTTGACATGTAAGGAATTTTGCTACAAATTTGGCTATGTCTTTCTTCATCCCTGGCCACCAGTACATTGTCTTGACATCGTTGTACATTTTGGTTGATCCCGGGTGAAGTGAATATGGAGTAGTGTGCGCTTCTTTCATGATACTTTCTCTTAGTTCTCAACATTCTAGCACACATACTCGGTTTCTATATCGTAACATGCCTTCGTTTGTTAAGGAGAAATCAACATTCTCTGAGCTTTGCAGTGCTCCCTTCATCTTAAGAAGAAACTCATCCTCTTGTTGTTTTTCCTTTATTTCCTCCATTAGTGTTGCCTTGATCGTGAGGTCATCTAGTTGTCCAGTTATTAGCTCAATTCCGGACCTCTTAATATCCTCTTGTAAGTGTTGATCTATCCCCTTAAGTGTTGACAAACTACCGTAATTTCACCTACTAAGTATGTCTGCCACGACATTAGCCTTTCCCGGATGATACAAGATCTCACAATCATAGTCCTTTACTAACTCCAGCCACCTTCGTTGCCTCATATTAAGCTCCTTCTGTGTAAAGAAGTACTTTAGACTTTTGTGGTCCGTATAGATTTCACACTTTTCTCCGTACAGATAGTGCCTCCAAATTTTAGAGCAAAAAATACTGCTGCCAATTCTATGTCATGGGTCGGATACTGCTGCTCGTACTCCTTTAGCTGTCTCTAGGCATATGCGACCACTCTCTGGTCTTTTATCGAAACGCATCCAAGTCCCTGCTTCGACGCGTCACAATACACTACAAAATTGCCCTTGTCATTTGGGACGCATAGAACTGGGGCTGATATAAGCATGTCTGCGTAAAATTTGTTAAGGGTGTAGCTATTTTGGAAAACCCTTCAACAAATCGTCTATAGTATCCTTCCAATCCTAGAAAACTTCTCACCTCCAGGGCACTTTTGCGTTTGGGCCAGTCCTTCACCACTTTGATCTTGTCTGGATCTACTTCTACGCCATTTTTAGACACAATGTGTCCTAGAAATGCTACCTTCTCTAGCCAGAATTCGCTTTTCTTAAACATAGCATATAATTGATGACTTTTGAGTTGTCCCAACGTCAGTCACAGGTGGTCTTCATGCTTGGCTTTTGTCCTTGAGTAGATCAATATGTCATCTATAAACACCACCACAAACTTATCCAGGTAGTCCTTAAATACTTGGTTCCTAAGATCCATGAATGCTACTGGTACGTTTGTTAAGCCAAAAGACATCACCAGAAACTCATAGTGTCCATATCTAGTATGAAAAATTGTCTTTGGGATATATTCTTCTTGTACTCTTAGCTAATGATACCCTGAGCGCAAATCAATCTTTTAGAACATTGTAGATCCTTGTAGTTGATCAAAAAGATCGTCTATTCAAGGCAAAGGGTATTTATTCTTGATCGTCACTTTATTTAGTTCTCGATATTCGATGCACATCCTCATACTCCCGTCCTTCTTTTTGACAAAAAACATTGGTGCTCCCTAAGGCGAATAGCTCGGTCGGATGAAACCTTTGTCTAAAAGCTCCTGCAGTTGCATCTTTAACTCCTTTAACTCGATAGGCGCCATTCTATAAGGAGCTTTCGAAATTGGTGTCGTCTCAGGTGCCAACTCTATTTCAAACTCAATTTCCCTGCTTGGAGGTAATCTCGGTAGATCTTCTGAAAATACCTCGGGAAATTCACATACAATAGGTACATCCTTTGGTTAGAGTTGCGTCTCTTGTTTCTTATCCACCACAATGGCTAGAAATGTTTGGCAACTGCTATTGATTAATCGTTGAGCTTTGAGAGCTAAAACTATCGGTATGCGAGTTCAGGAAACTTTTCCTTTGAAGGTGAACTGCTCTCCGCCTTCTTTTTGAAAGTTGATTGTCTTACCCTTACAGTCTATCGTTGCCCCATATTTTGCTAACCAGCCCATGCCTAAAATTACATCATAATCCTTAAGGTCTAACTAGATCAAATCTACTAGTAATTCTTTTCCTTCGATTCTAACTACAACACTACGCACCCCTCTACTAGATAGCATTCTTTCCCCCGAGGGTAACTCCGTAACAAACTTATCTCTAAAAAGTTCGCATGGTATATCTAAGCAATCAATCATATTCATAGAGACAAAAGAATGCGTAGCTCCTTAATCGAATAATACATTGTATAATTTACCAGAGATAGTGACCTGGCCTGTTACCACAGTATTACTAGTTTATGCTTCACCTCTAGTAAGAGCAAAAACTCTAGTTGGCACAAGCTTGTCATTTTTCTTTTGATCCTTCAACTTTGGGCAATCCTTTTTAATGTGTCCTTCTTCTCCACAGTTGAAGCAACCTTTTGTCTTATATCGACATTCTCCTAAATGCTTCCTCTTGCAGATAGGGCACTGGGGATATTCCACATAGGGCTTCTTATTCCCGTTACTTTCTGATGCAGTCTTATTCTTCTTGTCAGCTTTCTGATTTTGACCACCGTCATACTTTCATTTGTGGTCGTTCTGATCATTGTTATTATTTTTGGCATCCCTTCTGGCCGCACCTTCCTTCCAGATCCTTTCTTCATCCTGCTCAGCTTCCAAGGCTACTTCTAGTGTTTCTGCATAAGTGGTTATCCCCTGATCAACTTCACGTCACGGGCTATCATAGGTTTCAGTCCCTTCACAAATCTTTGATTTCTCAGCGTCTCAGTGGGTACTATGTCCACTGCGAACTTAGCCAGCCTATCAAACTTCCTGGCATACTCCGTCATAATCGAATTCCCTTGAGTAAGCACTATGAATTCGTCCACTCTTGTGGCTAGAATCACAAACTATAGTACTTCTTTTTGAACACTTGGATAAACTCATCCCAAGTCATAACATTCACATCTCTAGTCTGCTCCACTATATCCCACCAGATGCAGGCGTTTTTCTTCAGCAAGCTTGAAGCGCAAGAGACTCGATCTTCATTTCCCAGTCGCATGTGCTCTAGTATGGACTCCACCGATTGAAGCCACTCTTCTTCTTCTTCTATTGGGTCAGATCTGCCATCAAAGTTTGGTTGTTGCTGCTTTCTAAAGCGTTCATACACTACCTCGTAGCGAGGTTCTACAAACTATAGTAATTGCGCTAGAGGAATGACTTGCTGCGCCACTTGTTGTTGTTGCCCTGAGTTTATTTGGAACTCTTCTTCCCTTCTCCTTAGCTATGCCCTAAGACGGGCATTTTCTCTTTCCAAATTTTCTTGAGTAGCAGCAGCTGCCGGATCTTCCACCACATTGGGTGCTTCTGGCACCCCTGGGGCTGCTGGAATTTCTTCATATGTGGGGGTGGCGGCTACTCCTCTGCCTTAGCCTCTACCTTCGCTATTTAGTCTTTCAGATCTTCTTGGTTCCTGCTCCATGTGTCTTTTCTGTTTCCCCAAAAGTGAAAATAATTGAAAAAAAAATATCTAAGACAAACAAGACAAGTATAAGTTACAACTTAATCTATTATACTACTGTCTATTAGGTCCATCTATCTATAAAAACTACCCTATTACAATTAAGTCCAACTCGGGTAAATGGGCCTTAACAATTGAATCTTCCATGGAGGAGGGTTGGTTTCAGTATATCGTACCCACTACTAAGGCCCCCTAACTTCCACTTGTACCCAAAAGATAGGAATTTGAACCCTGGCTTTATTAATTATTATTCATTTAAATTGGACCCAGTCTAATAATGCAAAGAAAATGGGCCTTCACAAATGGGCTAACCATAAGATAGGAATTTAAACTTTACACTTTCAATTGAATCCAAAAATTCTTAACACTTGCTATACAATAAATAATAAAAGAAAATAACATGTTTTTTTTAAAAAGAAAAAAGAAAACAACTAGTGAAAATATTTTAAAACAGCATATAACAAAATTTAACGATGTGTTCTTATATGCGTCTAATCCTCCACATCGGATCCATTTTCATACTCAGGGTCTAGTATTCTTCTTATAGCTTTCACTTTTCTAACCACACTTGAGTCCATTGGGCTAATTTGTGAAAATAACACAAGAAAAACATCACAAACATATTTCGAAAACAATATGTATACATACTTGGTAACGAGTAGGTCCTTTGTACCTATCGTGTGTATTTCATGGGAACGTTCATGACCAATACAGTTGTGGCTCTGATACCACCTGTAACGCCCTAATTTTTCATAGATTACCGAGAACACAACGTTGAATCATAATTCATATATATTGCTCCTTTATTGAATAAAAACTTGAAAATAAATACATGGATCCATGGTTTTACGAAAATAAAGTAATTTTCCTTAACATAAAAAAATGAGCAACATTTAAATAAAGATTAAAAGAAAACATTCTTTAATGAAAATAAATAAATAGGCATGCTTGATCTTCCTCGACTACATGGTCCCCACGAGTACATCACAAAGCTCTTAGGTTCCACTCACCACCAGCCTTTCTATCCTTAATTTCCTGAAATAATAACATCATGAAGATTGAGCTTCTAAGGCCAGTAAGGAAAATACAAACAGAAGTTAGTCATATAATCAAACATAACCTAAATTCACCAAAGTTATGCAAACACAAACCTCTAGATCATATCATAACTTAAGTCATAATTCTAAACCATAATCTAAGTCATAAATCAAAAATTATACTCTAGGTCATAAGTCATAAGTCATAGATCATAGGTCATAAGTCATTAATCATAACTATAGGTCATATATCATAATCATAACTATAATAACAATTAGATATAATAAAAAGATAAGTGTTTATACATGGGTGGAAATTAAACCCCGGACAAAAGTCTATCATACACCGAACATAGGTCCGTCATAAAGTTTTGGCAACCAAGCCTACCGGACATACTCTGTCATACATCATTGGACACCTTAGGTCCAGACACACTTACCCTTTTATTGTACCTAAAATGTTAGGTCATACAAACATAAACTATATCATAAACTAGATCATAATACTAAACTACCTAATTTTCCTTACCAAAAACCGGAATATTGGAGACAAGAGCGAGATTGATACTCCTAAAACCAAACATGAAGAAACCATAAGTTTCTAAAGAAATGAAGATGAAAAGAAAATCTAAACCATTGAGATAAGAACTTACTGAAAACCTTATGTTTCAAAGGGATGGAACACCTAACCAAAAGTCACTATCACAAGTTAGGATTTGAAGAAAATGAAAGAATAAGAAGAAACTATATTGAACTAAACCTGAAGATAATGAATACCTTGGATAGCTTAGAACCTTGATCTATACCTTGAACACCGAAATCACATAAAAAGTCACTTCCCAAGTGTTTATAAAAGCTTTAGATTTGAAAGCTTTAACCCCAAAACCCTAGTGTTTCTCTCTAGAATGAACTTAGCAACTTGGAGGCTCTGAACTGTGTTTGAAGAATGAATAAAATGGCTGAGTGAAGGGTCTTATTGATAGAATTCAAGGAATGAAACTAACTCCCATTTCAATGAATAAATAAATTATTAAATATGAATAAATTTGAATTATCTGTTCAACAAACCCCCAGAACTCAGTCAAAAACGTTAAGGAATGAGTCAAGGTTGTTGAGGGATGTTTCTAGCTCAGAATTCTACGAAATTCAAAAATTGGCCACTGGAGCTGATATATCGCCCCTACCATGATCCCGAGGGTCCTTGGTTTCATTTGTGCGAAGTCGACATGTTTTCCGTATCAATCATATGTGATATATCGGCATACGCTGATATATCAAACACGTTTTTGCACATTTCATGATAAATTGAAATTGATTAAAAACTACTTTGATTGAGTAAAACTTGATCCTAACAGATAATGGAAGGTTCTAGAGCTTCTAGATCTTTCTTTTAATTAAACTATTCATCAAAAATACTTAAATCATTAATAAACATGCTTGTGACAAGTGTCATGCTCTTATTTAATCTATCTAAACCTTAGATTATAATAATAATATTCTTAGGACTATATTCATTAATCAAACCATATGATAAAATTAATATTTCAAAATCGTAGGTTAAACATACAAAATCCATAACTATTTCTACAAGTTTCTTACTAAATCTCGGCTTTGACCAATATTCACGAAAACTAAAATCTACCCCTAATCCAGGCACTAAGCCATATTAGGAAAATTGTGGCGTTACAATTATGTCATGAGAAATTAAAAGGCTAAATGAATTATCTTATATTGACTAATTATTTTATAAAAAAGTTTTGTGTGACAATTGTGTGGTTAAAGAAATAATTATATGGTAAATAAAGTATGTGTGCTGATTTTTATTTTTTTGGAAAAGGCAAGAAATAAACATGTAGAAATTATCGACTTTAAAAATTTAATTTTAAGAACGCTCCCATATATGAATGTTACATGCAAATGTATTTTTACGTTCAAATAGACGTCTATTATTCAAACATGTGATTTTTATGTTGTAACCATGAAGGATTAATACGTAGAATTAGCATTATTCTTTCATGATTTTATGTGAAATTATTATATGTTTGCAATTGTAGTGAAACTTGTGCCACGTGTGCATGGCCCATGAACTTGTGGGTTATGTATGTTGGACATGAGTATTCTTACATGATTTTAAGAGATGAACGTTTGATTGTGATTATAGGCTCGTTGTGATGTTTTCGCACTTTCCTTTGCTTGGACCTGAGGTAAGGAAGTTAAATAGAATTTTCCTTGTTTTATGCTATGAAATGGTGAGACTTGTATGTTACAAGAAATAAAGTACTATGGAAGTGAAAGTGCTATGTTTGATATGCCATGATAAGACAAAGTGTGATGAAACATGTAATTTCTATGTTTTGATATGAGTTGTATTACATGTGCTTGTATGATGAATGAAAAGAAAAAAAAGGTTGCTAGCATGTTGAATGCAACACAGCAAAGGAGTTACTAAGGATATGACGTAACTCAAAGGGCGGACGTGTCGAGGTTATTCAAGGACCTGAGATCATGTTTACCTGTTACAAGAGGTTTTACCAGCCTATGTTATAATGGTTACCTCAAGTTGTGACATGGACAATAGAGCTGTCGTGATCACAAAGAGTATGTTATGATATATAAATGTGATGTATGCCTATTTTTTCATTTATGATTATGGAGCATGAGTATGATGATGTTATGTATTGCCCTGATTTTGGATACATGTTCTTCTTGTGTTTCCTTTGATATTGCTGTACTTCCTTACTGAGATTTTAGCTCACCCCCTTAATTTCTCCCTTTTAGGTAATTAATAGGGTTTCTCTCTGGCATGCGGTGTGATGTGGGGAGTTCTGACGTCTGAGTATGTATGGTGTGGGGCTTTCCTATGAACGAACAAACGATCAATGTGAGCGACGAGATCTAAAGAACTTATGTTATGAATTTTATTTTCAATTAAGACAGTGGGACTTAATTTTTCTAAATATTGTAGAAAGACACATTATTTTATTTTCAACTATTGGGCGCAAAATTTCATGTTTTATCAAGGCCCCACTGCACTTTTCCTTAAAGTGGTATTTTTCTATTATCTATGAGTTGAGTGACATTTTTATAAAATAATAGATTAGGGAAGGCCAGGATCAGCGAAGGCCAGGAACAATGATAAGTATGCTAAATGCAGGTTGAACGGCGATAAGCATGTTGAATGCATGCCATCATGGCACGGTCTTCTAGGGTGTTGTACTCATTCGTTCAGTGAAGACTATGAACCTGGTGCCTGGTAATGCACCCGGGTCGGCATAGGTCGTTATGTGAATAGTCTGTTATATTTTTAAAGTTATGCATTTACTGGAATGAGTTGTTATATGCTATGTGTGTAAATTTTGTTGTTAGGCCTTGACTCACGGGTGCTCTTTGGTGCAGGTTATAAGGGCAAGGGAAAGGCTGACCAAGCATGAGTTGGAGGGCATGGTGCAATGCGTATATGTTTGGCCTATCTGGCTACCACGGCTAGGGTGCTTTACACAAACTATGACTTGCACGAATCAAAGAGGATGCATGATCTCCTTTTCAATGGTAAATATTTATAAATACACACTTTGGTATCTCAACCCATAAGAGCGTGTATGCTTATGTGAGATGTAAAAATAAAACTCACAAATATATTTTTCTTTATGCTTGGGCATGAGCTATAGGGAGAGTGAGAAATAGTTTTTCTTTAATCTTCTAATGATCAAAAATTTATTAGCCCTAGCTCTCTCTCATAAGATCCTATTTATAGAACCCTATTGAGTAAAGAAGAGAGATAACCTTTGCTCTTTCCTTGTTAGGGTTTGGTAGTCCATCACAATCTTATTGGAATGTAATGTGCGCTCATCATATGGTTTAAAAGCCATTTTATTTTTGTCAATGAAATTCTTACTTTTAATTTTACCATTTTATTTATAAACTAAAATAATTGATATAATTAATTAATTTTTATAAATATATCAATTTATTTTATTTTCCTATTTTATTATTACAAATAATAATGAAATAAAATTTTTATTATTTATCAAATAATAATTTGAAATAACACTTTCTTTATCAACCAAATACTTTGTTGGTGTTATCAAGCTAGTTTAGGGACAAATGGACAAATAATAGTGTCATACTTATTAAAAATAATTGAATTAAAATTTAAAATCTAAAACTTAAAATAATATCTCTAATTTTCGAATTCGATGGTAATTTGTTGCAATTTTAGATTTAAAATCTGATATTTCGGTGGTCTCTAAGAAATTGATTTTTCCATCACAACTGATCATATTTTAGCAATAAGTTTCTTGATATAACTCATATTTGAACAATTCAATATGATATGGTAATCTAATGAAAAGATCTACAACTTTTATTGCTTCAATAATTTCCAAAATATGTCTGCAACAATGTCAAAATCGCTCATGAAGTTTCAGTTCTAGCTTTGACTCAGGTTCAGCCTCCCACTAATATAAAATTTCTCAAATAAATACTAATTAGTCAAATAATTAATTAATCATACATAATCACCTAATAGTGGCTAAGTCTATTTTGCCACAACATATATTTAGAAGGAACAACATTGTATACAGTTGAAGAAAAAGTATTAGTAGAATTACAATCGTTATTATTGAAAGCTGAAATAGAATTATTGGAGCTTGAAACTAAGTCAGATGGAGGAGGAATCGAAGACATATTCACAATAGAAGGAGAAAAAGAATACAAGCTATTGCTAAGCTTGTCTTGCATCAATATTGCTTTTGTGACCTGATCTTTAATAAGACATAATAAGGTAGGGTGAAATTCAAAGAATACATTGTTATCACTAGCAAACTTAGACACACTAATAGAATTCTTTGTAATTTTGGAAACCTGAAGTAACTGGTTTTGGTGAAGAGGTCTGGAAGAAAAGAAGGACACAAGAGTTGACTTACCAACATTGGAAATTGTCAGGCTAGCTCCATCATCCACGTGAAGTTGTTCGGAACCAAAGTATGGTGTCTTAGTGATGAGGTCCAGGTCATCATTCATACAATGATTTGTTGCTCATGAATCTAGATACCATGCTAGATCATCAACAACATCAGCAAAGGTTACCATAGCAGACATAGGCTACTAAGATTAGTCAAGAGGAGGTACTCCATAACCTAGAAATTCAGCATTGAATAATTGATAACACTTGGATACGAGGTGTCCTAGCCTAGAACAAAGTTAACAAATGGGTCGATTTCCACCAAATTGACCTAACAAATTTCAACGAGAGACACCTCTACCATAACTAGAAGCATAGTCAGTATTAGACCGAGGAGTAGGAACATACATATTCCAAGAAAAGCGTCGACTAGAAGTTGAAAACTAATTGAAACTAGAAAAAGAACTACAACCAAATTTAGGTTTAGAAAACTTATTTGAATATGCCCATCTTTTGCATTGATTTGTTTTAGTAAGATTGGCAAGAAGAGGGTTAGAATCAAGATCACGAGATTGTTTCTCAATGTGACTTTCTTGTGCCAATAGACGGGATTCAATCTCAGACACATTATATGACTAAGATCTGGAATTGACAAATATAATGAATGTATCATGCATTGTTGTTAAACCATTGAAAATCATGGGAATGTGTTTTTTGGCAGAGGCAGATTCCTCAATTGATTAAAGTTGATCAACTAGAAATTTGACCTTAAGGAGATAATCGTTGAGCGACAGATAACCTTTCTTGATATTGTGAAGCTGAGTTTTGAACTGATAAACTTTTGCTTCAGTCTGAGCAAAAAAGTAAGAATCAAGAACTTTCCACGTGCTGAGCTGAAGTGCGAGATCCAATTACATGAGTGAGAATCCATTTTGTAATATCTACTTTCCTTAGCGAGGGTATTTTGGTAAATTGCCCTTGGTCAGGGGGAAATTGATAAAATTTTGTGATTTTGTGCTTTATGAAATATGAATATGTTTTCATGATATTAAAATGTATGAATAAATTTTTATGTATGCTTATGATTGTCCAATGAATGAAGACAGTGATCACACATTCCTTCAAGTGGTAGGGGCATATTTGTCAAGAATATTTAAGTTTTGGGGTTAAAGTGGAATTATGAATATTACGATAGAAATTGTAATTTCTATAAGTTGAAACTATTAATTTAAGAGAGAATTACTAAAAAGGGCTTAAGTGAATTGATATGGAGGTTTAGATAAGGGATAAGATGGTAATTTGGTGATAAATGGTTAATACAAATAGATTAAGAAAGACTAGAGTTAGGGTTTTAATAATACTAAGGAAGAAGAAGAAAAAAACTCTCCTATCAAGCTTGGATCTTGAGAGTTAAGGATTTCATGGTCAAGGATTGTCAAATTCGTGGGGCAAGATTGTTGGATTTTATGCCCTTATAAAACCGCATTTCTTATGTAACTCATTCATTATAAATAAAGTAGTAGAATTCATTTTGTTCAATCAAATTGGGTTGTTCACATATTTTATTACATGATTAATTATTATTAATACAAACGTTTATAAAATCCCGAACATATGTATAGTTACAATTATAGTGACTCAGTCACAGTGGACTATAAGTGTAATTATATTTTCAAAAGAATTTTTCCTAAGATTAAATTAGTACACTGAATTTTTACTAATTCGGTAATCTATGATAAGATCTACTTACACATCTTGTGTGATGTCCTATCCAGAACATTGACCAAGTAGATAAGATCAAATGTATTTTGTTACATTGGACTGGAACGATATTGATTATTGATAAGATAAGTAAGTGTTATATTATTTTATAATATAATGTAATATTATATTATATTATAATATAATGTTTTAGATTAAATAAATGTGAAAAAGTGTGTCACATATTGTAACATATAATAGAGAGTTACAATATTTAGATATATGAGATATATCCAAATAATGTAACATATTTGGTGTTACAAATTTGTAACTTCCAAATATTACCCTTTATTGTGTAAAATTGTTGTTACACAACATTGAGATGAATTTCATAAAGCCATATGTGATATGGCTGTTAGAGATATGATTTTAACCCCAATAATGTGTTTTGGGAGTTACAAAATCATTTGGGAGGGTTTGGAATCGTTTGGAAAAATAGAACATCTTTTAGTGCTAAAAATGGTCAGTGGCCGCGGCCACTGAATGTTGGTGGCAGTGTCCTGTGGGACAGAGGCTAGTGTTCGCGGCCACTAATGTCTCTCATCACGACCACAGGCCAAAAACTGACCATTTTTTCAGTTTTTTCAATCTTTGTTAAACGGCTCAAAAAACCCAAATAATAACTCCTAAATCTCATTTTTAATTCCATATTAATCCAATTAAACATTGGTAACAGCCATGGGGGTTGGTGGAATTTTAAATTCAAAGGGTGTCTCCAAACTCTATAAATAGGAGCCTATAGCTCACTTGTAAGACACAACATTTCTATCCATTAGAGCACTTTGCTAGAAACACCTTGTGGCTTGATAATTCCATAAAGCTTTTCCAATATCTGAGAGATATCCCTTAGTGCTTGAGTTAGGGGGAAATAAGCTTTTGGACAAAGGTTTTAAACCTTGTTCAAGTTGGTGATCCCCAACCCTCTTCACTTAGGTTGTGTAAGTGAGAGTTTTCTTGATTTCTGTTCTCCATTCTATTGGATTTTTTTCTTCTTATTCTCTTGTTCTTTTTACTTGTATTTCTTGTTCAAGAGTTGTAATCTTTTCTTTTCTTTTCTTTTCTTTTGTTTCAAACACTTTACTTTATTTGTAACCTTTTGCTTAGAGTTGTATTTTACTATTCTCTTCTTCTTCATTTTCTTTGTTTATTTGTAATTTTCAGTTATAGAGTTGTAACTCCTCTTAATCAATCATTATTATTTGTAATATATTGCATAGAGTTGTAATTTCTTACTACTTCCATTGAGGCAAATATATATTTTCGTAACATTCAAAAGCTTATCCCTTTTTGTTTCAATGGAAGAGGAGACCATCAAGATCATGAACCAAGACCTAGTGAGGTTGGACAGGTTTGATGGATCTAATTTTATTAGGTGGCAAGACAAGTTGAGGTTTTTTTTAACTACTCTCAAAATCACCTACATCCTTGAGTCATCCTTGGCACCTCTAGCCGAGCCATCCGACAAAGATACTCCCGAGGAGGTGGAGAAAAGAAGGAAGAGGGAGGAGGACAATCTCCTTTGTAGGGGTCATATCCTCAACGCCCTATCCAATAGGCTCTATGACCTATACACCAAGAGCAAATCGGCCAAGGAGATATGGGATGCACTTGAGAAAAATTTTAAGGCGGAAGAGGAAGGTACCAAAAAGTTTTTGATATCTCAATACTTCAATTTCAAATTTTTTGGTGATAAACGTATTCTTCCTCAAATTCATGAATTGCAAATTATTGTTAATAAATTGAAAGTGTTTAAGATTGAGCTTCTCGAGGCTTTTCAAGTTGGTGCTATAGTGGCTAAATTACCACCAACTTGGACGAGCTATAGGAAAAGAATCCTTCATAAAAATAAGGATTATTCTTTGGAGGAGATCCAAAAGCATATTCGAATCGAAGAGGAATCGATATGTAGAGATAAACTTGCAGAGGGGTCTAATGGAGAGACTTCTAAAGAAAATGCGGTGTCACAACCAAAACATCCCAAATACAAAGGGAAAAAGGGTAATGAGAAACCTTTGGGTCCAAAAACCAACCCAAACAAGTTTAAGGGGAAGAAAGGTCCTTGCTTTGTGTGTGGGAAAAAGGGTCACTATGCTAGAGAGTGTAGACATAGAAAAGACCAACAAGGACCTAAGGTGAACGCAACTCAAGAGGAAAACATAGTTGCTACCCTTAGTGAGGTGAATGCAGTCCAAGGCAAGGTGAAAGGGTGGTATGATACATGCCCCACCGTCTATGTCACCTATGACAAATCATTGTTCAAGACCTTTGAAGAGTCAAAGGGCAACCATGAGATACAAATGGGCGATGAGGACAAATCCAAGGTACTTGGCAAAGGTACTATTGAAGTCTACTTCACCTCAGGCAAGAAAGTTACATTAGTGAATGTACTTTATGTTCCCGAAATGAGTAGAAATTTGGTAAGTGGTGATTTGCTTAGCAAGCCCGGCATTAAAGCTGTTTTTGAGTCCGGTAAACTTATACTTACCAAATCAAATGTATTCTTGGGGAAAGGGTACTCTTGTGAGGGAATGGTTAAATTGTGCACCAATGATGTAACTTTCAATGTTATCAATAAAAATGCTAATTCCGCCTATATTGTTGAGTATGATTCTTTATTTTTGTGGCATCTTAGACTGTCGCATATAGGTTTTTCAACCATGAAGAGAGTAGTAAAATGTGATACGATTGCATGCAATATTAAAAACTATGGTAAATGTGAAACATGTGTTAAGGCGAAAATGATTAAGATACCATTTCTTAGTGTAGCAAGATCATCTAATTTACTAGATTTAATCCATAGTGATCTTTGTGAATTAAATGGTGTTTTAACTAAAGGTGTTAAAATGTATTTTCTTACTTTTATAGATGATTTTAGTAGATATTCCTATGTGTTCCTTTTAAAGCATAAAGATGAAACTTTTGATGCTTTTAAATTGTATAAATTAGAAATTGAAAATCAACTAAATAAAAAGATTAAGGTGCTAAGAAGTGATAGATGAGGAGAGTACTTCTCTAATGAATTCAATACATTTTGTGAAGAAAATGGTATAATCCATGAGTGCACTGCACCTTATACACCACAACACAATGGTGTTTCCGAAAGGAAAAATAGGATTTATCTAGAGATGAAAAATTCTATGTTGGTGTTTTCTAAGTTGAACTTCAACTTATGGAGTGAAGCGCTTTTAACCGCTTGTCACATTCTTAATCGAATACCGATGAAGAAAAATGAGATATCTCCATATGAGTTATGGAAATGAAGAAAACCCAACATAGGGTACTTCAAAGTGTGGGGGTGTCTTGCATATTGCAAGAAAAACGAACCTAATAGAACAAAGTTAGGTTGAAGAGCCATAAAGTGTGCTTTTGTTGGTTATGCCAACAATAGTAAAGCTTATAGGCTATTAGACTTAGAGTCTAATATTGTGATTGAATCTAGAGAAGTTGAATTTTTTTAGAATATGTTATGTGACAACAATTCTCAAGCTTCAACATCTCTAAAGAAGAATTTGTTATATGAGAACAATTCTCAAGCTTCTACATCCAAAGTTGATTCTCAAGAGGAGAATTCTCAAAAGGATGTAAGGCAACCCTTTGAACCTAGAAGAAGTCAAAGGCTTAAAAATCATAAAAGTCTATTAGTGGATGAGATAGATTCTCAACGAATTTCATTCTACATGGTAGAAGGAAATAGAGAGGAAGTCATTAGGAAAATTCCTATTGTACTTCTCATTGAGGATGATCCTAAGACTTATAGAGAAGCTATGCAATCGAGAGATAGTAAATTTTGGAAAGAAGCCATCAATGATGAGATGGATTCCATTCTTTCCAATAACATTTGGGAATTGGTAGACCTCCCATCGGGGTCTAAGCCAATTGAGTGTAAGTGGGTATTTAGGAGAAAATACCACACTGACGGCACTATCCAAACCTTCAAAGCTAGATTAGTAACAAATGGGTTTAGGCAAAAAGAGGGTATCTATTATTTCGATACTTATGCGCCTGTTGCAAGAACAACTTCTATAAGAATTTTGTTCTCTTTAGCTTCTATACACAACTTGTATGTTCATCAAATGGATTTCAAAACGACATTCCTTAATGGTGACCTCAATGAGGAGGTCTATATGGAACAACCTGAAGGGTTTGTCCTACCAAAATATGAACATAAAGTTTGTAGACTTGTAAAATCCTTATATGGATTGAAACAAGCTCCTAAGCAATGGCATGAGAAATTTGATCAAGTCATCATGTCTAATGGGTTTAGACATAACAATGGAGACAAGTGTTTGTATTCCAAAACTTGTAAGGGATGTGTGATCATTGTTTGCTTATACGTGGATGACGTGCTTATTCTAAGTAATAGCATAAAAGGGATAGAAGAAACGAAGAGGTTTCTATCATCAACCTTCAAGATGAAAGATCTTGGAGAAGTTGATACCATACTCGGTATCAAAGTTGATACCATAGTGGGGTTTTTGCATTAGGGCAAGCCCACTATGTTGAGAAAGTATTGAACAAATTTAACCATCTCAAGGTTAAAGATGCCAATACTCCATTCGATCATAGTGTAAAACTAGAGAAGAAAGAAGGAAAAACAGTGGCTCAATTGGAGTACGCTAGTGCTATAGGGAGTCTAATGTACGCTGCCCAGTGTACTAGACCTGATATAGCATTTACGGGAAGTAAACTTATTAGGTTTACAAGTAATCAAAGTGTGGATCATTGGAAGGCAATTGGAAGAGTCCTAGGTTATCTCAAGAAAACCAAAGGACTAAGCCTTCACTACTCCAAATTTCCTTCGATATTAGAAGAATATACAGATGCAAGTTGGATATCCAATCTTGGGGACAACTTGTCCACAACTAGTTGGGTATTTACACTTGGTGGAGGTGCAATTTCTTGGGGTTCCAAGAGACAAACCTGTATATCTCATTCCACTATGGAAGCAGAGTTCATAGCTCTAGCTGCTACCGGCAAAGAGGCTGAATGGTTAAGGGATCTGTTGATAGAGATTCTTCCCCTAATGAAAGAGAATGTATCTACTATATCGATACATTGTGATAGCCAAGCGACATTGGCTAGAGCATACAGCGGAGTGTATAATGGGAAGTCTAGACACATTAGTCTAAGACATGGATATGTAAGAGAATTGATTCAAAGAGGAGTCATCTCAATATCCTATGTGAGAACAAGTGAAAATCTGGCATATCATTTCACTAAGCCACTAACGAGGGATTTAGTGGTTGCATCATCTCGAGGGATGGGACTTAAACTCCCTAAAGAGATTCACGATTGATGGTAACCTATCTTAACACTAGTTATTCAACTAGTGTTAGGTTCAATAGGTAATAACAAGTCAATCAAGTGAATATTAGTTGTACTCAAAACAAGTCCCATCTGAGATATTGAGCACTTGTGTGTTACCAAGTGGAAGGTTAAAACCAAAAGGTTTTTTTAATAGAATTCAATCTTGTAAAGACAAGTATTTTTCGTAACGAAATACTGTAAGAATTCTACCTATATGGACCTAGGGATGGTGCTGCCTCTCATGAGAATTGGGAGTATTCTCAAGAACGTCCATGAATGGAAAGTGCACATGGCCATTAACGGTGCAAAGCGAGACATAGAGGTCTCAAGTGAACATCGCAAAGGTGTGTGTGTTATCACCGATTTGTTATCATGAAAAGATGGTTCAATGCCTAGTGCAACCTAATTTTCGACAAATTTTGTGATAATTACACTATAGTAAAGTTCAAGTTGAAAAACACTTTGCTTTATGAACCAATGCAATGACTCTTATAAGAGAGAGTTCTTATTTAATCAAGTGGGGGATATGTTATATTTCAAAATATAATGATTGATTAAATAAGTGTTACCAAAGATAACTATTTAATCTAGTGGGGGAATGTTATATTATTTTATAATATAATGTAATATTATATTATATTATAATATAATGTTTTAGATTAAATAAATGTGACAAAGTGTGTCACATATTGTAACATATAATAGAGAGTTACAATATTTAGATATATGAGATATATCCAAATAATGTAACATATTTGGTGTTACAAATTTGTAACTTCCAAATATTACCATTTATTGTGTAAAATTTTTGTTACACAATATTGAGATGAATTTCATAAAGCCATATGTGATATGACTATTAGAGATATGATTTTAACCCCGATAACGTGTTTTGAGAGTTACAAAATCATTTGGGAGGGTTCAGAATCATTTGGAAAAACTACACATTTTTTAGTGCTGAAAATGGTCGGTGGGCGCGGCCTGTGGGACAGAGGCTAGTGGCCGCGGCCACTAATGTCTCTGGCTGCGGCCACAGGCCAAAAACTGACCATTTTTTCAATTTTTTCAATCTTTGTTGAACGGCTCAAAAAACCCAAATAACTCCCAAATCTCATTTTTAATTCCACATTAATCCAATTAAACATTGGTAACAACCATGGGGGTTGGTGGAATTTTAAATTCAAAGGGTGTCCTCAAACTCTATAAATAGGAGCCTATAGCTCACTTGTAAGACACAACATTTCTATCCGTTAGAGCACTTGGCTAGAAACATCTTGAGGCTTGATAATTCCATAAAGCTTTTCCAATATATGAGAGAGATCCCTTAGTGCTTGAGTTAGGGGGAAATAAGCTTTTGGACAAAGGTTTTAAACCTTGTTCAAGTTGGTGATCCCCAACCCTCTTCACTTAGGTTGTGTAAGTGAGAGTTTTCTTGTATTTCTGTTCTCCATTCTATTGTATTGTTTTCTTCTTATTCTCTTGTTCTTTTTACTTTTATTTCTTGTTCAAGAGTTATAATCTTTTCTTTTCTTTTGTTTCAAACACTTTACTTTTTTTGTAACCTTTTGCTTAGAGATGTATTTTACTATTATCTTCTTCTTCATCATCTTCTTCATTTTCTTTGTTTATTTGTAATTTTTTCAGTTATAGAGTTGTAACTCCTCTTAATCAATCATTATTATTTGTAATATATTGCATAGAGTTGTAATTTCTTACTATTTCCATTGAGGCAAATTTATATTTTCATAACAGTAAGTATCATTATTATCTAATCTAATCTAATCATATCACAATGTTGACCATAGGTCAATTCAATCTTAATTCTAAGTTAATATTCTGCTAATTGTATTATTCAAGTCTTTTGATTTGTTCGTTACCATCTTACCCTACGGACTAGCTCATACTTACATATTGAAGATTTGGTAGTATAATTGAGTGAAAGTATTTATCATAGACATGAAATCTATAGCTTCTATTTAAGAAGTGAAACAATGATTTCCTTATAGCTTGGTTCAAGTGTTAAATGATAGAGTACTCATTTCTGTAATTAGTTTACAGAAATATCATTTACAAGGAACTTAGTGGGAGTTAAGGATAAAATACTAATGAGTGGTAAAACAGTAATTTTCACCCGTCTCATCAGTAGATCATCTATAGAGGATTGGATGATGGTTATGGTTATAATAATGGATATCATATTTACATGTGGTGTAAAGTGTTCTATGAACTCAAAAGTACAATTTCGAGTTTATAGTAGAGTCACGAGGAATTAATAAGGTAGTGAGTTTATTTGTTATAAATAAACTCAGTAACTTATTGGAGCTTGATTTCATGGATCCATGGTTCTCATGTCATCTCTTATAAAAATGAATCTAGTAGTCTTGAATAATTAATTTAATAATAATTTTAAAATATCATATTGACTAGTTCAATGGAAGTAAATAATGTTAAATTATTTATTGATATTTTGTGAGAAAAGAAATAGAAGAAACTTTGACGATTTTTTTCAAAGTCTCAAATAGAGAATTATAGCCAATTGGGACAATTTTGTTAATATTGATAAATTGGTATTAATATTAATTAAATGAATTAAATAAATGACAAAATTATAATTGGTAAATTTTGAAAAGAATTTAATTAATTCTAAATATTAAATAATTAAATTAAAATGGGAAACTAAAACCTATTTTATGTCTTAGCAAATTGCTTATATATACTAGCACTACAAGAAATCAGACCTTTACCGGCACGCCTCATTTTTTTCGCCGGGAAAGGTCCACTTTTGCCGGCGGTTTATGGACATTTCGCCAGCAAAAGTGGAGTGTTTTGCCGGCGGTTTTGTTTGCTGGCGAAAGCCACTTTTCCCGATGACTTTCACCAAATGCGTCGGCATAGGTGTGATCGAATTTTCAGTGAATTTTTAGTAGGATTTTGGCCGCGAGATTGTGAATGTCGCCGGGAAAGGTTCCTAATGTTCGCTGGGGAAATGTCTTAAGCTCGCCAAGAAAAGTATTGGTTTGCGCCGACAAGTGTTTTTCAGTTTGGCATTATCGAATTTCTTTTAACTTGTACAATTTTTTTTAAGTTTAACTTGCATCGTTCTATATGTTTTGAGTTTGGAAAAAGTAATCAACTGTTTGATTTATTCCGGATTGTTCTAAGATTAATATATAAACTTACAAATAGTATTTTGTTAACAATTTGAAGTTAAACCGATTTGAGCTGTGTTGATATGACCATGATATGAAATTTTGTGGTAACCTTTGATAATTAAATGTCATTTTACAACTAATCAATGGTTTGATTGTACATATAGTGTTTTAAGATACATATTCTCTAACATTAATAACTGTTAGTACTTAAAGTATTATGATATGTGTGTAACGTTGTTAATTAAACTACAAATTAGTAGTTTCTTGCAAAGTTAGTTAATTATTAGTTAGATAAAACGTAATAAATGGTTTGATTGAGTCATGAGTGTTTAAATATCAACAATCGAAGTAAGTAACTGTAACGCTCTGGATAACCAAGGTCGTTACACTGTGTATTTTGAAATAGTGCAAGACTTGCTAATCAAGTCGTTTGAACAAAAATGTGATTGAGGTCAACTATCAGGTTCAGGTTAAAATATTTTGATTATAAACGGTTAATTTTTAATAAAAACATATGTTTGATACATGGGATCCCAAAAAAAAATAAGGTATAAGTGGTAGTTTACAATCCATAAAAGTTAATACAACCAACAACCATTCCAATGGCAAAATACAAATTTACAGCTCTGTCCCTGTAACTATCCCTCGGTCGTGGCGGACGAGCAGCTGACTATGTACACTCCGCCCCCAAAGCTCTCCAAGTCATGGTTGGTCCAATTTCCCTTTGCCTTTACCTGCACCATGTAGCACCCGTGAGCCAAGGCCCAGGAAGAAAACCATAAACAGCAAACACATAAAGCAGCAGTAACATTCAATCAATTTTAATTCAGACAATTCAATTATTTAACAGAATTCAAGCATTAAACAGAACAATGGTAAACACATCATCTCAAATACATATCATAACCAATAACGCAAATGATCAAGGTTGGCACACTTAGGCCGAGTCCTCTATTTATCTAGCTGACCCCAACGCCTTTAGGACGTTTATTCTCATTTATACAACAATCGTACAATCACACAGTACATGTATTCAAAACCACATGGGTGCAATTTTCTTACCTCGAATCCCGAGCAGAGAATAAAAAGCGGTCTCGAGCATGATCCTCGGTCCTGAGCCTTAGCGATAATCCTAGTCACAAGAACAATGGGTAACTATCAATCTATAATCAAAATAAATTCTTAGGGAAAAAATATTAGCCTCCAATAGTAGAATTCCTCTCGAGCGCCTAGGTTTGAATCCCTGAGCCTCCCCGAGCCTAAAACCTTATTTTCCCTTAATCCCCCATTTAGGGCCGCGACTTTCCCTTAAGTGTTGCGGCATGCCCCTAAGACTGGGTAAAGCCCTCCCTGCTGGAGGGCACAGGTCGCGACTTGCACCCCTCTAGGTCGCGGCGCGCCTGGCAAACCAGATGCTCCAAGCCTCCAAAATCACGTGGGTCGCGACGCCTGAAGAACAAGGCCACAACCTGAGCCCCTGAACCCAAAAAACTACCTTTTCTCAACATTTCTCCTCGAGCCTAACCTCAAATTCACACCCCAAACCAGTAGCCAAACCTGGATTTAAGCCTAGAATTCCCATCCTTTTGGTCTAAACATTATATCTAGCTCATAATCAATCCTTAATCCTATTAAACACTAAAATTCAACCAAAATCCAGAATTTACAAAAGTTCTAAACTCCAAAATAATTCAGCTAAATTCAACGTATTAGGATTGAAACTCTTACCTAAATTGATGGTCTAAACTCCTCAGAACCCTTGATTGACCTTAGCTTTGGTTTTCCACAGCTTGAACCAGCCCAAAATCCAACTTAATCTTGAGTTCTCCTTTAGCTTTCCTCCTTAGTTCGAGAGAGATGGAAGAAGAACGTTTTGAGAGTTTTGGGACTTCTAGTGTATTCTGATACATTCCCAAGTCTTCTCTATGTATATCCTTAACCCATAAAAGACCATTTTGCCCCTTTAATTTATTCAGCCCTATAATGGTTTCTAAGGGTAAAACGATCATTTTCCCCTGATTCCTGCTAATTCCTCAAGTGTTCCTAATATTAACCAATTAATCCCGTCACGTCCAATTAATTACCAAATACTTACTCATTACTCAATAAATCCCAAAATATTCTCTAAATTCCCAAAATACCCCTAGGCTCGCCCGAGCCGGGTATTAAACCCCATTGTGACTATTTCGGTAATCCGTTCACTAGGACCGTCTCGAGCCATTTACAGCAAATATATCCACATAATAATGTGGTCTCAACCATTTAGCACATATAATCACATTTATGCCCTCAACGGGCCAGAAATATAGATATGCCCTTCTGAACGATAAAGGGCCCACATGCATATGTTAATACTCATAAACATGCATATTATATACTCACATAATCATATTAATCATGCATGCCACATAGTCACACATTTAACCAATTAAACACACATATAAGACAATTATGGCCTCCCAGCATGCTAATCAAGGAACTATGCCCTTTTAGAGATTTTGGGTTGTTACAACTATCCCCTCCTACTAAGAATTTCGTCCTCGAAATTTACCTGAATAACTCACGATACTGATCCTGCATAGCTGACTCAAGATCCCAGGTCGCTTCCTCAACCTTGCTATTCCTCCATAATACTTTGACTAGAGGAATTGTCTTGTTCCTCAATACCTTATCCTTCCTATACAAGACCTGCATTGGTCGCTCCTCATACGAAAAAATCTGTCTGTAACTCCAAATCCTCATATCTCAACACATGAGGTATCTGAGACATACTTCTGAAGCATAGAGATGTGGAGTACGTTGTGAACCCCTGATAACGATGGTGGCACTGCCAATCTATAGGCCACCTGCACGATCCTCTCCCGATCTCAAAAGGTCCTATGAATCTAGGGCTCAGCTTGCCCTTTTTCCCAAACCTCCTCACCCCTCGCAGTGGTGACACTCGCAGAAACACGTGGTCCCTTACCTGGAACTCCACATCCCTACGCTTAGGATCAGCATAGCTCTTCTGTCTGCTCTGTGAAGCGAACATTCGAGCTCAGATCTTCTTAATAGCTTCATTAGTCTTTTGAACCATCTTCGGCCCCAAATACTTCCTCTCACCCATCTCATCCTAATGAATTGGTGATCTACATCTTCTTCCATACAACATCTCATATGGAGCTACTCCAATCGTTGACTGATAACTATTGTTATATGAAAACTCAAGCAACGGAAGGTACTTACTGCAAGACCCCTCAAAGTCCAATACACACCCCCTAAGCATGTCTTCTAAAATTTGAATTGTCCTCTCAGACTGTCCATCCGTTTGAAGATGAAAGGCTGTACTGAACTTCAACTGAGTCCGCATATCCTTCTGTAAACCACCCCAAAACTTGGAGGTAAATATGGGATATGTAATGACCCAACTAATTCTAGACTTTGGACCATTAAAACTACTTATACATAGACACTATTCTTAAGAAAACATACATATGAAACAGTCATAACTTTATTAAAAACTATAAATTAAAAGCTGAAATCTATAAAATTCGGGGTAGGATATGGGATCCCATTGTTTGAAAATAAAATATATTTTAAATAAATTAGTTACAAGATCAGGTGCGGAAAGTACATAAAAAACATAATTGAAATGAGTTAAAACACTTCATCCTCGAATCGTTCATGTAGTCCACCGAATCCATTCTTCCTCAATACACAATCCAAAGCCGCCAAGAATCTTAGCGCCGCCATAACTATTTTCCTGCACATAAAAAAATAAAGGAATGAACCTAATGCCCAACAAGGAAAATCTACTAAAAGCATGAAACATAAACATAAACATAAACATAAACATAAACATAAACATAAACATAAACTATAAACATATAACATATACTATAAACATTTATCATAATTCTAACCCATGTACATGGTAAACATTGGGGTTTGCTAACTAAGCAACTATAAGCCTCAAAATACAATGAGGTTTGCTAGCTAAGCAACTATAAGCCCCAAAACATATATATCATAACATATAAAAACATATTATAACATAATCATATAAGCATATAATAACTATCCTATTTTCCTTACCAAATACCGGGATGTGAGAACAAGGTCGAGATTTTGGAACACTCCTAAAACCAATAATAGAAAAGATGAAAAGAAATGAACTAAAACCACCGAGAAGATACTTACCGACAAGAAACCTCAAGTTCAAAGAACTTAGATGCCTAACCAAGAATTGAAAACAGCGAGTTAGGATTTGAGTAGAGAAAAACTATAAAAACTAATGAAGCATACAGAAATGAACTCGGAATAGGAATACCTTTGAATGCACTATAACCGAACTACACCTCGATATCGAAATACGAACTATTAACCTTACTTCCCAAGTGTTTAATAAGCTTAAGATGATAAAGCTTATAACCCCAACCCAAGTGTTTAACACTCTAAAGTAAACCTAGCTGCTTGAAGGCTCTGAACTTGGCTTGAAGAATGAAAGAAATGGCTAGGTACTAGGTCTTATTTATAGAGCTCAAGAATGAAAGATCGTTCTTTTAGCTTGAATAAAATAATGACCATTTAATTGAAATTTTTTTGAATAATCATTCAGCAGAGGCTTAAGACTCGGTCAAAAAGATTCTGAGGCTAGCTAAGAGATTATGGGTTGAATTGAGCTTGGTTTCAAAATTATTCAAGAAACCTTGCCCTAGAGCCGATATATCGCCCATGGTAGGCGATATATAGCTTGGGCTTATATTCCTGAGGCTCGTCGAAGTGTTCTTGCAAAGTTACGTGTTTTTCGTATTCCCCGAGTGACGATATATCGCCCCTTAGAGCTGCGATATATCGGTATACGCTGAAATATTATACACGTAATTGCACTTTTTCAGCCTAATTTGAATTGAGTAAATAGCTTTGACTGAGTACTATAACGATCTTAAAGCTGCTGGCAGACTCTGGGATTTTCAAATATTATTCTTATAAAACTATTCCTCAAAAATACTTAATTTCTCAATAAACATGCACACGACAAGTGTCATTTTCTTATTGGGTCTATCTAAACCTTATAGTATAATAAATATCATCTTCATAATCAGCTATATTAATCAAACCTTATGTTATAATTAATATTCTTAAACTATAGGTTAAGCTTATAAAATCTATAAGTGTTGCTACGAGTGTTCAACTAAGTCCCGGCTTGAACCAAAATCCACAATAATAAACATACTATAACTACTACAAGCTACTACTAGTACTACTACTATCTAACTAGCTAAGTAAAGTTCTTGGACTCTACAGGATCCCGGTCTGATACTATAGATTTAGGAACTCCATGGTGACGTACAATCTCCCTCACATACAATTCCACGTACTGATCCACAGTATAAGTCATCCTCACTGGTAGGAAGTGAGCTGACTTGGTGTATTTGTCTAATATCACCCACACCGATTCATGTAACCCCACTGTCCTAGGTAAACCTCCCACAAAATCCATAGTAATATCTCCCCACTTCCACTCGGGAATACCCAAAGGTTGTAGCAACCCTGCTGGTCGTTGATGCTCAGCCTTCACCTGCTAACAGGTTAAACACTTGGCCACGTACTCCACTACGTCCTTCTTCATCCCAGACCACCAATATAAGGTCCGTAGACCCTGATACATCTTCATGGTGCCTAGATGGAGTGAGTATGGTGTAGTGTGAGATTCATCAAGTATCTCTCCTCTAATACTCACCTCTATCGGGACACAAATCTAACCCTTATACCATAGTAAACATGTCTCTAAAATAGAATAATCCTTAGCCTCTCAAGCTAGGACATTCCCTCTAACTTCCTACAATTGTGCATCATTCATCTGACCCTCTCTTATCCTCTATAGGAGGGTCGACTGTAAGGTAATATTGGCCAATCGGCCCACAACCAGCTCTATCCTCGCTCTAATCATCTCCTCTACCAACTCCTTTGATATCTGTTTAGAGCTAAATAATTGTCTCAGGACCCTCCAACTCAATGCATCTGCCACTACATTGGCTTTCCTTGGGTGGTAAAGGATATCACAATCATAGTCCTTCACCAACTCCAGCCAACATCTTTGTCTCATGTCCAATTCCTTCTGGGTGAAGAAATACTTCAAGATCTTATGATCGGTGTATATCTCGCAATTTTCTTCCATACAAGTAGTGTCGCCAAACTTTTAGTGTGAATACCCCCGCTACCAACTCAAGATCATGGGTAGAGTATCGCTGCTCATACTCCTAATGCATAATCATTAACCATCTCATTCTGCATTAACACGCATCCAAATCCCAATCTCGATTTGTCACAACACAATACAAACTTCCTTCCCTCTGAAGGAAGACTTAACACAGGAGCAGTAATCAGTCATCGCTTCAGTTCTAGGAAGCTATTTTCACACTTGTCTGACCAGGTGAACTTCAGATTCTTCCGTGTCAATTCTATCATCGGTGCAACAATCTTCGAAAACCCTTCCACAAAACGTTTGTAATATCCCGCCAATCCAAGAAAGCTCCGAGGCATTCCTTGACCTCGGCCAATCTCTCACTGCCTCTACCTTAGCATGATCCACCTTAATCCCATCTCCACCAACAATGTGTCCAAGGAATTTCACTTCTAGTAGCCAGAACTCGCACTTCTTAAACATAGCATACAACCGATGCTCTCTCAATCTCTGCAATACCTGTCGAAGATGTTGTTCATGTTGTGCCTCTAAACTTGAGCAAACCAAGATGTCACGATGAAGACAATCACAAATTGATCCAAGAAGTCCTTGAACACCCTATTCATCAAATCCATGAATGTTGCTGGGGCATTGGTCAGACCAAACGACATGACCAAAAACTCATAATGCCCATTCCTCATTCAGATGGTCATCTTCGGAATATCCTTGTCCTAGATCCTCAGCTAGTGATAACCAGATCGAAGATCAATCTTCAAGAATACCGTCTTTCCCTACAGCTGATCGAACAGGTCATCGTTCCTTGGTAAGGGATATCTATTCTTGATGGTCAACTTGTTTAACTCCTTGTAGTCTATACACATTCTCAGAATCTCATCCTTCTTCTTCACAAACAGAATCGGAGCACCCCATGGCAAGAAGCTAGGCCTAATAAACCCCAAGTCTAGAAGCTCCTACAATTGTATCTTCAACTCATTTTACTCTGTCGGAGCCATTCTATATGGCACCCTCGACACTGGCTTTGTACCCAACGCTAACTCGATAACAAACTGAATCTCCCTATGCGGTGGCAGTCTTGGTAAATCTTCAGGAAACACATCTAAGAACTCCCATACCAATCTAGTCTCTCTCAGCTTTACTGGCATAACTCTGGTGGTATCCACCCCACTAGCTAGAAAACCTATACAACGTCCCTGTAATAGGTCCCTAGCCCTCAATGCTGATATCATGGGTATGCGGGGTCCATGTATAGCACCCACATAAACAAAGGGATCCTCACCCTCAGGCTCAAAGGTCACCATCTTCTACCTGCAATCTATAGTATCCTTATATCTGACTAGCCAATCCATCCCCAAAATCATATCAAAATCATCCATACTCAACTCTCTGATAGTTCCCTACTATCTACCATCACTAGCAGTGCTCTAACCCATCTCTTAGAAACTACAAATTACCCTGTAGGTAGTATAGTCCCAAACCCCACAGTACAATACTCACTAGGTCTACACAATCTATCAGTTACCTTACTAGAAACAAACGACTGTGTAGCACCAGAGTCAATCAATATAGTATATGAAGAGCCAGCGCTAGAAAGCTGACCTGTCACTACCAAGGGACTAGCCTTGACCTCTGCCTGCATCAAGGTGAACACTCGAGCTGGAGTCAAGCTTTCCATGGTTCCCCTTTCTTCACTGTTAGGCAATCCTTCTTGAGGTGTCCCACCACCCCGCATAGATAACAATCCTTTGCACGACATTCACCCGGATGGCGCTTTCTGCATCTCGTGTTCTCTGGCTTACTCCTCCATGTCTCACCGCCTCCCTGGTGGCCACTCGAAGCACCCTAACCCCTCATATCAAGACCAGCAGTGATCGAAGTGTCAGGGGTCTTCCTCTTCAAATCAATGGGGCCTCTACCCCTACCAGACCATGTGTATGGAGGCACTGCCCTTCGAACATCACGTCTCCCAGCGTTCTCCCTCCAAATCTTATTATCTGCCTCTTCAGTAGTAAGAGTCTTCTCAACAGCCTGGGTGTAAGTTGTCTGCCCAGGTACTAATGTAATCCTCACATCCCAAGCTATCATGTCATTTAGTCCTCTGAGAAACCTATTCTATCTGGCCGCATTTGTAGGCACTAAGTCTGATGAAAACTTCGCTAACCTATCAAACTTCATGGCATACTCTGTAACTGTCATGCTACCTTTGTAGAGTCCAAGAACTTTACTTAGCTAATTGTTAGTAGTATTATAGTATGTTTAGTGTTATCTTTGTTACTATGGATTTTTGGTTCAGACCGGGAGTTATTTGGACACTCATAGTAGTACTTATAGATTTTCTAAGTTTAACCTATAGTTTAAGAATATTAAGTATAACCTAAGGTTTGATTATATGACTGATATTAAGGATAGTATTTGTTATATTATAAGGTTTAGATATCAACCAATAGGATTTTAAGCACATGTTATGAATGGTAATTAAGGATTAAGTATTTTTGAGGATTAAATTAAATAAGGGTAAAGTTTGAATGTTATAGGGTCAGTCAGCAGCCTTGAGTACGTTGAGGGCTTAGTCAAGGTTGTTTACTCCATTCAATCTTAGCTAAAAATGTGTAAATTCGTGTTTAAATATTCAGCGTATGCCGATATATCGCAGCTATAGGGGGCGATATATCGCAGCACGTAGATACGGAAAACACGAATCGATGCACGGTCGCCTCGGGAACAAAGGTCCAGGCGATATATCGCCTCCTCCAGTATGTTTTCAAATGTTTTTGAATTCATTTCCTTTCAGCCATTCAAACTCCTTCAACAGTCCAGCATCTTTTGAACGAGTCTTCAGCCTCTGCTGAACGATTATTCAAATGATTTTCACCTAAAAAGCCATTATTTTTATTCAAGTAAAATCAAGATATTTTCATTCCCAAACTCTATAAATAGGACCTAGTACCCAGCCATTATTCACCATTTGCTCTAAGTTCAGAAGCTGCTAGTGTTAAGTGAGTGTGAGAGTGTAAACACTTGGTTTGGGGAAAAACTATAAGCTTAAACATCATAAGCTTATCAAACACTTTGGGAAGTGAGTTCTATAGTATTTCGGTGGAGGTTAGATTGATCTTGCAATCTTTGAGGTAAACCGAAAACTCTAGTTCCTTTCTGTATTTTATGTTATTTCCTTTCTCAAAACCTTCTACTCAGTCCCCTAACCTTATTCTTATTTTGGTTAGGGAATCCAAGCTCTTAAGCATATAAGTCCGTAAGTATGTTTTTTTTATGGTTTAGTCTTTCCATCTCTTTCATTTCATCTCCTTTCTTTAGACTCACTCTTTCTTATGGTTTTAGGAGTGTTCCAAAAGTCCCAACTCAGTCCATAATCCCGGTAACTTTGGTAAGGAAAATAGGCTAGAATCAATATGTTATGTGCTTATGTTATCTATATGTTTTATGTTATTAAAAGTGTTATGATATGTATATGTGTATGTTTGTAGGCTTGGGCATATGACCCATATGACTAACAAGACCCTAAATGGGTTATGGGCATATGACCTACTTAGCTAGTAGGACCCCACTAATCCCATGGGCATATGCTTGTTTAGTCTATGGGACCCCAAGTAATAATGGCCATTATAATAAGTGTATGTTATATGTATTATGTTAAGTCTTTATGTTTTCTTATGAAATTATGTATATGACTTTGTGTTAGATTTTCCTTGCTGGGCATTAGGCTCACTCCTTTCTGTTTATGTGCAGGAAAATAAGCTTTAGAGGTGGAAAGATTCGTGACGCTTGGAGGATGTGTATCGATGATGAATGGAGTCAAGGGGCCGAGCGTTATTCGATTCGAGGATGTAGTTTCGGTTTTATGTCTTTTAATATGTATTTTCCGCACTAATTATGTAATGTTTTATTATTTTAAATTATGTTTTTGTTTTAAAGACAATGGGATCCATATCCTGTTTGGTATTTACTTTGTAAGTAACTCTTATTTTTATAAGTTACTTAATAAAATTATGGTATTTTCGCAAATGTAAGTTCTTTAAGGATTTTATGTATAGTTTCGTTAATGGTCCAAATAGTCTAGATTAGTGGGTCATTACAACCTTGTACCAACCCCACAAACTCATTAACCTTTGCTGCCCTGATGGCAACGTTGTAATACTTCTGGTTGAACAGATCTCTGAACCCATCCTAACTCAAAGTAGAAACATCCCGGGTCTGGGATGTCACCTCCCACCAAATACGGGCATCCTCTCTAAGCATATAGGTGGCATAGGCCACCCTGTCATTACCTTCCACCCTCATGAAATCCAAGATGGAGGTGATCATGCTCATCCACTGTTCAGCCTTCAATGGATTTGGTCCTCCCTAAAAGGTTGGAGGATGTTGTCTCCTGAACCATTCATAAAGTGGCTCCCACCTGTTCCCAACCTCAGGTGGTTGTATAGCTGGTGCCACACTAGGTGGCATAATAGGTGCAGCACTCCCTGACAAAGCCTGATGTCTTAGAAGGCGAATATGTTTTTCTTGACTCTGTAACCTAGCTTGCATATCAGAAAGTATCTATTGTTGGTTCTCAGGGACTGGCGGAGGGTTCTGGCCCTGCTCACCATCTCTAGCCTCGACTCCTGTGTCAGCTAGTAGTATTGATCGCCTCGGACACATAGCTAGGCAGTTAGGCAATGATGATAGGTTAACATTCTTTCTATAGACCATCATCGAAACTCAACCAGCAATATGCAATCAAAATGCAAACAAGCATTTAAACATTCATTCACATGCAGCAACAATGCTAATAAGCATGCCTTACCATAATCACACAGCTTTCAAGGGCCAGGCCCTATCAATATCCCATGCTCCATATAAATCATACAGATTGAAACATTTATATTCATTTAAGCATGCAATCACATATATACAGTTACCAAACCCTAAGTCGAGCTTGTCTTTAGCAGCGAGTGTACATGCCCAGCCAGTCATCAGGAACCCTTAAATCTAGACGGCTTTGATACCAAGTTGTAACACCCTGGATAATCAAGACCGTTACACTGTGTATTTTAACATAGTGTAATGCGTGCTAATCAAGTCGTTTGAACAAAAATTTGATATGTTGGTCAACTATCAGGTTAGGGTTAAAAGATTTTGATTATAAATGGTTAATTTTAATTAAAATAGATATTTGATACATGGGATCCAAAAAAAAAACAAGGTTTAAGTGGTAATTTACAATCCCCAAATGTTAATACAACCAACGGTCATTCTAATGGAAAAATACAAATTTTAGAGCTTTATCCCTATAATTATCCCTTAATCCTGGCAGTCGAGCAACTGACTATGTACACCCTCCAGAACTCTCCAACTCATGGTTGGTTCAATTTCCCTATGCCTTTACATGCACCATGTAGCACCCGTGAGCCAAGGCCCAGGAAGAAAACCGTAAATAACAAACACATATAGCAGCAGTAACATTCAATCAATTTTAATTTAGCCAGTTCATTTATTTAAAAGAATTTAAGCATTAAACAAAACAATGGTAAACACATCATCTAAAATACATATCATAACCGAATACGTAAATGCTCAGGGTTGGCACACTTAGGCCGATTCCTCTGTTTATCTAGCTGACCCCGACTCGCTTAGGTCAAGCTGCATTCAGTACGCTTATCATCAGCCCCGACACCCTTAGGCTGTTTATTCTCATATTATACAACAATCGTACAATCACACAATACACGTATTCAAAAATTGGGAACCTCAGTCCCGTTCACAACCACAAGGGTGCAGTTTTGTTACCTTGAATCCCAAGCAGAGAATAAAGAGCGGTCCCGAGCACGATCCTCAGTCCTGAGCCTTGGCGAGAATCCTAGTCACAAAATAATGGGTAAATATGAATCTCTAATCCAAATAAATGCTTAGGGAAAATTAGCCTCCGAGACCTCGAATTCTACTAAACTGGGTAGTAGAATTCATATTGAGCGCCTAGGTTCGAATCCCCGAGTCTAAAACCTTGTTTTCCCTTAATTCCCCATTTAAGGTCGCGACTTGCGCTTACGGGCTACAACACACCCCTAAGACAGAGGCCAAGCCCTCCCTGCTAGAGGTCACAAGTCGTGACTTGGACCCCTCCAGGTTGCAGCGCACCTGGTGAACTGTAATGACCCACTAATCTAGACTATTTGGACCATTAACGAAACTATACATAAAACTTACAATTTTGCGGAAATACCATAATTTTATTGAGTAACTTGTAAAAATGAGAGTTACTTACAAATAAATACTAAGAAGGATATGGGATCCCATTGTCTTTAAAAACAAAACATGATTTAATAAAAAAAAACATTTACATAAGAAATGCGGAAAATACATGTAAAATCATAAAAAGACATAAAACAGTAACTACATCCTCGAATCGAATAACGCTCGGCCCCTTGACTCCATTCACCATCGATACACATCCTCTAAGCGTCCACGAATCTTACCGCCTCTTAAAGCTATTTTCCTGCACACAAAACAAAAAGGAATGAGCATAATGCCCAGCAAGGAAAAATCTAACACATAGTCATAAACATAATTTCATAATAAACGTAAAGACATATCATAACACTTAATACATACACTTATTATAATGGCCATTATTACTTGGGGTCCCATAGACTAAACAAGCTTATGCCCATGAGATTAGTGGGGTCCTACTAGCTAAGTAGGCATATGCCCATAATCTTTTTGGGGTCTTGTTAGTCAAATAGGGCATAAGCCCAAGCCTACAAACATACACATTCATAACATATTCATAACATATCATATTTCATAACATAACACATAAGCAATACACATATAGATTCTACCCTATTTTCCTTACCAAAGTTACCGGGATATGTGGACTGAGTTGGGACTTTTTGGAACACTCCTAATAACCATTAGAAAGAGTGAGTCTAAAGAAGAAAAGAGATGAAATGAAAGGGATGGAAAGACTAAACCATTTGAAAATCATGCTTACCGAAACTTATGTGCTCAAGAACTTAGTTTTCCTAACCTAAATAAGAATGAGGTTAGGGAACTGAATAGAAGGCTATGAGAAAGAAAATAACATAAAACAATGAGCTAGAGTTTTGGTTTACCTCAAAGACTTGAAAGACCAATCTACACCACAACCGAAATACTATAGAACCTCACTTCCCAAAGTGTTTGATAAGCTTATGATGTTTAAGCTTATGATTTTCCCAACTTAGGTGTTTACACTCTCACACTCACTTAACACTAGCAGCTTCTGAACTTAGAGCAAAAGGTGAATAATGGTTGGGTACTAGGTCCTATTTATAGAGTTTGGGAATGAAAGTATCTTGATTTTACTTGAATAAAAATAATGGCTTTTTAGGTGAAAAATATTTGAATAATCGTTCAGCAGAGGCTGAAGACTCGTTCAAAAGATGCTGGACCTATGAAGGAGTTTGAATGGCTGAAAGGAAAAGAATTCAAAAGTGTTTGAATTTATGCTGGAGGAGGCGATATATCGCCCCCTATAGGCGATATATCGCCTGGGCCAGTATGCCCGAGGCGACCGTGCATCATCTCGTGTTTTCCGTATCTACGTGCTGCGATATATCGCCCCCTATAGCTGCGATATATCGGCACACGCTGAATATTTAAACACGAAATTACACATTTTTAGCTAAGATTGAATGGGGTAAACAACCTTGACTAAGCCCTCAACGTATTCAAAGCTGCTGACTAACCTTAAAGCATTCAAATTTTACCCTTATTTAATTTAATCCTCAAAAATACTTAATCCTTAATTACCCATTCATAACATGTGCTTAAAATCCTATTGGTTGATATCTAAACCTTATAATATAACAAATATTATCCTTAATATCAGTCATATAATCAAACCTTAGGTTATACTTAATATTCTTAAACTATAGATTAAACTTAGAAAATCTATAAGTACTACTATGAGTGTCCAAATAATTCCCGGTCAGAACCAAAAATCCACAGCTACAAAGATAATACTAAACATACTATAATACTACTAAATAATTAGCTAAGTAAAGTTCTTGGATTCTACAATTCTCCCCTACTAAAAAGAATTTCGTCCTCGAAATTTACTTACCAAATAACTCCGGATACCGGCTCTGCATGTCCTCCTCCAACTCCCACGTTGCCTCGCGTTCAGAACTATTGCTCCATAGGACTTTGACTATAGGAAAGCTCTTGGACCGTAACTGCTTCATCCCTCTATCTAGGATGCTAACCGGTCGTTCCTTGTAACTTAAGTCTTTCTGGAGCGCTATGGTATCGTACTTGAGGACGTGAGATGGGTCTGACACATACTTGCGTAGCATCGAAATGTGGAAGACGTTGTGACTATCGGCTAGTGTTGGCGGTAGGGCTAGTCTATACGCAACTGGTCCCACTTTGTCCAATATCTCAAAAGGACCTATGAATCGGGGACTGAGCTTGCCTTTCTTCCTGAACCGCTTGACACCCTTCATAGGAGATATCTTCAGGAAGACTTGATCCCCAACTTGGAACTCCACATCGCGTCGCTTGGCATCCGCATAGCTTTTCTGACGGCTTTGAGCAGCAAGCATACGCTGTCTAATAAGCGCTACTGCTTCTTGTGCTTGTCTAACAGCTTCAGGCCCTAGAAGTTGCCTTTCTCCTACCTCGTCCCAGTGCAACGGTGATCGACACCTTCTTCCATATAGCAACTCATAAGGTGCCATTCCGATCGTCGACTGGTAGCTGTTGTTGTACGAGAACTCGATCAGTGGTAAGTACTTGTTCCATGATCCTCCGAAATCAAGTACACATGCGCGTAGCATATCCTCTAAAATCTGAATCGTACGCTCGGACTGCCCATCTGTCTGAGGATGGAAAGCCGTACTAAAGCTTAACTTAGTACCCATAGCTTGCTGTAAGCTTCTCCAAAATCTTGACGTAAATACTGATCCTCTATCTGACACTATTGTCTTGGGGATTCCATGCAATCGTACAATCTCTTGGATGTAGATGTCTGCATATTGGTCTGCCGTATATGAAGTCTTAACAGGCAGAAAATGAGCCGACTTGGTTAGTCTATCTATGACTATCCAAGCGGAATCATGCTGCTTATTCGTCTTTGGCAGACCCGTCACAAAGTCCATGGCTATATCGTCCCACTTCCATTCCGGTATGCTAAGCGGTTGCAATAATCCTACAGGCCGCTAATGCTCCGCTTTCACTTGCTGGCATACAAGACACTTAGATACATACTCTGCTATCTCCTTCTTCATCCCTGGCCACCAATAGACTACCTTGATGTCATGAGTCATCTTGGTAGACCTTGGATGAACTGAGTACGGGGTATTGTGCGTTTCTTCTAGGATCGTCTTCTTAATACTTTGATCGTCTGGCACGTATACCCGATCCTTATATCTCAATAAACCTTGACTGGATATTGAGAAATCTGTAGTCTTGCCTTCTCTGACTGCATCCATGTGTGTTGCTAGTGTGTCGTCATGTCCCTGACCAATTCGTATGTCCTCTAGTAGATTTGATTGGATAGACAAGTTAGCCAGCTTGCCTATAATCACTTCTATTCCGGCACTGATAAGCTCCTGCTGTAGCGGCTTTTCAATTCCAGATAAGGCTGCTAAATTCCCATAGCTTTTCCGGCTGAGTGCATCGGCAACTACATTTGCCTTTCCCGGGTGGTATAGGATTTCGCAGTCGTAATCCTTTACTAACTCTAACCACCTGCGCTGCCTCATGTTGAGCTCCTTCTGCGTAAAGAAGTATTTTAAACTTTTGTGGTCCGTGTAAATCTCGCACCGTTCTCCGTAAAGATAATGGCGCCAGATTTTTAACGCAAAGACCACCGCTGCCAACTCCATATCGTGAGTTGGATAGCGTTGCTCATACTCCTTTAACTGACGTGAGGCATAGGCTATCACCTTGTCGTTTTGCATCAGCACGCATCCCAATCCTAGCTTTGATGCATCACAGTAGACAACGAACTTGTCATTGGGTGTTGGGACACTAAGTACTGGAGTTGAGCAAAGCTTATCCTTAAGCAACTGGAAGCTTTCTTCACACTTATCGTTCCAGTTAAACTTTTGTTGCTTCCGGGTCAGGTTGGTGAGTGGAGTGGCTATCTTAGAAAAGCCCTCTACAAACTTTCTATAATAACCTGCTAGCCCTAAGAAGCTTCTTACTTCTGACGCGTTCTTTGGTCTAGGCCAATCCTTCACGGCCTCTACCTTCGATGGATCTACTGCAACTCCGTCTTTTGATATGATGTGCCCGAGGAACGCCACTTGCGAAAGCCAAAATTCGCATTTCTTGAACTTGGCGTAAAGTTTATGCTCCTTTAAACGCGTCAAAATCAACCTCAAGTGTTCCTCGTGCTCTCCTTCATCCTTGGAGTAAATTAAAATGTCGTCGATGAACACAACGACGAATTTATCCAAGTAGTCTTTGAAGACCCTATTCATTAAGTCCATAAACACGGCTGGCGCGTTAGTAAGACCAAAAGACATAACCAAGAACTCGTAATGTCCATAACGAGTCCTAAAGGCTATCTTAGGGATATCTTCTCCCTTTACCTTGAGCTGATGATACCCAGACCGTAGATCGATCTTAGAAAATACAGTCGCGCCTCGGAGTTGATCGAACAAATCGTCAATCCGAGGTAGCGGGTACTTGTTCTTAATCGTCACTTTGTTCAGCTCACGGTAGTCTATGCACATTCGTATACTTCCGTCCTTCTTCTTCACGAATAGTACCGGACTCCCCAAGGTGAATGGCTTGGCCTAATGAAACCCAAGTCTAGGAGTTCTTGTAGCTGCGTCTTTAACTCCTTGAGTTCCGTAGGTGCCATCCGGTATGGTGCCTGGTACTAATTCTACCGTGAAGTCTATTTCTTGTGTTGGCGGCAATCCTGGCAATTCATCGGGAAATACTTCTGGAAATTCTTGTATAACTCGAACATCTCCAACCTTAAGCGGCGTCTCATTCTCCACATTCGTGATGCTGGCTAAGAAGGCTTGGCATCCTTTCTCCATCATTCTCTGAGCTTTGAGAGATGACACTAATGGGGTGCGCAATCCTGAAGCTTGTCCCATGAAACATAGTTTCTGGCCGTCAGGAGTATCGAATGTCACCTTCTTGCGTCTACAGTCGATTGTTGCGCCATGCTGTGCTAGCCAATCCATGCCTAGTATGACGTCGAAGTCTTTGATCACCAGTTCTATCAGGTCTCCTTCTAGTTCCTTGTCCTCAATCTTGATTGGTACGCCTCGTACAATTCGTGATGATAGAACTACTTTGCCCGAAGGCAACTCGGTTACAAACCTAGTTCTAAATCTTTCACTAGGTTTGTCTAGTTTATCTATCATTCCTTACGAAATATATGAATGAGTGGCTCCCGAATCAAATAATACATGACATAAATTATTGAGGATGGAAACCTGACCTGTGACCACCTTGTTGCTAGCATCCGCCTCTCCTTGGGTTAAAGCAAAAACCCGAGCAGGAACCATCTTTTCGTCCTTCTTTCCTTCTGGCTTTTGCTGAGGACACTCTTTCTTACGATGCCCTTCTTGACCACAGTTTAAACACTCCTTGGTGTTGGCGCGGCATTCTCCGGTGTGCTTCTTCTGACATTTGGCACATGGCGGGTATTCCACGTAGCCCGACCTATTTCCCCCATTATTTGGTCTTGCCCTTTTATTACTGTCGGCTTGCTTGTTGTCAGGATGCCTTCTCTTCTGTCCGTTACCGTTGTTGTTGGACTGATTGTTGCCGCTATTGCTAGACTGATTGTTGTTCCGACTGACTTGAGGTTGGCTCTGCTGTCTGGGTTCCGGCTTGTTGGCTTCTTCTTTGCTTACGTTGGCCTGCAACCTTTCTACTTCGATTGCCGTCTCAAGAACGTCGGCATATGAAGTGTTTCCCGGGTTCGCTAGTTTAACCCCCATCTCGATCTTCGGTCGGAGTCCTCTCACGAATTTGTTCACCCTCAGATAATCGGTTGGAACTAATTCTGCTGCGAACTTTGCTAAGCGGTCGAACTGACGAGCATATTCTGCTACTGTTAAATTCCCTTGCTTCAGGTTGGTGAACTCCTCAACTCTTGTAGCGAGTACCGCCGAATTGTAGTACTTCTTGTGGAAGAGGTCCACAAATCGGGTCCATGTCATGGTGGCAGCATCATGGGATTGCTGGACCGAGTCCCACCATATCCTGGCATCTTTCTTGAGTAAAGATGAGACGTAGGATATACGGTCCGCATTACTGAGGTTCATGTGGGCCAGAATCGGCTCCACATTCCTTAACCACCCTTCTGCCTCAAAGGGGTCTGTAGTCCCTTCGAAGTTTGGAGCGTGCTGCTTGCAGAACCTTTCATACACTGGCTCCACGTGCTGTACTGGATATGGAGCGTAGTTCGTCATAGGCCATCCCCCATATGGACCAACTTGTTGGGGTGCTGGGGCCATTGGTTGTGGCTACGGCTGCGGCTGTGGCGGAGGCTGAGGCTGAGATTGAGCCTGTTGGCGTTGTTGCTGCAGAAGTTCCTTGACTTGCTGTCGCAGTAGCACGCACTCCCCTTTGGCGAACTGTAGGGACCGCATTTGTCGCTGGAACATCGTTGGAGGCGTGCAGATCTTCGGAGCGACATCGTAGCAGAGTTCTAACAGTTGAAAGAAACATGTTAAAACTTTTCCTAATAGGCTCTAAGGCAAAAACTTATTCTAAAACAAACATATCTCGGACCTATTTATTATGACTTCTTATGAAAAATTATATAGGTCTTTATTTATTATTAGAGTGGGTTTCTATACTTAGAAAAACAAGTCATCTTTATTTTCTAAGTGTGTTTCTAACCATCCTATATGACTTAATTCTCAGGCTCGAAACTTATCTTTGTTCCCAAGTTAACCATATTGTGGGAGGGCTGGGATCAGTAAAATCGTTCCCACTACTATGGCCCCCTAACTCTCAATAAGGAAACTAGGTTCATTAATTTGTATCCACCCTCACCGAACTTAGTCATTATTCATTTTATTTATTACTTATTATGATTGCAAAAATAAAATCAAATTCACACATGATATTCAAGTAGCATGTTTATTCATTTGGAAAAAAAAAATTCACTTATTACAATCAAAAGTAAATAAAACAAACACTAAAAATTTCTAATCTAAAAATCGGGATCTTCTACATCCGATCCGTCATCTAACATATCATCATCTATTGCCTCATAGTCATCATTATCATGAGCATCAAAATGCCCTCTAGGAAGGTTGGTGAGAATCCTATGTTTTTGCTCATTTGTGAATTGAAACTCAAATTTGGCGGTGAACCTAACTAAGAGGAAATAGTATCTCATCGCTAATGGTAATTCATCCTCCTCATGAATTTCTTCCCATATTTCTTCTAAAGCTGCTATTACAGGATGAAAATCTTTAAATAGCCTAATCACTAGTACATATTGTTCTGTTGATCTTAGCATTATTTGCTTAGCCTCTTGAAGGCCACCTATCTCTTGGTGAAACAAAAGCAACCTTCGAGTGATCCTTTCTAGGGCTCCTACGGTGTTTCTTGGCTCCCTTATTCTTTTTAAGGCCTTAATGGCTCGGATATCTTGGTAGGTTAAAGCTCCGTTCATTCTTAACTGAAACATAAACACTAAAGTTGTTAGCTATACACATAGGCAAAGTAACTTGTAACTTAAACACTTACTTGGCGGTCATATTCGGAGCTTCGAGCGTGTGTATCGATGAGAGCTTCATGCAAAGGAACCGTTTCTCTGATACCAACTGTAATGACCCACTAATCTAGACTATTTGGACCATTAACGAAACTATACATAAAACTTACAATTTTGCGGAAATACCATAATTTTATTGAGTAACTTGTAAAAATGAGAGTTACTTACAAATAAATACTAAGAAGGATATGGGATCCCATTGTCTTTAAAAACAAAACATGATTTAATAAAAAAAAACATTTACATAAGAAATGCGGAAAATACATGTAAAACCATAAAAAGACATAAAACAGTAACTACATCCTCGAATCGAATAACGCTCGGCCCCTTGACTCCATTCACCATCGATACACATCCTCTAAGCGTCCACGAATCTTACCGCCTCTTAAAGCTATTTTCCTGCACACAAAACAAAAAGGAATGAGCATAATGCCCAGCAAGGAAAAATCTAACACATAGTCATAAACATAATTTCATAATAAACGTAAAGACATATCATAACACTTAATACATACACTTATTATAATGGCCATTATTACTTGGGGTCCCATAGACTAAACAAGCTTATGCCCATGAGATTAGTGGGGTCCTACTAGCTAAGTAGGCATATGCCCATAATCTTTTTGGGGTCTTGTTAGTCAAATAGGGCATAAGCCCAAGCCTACAAACATACACATTCATAACATATTCATAACATATCATATTTCATAACATAACACATAAGCAATACACATATAGATTCTACCCTATTTTCCTTACCAAAGTTACCGGGATATGTGGACTGAGTTGGGACTTTTTGGAACACTCCTAATAACCATTAGAAAGAGTGAGTCTAAAGAAGAAAAGAGATGAAATGAAAGGGATGGAAAGACTAAACCATTTGAAAATCATGCTTACCGAAACTTATGTGCTCAAGAACTTAGTTTTCCTAACCTAAATAAGAATGAGGTTAGGGAACTGATTAGAAGGCTATGAGAAAGAAAATAACATAAAACAATGAGCTAGAGTTTTGGTTTACCTCAAAGACTTGAAAGACCAATCTACACCATAACCGAAATACTATAGAACCTCACTTCCCAAAGTGTTTGATAAGTTTATGATGTTTAAGCTTATGATTTTCCCAACCCAGGTGTTTACACTCTCACACTCACTTAACACTAGCAGCTTCTGAACTTAGAGCAAAAGGTGAATAATGGATGGGTACTAGGTTCTATTTATAGAGTTTGGGAATGAAAGTATCTTGATTTTACTTGAATAAAAATAATGGCTTTTTAGGTGAAAAATATTTGAATAATCGTTCAGCAGAGGCTGAAGACTCGTTCAAAAGATGCTGGACCTATGAAGGAGTTTGAATGGCTGAAAGGAAAAGAATTCAAAAGTGTTTGAATTTATGCTGGAGGAGGCGATATATCGCCCCCTATAGGCGATATATCGCCTGGGCCAGTATGCCCGAGGCGACCGTGCATCGTCTCGTGTTTTCCGTATCTACGTGTTGCGATATATCGGCACACGCTGAATATTTAAACACGAAATTACACATTTTTAGCTAAGTTTGAATGGGGTAAACAGCCTTGACTAAGCCCTCAACGTATTCAAAGCTGCTGACTGACCTTAAAGCATTCAAATTTTACCCTTATTTAATTTAATCCTCAAAAATACTTAATCCTTAATTACCCATTCATAACATGTGCTTAAAATCCTATTGGTTGATATCTAAACCTTATAATATAACAAATATTATCCTTAATATCAATCATATAATCAAACCTTAGGTTATACTTAATATTCTTAAACTATAGATTAAACTTAGAAAATCTATAAGTACTACTATGAGTGTCCAAATAATTCCCGGTCAGAACCAAAAATCCACAGTTACAAAGATAATACTAAACATACTATAATACTACTAAATAATTAGCTAAGTAAAGTTCTTGGACTCTACATGAACTAGAGGCTCCTAGCCTAAAAATTCACGTGAGCCACGGCGCCTGAAGAACAAGGCCGCAACCCGAGCCCCTAAACCCAGAAAAACTACCTTTTCTCAACGCTTCTCCTTTATCCTAACCTCAAATTCACACCCCAAACCAGTAGCCAAACTTGGATTTAAGCCTAGAATTCCCATCCTTTTGGTCTAAACAATATATCTAGCTCATAATCAATCCTTACCCCTATTAAACACTCAAATTCAACCAAAACCCAGAGTTTACACAAGTTCTAAACTCCACAATTATTCAGCTAAATTCAACAGATTAGGATTGGAACTCTTACCTGAATTGATGGTCTAAATTCCTCAGAACCCTTGATTGACCTTAGCTTTGGTTTTCTTCAGCTTGAACTAGCCGAAAATCCAACTTAATCTTGAGTTCTCCTTTCAGTTTTCCTCCTTATTTCTAGAGAGATGGAAGAAGAATGTTTTGAGAGTTTCGGGACTTCTAGTGTATTATGATACATTCCCAAGTCTTCTCTATGTATATCCTTAACACATAAAACACCATTTTCCCCCTTTAAGTTTATTCAACCCTCTAATGGTTTCTAAGGGTAAAACGGTCATTTCCCCCGGTTCCCGCTAATTCCTCAAGTGTTCCTACTATTAACCAATTAATCTCGTCATGTCCAATTAATTACCAAATACTTATTCATTACTTCATAAATCCCAAAATATTCTCTAAATTCCCAAAATACCCCTAGGCTCCCCCGAGCCAAGTATTAAACCCCACTATGACTATTTCAGTACTCTGCTCACTAGAACCGTCTTGAGCCATTTACTGCAAATATATCCACATAACAATGTGGTCTCAACCATTTATCACATATAATTACAGATATGCCCTTATGAACGATAAAGGGCCCACATGCATATTATATACTCACATAATCATATTAATCATGCATGCCACATAGTCACACATTTAACCAATTAAACACATATATAAGCCAATTATGCCCTCCTGACACGCTAATCAAGGCACTAAGCCCTTTTGGAAATTTTGTGTCGTTACAGTAACACTGTTTTGATTGAATGTTAAACGTTAAAGTGTTCTGATTTCCTATATTTAATCTTAATTTCAAGAGAATTATACGATAAAATCCCACCAAAATAATTGATGAGTCTTTTTTAACTTAATCAGCCATACGATTATATATCAGATATTTGAAGCGACAAATATAGAGAGCAAATTGTTAGGGTTGATAGGACTTTTTTCGGCGGTAGTACTTTTCTCGACGATATAGTGTGCCGGCAATACTCCCACCAACCACAATTTACACGTGGGACTTTTGCCAGCAAGGTGGGTGAAGCTAGTAGGTGAAGCCCCATAGACTTTTGTAGGCGAGATCCACGTGTCGGAAAAGTGATTAGGATTCATTATTGAAAGGTGCGTTTGGTGGTAGGGTTTCAGGGGGCACTTTTCCCAGAGAGTACTTGACTTTTGCCTGCGTGCCCAAAACGCGCCGGCAAAAGTCATGGCGATATCTACACCCACGGCCGCGCCTCCTCCCTCACTTTTCTTCTTCTTCTTCTTCAACCAGCCACAACCTGCGCCACCCGAGCCTCCATACCCACGGTCGCGCCTCCTCCCTCCCACCACCCATCCTAGCCGAGCCCCCCAATATCACCCCATCCAAGCCCTCCCCCCCCCCCCCCCCTTGCCCACGATCGCGCCTCCTCCGTCCCACCGCCCATCCTAGCCGAGCCCACCCACAACACACCACCCCACCCGAACCCCTCCCATACCCACAACACACCACCCCACCCAACCCCCCCAACACCCCACACACCCCCAGTAGCCTCCACACACACAGAAAGGTAATTTTTTTAATTGTTTAATTTTTGTGTAAATTTCTAACATTATCTATTTTTGTGTCCAAGGTCCTCTGCTGTCGTTGTAAGCCCACCACTCCACTGCCACCACTGCCACTGCTTCGCTGTGAAATTAATTGAAAAGTATGTTCTTATGTAATTTATTTATATAATATTTTGTGTATGTGTTAGAAAAATATAATTATTTGTTAGAAATTTTATATATATTTTAGTTTTTCTAATTTAAAATAGAACAAAATTAAAATAATAGAAATTTATTAGTTATAAATATTTTATGTGTTATTATAAATGTTCTGAGATTTTTTGAGTGCAGGATTTTAAAATTTTGGAAATAGTCGTTTTAAGTCGTTATGCTACTGAATTTTTCGTGAAATTTAATTCTGTAATTTTTTTTGTTATATGTTATGTCAAATAAATTAGTAGTTAATTAGAAATTACTTTGTTATCTATGTCTCGATATCCCAATGATTGATGGTTGTTGACCACAACCATCAATGATAGGGATATCGACACAGATGTAATAAGTTTTGATTTATTAAATTATTAATTAGACGCCCATTTTTAATAAATCATTAAAAATTAATAACTTATTAATTAATGAATTTATAAAGTAATTAGTAATTATTAAATAATTATTAACTATTTATAAAATCATTAATTAAATTTTTAATAATTAATAATTTAAATTGTCATGTATAGAATTACTAATTAATTGTTGAATAAATTATAAATTAAAACTTAAGTTAGTATTAAGTGATACTTTGGAAATTGTTTGTATAGAGGATGCCACCTGACCAAAGTTGGCTAAGTGCTCGGAATCGGCTATCAGCTGAATAGAAAAATAGTGTCGCTGAGTTTGTTGAAGCAGCTAAGAATCACATTGATTATCGGGGTCTAAGTCATTGTCCGTATAAGAAATGTGGGAATGCTTGTTTCCACACCCCTGATGCCATCAGAATGATTTATTCAACACTGGCATTCAACCATCCTACTTAGTATGGCATTACCACAGAGAGTCGGTAAGTGGGGAACCAGATGCAGTCCAAATGGAGGATGGTGAGGAGACGACAGTTGTGTTAGCTGATATTTTAGGAGAAGACGACATTGACGGAGAGTCAAGTACTACTCCAACTGGAACCTTAATGACCCACCCTTAGATGATGATAATAATCGTGACAAGTACAATAATTTATTTAAGGAGATGTCAACTGAGCAATACCCTGGTTGTACAAAGTATTCGGCATTGAACTTTTTAGTGAAGCTCATGCATTTGAAAGTGATGCATAAGTGTAAAAACCATTATTTTGATGGTTTGCTCGAATTATTAATTGATGCTATGCTTGTGGGAACAATCTTACCTAAGAGTCACTACGAGTCCAAAGCTAAGTTGCGAAGTCTTGGATTAGGATACAAGACGATAGATGCTTGCAAACATGATTGTGCTCTCTTTTGGAAAGAGAATTCGAGTTTAGGATTTTGTCCTGTTTGTGGTGAATGTTGTTGGCAAGAATCTGGTGGGAAAGGGAAGAAAGTTCCTCATAAGGTGTTGCATTACTTTCCATTGACACCACGTTTGAAGAAGGTGTATAGCTCTCGATATATTGCAGATGATATGAGGTGGCACTATTCTAAGAGGCCTAATGAACATGGTGTGATGAGACACCCTGCTGATAGTGAGGTCTGGAAGTAGTTTGATAAGGATTATCCAAATTTTGCATCAGAACCCAGAAATGTGAGATTGGGTTTGGCTACAGATGGTTTTAATCCATTTGGTAATCAAAGAAATTCTTAAAATATGTTTCTTGATATCATCGTTCCATACAATTTTCCGTCGTGGAAGTGCTAAAACTAGAGATTTTAATGTTGTCACTATTGATTCCAGGTCCTACCTCACCTGGAAAAGATATTGATGTGTATATGAGGCCTCTAGTTGATGAGTTGAAAGAATTGTGGGAGGACGGTGTGGAGACGCGATATGCATACAATAATTCATTATTCATTATGTGTGCATTGGTCATATGGACTATTAATGATTTTCCAGTTTATGCTATGATGTCTGGTTAGAGCACAAAGGGATATAAGGCATGCCCGACGTGTAATGAGGAAACTCCTTCAGTAGGAATCCGAAGTAAAATTGCATATATTGGGCATAGAAGATTTCTTGATGAGGATCATGAATGGAGGAATAAACCTAAACTTTTTTACGGTAACAATGAATTCCTACCTCCGCCCAAGGACTACTCGGGGGATGACATCTTGGATCAAATGGCAAATATTCAAATTCGACAACCAGGGAAACACAAAGAATATGGGGGTGTGAAACGTTAAAAGTCTCCATCTGAGCTGCACTGGTCTAAGAGAAGCATACTTTTGGAGCTTGAATATTGGAAAAAACTTGTCACTTAGACACAATCTGGATGTAAGGCATATCAAGAAGAATGTTTGTGATAGGTTTTTGGGTACTTTGTTAAGTATCGATGGCAAATCGAAAGATACAGATAAGGCAAGACTTGATCTAGCTGATATGAAAATTAGGAGTAATCTTCATCTTTATAAGGATGGGAACAAGTTGAAGAAACCCCCTGCGTCTTTCACACTCAATGTTGTGGAGCGGCGTCAATTTTGTAATTTTTTGAAATCAGTTGAATATCCAGATGGTTTTGCGACAAACTTATCGAAGAATGTGAATGTTCTTGATGGAAGGATTTCAGGGCTCGAATCACACTATTGTCATGCATTATTTCAATGGCTGTTGCTAGCTGGCATCAGACCATTTTTGGGAACAGAAGTCTGGAAGGAAATTACTGAGTTGTGCCTATTTTTCAAGCAACTATGTTCTCGAACTTTGAATGTTAAATATCTCAAGATGATGCAAAATGATTTTATAATTATCTTGTGCAAATTAGAGATGATTTTTCATCTTGCATTTTTTAATGTAATGATGTACTTAGTTATTCATCTTCCGAAAGAGGCAATTCTTGGCGGCCCTGTGCACTTTAGGTGGATGTACCCAATTGAACGATCAATGGCGGTGTACAAACGATATGTTCGAAAACGTGCACGTCCAGAAGGTTCAATTATTGAAGCTTACATCATGAATGAGGCATTAACATTTTTCTCAATTTACTTTCGGGGTATTGAAACTCGATTCAACCGACCCAAAAGGAATGATGATCGGGTTGACTCTTGGCCTGACTGAGAATGTTCTATATTTAAGGTCATTGGTCAGCCTTTTGGCAAAAGAACAGTTACTTTTATGGAGTCACAGTTGAAGAGAAAAGTTGAATGGTACATCTTGAACAATTGTACTGAAATCGAGGATTATATGAATGAGCATATGAATGAGTTGGAAAGACAAGGTGGTTCGAATCTGCTACATAAACAAGGGGTTGAGTTTCCTGAGTGGTTCAAAACTCGGGTTAGTATTTCAGCAATTTCTTATAATTTAATTCATTCATAAATATTTATCAATTTAATTGTATTTTGTTATATTTGTAGATCAATCAGCTACAATAGTCAACGCCTTCAGAGGTATCCGATGAATTATACGCTCTTGCAAACAAAGAAAGTTCTACTGTCTTTTCCTATCCAGGTATAATTGTGAATGGGGTGAAATATATTGTTCATAGTCGGGATCTAAAGTTGAAAACACAGAACGGTGGTATTATGGTCCCAAATGTGGATGATGTAACTTACTATGGGTTGTAGCGTACATGATGGGCTGCAATGTTATACTTCTTAATTGTAAATGGTTTGACACAAGCCAAACAATAGAAGATCCAATTTTCACAAGCGTGTACATAAAGGATGAATGTTACAAGGATGATCCTTTCATACTTGCATCCCAAGAAAAATTGGTATATTATCTAAAAGATAATAAAAACAGGGATGATTGGAGACTGGTAAACACTTATATTCCAAGGAATGTGTGGGATTTCTCAAACATAGATGTCGATGAGATTGATATTGCCAATGATATACCAATATTACAAGAAGATAATTCTTCTGGAATACAGTTATGGGTAGAGCTTCCGCTATTAGACAATATCCAATATAGCCGTGATGATGTCATTCCATCTAAATTATGAGATTTTAATAAGTTAGGTGGCACAACCTCTAATAACTTTGTAGTTGACGATGATGAATTTGATGAAGAAGGGACAGTGGAGATGATGAAGAACATTTACTTGTTGACAGCGATAGCGATGATGATCATGTTGTAGTTGATGATGATGATGAGGATGTGACTTGTTATATAGAAACAAATCTTGTAACTTGTTTTTTAATGAATGTTGTTGACGCGATTTTTCACCAACAAAGAATTAAGAAAATAACAAGGTTGAATTAGTGCTTGATGATAAATCGAAGTAAGAAAATAACTCTCAAGAACACTGGTCTTTTTACATGGTTCAGTGGTTAAAATCCACTTAGTCCACGAGTCTATATTATTACTGCTTTTCTCTCTCTATTTTGACAGAGTTTCGGTATTACAGAATAATCGTCCCCCTTCCTGTCCAATATTCTGAGTATTTATAGAGAAATTTCTTGGACATGTTTGGGTAACTGCGTGAGTCAATCACAGAATTAGACATTTATTACATTTAATATGAGATATTCCCATTTATACTAGGATATGATCTGATCATGAAATAAATAGTCTCCTAATATCTGGGACATTAAATATCAGAGGCTGGCCATAAACGGTTGTATACAGTTTCCGGGTCTTCGGGGATCCGCGAACACACCATATCTCCAAATTACCCCGAGTTGGATATACTGTCGAGCTCATACTGTGGAGGTGGTTACTTATAAATATTATAAGCTTGCCCTTATCAATTTATGCATCCCTAGCTCGGACAACCATCATGAAAATCATGTTGTCTACGTGGAGAATACATGGACTCCTTGGCTATTTTCTTCCATGCATTTATTTGCTAGGTGTACACGATCTGAGTGAAAGACTCGTGCTAAAATTAGGATACACATTTTCCCCCCAAGTCCCTACTCGTGGTTTATGACATCACCTTCTGACCTACACATCAGGGACTTTTAGACTTCTATTGCAATAAACCATGCCTGCCCACTACTCGAGTACTGGACACGTGGAACACTACAATTGGCGCCTGTTCGGGTTTCAAGGACTACAATAATTGTCTTGTCAACCTTTTGCAGTTGTTTTGTCCTTTGAAACATAGCCCTTGGATCTTGTACTGACCAAATCAGATGGCTCAAATTGATCTATGTCGTTTACGTATAAATAGGATAGACAATTTCCATAGTTCACCACATTTTATTTGAAATCTTTCTTCATCTTCTCTCTTCTGTGTTTTCAAACCCTTTTTCTTTCTCAGAGAAAAACCCAAAAACCATTTGTTGCAAAAACTCTCTGAAACCCAGTTACTCAATTACTCAGGAGTCTTCCAAGAACTCTCCCTTGCAAAATCTACTTCTTCTATCGATGAACACATTGTAAGTCTTATTGTTTCAAAGAAACTTCTTCTTTATTGATTTCTGTGTTTTATTTACCATGCTCACCCATTCTTCACCATAGTTAATATTAGGTTGTTTTCTCAATGTTTTTGGCACATAGGCTTCAACTTAGGTTTACTGAGAAGGTCTTAGAATATTTATTAAAACTATGATATTCACAGAATTGGGTCATTTCTAGGTAAATTTGGCAGCTTATGGTGAATTTTAGGAAATACCCATTTGGGATATAAAAGATGAAAGGTTAGGGTTCGAAACCAAATTACTTAGGGAACATGCTTCTTGGGTGGTTTTTCTCTAAACCGCCACCTAAGGACAGTAGTGGCTGAATTTTTTGACACACGGATCCCTAAACATTAGGGATCTATTGGGAAACTGAGGCGCGTAGCGTGTGGGATCACGCCATGGGCTGAGACTAACTCAGCTCGTATATTAGAGATAGCCTTCTCCCCCGTACATCCGTGTCATAACCATTACAAAATCTTAGATCGCCTACTAAGTAACTCATCATTCTTGTTCGTTAGGCGATCTAATGGCACCCAAGAAGAACGCACCAAAGAAGAATGAATCTGGCTCGTCTGCTCAACAAGCAAACAAGGGAAAAGGGATCGCCTCCAAATCTCCTCTTCCTAACTTCTGCCCAGTGGTGGAGAGGGAGGTTGTGGTCGACCCCAACGCATTTTTTGAGGCAGAGACAATCGCCTCCAAGATTATGACCCAAGGAAGGGTCAACAAAATTAAGTTAAGCCATATTATACAAGTCAGGTCTGGAGTCCTCATTGCCTGAGCTCCGTTCAAAGGAGAATGAAGCTGCGCACCTGTCCAGGACAACTTCGCGGCCTGTAGTGACGAGCATTTAAAGGTGGGGGCCTTCCTTCCCTTGGATCAATACTACGTTTACTTCCTAAACTACATGAAGTTGGAAACTTTTCAGCTCCCCCCAAATTCATACAGACTTCTGGCGGGGCTGAAATATCTCTTTTTGAAGCACGAGTGGGAGGTCCCCACTCTGGCAGATATTCTATACTTCTTTTGCCTTAAGGCCAGCCTAGAGCGAAAAGGGCGAGGTGACAGATTCTACTACCTCACTAGATTCCCGAACTCCACTTTGGTCATCGAGCTCCCAAGCCACCCCAACGACTACAAGGACCATTTATTTATGTCGAATGGGTTCCAAAATTGTGAGCATCGATACTTCAACCGCCCTCGTAAGTTTTCTTTCTTTTCTCAGGTAACCTTCCTGTTGTAAGATATTCCACTATGGGGGTCATCCAGGTCGGCCTAGTGTCAATCATCTAGACCTCTACCATTTTTTCTGCCACGCTGTGACTCTCCAAGAATTCCACTGGTACTGCATTCAAAGTCTCAGCTTCCTTGGTGGTGGTGAGCTTTGCCAAAGCATCAGCATTAGAGTTCTGTTCACGAGGGATCTGTTCAACAGTACTGTATTCAAACTCTGATAGCTCTCCCTTTACCTTATCTAGATAAGCTGGCATCTTGGTACCATGTGCTTGATATTCCCCCAACACCTGATTGACCACGAGCTGGGAATCACTATAACACTGGACGACCCTTGCTTTCAATTCCTTTGCCACTCTAAGTCCCGCTAACAAAGCTTTATATTCGGCTTCATTGTTGGATGCTTCAAATCTGAATCTCAAAGCTATATGGAATCGATGCCTCTCCGGAGAGATCTATATGATCCCAGCTCTGGACCCATTCTCGTTAGATGAGCCATCCACAAATATTCTCCACAACTCCTACACTGGTTCCTTCAAAAACTCCTCTTGAAATCCAGTACATTCAGCCACAAAATAAGCAAGGGCCTGGCTTTTGATCGAGGTTGTGGTACGTACAGTATCTCAAACTGGCAGAGTTCAACCGCCCATTTTAGAATACGTCCCAACATTTCAAGCTTTTGCAATACCTGCCTTAGAGGTTGGTCGATCATGACATGGATTGAATGGGACTGGAAGTACGGTCTAAGCTTCCTGAAAGCTAATATCAGGCAGAATGCTATCTTTTCTATCAGCGGATACCATGATTCAACCACGAGAAGTCTTTTGCTTATATAGTACACCGGTTTTTGAGCACGATCTTCTTCCCGAACTAACACGACTCTGGCTGCATTTTTTGTCACGGCCAAATAAAGGAATAGGGGCTCTCCAGATACAGGCTTAGAAAATACTGGGGGCTAGGCAAAATGCCTCTTTAGGTCGAGGAATGCCTGCTCGCACTCCTCAGTCCATTCAAATTTCTTGTTTCCTCTGAGCAAGTTGTAGAATGGAAAACACTTGTCAGTGGACTTTGAAATATATCGATTTAGCGCTGCCACCTTTGCAGTCAGACTCTGAACTTCTTTATGCGAGCTGGGCTAAGGAATATCCAATAATGACCTGATTTTATCTGGGTTCGCTTCTATCCCTTTTGTATTGACTATGAATCCCATAAAATTTCCCGACGTCACTCCAAAAGTACATTTCTGGGGATTCAGCCTCATATTACATTTCCTCAAGATTTCAAAACATTCATTTAGATCAGAAACATTCATTTCTTGGATTTGACTAGCATATCATCAACATACAGTTCTATATTTTTCCCAATTTGACCAATGAACATTCTGTTGACTAACCGTTGGTAGGTAGCCCCGGCGTTCTTCAGCCCGAAGGGCATAACTTTATAACAATACACATTTTTTGGAGTCATAAAGCTAGTATGCTCTTAGTCTGCAGGATTCATCACGATCTGGTTATATCCAGAGTACGGATCCATAAAGGACATGAGCTCATGTCCCGCGATGGCATCTACCAACTGATCAATTCTCGGGAATGGGAAGCAATCCTTAGGACAAGCTTTATTCAGGTTGGAGAAATCGATGCAGGTCTGCCACTTTCTGTTTGGCTTCGGGACTAGGATAAGATTCACGACCCAGATCAGATATTTTGCTTCACAAATGAACCTGCACTTTAATAACTGAGCTACTTCTTCTTCCAATGCCTCAGCTCGGACTGTTCCCAAATGTCTCTATTTTTAAGATTTCGCAGGCACGCTTTTATCCAAGTTTAGGGTGTGCATGATCACACTCGGGCTTATTCCTACCATGTCTTCATGAGACCAGGCGACCATATCTAGATTCCCTTGTAAAAATTTAACCAGCTCCTTTTTCCTATCATCGGCAAGATTTTTCCCAATCTTAACGACTCTTGAAGCATCTTTGGGATCTATATTTATCTCCTCGAGCTCCTCAATAGCTTGGAGCTCTGACCTGTCCTCGCCCATTCATGGGTCGACATCATCACTTAGGGTGACGTCTCTACCCTTTGTTTCTTGAGGTTCTTCCGTCCAGGAGGTAACATCCACTTCTTGGGACTCCTCACCTCCGTCACTTATGGTCATTGCTTGCTGCCCGGGTTGTGTTTTTCCTTTCATGGAAATGCTATAGCATTCCCAAGAAGCGATTTGATCACCTCTGATAGTGCATATTCCCGTAGATGAAGGGAATTTTATTGCTAGGTGGCAGATAGAAGTTATGGCTTCAAACGCCATCAATGCAGGTCAGCCCAAAATCGCATTGTATGCGGCTAGACAATCGATGACCACAAACTCAAGAAGCTTGGAGACAGTTCGTGGGCCTTCACCCAATGTTACCACTAATTTGATTTTTCCGATAGCTGCCAACCCTTCACCAGAAAACCCATATAGAATCATGGAAGTTGCCTTCAGCTTGGTTATAGACAATCCCATTTTTTCTAGGGTGGACCTAAAGAGTAGATTCACAGAACTTCCATTATCTACTAGTGTCCTCCTAACTCTTTGGTTGGCAAGCTGAACTATTATGACCAGAGGATCGTTATGTGGGAAATGGACATGGCTGGTATCTTCCTCCGTTAAAATGATTTTTTATTTTTCCAATCGCTGCTGTTTTGATAACCGTTGTTTCGGGACGAACTCTACTCCGTTATGGGATTTCAGTTTGTTGATATATCTCTTTTGGGCACCTCTGCTTGTGCCTGCCAGATGAGGTCCTCCTGAAATGGTGGCTATATCTCCTCCTGTTATTGGAGGAGGATTGTCCAGATTAACCTGAGCTCTGGCTTGATTCCCTGGAGCTTCCGGGGCTGACGGAGTGTTTTTTCCAGCGGGCTAATTGGGAGTTGCTCGATTCCGAGTGTACTGAGCCAAAGGTCGTGCCCTGATAAGAGTCCCGATCTCATTCTTCAGGTGTTTGCAGTCATCAGTGCTATGACCGATATCATTGTGGAATCGATAGAACTTCAAAGGATCTTTCTTTGCCCTTTGATTCTTTAATGGTTCTGGCTTCTTCCATGGAAGGCGAGTAGAATTTTCCAAGAAGATTCATTCTCTAGTATCCGTGGGATCGGTATATGTTGTGTAGGCTGGTTTAAATTTCTCCACAGACCTATTTTCCTACGTCCCGTTCTGGTCACCCTCACCATTTCTCTTTCTCTTACTATTTCCCCTTTGGTTATTCTGGGAAACTATTTCAGCCGTAGCTTCTATATCAGTTACTGCTCCAACGGGATGTACGGGGACTTGGCTAGTTCCTGCGACAGAAGCTCGCGCCTCTTCTTGATTAACCCACCTTTGAGCTCAGTTCAAGAACTCATCCACAGTATTAACTCCTTTCCTTTGTAGCTTTTGCCATAGGTCACCTCCCACAAGGATTCCCATTCTCATTGCCATGAGCTTAGAACTCTCATCGGGGTCTCTAGCTCGCGCAGCAACATTGGCAAACCTACTTAGATATGCTTTCAAAGGTTCACCGAGTTGCTGTTTTACATTTGCCAGAGAGCCAGCCTTAATTCGAGTTGCTTGAGAAGCCCTGAATGCTCTCTTGAAATTGGTAGAAAAAATCTTCCACGAGCTGATTAAATGCCTCTTTACAGTTTAAACCAATGCCTAGCTGGCCTAATCAAATTCGAGGGGAATATTAGGCCTCTTAGCTCGGGCCCGATGTTGTGGGTCATCTTCATGGTGTTGAACATCCCAAAGTGATCAGAAGGATCTTCATCTCCGTCGAACTTTGAAAAATGTGGCATTCTGAAACCCTGTGGATATGCAGTCGCCGCAATATTCGGGGCGAAAAGCTCGAGCTCATCCTCTGAATCACACTTATCTTTCTCTTTTTCCAATAGGAGCCTCTTCATTTCCTTCTCCATCTGGGCTAGCCTTTCGAGGGTTTGGTCCCTGGTTCCTTGGTTATTCTGAGGCTGATCAACAGCTCCCGTCCTATCGTACGCGTTCGGTGGGTTGTTATCCCTCCAAGTTTGAGCTTGGTTTTGTGGGACATTCCTATTATCACGTACTTCGGAAGGACCTCCCCATTGACGAGTGTAACCAACTCCTTCATTTCGGGCTGAATTTCTTTTCTGTGAGTTTAGGTGATCTCGCAGATCAGGCTGTGGATTGAATTGAGGACTATGAGCTAAACTTAGGTGAATTCTCAGATCGCCTTCGGACTTGCCACTTCGATGGCTTTCAGCCCAAAAACTTCCATTAGCGAAGCTCACTGCTCACGGTTGAGGCCGAGGATTTAGATTATTGACTCGTGTCCGCGGGACATAAGTAGGGGTAGACGGAGGAGGATTTCTCCTACTGTCCCCATAAGCAAGAATGTCCCATGTTGAACGAGGCGGTGTGAACCACCTTGCCTCTTTCCAACATTAATGTCGATTGCAAGACGGGGTAACCGAGCCAAAACCTCCTCGATTTTCCTATTTTCCTTAGCAAGATGGCTTCTTAACTGCATGTTTTCCAGTTCTACCGCAATTAAGGTGGATCCGTCCAAGGTAGAAACAGTAAGAGATTGGCCGAGGCCAAGGAATGCCTCGGAGGTGCGAAGTTTCCTTGGGTTGGCAGGTTATTACAGACGGTTCGTAGAGGGGTTCTCAAAGATTTCTTCACCAATGACAGAGTTGACGAGGAAGAATCAGAAGTTTGTTTGGTCAGAGAAGTGTGAGAACAGTTTTCAAGAGTTGAAGCGATGGCTTATTTCTGCACCCATGCTGAGTCTTCCTTCGGAGGAAGGAAAGTTTGTGGTTTACTGTGATGCATCGAGGATGGGTTTAGGCTGTGTGCTAATGCAGAATGAAAAGTTATAGCCTATGCATCTCGGCAGCTGAAGGAGTATGAGCAGCGGTATCCTACTCATGACTTGGAACTGGCGGCAGTGGTATTCACACTAAAGGTTTGGTGGCATTATCTGTATGGGGAGAAGTGCGAGATATACACTGACCACAAGAGTTTGAAATATTTCTTTACTCAAAAAGATCTGAACATGAGACAGAGGCGTTGGTTGGAGCTGGTTAAGGATTATGACTGTGATATCCTTTACCACCCAGGGAAAGCCAACGTGGAGGTGGATGCATTGAGTCGGAGTGGCCCAGGGCAGTTGTATAGCTCCACCCAGATCTCGAGGGAGTTAGCTGATGAAATGTCCAGAGCAAGGATATAATTGGTGGTGGGCTAGTTAGATAATATTTCCTTGCATTCGACCCTGCTAGAGAGGATTAAGGAGGGATAGTTGGTAGATGCGCAGTTACAGGAAGTCAGGCAGCATGTTTTAGCGGGGACAGCTAAGGATTATTCCATCTCTGAGACTGGTATGCTTCGATATCAGGGGTGGATTTGTGTTCCATCAGATGAGGGGATCAGACGAGAGATACTGGATGAGTCACACACTACACCATTCTCGCTTCATCCGGGTACCACGAAGATGTATCAGGATCTACAGACATTATATTGGTGGCCCAGGATGAAGAAGGATGTGGTAGAGTATGTGTCTAGATGTTTGACATGTCAGCAGGTAAAGACTGAACATCAGGGACCAACAGGATTGCTTCAGCCTTTGGGCATCCCATAGTTGAAGTGGGAGGACATCACCATGGATTTTGTAGGAGGATTACCCAGAACAGTGGGACTTTGTGACTTGGTGTGCGTGATAGTGGACAGATACACCAAGTCAGCTCATTTTCTGCCAGTGAGGTCGACCTTTACAGTGGAACAGTATGTAGAGTTGTATGTGAGGGAGATAGTTCGTCTCCATGGGGTTCCAAAGTATATTGTGTCAGATCGAGATCCCATCTTTACCTCCAAGTTTTGGGGAGCTCTGCAGAGAGCTATGGGGACTCAGTTGAAGTTTAGCACAGCTTTTTATCCTCAGACTGATGGACAGTCTGAGAGGAGAATTCAAGTATTGGAGGACATGCTTAGGGCGTGTGTGATGATTTCGAGGGGTCTTCGAGTAAGTATTTACCATTGATTGAATTCTCGTATAACAACAGCTATCAGTCGACGATTGGGGTGGCCCCTTATGAGATGTTATATGGGAGAAAGTGTAGATCACCCATACATTGGGATGAGATGGGTGAGAGGAGGTACCTAGGGCCAAATATGGTTCAGAGGACTAATGAGGCTATTGAGAATATTCGAGCCAGAATGCTTGCTTCGCAGAGTAGATAGAAAAGTTACGCTGATCCTAAGCGTAGGAGCATGGAGTTCCAAGTTGGGGACCACGTGTTTCTGCAAGTTTCACCACTGAGAGGGGTCAGGAGGTTTGGAGTGAGGGAAAGTTGAGCCCTCGGTTTTTTGGACCTTTCGAGATCCTAGAGAGGATTGGACAGGTAGCATATAGGTTGGCCTTGCCACCGTCGCTGTCAGGAGTTCATGATGTTTTCCATGTCTCCATGTTGTGGAAGTATGTTTATGATACAACACATGTACTAAAGTATGAGGACTTAGAGCTACAGACAGATTTGTCCTATGAAGAGCAACGAGTTCAGATTTTGGATCAGAAGGACAAAGTTTTACGGAATAAGACAATTCCGTTAGTTAAGGTGTTGTGGAGAAATAGCAGGGTCGAGGAAGCGACCTGGGAGTTAGAGTCAGCGATGCGGGATCAATATCTCGAGCTATTCAGGTAAATTTCGAGGACGAAATTCTCAGTAGGTGGGGATAGTTATAACGACCCTAAATTCGCTAATGAGGCTTAAGGGCTTTGATTAGTGTGCCGGGAGGGCATAATTGGGTTAAATGTGATTTGAATGATTTTATTGATTTAAATGCATAATTATATGATTACAAATGCTTATATGACTATATTGATGTTAATGTGATATATATATATGTTATTGTGAGAACCACATTATTATGTGGGTAGGTTTGCAGAGCACGACTCGAGGCGATCCTAGGGCTAGATAACGGGAAAAGTCACAACGGGGCTTAGCAGTTGACTTTGGATAAGTCAAGGGTATTTTAGGTACTGGGTAGTTATTTAGACTATCGGGTTATGAAAATAAATATATGGAGATATATTTCAGGTTAGGAAGTCTAGGCGGGAATATTGGGGAATTTTACCGTTTTGCCCTCGGGGACGTTTCCGGCACCCCGAGCCTCGGGATTGACTTAATGGGATAAGGGTAAGCTGAATTAAAGGAAAACAATAGAACAAAAATAAGACCGACTCTTTTCTCAGCCCTTCTCTCTCTCTCTTCTCTCTCAAGAAAAAACACTGAAAATTTTAGAGGAATTCAGTGGATTGAAGGAGTGATTTAGAGGCTTAGGTCAAGAATCATCCAGGAAACTTACTCAGTACTAAGGTCAACATTGAATTCCTTTCATTTTGGTTAGAAATTATGAGTTATGGTTGAGTAGTGAGATAGTTGTGATTTTGATGTTAAGGGCAGAATTAAGGTGGAAAAGCTTGGGAATTGACTAGGATTTTCCTTAGAGAAGTGGTTCAGAAGAAGAGGTAAGCTCTAATTCATGATTTAGAGGTTTCAATCTGAGTTTGTATGGTTGGTTTTAGTGTTTGAAGTTCTTAAGTTTCATAAATTGAAAATGGGATTCTAGTAGGTTTTTGGGCTGGAATTCTATTGGGATATGTTGTTAGAGTCATGATAAAAGTGTTGTGATTAATGGGTTTTGAATTAGGGAGCTTTGGGATGGCTTTGGATGAGATTTAGATGTTGGAAATGGTGGGTTTTCTGGGCATGAATGGAAGGGCCGCGGCTCTGTTCTAGAGCGCTGCGGCCCTAGGATGCAAAGGAGCCAGGGAGGCTCGGCCAGGGGTAAGCGCCGCGGCGCCCAAAGCAAGGGTCGCAGCGCGTGGCTTCTTCCAAGGATGCCTTGGGTTCTATTTTGGGGTAGGGCCGCGACTAGGCTTCAAGGGCCACAACCCTTAGGTGTGTACTTGAACATTTAGGGTTTTAAAGCACGGGAATCTAGCCTAGAGTGCTCAGGATCGATTTCACCACCGTGCTTGGTGGAATTTGGTTTCCCGGAAGTTAGTTTTGTATCCAGAAACCCTTATCTGAATATTAATGGAACCCTATATCTTGATTGTGACTAAGTGTTAAGGCTAGGGCTCGGGAACGGATCGTGCTTAAGAAGCGTTGCTCGTAATCAGTAACCGTAAAGATCAAAGGTAAGAAAACTGCACCTGGTTGTATATTTGTAATGGAACTAAGGGTTCCCTATTGTGTATGCTTGAAAGGATGGTATTATGCCATGCAAACTAATCAGTGAACCAACGGCCTAAGAGTGTCAAGTGTTACACAAGCGCACAGGGCGCGGCTTGGCCACTGGTAGCCAAGGACAGCTTAATATGCACTGAGCTCGGTTTAAGCAGGCCGGAGTCAGTGGGGTAATCAGAGGGTGCGGCCTAAGTTGTCGACTCTGATTATTATGCGTTATGGATGTTATGAAACTTGAGTTTTATAAGTGATTAATTTCATCCTTGATTCTGAATATATGCTGAATGATTAATGTGGATTATTTGATGACAGACCATGCTTAGTGAATTTACTATTTGTTATTAATGTTTGTGTTGCACGATATGTTTTCTTGCTGGGCCTTGGCTCACGAGTGCTACGTGGTGCAGTAAAGGCAAGGGCAAGCTTGACTAGTCCTGATTTGGAGAGCTCTGTGAGCGGAATGTACATGACCAGCTGCTCAGCCGCCACGGTTGAGGTTTTAAGCAGGGACGCGAGACCCAAAAATGTTCATTTTGCCTTAGTATGGCTAGCAATTGTCTCTATTTTGGAGAGTCTGTAATTCAACTTTTAAACTCTGTTTCTTATGGGATCCCATGTATATAACTGTTTAATTATATAAAATGTAACTTTTCAGACCAAAACCTTTTTAACCCTAGCTCATACATGTTTAGTGATACATTTTTAGATTAATGACTTGATTAGCAAGTCTTGCCCCTTATAAGTACACAGTGTAGCGGTCTTGGCTATCCAGGGCGTTACAACTTGGTATTAGAGCCTCCTAGGTTCAAGGGTTCCTGAAGACCGGCTGGACATGTACATTTGCTGCTAGAGACAAGCTCAAATCAGGGTTCGGTAATGTGTATATGTGTTTATATGCTTATATGCCTGAAATGAGTTATGAATGCTGTTATTTATTGGATTAATAGGAAGCATGAGATACTGATAGGGCCTGGCCCTTGACTGTTGTGTGAGAATATTGAGGCATGTTTATTAGCATCGCCGTGCGTGTAAATGAATATTGGGATGGTTAATTGTATATTGTGCATGGATGAATGTCTGTTTTATAGCTATTGTGTGATGAGATTGGAGGCATGCTTATTAGCAACTGGTGCATGTGGATGGATGCCTATATGATGATTGTTTGTGATTGGTTATGTTCCATTGGTTGATTTTGGAGAAGTTTTTACCCTGTCATCATGGTCTGACTGCCAAGTCATTGATTGTAGATTAACTTGGATAGTTATGCGTCCAAGAAAATCTACCCGACTAGCCGGCACTAGGTCTGGGACCAGGGGTTATGACCAGAGCCAGATTCCTCCGCCAGTCCCTAAGAACTGGCAGCAGCTTATGGCAGATATGCAGGCTCGATTACAGAGCCAGGATGAGCAGATTCGCCTACTGCGTCAGCAGGCTCCGTCAGGGAGTGCTGCCCCTATTGTACCACTTGTAGTGGTGCCGGTTGTTCAGTCTGGGGAGGTTGGGAACAGGTGGGAGCTGTTATATGAGCGGTTCAGGAAGCAGCAACCTCCAATCTTTGAGGGGGGACCAGATCCACTAAAGGTTGAGCAATGGCTGACTATGGTTACTACTATCCTGGATTTCATGAGGATAGAGGGGCATGACAGAGTGGCCTGCGCCACGTATATGTTGAGAGAAGATGCCCGCATCTGGTGGGAAGTGGCATCACAAACCAGGGATGTTACTGCTTTGAGTTGGGAAGGTTTCAGAGATTTGTTCAATCAGAAATATTACAATGTTGCCGTCAGGGCAGCAAAAGTCAATGAGTTTGTGGGTTTGGTTCAGGGCAATATGACTGTTACTGAATATGCCCTAAAATTTGATAGGCTTGCGAAGTTTGCACCAGATCTTGTGCCTACTAATGCTGCTAGGCAAGATCGATTTATCAGGGGGCTTAATTCTATGATAGCCCGGGATGTCAGGATCACAATGGTACCTGAAGGAACAACTTATGTCCAGGCCTTTCAGAAGGCTCTTACTGCTGAGGAAGAGAAGAACAAGATATGGAGGGAAAGTGCAGTGAGGCGTGAAGGCCGCAGAGTGGTGCCTCCTTATCAGGGACAGGTAGGGGCGGAGGCCCCAGTGACTTCAAGAGAAAGGCTCCTGACACTTCGACCGCTGCTGGTTCTGATAGGAGGGGTCGGGGTGGTCAGGGTGGCCGCCAGGGTGGTGGCGAGGCATTGCTGACCTATCCAGAATGCCCGAGATGTAAAAGACGCCATCTGGGCAAGTTTCGGGCCAAGGCTTGTTTTGTGTGCGGAACAGTGGGGCATCTCAAGAAAGACTGCCCAACAGTAAAGAAATGTGAAGCAGGGAAGGCGGATAGCTTGACTTCAGCGCGAGTATTCACCTTGACTCAGGCATAGGCCGAGGCTAGTCTCTCAGTAGTGACAGGTCAGCTTTCTAGCGCTGGCTCTTCTTTTACAGTATTGATTGATTCTGGTGCTACACATTCCTTTGTTTCTAGTAGAGTGATTGATATATTGTGTAGACCTAATGAATATCGGACTGCAGGGTTTGGGACTCTATTGCCTACAGGGGAACTGGTAGTTTCTAGGAGATGGATTAGGGCACTGCCAGTGATGGTTGATAGCAGGGAACTTTCGGTGGATCTGATTGAGTTAGATATGGAAGATTTTGACATGATTCTGGGGATGGACTGGGTGGTCAGATATGGGGCTACGATCGACTGCAGGAAGAAGATGGTGACTTTTGAGCCTGAGGGCGAGGATCCTTTTGTTTTTGTGGGTGCGGTATGTGGACTCCGCGTACCCATGATTTCAGCGTTGAGAGCCAGAGACTTGTTGCAGGGAGGATGCATAGGTTTTCTGGCCAGTGTAGTGGATACTACTAAGGTTATGCCGACAGGGCCGGGAGAGACCAGATTGGTGTGTGAATTTTTGGATGTATTTCCTGAGGATCTACCAGGGTTGCTGCCGTGCCGAGAGATCCAGTTTGAGATTGAGTTAGCACCGGGGACAGAACCAGTATTAAGGACAACATATAGGATGGCTCTAGCGGAGTCGAAAGAATTAAAGATACAGTTGCAGGAACTTCTGGATTTGGGGTTCATCAGACTTAGTAACTCACCATGGGGCGCTCCAGTGTTGTTTGTTAAGAAGAAGGACGGGACGTTGAGAATGTGTATAGACTACCGAGAATTGAACAAGCTAACCATAAAGAATAAGTACCTCTACCTAGGATTGATGACTTGTTCGATCAGTTGTAGGGAAAGATGGTGTTCTCAAAGATTGATCTTCGATCTGGTTATCACCAGCTGAGGATCAAATATGAGGATATACCAAAGACAGCCTTCCGGACGCGATATGGGCATTATGAGTTATTGGTCATGTCTTTTGGTTTGACCAACGCCCCAGTAGCTTTTATGGATTTGATGAACAGGATGTTCAAGGACTTCTTAGATCAGTTCGTCATTGTCTTCATCGACGACATTTTGGTATACTCCAGCTCAGAGGGGAGAAGGGCAACGAAGCGACAAAGGCGAAACCATATACAAGTGTTTCTCAAGCTAACTGGGCGGTGTTGTGTGATTATTAGTCTTATGAGGAACAACAGGTAAAACTATAATTATTTATACCAATTTTTACTACGCAACTACTAATTACATTATTATAATTTCATGTAAGACATAAAATGTCCCGAAGTAACAGGGAAAATCGGGCCAAAATGCCTATACTGGGTGGACATGGCTCCAAATCTATTGTGGCACATATTCATGATAACATAAGTTATACGAGTTATACATTTTTATTTTTTATAATGAATTTATGTGTATGTTCTAGTATTTGTCATTTCTAGGTTGATGAGTTTGGCCAATTTCCGAGCTTGATCGAATCGTTCGAACAACTCCACCAAAATAAGAAAGGTTGGCTAAGTGAAGAAGCTGGGAAGACGCATGTAAGATTTAATTATTTTTAAATTTATTAATCATTATTTAGTTTAAATTTGTCTCTTATAAACTTAATTAATTAACTTTAATATTTTTCAGGAGGAGATGACTCAAAGGAGAGCATCACAAAGTACACCTACTGCCTCATCTGTCGCATCTTGTGTTGGCGGTTCTGATGTCCCACTACCTCCAGACATGGACATAGTGTGTGATGTTTTAGGTCCTCGATCCCGCTGTAAGAAAGGATTTGGGCCCTTGCTTAGGCTTAAGGAAACTGGAGGACAACGAGCACAGAGTTCGTCCTCCATGTCCAGTAGTCAACCATCTGTAGATGTAGGCTATCTTCGGGAGGAAAACGAGCAACTCAAAATGAAGCAGCAAGCCCATGAACAATTTTTGCTCGCCCAGAACCAATACATAATACAACACAACCAATACATGGCGAATTTCATGCAGCAGATGCAAACCATGGTACCGCGAATGAATTTCCTGCCCCCATTTCAGCCCCCGCCCCCACCAACATTTAATTTCAATGGTGTTTCAGCTAGCTAGCCATCCCATTCAATCCACCAAGAAGACAACGACGATGATGAGGATGATTTGGCCTAGTAGGTGTATTTTTATTTTCACCTTTAATGTTAAGACAATTAGTTTATTTTGTTAAGTATTTTTATATGTTTTATGACATTTACTTAATTATGTATTATTAGTTTGTCAATTATATTTACAAACAATTATGTAGATTTTCATGTGATATTAATAAAATAAAATTAATTAATTACTAACAATAAGTATTATAATGATTTTATAAATTTATTTAAAATAATATTCAAAACTTTTACCAGCGCGTTTTTTTGCGCCGGCAAAAGTCAACTTTTTCCCGACCGAACTTTTCCCAACGAATAAATTTCCCCTGGTAAAAACCACAAGTTGCCGGCCAAAGATATCCCACGATTTCGTGGGACAATCTTTTGCCGGTGAGTTTTTTTTTTCTGCAATTATTTTCGCCGTAGAAAAATCTTTTGCCAACGTAATGTGGAAGTCGCCGGCAAAAGTTGGTACACCAGCCACTGTTCCCCGAACACCTTTACTGACGCAAAATTGCGTCGGCAAAAGTGGTCCGACTTTTGCCGGCGCAATACGCTACTTTTGCCGGCGGGAAAAACCACTGGCAAAAGACACATTTCTTGTAGTGTAGTGTTATAGAATGCATTAGGTTAGATGAATTTGACCAGGTAAAATTTCACTCCTAATATTCTATATCTGACCGTCCACTCTCTCTTAGTTTTCTCTATAGGAATTCTCTTCTCATGTGTTAAGACTTGCCACACAGACACTAGGTTGTTTTAGAGAAAGACTTGGAAGACTGTGGTCTTGTTACAAAGAGGTTTGGATTCCTTGCAATACCTAGCATTCAACAAGGACAAGAGATTAGGGAATCCAAATGGTGTAGTCATTGTTCCGCTATGCTTCTTGTAAGTACTCTAATAGTTTTGTTATTGTATGTACGTATCTTTGTGATATTCAAATGCTCGTATGATTTTATGCTTTCTACTATGTATATTGTTTTGAATATATATTTATAGGGAGTCTGCATATAGACTTATATAAATGAGTCCCTACAAAGATTTCTTGTATATTCTTGAGTTTCATAGATGTTTCTATTAGGGTTCTTAAGCATGAATGCATGTTAATGGTGATAAGGCTAGATGTGCATGTTAGGTTATTATTAATTGATAGATGTGCATGCTAGGATCTATATTGTTGATATATATTGATTAGAAACATGATAGAAGTGAATTTATGGGTGATGAAAGGTTTAGTTGTTTAAGTTTTTTGAATAGCTTGGTGAGGAAGACAAAGTTAGCATTCTTGAACCCTAACCATGCATGAACCATGATGATTGCATGAATGTATTTTTGGTGTTGTTTCCATGATTATATTTTATTGAAGTTATTATGTGGTTGGTTTGAGGTCGAAACTGGGATTAAAAGAGGATTTTTGGAGGTTTGGGTCGATTGGAGAAGATGAACATGAAGAAGAAATCACACCTGCGATTTTCGGAAATGACGTCGAGCGCGACCGCGCTCAAGCTCTGATGTAGCGCACCAATTTTTTTTTTATTTGTATTATTTTAGTTGTTGTTTGTTAAGTGTTATAATTTTATTTTAATTGTTTGAATTGTTTGATAGTAATTAAGTGAATTCAATTTTTAATTGTTTTATTTTGTAAAATTTGCTTGTGAGTTTTGATTGTGTGCAAGAAGGTACATACTTAGTAGAGGTATACTTGAGCACGTGTGGGTGGGCATGTGCATGGTATGCATGGTAAACATGCATTAGTTTTTCATGCAAATTATTTTTCCCTATTTTCTTTTTATTATTTAAAGGAAAGAAAATTATAATAAGGGAAGACTCTATAACACTTGTGTTCACACAAGTGAAAAAATGGAAACCAAGAGGGAGAGTGCGTGAGCTATTGATAGGGTTAGAGTGGGAAACCTTTTCTAAGTTATTTACTCTTTTTATTATTATTTCCTTGGTGGAAATTAGAGGGAATTAAATATTGAGATATGGATGGGAGAGATAGCACTTAGTGCCTTGAATTATTTTAGGAAGGTGAAGATTGAGTGGTGATGATGTGAGTTGGCATTGGTGGCCGAGTATTGATGAGAGAGAGAGGGGCTAAGGGTGTCGGTCAACTAGGGGAGAGAGTTTCCTTTTTTGTGTTTCTATTACTTAGCTTTGGTAGAGAGAATCAAGGGAGAGGATAGGGGAAATGAATTAGGAGATTTCCTATTAGGGTTAGGCTTTGAGAGATAAAAGGAAAGAGAGGAAATTCCCTTCCTTATTTGTGTGCTAGTCGACTGCATATAGAGGAAGAGAGAGAAAGAGGGGGGGGGGGGGGGGGGCAAGAGATAGAGAGAGGAAGAGAAAAAGAAAGGGAAGAAGTATGAGAAGAAAGCTAGGGTTCGAAATTGCTAGGTATGTCTTGATTTGATTCCTTAGGTCTAGTTCTTCTCCTCAATTCTAAGTGTTTGTTTCCTTCTTTTCTTTGTGGTGTTCGAAAATCTTAGGTGCCAAAAATGTTCTTTTGCTTTTGTGTTTTTGAAACACAATCAAGGAAGGTAATGGATTCTTCTCCTAATCTATGTTTGTTTTGATGATTTGATTCTTGGTTGTGACTTTGTACCATTGGTTGGTGTTTTGACAAGAAATGTTTATGTTTTGACCTCTAGCTTTGATGAGTTGTTGTTTTATTTTAGGGGTTGCTTATTGAATGATGAAAGTTGTCTATAATTTTGATGCTTCTATTGTTAGAACCATGGTAAGTGTTTTATGTATGAGTTTGAAGGATTTTGATGTTAATGCCTATAGGGTTCGGCTAGGGTGGTTACATGCTATTGTTAAAATCTTGATTTTACCTTGTTATTATAAAACATGTTAATATTGCTGATATTGATAGGCTTATAATAGTGGTGGTTTCAGCCAAGGCATGTGTATGGTTCTAGAATGATTTTTTTATGGCTATGTTAAATGCATGCTTTAGGCTTAGTTTTCTTTGTTTTATCTTGAGAATGAAAGAGTTGTGGAAATATTGTTATAATAGAAGCATGTTAGGGTTTCATGAAAATTGTTACGAGTTTTGATTTATATTATTTGGAAAGATTAATATTGGGTTGCTGTTGTTTCAATGAATCTTGATGTCTTGATTTTAAAAATGCAAAAATTTGATGTTAGGGACATGCACATATGGTTCGGCCTACGGTATCCTAAAAAGGGTGTGAGTTGTGTTTTGGGTTTCTTGATTTTATTCTTATGAGCATATTGTTAATTGTGATATTTTATTGTTGACGCCGTTTTTCGTCAACAGTGAAATAAGAGCACGAAAACAATAATTGGTTATGGCCAGGCAAATACGATAAAACAAATGGGATATTTTACGTGGTTCAGTAGTTAACTCTGCCTAGCCCACGAGTCTTTGTTATTAAAACTTAAGATGATTTCTGGTAATTCTTCAAGAATGAATTATCCAGAGTTTTCTCTCAAGATTACAAAAATTCATTCCTTTTTCATGGTGCATGACCTCTCTATTTATAGAGGAAATTTCATAATACTATCCCACATATTTCGAGAAGTTATTCTGTATATGTAAATCAATTTAATGGCATTAAAAACCTGTAATCCTATATACAAGGAAACGTCCCCTGAAGATCAGGGGCATATAACTGAATAATAAATATCCCTTTATTATAGGGGATTTACAACAATCAATGTAGACCGCGTCTCTCAAAAATGACTCACTAGGATATTCAGAGTTATCAATCTACATTGTCAGTGTTGTTTCCACCCAGGTCTCTTACTGACTTTCGAGCTATGACATTTCCCGGAGATCATGCGACTTCGAGCTCATACTTATGTTAGGCTCGGAGCCTCTGATCCGAGGCCATCCGAGAACAGACGTGTTTTGATTTCTGTCTTTCGAACTTGTAATGGTTTCGAGGCTACCATCTTCAAGGCTGCCCGCTGCTTGTAGGTCCGGTGCCTAGATTGTGGACACGTGTTCTAGACATTACGAGCCCATTCCTAACGAATCCAGCTTTCGAGATCACAATTCTTAAGGCTCGAAATCTGGGTGTAACATTTTGCCCCCTCAAAAGTATTTGTTTGAATCCTATGAGAAGGAAACTTTTGAACTACTATCTTCGGGAACCGCATCGTCACACATACTTGAGGGTGGACACATGTCGGTCGGGTATTGCTTATCCAAGGTACTCGAGTACCTTGGAAATCCGCCCACGATCGTTCGCCTACCACCTTTTCGGTGCCATCATGTCCTTAGTCCCTGGCCGTCGGATTTTTTAGGGATTCTGGCCAATGGCTCAAATTAACCCTTTTTTTACCATATATATATAAGGCCCTGGTCATCTTCTTCCTCTTATTTTACACTCATCAGAGAAAAAAGAAAAGAGGCAAAACCAGAAGCCATCCCAGAGAGCTTTTTGCTTTTGCATGTTCTCCTTGCAAAAGAAACAAAGGACCGCCAGTTTGTTCGAGACCGTAAGGTTATACCTGCAGCCTCTCCTTCAATCAATGATTTCTCTGCAATCGCCATCATTGTGTAATTATCTGATGATCTTTTCGTTTCCCTTTATGCTGGTTTCTTTCTGTGTTGTTCTTTTATTTCTGGGAATGCACTGGTTTATTTTCTTAGTTTTACATGCTAGGAAGCTCTGACTGATAGGCTATTACGTTTGAGTCTCCATGCTAAGTTTAAGTCACTGGTTCCAAATCCAGTTTTGATGTAGAATAAGGTCTCTTTTTTCTGGGTTTTCAAAATTTAAAAGACATATCTTGCACACCAAGATATCGGGTACAAAATCTTGGTTTTAAAGAGCGCACGATACCCAAGACTACCATTTCTGAACAACCGTCACCCTTTTTCCCTGATATTTCGAGATTTTCAAAAAATTTATCCATTCCCTTTCTTTTTCTCGTGAATACACGTTCCAACTCTTAATCAGGTTTTTAGTATCGAGATCGTTTCGTACCCAAGCACTCTCTGAGCTTGTCTTGCCAAGCTCGTAATTCTTGAATCCTTGCATGCATGGCCCTCACCATTTTTTCTTTCTCGCTAGATGTCACAGAATCTGGAAAGACAATGGGGGTCGTTGCTGGCAATTCCGTATTCGCCAAAAACCCTGAGCCTAGAGTCGCTATTTGCTCGGAATCAACGTCTGATTCGTGAATACGATCTCGCACGCGAACAGGAGGAAACCCGAGCTCACTATTGCCGCCAAATTGTCGAGGTCATAGAAAAGAAGAGGAGAACCCTTCGAGAGGCTCTTTATCCAGAATCGGATTCAGGACCCAGGCCGATCCCCCTCGACCCTAAGTTAAAAGTGACCATCACGTACAATCCGGGAGAGCTCCAATTCTCACTGATGGGGGAGCCTTCTACCTCGCAACCGAGGAGGGATTTCTTCGAGGCCGAGCACTACTGGAGCTCGGTTACCTCACTAGGCCAGATAACTGATATCCTGGCCTTCCACGGTCTCAGGCTGTCAAGCACCTTAAGGTGCCGAGCCCCTACCTCCAGCAAGCGAAGCTGTCGTGCCCCAGGAGATGGAAATCCTGATAACAAGCTGAGGTACGCGGCTTGGAGCCAAGAGCATATGAGGGCAGGAGCGTTATTGCCTTTGAAGTCATTCTTCAAGGACTTCACGGACTTTGTTGGGTTGGCTCCATTCCAGCTCAACTCTAATTCTTACAGGGTTCTGTCTGCCCTGAGGTCGTTGTACCACGAGTTGAAGTGGAAAGGACCCACGCCAGAAGAGATCTTGTATATCTTTTGTTTGAAAAGCAATCCCTCCCGAGCTCGGGGAGGGGACAGCTTCGACTATCTTTCGAGCTATCCCAAGGAGAAAAAGGTGTTGAGGATCTTCCCAACCATCCTCCTGACTTTAAGAAGGCCTTCTTCTGGACAGATGGCCTGTCCCCGTCTCGATACTACTCATTCAGACGGATTCGTAAGTACCCCAACCCTCTTTATCTCTGTGCTCGGACTTTTTTCTGTAGGCTCATACTTAGTTGAAATGTGTTTCATTTTCCAGCCAACTTTCACCGTCCTACTCCCGATGACGTGATGAAAGAGCATAGAGAGGCTCTGCTCCGACTCCCTTATGGCAGGAGGTCTCTCTCATATCTTTTGCATGAGAGTAAGCTCCGAGCTTGCGGGATTTTGGGAGATGGCCAGTCCACCTCGGATTGGTCCAACAAAAAGTACGACCTCTGGGAGCTTATGCCTTTGCCAACAGGCATCCTCCCTCCAAGGAGAGAGGTGAGGCCCCCGCCTCCGGTTCGCCGACGGAGCCCACAGTCAGGGAACGAGGCCAACGAAGAAGCCTCGAGCTCAAGCTCAGATGATCAAGGTACAGTCATCTTAAGCTCGAAAATGTGGTCCCCCACCCTGTTAAAACACAAACCCGATAGGTTAGTATTATGCAAGGACGATAGGGACCATTTCTATATATGGACTTGGGTAGATGATCGGATTCATAGGTTTGATAGTTGGCTCGGGAAGTATGACACTATGTACAGTCTGAACAAGGTGTGGGATGGAATAGCCATCCAGTATGGGACCAATGACTATAGGGACCTTTCGAGGTTGACGTCCACCTATAGGGAAGGTACTCCCCCCGCCTTTTCTGAAGATGGGGGAATTTCATGGTCTCCGAGCTCAAGCTCGGGGGATAGTTCCAGTTAGGTCTTTCTCTACTTGGTTTTTTTTTTTATCTTCCAAGTTTATTAGCATTATGTTTAACTTTGATTGGAACTGTGCAGGTGCTATGGATCCCGACCTTGACGCTGTGCTTTTCAGTGATGAGGGAGCTCAAAAGAGTAAACGCCCGAGAGGCTCGTGGAGATCCGATCGGTCGTCCAAAGTCCCCAGGCGTAATGAGAAGACCCCAATAGCTCAAACTGCTGCGAGCACAGCCGAGGAGTCGAATGTCCAGGTTGAGGCATCTGTTTCGACCGCACCTGCCACGCTTCCTCCAGCCGCAACTCAGCTAACCATTGGCCGACCTCCGAAGAAACCCTCGATTTCCGAGGTACTCCTGCCGTCGGCCCAACCTCATGTCGAAGAGTTCGTGCTTGATGGTACTGTTGGGACCGAAGGAGCTATAATTGACGTCCTTTCTCGAGTGGGTCAGAGTTTTTCAGGATTCGGCGCTGACCACTGGGATCTTGTGCACAAGGCCCCAGACTGTAATACTTTTTATGATAAGAGTATTGAACTTACTGCCGCGGTAATTTTCGCAACTCTCCTTTAATTGTTTATGTCTTGGCTCGTGATCTAATTCATCCTTTGTGTTTCAGGCCCTCGTTGTTTCGGCGCAGCTTAATTATAAGCTGACCAATGAGGTGCATACGAGCATGTCTCTGGCTCAAGAGTCAAAGTATCTCCAGCTTAAAATGGCTGATGAACTCAAAGACTCGAAGGCCGAGCTTGAACAGGTGAAAACTCATCTTGCGGAGCTGGAGAAGGCTAATGCGAAACTCGAGGAAGAGAAAGCTGCCACTTTCGAGATAATAGAAAACGAGAAGGCCCGCCTCCTTGATGAGTTCAAAGAGAAGAAGGAAAAGGCAGTCGACCAAGCCATGTACAAAATCTGGGTCGATAATGCCGACCTCGACACCAGCTTCCTAGGTCCTCTTGAGGCGAAGTATGTAGAGCGGTGGAATGCCCATCTTGAGGCGAATGAAGCTGCTCAGGAGGCTGCTCAAAAGGATAGTCATGTTATTCGTTCTAAGGGGTCTAGTGCTGCTGATGCTGAGAAGGCCAAGGGAACTGCTCTCTCCTGAACCTCACCTCGGGGCTACGTCCCTTTATTTTTGTAATTACTTAAATTTATGCCCGTAGGGCTGATACAATTTCTTTTTATTTTAATACATATGCTTTACATTTCTTGGTTTGAAATATTTTGCACATTTTATATTAAAGAATTGTATATGTTTATTTATTCGTACAAACATAGTTTGGATTTAGGCTCGAGACTCGATGTATTCATGTACCGTTAGCTCGAATTATCCGCTTCCGATCTCATTAATTATCAAGGTCGGATATTACTTTTACCATGAACCCAAAAGTACTTATATGGTGTGTAATGCAAATGGTTTAGTTATATCTTATTGCTTAGTTACTTTTTCTCGTCCTTGGTTATTTCTCCAAGGTTATGAGTTCGAAACTATTTTTATAAGATACTCCAGCCTCGATCTCGACTTATCTCGAAGTAGGTTTAAGTTCCAACTCATCGTCGATTAGTTTCAGCTGGTTTGCTCCAAACCTTTTAAGGTTGTGATTGGTTTGTAATCCATACACTTATATGTTTTTGATTATTTGGTTTTATCCAAACTACCTTAGCTAGCGCATTTGGTTATATCCAAACACTTATGTTTTTCGTATATCTTAATTTATTTTTCAAGCTGGTGGTATTTATACATATACCAATGATGCCCCCTTAATATCCTATGAATGTGACCATAGGTTATTAGATTAAGAGAGATTGCAAAAATAAATTATATCAGACGAAATAATTCTTTATTTAACAAAACCCAAAAGTAGGTAAAACAGTACAGATAAACAAGCATGGTTACAGGCAACATCCTTCCTATACTATTGAAAGTAAGGTCTTAGGTGCTCGCCATTCCATGCTCGCGGTACCAAGTTCCCATCCAACCTTGCTAACTTGTAGACACTGGGGCAGATGACTGACTCTATCTGGTATGGTCCTTCCCAATTTGGCCCAAGCACGCCAGCTGCTGGATCTCGCATAGCCAAAAATCCACGCCTAAGTACCAGATCTCCCACGCCGAACTTTCGATCTCGAACCCTCTTGTTGAAGTACCTAGTAGCTCGTTGCTGGTAGGCAGCATCCCTCAATTGAACTTCGTTTCTTCTTTCTTCAATCAAGTCTAAGGTTTCTTCGAACTGAGTGTGGTTCGAGCTTTGGTCATAAATGTGAGTTCATATTGTTGGAATTTCGACCTCGATAGGAAACATAGCTTTGCAACCGTATGCTAGAGAGAATGGGGTATGTCCCGTTGACGTTCAAGCTGTAGTCCTATATCCCCATAGGACTTGAGGCAATTCTTCGGGCCATCGTCCCTTTGCTTCCTCCAAATTTTTCTTTAGCGAACTCTTGAGGGTTTTGTTTACAGCTTCGACCTGGCCATTCGCCTGAGGATGAGCTACTGATGAAAAACTCTTTATTATTCCATTCTTCTCGCAAAAGTTGGTACACAAGTCGCTATCAAACTGGGTTCCGTTGTCGGATACAATTTTCCTTGGCATCCCATATCAGCATACGATGTTTCTTACCACGAAGTCAAGGACCTTTTTGGAAGTTATTGTTGCTAACGGTTCAGCCTCTGTCCACTTTGTGAAGTAATCTACGGCAACTACAGCATACTTCACACTGCCCTTGCCAGTTGGGAGAAAGCCTATGAGGTCGATTCCCCATACCTTGAATGGCCATGGGGAAGTCAACAAGGTCAGCTCGGATGGTGGAGCTTGAGGAATCATGGCGAATCTCTGGCATTTATCGCATTTCTTTACGTACTCGAAAGAATCCTATTTAATGGTAGGCCAGAAATATCCTTGGCGTATGATTTTCTTGGACAGGCTATGCCCTCGGTATGGTCTCCACAGAACCCTTCATGAATTTCTTCAATGATTTTCTTGGCTTCGGGTGGAGTTACGCACTGAAGTAATGGCATGGAATACCCCCTTCTATACAGCTTTCCGTTCAAAATGGTGTAACGGGGAAGTTGATACATTAACTTTTGAGCCTGGTTTCGATCTTTTGGAAGGACTTCGGTCTCGAGATATTCAACTATTGGGGTCATCCAGGTAGGCTCGGACTCAATCATACACACGTCTTCCTCCTCCGGCTCGTTAATGCTAGGTGTCAAGAGGTGTTCTATGGGCACAACGTTTAGTTCATCATTCTCGATGGAAGTAGCGAGCCAAGCTAAGCCATCTGCATTTGAGTTCTTCTCTCGGGGAACCTGTTCGATTGCATAAAACTCGAAACGTTCCAATGCGGATTTTTCCTTCTCTAAGTAAGCTGCCATTTTCGTGCCACGATCCTGGTATTCTCCCAGGATTTGATTAACCACAAGCTGGGAGTCGCTGTAGCAATGTATTGCTTTAGCTTTGAGCTCTTTGGCTATACGAAGTCCTGCCAGTAAAGCCTCGTATTCGACCTCATTATTCGACGCCTTGAAGTCAAATCTTAAGGCAGAATGAAATCTGCTCCTTAGGGGGGTAATAAAAATGACCCCTGCCCCCGATCCATTTTCATTAGATGAACCATCGACGTAAAGTTTCCACAGCTCGTGGGCCGGGGTTATAACTTAATCGTTGGTCATGCCAGTACATTCCACTATAAAGTCTGCCAATGCCTGTACCCTAATGTTCGTCCTCGGGTGGTAGGTGATCTCGAATTGTCCGAGTTCAACCGCCCAGTTAAGAAGTCGACCTGAAGCCTCCGGTTTAGACAAGACTTGCCTAAGTGGTTGATTAGTCAACACATGGATGGGGTGTGCCTAAAAATAGGGTCGAAGTTTACGAGATGAATGGATTAAGCTGAGAGCCAGCTTCTCCATCAAGGGGTATCTCGACTCTGCCCCCAGTAACCTTTTGCTGATGTAATAGACAGGTATCTATACCTTCTCTTATTCTCGCACAAGCACTGCACTTATTGCGTGTTCGGTGGTGGAAAGGTATAGGTACAGTACTTCTCCCGCAACAGGTTTTGATAAGATGGGGGGCTCTGCGAGGTGCTTTTTAAGCTCCTGGAAGGCCAGCTCTCACTCCTCCGTCCATTCAAATTTCTTGCCTCCCCTCAAAAGGTTGAAAAACGGAAGACAACGGTTTGTAGATTTTGATATGAACCTACTTAGGGCCGCCATCCTGCCGGTCAAACTTTGGACATCCTTGTGTCTTCGAGGTGAGGGCATGTCAATCAGGGCCTAGATCTTATTGGGGTTGGCTTCTATTCCACGAGCATTCACGATAAAGCCCAGGAATTTTCCTGAAGATACCCCGAAGGTGCACTTCTGAGGATTTAGTTTCATGTTATACTTCCGGAGCACGCCAAAGCACTCTTCGAGGTCATCAACATGGTTATTGTTAAGTTGAGACTTGACAAGCATGTCGTCAACATAAACTTCCATGTTGTTCCCTATTTGTTCTGAAAACATCATATTCACGAGCCGCTGGTATGTGGCCCCAGCATTTTTGAGCCCGAATGGCATGACATTATAGCAGTATAGCCCCTTATCCGTTATGAAGCTCGTATGTTCCTGGTCGGGGGCATGCATGGCAATCTGGTTATATCCAGAATAGGCATCCATGAACGACATCAGTCCATGCCCCGCTGTGGCATCCACGAGCTGGTCAATCCTCGGTAAAGGAAAACAGTCCTTCGGGCAAGCTTTGTTGAGGTCCGAATAGTCAATACAGGTTCGCCACGTCCCATTAGGTTTTGGGACCAACACCGGATTGGCTACCCAGTCAGGGTAAAAAGCATCCCTAATGAATCAGTTTGCTTTTAACCTATCGACCTCCTCCTTCAGTGCCTTCTTTCTGTCGTCATCAAGCTGTCTCGCTTTTGTTGCTTCAGAGGGAAGCTTTTGTCAATATTTAGCGCGTGGCTTGCTATGTTCGGACTTATTCCTACCATGTCCGAATGTGACCATGCGAAGATGTCCTGGTTTCTCTTCAAAAAGCAAATTAGTTTCTATTTGGCTTCTTCTTGGAGGTGTTTTCCAACCTTTACCTTTTTCGAGGGATCGGACTCTTTAAGCTGAATCTCTTTGAGCTCTTCTAAGGGTTCGAGGTCAGCTTTCTCCTCAACCCTTGGATCACTTTCTTCATCAATCTCCAAGACCGTCCCGTCTTTACTTTGAACAATGACGAGTTCTTGTGCGCTCGTCTGTTTCTTTCCTCTTAAGGAAATGCTGTAGCATTCCCTTCCAGCTAACTGATCTCCCTTCAGCGTCCCGACGATGCTAGGGGTCGGGAACTTAATGGCCAGATGCCTTACGGACGAGACTGCCCCCAGCCCAACCAGGGCGGGTCTCCCGAGCAGCACGTTGTAGGCCGAAGGCAGGTCTACTACCACGAACTCCATCATCATGGTTGTTGAGACTGGGTAGTCTCCCAAGGTCACGGGGAGTTCGATGGACCCCGTGCAGGCGGTTCCTTCTCCTGAAAGCCGTATAGCGTAGTCACACATGCTTTCAGGTCGCGAAGGGAGAGTCCCATCTTTTCAAGGGTTGCTTTATAGAGAATGTTAACTGAGCTCCCATTGTCTATGAGAACTCGGTGGACCCTTTTATTTTCCAGCTGGAGAGTGATGACCAACGAATCATGGTGAGGAAACTGAACATGGGACGCATCTTCCTCAGTGAAGGTTATTGGTTGGGATTCAATCTTTTGACTTTTTGGAGCTCTAGGTTTGGGTTCATAGGGAGACCCGTCCCTAGTCTTTAGCTCATTAACGTATCTCTCTTGGGCATTTCTGCCCATACCCACGGGATGAGGCCCTCCCGAGATGGTTATCACGTCTTCTCCATCTATCGGCGGGGGCCTATCTTCTTCCCTAGCTCGGGAATTATTGTTTTGTGTGGGTTGCGGCGCGGCTGCTCTCTGGCTCACGGTCGCTTGATTAGTACTCTGGTTCTTGACATATTACCTGAAATAACCTCTCGAGATCAACCCTTCGATCTCGTCTTTCAGCTGTCGACATTCATCAGTAGTATGCCCGGTGTCTCTGTGAAACCGGCAATATTTGCTGGAGTCCCTCTTGGACTTCTAATTTCTCATTGGGTCTGGACGCCTGAAGAGGACCTGGTTTTCATTAGCCAAGTATATGTTCTCCCGAGACTCGTTGAGCTCGGTGTACACTCTGTACATGGAGAAATATACTCCCCTTTCTTTTTCTTTCCTCCTTCGGTCTCGGGGTTACTCCCTTCGTTCTTTTTTCTCTTGGAAGGGTTTTCCGCAGCAGGCTTTGAAACTGGTGGGTCCGCCAAGGTTGAGGCAGAGTTCACGTTTATCGTTGTAGTTACGGGCTGGGAAGTCATATTAAGTGTCGACCTCGCTTCCTCTACATTGACAAACCTTTGTGCCCGTTTGTTAAACTCGGTTAGGGACCTCACCGGTTTTCTCTGCATGTTGTCCCAGAGAGCACTTCCTGGCATAACTCCAGCTTGGACAACCATTAGGTGACTGCTATCATCCACATTCCGAGCTCGGGCAACTTCCAAGTTAAACCTTGTAAGGTAACTTTTCAATGTCTCTCCTGGCTGCTGCCGAACGTTAGTCAGGGTTGACGCCTCAGGTCTAACCCCCATCATGGCTATGAACTGCTTCTTGAAGTCTTTAGACAGCTGATCCCAAGAAGTTATTGAGTGTCTTTTATATTTTTCGAACCAGCTTTTGGCTGGTCCTGTCAGTGATGCTTGAAATAACATGCATCTGAGCTCGTAACCCACGTTACTTGCTCTCACTATGGTACTGAATGTACTCAAATGGCTATACGGGTCGGACTTTCCCTCAAACGTTGGGACGTGAGGGATCCGAAATCCTTGGGGAAATGGAGTGTTTGAAATATGGGGAGCGAATGGTTCAAGCTCCTCATCAGAATCTTCATATCGATCCTGACCTTGCTCATTTTTCAAAAGCCTGAAGGCCTTTTCTAACTGATCAATTCTTTCCTGGACTGGGTCCGCGAGGGGTCTTGTCTGGAATCAGTTGTCGTCGATCACAATTTTTAGGTTCGCGCCACTGCAGGGGGTCTTTACGCTTATTTAAGCGATCCCTCAGGTCCGGGTTTATCGGGTTAACATTACCTCGACTTTGATTCAAGTGTTCCCGTAGGTCGGAGCGATTCCTGCAGCTCCCAGTATTCTTTCGACCTCGATCATGCATGCTGACCGATCTGGTATCTCCAGAGTCATCACTAGTAAAACTTGTCGCATGATTATTTCGAGATGGGTCTTTTTCGTGCCACCTCATTTCTGCCGTTCGAGACCGGGACGTTTGACTTTTTTCAGATAGGGCGCCTCTCCGCTCCTGGAAAGCTTCCATGTTTCCTTGTCTTCTCCCCACACGTCTTTCATCCTGATCTCGAACTGGTTAAGCATTCCTGCGGGGAGGCGAAGGATATCTTATAGGCGATGGAGGGAACCGAATGGGTGATGGTGGTTGCCACCCATTTCGCGGTCTGGATGGTGCGGAGTTTTCCCGAGATGGGTTGGTTGCATTTTGTGTGTTCCCAGGGACTTGAGTCTGAGCCTCCGCAGGGGCTCGGTTGTTCTCAGTTCCCGTAGGTGCCCCCGCAAGTGGATTAACCGGGGCCCTAGCTCGGGTACTTCTCTGGGTTCTCGAAGGAGCGGATGGCTCTGTTGGTGCCGGAGGTTGTTCCGGCCTTCTTGTGGCAGCATTCTTTCGTGGACGCCCACGAGGCCTACGAGGAGGAACATGCACGTCCCTCGAAGGAGGAGCTTGGTTTTCACACGGAGGCGGGGGCTGAGCCGCCTGCGCCTCTGCGGCTATCCTTGCTAACTCCTCATTCCGCTTGTTGGCTTCTGCCAACTGCTGTTTCAGCTACCGCTTTTCAAGTTCCACAATGGGAACGTACCGCTCAGGATTGTAATACATATCCTCATCCCTTGGTGGTGGGGGTGGTCCCCGAGAATCGGAGGATTCGCTTATCTCTTCAACATCTGGGTTTACCATCGGCTGTTTCCCAGGGCGTCTCGAATAATTTTCTTCAGGAACGTTCTGATCATTAGCGACCATAACTTGTTCAGGGACTGAATGCTTAAGGCTCTCAATGAAAGCACCAAACTGTTGACGTCGTTTTTCGTCAACAGTGAAATAAGAGCACGAAAACAATAATTGGTATGGCCAGGCAACTACGATAAAACAAATGGGATTTTTTACGTGGTTCAGCAGTTAACTATGCCTAGTCCACGAGTCTTTGTTATTAAAACTTAAGATGATTTCTGGTAATTCTTCAAGAATGAATTCTCCAGAGTTTTCTCTCAAGATTACAAAAATTTGGTCCTTTTTCATGGTGCATGACCTCTCTATTTATAGAGGAAATTTCATAATACTATCCCACATATTTCGGGAAGTTATTCTGTATATGTAAATCAATTTAATGGCATTAAAAACCTGTAATCCTATATACAGGGAAACGTCCCCTGAAGATCAGGGGCGTATAACTGAATAATAAATATCCCTTTATTATAGGGGATTTACAACAATCAATGTAGACCGCATCTCTCCAAAATGACTCACTAGGATATTCAGAGTTATCAATCTACATTGTCAGTGTTGTTTCCACCCAGGTCTCTTACTGACTTTCGAGCTATGACATTTCCCAGAGATCATGCGACTTCGAGCTCATACTTATGTCAGGCTCGGAGCCCTGATCCGAGGCCATCCGAGAACAGACGTGCTTTGATGTCTGTCTTTCGAACTTGTAATGGTTTCGAGGCTACCATCTTCGAGGCTGCCCGCTGCTTGTAGGTCCGATGCCTAGGTTGCGGACACGTGTTCCAGAAATTATGAGCCCATTCCTAACGAATCCAGCTTTCGAGATCACAATTCTTAAGACTCGAAATCTGGGTATAACATTTATGTTATTGTGTTGTATAAAAATTTGACCATGAACATGCATTTTGATTTAGGCTTGTTGTGATGTGTGTTAGTCTTACATGTTTAAAATGTGTTCTTGAATTTGTTCAAGTATAGAAACATGTTAAAGTGATTGGTTAAAAAGGTGTTAAAAAGGGTGATGAGTCTATATATATGGGGACACTCTTAATGGTTACTACCCATGAATGGTTACTTTAATATTAACCATTAGATTAAGATCAATGATATATATCATGATTGTTAATTAATATTTCTAAAAGTAAATTTTAACTTTTTCAAACTTTTGGAAGGGCTACCTGATGACATGTTGATCACATATTTATTAATTAAAGAATAAAAAATCTTATTTAATATTCATTCTCCATTACTTCTTTATTCTTGATTCATTCGTTTTATCAATATCATGATAAAAAAAATCATTTTGGAATTAATAGGAATAATTAATGTGACCATTATCTTTCTAACTAATGTTTATTGCCTAAGTAATCTAAAAAATTTGAAATTATTCATTTTATATATTTTATTTATGTATTTCCATCATCATAATAATCATTACTCATAAAAAACTTGTTTAGTGATTTATGGTAACCATTCATGGGTAATAACTATTGAGAAGTCTTCCATATATATATATATATATATATACATTTGAATGATTATGGCTTGCTGATTTTATTTTATAAATTATGGAAAATTTTAAATAAATTAAGAAAGAAAGCAAACTATGTCTTAAAGTTCATATTTTAAAACTAAAATAAGTAATAGGTGAATTTTATGCATGAATAATGTACTTTTCATTAATAAGATATATGCAGATTTTTAGTGTTTAAAAGTTGTGAAAATTCTTTTTAAAAGGATGTCTAGAATTCGGTTTATTGAAAATGTGAGTATTATTAGTCCTGTTACCAAATTTTAGCTAATTATAAGTAATGTGAATTTTATGGTCTAGAAATTATATATTTTAAAAAAAAAAAAAGATTAAATTATGTCACATTTTATTAGTATTATTTAATTAATTTTGCCAAATTAAAAAATGGCACTTTTATGAAATTAATTAATTTTGCCAAATTAATTATTTTATAAGTAATTATAAATATTGTCACATTTTATTGTTACTAAACAATAAATAAGATTATTATTTTGTACAATTAAAGCTAAAGAACTATTTTAGTGAAATAAATTTTTGTAATAAAATTTATGAGTGGCAAATGTATGATTGAAATGAATAAAGTAGTAATAATCAAGTTGGTAATTTATTTTATGCTTGCTGAATTTTTGTGAAATTGATAAGAAATAAATAAATAAATATTACCAACTTCAAATCAAGTTTTAAGAACCGTCTCACATATCCATGTTACATGCAAGTTTATTTTTACGTTCAAATATACGTCGATTAATCAAATATATGGTTCTTGTTTTGTAAACATTGAGAATTGCTTAGTAGAATTGGTATTATTCTTTTATTAATTTATGTGAAAGTGGGGTATGATTTAAAATTGTGTTGCAACTTGTGCCACGTGTGTATGACCCATATACACATGAGGTATGATTGTATGGTATGATTAGTTTTACTTGATATTGAGATGAGTGTTTGATTGTTATTCTAGGCTTGTTGTGAAGTATCCCACTCTTTAAATTACTTGGACTTGAGGTAAGGAAGTTAGTTAGAATTCTTATGTTATTATGTTGAATTAGATGGGATATCAGTTGTGAGATAAACTGTTATGTATGTATGTATGTGTTGTATGACTGTATGAAAAATAAAGTGTTGTTAGCATTGTGAACACGACACAACAAATGAGTTACTAAGGTATGGTGTAACCTCACAGAGCTCTTGAATACCTCATAGAGGAGGATTTACTGGTTTATGCTTTACTGGTTACCTCATAGAATTGTTTGATTTATTTGTTATGATGAATTTTCAGATTAAGTGTATGAGATTATGATATTAAGTTTATATACGGTGAGAATAGTTTTGTATTGTGCTAATGTGAATTGTTGTTCTTGTTTATACTTCCTTACTGTGCTTTTAGCTCACCCCCTTACTTTCCCTTTCAGGTAAGCAATAGGTTTTCTCATTAGCACGCATGGTGATGTGGGGCGTTCCTTGGTCTGAGTATGTATGTCGTGGGGCTCTGATGAACGGAAAACGATCTAGCAACGCATAAGAACATTTTTATGACTTATCCTGTTTAACTATGTTATCAGTGGGACATTAACATTTTATTTTAAATTGCATGAAAGACATTATGGCTTTATTTTAACAAATGGGCCCATATTGCATAATTTGATAAGGCCCCACTGAACCCTTTTCATAATTATGGTATTTTTCTAAATAATTTATGAAGTGGTCATTGTTTGCAAAGATAGTAGTATAGGGCGTTTTACATATGGTGCAACTGCGCTAGAGTTCTAGAAACGAGGTTTTCCTCATTTTCTCTGTTTGATTTGGGCTTTTAGGTTTTTTGTTTGGTGATTTTAAGTCTTTCTTGAGGACACTTTAGAGTGGTTTGGGTCATAGAGAGAGAAAGGGTAATTGCATAATGATTTGTTTGGGTTACAAGTATCTATAAGATGAAAGTTTGTATGTTGTTTGGCATAAGGCTCGCTAAGAATACTTGAAGGGACATATTGAGTGTGTGGATCACTGCTGGACTTATGGTAAGAAGAGTGGACACCTGCGTGCAGGGTAAATATGTATTATACCTATTTTATATGTCATGTTATGAGTATGCTATTGTAGCGTCCCAAAACTCCTAATAAGGTTTATTACTTTGATTAGTGTGCTGGGAGGGCACGTGGGGTAATTATGTGAATTATCTTATTATATAATTAAGTATGCATGATTATGTGTATTAAATGTGTTTAAAGACCCGTTTTTGTTAAGAAGGGGGATTTTCATAATTTTGACCCGCTGAGGTTATATTTGTAATTATTGTGGGCGTATGCATTGAGACCACATTATTATGTGAATATATATGTGATATTCGGCAGGAGTGGATTCGTTTGAGTGGTTTTTGTGGAAAAGTCACAACGGGGAAAATATCCTGCTCGGGTTGAGCCTAGGGGTATTTTGGGAATAATTATGTTTGGTGGATATTAGCTGATAAATTAGAGACTTATGGTTTAATTAGAATTTTAAGGAAAATGACCAAAAGGCCATTGTTGATGGTTAAAAGGAGTAATTAGTGTGAGGGGTAGAATGGTCTTTTGACCCAAAATTAGACAAAAAAAAATGGTAAGTGCTGGTAATTTTGGACACCTTCACGTGTTCTCTCTTTATGTCCTCTAGTTTCCCTCTTGAAGCTTCTCCAAAGTTCCTTAGCACTCTAGGCTAAAAGCAAGGGAAATTGTTCTTCAAACTTGGGGAGTTTAAGGGAGAATTCAAGAAACTTGGAAGGGGTTACAACTGCTAGGAGGTTTCTTAAGATCACAGCAAGAGGTAGGATTATTTCCTCTTGTTCTTCTTTCTTCCCTTTGCTTGTTCTTGATGAAAACCTTGGGATTTTATTTGGTTTTTCGAATTTAAGGTTCCTAGGCTTATTGTGTGTGTGTGTGTGTGTTTATTGATGTTAGAGACTAGTTAAGCTACTGGTTTATGGCTAGATTTTGGATTGAGTTTTTGTATTTTGAGTTGACTTTTGGATTTGGGCAGAAAGATGGGTTTTAGAACCCTAAGACTTTAAATCCTTGTGTGTGGTTGGAATTTTTTACCTAATTGATGTTTAAATGGTACCTACGTGATGTTTATGGTGTTGTATATCTGTTTTGAGGTCAAATCTATGCTTGAAACTAGTTGGAAATAGGTTTGGATCGAAATTGGCTAAGTTCGAAATTCTAGAAAAATGCAAAACTAGCTCTCTAACTTGAGTCGGTCGACCGACCTGCGTGCTGGGCTGGTCTGGTCATTTTTGGTCAGGCAGTCGACCGGCCTAGGGCAGGCGGTCGAATGACCAGTGTTGACAGTTGGGTTTTGGGCTCCTTCTCAATGGGTTTTGATGGGTAACCCTACAGAATCATAAGCTAAGGTTCCAGTGACATATTGGGGCATGTTTAAAGAGGTAATTGGGGGCATAATGAGATCTATAGAAAATCTATGATGGGTTGTGGTTCATGAGAAACTAAACCTACATTATAATGTTGTGACTAGGGTTTTTGCGGGGCTCGGGGAAAGGATCACGCTCGAGGTCATTCAGTCTTCAGCACAAGACTCGAGGTAAGAAAAGTTGGCATTGCATGTAGAGCGGGGATTGGCCCTATTGTATATAGAAACAATTATAATAGTATAACATTGAAATGAGGAAGAATTTTGTATACTTATAACATACTTTGTTTGTTGTGCTTATGTAGTGCACCAAAAAAAATTTTAGATTATTTAAATTTTTGTGATTTATTTGATTTAAATGTTAAGTGTGATGAATTGTTTTGTTTAAGTGTTGTTATTTTATTTGGTTGATTATTTGTTTTATTTGATTGTTTATTATTTTATTTAATTGTTAGAATTGTTTGGTATATTAATTTAATAAGTGAATAATTGTGTAACATGTTATTTTACTATTAGTGTTACATTTTAATTAAGTGTGACAAATGAGGTAATTATGTGAGCTATGGTGGAATGCACTAAGGTGCATGATAGATAGTAATGCACCCTAGTGATTTAGTGTGTGCTAGTGCATGGTAGCATGGTGCACATGTGTAGATTTTTCTACACATTTTATACTTCCTTATTTTAGATTTTAATTGGGTTAATTTATTTATAAAAAAAAATAAAAGGGAAGGAGAGTGTTGGGCGTGTGACCTAGTGGGAAAGGAAGGATTTCCTTAAAATGATAAAAATCAAAAATTGAAGACCATAATTATTTTGGGGATAGGCATGATCATTTTGTTCCTTTATATCTTTTTAAAATAAAGAGAAATTAAGAGAAAATAAATGGGAAATGGAAACTTACCTTATTGTGTTAGGGGAGACTTTATGGGAGGATTTTTGATAAAAGGGTTATGAAAGGAGAGAAGAGCCATTGCTCTTGTGTGTGGCTGCCGTGACCTAGAGAGAGAGAGAGAGAGAGTGGCGTGTAGAGAGAGAGAGAGAGAGAGAGGAAGAAAGAAAGAAAGGTAGGAGGAAGGAGAAGGTGAGGAGGAACCCCTCCTAGAGTATGTCTTCTTGTTTTCTCTTTTGCATAATCTCTTTATTTGATAATATGTTATTGATGGTGTTATTTTTTTTTGTGTGTTTGGGTTCTTCCTTCTCCTCATGGTGGTTTTCCAATAAAAAAACCCTAGGCTTGAACAAGGGTGTGGAGTTTGGGTATTGATCTTTTGTGTTCTTGATTTTACAATCAAGAGAGGTAATGGTCTTTTCTTAGCCCTTATATTTGTTTTTGGTGGGTTGTCTATGAGGTTTTGTTAATAATGCTAATGGTTGATTTTGGTAGGATTGATGTATAGGATTTGGATATTGTGAGAGTATGATTTGTGTTAAAGGGTTGTGATGTTGATTTTGCTATGCATAAAAAAATTGTGATAATCTATGAGTGCATGTTGGTGATTTCGGCCTAGGTACACCCAAGGGTGTTCTTGATATGTTGTGTGATTTACAATATATTAGATCCATGTTTTAGGACCTATGTTATATGGGTAAGAGAATAAGTGGCAATCTTGATATTTTGATCATGAAATTTTGTTAGATGCATGTTATATTTTGAATGATTAAATTATAAGATGCATGAAAATAATGATAGAAACATGTTAGGTTAATATAAGGCATATGTGAATATGGTGCTTATAAATTACTATATGTTATTTTATTGATAGTGTTTTGTTGGTTTTCATGGAATTGCAACAAATGATTTTTAAAAGGATTCATGTGAATATGTTAGTGATATTAGAATCATGCATATTATAAGAGTATAATGAGATGTTAAGCATGTATGATTTTATGTAATTTTTGAGACAAAAGTTGAGTTTTATAAAGAATTAAGCTTGCTGTTTTTTTTTTTTTGTAAATAATTGGGTAAAAGTTGATAAAAATATGAGTTGCATGCATAAATAATGTTCTTGATGAATATGTTAATTTTTATGAAATTAAAAGAGGATTTTAAGTCTCATGTGATGATATTTTATTCAATTAATTTCCTACAGAATTTTTATTGAATTTTGGGAAAATATGGGTTTATAAACTTTAATATGGTGATTTTTAATGATAATAATAGTTGCTGGAATTTTGTAATAAAATATGAAGTAAGTTTCACTAAAAATGAATTTGATTAATTTTTGGAATAAATTATATTTCCTAAGTTATGGTAATATTGAAAAATGATATTTTTAATGGTATGAATGCATATTTTGATAAGTAATGATTTTTCATTTATTTTGAATGAGAAAAATATTTAGACTCTATTTATTTGTGATTTTTGAATAAAATAAATGGTGGCTGAAAGTTTGTTTTAAAAAGGTTAACAATTGTTATTAAATTGTCACATATGGATTTTTGCTACTTAAAAACTAAGTCTTAAATAAATTAAATCAAAATGTATTTTTTCCACACTTAAAATATATTTTTCACATCATTTATGTAACACAATGACAAAATATATTTTTCTAAAGAAACATATTAAAATATGTATTTTAATTAAATCCAAGCTTGTTGGGTAATTCTTGGTAAATTAATATTTATTTAATGAAAATGTCACATATTTTATTTTGAGCTAAAATAAAATAAATTTATAAAATAAAATAAAGTTTTGAGAAATTTAATCAACTTAGAAATTTTAAGAAAAATAAAGCATGTAATATGTCTATTGATTTTAAAATAATAAAAGAAATGTAGAATTATCGTTTTTGAAAACGTCTTTATTACGCAATGTTCCCACGTATGCATGTTACATGCAAATCAACTTTTACGTCCAAAATCATGATTATTATTCAACTATGTGATTTTTATAAAACAATCATGTTAGTAAAATGGGTAGAACGAGCATTATTCTTTTTGGCGATAATTGCATGTTTAATGTAACTGTTATCATGAGTGCATGGCCCATGCACACATGAGTTGTGTGGAAGGGCAAAATAGTAATTTTATGAACCTAAGAAACGTTATTTTGATTATGATATAGGCTCGTTGAAAGATTGTGAAATTCTTAGCTTGGACCTGAGGTAAGGAAGTTAGATAGATTTTATGATTTTATGCTATGAATGGTAAGGCTGTTATATGAATGAACTGTTATGAAATTATGAATGCCTTAACGTGATGATCTGTTGAATGTGATATGTGTATGGATGTTAGATACATCAAACAGAATACGATGTTAGATACATCAAACAGATTTCGATGTCAGATACATCGAACGTGTTACTAAGGACATTGAGACGTGACTCCTAGGGCGGACGCGCCGAGGTTATTCAAGGACCAGTGATCTCCTGTTTACCTCATAGGGTGACATGGACAACTAGCGTTCCATGCTCATCATGTATGCTGTATGTTTGTGATATGATGATATGTCACATTTATGTTATGATATGATGATATGTTACTATTATGTTATGATATGATGAAATGTTACATTTATGTTATGATATGATGATATGTCATATTTATGTTATGATATGATGAAATGTTACGATTATGTTATGATATACCATGATGTTTTAGATGAACGTTAGTGTTTGGTTGTTTGTTGTTTTCTTACTTGCTTATTTGCTTGTACTTCCTTACTGGGCTTTTAGCTCACCCCCCTTACTTTCCTTCCAGGTAGCAAATAGGTTTTCTCTATGGCACGCGTGGTGACGTGAGGAGTTCTTTCATCATGGGGTGTATGGCGTGGGGTAATCCTATGGACGATAAAACGATCAACGAAGAACGCCATTTAAATTATGTTTTGTTTTAAGGGACTTTTCCTAAATTATCAGTGGGACTCTGTTATTTAAATTATTTGGTTTCTTTGAACTTTGCATAAAAACCTATGTTTTATTTTAAACTTGTGGCGCCAACTTGCATGGTTTTAAATAAGTCCCCCTGAGACTTTAATAATGGATGGTATTCTTTTATAAACTATGTTATGCAAATGTTTTGTAAGTATTAGTTTAAGGGCGTTCTTGGGGAAAAACTCGGGAGAGCTGTGAAACCATAATAAGAAAACAAATTTAGAAGAAAGATAATCTTGCATTAACTTAAGAATGAGATTACACTAGAGTTTATATATACAATTGAGTAACAAATTACGAACTGAATAAAACTAAGGATAACAAAATGATAGTGAGTTAAAGCACTTGCATGGTTGGGCTTTGTTCTACTCATTGAGAATTAAATTAAATCGTGTAAATTTAGAGCTCATTGTTTCGACTTCAGATATGAAAGTTGAAAGTGAACTTCGAATGGCCACCCATAGCGACCGATATCGAGTGGGGCGATGAGACTTGAGAGATAATATATGAATGTTTCGACGACTGGTACTTCTTTTTGGGCATCATGTGTCGGCATCGGTAGTGGTCACCCATGGTAGAAGAAACAGAAAGAAAAGAGAGTATCGTATATGTGTAATTGTTTTTCCTATCCCAATATTTCAAAAAAAAAATTATTGTAAATTTTCTTTCATATTCTTTTATTCTCTTTGTACCTGCCCCTTTCTTTAATTAGTAATACCAACTTAATATTGAGATTCTATTATTTAATCTTTTGTTCCTATATATATGATCTCATTTATTAAAAAACTAGAAAATATATCCGCGTTTCAAGCAAAATTTTGTAATGATTAAAAATATATATTTTTAAATATTTTTTGGAAGATTGTGTGCAAGGGATCATTTTCAGCCTACCCATACAACATGCTTCTTATATGTATACGTAAGGGCGATTGATCGTAATTTCTTTTCAAAATAATATGATGTGTATACATGTTGATATTTTTAATCGTTAAGATATTTTGGTTTTAAATTTGAAATATCAAAACAATAAATCTTGAAGATAAATGTCAAATTATATATGATTTATTTATTATTATAATTATTCAAAAATTATTTATTTCTAAATATTTTATTTAAATATAAATAAAAATGTTTTTATTTTAAATTTGAAATGTCAAAACAATAAAAAAGATAAATACAAATGGAAAATTTTAAAATAATTGTCAATTATATATGATTATTTAAGATTATAATTATTAAAAAATTAGTTATTTATAAATAAATTAAGATATTTTAAATTTTGAATTTGAAAAATAAAACAATAAAAAGATGATCATGAATTGGAAAATACTCAAGATAAATGTGAATTTATACATGCTTGATTTATTATAATAATTATTATCAAATTAGTTATTAATAAACATTAAAATAAAAGTTATGGAAGATGTATTGTCATTATTGATAATTTTAGATATTTTGTTTTTTTGTAAATTATTTAATAAATGATCACTATTTCTATTAGTTTCATAAGCTAAAATCTATATATCTATATATATATATAATATAAATATAGTAATTTAAACTAATGGGTAACTAAATTTATACTAATTAGTTATATGTAACAAAATTTTTTAAAATTAATTAATAAAAAGAATAAAAAATTAAAATGAATTCAAAAATTACTATTATTATGTTAATCCATAAAATGAATAAAAAATTAAATTAAAGGAGAAAATAGAAATCACACTTTACAAAGATTTTAGAATGACACATAAACTGCTTGAAGTTCTCCTTTATATAGATATATAATTTTGAATTTAAAAAATAAAACAATAAAAAAATTATCATGAATTAGAAAATCTTCAAGATAAATGCGAATTTATATATGGTTGATTCATTATAATAATTATTATCAAATTAGTTATTAATAAACATTAAAATAAAAATTACAGAAGACGTATTGCCGTTATTGATAATTTTAGATATTTTATTTTTATAATTATTTAATAAATAATCACTATTTCTATTAGTTTCATATGCTAACATATATATCTATATCTATATATATAATATAAATTTAGTAATTTAAAATAATGTGTAACTAAATTTATACTAATTAGTTACATGTAACTACATTTTTTAAAATTAATTAATAAAAACAATAAAAAAATACAATGAATTAAAAAAATTACTATTATTATGTTAATCCATAAAATGAATAAAAAAATTAGATTAAAGGAGAAAATAAAACTGACATTTTAAAGAAATTTTAGAATGTCACCTAAACTCTTAGAAGCTCTCATTTATATAGATATATAATTTTGAATTTGAAAAATAAAACAATAAAAAGATTATCATGAATTAGAAAATCGTCAAGATAAAATTGAATTTATATATGGTTGATTTATTATAATAATTATTATCAAATTAGTTATTAATAAATATTAAAATAAAAGTTACGGAAGACATATTGCGTTATTGATAATTTTAGATATTTTTTGTTTTTTTTAAAAAATTATTTAATAAATAATCACTATTTTTATTAGTTTCATATGCTAAAATCTATATATATATATATATATAAAATTGTTATCCAAAAAACTGGCATTGATGACGTGGCAAGTGATTCCTGGATACGTGGCTGACATCTGGAGGGGTTCTGCTAGTGTATCGACCAGAAGGCACATTATAGGCAGCAGGCGGCCCAGTCTTTCCTGCGACCAGTCTGGTCGATGGTTCCGCATACAGCGTGATGTTCCAATAAAGATCTTTGTAAATCTCGAATTTAACTCACACAATCTCCTGAATATCCGATTATTCAGGAGAGAATATCTGTAACAATCTCATGTAATCCCCCTTGGCCTATAAATAGAGAAAGATAGCTCAAGGAAGGGACTTTTGGCTTTTGAATCATTTGAGACGAGAGTAATCCTACTAGAAATATTGTATTGTTCTTCAGAGGTTAGTGAAACTCATTGAACCCTAGTTTTTTTATCACTCCTTTGACTCTCACATCAATAACAATCTAAGTGGACGTAGGTCATTACCAGATCCTGGGGCCGAACCACTATAAAATCATTGTGTTCTTATTATTTTTGTCATTCGATTCTTTTCAACGCATTCATTCACATCAAGCATATTCTGACTCCGTGTCATTTGGCCAAAATCTAGGTCAACATTCTGGTGCTTTCATTGAGAGTTTGATTAGTCATCGTTGAGAAAATCAATGGCGAAAACTGCAAGGAAAACAGGACAGGCCGCCGCCGCTGCACCGTCAAACCCGCCACCTCCTCCTCCTGTAAGCGTGGCTGAGGATGAGCCACATTTAGACTTTGAGGAGGAAGAAATGGATGATGTGACACTGAAAAGTACTCTGGGGGCGTTGCATGAAGAACTGGCCAATCTGAGAGCCAGTCAAGAAAATGCTGCCGAAGTCATGGCAAGGCAGCAGCAAGAGATTGAACGGCAGTGCGCAGAGCTAAGTGAGAGGTAGGCGGAGATGGACTGCCACCAGAGCGAAGCCATGGCAGCCCTCGAGGCAGCCTTGCAGTTGGCTAGGAATCAGGCTGCACCTGCCTCGCAACCTGAACATCCTACAAATGGGCCACCCCAAAGGGGTCCTAATCCTAGCCTGCCTATCCAACCCTCGAGCCCGCAAAGGCCCGAGCAGCCTCAGGTGCCCCATGACAATGTCCCGCAGGACCCTGAGGCACAGCCTCAATCCCAAGCTAGTCGCGGCAATCCCCCGCAACAGAGGCAGAATAGGATCGAGCATCAGCCTCGCAGTCCTAGACGCCATAGGGGTGATGAGCCAAACCTACCGAACAGAGGTCAGCACCCTCCTGGTAACAGGAGGAACTCAGAGTCAGGCTCTGCGGTCCGGGGTCCCCCACGGCATGATAATGCACGGGGACACAATGACCAGCGCAGGCCACCCTCTAACGCTCGGGACGTTTCAACCAAGGATGGAAATCGAGGGAACAGTCGATCCCACCATAGCCAATCGAGGTTCAGAGATGGCCATGGGTATAATGAGGCCGACTCAGGCAAGGGAAACGCTGGTCGGAGGAATGAAGAAAGAGGTAGAGGTGGGAGCCAGGTACCTCAAGATGACCAACCCAATAGACGGGATGCCGGGGGGCAGCCCAGGCAAAATAATGTCTTCAACCGGCTCGGTGGTAGCGAGCAGCGTAGAAGAGACGAGGATTTTAGAGATGTACTCAACGATCGCTGCGAGCGGCATGGCGAGAACGTCCCCCCAGCAATAGAGGCCACAGCGATTCCTGTCATTGTACAGGCCCAGATAGATGCCCTCAACCAGGCAGTGTAACAGCTGGTCGGGGGAAGGACATCTTATATCGACCATGATAGGAGGAAAGGCACTCCTTTCGTACAGAGGATAGCTAATGCAGAAAACTCCAAGCAAGTTCAAAATGCCTACACTTCCAAACTTTGACGGGTACGGAGACCCAGTATCTCATGTCAATAAGTTTGAGATACAAATGGGCATCCAGAAAGTGTCCGAAGACGCTCGGTGCAGGATCTTCCCTGCAACACTTTCTGAGGCCGCGCAGGAGTGGTTTTTTAAGTTCCCTCCTGCAAGCATAGTTTCCTGGGAAATGTTCGTAAGGGAGTTTTACAAACAGTTCTATGCAGGTCGTGTGCATCCGACCGAAGCAAACCAGCTGGTTGAAATTTGCCAGCAGGATGGAGAATCATTGAAAGACTACATCCAGCACTTTATGCGAGCAGCAGCTGGAGCAAAAACGGTGGGGGACGAAGGCAAAATGATGGCCATAACCGCAGGGGTTAGGCGTCGCTCCCCCCTATGGAAGAGCCTCCGCAAGGAAGGAGTTAGAACTACCCAGGAATTCTTGGACCGGGCTGATCGTTACATCAAGCTCGAAGATGCCATTGCCGACGATGGAAAGCCTTCTGGCAAGGATAAGAAAGTAGCCAAGCCCGCCAAAGCCGCCAATGGGTCTAAACCTAACGACAATGGCAAAGGCAACGGGAATGGCAGCGGCAATGGCAAGAATGGTGGAAAACGGCCGCACAATGAGCCTTCCACCTCCGACAATAAACGAGCTAAGGGTAACCGTTATGAACCGCGGTTCACTAACTACACTGCCCTCGTTGAGTCTCGGGGAGAGATTTATCAGGCCACAAGTTCTAGTGTGCCTTATAAAAAACCCAGCCCCATTCGAAAGGATATTTCGAAGAGAGACACTACCAAGTTCTGTCGTTATCATAACGACTACGGACATGACACCAATGAATGCAACCAGCTGAAAGACGAAATCGAGTTCCTTATTAGACAAGGACACTTGAGAAGATACGTATGGGCCTCGGGAAATTCCCAACGAGAAGCTCCGGGTAGCAACGAGCAGGCGCCCACGCGCCAACGCTCGCCACCCTTACAGCCTGCCCCCGTGACTGGCACACTCTTAACCATTTGTGGAGGCCCGCACCTCGCAGGAAATAGCGGAAAGGCCAGGGAGCGATACGCTTGGACCCTGCGCCACGACCAGGACATCGAGATGATGACTGTGGAGGACCGCGCGCCAAAAAAGGTTCGATCAGAAGAGGGCGAAATAACCTTCTCTGATGGCGATGCCCAACACGTCCGGTTCCCACATTCCGATCCGCTGGTCGTGGATATCCAGATGGCTAACATGATGGTAAAAAGAGTGTTGGTCGATACAGGAAGTTCGGTGAATATCCTGTATAAATCTTTGCTGGAATACATGAAGTTGTCTGTTAAGGACCTGGAGCCCTGCAACCAAACGATATACGGCTTCTCTGGAGAAGGACTCGCCCTTGCCGGATTGATCAGACTACTGGTGACGACAGGTACAGCGCCTGCTACCAGGACATTACTCGCTACTTTTGTAGTAGTCGATTGTCCTTCGGCGTACAATGCCGTCATTGGAAGGCCCATACTGGTTGATCTACGGGCCGTCATCTCTATGTGGCACTTAGCCATGAAGTTTCCGACGGACGCAGGGGTAGGACGCGTGTTGGGGAACCAGAGGGAAGCCAGAGAGTGCTACAACGCCTCAGTCACAAAGGCGAAAAATGGAGCGCCAAAGAGCACTACCTCAGATAGGTTGCAGATGGAGGTTGATACACAAGCCCAATCTGGTGATGAAGTCACTAAATAGGGTGTTGCCCAAAGTGAGGATAGAGACTTAGATCCTCGCTTTGGGGATTTTGAAGAAAATGTTGGACCCGTCGAGGACCTGGAAGAGTTCCAACTCGACGAAAAAGACCCGACCAGAGTTGTGAAGGTCGGGAAGAACCTAAAGCCAACCACGAAGCACGCACTGGTGGAATTTTTGCAGAAGAACCAGGAGGTTTTTGCCTGGTCGCACAAAGACATGGCTGGGATAGACCCTGCAGTTATCAGCCATATCCTGAATATAGACAAGACTTTTCCACCCATGCAACAAAAGAGAAGGTTGCTCGATAAGGATAGATCGAGAGCCTTAAAGGAAGAAGTTAAAAGATTAAAGGAGAATGGGTTCATCAGGGTGGCATTTTATCCATCGTGGGTTTCCAATCCAGTGCTGGTTCCCAAGCCTAACGGAAAATGGCGAACCTGCGTGGATTTTATAGACCTCAATAAAGCTTACCCAAAAGACTGCTTCCCACTCCCAAGAATCGACCAGCTGGTCGATGCTACTGCAGGACACGAGATCCTCTCGTTCATGGATGCATATTCGGGCTACAACCAGATTAGCATGCATCCCCCTGATGAGGATCACACCAGCTTCCGGACCGATACGGGCTTATACTGTTATAAAGTAATGCCCTTCGGACTAAAAAACGCAGGTGCGACTTACCAACGGCTAGTCAACCACATGTTTAAGGAGCTGATCGGAGTAAACATGGAGGTATACGTGGATGACATGCTGGTAAAGTCTAAAAAGGTAGAAGGACATGTGAATGATTTACAAGAGTGCTTCGATGTATTGAACAAATACCAGATGAAGTTAAATCCCCTAAAATGTTCCTTCAGAGTTAGGTCAGGGAAGTTTTTGGGGTTCATTGTAAATTCAAGAGGAATCGAGGCCAACCCCGACAAAATAAAGTCCCTGATCGACATGAAATTGCCAGAAAGAATCAAAGATGTACAAAGTTTAACCGGGAGAATCGCAGCCCTAAGCAGATTTATTTCAAAATTGACAGACAAGTGTGTCCCTTTCTTCAATCTACTTAGGGGCAATAAGAAGTTTGAATGGACAGGAGATTGCGAGCAAGCTTTCCAGGCCTTGAAAGCTCATATGGCACAGCCTCCCATCTTATCAAAGCTAATCGAAGGAGAAACTTTGTTTATTTACCTGGCGATTACCGAAGTTGTTGCTAGTGCGGTACTAGTGCGAGAAGAAGAAGGCGTACAAAAAGCGGTCTACTATGTTAGCTAGAGGTTGATCGGAGCAGAACTGAGATATCCACCATTCGAGAGGTTAGCATACTGCTTAATCCTGGCCTCTAGGAAGCTGCGCCCTTACTTTCAAGCCCATCCTATCACGGTTTTAACTGACCAGCCCCTTCGGCAAGTCCTCCAAAAACCAGAGGCGGTTGGACGATTATTAAAATGGGCAGTCGAACTAGGGCAGTTCGATATAATGTATTCACTGCGAGCAGCAATAAAAGGACAAGCGATCTTATTGCAGAGTTCACAGAACTCCCAGACAGCGAGCAGTGCGAATCACCGAATGCGCCTGAGCCTCAAGAGAAAGCTCCTTCGTGGAAGTTATTCACGGATGGGTCGTCCAACGAATCCCACGCTGGAGTGGGAGTGATATTGATAACACCGGAAGGGCATCGATTTCACTCGCCATTATATTCGACTTTACCGCGTCAAAAAATGAAGCCAAATACGAAGCACTCCTCGCTGGGTTGCGAATGGCGAAAGACATGAGCATAAAGGCGCTTGATATTTACAGTGACTCACAGCTGGTGGTGAATCAAGTTCTAGGAGAATATCAAGCACGAGGCTTAAAAATGGTGGCCTACTTGAATAAAACAAAAGACCTGCTAGCCCAATTCACGGAGTACACCCTCCAGCAAATTCTGCGGGATCAGAATTCAAACGCAGACGCCTTAGCCAAACTCGCAAGCGTGAAGGATGCTGACACTTTGAACATTGTGCCAGTAGAAAGACTGAGTGAGCCAAGCATACAAGCGGTTGAGACCAATATGGAGATTCGAATGGAGGATACATGGATGGCACCTTACTTGGAGTATCTGACGAGCAGTGTGCTACCAACAGATAGAAACAAAGCCAGAACTCTACAAAGGCAGGCCGCCAGGTACATACTGGTCGATGGTGTTATGTACCGAAGAGGGTATTCAATGCCACTACTCAGATGCGTTACACCAGAAAAGGCTAAGGAACTCATGAAAGAGGTGCATGAAGGCTTCTGCGGGGATCACGCTGGGGGGCAAAGTTTAGCAAAGAAAATTCTAAGGCAAGGCTACTTCTGGCCAACCATGAACGAGGATTCGATGGAGTTTGTACGAAGATGCGATAAATTTCAAAGGTTCTCCAAGATTCCACGAGAAGCTCCAAATGAATTGAAATAGATGCAAAGTCTGTGGCCTTTTGCGGTGTGGGGGATAGATTTGATTGGGTCCCTACCAACAGGAAAAGGCGGAGTAAAGTACGCAGTCGTGGCAGTCGATTACTTCACTAAATGGGTCGAAGCTGAACCACTCGCCACCATAACGACCAAGAAAGTTCTTGACTTTGTCATCAAGAACATTGTTTGCCGCTATGGTTTTCCCCAAAAGATAGTTTCAGACAACAGAACCCAATTTGACAGCGACTTATTCACCGACTTCTGTGAAAGGCACGGAGTTATTAAAAGCTTTTCTCCAGTTGCACATCCCCAAGCAAACGGGCAGGTCGAGGCCATGAATAAAACCCTTAAGGACACCCTGAAAAAGAGGCTTGAAGACGCTAAAGGAGCATGGCCAGAGCAGCTGCCTAAAGTCCTTTGGTCGTATAGAACATCTCACAGAACAGCGACAGGTCATACCCCATTTTCCTTAGCTTACGGATATGAGGCTATGCTACCTGTAGAGTTAGATCCTCCCTCATATCGACGCGTAACATACGACCAGGAACATAATAGCCAACTAATGATGGAATCCCTAGACTCAATTGACGAGATACGGGAAAAGGCCCAGCTCCGAGTTGCTGCGTACCAGCAAAAAGTCTCCCGGTACTTTAACTCCAAAGTTAAAGAAAGAAAATTCAACGTCGGTGACTTGGTGCTACGACGAGTTTTCTTAAATACCCGCGACCCCACTGCTGGAGTACTCGGACCTAATTGGGAAGGACCTTACCAGATTGAAGAAGTCCTTCATCCGGGCACCTACAAACTTGCACGCCTGGACGGAGATCTCGTTCCACGATATTGGAATGGAGAACACCTGCGCAAGTATTATCAGTGAACAACCCTTTTTAAAGGACTGGCTTGTATTAAATTTTACTTTTTACAAGTTTTGCAAAGAGGGTTAGCCACGTTGTATGGCTAATCGCTCATATATGTACGATTCTATTTTAGAATCACTCGTAAAGACATGTTTAGTCCGTTTTTAATACGAGATTATAAGGGACTGTGCGCAGCCAGTCATTCTTGCCAACCTTTGTAAATTTATATTTACAAGTATTTGTTCATTACGTGTGTTGTTTTGCTGAATTACAAGTATTACTTTTCCACCCGAGCAGAAATGCTCAAACAGGTCATGGTCAAGGCAAGTGACCAAGGACCTAAAGCTCCTCGATCACTTGGGGGGCATATAAGGCACATCGATAGCAAAGCGTACCATGAGGTATGTAAACACATGAACAAAATGAGTGAAAGCATGCTAAGGTACTTAGAGTATTTTTCAAAATTTATCTTTTGTTAAATCAAGCCAAAGTACTATGCTAAGTTCGGTCATACGGACAGATGTTATAGTAGATGAAAATATTATAACATTATAAAGCAATCTTTTACACCGCAAGCATCACTGCTTGGATGAAACTGTTCAAATAAAAGGAAAAGTTTGCTACCCATGTAGAAAATTCAAAAAAGATATTGTCTTTACATCACAACCCGTGGGTCATGTAATCAAAAGAAAGAAAAACATAAAGATAAAATCTCAAGAGGCATTAGGAGCAGGAGGGTCCTTATCAGCATTCTGATTGGTCGCATCCTCAGCGACCCCTTCTTCTTCTGTGCCAGCAATGCTTGGGGAAGCAGCGATCCTTGCTCTTGCCTCCTCTTCAGCCAGTTGAGCAGTGCAGCGAGCCAGCTCAGCAGTTCTAACATCCTCTGAAAGATAGCTGAAGTTGGCGCCCTGATTGTTTTTCCAGAAGTTGTAAAAACACCGGAGCGTCGCGTTCTTGTACCTTTCCAGATCTTTGGCATTGGAAAGCTTCAACTGCTATACTTGGCTCTCAAGAGTAGTGATGGCCTCGTCCTTGGACTTGAGCTCCTCGCCCAGTCTCTTACATTCGCGATACTGGACTCGGCTGGACTCCTGATACTCCTCCCTCTGCTTCCTTATAGCTGCCTTCGAAGCTTCAGCCTCCGATAGCTTTGTCACCGCAGCATCCCTCTGCTGAACGACCGCCTCCAACTCCTTTGCATGCTTGGCCTCTGCAGTCGAAAGTTCCTCGACTGCTTTCACTTGGTACCTCTCGATGGCCTTTGCCCGAGCCTGTTCAATGGTGGCTTGGGCGTTGGTACGAGCAGCAGTTGCAGACAGCTAAGCCTGAGGACAGAAGATAAAGTTAGAACCTGTTGCAAGGAATAAAAGACTAAGGCCAAAGAGATAAGAAGTACTTACGCTGGCTATTTCATTTAGGGCCCTGTTCAGAATCTAGTCGACCCCCATGGTCTCTTCCTCAGCCATCACGTCCTTGCAACGGTCGTACTTCACGATGTGTGCAAGGCAGTCCTTGGCCGCTCGCAGAGCGCGGTTCGAGAGTTTAGCCCCGAGGGCTTCGTCCCGCTGAGTCTGTTCCTTGGCAGCCACAGGTTGAGGAGTCGTCGTCGCAGGCGGAGTTTCCTTTTCAGCAGGAGCCGAAGGCTGAGCAGAAGTTTGCCCCGTTGGCACGTCCTTGGAAGGATCTTCTGTTCAACCCTTCTTGGCAGGCCCCTGGCTTGTTTCGCCGTGGTGTCTCCTAGACGACTTCCCCCGAACCAGAGGAACTTCTACTTCCTCCTCAGCTTGGTATAAGTCGAAAACGTTGGGAGTGGCCATATTTGCATACAAGTAAACACATGCAAATGATAAGATAAAGGCAGACAAAAACTCTTGATAAAACAGAAAAGAGGTCACAAAGTTAATACCCGAGCTACAACTACTGGTCGCTACACTATTAACTCTATTAGTCATACACTCATTATCTGGCATGAAGAAGTCTGGCCCTAGATTTGGAGTATATGTAAAGTTGCCCTCCCCGTCAAACAAGTGACAGGGAATTGGCAAGCTATTTAAAAGCAAAATTACTGTACCATTTTCATCAGAGGATTCCCCCAAGTCCACAATCGGCTCTTTTGCCTTTTGTTTCCCCTTGCCTTGGGGAGCAGAAGGCCCTTCTGCAGAAGGATTGCCCATGGGTTCCCTGATTATAACCCCCGTCGGCCTCCTTCGTGGAGGGGACGCGGGAGGTTGCTGCTCGGGAACCCCCTCGGCAGTGGCATCGGCTACCACGGGTCCTCTTGTTTCATGGAGAGGAGCCAAGAGGCCAGCTAGCCTCAGATTATCATCAGTGACCAGGGACTTGACGCTTTTTTCTATGTCTGTCATCCTGGCCAGTGCATTGGACCTCAACACCATGTCTGGTGTTGGGTTCAGACGTAACCATGGACCTGAAAGACAAAACGTACTTTGAGAAAAATGAAGGGAAATTCGCTGATAAAAAGTATCGACTAGTAAAAGCAGCACTTACCTCCTCGAGCGAAGGCCAAGTTGTTGCTGGTTATGTCCGGAGTAAGGAAGTACTCCTTGCTGTACTGCCCCACATTGGATAAGTGCGTGGTGGCACTCAGGAACGTCTGGTTTGTCTCCTGGTGACAAAGATGGAAGAAGCTCGTCCCATACTGTTGAAGGTTGGACTTGAGGTCAAAGAGATAATTGACCTCATGGGGGGTAGGTTTTGGCCATTTTATAAGTTTGTACAGGATATAGAGTGCAGCCAGCATTCTATACCCATTTGGAGTAATTTGGAAGGGGGCGACATCGAAATAATTTGCCACCCCCTGATAAAAGGGATGTAGCGGGAGCACAACCCCCGCCTCTATGTGGTACTGAGACCAAGCACTGTATACACCTCCAGGGAGGTTAGCCCTTTGGTCTGCACCAGGAATTTTGAGAGTGATCCCTGTGAGAGGATACTTCTTAAGATAGTTAGCAAGCATCCGAGGAGTCACTAGGCTGGTCGGGGAGAAATACCACTCGACATCAGGCAGATTCTGATGGCGAGGGCGGGCTCTAATTTGGATGTTAGGGTCAGGAGCAGGATTTTCTTGGCCACTGGTCGAAGGAACCCTGGCCTGCGAATCAGACTGGGCAGGAGGGTTTGGACTATCGTCGAATTCAGGTCTTTTCTTGCCTAGGGATTTAGAGCGTGCCATTTGAGGAGGAGAAGGACGAGGTCTGGAGGAAGATCGTGAAAAAGGAATCTCGTGAATTCGGTCGGCCAGTTGTTCTTCGCCTTCGAGCAGCTGGGCGAGAAGATCGTCGTCGATGGGCCGTTCACCTCCCCAGAAATCTGGCATCAAAGTCTGCAAACAGAAGAATGGGGAGGTGAGGATAGAGAATTTTTAAAGGCTTTTTAGAATAACGCTGGTCGAGTATAAAAGCCAAGCTTTTATACAGCAGCATTCTAACAAAAAGCTAAATTTTTCCACGCGAACAGTTTGAGAAACGGATCAAAAGGGTGAAAGCAAAATGTTTTTCATAAAAGCTTTTTCAACTCCCCTTAGGGCAGGAAAATCTTATTTTTCGACTGGCCTAAAAATCGAATTTTTACTTCGATTTTACGTCCTAAAAGTACGATCCCAACTATCAAACTATCTCGTAAGTTTTTTCACCCACAAGACATCCTATTGACAAACATCTCAACCCAGATGATAAACTCAACAGTCAACATACAGGAGCATGCATTACAAAAATACAAAACCTGAAGATTCGAAGACTTACCAGAAAGAAGATCGTGGAGAATGATAAAGAGTCTTCAGAAATCGAGGAGCTCTTGGGTTGAATCTTGAGAATGTAGAAGAACGGTCTCTGGGAGAAGACGAAAGCTCTGGTTTTAGGGTTTCTGGAATGATTAATGGCGTGCGTAAGAAGAGAAAAAGAAGAACTTTGGGGATGTTATATAAGTTTGTCTGTGGCATTAAAAAGGTGTAATCATCAGTTTCCTTTTTTTTCGAAGTATGGGGAAGTGAGATAGCCGTCGAATTATTACTGGGGAACTGAAAAGTCATGATTAGACAAGAGTAGGTTGCTTTTTCCAAGAACACACGAAGGGTTCTGACATGTGTGGCGGGGTCACCCAAGGGTCGTTCATTCAAAAGTTTATTTATTGCTCGTAATAAATAAACCTGGGGGGAAAATGTTATCCAAAAAACTGGCATTGATGACGTGGCAAGTGATTCCTGGATACGTGGTTGACATCTGGAGGGGTTCTGCTAGTGTATCGACCAGAAGGCACATTATAGGCAGCAGGCGGCCCAGTCTTTCCTGCGACCAGTCTGGTCGATGGTTCCGCATATAGCGTGATATTCCAATAAAGATCTTTGTAAATCCCGAATTTAACTCACACAATCTCCTGAATATCCGATTATTCAGGAGAGAATATCTGTAACAATCTCATGTAATCCCCCTTGCACCTATAAATAGAGAAAGATAGCTCAAGGAAGGGACTTTTGGCTTTTGAATCATTTGAGACGAGAGTAATCCTACTAGAAATATTGTATTGTTCTTCAGAGGTTAGTGAAACTCATTGAACCCTAGTTCTTTGATCACTCCTTCGACTCTCACATCAATAACAATCTAAGTGGATGTAGGTCATTACCAGATCTTGGGGCCGAACTACTATAAAATCATTGTGTTCTTATTATTTTTGTCATTCGATTCTTTTCAACGCATTCATTCACATCAAGCATATTCTGACTCCGTGTCAGTTGGCCAAAATCTGGGTCAACAAATATAAATATAGTAATTTAAAATAATGTGTAACTAAATTTATACTAATTAGTTACATGTAACTATATTTTTTAAATTAATTAATAAAATAAATAAAAAAATAAAATGAATTAAAAATATTACTATTATTATTTTAATCCATAAAATGAATAAAAAAAATAGATTATAGGAGAAAATATAAATGGCACTTTAAAGAGATTTTAGAATGTCACATAAACTCCTTGAAGTTCTCCTTTATATAGATATTGAATTTGAAAAATAAAACAATAAAAAGATTATCATGAATTGGAAAATCTTCAAAATAAATGTGAATTGATATATGGTTGATTTATTATAATAATAATTATTAAATTAGTTATGAATAAATATTGAAATAAAAGTTACGGAATACGTACGTATTGCCGTTATTGATCATTTTAGATATTTTGTTGTATTTAATTATTTAATAAATAATCCCTATTTCTATTAGTTTCATATGCTAAAATCTATATATCTATATCTGTATATATAATATTGTTACACCCAGATTTCGAGACAAGAGGTTATGGCCCCGAAAACTGGGCTCGTCAGGTGTGAGCTCGAAACGTATGAAAACATCTTTTGGTCGAGCTGTAAAATCTCTGAAGTAAAACTATGACCTCGAAGATGTTAACCTCGGGATATTTTCTGAGTTCGAATGGCATGACACTGGGATACATCTGTTACCATTTGCCTTCAGATAAAACAGATCGAGCTTGGGAAGTGCAAGCTCGGGCGTGATAACTTTAACAGTGTCTATCTACTTCGAGCATGTCCTGAAGTTGGGTGACAAGTTCGTAATAGTTCCATAAGTCTTGACAGTCACAACACCGATTGCTGATCTTGAAGACCTGATGAGTCACCTGGGATAGCCCATTACGTGTGAACATATTTATTGTTGTGTAATCCCAGTAGTTAAGGGATACTATTTAGTATGTTATCTGTTCCCGATTCTTATGGGACGTTTCCATGTATATAGGTTATATTGTAGTTAATGTCATTATTTGAATTGATATATAGAATATCTTCCCAAAATATATGGGAATGAACTCTATAACCCTCCCTATAAATAGAGGAGGAATGACCACTTGTAGAGAATGGATTTCTGATTTTTTGGAGAGAAAGTTCTGGGTAATTCATCTCTAAAGAATTTCTAAAAAATTCTAAAGTCTTCATAACATAGACTCATGGACTAGGCAGAATTAACTGCTGAACCACGTAAAAATCTTCTTGTTTTTCTTCATTATTCGTTCGCTTCATAGTTTACATTGTTTAATTTCTCTACAATTTAAGTTGACGAAAAATGGCGTCAATAGTTTGGTGCTTTCACTGAGAGCATTAAGCAATATGTGCATGAGTTTATTCAGTCGAAGAAGCCTCCCTGAATCAACTATGGCCACGAATGATCCCAATGTTCCTGAGGAGGAAATCTTAGAGGAAGCTGACTACCCCCGACGTGCTGGAAAGCAATCCATGATGAATTCGGACCCTGATGAGAGGAGTGGGTCCTCTGACTCCCGAGGACCATCGGCACCACCGGCCCCCAGGGACGACGGGACATGTACTACATCTCTTAACGATATGTCCCTATTGTAGAGCTTGAAAATCATCAACTGCAAAAGCAGTTGGCGGAGGCCAAGAAACGTAACGAGGAGTTGGCCAGATTGGCTGCCGAGGCGCAGGCGGCTCAGCCCCACCTCCGACAGAGGCCCAAACTCCACCTCCATGAGATGTTCATGTTCCACCGCACAGGCCTCGTGGGTGACCTCGCAAAAATGCTGCCACCCGAAGGACAGAGCAACCTTCGCCACCTGCGGAACAGCCTACTCCCTCAAGGCCCCGGAGAAGTACCCGGGCTGGAGCTCCTGCCAACTCAACTGCAGAGGTACCGGCCGAGATAGGGAAAAATCGAGCCCCCACGGAGGTTCGGACCCAAAATCATGGTAACACGCAGAACATTCCTGAACTAGCTCAAGCAAACTCGGGACCTTCGAGGCCCCATAATGGATGGCAGTCACCATCACCCATAAGGCACCCACCATCGCGGATAAGGTATCCCTCACCAACTCGGAGAAACACGCAACCGAATCGGGGTGATAGGGAAAGGCGAGCTGGGCACAAACATGGGAATAGGGATACTGCTAGGGAGCATAGAGATACCCAACCCACGAGAAGCCAAATGTCTTTGTCTCATACTATTGAGACGAGGCAACCAGAAAGGAACCCATCTCGAAACAACCGAGCAACGAGCATGTCAGTGAAGGCTCGGGAGACACGAGATCGGTCAGTATGTATGACCAAGGATGCAGAAATACTGGGAATCGAAGGGATCACCCAGATTCACGAGAACACCTAATCCAAAATCGGGGTAATGATAACCTTTCGAACCCAGACTTGAGGGATCACCTTAATGGACGCAAGAATCCTATGCGAAGGCGCGGAGCTGGAATTGTGATCAACGATAACCAGTTTCAAGTCAAACCCCCCGTGGATCCAATCCAAGAAAGAATTGAACAACTGGAAAGAGCGTTCAGGCTCTTACAAAATGAACGAGGTCGGGATCGGGATGAAGAGTTTGACGAGGAACTCGAGCCCTTCACCCCCCCATATTTCCAACACCCCATTTCCTCAAGGATTCTGAATTCCTCATGTCCCACCATTTTATGGGAATTTTGATCCATACAGTCATTTGAGTATGTTCAATACAATTATGAGAGCGAGTAATGTGGGCTACGAGCTCAGATGCATGCTATTTCCAGCCTCGCTCACAGGACCAGCAAAATTCTAGTTCGAAAAATATAAGAGGCATTCGATTACTTCTTGGGATCAATTGTCTAGAGATTTCAAGAAGCAATTCAGGGCCATGATTGGAATAAGGCCCAAGGCGTCTGCCTTGACGTAGATGTGCAGTGGAACTCGCCCGAGCTCGTGACGTAGATGACAACGGCCATTTAATGGTTGTCCGAGCCAGAGTAATGCCTGGAAGCCCTCTCTAGGAAGATATGCTGTGGAATCTCATGAGGTCCTTAACCGAGTTCAATCGACGAGCTCAGAGGTTTGTTAATGTAGAATAGGCGATGTCAGCATTGAATGTGGCCTCTCAGCCCATAACTACAACAACAAACGTAAACTCTGCCTCGACCTCGGCGGATCCTACGGCCTCAAAACTCCCTATGGATAACCCTTCTAAAAGAAATAAGAATGAGGGGAATAATCCCGAGGCAGAAGGGGGAAAAAAGAAGAAAGGGGAAAGATATTTCTCCGTGTACAAAGTGTATACTGAGCTCAATGAGTCTCGGGAGAATATCTACCTGGCTAATGAAAACCAGGTCTCGTTCAGGCGTCCGGACCCCATGAGGAACCAGAAAGCGAAGAGAGACTCCAGCAAAAACTGCAGATTCCATAGAGATATCAGACATACAACTGATGAATGTAGGCAACTGAAGGACGAGATTGAAGGCCTGATCTCGATAGGGTATTTTAGGCAATATGTAAGGAACCAAAACCCCAATCAGGCTTCTACCAGCCAGAGGGTAGCTGCAGCACCGCCTGTCCAAAACAGTAACTCCCGAACAAGGGAGGACGAGCGGCCCACTCCGATTGATGGAGAAGATTTCGTAACCATCTCAGGGGGACCTCATATTGCAGGATCGGGCAGGAACGCCCAAAAACAATACGTGAATAAGCTGAAAACTAGTGACGGGTCTCCTTACGAACCTGAACCCAAGGCTCCGAAACACCAGAGGGTTGAATCTCAACCTATAACTTTTACTGAGGACGACGCGTCTCATGTGCAGTTTCCTCACAACGACCCACTGGTCATCACCCTTCAGCTCGTGAACAAGAGGGTACACCGAGTCCTGGTTAATAACGGGAGCTCAGTGAATATCCTCTATAAGACCACCTTAGAAAAGATGGGACTCATGCTTCATGACCTAAAGGCTTGTGCAACGACATTTTACGACATTTTAGGAGAAGGGATTGCCTGTATGGGATCCATCGAACTCCCTGTAACCTTGGGAGACTTCCCGATCTCGACAACCAAGATGATGGAATTCGTAGTAGTGGATCTACCATCAGCCTACAACGTACTGCTCGAGAGACCCGCCCTAGTAGGGCTGGGGAAAGTTTCGTCTATGAGGCACTTGGCCATCAAGTTCCCAACTTCTAGTGTCATCGGGACACTGAAAGGAGACCAGCTTGCAGGAAGGGAATGCTATAGCATTTCCATTAGAGGAAAGAAACAGACAATGCACAAACACTTGTCATAATTCAGAATAAGGATGGGACAGTCTTTGTGATAGACGAAGAAATTGATCCAAGAATAGAGGAAAGAGCCGACCTTGAGCCATTAGAAGAGATCGAAGAGGTCAAGCTCAAAGAAATAGACCCCCCGAAGACAGTGAAGGTGGGGAAAAACCTTCCAGAAGAAATGAAATAGCAATTAATTTGCTTTTTGAAAAAGAACCAGGATGTTTTTGCATGGTCACATTTGGACATGGTAGGGATAAATCCGAATGTGGTAAGCCACGCTCTAAATATTGACAAGAGCTTGCCCCCAAAGCAGCAAAAGCGAAGACTCCTGGATGACGACAAGAAGAAGGCTTTAAAGGAAGAGGTCGACAGGTTGAAGGAAAACCAATTCATATGAGATGCCTTCTACCCCAATTGGGTCGCCAACCCGGTGCTAGTTCCGAAACCTAACGGGACATGGAAGACCTGTATTGATTACTCATACCTCAATAAGGCCTACCCTAAGGACTGTTTCCCCCTACCTCGGATCGACCAGCTCGTAGATGCCACAGTTGGGCATGGACTTATGTCATTTATGGATGCCTATTCTAGATATAACCAGATTTCCCTGCACGCCCCAAACCAAGAGCATACGAGTTTTGTGATAGACAAAGGACTATATTTCTACAATTTCATGTCGTTCGGACTCAAGAATGCTGGAGCCACTTACCAACGACTCGTAAACATGATGTTCTCCGAACTGATAGGTAATAACATGGAAGTTTATGTTGATGATATGTTAGTTAAATCTAAACATAACAATAACCATGTGGATGACCTTGAAGAGTGCTTTGCCGTGTTACGGAGGTACGACATGAAGCTCAACCCCCAGAAGTGCTTTCTTGGAGTGTCGTCAGGGAAGTTCCTAGGTTTCATTATGAATGCCCGGGGAATAGAGGCTAATCCAGACAAGATCCAGGCTCTAATTAATATGCCCTCACCTCGAAAGCATAAGGATGTCCAAATTTTGATTGGACGGATGGCGGCGCTAAGTAGGTTTATCTCAAAGTCTACAGACCGCTATTTTCCGTTTTTCAACCTTTTGAGGGGAGACAAAAAATTCGAGTGGACAGAAGAATGCGAGCTAGCTTTTCAAGAGCTCAAGAAGCACCTCGCGGAGCCTCCCATCTTGTCAAAACCTATCACAGGAGAAGTTTTGTACCTATATCTTGCTATGACCGAGCACGCCATTAGCGATGTGCTCGTCTGAGAAGAACAGAAGGTTCAAAAACTAGTATACTATGTCAGCAAATGGTTACTGGGGGCAGAATCAAGATACCCCTTAATGGAAAAGTTGGATTTCAACCTAATTCACTCATCTCGAAAGCTCCAACCTTACTTCCAGGCGCACCCCATCCATGTGCTGACCGATCAACCACTAAGACAAGTCTTATCCAGGCGAGAAACCTCGGGCCGATTACTGAAATGGGCCATTGAACTCGGACAATTCGAGATCACCTACCATCTGAGGACAACCATAAGAGAACAGTCCCTGGCAGACTTCATAGTGGAATGCACTGGAATGACTAACGATGAAGTTATAACCCCAACCCGCGAGTTGTGGAAACTTTATGTTGATGGGTCTTCCAATGAAAATGGGTCGGGGCAGGAATAATACTGATCACCCCAACAGGATGTCAATTTCACTCTGCTTTGAGATTTGACTTTGGAGCGTCAAATAATGAGGCTGAATACAAAGCTCTACTGGCAGGACTTTGAATAGCCAAGGAACTCAAGGCTAAGGCGATACATTGCTACAGTGACTCCCGGTTGGTGGTCAACCAAATCTTAGGGGAATACCAGGCTCATGGGACGAGAATGGCTACATATTTAGAAAAAGCAAAGACAGCACTCGAGCATTTCGAATTTTACACGATAGAACAGGTTCCCCGAGAGCAAAATTCAAATGTAGATGCCTTAGCTAGGCTCGCCACATCTACCGAGGTCAACGAGCTGAACATCGTGCTAATCGAACATCTATCAACACCCAGTATAAGCGAGCCTGAACAGGAAGATGTCTGCATGATTAACTCCAAGCCAACTTGGATGACATCGATAATTAAGTACCTTGAAACTGACATTCTCCCAGAAGAACGAACCAAGGCTCGAAAACTGATGTATCAGATTCCCGGATACACTATTGTGGATGGAAGGCTATATAGAAGAGGATACTCTATGCCATTACTCCGATGTGTGACTCCACCCGAGGCTAAGAAGGTCATAGAAGAGATTCATGAAGGATTCTGTGGAGACCACACCGGGGGGCATAGCCTATTCAATAAATCATATGCCAATGGTACTTCTGGCCTACCATCAAAACAGATTCGTTTGATTACATCAAGAAATGCGATAAGTGTCAACGGTTCGCCATAATCCCTCGAGCTCCATCTTCCAAGCTAACTATGATGACCTCCCCATGGCCATTTGCGGTCTGGGGAATCGACCTCATAGGCTTGTTACCAATTGACAAAGGCAGAGTCAAGTACACAGTAGTCGCAGTAGATTACTTTACAAAGTGGATCGAGACTGAGCCTCTGGCAACAATTACCTCGAAAAAAGTCTTGGACTTCGTGGTAAAGAACATCATCTGCTGATATGGGATGCCAAGGAAGATAGTGTCCGATAATGGAACTCAATTCGATAGCGACTTGTTTACAAACTTTTGCGAGAAAAATGGGATAATAAAAAATTTCTCCTTCGTGGCCCATCCCCAAGCAAATGGCCAAGTCGAGGCTGTAAATAAAACCCTGAAGAGTTCTCTGAAGAAAAAGTTGGAAGAAGCTAAAGGGAAATGGCTCGAAAAGTTGCCCCAAGTTTTGTGGGCATATCGAACCACGGCCCGTACTTCAACGGGACATACCCGTTTTTCTCTGGCATATGGATGCGAGGCTATGCTGCCAATCGAGGTCGAAATACCCACCATTCGAACCCATGCTTATGATCAAGCCTCGAACCAATCCCAGCTCAATGTAAGTCTGGACCTGATTGAAGAAAGAATGGAGGAGGCTCAACTAAAAAATGTTGTATACCAGGAGTGAGCTACCCGGTATTTCAATAAGAGGGTTCGACATAGAACATTCGGTGTGGGCGATTTGGTGCTGAGGCATGTGTTCTTGGCTACACGGGACCCAGCTGCTGGCGTGCTCGGGCCTAATTGGGAAGGACCATATCACTTCGAATTGATTATCTGATCTGGCGTCTACAAATTGGCAAGATTGAACGGGGATTTGGTACCACGAGCATGGAATGGCGAACATCTGCGACCTTACTATCAATAGTATAGGAACAATGACACTTGTAACGATGCTTGTTTATCTTTGCTATGTTTTTGTTAATACATTGTTCAATTTCGAATAAACCTCGTTTTTGTTTCAATATGCTGTATTTTTTGCAAACTCTCTTGATTTAATAACCTATGGTCACACTCATAGGATATTAAGGGGGTATTAGTGGTATATATACCGTCAGCTTGAAAAAAATAAAATAGCATATACGAAAAAAATAAAAGTGTTTGGATATAACCAAATACGCGAGAAGCATAAAAATATTTGGATATAACCAAATACACGAGCTAAGATAGTTTGGACATAACCAAATTATTAAAAATAAAAGTGTTTGGATGTAACCAAATACGCGAGCTAAGATAGTTTGGACATAACCAAATTATTAAAAATAAAAGTGTTTGGATATAACCAGATGCGTGTGTTTGGATATAACCAGATGTGCGAGCTAAGAAAGTTTGGACATAACCAAATTATTAAAAATAAAAGTATTTGGATATAACTAAATGCGCGAGGTAAAGTAATTTGGATAAAACCAAATACGCGACCTAAGACATAACTAAAAGTGTATGGACTACGAACTAAAAACACGACTTGAATAAGTTTGGAACAAACCAGCTAAAACTAATCGACAGTAAGTTGGAACATAAATGAACCTACTTCAAGTTGAGTTGAGATCGAGGCTTGAATATCTTGCAAAAAGATAGTTTCGACCTCATAACCATGGGAAGCTATCCAAGGACGAGGAAAAGTAACTAAAAAAGCAAGATATAACTAAATCACCTACGTTACACGCCATATAAGTACTTTTGGGTGTGGGTGCATGGTAAAAGTAAGTTTCGACCTTGACAAACAACAAGATCGAATACGGATACATCGAGTAAACTATGCATGAATACATCAAAGCTCGAACTTAAAATCCACCACATGTTTGTATAAATAAACAGACATAAAAACTCTTTAATATAAATTGCTTGAGATATTTCATCTTAGGAAATGTAAAGCAATATTAAAGTAAAGTAAAAAATGGTATCATAAATATTGTGAACAAAAGAAAAAATAGCTCTTAAACGAGCTATAAATTGTCTTGGCCCCAGGGGCATATTAAAAAAGAAAATAAAAGCTATTACAAAAAGATTCAAAGGGACACAGCCCCAGGTCGAGACTTAGGAGGGAGGAGCATCCTCCTTAGCCTTCTCAGCATCCTCCTTGGCTCTCTCTGCCTTGTCCCGAGCAGCGTCCTCCACGTCGAGCCGAGCCTGCCACTTGGGCATGAGTTCTGCCTCGAAGGAGCCTAGGAAGCTAGTATCGAGATCGGCATTACTGGCCCAGATCCTATACATGGCCAAGTCGACCGCCCGATCCTTCTTCTCGTTAAACTCTGCAAGGAGACGAGCCTTTTTGCCCTCCATTATCTTGAAAGTGGTTGCCTTCTCCTCCTCAAGCTTGGCATTGATCCTCTCAAGCTCCGTGAGCTGGGCATTCACCTTCTCAAGCTCAGCTATCTTTGCCTTTATTTGTTTAGCTTCAGCCTCCATCTTTGCATTTGCGGCCTTGAGCTCGTCAGTAAGCTTGAGTTGGAGATCCTTCGACTCCTGGGCATAAAACATGCTTGAATGGACCTCATTGTTCAACTTATAATTAAGCTGAGCAGAGACAGCAAGAGCCTGACACACGAAGAAATCAAATTAGAACATACACTAAGTACAAGTACAACTAATAATAAGATGAGGGAAGTTACCGCAGCAGTGAGCTCGATACTCTTGTCATAAAGTGTATTGCAGTCCCGAGCATTGTTCAAAAACTGCCACTGAGGTGCGTCAAAGCCACCAAAGCTCTGGCCCACTCGGGACAGAATGTCCAAGCCAAGTGTAGCCCCATGGGGCCCGGCAGCATTGTCTATTACATACTCATCGACGTGAGTAGAAATCGACAACATGCATGTTGTGGAGACTGAGGGCTTTTTCGGGGGTGGGCCAAGTGTTGAGTGAACCATGATCGAAGGAGGTTGGAGCTCGGCCGTAGTGGATGCTTCGACCTGAGGAGTCAGATCCACAGCTGGGCTCGTAACAGTTGGAGCTGGTGGAGGAGGAGTCTTCTCAATCCTCTTAAGGACCTTGGCAGGTCGATCTGACTTTCGCGAGCCCCTTGGGCGCTTACTCCTCTGGGCCCCCTCGCCACTGGTGAGCATGGTGTCAAGGTTGGAGTCCATAGCACCTTCATAATTACACCACATTATAAGATATTCCAAGACAAAAAAGTTAGCATGATGCAGACAGACAAGGAATAAAAAGACAAGTAGAGAGAAACCTAACTGGAACTCTCCCCCATGCTCATACTCGACGACCACGTAATTCCCCCATCTTCAGAGGAGGCGGGGGAGTACCTTCCCTATACGTGGAAGTCAACCTCGAAAGGTCTCTATAATTATTTGTGTCATATTGAACGGCTATTCCATTCCATACCTCGTTCAAACTATACATAGTTTTATACTTCCCGAGCCAACTATCGAACCTATGAACCCTCTCATCTACCCAGGACCATACATAAAAATGGTCCCTATCATCCTTACACAAGACTAATCTGCCGGGCTTATGTTTAAGTAGTGAGGGAGACCATAAGTCTGAGCTAAGGATGACCGTACCTCGGTCGCTTGAGCTTGAGGCCTCATCATTGGCCTCGTTCCCCGATTGCGGACTCTTGTGACATCGAGCTGGGGATTGTGGCTTAGCACTTCGCCTCGGAGGAAGGCTGCCAGTTGGGAGAGGCACGAACTCCCACTTGGTATATTATTTGATGGACCAGTCGGACGTGGACTGATCCTTCTCCAGGAGGCTGCAGGCTCGAAGCATATCTTCATGAAGAAGATAGGAAAGGGAGCGCCTGCCGTAGGGAAGTTGGAGCAAAGCCTCCTTATGCTTTTTCATCTCCTTGGTGTGAGTGGGTCGACGGTAGTTGGTTGGAAAAATTAACATATTATGACTAGTGCGAGCCTAAACAAAAATTTGAGCCCAAAAGAAGAAATTTTTTATGTACTTACGGATTCGCCTGAACGAGTAGTGTCTGGAAGGAGCCAGACCATCCATCCAAAAGAAAGCCTTCTTGAAATCTGGGGGATGGTTGGGTAGATCCTCAAAGATTTTCTTCTCCTTGGGATAGCTCGAAAGGTAATAGAAGTCGTCTCCTCCCCGAGCTTGGGAGGGATTTCTTTTCAAACAAAAGAGATACAGGATCTCCTTTGGTGAAGGTCCTTCCCACTTTAGCTAGTTGTAAAGTGACCTCAGGGCAGACAAAACCCTATACAAATTTGTGTTGAGCTGGAAAGGGGCGAGCCCAACAAAGTCTAAAAAGTCCTTGAAAAAGGACTTCAAGGGCAATAGAGCCCCTGCCCTCATGTGTTCCTGGCTCCAGGATGCGTACTTCAACTTGTTGTCGGGGTTTCCATCTCCCGGGGCACGGCAACTTCGCTCATGGGAGATCAAAGCTTGACACCTCAGCGAGCCCGATAATCCAATGTTGTGGAGGGCCAAGATGTCGGAGATCTTACCTAATCAAGAAATCGAGCTCCAGTAGTGCTCGACCTCGAAGAACTCTCTCTTCGAGGTGGGAATGGAGGTTGACTTCGGGTAGAAGGGGGTTTGATGGTTCTCCCATCAGTGAAAATTGAAGGTCCCCCAGCTTGAAGGCGATTGTCACTCTAAGAGTGGGATCGATGGGAATTGGTCTGAGCTCGGGGTCTGGATCTGGGTATATGGCGACCCTAAGTCTCTTCCTTTTCCCCTCCCCGACCTCGTCGATTTGACGTCGAAAGTGATCTCCGGTGTCTTCTTGCTCGCGCCTTAGTTGGTGCTCCCGAATCAGACGCTGGTTCCGGGTGAAAGGTGACTCCGGGCTCGGAGCCTTCGGTGAGTAAGGAATTGCGAGCTTTGACCCCCACCGCTTTCCAAGTTCTACAACATCTAGCAAGAGAGCAAAATGGTGAGGATCAGGCGAACAAGAAGTTAAGAATGAAAATCAGGATGATCTAAGCTCGAATGATCGAGGCTGCCAGGCAAACTCGATCCAAAGGATGAGGCCAGTCTCTGAGCATGTATTCCACGGAGAGGAAGAAAGGTGGATTTATTTTTCAAGATCCCGATATTTCAGGGAAAAAAGTTGGCGTTTACTCAATAAGTAATATTTTTGGGGAACGTGCAATTTAAAAACCCTAATTTTGTACCCAATATCTTGGTGTACAAGATATGTCATCCAAAATTCAAAAATTCAGTAAAAGAACCATATTTGGGTCTTTTACACAGAATCTGGGTTTGGAACCTATGGTATTAGAACTTAAGACTAATATTTATCAGCTAAAATAGTCTAGTATACAAAACTAGTGAGTGAACCCACAGTGCAACAATGTAAACATGCATGAAAACAATGTATATGAAGCTATGAACAGAAACTTACACAATGTAATCGGCGAAAACAGAGAGGTTGATGACCGAATAAGCAGTTGCAAAGACGATCTCACGGAATCAAAGAGGCCAACATTGCTTTGTCTTCTTGGCTTGAAGAACATGCAAGAACTAGTAAAGAATTTTCTGGTTTTTTCTTCTCTCTGAAAGCTTGAACGTGAAAGTAAAAAGGGGAAGACGAATGGGAATATATTTATAGACCCCTGGGAGTGTAAAAAGTCGAATTAATCTGAGCCATTGGCCAGATTCCGTATCAGATCCGACGGCCAGGGACCTATGAAATGAAATTACCATAAAGATTGGCAGGCGAACGAACGTGGGCAGGGTTCCAAGGCACTCAAGTGCTTAGATTGGTCAATGCCCGGTTGACGCGTGTCTACACTCGAGTGTTTTTTATGGTACAGTTTCCAAGAGGAGCAGTTCAAAAGTTTCCTTCTCATAGGATTCGAACTGATACTTTTGAGGGGGCAAAATGTTACACTCAGATTTCGAGACAAGAGGTTATGGCCCCGAAAACTGGGCTCGTCAGGTGTGAGCTCGAAATGTATGGAAACATCTTTTGGTCCAGTTGTCAAATCTCTGAAGTAAAACTACGACCTCAAAGATGTGTAACCTCGGGATATTTTCTGAGTTCGAATGGCACGACACTGGGATACATCTGTTATCATTTGCCTTCAGATAAAACAGATCGAGCTTTGGAAGTGCAAGCTCGGGTGTGATAGCTTTGACAGTATCTATCTACTTCGAGCATGTCCTGAAGTTGGGTGACAAGTTTGTAATAGTTCCATAAGTCTTAACAGTCACAACGCCGATTGCTGATCTCGAAGACCTGATGAGTCACCTGGGATAGCCCATTACGTGTGAACATATTTATTGTTGTGTAATCCCAGTATTTAAGGGATAATATTTAGTCTGTTATCTAATCCCGATTCTTATGGGACGTTTCCATGTATATAGGAGATATTGCAGTTAATGTCATTATTTGAATTGATATATAGAATATCTTCCCGAAATATGTGGGAATGAACTTTGTAACCCTCCCTATAAATAGAGGAGGAATGGGCACTAGTAAAGGATGGATTTCTGATTTTCTCGAGAGAAAGTTCTGGGTAATTCATCTCTAAAGAATTTCCAAAAAACTCTAAAGTCTTAATAACATAGACTCCTGGACTAGGCAGAATTAACTACTGAACCACGTAAAAATGTTCTTGTTTTTCTTCATTATTCATTCGCTTCATAGTTTACATTGTTTAATTGCTCTACGATTTAAGTTGACGAAAAACGGCGTCAACATAAATAAATATAGTAATTAAACTAATGTGTAACCAAATTTATACTAATTAGTTACATGTAACTATATTTTTTAAATTAATTAATAAAAAAATAGAAAGAATTGAAAAAATTACTATTATTATGTTAATCAATAAAATGAATAAAAAATTAGATTAAAGGAGAAAATAAAAATGACACTTTAAAGAGATTTTAGAATGTCACATAAACGCTTTGAAGCTCTCCTTTATATAGATATATAATTTTGAATTTGAAAAATAAAACAATAAAAAGATTATCATGAATTGGAAAATCTTCAAGATAAATGTGAATTTATATATGGTTGATTTATTATAACAATTATTATCAAATTAGTTATTAATAAATATTAAAATAAAAGTTACAGAAGATGTATTGCCGTTATTGATAATTTTAGATATTTTATTTTTTTAATTATTTAATAAATAATCACTATATCTATTAGTTTCAAATGCTAAAATTTATATATGTATAACTATATAAATATAGTAATTTAAACTAATGTGTAACTAAATTTAAACTAATTAGTTACATGTAATTACATTTTTTAAAAAATTAATTAATAAAATGAATTAAAAAAATTACTATTATTATGTGTGTTGACTGTGAATTTAGCCAACGACGTGAGAACGTCAACTACGACAACCTTCAAGAGAATTATAAACGACAACAGACAGTTTTTTATGAACTAAAGTAAATAACACGAGGTTTTTATAGTGGTTCAGCCCCGATGATCGGTAATAGCCTAATCCACTTAGAGATTTTATTACTGTATTTGCACTCAAGATCAGATGAACCGTGTCAACTGAGTTTCTTCAGTGTGAGATATTCTAGAACGCAAAAATGGGTTTATCTCAAGAACAACACACTTTCTCTCTCTAGAATACAGATTCACTCTTGATTTTGCCAAAAAGTCCTTTTACGATCGTCCCAAGTCCCTATTTATAGACCTGGGTTCTCAACTGATATCCCCTTTTAATAGGGATATTCTATTATTTACCTAATATTTATATTACAAAATAAACATTCAAAATATAACTGATCCCTAATTTCGAGTGAGGATTGAGTGATTCCCGGATGCTTGGACCGATTCTCACTGAAGTAGTTTTGGGCAGTTTGACGTAGCTTCTCATGCATGTTGGCTATTCTTCAAGCTTTACGTAGGTCAAAGGTGGCATACGCATGGCTATCCTTGGACCAAAGGCCAACTACACTCGAGTTATACTCCTCCATTGTGTCCGATCGGACACAATGGTTGTCTTCTTTGGCTTAAGGTGGTTCAAACCACCTTATTTGACTCCTTCAATCAAGGTCCAAAATGACCTTACACTTTGCTCCTCGGACCAACATGGTCCGAGCCATCTTCTTCCTAGCATATCTTCGGACCAACATGGTCCGAGCGCTCTTGCAGGTGTCTTGCGCGATCGGGGGAGGTCATGTGCGATCGGGGGAGGTCTTACGCGATCGGGCATAATGCCCCTTGGACCTAAATGGTCCAAGCCTCCTTTGCTTAACCAAGGTCCGATCGGACCTTGGTCCTCTCTCTTCGGACCTAGGTGGTCTGAGCCACCACCTTTCCTTGATCAAAATGGTCCAAGGTACTCATAAGTACCACGTCCGATCGGGCACACATCCTTCTCCTTGGGCCAACAAGGTTCGAACCTCTTCGCTCAACCAAATGCTCGATCGGGCATTAGACTTTTCTCCTCGGACCAAGGTGGTCCGAGCCACCATCTACTTCTCCTTGACTTGAATGGTCCAAGGTACCTCCTATGTGTATGTTCGATCGGTCATAGTCACCCCTTTGGACCAAAATGGTCCAAAGTATCCACACGCATCATGTCCGATCGGACACCACCATTTCTACTCACCTCATTCAAGCCCAAGTTCACTTCTTCCATATCATACCCGATCGGCCACTATGTGGCTTTCCCCTTGAGTAAAACTTGAGCCTTATTCTTTTTGAACTTATTCGAACCAAGCTTAACAAGAGGTCTCCTAAGCTTAGGTCCGGTCGGACCTACTGCTTTTATATCTTGAACCAAAATTCATACCTCCCTTTCACTTTCTTGGTCTTGGCACCAATTTAATTATATGGGTCTTTAAACTGAGGTCTGAGCCAAGCAACCCCCAGTCTAAATACTCTCTTCGATTGGGCGTATTTGGCTTGACCCTCTGTCCCATTCCTTAACTAATGTATTAGGCTATTACTAAGCCAGATCTCCCTACTAACTCATGCCACGTGTCCATTTCACCGCCACGTCATTCTTTCCAAATTTTTGGGATAACATTTGCCCCCCAAGTTTATTATATGATTTATTCACGTAATAAACTTTTCCTTCAGCTGACGCCATTATGAAAAATAATAACTGTTCATCTTCATGCAGCAGACCCACGATCACTTGCAAAAATCCACCCAAGATCGTGGGGAGAAAAATTGTCCCTGAATATCAAAGGTCCAAAAGTAAATGAAAAACCCACTTTTTTCCCTTCAAATATCCCCACTTTACATTCTCTTCTTCACACATAAAAAAAAATATATTCTAAAAACCCTTCATCTTCTCCCTTGGCCGAAACCCTCTCAAGGACTCCCTCCTCTTGCCGACTTTACAATCTTCAAGGGGAGCTCCTCATCTTCAAGCATCCTCCAAGCAAAATCAAAGCTCTCCAACCTTGGGTAAGTCTTCTTCTCCATGCCTCTTAGATTGCTACATTTTCTTTTCTAAAAAAATGCCATGGCCGAATATGCTTGTCCCTTGGATGTTCTTGAAGTTCTTGAATATGTCTTGTTCAATGTGTTTGCTCATTGCCTTGATGAGGTTTGTGGCATGGGTAACCCGAATTTTCCCTTAAGCTTTTAGGAATTTCAAAACATTTTTGGTATTTTGACATAAACATGAATATGGGTTTTGAGGGTTTTGATGGTGTAATGGGTTTTTAAGAACATGAAGAAAACCTTTCATTTATATGTTTTGATCTTGTTTTTTGTTTATGTAAATGATGGAATGTGTTTAGACTAGGGATTTTTAGGGCTTTGCCCATTTGGTTTGGATTCGGGGTAGGCAAAGTATGCCATTTAGGGACCATTTTGTACATGGTTTTTGCCCAGAAATTCTGGGCATAAGCGTGTGGTCCGATCGGACCACACTTTGTCCTCATGGTGAACCCATGTTCGATCGGGGATGATGAACCATGGTTCAAGCTTGAGGCGTGTATCTCTTCTGAACGAGATGAGACAACCACCTCCGATCGGGCCTTGAAAAGTTTCAGATAAATGTGTGGTCCGATCGGACCACACGCTCCTTCCTTCGCTTTTAAGTGCCCAAGTCTTTATCAGTCAATTCCGAACCTCCCTAGACACCCATGCCCGATCGAACCTGACTTGTTGCTGCTGGTGGCTAGGAGTTTTGGAGGCACGAGGCACACCAGGCGGATTCTCAGACCCTGGGTGCACATCTTCTCCTCGGGCACGCTACGCCCGATCGGACGTCCTAGGGACTTCGCGTGAGGCTCGTGCGGTGGCGAGGCAGGACGTCTCCTGGCCAGAATGTGTCTGATCGGACCAGTTTTATTTTGTTCTGGGCGTGTGTGGATATATGGTTCCTCCCATCTGCTCTGAACACCCCTTTGGTAATGAGTATCCAACACATTTTGGCAGTCGATCGACTGCAATATGCTAAGTTATCCCCTAGAGTAAGCACACGGTCCGATCAGACCATTTTCAATTTTCCTTGGTTTATACACCTTTGTGGTCATGTCCACTTAGTGCCTCTAGGCATCCGATCGGAGGTATAAAACCATTCCTTTGAGCCTAAAATGTGGTCCGATCGGACCACACCTAACTCCTTAGACCTTGGCTTCTTTTCCTTCCAAATGTATAACCAACCTCTGTATGTTACTACACACATAAGGAACTTAGCCTTATAGGAAAATCCCAAAAATGCCTCCTTCTATAAGCTTTAATAAGTTCAATACTTTAAGTACTTTTAGGCACTTTTGAGCATTAAAATTATATTTTTCCATATGTGTTATATTTTTATAACTTGGACAAAATTTTCCAAGTATATAAATAATTCTTATTTTTGATGAATTTTTTCTGTATGGTTACTCACCTCCCCATTTTTTATTCATTTTTGTAGATGAATCGCTCTGACTATAGGGGAGGTGACAATCATACGAACTCCGAATCATCCGCCCCGCAAACAATCGAGACTCCCTTGAATAGCGATTCCTCACCAGGCTCGTCTACTGGTTACACTCCAGAGGACCGTCTTCGCCACTTCAAGCAGATCCTCCCTCGCTCAGCCTTATATCTTCTTCACGAGGAACAATTTCTTCGACAGGCTTCTCAGTCGACGATGAGGGTGAAGCAATCTAACAGGCTCCCTCAGGAACACGATCCGCAGGTTGCCCGCAGAGCAGTACAGAAGGTGGCAAAGCGCAATCAAACCTGCACTACCACAGCTTCAAGAAAGCCTTCTCTGAAATTTGCTACTGCGATCCAGGATTTGGCTGTTCAGAAGCCACGTGATGAGGGAGAAGAAGAACCCTCCTGGTTCGTTGCCGAAGCCTCAAAACTTAATCCCGCTCTGTTCCAGAAACACATTGAAGCTTTAGGCTTGAGTGGGGCAAACGTGACGTGTCCGGGCTCGCATCAAAGAGCCAATAGGCCCGGTGGAAGGTACTGTGCCTGGTCCAGGCACCATGTACAAGCTGGAGCAACACTCCCGCTGCACATCTATTTCCGGTCCGTAGCAGACTACTTCAACATCTCCCCATTTCAGATCACGCCGAATGGGATACAGGCACTCTCTGCGCTGTATATTCTTTATTTTCTGAATGGTTGGGACGAGCCCACCCCTCATGAGGTGCATTACCTGTTTGATCTTCGGACCAACCCTTCTCACAACAACTCAGGTTTCTTCCATTTCTATCACAGGCATAGGGGGGTTACATATCTCAATGGCATCTCCCATAAGTCAAACGCCGGGAAATATCATAAGGAATACTTCCTCACATTGGATATTGAGGCCAACAACTTGGCTTTTACGCGCTCGGGTCCGTTTGAGCGACCATTGCCTACTGAAGGGATGTTTAGGCGGGCCAAGAAATTGGCTAACATGAGTCTTAAAGAGAAGGATGTAAAAAAGTTGGTCATGCTGGACCTTCTTCAGATGGTGAGTCTGGTGCCATGTGAGCAGGATCTGGTGGTGGAAAGTACCACCGGGGAGAACGACACGCCTGGTCGGTCTACCGAGGGCACAGAGCAAATGACTGATCGGCATTCTCCTGGGCCTTCTCCGCTTTCCCGTAGACCTGGCGACTTAGTCATTAGAGAGCCTGATCCTCAGCGTAGATCTACTATTCCCGCTCAACCTGGGAAAGGAAAAGCTATCCAGGTTGAAGGGGAACTTAGCTCATCCTCGGACGACGAGGATGAGTTCCTTGATCAGATCTTCAACGCAGGTAACACATGCTTAGTGAAAATAGGCATATTTTTTATAATTGGTAATTAGAGAGTATCACAATTGTAGTATACACTTGCATATGTTTCATTATGTTTATTTCTCTAACAATCTTGTTTTTTCATCCTTGGCAGATTCAGACATGTTCAGAGATTGCGTTGCTTCAAAGAGGAAAACTGGTGATGGAAGTGGCTCTATGCCTCCACAGAAGATTCAGAAGGTAGTACCGCCAAGTCAAGGGAGGCAACCTGGGGGACCGACTACACTTCCGCCACTGACCCCCTCTTCCTTTCCTCCTTCTGCGAGCCTAACTCCTACTCACCAGGGTAGTTCGAGTGAGCTCTTTCGTGCTGTTAGCGACCTGGGCAAGGGGCTTCTTGAGGATATTGGCCGTGATGCATCGACGCTTCAAAGCCTAGACTCCTACCCTCGACTTAGTGTCGAAGTTGTCTTGAAGAGAGGACTCGCTCAATTGATGAAGGTAAGCATTTTTCCTCGAGATACTTTGTTATTAGTATTTTTACTTGTATTAACTTTTTGTCTTCCATGCAGTCACTTGTCACCATTGGTCATGCTCAGCTTCGAGCCGTGGATTACAAGGAGCTGATCAAGGTGCAGGACGATCAACTGGTGGAGGCCAGGTCCAAGCTGGAGCAAGCAGAGAGAACTATAGCTGAACGGGACGAGTCTCTCAAAAAGCAGGCTCAAAACAATGCTTCCTTGACAACTCAATTGGAGAAGCAATCCCTTGATATTAAAGAGTTAGTTCGAGACAATGAGAGGTTGATTAGCGAGAACGAAGAGCTGAAGCAAGAAAAAGAGCTTGACTTGATTCGCTTTGAGGAGGCCAGTTTTGACTGCTTCTATAAGGTCTGGAAGCTGAACAAGCCTCTTAATCTTGATTGTTTCCCCAAGGAGGCCCAAGCAGAGGATCTTGCCAGATGTGAAGCAAGAGCCGCTGAAGAAGCTGCCAACCCTCCTGCACTCGCCCCAACCTGCTCTGCTATATCATTTCGAGCGAGAGGAGCAGCTGATGCAGAGGAGGGAGTCGATCAACCCTCTAGAGGAGCTCGCCTGTGACTCCCTCTCATAGTTCATCACAGTCTATTTTACTTTGTATTTTGTTGCTCGAACTAGTGAGCTATTTTGACATTTAGCACTTTACTCTTTCCTTGCTGACAATTTCAAACTTCTAAGTTTTTATTGTTCATAGCAAAGTTTTTGGATGCCTTTAATTTCACATGAGAATTTAGTTTTTTAACTTAGAAATTTTTACCATTCCATAAGTTCACACCAAATATACTTCCTCATGCACTTATTGCTCTAACTTTTTATGAGCATAAATGTCTTGTTACACGAATATCAGTTTTTAACTTAGAATTTGAAAAATTCTAAGTTACTTAAGCTTTGTAAAACAAGTTAGCTTAACGGCTATTTTAGACTCCTAAACTTACAAGTCAGCCCAAAAACAAACATATTTGCTCGTGCTCTTATTGCCTGTGTTGAAATACATACCAGTATACCCTATGTGCCCCCCAAGTGATTGAGGGTGGATAAATCCTTGATCACTTACTACTTGATCGGATTTGTTCGAGTAGGTACTACTCGTGAAACACATGAAATATACGAAAATATATCAGTAGTTGACCACTACATAAATATTATCTAAACGTTGGTCCTCCATATTATGATACCGACCAGTTGAACACTGTCCAGTACATTAGTTTTTAAAAGACCTGTTTTGTTTAAATTATTATGACAGTTGAACACTGCCCAACAAAAATAATCAACACATATGCAAAGTTTGTAGCAAGGTACGACCACAATGCGTGTGGTCTCTTTTATTACTCGTAATAATAAATGACAAAACGTATCTAACAACGAGTTCCAAACAAAATAACATTGTTCAAAATAATGCGACTGGGTAGCAAATAACCAGTTCACAAACAAAAAACTTAAATAACAAGTTAAGCACTTGATACAAAGCTACTACTCTGCAAGTAGTATTTATTGATAATATTTTCTCAAGTGCTCGCCATTCCAGTAGTTTCTGATCAGCTCCCCATTCAATCGAGCAAGCTTGTAAGTGCCGGGCGGTAAGACCTGTTCAATTTGATATGGTCCTTCACAGTTCGGTCCTAGCACACCAGCTGCTGGGTCTCTAACAAACACCTTCCTTAGGACTAAATCTCCGACCTGGAACTTTCGATCTCGCACTCTGGAATTGAAGTAGCGTGCCACTTTTTGCTGATGAGCTGCTACTCTGAGGCTTGCCTCCTCTCTTCTCTCTTCGAGGAAGTCCAATGATTCTGCCAACAACTGATGGTTCTCCTCTTGGTTGTAAACGGTCCTTCTATGAGAGGGTGGATCTATCTCCACAGGTAACATGGCTTCATACCCATACGCTAAAGAGAATGGGGTATGGCCAGTTGCCGTCCGAGCGGTAGTCCTATACGACCAAAGGACTTCTGGTAACTCATCTGCCCAAGCACCCTTAGCTTGTTCCAGGCGCTTCTTCAAAGTGTCCTTCAATGTTTTGTTCACTGCTTCAACCTGCCCATTGGCCTGAGGATGGGCCACCGAGGAGAAACTTTTGGTGATGCCATGCCGAGTGCAAAAATCGGTAAATATGTCGCTGTCAAACTGGGTGCCATTGTCAGACACTATCTTTTTAGGTAGACCATAGCGACATATTATATTTTTAACAACAAAGTCCAACACTTTCTTCGATGTAATCGTGGCTAATGGTTCGGCCTCAGTCCATTTAGTAAAATAATCTACTGCGACCACAGCGAATTGCACTCCTCCCTTTCCTTTGGGTAACTTCCCGATCAAATCAATGCCCCATACTGCAAAAGGCCACGGACTTTGCATTTGCCTCAAAAGATTTGGTGGTGCTCTGGGTACCTTAGAGAATCTTTGGCATTTGTCACATCTTTTCACATATTCCATAGAGTCTTCGTTCATAGTAGGCCAGAAAAATCCTTGCCTCAAGATCTTTTTAGATAGACTCTGCCCCCCAGCATGATCTCCACAAAACCCCTCATGCACTTCAGCTAATAAGCTCTTTGACTGGTCGGGGGTTATGCACCTGAGAAGAGGTAAGGAGTATCCTCTCCTATATAACACTCCATCCACTATGGTGTACCTAGCAGCTTGCCTCATAACTTTCCTTGCTTCATTACGACCATCTGGGAGCGTCCCATGTTCAAGGTAGGCAATGATGGGAGTCATCCAGGTGTCGACTATCGTAATCGGCATGGCCTCTTCTCTATCAATACTTGGCTCTGCCAAGTACTCTACTGGAACTATATTCAGTGTTTCGGCATCTTTCGCACTTGCAAGCTTTGCCAGAGCATCAGCATTGGAATTCTGCTCCCTTGGTACTAGCTTAATGGTATACTCCTCGAACTGGGCTAGTAAATCTTTAGTTTTGTTTAAGTATGCCACCATGCGTAGGCCCCTCGCCTGGTACTCCCCTAATACTTGATAAACCACCAATTGGGAATCACTGTTTATCTCCACCGACCGGGCACGTACATCTCTAGCCAGTCGCAAGCCTGCTAAGAGGGCCTCATACTCTGCTTCGTTATTAGAAGCATTGAATCCGAACCTCAGTGCACAATGAATTCGGTGCTTCTCTGGTGTGACTAGTATAATCCCAGCTCCTGAATGGTGCTCGTTTGACGATCCATCAACGAAAAGTTGCCAAGCAGGAACTTCTTCTTTTAACCCAGTAACACTCTCCTGTTGATTAGGGACCTCAACGATTCCGGTACATTCAGCGATGAAATCCGCCAAGGCTTGACCCTTAATAGCAGTCCTTGGTTGGTACTTGATTTCAAATTGGCCTAGCTCGACCGCCCATTTAAGTAGCCGACCAGACGACTCCGGTTTTTGCAAAACTTGGCGAAGAGGCTGGTCAGTGAGGACCTTGATGGGGTGTGCTTGGAAATATGACCTCAACTTTCGTGATGCAAGTACCAAGCAGTAAGCCAACTTCTCAATCATGGGGTATCGGGACTCCGCTCCTATCAAACGCTTGCTAACGTAATACACTGGGTGCTGCACCTTATCCTCCTCACGTACTAAAGCAGCGCTAACAGCGTGTTCCGTGACTGCTAGATATGCAAGTAGGTCCTCTCCATCAACTGGTTTAGAAAGAACAGGAGGTTGAGCCAAATGTTCCTTTATTGCCTGGAAAGCTTGTTCACACTCTGCGGTCCACTCGAACTTCTTTCCTCCTTTAAGCAGGTTAAAAAACGGGACGCACTTGTCCGTTGATTTTGAGACGAACCTGCTTAGAGCCGCAATCCGCCCAGTCAAGCTTTGCACCTCCTTTATTCTTGTGGGAGACTTCATCTCTATGAGAGCCTTGATCTTTTCAGGGTTTGCTTCTATTCCTCGGGAGTTGACAATAAACCCAAGGAATTTCCCAGAACCCACTCCAAACGAACATTTGAGGGGGTTTAATTTCATGTTATACTTCCTCAAGATTGCAAAGCAATCCTCTAAGTCTCCCACGTGCCCCCCAGCTTCTTTTGACTTCACCAGCATATCATCTACGTATACCTCCATGCTTTTGCCGATTAAGTCACGAAACATGCCATTCACCAGGCGCTGGTAGGTAGCTCCTGCATTTTTTAACCCGAAGGGCATCACTCTATAGCAATAGAGCCCTATATCCGTTCGGAAGCTGGTATGTTCTTCATCAGGAGGATGCATGCTGATTTGGTTGTATCCCGAATATGCGTCCATGAAGGACAAGGTCTCGTGACCAGAGGTTGCATCCACCAACTGGTCTATTCTTGGTAAAGGGAAACAATCCTTCGGGCATGCTTTGTTTAGATCAGTAAAATCTACACAAGTCCTCCACTTTCCATTGGGTTTAGGCACCAAGACTGGGTTTGAAACCCAAGCTGGGTAGTATGCCTCTCTAATAAACCCGTTCTCCTTCAACCGCTCTACTTCCTCCTTAAGAGCCTTTGCTCGATCCTTGTCAAGTAACCTCCTCTTCTGCTGTACCGCTGGATACCTTTCATCTACGTTGAGCACATGGCTGATCACAGTTGGTGAGATACCCACCATATCCTTGTGAGACCAGGCGAAGACATCCTGATTCCTTCGCAAGAACTCTATTAGCTGTGCTCTCACCTCAGCTTTCAATTTCTTCCCAATCTTGACCCCTCTTGTCGGGTCATTCTCATCTATAGGGACCTCTTCTAACTCCTCGGACGGTCCCACATCACTCTCATAATCCCCAAAGCGAGGATCGATATCTCTTTCCTCGCTTTGGGCAACGCCCTATTTGGTGACTTCATCACCTGATGGGGTCTTCTGCTCTTTCAAACTGGGAGTGCTCTCCTGGTCACACTCCTTCAACACCTCTTCATCGTTTACTACGACAAGACTCTGGTCTACGTCCATCTCATCCACTTCCCCTCCTTCAACACACACAATCATGTTGTTTTCCTTGGCACCTTTCTTTGCCTTAGCTATGGAGGCATTATAACACTCTCTAGCTTCCCTTTGGTCTCCTTGGACGTAGCCTACGCCAGCGCTGGTCGGGAACTTCATAGAAAGGTGCCAAATTGAAACTACCGCATGCAAGTTGGTGAGTAGTGGTCGACCAATAACCACATTGTAGGCAGACGGGCAGTCAACAATCAAAAATTCAGTCATCACGGTTTCATGCTTGGGAGCTTCCCCCGTGGTGACTGGTAACTTTATTGTTCCAGCTGGTGATAGTCCCTCTCCAGTAAACCCGTAAATGACGTGAGAGCATGGTTTCAAGTCATTGATGGATAGCTTCATTTTTTCAAAAGAGGACTTATAAATAATGTTTACGGAACTTCCCGTATCAACCAGACATCTTTTCACCTTCATGTTAGCTATTTGAACTGTCACTACGAGAGGGTCATTGTGAGGATACCTCACGTGTTTGGCATCCTCCTCAGTGAAGGTGAGGGACTCACTTTCATACCTTGGGTTCTTTGATGGTCTCTCCTCCATCGTCATAACCTCGGATGTGGACGCTGCCTCCAACTCATGACGAAGGGTGCGAGCATATCTTTCCCTCGCCTTGCTGCTATCACCCGCAAGATGTGGTCCTCCACATATTGTATCTAGTGTGAAGTCCACAGGTTCAGGTTGCAAAGGTGGGGACCGTTGTCGCTTGAACCCAGGATTATTGTTGCTTCCCTCTCCCTGGGTTTTCTCTGCCTTATATTTTTTTAGTTTCCCCGAACGGAGGAGAAACTCTATCTCATCCTTAAGGTGGTTACACTCGTTCGTGTCATGACCATAGTCTCCATGGAAACGACAGAACTTGTTCTTATCCCTCTTACTCATTTCCTTCTTGATTGGAGGGGGCCTTCGGTAAGGGACCTCCTGATGGCTGGCTAGATAGATCTCCGCTCGGGTTGCCGAAAGAGTAGTGTAGTTGGTGAATCGAGGTTCATACTTCGTAGGTTTGTCATTCGACCCAGACTTAGCTTTCTTCTCACTGCGGTGGTCAGACCCGTTATTCCCACGTTTCTTACTACCGCCTTGATCATTTCCGCTATCCTTTGGAGTATCCCCCGATCCACTTGGGTTGTTCAACCCGTTCTCTCCTTTCTCAATGGCATCGTCCAACTTCATGTACTTATCTGCACGGTCCAAGAACTGTTGTAAAGTTGAAATTGGATGGCGGTGAATGCTGTCCCACAAAGGACTTCGATAAATAATACCCGAGGAGATCGCAACCATCTTCCCTTCATCTCCAACAGCGGTAGCCCGATTGGCTTCTCTCATAAACCTCTGTATGTAGTTCTTGAGAGATTCATCTTTGCCTTGCCTAATATCCACCAAGTGGTTGGCATAAACTGGAGGGGTTCGGGCAGTGCTAAACTGCCTGCAGAACTCCTTCCTAAAGCTCTCCCAAGAGGTGATGGAGTCGGGTTTGAACTTCCAGTACCACTCTTGGGCAGTGTCTGACAAGGTGGTGGGGAAGACTCTACAGCGGTAATCGTCACTCACCCCAAGCAGCTCCATCTGATCCTCGAACTTTCCAACGTGTCTCACCGGGTCTGCCTTTTCTGTATAAACTGGCAATACAGGCGCCTTGTATTTCCTTGGTGGTTGGGCTGCTCTTATTCTAGCACAAAAAGGGCTACCACTTCTGTGGTCTACTGGATCAATAACTGGTTGTTTGGATAAACCTTGTACTGCCGCCGTCAAAGCATCAAGCTGGGCTTGGATGGCTGGGGCCACTGCTGGGGATGAACTTTCGGGACCGCTAGGTCGGGCACTCCTATCCAGCGTACCTACGTCAAGTATTTCTACTCGACTAGTAGGACGGATTGGCTCCTGCCCTTCGAACGGAGCGGTCCACCTTCTGTCATCAATGATGTCCCTTAGGTCCTTCTGAGCAGTGTTCTTTCCCAACTGGTCGAACACCGTACTCCGAGTCTTTTCGGAGGGTCTATTAGGTGGAGCGTGCTCCTTGCCATTACGCTGGTTGGGATGTCGTGGTGGCTTCCCCGTTTGAGCTGGTTGATTATCTCCCCCTCGTCGGTTATTATTCTTCTCTTTCGACTGGTTGGTGTGGTAACTGTCACCTTCATCACGCCCATGTCCATCTTTGAAGTGTGAAGTTTCCTTGCCACGAGGGGCTTTGTTGTGCCCCTGCTCAGAAGGTGTTTTCTTACTGCCAGACTTATGACTTCCTGACCTGGAAGTCTCTGATCTATGGCTCCTTGAGGGGGTCTTAGAATTCCCCCTTTGGGTAGAGGCAGTGCGTGATCGTACTCCCTCCTCCTCATGACCAGGCGGGTTACCACCACCTCTTGCTGGTCTATCAGCTTTCTTTTGACCAGCCTCTATGGTCCTTGCTTCTTGAGTGGGTATCACCCCAGGCATAGCTTGAGCATTGGCTCGGGTCAACTGCGCAGCTGCCTCCAGAGCAAGTGCAGCTTCGCGGTGTCGCCTGTCGGCCTCCTCCTGCTGTCGACGGATCTCCTCGCTCCTAGCGTCCATCTCTTGTCTCTGCTTGGCCATTTCCTCAGCGAAGGCCTCCTGCCTAGCATTGAACTGGGCCAACTCATCCTGGAACGCGCTCATGGTCTCCTGGAGCTCCTCAACTTCAGGAGCTACATCCTCAAGCACGACCCTAGGCTCATTCTCACGATCTTGAACGTTAGGATTTTCCGATCTAGCATGCTCCCTGGAGGTGCTTGCCCTCTTGGAGGCCGCGGTGGTGTTCTTAGGCGCCATATCGCTTTAGGGACTGTCTGTTTTCTCTTCAGGCTCTCAATGAAAGCACCAAAATGTTGACTGTGAATTTAGCCAACGACGTGAGAACGTCAACTACGACAACCTTCAAGAGAATTATAAACGACAACAGACAGTTTTTTATGAACTAAAGTAAATAACACGAGGTTTTTATAGTGGTTCAGCCCCGATGATCGGTAATAGCCTAATCCACTTAGAGATTTTATTACTGTATTTGCACTCAAGATCAGATGAACCGTGTCAACTGAGTTTCTTCAGTGTGAGATATTCTAGAACGCAAAAATGGGTTTATCTCAAGAACAACACACTTTCTCTCTCTAGAATACAGATTCACTCTTGATTTTGCCAAAAAGTCCTTTTACGATCGTCCCAAGTCCCTATTTATAGACCTGGGTTCTCAACTGATATCCCCTTTTAATAGGGATATTCTATTATTTACCTAATATTTATATTACAAAATAAACATTCAAAATATAACTGATCCCTAATTTCGAGTGAGGATTGAGTGATTCCCGGATGCTTGGACCGATTCTCACTGAAGTAGTTTTGGGCAGTTTGACGTAGCTTCTCATGCATGTTGGCTATTCTTCAAGCTTTACGTAGGTCAAAGGTGGCATACGCATGGCTATCCTTGGACCAAAGGCCAACTACACTCGAGTTATACTCCTCCATTGTGTCCGATCGGACACAATGGTTGTCTTCTTTGGCTTAAGGTGGTTCAAACCACCTTATTTGACTCCTTCAATCAAGGTCCAAAATGACCTTACACTTTGCTCCTCGGACCAACATGGTCCGAGCCATCTTCTTCCTAGCATATCTTCGGACCAACATGGTCCGAGCGCTCTTGCAGGTGTCTTGCGCGATCGGGGGAGGTCATGTGCGATCGGGGGAGGTCTTACGCGATCGGGCATAATGCCCCTTGGACCTAAATGGTCCAAGCCTCCTTTGCTTAACCAAGGTCCGATCGGACCTTGGTCCTCTCTCTTCGGACCTAGGTGGTCTGAGCCACCACCTTTCCTTGATCAAAATGGTCCAAGGTACTCATAAGTACCACGTCCGATCGGGCACACATCCTTCTCCTTGGGCCAACAAGGTTCGAACCTCTTCGCTCAACCAAATGCTCGATCGGGCATTAGACTTTTCTCCTCGGACCAAGGTGGTCCGAGCCACCATCTACTTCTCCTTGACTTGAATGGTCCAAGGTACCTCCTATGTGTATGTTCGATCGGTCATAGTCACCCCTTTGGACCAAAATGGTCCAAAGTATCCACACGCATCATGTCCGATCGGACACCACCATTTCTACTCACCTCATTCAAGCCCAAGTTCACTTCTTCCATATCATACCCGATCGGCCACTATGTGGCTTTCCCCTTGAGTAAAACTTGAGCCTTATTCTTTTTGAACTTATTCGAACCAAGCTTAACAAGAGGTCTCCTAAGCTTAGGTCCGGTCGGACCTACTGCTTTTATATCTTGAACCAAAATTCATACCTCCCTTTCACTTTCTTGGTCTTGGCACCAATTTAATTATATGGGTCTTTAAACTGAGGTCTGAGCCAAGCAACCCCCAGTCTAAATACTCTCTTCGATTGGGCGTATTTGGCTTGACCCTCTGTCCCATTCCTTAACTAATGTATTAGGCTATTACTAAGCCAGATCTCCCTACTAACTCATGCCACGTGTCCATTTCACCGCCACGTCATTCTTTCCAAATTTTTGGGATAACAATGTGAATCTGTGAAATGAAAAAAAAATTAGATTAAATGAGAAAATAAAAATGACACTTTAAAGAGATTTTAGAATGCCATAAACTCATTGAAGTTCTTATTTATATAGATACTAGATACAAACAACGTGCAATATGCACGTTTGCTTAGTTTTATTTATAAAATTTATTAATTATTTTTATTAAATTTATATTAATGTCATATAAATTTTGAAATAAATATCATATTTTAATTAAATAATTTATTTATTTTTGTTTATGTTTATGTTTATATTAGTTCTAGTTTTTGAATTTGGGAGTGATAACAAAAGATTATATATTATATGTTTAATATTATATTAAATATTATATGTTGATTTTAAATTTAAGTTTATTGCTAGTTTGTTAAAAAAAAATTATTGCTAATTCACGGTATATTATATTATATGTTTAATATGATATTATTAAATTAAGTTTAAGTTTAATTAAATTTTATTTAAGTTATAAAAAATATGATTTTATTATTTTTAAATAATTATCATTGTAAAATATCTCAAAAATATCATATTTTAATTTGTTTAATTATTTATTATTTTAAAATAATTATCATGGTAAAATATCTCAAAAATATCATATTTTAATTTGTTTAATTATTTATTATTTTTAAATAATTATCATTGTAAAATATCTCAAAAATATCATATTTTAATTATTTATTTTATTTTATTTAAGTTTAAGTGTTTATAAACTACTGTTAAATATTAAAATATTATGTTAAATATAATAATATTCCATTAAAGTTAACTTTAAAAAAAATAAAAAACCCGTTAAAACAAAAAATTTCCATTATCTAGATACTTATTATATAGAAGAGATATATATCCATTAACCATAGTTACTAGAGTAATCCTGATTAATGGATAAGTTTTTTTAATTAAGTAATTTCGTTTGATACTTACAATATATATAAAACTTCCGATAGATCGAGTCCTAAATCTAGAAAGAAAAAAATCTGACTTTTTATTATACAATGCAGTCGCAATAATGATGGTTTAATTAAAAGAGCAATATCCATATCTAGATTAATTCTAAATATTATCTATTTATTTGGTTGGGTTAATAAATTAAGTAGAACAACCTTATCAATTGTTACTATTAAGAGAAACCATTGTGATGAAATTATTTAAGAGAAAAAAAAAAAGAAATATTAGTTTTTGCTTTCTTGCAACGGATCATATTTGTTAAGACTATATATATAGAAAGTCAACATGTGTACATAACTTGGTCTCCACCATTGAAGATGACATTATTACATATCTTTACGTGTGAACAATACGAACACGATGGATGTACTGTAGTCGATTAAGTGCTGTTTGGCAGTCAAAATGGGTAAAGATGGTGTAGGCAAAATCCACATGCATGATCATCACATTCACATCCATCTCTTTTTTCTTAACTTTTTCATTATTACTACGATCTCTGCCGCCGTCTCCCCCAGCTTCCTCACACGAATAAATATATATAATTGCGCATGCGCACCCCACTCTCAAAAGAAAGAAAAAAGTTACTTTTATATGTATATATATGAGCACGTACGTACCATGTGTTTTGTTTTAAATTAAGTATTGTAAAAACTCATATATATATATATATATATATACCCCTTTTCCTTTCTAGTAGACATACATGGATCACGAGATCCACAATTGTGTGTCCATCATGAGGGTTACTGTACTCATCATTACTTGATGATGTGTGGTTCAAGATTAGATCAATCATCTTCACCGTTTAAGAAGTCTACCGTGGGCAATTAATTGGCTCTTCAAATCCTCACTACAACAAAATAGAGGTTTTATAACTTGAATTGAGAGACATTGGAAGTCTACAATGTCTCCCAATTGAGGAGACGTTGTTGCTAGGATCATTGTAGGTATATATCCCACGTCTCCAGGAGACGTGCCTCACTTCCCACCTCTCCCATTGGGAGACGTGGAAAGTCAACGTTTGACTTTCCACCTCTCCCATTGGGAGACGTGGGAAGTCTTCCACCTTTCCCAATGGGAGACGTTGGATGTAGTCCCATGCACATCCAACGTCTCCTACTGGGAGACGTGCCACGTGTCCCACGTCTCCCAGTGGAAGACGTTGGATGTACCCATAATCACTACCCCAACCTATTTCCAACGTCTTCCACCATTTTTAATGTCTTCTAATTGTAGCCATTAATATACACTTTCAATGTCTTACACCATTAGACATTTAAAACTACACCAATGATATCAAATTATATATCAAAGACATTGTAGGGAGTCATTGTATATCAAATTTGTTGTAAGGCCATTACAGATCATTAATGATAGTTTCATAACATATATAAGTATATTTTGTAGAAATTTTTTCATATATATGGACTTTATCAAAAAAATAAAGTAGACTATTTCAAACAGTGATAAAATAGTCTATTTTGCACCAATATTTCTTATATATATTAAAGTTTAATAAATAAGGCATATATATATATATATAGAGAGAGAGAGAGAGCTAGAGAGTGGTCTAAAAAGTTTGGTTTTACTCTAAGAAAAACAGCTGATAATTTTGATATACTAATAATTTTTTTCCTTTTATATATGTGAATTTTTGTTATGCTAATAATTTTTTTTCCTTTTATATATGTGAATTCCTTTCTATGCATTTCCATAAATAGGAACTCCACAAATTAATTTACATTTGTCACAATCACCCCCCAAAACCTTTATATAAACAAACAAACAACGTAAATAAACTTTGGGGAGTAGTAATAATGAAAGCAAAAACATTATATGATCAACAAGACTCAAACTTGGCTAATTACAGACATAACTTGAATATTGTCCAACTTATTATTAGTTTGGTGAACAGAGGAGATAGCCATGACTTGGTCACTATCACGATCAAGTATTACAGTACTTACCATCTCAGTCTCCTCAGCTTGATAAGTCCGGTGGACCCCATAGAGCATATAGAACAAAGTTATGAGAATTGTCCATATCCCGAACCTCTGGAAGGAGAGCTTCTTGAGAGTGGTCATAAGAAAGGCATTGAGGAAAATAGATAGGGCTGGAGGCCAAGGCATGTACGGCACTGCCCACCCAAAGGAAGCCACGCATGGCACCTTCACGTAGTACTGGAATAGGGCTACTATGGTGAGGTTGGAACCACCAAAAAGCAGTAGACCCCACCAGTGATATTGGTGCTGGTTTTTCCAAGAGAAAGAAAATCCCATGGCTGTCATTGAGAGGAGGAAGAGAAAGAAGAGGATTTGAGATGACGAGTTGTTTCCAATGATGACATATCGACGGTAGATGAGAGCATTGGCTACTAGGTAGAATACCACCAGCGTGCCAATGGAGATCATTTGGACCACTATGTCGAAGTCTGTGAAGAGGGCTATCGACGCTGTGCAAAATCCTATATATTTAAGAAAGTTGCAATGTATGATTATAATATGTATTTTGCCGAAGAATAATGGATGATTTAAACATGATTATATTTGTACTAATCAAGTTAAGCATTGCGATTATAACGAATGATACAAATTGGCACTCATCAACATTTACATTGAATGTACGAAGAACTAATTAATTAAACATTTTTTGTGTCTAGTATATTAATCGTAATATAATTATTGATATTGTCACCATATTATATATTGTTAACCTTTATCAAATTTGTAATGAGTATAAGTTTGATTAAGAAAATATCGATTGGTAAAGGACAATGTTTTTATCTTTTTTCATGTCAGATTCATTTAAATAAAGTAAAAGAACATCATATATAGTCAAATTTAAATATAGAATGAATGCAAAAATTAATTTGTAATATTGTTGTATGTGTATATATATACATATAAATTAAAGGTTCGAAAGAGCTGAAATAGTTAATTATATGTGAAAATAGATATCTAAAAAAGAAGCTACTATTAGCTTAAAAAGATTTAAAGATATTCAGATTTGATAAATCATTAACTAGCTAGAAGTTACATGGGTTTCTATTTGTTTCTCTCAGTTGATTTTTAGATGAATTAATATGTTTTAAGAATTGTGGTTGTTGTTTTTCCCTCTATATATATATGTACCGAAAAAACAGATTAATTAGGTCAAAATATTAAGGACAATTATTTAATAAACACATCATTAAGAAAATTGGCTTTTGGCTTTAAGCCCTCTTGTTTTATTTAATTTGAGCAAGATTATCACAAGTAAAATACAAAATAAAGAAGACCATATAAAATAATTACCCAAAAATAGTGTGGCATTCATGGGGGTGCCTGTTGAAGGGTGCACCTTGGCTAACCAGGACGGTACCAACCGAGCCCTTCCAATGACACAAAGGTACCTGGCTTGGCCTAACATGGCCACCAAAAGTGAAGCCACAATTCCCAGGCTTGCTCCTGCTCCTACAACATTCCCAGCCCAATTCCATCCGATGCTTTGAAAAGCCATTGAAAATGATGCTTTTTCTTTTATCTAGTACGTACATATTAATTCCAATTAATTATGATCCCATTTTTCATTTATATATGTCAAAACTTATGCATATGTCAGTATGTACATGTTTGAGTAGTTTAGTATACTGACCTCAACATAAGGAACCATTAGACACAAAGACAAGCTCATTAGGCAATAAATGATAGAGGTAATGACAACTGAGCCAACTATGCCAATTGGAAGGCTCTTTGAAGGGTTTTGGATCTCTTCTGCCATGGTTGAAGCTGAGTCATAGCCTATATAGCCGAAGTAGACTATTGCTGCTCCATCTACAACGCTTCTAATGCCATGAGGAGCTAATCCATCAGGCTTGACCAAGTTGTCCAAACTCCCTTTCGAAAAGCCCGCAATAATTATGAATCCAAAAAAAATCACATGAAACACGGTCATGACCAAGTTCAACATGCAACTTTCCTTTGTGCTGCCCAAATAAATATCCCCCCAAGAGACAAGAAACAAACACCGGTCACTTTCAAGATCCACTCATGATCAACCCAAATATATAAGACTATATATATATAATATTAATTATATATGTATGTCAACTATATATAGTCTCAAGGAAACGCTAAAAATTGCAAATATATTATTCATGGATTAATATAAAAAGACAACCATATATATACATAGCATTAATTAATAAAGAAAATAATATTGTGTATACTATATATATAAGGACAAAAAGATAGCTAATAGCTTGAACTAGTACTATATAATAAGTACGTGTCCACTATGAATGAAATGATGAGTACTACTAACTAATCAATTAATAATGAACATATAGATCATGGGCCATAATATATATATTTATATGATCATCAAAAGAAATGAACCTGTGGCATAGGCAGAGAGTGAGAATGAGAATAAGAGCAACAGCCGTGAAATCCAACTTATCATAGCCGGTCATTAATCCCTTTACTGCTATTCTCCAACCATCTGGCTTTTCTCCGAATGTAATCGACAGATACTCAGTGAAACTTCTTGCCACAGCAGCGTTTGACAATACATACTCCATCAATATATTTGCCCCAGCAAAATACCCCATATACTCTCCTATACACACACATATATGTCATTAATAAATTTTGAAGAAAAATAGAAAGTAATATGGCTATAAAAAGTAGTATATAAGTACCAGATAAAAGTACTGTCTTATATAGGACATATATATATATGTATGTATGTATGTATGAATATATTGTAGCTAGTACATACCAAAGGTCAATCTTAGATAACTAAAGGCACCACCAGCAACTGGGATTTGGACAGAGAACTCGGTGTAACACAAGGAAGAAAGAAGAGCAGCTATACCAGCAACGATGTAAGATATGAAGACGGCGGGGCCAGAATAGTTATTGGTAACTTGGCCGGTGGTGACAAAGACTCCGACGCCAAGCATTCCACCTACACCAAGGGCCATTAGATCATACCATTTGAGCTTCCTTTTCATGTCAGCCCCAGATCTTTCGCGCACTTGGTTCAGCTCTTGGTCAGGAGTCCAAGTAGCTAACATTCTCCTCCTGAGCCTGTGAGGTGTTTGTAAGAAAGAGTTGAAATAGTAAGAGAAGAAGATGTTAGTACTGTTTCTGGTGTTAGTAGTAGTAGTAGTAGGTGTACTATTACTAGTTTCGAAATTGGTAGCAGTACTAGTAATAGTAGTGCTAGCCATAGCAGTGAAAGAATGTGTTTTGTCTTCCATGAGAGGGATAGGTGAACTGGAGGCTGAGGGATAGGGTTTAAATATGCATTTGGATAGAGAAAGAGAAAGAGAGAGAAAGAAAGTGATAGAGGGAGCACTAGTATTGCTTGATTCTCTCTCAAAAGGATTGATCATGAAAGAACCCAAATGGGGTTTTCCTTAGCTTTATTCAAAAGTACTTATCATGACTATTATACCCTCTCTATGGCATGTCATTGTCACATATTTATATAAACATTGAGTATTCTTTTCCCTTTTCTCTTTCAATTTTTGAAATGAAAAATAAACATATTTAGTTCTATGGCATATATTATCTCATAGTCAGAAGCAACAGTTAGCTTTTTCTTAAGAGCCCCCCCAAAAAAGGGTTCTTCTGTTGTGGAAGCATGCAGACAAAAGGGAGTGGAAAAAGAAAAAGAGCAAGCCATTTTGAACTATATATACAGTACTACAACTGAACTTTATCTATTATTATTAAGAGGAATCATGTGTGTTGTAGTAGATTAATTATATTATTGTGAATAAGAATAGGACTTTGACCCAATAATCTTTTGGAATTTTCTCATAAGAAAGTTTGAAAAGAAGTGACAAGCATCCTAAACTGTACTACTTTAATTTGTTGCAAAGCAATAACTAAAGATTCTTTCAGTCTTATTAAGAATAACTCGACTTGATTCCTAAACTACAGATAATATATTTATATGTTCACACACAAATTAGAGTATATAATGTTACACATAAATGGAATAATTGTAACCACGAATAAGAACATGACTAACTTTATTAATTACCAATTAATTTTTAAGATGGACCCGTACCCGTACTTCTTGTCAACACCATATAATACAAGCTCATATACAGTTGTTAAATGTGGCCTCCTTCCAGAAACCGTCTCCACAGTAATTTGGAGCCAGCCACGTATTAGTGCATTCTGGTTAATTTTTTTTTCTTTTTCCAAAACACGATTATACAATTTTTATATACTTGATTATTAATTAAGAAGAATTATTGGATATATATATATTAACTTTGCTACAAAAATTCTGTTCGAGGTGCCAATCGTGGTTTTGGGCACTCTTGTCAAATACTGCCACCAAGAGAGAGAGAAAGCTTTGAAAAATATTTATAATCTCTGTATAGCTATTATATATTTTAATGAAATCTTTATATATAGAGACACAGCTAGCTATAGCTTGTTTATCTTTTAAGCAGAGGAGACACTTCATTTGGAGAATATTTATTGTTTTGTCCATGTATTAATCTTGATTGTATGCTTTGGTTAATATATATGTACTACATACAAAGTTTTAATGACATCCTATGTATAACGTAAGAAAGTTAGCCATTTAGATATATAAAGTTGGAAAATAAGCTAAGTATTCACCAAGTTATGTATATTGATAGTATAACTTATTTTGAGACCTTCATTCTTCTATATAATTCCAAATGATGGAACTTATATAAATATATACACACTAAATTTTGTCTCATATGCATTAAGAGATGTTCCGTTCATTCTTCACCCTAGTTAGATATTGATGAAATGGTTATTAATCATTAAAAGTCTAAGTGAATCTAAGCTAATAGTTATTAAATTGTTTAAATTTTGTTTTCAGTACGATAAATTACTTCAATTTCTTTGAAATTTTGTAGGATAACTGTTTTAATTATAAATGAACACTATTATAAAAAAAATTATGATTTAAACACTCCAAATATCATTTTTGGGAGTGTGTCGTATCGATACACTACGGTGCTATAGAGACGATCCTTATATATAATATATATTAGTATTATACTTTCTTTTCAATCACTTCACTTTTATATGTTCATATATATAATAGCTTTTAGAGACCACTTTGTTAAAACACATTATAGGTCTTCATTTTCAACCCTAGTAGTAGACTATGAACGATAGGTCTTAATTAATCTGATAGTTTCTAAATGTAATTAAATTGTGTATTTCAAAATTCTATCAAGAATCAAATCAGATACAAATGCTATTTATTGGTAATCAATATCTTAGCATATATAAGCTTGATCGAATATATCATTCATTTGCTAACATTTCTTTCTCTTAAAAATTGTCAAAAATGTGCATTCCCTCCCCAAGCTCTACCATATCAGGCCTTTTTTAAAAGGGTATATGCCTTAGCACATTTATATAGCTTCTATCCGTACTAGATTCATTTATTGGAAAAAAAATATATAACTTTGAGCCAATCCCTTTGCATTTTAGGTATAGGATTTCAAGAAGTCCTAATTGATTAGATATATATCAAGTAAATGATAATATTAAGGTTATGGGAATTTGGGTAAGTTATTAATTCGTCCAATAAGAGTTCATTATACTCAAAAAGAGAGTAGCCCAAATCTACCTTGGCTTTCTCTTCTAAAAAAAAGGGGAAAAGCTGATAGGAATCAGTTTGTGGTAGTTGTGGACGGTTATTGTTAGAATATTTTTATTAATATTATTACACACAAGTGGGTGTACACAATGGTGGTGCTGCACTAAACACACCACCACCATATGAAGATTATCTTCTAAAATAGACATAATTTCTAATTTCTTTATTCCCACATGAAAAGAAAAGACTTAGATTGAAGTAAAAAAATATCAATAAATAAATAAAAATGAAAGAATATTATCACCCTAGATATATATGAATCATATAGTAAGTAAAAAGACTCATTTTTTTAGTATCTCACGGATGCATATATATTTTTATACTTGGTAGAAGTAACGTGCAATACACGTTTGCTTAATTTAAAGTTGTAAACATTTTAAAAATTGGTTCACTATTTTTAAAATATATATATAATAGAATGAATTATAGTTGTATAGTATATATAAATATTTATCTCAATAATTTATACATATGTGACATCCAAACACAACATTGACAAAATATATATTTATATGACTACATGACATCACTACAAAAAACCTCACTTTGCGCCGGCAAAAGCCATATAGGTTTTGCCGACGCAAATTTGCACCAGCAAAGGTCTGCGACGTACCCCCGTCGCTAATTTCACTTTTGCCGACACAAAATGTAATGCGCTGGCAATGGTATCTTTTGGCGACAAAAAAATGCGCTGGGAAAAATAAGGATGCACCGGCAAAAAATTTTGTCACGTTGTTGTGGAAAACACTTTTAGCAGCGCAAAAATGCGCCGACAAAAGATGACTCTTTTAGTGGCGCGTTTTTGCGCCGAGAAAGGTGTATATATGCAATGAGGGTTGAGACTTTTGCCGACATAATTTTGTGCCGGTAAAAGTATTTTTTAAATAATTTTTTTGATTATATTACTAATTTTATTTTTAATATATTAATATTAATTAATAAATTTCGATTTTAATATATTAATAATTATTTAATTTTTTAGTAATATTATTTAATTAGAAATAAAATTAAAATTAAAATTTTATAAATAAATAAAAAAAAATATTACAACTATTAATATTTATTGTCTCCACCAAACATAAAAATATAAAAGTAGTTTAGTAAAATAAATGTCTAATAAATTAAACTTTAAATAAATATAACAAAAGTTCTATAAATGAGTACTGCCCGCCTCATCATCCCCGCCCCCGTCAGCATCATCGTCCTCGTCCGAATCCTGTTCTGGTAAGTCAACAGTAAAACCAGGAGTCATTTCACCAACCTGCTTCAACAAAGCACTGAGCAGGAGATCTTGATGCCGTTAACGACTCTCAAGTTTAGTATTATGCTTTTTTAGGTTCAGATTTTCTAGCATAATGTCCTCACTTCGCTGCAAAATGGTGTCCACTTCAGGTGGCAATTGCCCGGACATTTGAGAAGTTGACGAAGATGCTGCCCTCTTTGCGCCAATTGCCTTCAACCTAGGCAACCCCCAAACCCTCTCTTATAACGCGAGCGGGGTCCAAGGACATCCGTGACAATATCCATATCAGGCGAGAACTAACCGTCGACATTATCGCCGACACAAGAAGCAACAGATGATACAAGGGCCGTACTCTGCGATGCTCGACGCTCGATCATCTCAGTCTGCACAATAAAAAGCACATATCTCGAATTCCAATATAACATTATTTGAAAACCTAACTTATAAATTTTTAATATAACAACATATAAAATATAACTTTATTATCTATCTGCCAACATCATATCATTAATGACTGCAGACCAGTGATTGAAAAATAATGTAATTAATTTTGTTCATGTATCAGAGAGCAAGTGGGCTAAAGTAAATTTGGTCATGAAAATCCATATCTAAATCAAAATCATGAAGATGTTGTTGATATATACGGTAAGTGCAGTTAATTCCATTAATGGGGAATTCACGTCTCCAAACATATACATCAACTATATTTGCATGTTTTTTATTTAGATATAGATTTTCATGACCAAATTTACTTTAGTCCACAAGCTCCCTGATACGGGGACAACATTAGTTACATTCTTTTTTTATCTTAGTCCACAATCATTAATCATAAAAATATTGGCACATAGATTATAAAGATTTAATTGTTAAAAATTTAATTAATAATTAATAAATAATTACTAATTGACAACAACTAATTAATAATTAATATTTATTAATTATTTACTAAACTTTTTTAAAGTTAAATGATCATAAATTAGTTAAGGTTATGCAACTTACATGTTTTGTCGCCGCTACATCACTAATCCACTTATCCTTCTTCTTATGGAGGTGCTCGAATGTGTCGATCATGCTCGGGAGCTCGCCAGTAGATGGGTCCATCTAAAAAAGCAAATTATTTAAACATTGTGACATTTATAATATTTTCGTAAATGTAAGGATATAGGTTATTATAATTTACGTGATCATAAACATGGGCAACGATGGATTTGGAACCGTGTCCTCCTGGTATGGTCATTTTTGCTCGAGCTTCTTTATTTTTTTTCGATATACGCTTCAAACATAAAACAGTACTCATTAATCTAGATTGTAATTTTATAATTAAAAATTAATGTAAAATCTACGGCATACCTGCTGAGAATCAGAAGCCCAAAAATCACATAGAATTTCCCAATCAAAAGAAGTAATCGACCCAAAAGGTTTTGACTTCGCTCTCTCATTGTCCACCTCTCCTCCAACCTCTACCCAATGTTTCTTCATCGTGTGGCGCCAATCAGTCAGATGTTTTTGCATTTGTCTTACCATGGCATCGTTGATTACTGGATTGTCTTGTGGATAAATGAATTTGTCCTAAAATCACAATTAAATTTGGAATTTGTTAAAATATTATGAAGATAGACAAAATATTTAATAGTGAGTTATTAAAGGTTTAAAAAATGCTTACAAATAGCTTATTTCGAATAACTTGGATATCAGCTGGTTTTACTTGTTCCCAAGCTAGTGTAGTTGGGGGTATGGTGTTACGCAAATAACGAGCCATGGAATTGTTGAACCACTTGTCATACGTTTGAATAGCTTTTCCAATTTGTGCATCAAACTCTACTTTCAAATGACTAACTTTTTTGGTGGCCAGCTTCTTCTCGATATTGGCACCGTAATAAGCTCCCCTGCCCCTCTTGGAGCCACCACCTGTGTCATTACTTGGTTCGGCCATTCTACATTAAAATATTCATTAATTAACTAATTCAAATTATGTATGTCTGTTATTTTTTGTTATAAAATTAACATTTATTCATTATGGTATTTCCAAACCTACCCTATTCCGACCTAGTGGATCCCTTGGAGATAGTAAGGAGTCATGTACTTCTCCTCATTTTTTTAAAATGTTTCTCAAACATTTTGAAAAAATGAGGAGCAGTACATGAATACATTGGTTATCCCCAAGGCATCCACTAGGTGCATCACTATTATTTTTTGTTATAAAATTAACATTTTATTACTTATTGTCTTTCCCAACTTACCCTATTCCGACCTAGTGGATCCCTTGGAGATAGTAAGCAGTCATGTAGTAATTCTCATTTCTTCAAGTCATTTCATCAAATATCTTGAAAAAATGAGAACCAGTACATGAATACATTAATTATCCTCAAGGCATCCACTAGGTGCATCACTATTGTTTTTTGTTATTAAATTAACATTTTATTACTTATTTTCTTTCCCAACCTACCCTATTCCGACCTAGTGGATCCCTTGGAGATAGTAAGCAGACATGTTCGAATACCCATTTTTTCAAGATATTTCATCAAATATCTTGAAAAAATGAGTACCAGTACATGAATACATTGACTATCCCCAAGGCATCCAATATGTGCATGTGTACCTATATCTGATACAATCATTAATTAATGATAATAAATAAAGTTTTCATTGAATTAAATAAAAAGTTACATATATTTGTTCAAATTACATATCACTGTCCTCATCATCACTAACTACAACATCATTACGGACACCACTATCACTATCACTATTGACTAGAACATTTTCGTCATCCTCATCGTCTTCATACTTGAGCCAATGTGTCGTCTTCAAATTCAACTTCATCATTGACGTTGTACACTTTAGTGGCATTGACATCAACCCGATCATACTGAAGATTATCAAAAATTGGAAGTTCTACCCACAACTGAAATGAAGAAGAATTAACTTCTTGCAATATTGGTATATCATTTGTGGTCTCAGTATCATCAACATCGGAATTTGAGAAATCCCATACATTCCTCATAATTTATTCATTAACGAGCCTTCAATCATCCCCATTTTTCACATCTCGAAGATAATACACCAACTTCGCTTGAGATGCGAGAACGAAAGGATCATCTTTATAACATTCTTCCTTCACATATACGCTCGTAAAATTGGATTCCACATTAATTCTACTTGTATTGAACCATCTACACTTGAATAGGACAACATTGTAACCCATCAAGTAGGACAATTCAATTACTTCTTCCAGAACTCCATAGTAGTTCACTCCTTCCTCACTTGGCACCATTACACCGCAATTTTGTGTTTTAAGCTTCATATCACGACCATGAATCACAAATTTCACACCATTCACTATCATCCCTGGATATGAGAACACGGTGCCGCTTGATTTGTTTGCGAGAGCATACAATTCATTAATCACTTCATTAGGTGTTGACTCATGCAAACCGTTCACCTATCAACATTAACATTGAAAGTTAGTTTTGGATTGATTAAGTGGGGTTTCAGAAAACAATTGACTAATATACATACTCTTTCTTTGAACCATTGAGGAAAATCAACTTCTTGTTGAACTTCAAGATTTGAGCTCCCCCGTCTTCTTAATTCATCCATATGCTCACTACAAACGGACAACAATGTTATGATTTTTGTCTTTACTCGGTATATAAACCAAGCATATTTATTGAAAAAAGACTAGAAAACACACCTAAGGTACTCCTTAATTTCGGCACAATTGTTCAAGATATACCACTCAGCCTTTTGCTTTAACTACTGATTGAGGAGCATACTTGATTTCTTACCAAATGGACGACCAACAACCTTATAAATAGAATATTCCCGATTTGGTTGGAATTCAATGTGATCGTCATTCCTCTCAGGTCGATTGAATCGAGTCTCAACCCCCTAGAGGTACATTGAGCAAAAGGTTAAGGCCTTGTTGACCACGTAAACTTCTGCGATTGAACCTTCCGGACGTGCACGATTTCTTACATACTGTTTATAAACCTCCATCGAACGTTCAATGGGATACATCCACCTAAAGTGCACGGGACCGCCAAGAATTGCCTCTTTCGGAAGATGCAAAACCAAATGCACCATAATGTCGAAAAATGCTGGAGGAAATATCATTTCCAACTTGCATAAAATGGTGATAATGTCTGTCTCCATCTTCTCAAGGTCTTTCACATTCAAAGTCCGTGAACAAAGTTTTTTGAAAAAACCGCACAACTCAATAATTGGCTTCCGAACTTCAGGAACCAAAAACGACCTAATTGCGGCGGGCAACAACTGCTGAAACAACACGTGGCAATCGTGTGATTTCAGCCCAGTTATCTTGCCATCATTGACATCATTGACATTGACATTGACATTCTTCGAAAGCTTTGCAGCAAAACCGTCCGGGAATTCAACTGACTTCACAAATTCACAGAAAATTCGACGCTCCGGGACATTGAGGGTGTAACTGGTGTGCGGTTTCTTCCACTTGTTTCCCTCTTTGTGAAGGTGGAGTTTTTTCCTAATTTTCATGTCTGCTAGATCAAGTCTTGCCTTGTCAGTGTCTTTAGATTTTCCCTTTAAGTTCAACAAAGTTCCCAAGACACTGTCGCAAACATTCTTCTTAATGTGCATTACGTCCAAGTTATGCCTCAGCAATAATTCCTTCCAATAATCAAGCTCAAAAAATATGCTCTTCTTTGACCAATTAAGTTCAATCGGAGCTCTTTTGCGTTTCACACCACCAAATTCTTTGTGTTTCCCAGGATGTCTAATCTGCAAATTCTCTAATTGCTTCAACACATCATCAATGGAGAGTAATCTTTCGGTGGTGGCCTAAGTTCCTTGTTATCGTCGAATAGTGCTTGTTTTCTCCTCCATTCATGATCCATATCAAGAAACCTTCTATGGCCAATGTATGCAATTTTACTTCTAATCCCTACAGAGGGAGTTTCTTCATTACATGTGGGGCACGCCTCTTTGTGTTCCACCCAGACATCATAGCATAAGCTGGGTAGTCGTTAATGGTCCACAAGATTGTTGCACGCATATTGAACAAGGTACTATTGTATGCATCTCGTGTCTCGACACCACTCACCCATAACTCCTTCGATTGTCAAGCAAAGGTCTCATATAGACATCGATATCTTTTCCAAGTGAAGAAGAACCTGGAATTAGAATAGACAACATTAATGATTGTGGTTTCATGCACTTCCACGGTGGCAAGTTGTATGGGACAAGCATCACAGGCCACATGCTGTAAGAGTTGCTCATGTTCCCAAAAGGATTGAAACCATCTGTAGCCAATCCAAGCCTAACATTTCGAGGTTCGTCTGCGAAAGATGGGTACAACTCATCAAGGTGCTTCCACGCCTTACTGTCAGCGGGGTGCCTCATCACACCATCTTCCTTTGGCCTTTTAGAATAGTGTCATCTCATATCCTCTGCAGTATATCTGGAACTGTACAGCCTTTTCAATCTCGGCGTCAACGGAAAGTACCGCATGACCTTATGGGCCACTTTCTTCCCGTTCCCACGATTATCTTGCCAGCGACACTCACCACAAACCGGACATAATTCCAAATTCGCATTCTCCTTCCAAAACAGTGCACAGTCATGCTTGCAAGCATCGATGGACTCATATCCCAATCCAATACTCCGCAACTTTGCCTTCACCTCATAGTTAGACTTAGGTAAAATTGTTCCGTCAGGCATAGCGTCGACTAACAATTCAAGCAAACCATCAAAGTAATGATTGATGCACTTGTTAATATCTTTCAGATGCATCAACTTCACCAAGAAGTTCAACGCGGAATACTTTCGGCAACCTGGGTACAGTTCACTTGACATCTCCTTAAATAAATTGTCATACTTGTCGCGATGTTGAGGATCATCTTGGGGAGGATCATTATAGTTTCCAGTGGGAACGTCATCTTCAGTGTAAACATCCTCCAGGATATCCGCTATCTCATCTCTATCATGATCTCGTACCACAACTGGTGGTGACGGCAACGCTTCTCCATGGTAATGCCACACTTTGTAGGACTGTATGATGCTATTGTTGAATAAATGCATCGAAATTGCATTTATAGGCTGGAACTTAACATTCCCACATTTCTTGCACGGATAGAAAACCAAACCCCGATCATTCAACTAATTTTTGGCGATATCGAAGAACTCCTTAACACCATTTCTATACTCCAGAGACCAACTGTAATGCCCCAAATTTCCTAATATGGTTTAGGACCTTGATTAGGAGGCCGGGAGGGCCATAATTGCTTTATTATGCCATTTAATGATAATATGCATGTGTTAGGTGTATTAAATATGCATGTGACCCCATTTGTGATTAATTGGGTGATTTTCATATTTTGGCTATTTCGGGCATTTTTGGCATATATGTGAAATGGGCGTGGTGCTTTGTTATTATCTGGTTATGCCAGGGTTACCCAGCACAAGACGATCCTAGGAGGTAAGCTAGTGGGAATGTCACAATGGGATTTAAGCTTGACTTGGAGTAAGTCAAGGGGTATTTAGAGCATTATCGGGTTATTGGGTAATGGGAATTAATATTTGGTGATAAATTGGGAGTTAGTAAGACCAGGGGGAAATTCTGGAAGTTTTGACTATAATGTCCCCGGGGGTGTTTTCGGGACCCCGAGCATTAGGTTTTATTGGAAGCTACTTAAGCTTGAAGTAACCTTTTAAGAAATAAAAAGAACGTTATGTACGTTCTCTCTCCCTAAAGTTTCCTTTTCGTTCCCGATTGCGTTTTCGAGGATAACTTGAGTTCTAAGACTCGGAATCAAGCAAGGATCGAGGCATAGCAATCCTAAGGAGAATTAGAAGCTTATTAGCCAGAGGATTTATTTGGAAGCAACTCGATTGGAGGTAATTCAAGTTTAAGTTTTAAGTTTTTAAAAGTTTTTAAGCTTGAATTGGACTTTGTGAATCGTTGAGTTTTTAGGTTGTTTGAACCTTGGGTTTTGGTGGTTTTGGACCATTGGGAAGTTTGGGAACTTTGATTTGATGATTTGGGAATGTTTAGACATATTTTTGGGAGGTTTTAAAAGGTTAAAACGAAGGGAAAATGGCTGCCCCGAAGTTGGCCCGCGGCCCTGTTCTTGGGCGCCGCGACCCTTACTCGATGAAGCAGGTGCCTTTTCTGTCTTGCTGGGCACCGCGGCCCTTGGGTTGGGCGCCGCGGCGCTTGCTTCTGGTGGTGCTGGAGGCCGGGGCTCAGGCAAGCTTTTGAGCCCGTTTGGGTGTTTTGACCCCGGGAACATGGTTTTAGGCCTCGGGATCATTCCTACTACCTGGATTAGTGAGGATTGTTGTCTTGGAGGCTAAGTTTTAGTTCAAGGGTTGGTTTTAGAACTTGAACTCATTGGATCACCATTTGTGGTTGTGACTAGGTTAACACTAGAGGCTTGGAATCGGGATCGTGCTTGTGGCTCATTTGTTGGTAACTTGTGCTTGGACCAAAGGTAAGAAAACTGCACCCCATGTGTGACATGCATGGTTATGTTTGATGCATGTTGGATGTTTAAATGTAAACATTGATAGCATAATGAATGCTTGGAAATCTTGCCCATTTGCATATGATTATTATTGAGGCATGCTGGTTGGTTAAATGTGATGCATGTGATGCACGAGAAACATGTGATTAGGGCATGCCAGGAATGATGGATATGAGATTGGTCAGAGCTTGAGTCTCTGTGTTTGTGCATGGTTATAATTATGCTAGCAACTGTTTAGTAAGCATGTTGAATGCCCTATTCTTGGATAATTGGCATATGATACACATTGATGGCATTGCTTACCTGTGCATGGTACTGGCTAATTAGTCAGATTTGGCAAAGGTGCTAGTATCAACTGTGAAGTTGTGACTCACTAGTCAGAATTGGCAAAGGTGTTAGTATCAACTGTGAAGCCGTGACTCACTAGTCAGGTTCGGCAGTGGTACTGGGCACTGGTCACATTGTGCTAACTCACTAGTCATGACAACCCTAGTGAGTAGTGCAAGCTTTGTCGATTGGACCTAATCGACCCTCTGCATTGAATGACTCAAAGAGCATTAATGCAGGACCGACCTCAAGTTCGATGAATATAAACAAGCATTTATCTAGCCAAGGGCTAGTCATGTAGAGCCATTGCAGGAAATGGGCACTGGGCCCCTAGTGACTTGGTTGTCAGTCACTCAGTATGGTTTACTAGAACCTCAAGTGATATTCACTCGTCTGATCGGGGCTATGAGCTCTATATGATCATTTTGATCATCATATGCATGGCTTGGGCACTGAGGCCCCTAATGACTTGCTTGTTGGTCACTTAGCATGGTTTATCGGAACCTCAAGTGTTACGACACTCATCTGATTAGGATTGACTTGATAGTCCTCCAATCAGAAGGCCACGACTTCTTGTCCTGGATACCCCAGCATCTATTTGAATTCATTTGCATGCTGAATAGAGCTATGAGTGCTAGGCATGCCAGATATGATTTAATATCATGATATGACTGTTTATGAGCATATGAGTTTTCTTGCTGGGCTTCGGCTCACGGATGCTTTGTGGTGCAGGTAAAAGCAAAAGGAAGCTGGACCGTCCTTGAGTTGGAGACCTTAGGTGATGACGTGTACATATGCAGCTGCTCGACCAATACTTGGGCGAGGTTTGAAAGTGGAACTAGGGCTGAACCCTGTTTTGCCGCTTAGTACGGCCTGTTGTAAATATTCTTTTGTAATAGACTCTAAAGTTATATTTTTGGGATCCCAATGTATACAGTAAACGTTCTAGTGAAACGTTATATCTTGACCAAAGCTTTTAACCCCTAAACCGCTAATCACACTTAGTTACACGTTTATGGCCAAACGACTCGATTAGCGAGTTTAGCACTGTTTGCAACGTGCACTGTGGTGGTCCCTGGAGTTGGGGTGTTACACCAACGATTCCTCGCACTCATCTAGCTTCTGTCGCTCGCCATCTTTAAGCGAAATAATTAAGAAAATATTAATAATTGTCTTAAAATGAGGGAAACGATAGTCAAAAAATTTCATGACTGTTTGTCTCCCTAATTATCACTAACTGATAATAATATCCTATCTCTGGCAAAAATAATTATTTATAGGGATATTTGCGGCTAAAATACTCAAACTTACAACTTACTAACACTTAAATGACACGTGGCACCACATGATTGGTACACATTATTATTATTATTTTAAATAATTTTTCATAAAAAATATCATTTTATATTTTTCATTTTAAAAAAAAAATCAAATTTATTGTTTTTCAATTTAAAAGTAACAAAAAATAATTTTTTCTCATTTTTTTCAAAAAAAAAAAAAAATCAAATTTGTTGCTTTTAATCAATTATTTAAGATTAAGTAAAAAAAATATTTAATCTTAAATTATTGCTTGAATTTTAAACAAAATTACTTAATCTTTAATTGAAAAAAAGTAGACAAAATGATAAATAGGAAGATTTTAATAATAATAAATTAAAAATTTTGAGGATATTAACAATAAAAAATTAAATTTAAAAAAAATGTATTTTTCATACTTAATCTTAAATTGAAAAAAAGTTTGAATTTTTTTTTTGAAAAAAATGTAAATTTTATTTTTTGAAAAAAATGTAAATTTTATTTTTTGTTAAATTGAAAAATAAATTGAAAATTATTTTAAGAATAATAACAATGTGGACCAATCATGTAGTGCCACATGTCATTTGACCAGTCAACTTTAACATTTAGCACTGTGTATCTCTAATTGCAAGTAAATTTCACATTTTGGTACTTTTGCCACCAAAAAATCTGTTTGGATATTTAAGTGTTAGTAAGTTGTAAGTTTGGGTATTTTAGCCACAAATATCTCTTATTTATATTTACCAAAGAAAATGTAGCTAATTATTAATTATTACAATTTTTTAAATCATTTACTTATTTATTACTTTTATTTTAAAATTAATTTAATTATACATTAATTTCATTTTGTAATTTTTTATTAAATCCTTCAATTTGTAATTATTTATTAAATTCTTCAATTTGTATTGGATTATTTACTTAATCAATAACAATTTTATTATATTTATATTTTACTTAATTATATTTTATTAAATCATTTATATTTTTAACTTTTTCAATTACAAAACATCTAATATTAATGTTAAAATTAATTATTAATTATTATGATTGGTAATTTTATTTTATTTAAATTATAGTTAAAAATGATTTTTTTGATGAATTTTTAATTATACTTAAATTTTTATTTAATTAATTATTAAACTTTTATTAATTTTACTAACTCTAACAAAATTTTGGCAGCATAACGACTATATTTCAAACTATCCCAAAAATTGAAAAACTTACAAATTAAACACATATATAACTAGAATATTCCCAGATCATACAAAACATATATATACATTAACAAATATATTAATTTACATATATACAAATATTTAACCACAAAAAAACATATACCAAAACTGATTTTTTTATTAATACAAAAAAAAAATTATTAAATACATATTTACAAAAATATCACATTTAATATAAAACAATTTTAAAATATAAACATACATTATTAATCTGATTTTTTTAAGTTCATACTTTAACTAAAATACATATATCACAAAATACAATATAATAAGTATTAACAAGCAAAATAAAACAAATACATATAATGCATTAAAATAAAAAGAAATACATATTCAAATTAGTTTTTTTAATTTTACAAAAAAATAATAATAATAAATACAAAAGCCATATATTATAAAAGTAACTTAAATATAGTTGTTATTAAGATAAACAAATACATATAAAGCATTAAAATAAAAATTAATGTTAACGGCTATATTTTTTGTAATTAATGTTAATTTTCCTAAGACTAACAAAATTTGGGCAGCATAACAGCTATATTTTAAACTATCCCAAAATTTTATAAAACCTGCAAACTACACACAAAATATACATAATATTACTAGATCAATATACAGAATATTCCCAGAGCATGCACAACATAAACGCATATTTACTTAAAATTTCTAAAATATTTTAAAATTTGATTTTTAATTGCTAAAATTTAATCTTATTATAATACCAAATCTAATCTCATAATCTTAAGATTAATTACATACTAATTAGATTAATTTCTAATTATGAGATTATATTAGATCATCTAATGTAATGATTTTTACTATACTATCATGCACAACATAAAATTTGATTTTTTCTTGTACCTTTCTTTCTAAAATTTAAAACAGAAAACGAAAATAAAAAAAAAACAGAAAACAAAAATTAAATCATATATAAACAGAAATAAAAAATAAAATAAATAAAAAATACAAAAATACAAAACAGAAAAAAAAAACATAAATATAAATATAAACATATACCATTTTAAAACATAAAAAACATATATAAATATATATATACCAGTTTAAATATATATATCAGTTTAAATATATAATATATATATCAGATTATATAATATATAATTGTTACACCCAAATTTCGAGCCTTAAGAATTGTGATCTCGAAAGCTGGATTCGTTAGGAATGGGCTCGTAATACCTGGAACACGTGTCCACAACCTAGGCACCGGACCTACAAGCAGCGAGCAGCCTCGAAGATGGTAGTCTCGAAACCATTACAAGCTCGAAAGACAGACATCAAGGCACGTCTGTTCTCAGATGGCCTCGAATCAGGGGCTCCGAGCCTGACATGAGTATGAGCTCAAAGTCACATGATCTCGGGAAGATGCTATAGCTCGAAAGTCAATGAGAGACCTAGGTGAATATGGCACTGGCGATATAAGATAATAACTTTGAATATCTTAGTGAATCATCAATGAGAGACACGGTCTACATTGATTGCTGTAAATCCCCTATAATCAAGGGATATTAATTGTTCAGTTACACGCCCCCTGATCTTCAGGGGACGTTTCCTTGTATATAGGATTACAGGCTTTTAATGCCATTAAGTTTATTTGCATATACAGAATAACTTCCCGAAATATGTGGGATAGTATTCTGAAATCTTCTCTGTAAATAGAGAGGTCATGCACCATTGTAAAGGACCGAATTTTTGTGATCTTGAGAGGAACTCTGGAGAATTCATTCTTAAAGAATTTCCAGAAATCATCTTAAGTTTAATAACAAAGACTCGTAGACTAGGCAGAGTTAACTGCTGAACCACGTAAAAAATCTCATTTGTGTTATCATATTTCTTTTGGCCATAACCGATTATTGTTTTCGTGCTCTTATTTCACTGTTGACGAAAAACGGCGTCAACAATTTGGTGCTTTCATTGAGAGCCTTAAGCATTCAGTCCCTGAACAAGTTATGGCCGCTGATGATCAGAACGTTCCTGAAGAGAATTATCCGAGACGCCCTGGGTAATAGCCGATGGTAAACCCAGATGTTGAAGAGAGAAGCGGATCCTCCGATTCTCGGGGACCACCCGCACCACCAAGGGATGAGGACATGTATTACAATCCTGAGCGGTACGTTCCCATCGTGGAACTTGAAAACCGGTAGTTGGCAGAAGCCAACAAGCGGAATGAGGAGTTAGCAAGGATAACCACAGAGGCGCAGGTGGCTCAGCCCCCGCCTCCGTGTGAAAACCAAGCTCCTCCTCCTAGGGACGTGCATGTTCCTCCCCGCAGGCCTCGTGGGTGTCTACAAAAGAATGCTTCCACAAGAAGGCCAGAACAACCTCCGGCACCAGCAGAGCCATCCACTCCCTCGAGACCCCAGAGAAGTACCCGAGCAAGGGCCCCGGCAGAGGCTCGGACTCAAGTCCTTGGGAACACGCAAAACGCAACCAACCCATCTCGGGCAAACTCCGGACCATCTAGGCCGCAAAATGGGTGGCAGCCACCCTCACCCATTCGGTTCCCTCCATCGGCTATAAGGTATCCCTCACCTCCTCGCAGGAATGCTCAACCAGTTCGAGATCAGGACAAAAGGCGTACGGGGAGGAGACAGGGAAACAGGGAGGCTTTCCAGGAGCGAAGAGGCGCCCTATCTGAAAGAAGTCAAACGTCTCGGTCTCGCACGGTGGAAACGAGACAGTATGAAAAAGACCCATCTCGAAATAATCATGCTATAAGTTTTACTAGTGACGACTCTGGAGATACCAGGTCAGTCAGCATGCATGATTGAGGTCGAAAGAATACTGGGAGCCGCAGGAATCGCTTCGACCTATGGGAGCACTTGAATCAAGGTCGGGGTAATGTTAACCCGATCAACCCGGACCTGAGGGATCGCTTAAATAGGCGTAAAGACCCCCTACGGAGGCGCAAGCCTAGAATTGTGATCGACGACAACCGATTCCAAACAGTACCCCTCGCGGACCCAGTCCAAGAAAGGATTGATTAGTTAGAAAAGGCCTTCAGGCTTTTGAAAAATGAGCAAGGCCAGGATCGATATGAAGATTCTGATGAGGAGCTTGAACCATTTGCTCCCCATATTTCCAACACTCCATTTCCCCAAGGATTTCGGATCCCTCACATCCCAACGTTTGAGGGAAAGTCCCACCCGTACAGCCATTTGGGTACATTCAATACCATAATGAGAGCAAGTAATGTGGGTTACGAGCTCAGATGCATGTTATTTCCAGCATCACTGACAGGGCTAGCCAAAAGCTGGTTCGAAAAATATAAAAGACACTCAATAACTTCTTGGGATTAGCTGTCTAAAGACTTCAAGAAGCAGTTCAGAGCCATGATGGGGGTTAGACCTAAGGCGTCAAACCTGACTAACGTTCGGCAGCAGCCAGGAGAGACATTAAAAAGTTACCTTACAAGGTTTAACTTGGAAGTTGCCCGAGCTCGGAATGTGGATGACAACGGTCACTTAATGGCTGTCCAAGCTGGAGTTACGCCACGAAGTGCTCTTTGGGACGACATGCAGAGAAAACCGGTGAGGTCCCTAACCGAGTTTAACAAACGGGCACAGAGGTTTGTCAATGTAGAGGAAGCAAGGTCGACACTTAATGTGACTTCCCAGCCCGTAACTACAATGATAAACGTGAACTCTGCCTCAACCTCGGAAGACCCATCGGCTTCAAAGCCTACCGCGGAAAACCCTTCCAAGAGAAAAAAGAACGAAGGGAGTAACCCCGAGACCGAAGGAGGAAAGAAAAAGAAGGGGGAGAGATATTTCTCCGTGTATAGAGTGTACACCGAGCTCAACGAGTCTCGGGAGAACATATACCTGACTAATGAAAATCAGGTTCCCTTTAGGCGTCCGGACCCAATGAGAAATCAGAAGTCCAAGAGGGACTCCAGCAAGTATTGCCAATTTCACCGAGACAGCGGGCATACTACCGATGAATGTCGACAGTTAAAAGACGAGATCGAAGGATTGATCTCGAGGGGTTACTTCAGACAATATGTCAAGAACCAGAGTAATAATCAAGTGACCGCGAGCCAGAGAGCAGCCGCGTCGCAGCCCACACAAAGCAATAATTCTCGAGCTAGGGAAGAGGATAGGCCCCCACCGATAGATGGAGAAGACATGATAACCATCTCGGGAGGGCCTCATCCCGCAGGCATGGGTAGAAATGCCCAAAAGAGATACGTTAACGAGCTGAAGACTGGGGACGGGTCTCCCTATGAACCCGAACCTAGAGCTCCAAAAAGTCAAAGGATTGAATCCCAACCAATAACCTTCACTGAGGAAGACGCGTCCCATGTTCAGTTTCCTCACCATGATCCGCTGGTCATCACTCTCCAACTGGCAAATAAAAGAGTCCACCGAGTTCTCATAGACAATGGGAGCTCAGTTAACATTCTCTATAAAGCAACCCTTGAAAAGATGGGACTCTCCCTTCACGACCTGAAAGCGTGTGCGACTACTTTATACGGCTTTTCAGGAGAAGGGATCGCCTGCATGGGATCCATCGAGCTCCCCGTAACCTTGGGAGACTACCCGGTCTCAGCAATCAAGATGATGGAGTTCGTGGTAGTGGATCTACCTTCAGCCTACAATGTGCTGCTCGGGAGACCCGCCCTGGTTGGGTTGGGGGCAGTCTCATCAGTAAGGCATCTGGCCATTAAGTTCCCGACCCCTAGCGGCGTTGGGACATTGAAGGGAGATCAGTTAGCTTCAAGAGAGTGCTACAGCATTTCCTTAAGAGGAAAGAAACAGACGAGCGCACAAGAACTCGTCATTGTTAAAAGTAAAGACGGGACGGTCTTAGAGATTGATGAAGAGATCGATCCAAGGGTTAAGGAGAAATCTGACCTCGAACCCTTAGAAGAGCTCGAAGAAATTCAGCTCGAGGAAACCGATCCCTCGAAAAAGGTAAATGTTGGAAAGCACCTCCAGGAAGAGACAAAATAGCAACTAATTTGCTTATTAAAGAAAAACCAGGACGTCTTCGCATGGTCACATTCGGACATGGTAGGGATAAGTCCGAATATAGCAAGCCACGCACTAAATATAGACAAAAGCTTCCCTCTGAAGCAACAAAAGTGAAGACAGTTGGATGATGACAGAAAGAAGGCACTGAAGGAGGAGGTCGACAGGTTGAAAGCAAACTGATTCATTAGGGATGCTTTTTACCCTGACTGGGTAGCCAATCCGGTGTTGGTCCCAAAACCTAATGGGACGTGGCGGACTTGTATTGACTATTCATACCTCAACAAAGCTTGCCCGAAGGACTGTTTTCCATTACCAAGGATTGACCAGCTCGTGGATGCCACGGCGGGGCATGGACTGATGTCGTTCATGGATGCCTATTCTGGATATAACCAGATTCCCATGCATGCCCCTGACCAGGAACATACGAGCTTCATAACGGATAAGGGGCTTTACTGCTATAATGTTATGCCATTTGGGCTCAAAAATGCTGGGGCCACATACCAGCGGCTCGTGAACATGATGTTTTCAGAACAAATAGGCAAAAACATGGAAGTTTATGTTGACGACATGCTTGTCAAGTCTCAACTTAACAATAACCATGTTGATGGCCTCGAAGAGTGCTTTGGCGTGCTCCGAAAGTATAACATGAAACTAAATCCTCATAAGTGCACTTTCGGGGTATCTTCAGGAAAATTCCTGGGCTTTATCGTGAATGCTCGTGGAATAGAAGCCAACCCCGACAAGATCCAGGCCCTGATTGACATGCCCTCACCTCGAAGACACAAGGATGTCCAGAGTTTGACCGGCAGGATGGCGGCCCTAAGTAGGTTCATCTCAAAATCTACGGACCGTTGTCTTCCGTTTTTCAACCTTTTGAGGGGAGGTAAGAAATTTGAATGGACGGAGGAGTGCGAGCTGGCTTTCCAGGAGCTTAAAAAGCACCTCGCAGAACCCCCCATCTTATCAAAACCTGTTACGGGAGAAGTACTGTACCTATACCTTTCCACCACCGAACACGCAATAAGTGCAGTGCTCATGCGAGAAGAAGAGAAGGTACAGAGACCCATTTATTACATCAGCAAAAGGTTACTGGGGGCAGAGTCAAGATACCCCTTGATGGAGAAGCTAGCTCTCAGCTTAATTCATTCATCTCGTAAACTTCGACCCTACTTTCAGGCACACCCCATCCATGTGTTGACTGATCAACCACTTAGGCAAGTCCTGTCTAAACCGGAGGCTTCAGGCCGACTTCTTAAATGGGCGGTTGAGCTCGGACAGTTCGAGATCACCTACCACCCGAGGACGACCATTAGGGCACAGGCATTGGCAGACTTTATAGTGGAATGTACTGGCATGTCCAACGACGAGGTTATAACCCCGGCCCACGAGCTGTGGAAACTTTACGTCGACGGCTCATCTAATGAAAATGGATCAGGGGCAAGGGTCATTTTGGTTACCCCCGCAGGGAGCAGATTTCATTCTGCCTTAAGATTTGACTTCAAGGCGTCAAATAATGAGGCCGAATACGAGGCTCTACTGGCGGGACTTCATATAGCCAAAGAGCTCAAAGCTAAAGCAATACATTGCTACAGTGACTCCCAGCTCGTGGTTAATCAAATCTTGGGAGAATACCAGGCTCGTGGTACGAGAATGGCAGCTTATTTAGAGAAGGAAAAATCCTCATTGGAACATTTCGAATTTTATGCAATCGAACAGGTTCCCCGAGAGCGGAACTCAAATGCAGATGCCTTAGCTCGGCTCGCCACCTCCGCTGAGAATGATGAACTAAACGTTGTGTCCATAGAACACCTCTCGACACCTAGCATTAACGAGCCAGAGGAGGAAGACGTGTGTATGATTGAGTCCGAGCCTCCCTGGATGACCCCGATAGTTGAATATCTCGAGACCGGAGTCCTTCCAAAAGATCGGAACCAGGCTCGAAAGTTAATGTATCAACTTCCCCATTACGCCATTTTGGACGGAAAGCTATACAGAATGGGGTATTCCATGCCATTACTTCGGTGCGTAACTCCACCCGAAGCTAAGAAGATCATTGAAGAAATTCATGAAGGATTCTGCGGAGATCACACCGGGGGGCATAGCCTATCCAAGAAAATCATACGCCAAGGATATTTCTGGCCTACCATTAAATCGGATTCTTTCGAGTACGTGAAGAAATGCGACAAATGCCAGAGATACACCACGATTCCTCGAGCTCCACCATCCGAGCTGACCATGTTGACTTCCCCATGGCCATTCGCGGTATGGGGAATCGACCTCATAGGCTCTCTCCCAACTGGCAAGGGCAGTGTGAAATATGATGTCGTCGCTGTGGATTACTTCACGAAGTGGACGGAGGCTGAACCGTTGGCAACAATAACTTCCAAAAAGGTCCTTGACTTTGTGGTAAAAAATATCGTATGCCAATATGGGCTGCCGAGGAAAATGGTGTCCGACAACGGAACCCAGTTCGATAGCGACTTGTTTACCAACTTTTGTGAGAAGAATGGAATAATAAAGAGTTTTTCGTCAATAGCTCATCCTCAGGCGAATGGCCAGGTCGAGGCTATAAACAAAACTCTCAAGAGTTCACTAAAGAAAAAGTTGGAGGAAGCAAAGGGACGATGGCTCGAAGAATTGCCCCAAGTCCTATGGCGATATAGGACTACAGCTCGAACATCAACGGGACATACCTCGTTCTCTCTAGGATACGGTTGCGAGGCAATGTTGCCTATCGAGGTCGAAATTCCAACAATCTGAACTCACATCTACGATCAAAACTCGAACCACACTCAGCTCGAAGAAACCTTAGACTTGATTGAAGAAAAGAGAAACGAAGCTCAGCTGAGGAACGCTGGCTACCAGCAACGAGCTACCAGGTACTTCAACAAGAGGGTTCGAGATCGAAAGTTCGGTGTGGGTGACCTGGTGTTGAGACGTGTATTTTTGGCGACACGAGATCCAGCAGCTGGTGTACTCGGGCCAAATTGGGAAGGACCATACCAGATAGAGTCAGTCATCCGGTCCAGTGTTTACAAACTAGCTAGATTGGATGGGAGCCTGGTACCGCGAGCATGGAATGGCGAAGACCTAAGACCTTACTACCAATAGTATAGGAAGAGTGTTGCCTGTAACCATGATTGTTTATCTGTACTAATTTTTCTACTTTTGAATTCCATCAAATAAAGATCTATTTCGTTCAATATATTATATTTCTTTTTATTTTTGCAATCTCTCTTAATTTAATAACCTATGGTCACACTCATAGGATATTAAGGGGGCATCATTGGTGTTATCCAGATTTCCGGATAGCGTTTAGATTGATGTCCTCGGGGAAGCAGAATTACCAATGTCTTTCACGGTAGGTGACCAGAGCTCGCGGATGGACAGAAAGGCTTCGCCTCTCCCGTTTAGTGTCCGGATTACTCTTTCAAGCAAACACGACACGGAGGCTCGTCGACCCTCTCGGACTCCCGAAGGGGTATCCTTCAGGGAAGCTCCTTCCAGGAGAAGCTCTTCAAGTTGTCTTCGCGGAAACAGTTCCGTGCCTCGCACGGAACTAAACCAAGCGGTCGAGTCATGGAGGAGGCATATTTGGAATGATATCCACCTGACACAGGATCCCGCCTGACACGCCCGACAGGTCAAAGCCGCACACATCCCAGCACGCCTAAGGGTACCTTTTCGCCTACTGTTCCGCTGACAACTTGGAAAAGACTGCTGACTTTGTGTGTTCCCCATACTTTCACGTAAATATACCCACATAGAGTTTTGTAGCCATGCTACTACAGTAATTGCATCCCCTATATATGGCTGGTGTAATTAAGGCTCATGTACGTAGAGAAAAACCCTAATCCAAAACCCTAGCTATAAAGACCCCTTCATTTTACAAGAAGAGGGACGGCCAACAAATCACATAGCAAGAACTCTACTAAAATCTCTCTAGCTTCATCTTCTTCAAGAAAACCCGAGAGAAACACTGTGAGTGTGTGAAGTTCTTGTACACCAGCCATCTTACTGTAATCCTTTCCAAGTATAATAACATCGACTCGTGGACTAGGGCTTGTTAACGCCTGAACCACGTAAAAACACTGTTTGTTTAGTTACATTTCAGCACTTCTACAGTTCTTATCTTTTTATTATTCTGTTTGTATTCGTTTCCGAAAAACTCGGTAAACATTTGGTATATATACCATCAGCTTGAAAAATAAAATAACATACACGAAATACATACAAGTGTTTGGATATAACCAAATGCGCGAGCTAAGATAATTCGGATATAACCAAATTATCAAAAACATACAAGTGTTTGGATGTAACCAGATGCGCGAGCTTAGATAGTTTGGATGTAACCGAATTATCAAAAAACATACAAGTGTTTGGATGTAACCAGTTGCGCGAGCTTAGATAGTTTGGACGTAACTGAATTATCAAAAGATAAAAATGTTTGGATATAACCAAATGTGCGAACTAGATTAAAAATATAAGTGTATGGATTACAAACCAAACACGACCTTAATAGGTTTGGAGCAAACCAGCTAAAACTAATCGATGATAAGTTGGAACGTAAACCCACTTCGAGTTAAGTCGAGGTCGAGGCTGGAATATCTTAAGGGAAAATAGTTTCGAACTCATAACCTCGGAGGAATAACCGAGGACGAGGAAAAGTAACTAAGCAATAAGATATAACTAAACCGCTTGCATTACACACCATACAAGTACTTTCGGGTTCATGGTTAAAGTAATATCTGACCTTGATAAATAACGAGATCGGAAGCGGATAATTCGAGCAAACGATGCATGAATGCGTCAAGTCTCGAGCCTAAATCCAAACTATGTTTGTATGAATAAATAAACATAAACGATTCATTAATATAAAATGCGCAAAATATTTCGAACCAAGAAATGTAAAGCATATGTATTAAAATAAAAAGAAATTGTATCAACCCTACGGGCATAAAAAAAAATTAATTACAAAAATAAGGGCACACAACCCCAAGATAAGATTTCCCCGAGATCAGATTCAAGAAGGAGCAGTCTCCTTGGCCTTCTCAGCATCAGCAGCACTGAACCCCTCAGGACAAATAGCATGACTATCCTTCTAAGCACCCTTGGAGGCGGCCTCCCGAGCATCCTCTTCCGCCTCAAGCCAAGCATTACACTTATCCAGGAGCTTCGCCTCATGAGGACCTAGGAAGCTGGTATCGAGGTCTTCGTTATCTGTACATGGCCAAATCAACCGCCTGGTCCTTCTTCTCTTTATACTCAGCAAGGAGGCGAGCCTCTTCACCCTCAATTATATCAAAAGTGGCGGCCTTGTCTTCTTCAAGCTTTTTATTAACCTCCTGAAGTCGAGTGTTCTCCTTCTCGAGCTCTGCGAGCTTGGCATTATTCTTCTCAAGCTCCACGAGCCTAGCATTCAGCTTCTCGAGCTCGGATGCCTTAGCCTCAAGCTCCTTGGCTCCTGCCTCAAGCTTTGCATTTGCTGCCCTTAGGTCATCACTTGTTTTGAGTTGAAGATCCTTCGCCTCCTGAGCATAAGACTTGCTCGAATGGATCTCGTTGTTCAACTTATAGTTGAGCTGGGCAGTAACAGCAAGAGTCTGACAAAAGAAAAAATCTTCATTAACACTAGGACTGTCTATAAATATAACTAAGAAGTAGAAGAAAAGTTACCGCGGCGGCAAGCTCGATACTCTTCTCGTAGAGGGCGGTGCAGTCTCGGGCGTTGTTCAAAAATTTCCATTGAGGAGCGTCGAAACTGCTAAAGCTCTGGCCGATTCGGGACATAACGTCTAAGCCCAGCATAGACCCATGGGATCCAGCCGCATTGTCAATTACATACTCCTCAACGTGAGTAGAAACTGACAGCTTGTGAGCTCGAGAAGCAGAAGGCTTTCTGGGAGGTGGACCAAGTGTCGGCTGGACCACTACAGGAGGTTGGGGCTCGGCCATAATGGAGGCACCGACCTGTGAAGTCGGCACCATCACGGAGCTCGTGACAGGCGGAGCCGGGGGAGGAGGTGTTTCCTCTTGAGGACCTTGGCAGGCTGGTCAACCTTTCACGACCCCCTGGGACGCTTGCTCCTCTTGGCACCGCCACTCTTGAGGATGTTGTCAAGGTCGGAATCCATCTTGCCTACACAAGCACACCACAATGTGAGTCATAAAAAAAAAGAAAAAGTATATAAAGTGATTCATCATCGCGTAGATATACAAAGTAATGAAAGAAGAAACCTAACTGGAACTCATCCCTGAGCTTGAGCTCAGAGACCATGAAATTCCCCCATCTTCAGAAGAGACGGGGGGAGTACCTTCCCTATAGGTGGACGTTAACCTCGAAAGGTCCCTATAGTCATTGGTCCCATATTGGATGGCTATCTTGTCCCACACCTCGTTCAGACTGTACATAGTGTCATACTTCCCGAGCCAACTATCAAACCTATGAACTCGGTCATCTACCCAAGTCCATATATAGAAGTGGTCCCTATCATCCGGGCATAATACTAACCTATCGGGTTTGTGTTTTAATAAGGTGGGGGACCACATTTTCGAGCTAAGGATGACTGTACCTTGATCATCCGAGCCCGAGCTCGAAGCTTCGTCGTTGGCCTCGTTCCCCGACTGCGGGCTCTGTCGGCGGACCGGAGGCGGGGGTCTCACCTCTCTCCTCGGAGGAAGGATGCCAGTTGGCAGTGGCACGAGCTCCCAAAGGTGGTACTTTTTATTGGACCAATCCGAGGTGGACTGCCCATCTCCCAAAAGCCCGCAAGCGTGGAGCTTACTCTCATGCAAAAGATAAGAAAGAGACCTCCTGCCATAAGGAAGTTGGAGCAGAGTTTCTCTATGCTCCTTCATCGCATCGTCGGGAGTAGGACGGTGAAAGTTGGCTGGAAAATAAAACACATTTCAACTAAGTACGAACCTACAAATAAAAGTCCGAGCACAGAGATAAAGAAGGTTGGGATACTTACGGATCTGTCTGAATGAATAATATCGAGACGGGGACCGGCCATCAGTCCAGAAGAAGGCTTTCTTAAAGTCAGGTGGATGGTTAGGGAGGTCCTCAAACACCTATTTCTCTTTGGGGTAGCTCGAAAGATAGTAGAAGCCGTCTCCTCCCCGAGCTCGGGAGGGATTGCTTTTCAGACAAAAGAGATACAAAATCTCCTTTGGAGAAGGTCCTTTCCACTCCAACTCGTGGCATAACGACCTCAGGGCAGACAGAACCCTGTAAGAGTTAGTGTTGAGCTGGAATGGAGCCAGCCCAACAAAGTCCGTGAAGTCCTTGAAGAATGACTTCAGAGGCAGTAGCGCTCCTGCCCTCATATGCTCTTGGCTCCAAGCCGCGTACCTTAGCTTGTTGTCGGGATTTCCATCTCCTGGGGCACGACAGCTTCGCTCACTGGAGGTAGGGGCTCGACACCTTAGGGTGCTTGACAGCCTAAGACCGTGGAAGGCTAGGATATCAGTTATCTGGCCTAGTGAGGCAACCGAGCTCCAGTAGTGCTCGGCCTCAAAGAATTCCCTCCTCGGTTGCGAGGTAGAAGGCTCACCCATCAGCGAAAATTGGAGCTCTCCCGGACTATACGCGATGGTGACTTTTAATTTAGGTTAAAGGGGGATCGGCCTGGGTCCTAAATCAGATTCCGGATAAAGGGCCTCTCGAAGGGTTCTCCTCTTCTTTTCTATAACTTCAACGATTTGACGGCAATAGTGAGCTCGGGTTTCCTCCTGTTCGCGAGCGAGATCGTATTCGCAAATCAGACATTGATTTCGAGCAAACAGCGACTCTGGGCTCGAGGTTTTTGGCGAGTAAGGGATTGCCAGCAACGACCCCCACCGTCTTTCCAGATTCTATGAAATCTAGCGAGAAAGAAAAATTGGTGAGGGCCATGCATGCAAGGGTTCAAGAATTGCGAGCTTGACAAGACAAGCTCGGAGAATGCTTGGATACGAAACGAGCTCGATACTAAAAACCCGATGAAAGAGTCGGAACGTGTATTCTACGAGAAAAAGGAGGAGAGTGGATAAATTTTTTGAAAATCCTGAAATATCAGGGAAAAAGGGTGGCGGTTATTCAGAAATGGTAATCTTGGGTATCGTGCGTTCTTTAAAACCAAGATTTGTGTACCCGATATCTTGGTGTGCAAGATATGTCTTTTAAAATTTGAAACCCAGAAAAAAGAGACCTTGTTCTACATCAAAATCGTATTTGGACCAGTGACTTAAACCTAGCATGGAGACTTAAACGTGAAAGCCTATCAGTCAAAAGTTTCCTAGCATGACCAAACTAAGAAAATAAACTAGTGCATTCCTAGAAATCAAAGAACAACACAGACAGAAACTGGCATAAAGGAAAATAAAAAGATCATCGGATACTTACACAATGATGGCGATTGCAGAGAAATTGTTGATTGAAGGAGAGGCTGCAGGTATAACCTTACGGTCTCGAGCAAACTAGTGGTCCTTTGTTTCTTCGGCTGGGAAAACATAAAGAAGCAAAAAGCTCTCTGAAATGGCTTCTGGTTTCGCCCCTTTCCTTTTGTCTCTGATCCGTGTAAAATAAGAGGAAGACGATGACTGGGGTCTTATATATAGATGGTAAAAAAGGATTAATCTGAGCCATTGGCCAGAATCCTCATAAAATCCAACGGTTAGGGATTGATGACATGATGGTACCAAAAACGTGGCAGGCGAACGATCGTGGGCGGATTTCCAAGGTACTCGAGTACCTTGAATGAGCAATACCCAACGGACACGTGTCCATTCTCAAGTGTGTGACGGTGCGGTTCCCGAAGAAAGTAGTTCAAAAGTTTCCTTCTCATAGGATTCGAACAAATACTTTTGAGGGGGCAAAATGTTACACCCAGATTTCGTGCCTTAAGAATTGTGATTTCAAAAGCTGGATTCGTTAGGAATGGGCTCGTAATACCTGGAACACGTGTCCACAATCTAGGCACCGGACCTACAAGCAGTGGGCAGCCTCAAAGATGGTAGTCTCGAAACCATTACAAGCTCGAAAGACAGACATCAAGGCACGTCTGTTCTCAGATGGCCTCGGATTAGGGGCTCCGAGCCTGACATGAGTATGAGCTCAAAGTCACATGATCTCGGGAAGATGCTATAGCTCGAAAGTCAATGAGAGACCTGGGTGAATATGGCACTGGCGATATAAGATAATAACTTTGAATATCTTAGTGAATCATCAATGAGAGACGCGGTCTACATTGATTGCTATAAATCCCCTATAATCAAGGGATATTAATTGTTCAGTTACACGCCCCCTGATCTTCAGGGGACGTTTCCTTGTATATAGGATTACAGGCTTTTAATGCCATTAAGTTTATTTGCATATACAGAATAACTTCCCAAAATATGTGGGATAGTATTCTGAAATCTTCTCTATAAATAGAGAGGTCATGCACCATTGTAAAGGACTGAATTTTTGTGATCTTGAGAGGAACTCTGGAGAATTCATTCTTAAAGAATTTCCAGAAATCATCTTAAGTTTAATAACAAAGACTCGTGGACTAGGCAGAGTTAACTGCTGAACCACGTAAAAAATCTCATTTGTGTTATCATATTTCTTTTGGCCATAACCGATTATTGTTTTCATGCTCTTATTTCACTGTCAACAATAATATATATATATATCAGATTATATATAATATATAATATATATATTTGTATATACCAGATTTTGTGGAGGTCCGGTGGTGGCGGGGTGGTCCGGTCGGCTGGTGGTGGTCCGGTGTACAACTGAGAAAAAAAATAGAAATGAGAGGGAAAATTCATGGGCAAAACAAACAAACAATGGGGAAAATAAAATAACTTACCTTGAGAGGGAAAATGAGGGGTGGTGCCGTTGAAGAAGAGAGGAAAATGGTGAAGATGAGAGAAAATTGAGAAATTGAAAAAAATGGGGAAGAAGGCTCGGGCGGCTGAGTTATATCGCTATGACTTTTGCCGGCGCGTTTCATTGCGCCGGCAAAAGTCTATCAGAGAAACCCTAGTTCAAAACGACATCGTTTAAATATGCATACCTTTACCGACACATTTTTAGACTTTTGCCCGCGCAACGAAACGCGCCAGCAAAAGTCTGGCCACCTACCTCCTTGAAAATGTGCACAACATTAATTTCACGCTGACTTTTGCTGGCGCGTTAGGTGAATTGCGCCGACAAAAGTCCCTTCTATTATATTGTTAAACTTTTGCCGGCGCAACTCGGAATTGCGCCGGCAAAAACCTTTGTTTTTGCCGGTGCATTTCACTACTTGCGCTAGGAAAAGTGTTTTTTGCCGGTGCAATTCCGAGTTGCGCCGGCAAAAGACTCCTTTCTTGTAGTGCATATATATATTACAATAATATTTAAAAAGAAATTAATAATAGAAATAAAATAAGAATAAAAAGTCAGTAGACAATAGTATAAATGCATCAACTATTTTTAGTTTCTAATGTATCTCACAATGTCCTTTGATGAATTTGATGAAGAAAAAGAGCTCCAATCACTTGATAAAAAACAAACTATCACACAAATTTATAAGATAAAAAAACGATATGTATGTCTTTATTATTTTTAAATAAACGTGATTTAATTATTTGAATTATCATAAAATATCATCTTTTTAACTAATTAATTTTGGTTTAAGTTTATGTTTGTTCTAGTTTTTGAATTTGGTCGTGACAACAAGATATTATATATTATACGTTTAATATAATATTAATATTGTATGTGAATTTTCAATTTATGTTTGTCATCACTTGATAGTAGAATATATTATATTATATATTTAATATGATATTATTCTAATACTTGAAGTTTAAGTTTAATTAAATTTATTTAAGTTATAAAATGTATGGTTTTATTATTTTTAATAAATAATTATCATTGTAAAATATCTTATATTAATTTGTTTAATTATTATTTATTTAAGTTTAAGTCTGTTACACCCAGATTTCAAGATAAGAAGTTATGATCCCGAAAGCTGGGCTCGTCAGGTGTGAGCTCGAAATATCTGCATACATCATATGGTCCAACCGTTAAACCTCTCTGAAGTAAAACAATGACCTCGAGGATGGGTAACCTCGAATATTCTCTGAGCTCGCGATGGGCAATGGCACGACACTTGAATATATTTTTCACCGATTGCCCTCAGGCGAGGTAGTTCAAGCTCCGGAAGAGCAAGCTCGAAGATGTTAGCCTCATCAGCATCTGCTTGTCCCAAACACACGTTAGGTGGCGAGCTCGTGACTGACTTAGTCTTGATAGAATCAATGCCAATTGCTGATCTCGAAGATTCGATGATTCATCATAAATAACCAATTACGTGTGAACGTGTTTATTGTTGTGCAATCCCCTTATTTAAGGGATATCATTTAATCTGTTATACATTCCCGATCTTCATGGGACGTTTCCGTGTATGTAGGAGATAATGCATTTAATATCATTATTTCAATTAATTTACAGAATATCTTCCCGAAATATGTGGCAAGGAATTCTGCATATCTTCTCTATAAATAGAGAAGGAATCACCATTTGTAGAGGACCATTTTCTGATTTTTGGAGAGAAAACTTTGGGCAACTCTTCTCTGAAAATTTTCTAGAAAACTCCAAAGTCTTAATAACATAGACTCGTGGACTAGGCAGAGTTAACTGTTGAACCACGTAAAACTCTTATTGTTTTTCCTTTTTATTCATTTGCTTCATTGTTTTATTGTTTAATTGCTCAACAATTTAAGTTGACGAAAAACGGCGTCAACAGTTTGGTGCTTTCATTGAGAGCATTAAGTAGTACGTGTGTGAGTTTGTTCAGTAAAAAGCCTCCCTGAATCAACAATGGCAGTGAATGATCCCAATGATCCTGAGGAGGAAATTTTAGATGAAGCTAACTACCCCCGACGCCTTGGAAAGCAGCCTATGGTGAATTCGGACCTTGATGAGAGGAGTGGATCATCCGACTCTCGGGGACCACTAGCCCCCAGGGACAACGAGACATGTACTACAATCCTGAACGATATGTCCTGATAGTGGAGCTCGAAAATCGTTAACTGCATAAGCAATTGGCAAAAGCCAAGAAACGTAACGAGGAGCTAGCCAAACTTGCTGTTGAGGCTCAGGCCCCACCTCCACCAGAGGCCCAGGCTCTGCCTCCGCGGGACGTTCATGTTCCGCCACGTAGGCCTCGAGGGCGACAGCACAAAAACGCTGCTACCCACAGAGTGGACTAACCTCCACCGCCAGCAGAACAGCCTGCTCCGTCAAGGCCCTGGAGAAGCAACCGGGCTGGAGCTCCTGCCCACCCGACTATGGAGGCACTAGCCAGAGTAGGGAATAACCGAACCCCCTCGAAGGCTCGGACCCAAAATCCTTGTAACATGCAGAATGTTGCGGAACTTGATCGAGCAAACTCAGGGCCTTCTAGGCCCTGTAATGGATGGCAGCCACCATAAAAAATAAGGCACCCACCTGTTATATTATTTTATAATATAATGTAATATTATATTATATTATAATATAATGTTTTAGATTAAATAAAGGTGACAAAGTGTGTCACATATTGTAACATATTTGGGGTTACAAATTTGTAACTTCCAAATATTACCATTTATTGTGTAAAATTGTTGTTACACAATATTAAGATAAATTTCATAAAGCCATATGTGATATGGCTGTTAGAGATATGATTTAAACCCCAATAATGTGTTTTGGGAGTTATAAAATCATTTGGGAGGGTTTGGAACCGTTTGGAAAAACAACACAATTTTTAGTGCTGAAAATGGTCGGTGGCCGCGGCCACTGAATGTTGGTGGCCGCGGCCTGTGGGACAGAGGCTAGTGGTCGCGGCCACAGGCCAAAAACTGACCATTTTTTAGTTTTTTCAATCTTTGTTGAACGGCTCAAAAAACCCAAATAACTCCCAAATCTCATTTTTAATTCAATATTAATCCAATTAAACATTGGTAACAGCCATGGGGGTTGGTGGAATTTGAAATTCAAAGGGTGTCTCTAAACTCTATACATAGGAGCCTATAGCTCACTTGTAAGACACAACATTTTCTATCCATTAGAGCACTTGGCTAGAAACACCTTGAGGCTTGATAATTCCAGAAAGCTTTTCCAATATCTGAGAGAGATCCCTTAGTGCTTGAGTTAGGGGGAAATAAGCTTTTGGACAAAGGTTTTAAACCTTGTTCAAGTTGGTGATCCCCAACCCTCTTCACTTAGGTTGTGTAAGTGAGAGTTTCTTGTATTTCAGTTCTCCTTTCTATTGTATTATTTTCTTCTTATTCTCTTGTTCTTTTTACTTGTATTTCTTTTTCAAGAGTTGTAATCTTTTCTTTTCTTTTGTTTCAAACACTTTACTTTATTTGTAACATTTTGCATAGAGTTGTATTTTACTATTTTCTTCTTCATCATCATCTTCTTCTTTTCCTTTGTTTTATTTGTATTTTCAGTTATAGAGTTGTAACACTTTATTTAATCAATCCTTGTCTATTGTAATATTTTTCATAGAGTTGTAATATTATTATCAATTTCCATTGAGGCAAAACATTTTTTCCTAACATTCAAAAGCTTATCCATTTTTTGTTTCAATGGATGGGGAAATAATCAAGATCATGAATCAAGACCTAGTGAGATTGGATAGGTTTGATGGATACAATTTTACTAGGTGGCAAGACAAGGTGAGGTTTCTTTTAACCACTCTCAAAATCGCCTACATCCTTGAGTCATCCTTGGCACCTCTAGCCGAGCCATCTGACAAAGATACTCCCGAGGAGGTAGAGAAGAGAAGGAAGAGGGAGGAGGACAACCTTCTTTGTAGGGGTCATATCATCAACGCCCTATCCGATAGGCTCTATGACCTCTACACCGAGACCAAATCGGCCAAGGAGATATGGGATGCACTTGAGAAAAAGTTTAAGGCGGAAGAGGAAGGTACCAAAAAGTTTTTGATATCTCAATACTTCGATTTCAAATTTTTTGGTGATAAACCTATTCTTCTTCAAATTCATGAATTGCAAATTATTGTTAATAAATTGAAAGTATTAAAGATTGAGCTTCCCGAGGCCTTTCAAGTTGGTGCTATAGTGGCTAAATTACCACCAACTTGGAAGAGCTATAGGAAAAGAATCCTTCATAAAAATGAGGATTATTCTTTGGAGGAAATCCAAAAACATATTCGAATCGAAGAGGAATCGATATGTAGAGATAAACTTGTGGAGGGGTCTAATGGAGAGACTTCCAAAGAAAATACAGTGTCACAACCAAAACATCCCAAAAACAAAGGGAAAAAGGGTAATGAGAAACCTTTGGGTCCAAAAACCAACCCAAACAAGTTTAAGGGCGAGAAAGGTCCTTGCTTTGTGTGTGGGAAAAAGGGTCACTATGCTAGAGAGCGTAGACATAGAAAAGACCAACAAGGACCTAAGGTGAACGCAACTCAAGAGGAAAATATAGTTGCTACCCTTAGTGAGGTGAATGCGGTCCAAGGCAAGGTGAAAGGGTGGTGGTAGGATACATGTGCCACCGTCCATGACACCTATGACAAATCATTGTTCAAGACCTTTGAAGAGTCAAAGGGCAACCATGAGATACAAATGGGCAATGAGGGCAAATCCAAGGTACTTGGCAAAGGTACTATTGAAGTCTACTTCACCTCCGACAAGAAAGTTACATTAGTGAATGTACTTTATGTTCCCGAAATGAGTAGAAACTTGGTAAGTGGTGATTTGCTTGGCAAACCTGGCATTAAAGCCATTTTTGAGTCCGGTAAACTTATACTTACCAAATCAAATGTATTCTTGGGAAAATGGTACTCTTGTGAGGGAATGGTTAAATTGTGCACCAATGATGTAACTTTCAATGTTATCAATAAAAATGCTAATTCCGCCTATATTGTTGAGTATGATTCTTTATTTTTGTGGCATCTTAGACTATCGCATATAAGTTTTTCTACCATGAAAAGAGTAGTAAAATGTGGTTTGATTGCATGCAATATTAAAAACTATGGTAAATGTGAAACATGTGTTAAGGCAAAAATGATTAAGAAACCATTTCCTAGTGTAGAAAGATCATCTAATTTACTAGATTTAATCCATAGTGATCTTTGTGAATTAAATGGTGTTTTAACTAGAGGTGGTAAAAGGTATTTTCTTACTTTTATAGATAATTTTAGTTGTTATACCTATGTGTTCCTTTTAAAGCATAAAGATGAAACTTTTGATGCTTTTAAATTGTATAAATTAGAAGTTGAAAATCAACTAAATAAAAAGATTAAGGTGCTAGGAAGTGATAGAGGAGGAGAGTACTTCTCTAATGAATTCAATACATTTTGTGAAGAAAATGGTATAATTCATGAGTGCACTGCACCTTATACACCACAACACAATGGTGTTGCCGAAAGGAAAAATAGGACTTATCTAAAGATGATAAATTCTATGTTGGTGTTTTCTAAGTTGAACTTCAACTTATGGGGTGAAGCGCTTTTAACCGCTTGTCACATTCTTAATCGAATACCGATGAAGAAAAATGAGATATCTCCATATGAGTTATGGAAAGGAAGAAAACCCAACATAGGGTACTTCAAAGTGTGGGGGTGTCTTGCATGTTGCAAGAAAAACGAACCTAATAGAATAAAGTTAGGTTCAAGTGCCATAAAGTGTGCTTTTGTTGGTTATGCCAACAATAGTAAAGCTTATAGGCTATTAGACTTAGAGTCTAATATTGTGATTGAATCTAGAGAAGTTTAATTTTTTGAGAATATGTTATGTGACAACAATTCTCAAGCTTCAACATCTCTAGAAGAGAATTTGTTATATGAAAACAATTCTCAAGCTTCTACATCCAAAGTTGATTCTCAAGAGGAGAATCCTCAAAAGGATGTAAAGCAACCCTTTGAACCTAGAAGAAGTCAAAGGCTTAAAAATCATAAAAGTCTAGTAGTGGATGAGATAGATCCTCAACGAATTTCATTCTACATGGTAGAAGGAAATAGAGAGGAAGTCATTAGGAAAATTCCTATTGTACTTCTCGTTGAGGATGATCTTAAGACTTATAGAGAAGCTATGCAATCGAGAGATAGTGCATTTTGGAAAGAAGTCATCAATGATGAGATGGATTCCATTCTTTCCAATAACACTTGGGAATTGGTAAACCTCCCACCAGGGTCTAAGCCAATTGGGTGTAAGTGGGTATTTAGGAAGAAATACCACACTGACGGCACTATCCAAACCTTTAAAGCTAGATTAGTAGCTAAAGGGTTTAGGCAAAAAGAGGGTATTGATTATTTCGATACCTATGCGTCTGTTGCAAGAATAACTTCTATAAGAATTTTGTTCGCTTTGGCTTCTATACACAACTTGCATGTTCATCAAATGGATGTCAAAATGACATTCCTTAATGGTGACCTCAATGAGGTGGTCTATATGGAACAACCCGAAGGGTTTGTCCTACCAAAATATGAACATAAAATTTGTAGACTTGTAAAATCCTTATATGGATTGAAACAAGCTCCTAAGCAATGGCATGAGAAATTTGATCAAGCCATCATGTCTAATGGGTTTAGACATAACAATGGAGACAAGTGTTTGTATTCCAAAACTTGTAAGGGATATGTGATCATTGTTTGCTTATATGTGGACGACATGCTTATTCTAAGTAATAGCATGAAAGGGATAGAAGAAAAGAAGAGGTTTCTATCATCAACCTTCAAGATGAAAGATCTTGGAGAAGTTGATACCATACTCGGTATCAAAGTAAAGAAACATAGTGGGGGTTTTGCGTTAGGGCAAGCCCACTATGTTGAGAAAGTATTGAACAAATTTAACCATCTCAAGGTTAAAGATGTCAATACTCCATTCGATCATAGTGTAAAACTAGAGAAGAATGAAGGAAGAGAGGATTGGAGTATGCTAGTGCTATAGGGAATCTAATGTACGCTGCCCAGTGTACTAGACCTGATATAGCATTTGCAGTGAGTAAACTTAGTAGGTTTACAAGTAATCCAAGTGTGGATCACTGGAAGGCAATTGGAAGAGTCCTAGGTTATCTCAAGAAAACCAAAGGACTAAGCCTTCACTACTCCAAATTTCCTTCGATATTAGAAGGATATACAGATGCAAGTTGGATATCCAATCTTGGGGACAACTTGTCCACAACTGGCTGGGTATTTACACTTGGTGGAGGTTCAATTTCTTGGGGTTCCAAGAAACAAACCTGTATATCTCATTCCACTATGGAAGCGGAGTTCATAGCTCTAGCTGCTACTGGCAAAGAGGCCGAATGGTTAAGGGATCTGTTGATAGAGATTCCTCTAATCAAAGAGAATGTATCTACTATATCGATACATTGTGATAGCCAAGCGACATTGGCTAGAGCATACAGCGGAGTGTATAATAAGAAGTCTAGACATATTAGTCTAAGACATGGATATGTAAGAGAATTGATTCAAAGATGAGTCATCTCAATATCCTATGTTGGAACAAGTGAAAATCTGGCGGATCCTTTCACTAAGCCACTAACGAGGGATTTAGTGGTTGCATCATCTCGAGGGATGGGACTTAAACTCCCTAAAGAGATTCACGATTGATGGTAACATATCTTAACACTAGTTATTCAACTAGTGTTAGGTTCAATATGTAATAACAAGTCAATCAAGTGAATATTAGTTGTACTCAAAACAAGTCCCATCTGAGATATTGAGTACTTGTGTGTTACCAAGTTGAGGGTTAAAACCGAAAGGTTTTTTAATAGAATTCAGTCTTGTAAAGACAAGTATTTTTGGTAACAAAATACTGTAAGAATTCTACCTATATGGACCTAGGGGTGGTGCCGCCTCTCATGAGAATTAGGAGTATTCTCAAGAACGTCCATGAATGGAAAGTGCACATGGCCATTAACGGTGCAAAGCGAGACATAGAGGTCTCAAGTGATCATCGCAAAGGTGTGTGTGTTATCACCGATTTGTTATCATGAATAGATGGATCAATGCCTAGTGCAACCTAATTTTCGACAAATTTTGTGATAATTACACTATAGTAAAGTTCAAGTTGAAAAACACTTTACTTTATGCACTAATGCAATGACTCCTATAAGAGAGAGTTCTTATTTAATCAAGTGGGGGATATGTTATATTTCAAAATATAATGATTGATTAAATAAGTGTTACAATAGATAACTATTTAATCTAGTGGGGGAATGTTATATTATTTTATAATATAATGTAATATTATATTATATTATAATATAATGTTTTAGATTAAATAAATGTGACAAAGTGTGTCACATATTGTAACATTGTAATGACCCAACTACTCTAGACTTTTGGATCATTAACGAAAACTATACATACTAATCTTTAATAAAACTTACAAGTGAAAATACTTTGACTTTATTAAGAAACTTGTAAAAAAACAATAAGAGTTAACTTACATAAAATCTCAAGTAGGATATGGGATCCCATTGTTTTAAAAACAAAACATAACATAGTTTAAAATAAAAAGGGATTACATAGCAAGTGTGGAAAAATACATGTAAAAACCATAAAAAAAAAAAACAAAACTACATCCTTGAATCGAAACGCTCGGCTCTTGAATCCATTCCGCCTCAATACACATTCTCCAAGCTTCCAAGAACCTTTCCTGCCACTAAGACTATTTTCCTGCACATATAAACAAAAAGGAATGAGCCTAACGCCCAGCAAGGAAAATCTAACACATAGTTCATATACATAAATCTCATAAGAAACATAAAAACATAACATAACACTTATATCATACACATACTATAATGGCCATTATTACTTGGGGTCCCATAGACTAAGCAAGTCATATGCCCATTAGATTAGTGGGGTCCTACTAGCAAAGCAGGTCATATGCCCATAATCTATTTGGGGCTTCTTAGTCAAATGGGTCATATGCCTAAGCCTACAAACATACATACCATAACATATTTCATAACATAAGATAACATATAAAAAGCATATAACATATATATTCTATCCTATTTTCCTTACCAAAATTATCGGAATAAGAGGATAGGGTTGGGACTTTGGAACACTCCTAAGAACCATTTGAAAAAGAGTGAGTATAGTGAAGAAGAGAAATGGAAGAAATGGAAGGACTAAACCATTGAGAAAAATATTTACCAAAAACTTATGTGCAAGTTCTTAGATCTCCTAACCAAAATAAGAATAAGGTTAGAATGAGTAGAAGACTATGAGAACTTTTAAAGAAAAAGTACAGAAACGAACTAGAGTTTGGGATACCTTGAAGACTTGTAAGACCAATCTAAACCTTGAACCGAAATGCTATAAAATCTTACTTCCCAAGTGTTTGATAAGCTTATGATGATCAAGCTTATGGTTTCCCCACCCAAGTGTTTACACTCTCACACTCACCTAGCAACTTGCAACCTCTGAGCTTAGAGTAAAAGGTGAATAATGGCTGGGTACTAGGTCCTATTTATAGATTTTAGGAATGAAAGGATCTTAATTTTACTTGAATAAAAATAATGGCTTTTTAAGTGAAAATAATTTGAATTATCGTTCAGCAGAGGCTGAAGACTCGTTCAAAAAGGTGCTGGACTTATCAAGAGGTTGAATGGTTGAATGGAAAACCAATTCAAAAACATTCAAAATATGCTGAAGGAGGCGATATATCGCCCCCTATAGGTGATATATCGCCTGGACCATTATGCCCGAGGCAAACGTGCATCGTTTCGTGTTTTCCGTATCTACGTGCTGCGATATATCGGCATACGCTGATTATTTAAACACGAAATTACACATTTTTAGCTTAATTCAAATTGAGTAAATAGCCTTGACTAAGCCATCAAACGTATTCAAAGCTGCTGACTTACCTTAGAGCATTCAAGCTTTACCCTTATTAAATTAAATCCTTAAAATACTTAATCCTTAATCACCCATACATAACATGTGCTTAAAATCCTATTGGTTCTTATCTAAACCGTATAGTATAATAAATATTATCCTTAATATCAGTCATATTAATCAAACTTTAGGTTAAAATTAATATTCTTAAACTATAGGTTAAACTTAGGAAATCTACAAGTACTACTATGAGTGTCCAAATAAATCCCAGTCTGAACCAAAAATCCACAGTTATAAAGATAATACTATAAATACTATAATACTACTATCTAACTAGCTAAGTAAAGTTTTTGGACTCTACAAACATATAATAGAGAGTTACAATATTTAGATATATTAGATATATCCAAATAATGTAACATATTTGGTGTTACAAATTTGTAACTTCCAAATATTACCCTTTATTGTGTAAAATTGTTGTTACATAATATTGAGATGAATTTCATAAAGCCATATGTGATATGGCTGTTAGAGATATGATTTTAACCCCAATAATGTGTTTTGGGAGTTACAAAATCATTTGGGAGGGTTTGGAACCGTTTGGAAAAATAGTACAATTTTTAGTGCTGAAAATGGTCGGTGGCCGCGGCCTGTGGGACAGAGGCTAGTGGCCGCGGCCACAGGCCAAAAACTGACCATTTTTTCAGTTTTTTCAATCTTTGTTGAACGGCTCAAAAAACCCAAATAACTCCCAAATCTCATTTTTAATTCCATATTAATCCAATTAAACATTGGTAATAGCCATGGGGGTTGGTGGAATTTGAAATTCAAAGGGTGTCTCTAAACTCTATAAATAGGAGCCTATAGCTCACTTGTAAGACACAACATTTTCTATCCATTAGAGCACTTGGCTAGAAATACCTTGAGGCTTGATAATTCCAGAAAGCTTTTCCAATATCTGAGAGAGATCCCTTAGTGCTTGCGTTAGGGGGAAATAAGCTTTTGGACAAAGGTTTTAAACCTTGTTCAAGTTGGTGATCCCCAACCCTCTTCACTTAGGATGTGTAAGTGAGAGTTTCTTGTATTTCAGTTCTCCTTTCTATTGTATTGTTTTCTTCTTATTCTCTTATTCTTTTTACTTGTATTTCTTGTTCAAGAGTTGTAATCTTTTCTTTTCTTTTGTTTCAAACACTTCACTTTATCTGTAACCTTTTGCTTAGAGTTGTATTTTACTATTCTCTTCTTCTTCATCATCTTCTTCCTTTCCTTTGTTTTATTTGTATTTTCAGTTATAGAGTTGTAACACTTTATTTAATCAATCCTTGTCTATTGTAATATTTTGCATAGAGTTGTAATATTATTATCAATTTCCATTGAGGCAAAAAAAATTTTCCTAACACCCACCATCACCAATAAGGCACCCACCATCGCCAATAAGGTATCCCCACCAACTCGAGAAACACACAACCGACCCATGGTGATACGGAAAGGAGAGCTGGGCGAAGGCATGGAAATGGGGAGACTGCTAGGGAGCATAGCAGTACCCAACCCATGAGAAGACAAATGTCTCAGTCTCACACTATTGAGACGAGGCAACCGGCAAGAAACCCATCTCGAAACAACCGGGCAACGAGTCATGTCAGTGAAGGCTCAGGAGACACTAGATCAGTTAGCATATATGACCAGGAACGTAGAAACACTGGGACTCGAAGAAATCACCCAGATTTACGAGAACATCTGAACCATAATCGGGGGAATAATAATCCATCAAACCCACATCTGAGGGATCATCTCGATGGGCGTAAAAACCCTGTGCTGAGGCGCAAAACTGGAGTTGTAATCAACGGTAACCAGTTCCCGCTGCTTCAAGTCAGACCCCCTGTGGATCCAGTCCAAGAAAGGATTGAACAATTGGAAAGAGCATTCAGGCTCTTACAAAATGAACGAGGTGGGGAACGGGACGAAGAGTTCGATGAAGAACTCGAACCCTTTGCCCCCCATATTTCTAGCACCCCGTTTCCTCAGGGATTCAGAATTCCTCATTTCCCACAATTTTATGGGAATTCAGATACGTACAGTCATTTAAGTACATTCAACACAATCATGCGAGCCAGCAATGTGGGCTACGAGCTCAGATGCATGTTGTTCCCAACCTCACTCACAGGACCACCGCAGAACTGGTTTGAGAAGTATAAGAGACATTCGATTGCTTCTTGGGATCAATTATCAAGAGATTTCAAGAAGCAATTCAAGGCCATGGTTAGATTTAGGCCCGAGGCGTCTTCCTTGACCAATGTCCGACAACAGCCGAATGAGTCACTAAAAAGTTTTCTCACGAGGTTTAATTTGGAAGTTGCCTGAGCTCGTGACATCGACGACAGTGGCCATCTAATGACTGTTTGAGCTAGTGTAATGCCTGGATGTCCTTTTTGGGAAGATATGCAGAGGAAGCCCGTAAGGTCCCTTACCGAGTTCAATCGACGAGCTCAGAGGTTTGTTAATGTAGAAGAGGCAAGGTCAACGCTAAATATGACTTCCCAGCCCATAACTACAAAAGAAAACACAAAATCTGCCTCGACCTCGGTGGATCCTACGAACTCAAAACCCCCTGGGGACAACCATTCTAAAAGGAAGAAGAATGAAGGGAATAATCTCGAGGCGGAAGGGGGAAAGAATAAAAAATGGGAAAGATACTTCTCTGTATACAAGGTGTATACCGAGCTCAATGAGTCTCAGGAGAATATCTACCTGGCTAATGAAAACCAGGTCCCTTTCAGACGGCCTGACCCCATGAGAAACCAAAAAGCGAAAAGAGACTCCAGCAAGTACTGCAGATTCCATAGAGATATAGGGAATACAACTGATGAATGCAGACAATTAAAAGATGAGATTGAAGGCCTGATCTCAAGAGGATATTTCAGGCAATATGTCAGGAATCAAAACCCCAATCAGGCTTCCACCAGCCAGAGGGCAGCAGCTGCACCACCTGCCTAGAACAGTAACTCCCGAGCACGGGAAGATGAACAACCCCCTCCAATTGATGGAGAAGATGTCATAACCATCTCGGGGGGACCACATATTGCGAGATGGGGAAGCAATGCCCAGAAATGATATATAAATGAGCTGAAAACTGGTGACGGGTCTCCTTACGAACCCGAATCCAGAGCTCCAAAATAGCAAAGGGTTGAATCTCAACCCATAACTTTCACTGAGGACGATGCGTCGGATGTACAGTTTCCTCACAATGACCCACTGGTCATCACCCTTCAGCTTGCGAATAAGAGGGTACATCGACAATGGGAGCTCAGTCAGTATCCTCTACAAGGCCACTTTAGAAAAGATGGGACTCACGCTTTGCGACCTAAAGGCTTGTGCAACGACGTTGTACGACTTTTTAGGAGAGGGGATTGCCTGTATGGGATCCATTGAACTCCCCATAACCTTGGGAGACTTCCCAGTCTTGACAACCAAGATGATGGAGTTTGTAGTAGTGGATCTTCCATCGGCCTACAACGTACTGCTCGGGAGACCCACCCTAGTAGGGCAGGGGGCAGTTTCGTCTGTAAGGCATCTGGCCATCAAGTTCCTGACTTCTAGTGGCATCACGACTCTGAAAGGGGACCAGCTCACTAGAAGGGAATGTTATAGCATTTCTATGAGAGGGAAGAAACAGACAAGTGCGCAAGCACTTGTAGTAATTCAAAGTAAGGATGTCACCGTCTTCAAGATAGACGAAGAGATCGATCCAAGGATAGAAGAAAGGGCTGATCTCGAGCCGTTAGAGGAGCTCGAAGAGGTCAAGCTTGAAGAGGTTGACCCCCCGAAAATCGTGAAGGTGGGGAAAATCCTTCCGGGAGAAAATAAATAGCAATTAATTTGCTTTTTGAGAATGAACCAGGATGTTTTTGCGTGGTCACATTCGGACATGGTAGGGATAAGTCAGAATGTGATGAGCCACACTCTTAACATTGATAAGAGCTTCCCCCATAAGCAACAAAAACGGAGACTCCTGGATGACGACAGGAAGAAGGCCCTGAAGAAAGAGTTCGACATATTGAAGGCAAATCGATTCATACGAGATGCCTTCTACCCGGATTGGGTTGCTAACCCGGTACTAGTTCCAAAACCTAACGGAACATGGCGAACCTGTATTGATTACTCTGACCTCAACATGGCATGTCTTAAGGACTATTTCCCGTTACCACGAATCGACCAGCTCGTTGATGCCACAGCCAGGCATGGACTTATGTCATTCATGGACGCTTACTCTGAATATAACCAGATTTCCATGCATGCCCCGGACCAAGAGCATATGAGTTTTGTGACAGATAAAGGGCTATACTGCTACAATGTCATGCCGTTCGGGCTCAAGAATGCTGGAGCCACATACCAATGGCTCGTAAACATGATGTTCTCTGAACAGATAGGTAATAACATGAAAGTTTATGTTGATGATATGTTTTTTTTTGGTAAATAAGAATCATTGTATTTCTCAAAACCAAGTCATGTACACTTACAGGTCTTTAATACCCCTATTTTTTACTTACAATTCATGTATCTAAATTTACAACTTTTGAATCCATTCTTTATCCCTATTTCTTTTTCCCTTGTACATTGATACAATAAATATCAATTTTAGTTCTCTTTTGATGACCTCTACAATATGGTTTACATGCCAAAGTTTAGATGACCACAAAACATTATTTCTGGCCCTCCATATATGATACACTAGTGCAGTAACAGCAGCTATAAAGAATCCTTTCCTGAGTTTACTGAGGTGTTTTGCTTTGGATATCCATTTCAATAATGCTTGACAATGCTCTGTTTGTGCTCAGCAGACAATCCAATCCTTCATCCTCAAAAGACAGATTTTACTGTAAGTACATTGGAAAAATAGATGAGGAATATATTCCTTGTGGTCACCACACAGTAGACATACTGTGTCCATCCCAGGTAAGTGCCTGCTGATATGATCTTTGGTACTCAACTTCTAATGCGGTACTAACCAAAGGATAAATATATGTTTCGGAATGATGTTTCTCTCCCATACAAATTTACTCCACTTTACCTTGATATGTTGGTCATATAGTATATTATAACCGGATTGAATACTATATTGCACTGCCTTAAAAGCTGACTTATCTAATTTGGCTCTAAAGAGATCTTTAATTTCAACAATTTTCTTCCAATACCAGCTGCAATTTTCTTGCACTGTGTATGCCCACCAGTCCATCTTTTTCAAGTAAATGCTATGTATCATGTTGATGATATGTTAGTTAAATCTAAACATAACAATAACCATGTGGATGACCTTGTGAACGCACGGGGAATAGAGGCCAATCCTGACAAGATACAAGCGTTAATTGACATGCCCTCACCTTGAAAGCATAAAGATGTCCAGAGTTTGATAGGACAAATGGCGGCATTAAGTAGGTTTATCTCAAAATCTACAAACTGCTGTCTTCCATTTTTCAACCTTTTGAGAGAGGGCAAAAAATTCGAGTGGACAGAGGAATGCGAGCTAGCATTCCAGGAGCTCAAGAAGCACCTCGCGGAACCTCCTATCCTATCGAAACCTATCACAAGAGAAATTTTGTACCTATATCTCGCTACAACCGAGCACGCCATTAGCGTCGTGCTCGTCCGAGAAGACCAGAAGGTGCAAAAGCCAGTGTACTATGTTAGCAAAAGGTTACTGGGGGCAGAATAGAGGTATCCCTTAATGGAGAAATTAGCTCTCAGCCTAATTCACTCATCTCGAAAGCTCCGACCTTACTTTCAAGCGCACCCAATCCATGTGCTAACTGACCAACCACTACGACATGTCTTGTCGAAGCCAGAAGCCTCGGGTTGATTACTAAAATGGGTTGTTGAGCTCGGGCAGTTTGAGATCACTTATCATCCGAGGACAACCATAAGAGGACAGACCCTTGCAGACTTCATAGTGGAATGTACTGGAATGACTGACAATGAAGTTATTGTTATATTATTTTATAATATAATGTAATATTATATTTATTATATTATAATATAATGTTTTAGATTAAATAAATGTGACAAAGTGTGTCACATAATGTAACATATAATAGAGAGTTACAATATTTAGATATATGAGATATATCCAAATAATGTAACATATTTGGTGTTACAAATTTGTAACTTCCAAATATTACCCTTTATTGTGTAAAATTGTTGTTACACAATATTGAGATGAATTTCATAAAGTCATATGTCATATGGCTGTTAGAGATGTGATTTTAACCCCAATAATGTGTTTTGGGAGTTACAAAATCATTTGGGAGGGTTTGGAACCGTTTGGAAAAACAACACATTTTTTGTGCTGAAATTGGTTGGTGGTCGTGGCCACCAACATTCAGTGGCCGCGGCCTGTGGGACAGAGACCAGTGGCCGTGGCCACTAATGTCTCTGGCCGCAGCCACAGGCCAAAAACTGACCAATTTTCAGTTTTTTCAATCTTTGTTGAACGGCTCAAAAAACCCAAATAACTCCCAAATCTCTTTTTTAATTCCATATTAATCCAATTAAACATTGGTAACAACCATGGGGGTTAGTGGAATTTGAAATTCAAAGGGTGTCTCTAAACTCTATAAATAGGAGCCTATAGCTCACTTGTAAGACACAACATTTCTATCCATTAGAGCACTTGGCTAGAATCACCTTGAGGCTTGATAATTCCAGAAAGCATTTCCTATAATCTGTGAGAGATCCCTTAGTGCTTGAGTTAGGGGGAAATAAGCTTTTGGACAAAGGTTTCAAACCTTGTTCGAGTTGGTGATCCCCAACACTCTTCACTTTGGTAGTGTGAGTGAGAGTTGCTTCTATTTTGTTTGTTTGTTCTTTTTTTCTATTTTATTTCTCTTCATCTTCGTATTCTTCTCTTTTGTTTATTTGTATTTCTTGTTTTGAGTTGTAATCTTCTTTTCTTTATTTCAAACATTTTACTTTACTTGTAACATTTTGCTTTGAGTTGAATTTTCACCATTCTATTCTTCTTCTCTTCTTCTTGTTCTTTAGTTTATTTGTATTTTCGGTTATAGAGTTGTAACACTTTATTTAATCAATCCTTGTCTATTGTAATATTTTTCATAGAGTTGTATCATTTTCTTACCATTTCCATTGAGGCAATTTATATTTTCCTAACAGTTATAACCCCGGCCCGCGGGCTGTGGAAACTTTATGTTGATGGGTCTTCCAACAAAAATGGATCGAGGGCAGGAATCATACTGATCACCCCAACTGGAAGTCAATTTCACTCCGCTTTGAGATTTTACTTCAAAGCATCTAATAACGAGGCTGAATATGAAGCTCTATTGGCAGGATTTCGAATAGCCAAGGAACTCAAGGCTAAGGCAATACATTGCTACAGTGACTCACAGTTGGTGGTCAACCAAGTTTTAGGGGAATACCAAGCTCGCGGAACAAAAATGGCTGCTTATTTAGGGAAAGCAAAAACAGCACTCGAACATTTCGAGTTCTACACAATAGAGCAAGTTCCCCGAGAACAAAATTCGAATGCAGAGGCCCTAGCCAGGCTCGCCACATCCATCAAGGTCGACGAGCTGAATGTTGTGCCCATCGAGCATCTTTAAACACCTAGTATAAGCGAGACTGAATAGGAAGATGTCTACATGATTAACTCCGAGCCAACCTGGATGACCCCAATAGTTGAGTACCTTGAATCTGACACTCTCCCAGTAGAACGGAACAAGGCTCGAAAGCTGATGTATCATATCCCCAGATACATTATTGTGGAAGGAAGGCTATATCGAAGAGGATACTCTATGCCACTACTCCGATGTTTGACTCCACCCGAGGCTAAGAAGATCCTAGAAGAAATACATGAAGGATTCTGTGGGGACCACACTGGGGGCATAGCTTGTAAAAGAAAATTATACACCAAGGATACTTTTGGCCCACTATCAAGGCAGACTCTTTTGATTACGTCAAGATATGTGATAAGTGTCAATGGTTTGCTACAATTCCACGAGCCCCACCTTCTGAGCTAACTATGATGACCTCCCCGTGGCCATTCGCGGTGTGGGGAATCGATCTCATAGGCTCGTAGCCAACTGGCAAGGGGGAGTTAAGTATGTCATGGTCGTGGTCGACTATTTTACAAAATGGACCGAGGCCGAACCTTTGGCAACAATTACCTCGAAGAAAATCTTGGACTTCGTGGTAAAGAACATCATCTGCCGATATGGGATGCCAAGGAAGATAGTGTCTGATAACGGTACTCAATTCGTTAGTGACTTGTTTACCAATTTTTGTGAGAAGAATGGGATAATGAAGAGCTTCTCCTCTGTTGCCCATCCCCAAGAGAATGGCCAAGTTGAAGCTGTAAATAAAACTCTTAAGAGTTCTATGAAAAAGAAATTGGAAGAAGCTAAGGGAAAATGGCCCGAAGAGTTGCCCCAAGTCTTGTGGGCATATCGGACTATGGCTCGCACTTCGACAGGACATACCCCTTTCTCTCTGGCATATGGATGCGAGGCTATGCTACCAATCGAGGTTGAAATACCATTATTCGTAGCCATGCTTATGACCAAGCCTCGAACCAATCCCAGCTCGAAGTAAGTTTGGATCTGATCGAAGAAAGACGGGACGAGGCTCAACTAAAAAATGCAGCATATCAGCAGCGAGCTACCCAATATTTCAATAAAAAGGTTCGAGACAGAAAATTCGGATTGGGAGACTTGGTGCTAAGGCGTGTGTTCCTAGCTACGCGGGACCCAGCTGCTGGCGTGCTCAGGCCTAATTGGGAATGACCTTATCAGATTGAATCAGTTATTCGATCTGGCGTCTACAAATTGGCAAGATTAAACGGGGAATTGGTACCACGAGCATGGAATGTCGAACATTTGCGGCCTTACTATCAATAGTGTAGGAATGATGTTTCCTGTAACCATGCTTGTCTATCTTTACTAAGCTTCTGTCGATAGATTGTTTAAATCTGAATAAAGTTCATTTTCGTTTCAATATGCTGTATTTTTTGCAAACTCTCTTAATTTAATAACCTATGGTCACACTCATAGGATATTAAGGGGCATCAATGGTATATATACCATAAGTTTGAAATAAAAAATAGCATACACGAAAATAAGCAAACGTATGGACCATTAACCAGATTGTTAAAGGTAAAGTATTTGGATATAACCAAATACGGGAGCTTAAATACACGAGCTTAAATAATTTGGACATAACCAGATTGTTAAAGGTAAAGTGTTTGGATGAAACCAAATACGTGAGCTCAAATACACGAGCTTAAATAATTTGGACATAACCAGATTGTTAAAGATAAAGTGTTTGGATATAACCAAAATATTAAAAAAGTGTCCGGATGCAACCGGATACGCAAAATAGTATGATCTAAATATAACTAGATCGAAAATATATAAGTGTCTTGGATTATGAACCAAGAACACGACCTAAACAGGTTTGGAACAAACCAACTAAAATTGACCGACGCAAACGGGATATAAATTGAACCCACTTCAAGCTAATTCGAGATCAAAGCTTGAATATTTTGCAAAAAGATAGTTTTGGGCTCATAACTTTGGGGAGCTACCTGAGGACAAGGAAAAGTGACTAGAAAAGCAGGATATAACTAAACTACCTACCTTACACGCCATATAAGTACTTTCGAGTGTATGGTAAAAGTATGTCCCGACCTTGACAAATAACGAGATCGGACACAGATAAATCGAGTAAATTGTGCATGAATGTATTGAAACTCGAGCTTAAATCCACCGCATGTTTGTATGAATAAACAGACATAAGGACAAACTTTTAATATAAATTGCTTAAAATATTTCGATTTAAGAAATGTAAAGCAAAGATATTAAAATAGATTCAAATACGGTATTATAAATATCATAAGAAAATAGCTCTTTTACGAGCTATAAATTGTCTTAGCCCCAAGGGCGTAAAAAATAAAAGATAAAAACTATTACAAAGGCCTCCAAGGGACGCAGCCCAGGATCGAGGTTTAAGAGGAAGGAGCGCCCTCCTTAGCCTTCTCAGCATCCTCCCGAGCAGCCTCCTCCACATTAAGCCGAGCTTGCCATTTAGCCATGAGCTCTTCCTCAAAAGAGCCTAGGAAGCTGGTGTCAAGATCGGTGTTACTGGCCCAGATCCTGTACATAGCCATGTCAACTGCCCGATCATTCTTCTCCTTGAACTCTTCGAGAAGATGAGCCTTTTCGTCCTCCATTATCTCGAAGGTGGCCTTTTTCTCCTCCTCAAGCTTGGCATTGATCTTCTCAAGCTCCTCGAGCCTGGAATTTAGCTTCTCAAGCTCTGCTATCCTGGCCCTCATCTACTCAGCTTCAGCCTCCATCTTTAATTTCGCGGCCTCGAACTCATCAGCGAGCTTGATTTGAAGATCCTTCGACTCTTGGGCATAGGACATGCTAAAGTGGACCTTGTTGTTCAACTTGTAATTAAGCTGAGCAAAGGCAGTAAGAGACTAACACACAAACAGATCGGGTTAGAACATACACTAAGCACAGTCACAACAAATAATAAGGAGAGAGAAGTTATCGCAGCAGCAAGCTCGACACCCTTGTCAAAAAGGGTGTTGCAGTCCCAAGCATTGTTCAAGAACTGCTACTGGGGAGCCTCGAAGTTGCTGATGCTCTGGCCTACCTGAGACAGGACGTCCGAGCCAAGTGTAGCCCCATGAGTCCTGGCGGCATTGTCGATGACATACTCATCAACATGAGTAGAGACCGACAACAGGCGCCTTTTGGACGCAGGCTTCTTCGGAAGTGAGCCGAGCGTCAAGTGGACCATGATGGCAGGAGGCAAAGGGGGGACACCAGTGGTGGAAGCATCGACCTGGGAGGTAGGATCTGCGGCCAAGCTCATAACAATGGGAGCTGGGGGAGGAGGGGTCTTCTTAGTCCTCTTAGAGACCTTAGCAGGCCGATCAGACTTCTGCGAGGCCCTTGGGCGCTTACTCCTCTTATCCCCCTCGCCACTAGTGAGCACAGTGTCGAGATCGGAGTCCATAGTACCTGCATGATCACATCACATTATAAGAAATTTCAAGACACAAAAAGTTAGCATAATGCAGACAGTCAAGGAATAAAAGGGCAAGTAATGAGGAACCTAACTGGAACTCTCCCCAGAGCTCGTGCTCGATCGGCGACCACGTAATTCCCCCATCTTTGGAAGAGGTAGGGGGAGTCCCTTCCCTATATATGGAAGTCAACCTCAAAAGGTCCCTATAATCATTCGTCCCGTATTAGACAGCTATTCCATCCTAGAGCTCATTCAGACTATACATAGTATCGTAATTCCCTAGCCAACTATCAAACCTATGAACCCTCTCATCTACCCAGGACCATACATAAAAATTGTCCCTATCATTTGGGCATAATATCAAGGTATCGGGGCTTATCCTTAAGTAGCGAAGGAGACCATAAATCCGAGCTAAGGATGATCGTACCTCTGTCACTCGAGCTCGAAGCCTCGTCATTGGCCTCATTCCCCGAGCGCGGACTCCTGCGACGGCGAGCTGGGGATCATGCCTTAGAGCTTTGCCTCAGAGGAAGGCTGCTGGTTGGGAGAGGCATAAACTCCCACTTGGTGTAATTCTTGTTGGACCAGTCGTTTATGGATTGATCCTTCTCTAGGAGACCACAAGCTCGAAGCCTATCTTCATGAAGAAGATAGGAAAGGGAGCGCCTACCATATGGGAGTTGAAGCAAAGTCCCCTTGTGCTCCTTCATCTCATCGGTGGGAGTAGGTCGATGATAATTTCCTGAAGAAGTGAACATATTATGAGTGGTTCGAGCCTAAGCAGAAAACTCGAGCATAAAAATAAAAAAAGATCGTATACTTACGAATTCGTCTGAACGAATAGTATCTGGAGGGAGCCAGGCCGTCTGTCCAAAAGAAAGCCAGCTTGAAGTTGAGGGGATGGTTTGGCAGATCGTTGAAGATTTTCTTCTCCTTGGGATAGCTCGAGAGGTAGTAGAAGCCATCTCATCCTCGAGCTCGGGAGGGATTGCTTCTCAAATAAAAGAGATACAAAATCTCTTTTGGTGAAGGTCCTTCCCACTTTAGCATGTGCTAAAGTGACCTCAGGGCTGAAAAAACCCTGTACGAGTTGGTGTTGAGTTGGAAGGGAGCAAGACCAACAAAATCCAGAAAGTCCTTGAAAAAGGACTTCAAGGGCAATAAGGCCCCTGCCCTCATATGAACTTGGCTCCAAGCCACATATTTTAACTTATTGTCAGAATTACCATCCTGGGGCATGACAGCTTCGCTCGTGGGAGGTAGAAGCTCGACACCTCAGCGAGCCCGATAATCCAATTCCGTGGAGGGCCAAGATGTCAGAGATTTTCCCTAGTGAAGAAATCGAGCTCCAATAATGGTCGGCCTCAAAAAATTCTCCCCTCGAGGTGGGAATAGTGGTTGGCTGCGAGGTAGATGGGGGATTCAATTGTTCTTCCATCAGTGAAAATTTGAGATCGCTTGGTTTGAATGCGAACGTCACTTTAAGAGTAAGGTCAAGAGGGATTGGTCTAGGCTCGGAGTCTGGGTCTGGATAGATTGCGACCCTAAGTCTCTTCCTTTTTCTCTCTTTGACCTCGTCGATCTTGCGTCGAAAGTGAGCTCGGGTGTCCTCTTGCTCTCGCCCTAGTTAGTGCTCCCGAATCATGTGCTGATTCCGAGTAAAAGGTGCCTCCGGGCTCGGGGTTGCCGGCGAGTAAGGAATCGCGAGTTTTGACCCCCACCGCTTTTCCAAGTTCTACAGCATCTAGCAAGAGAGCAAAAGGGTGAGGGCCAGACGAACAAGAGGTTAAGAATAAAAATCAAGACGGTCTAAGCTCGAATGATCAAGACCATGGGACAAGCTCGATCAAAAGAACGAGATCAGGCTCGGGGCGTGTATTCCACGTAAAGGGGGGAAAGGTGGATTTATTTTTTAAAAATCCCGGATTTTTAGGAGAAAATTTAGCGGTTACTCAGAATGTACTATTTTTGGGAAACGTGAATTTTGAAAACCCTAATCCTATACCGAGTTTCTTGGTCTACACGATATGATTTTCAGAATCAAGATAACCCAGTAAAAGAACAAAATTTGCCTCATTCATGCAAAATCTGGGTTTGGGAAACCAGTAACACCAGAGGAGCCTAAAAATTACAAGGAATTCACTAAAGCATCCTAGTATAAAACTAGCACATACGCTTAAAAGTGAAACAACATAAAAGATGCATGGAAAAAACAAAGCATAAACACGGTTATATGGGGTCAAGAGCATATACTTACACAATGTAGATGGTGGATACAAAGAAATCGAAGACCAAAGGATTGGCTGCAAGAACGATTTCACGGAGTCAAATAGACCAGCGGTGTTTTGCTTCCTCGGCTTGGAGAACATGCAAGGACCAAAGTTTTTTATTTTTGGTTTTCTTTGTTGTTCTCTCTTTTTTGAAAACTCAAAAACATAAAGGTAAAATGAGGAAAACGATGGCATATTTATAGGCCCCAAAGGATGCCAATCGACGGAATAATCTGGACCATTGGCCAATTTTGATATCCAATCAAATGGCCAGGGACAAATGGAAGAGTGGCACCATAAAGTTAGCAGGCGGATGGACGTGCGTATGGTGTAAAAGACACTCAAGTACCCTAACCATCCAATACCTGGCTGACGCGTGTCTACACTCAAGTACAGTTGATGGTACAGTTTCCAAGAAGGGCAGTTCAAAATTTTCCTTCTCACGAGATTCGAACTGATACTTTTGAGGGGACAAAATGTAACACCCAGATTTTGAGATAAGAAGTTATGATCCCGAAAGCTGGGCTCGTCAGGTGTGAGCTCGAAATATATGCAGACATCATATGGTCCAACCGTTAAACCTCTCTGAAGTAAAGCAATGACCTTGAGGATGGGTAACCTTGAATATTCTCTTAACTTGCGATAGGCAATGGTACGACACTTGAATATATTTTCACCGATTGCCCTCAGGCGAGGTAGTTCAAGCTTGGGAAGATAAAGCTCAAGGATGCTAGCCTCGTCAGCATCTGCTTGTCTCGAACACAGGTTAGGTGGCGAGCTCGTGACTGACTCAGTCTTAATAAGCTCAATGCCCATTGCTGATCTAGAAGATTTGATGATTCATCTGAAATAACCCATTACGTGTGAACGTGTTTATTTTTGTGCAATCCCCTTATTTAAGGGATATCATTTAATCTGTTATCCGTTCTCGATCTTCATGGGACGTTTTCGTGTATGTAGGAGATAATGCATTTAATATCATTATTTCAATTAATTTACATAATAACTTCCCGAAATATGTGGGAATTAATTCTGCATATCTTCTCTATAAATAGAGAAGGAATAACCATTTGTAGAGGACCATTTTCTGATTTCTGGAAAGAAAACTCTGGGCAACTCTTCTCTGAAAAGTTTCCAGAAAACTCCAAAGTCTTAATAACATAGACTCGTGGACTAGGCAGAGTTAACTGCTGAACCACGTAAAACTCTTATTGTTTTTCCTCTTTATTCATTTGCTTCATTGTTTTATTGTTTAATTGCTCTACAATTTAAGTTGACAAAAAACGGTGTCAACAAAGTCATGTTTACAATCTACTGTTTACCGAGTTTTTCGGAAACGAATACAAACAAAATAATAAAAAGATAAGAACTGTAGAAGTGCAGAAATATAAATAGACAAATAGGTTTTTTACGTGGTTCAGGCGTTAACGAGCCCTAGTCCACGAGTCGATGTTATTATACTTGTAGAGAATTACAGTAAAATGGCTGGTGTAAAAGAACCTCACAAACTCACAGTGTTTCTCTCGAGTTCTCTAGAAGAAGACGAAGCTAGAGAGATTTTGGTAGAGTTCTTGCTATGTAATGTGTTCTCTCCCCCCCCCCCCCCCCCCTATTGCAAAACGAGGAGGTCTTTATAGCTAGAGTTTTTTATTAGGGTTTTACTCTGCCCCCATGAGTCTTAATTACACCAGCCATAAATAGGGGATACAATTACCGTAGTCGCCTGGCTACTAGGCTCTATGTGGGTATATTTACATGAAAGTATGGGGAATGCACAAAGGCAGCTGTCTTTTCCAGGCTGTCAGCGGAACAGTAGGCGAAATGGTACTTTTAGGCGTGCTGGGATGTGTGCGGCCTCGACCTGTCGGGCGTGTCAGGCGGGATCCTGTGTCAGGTGGATATCATTCCAACTATGCCTCCTCCATGACTCGACCGCTTGGTCTTCTTCCGTGCGAGACACGGAACTGTATCCGCGAAGGTAACCTGAAGAGCTTCTCCTGGAAGGACCTTCCCTGAAGGATATCCCTTCGGGAGTCCGGGAGAATTGACGAGCTTCCGCGTCGCGGTTGCTTGAAAGAGTATGCTGGACACTAAACAGGAGAGGCGAAGCCTTTCTGTCCATCCGCGAGCTCTAGTCACCTTTCGTGAAAGACTTTGATAATTCTGCTTCCCCGAGGCTATCCATCTAAACGCTATCTGGAAATCTGGATAACATCTACCATTAAATATACGAATATTTTGTTAAATATAAGAATATTCCGTTAAAGAGCGAAAAAAATAAAAAACCGTTAAAACCAAGAATTTCCGTTATCTACACACTTTTTATATAGAAGAGATATAAAAAAAAATCTTGAAAAATGTAGTTGATAATGCACATATATATGTATTATAAATAGTAGATATGCATGTTTGTTTGGTTTTCTTTATATAATTTATTAATTATTTTTATTATAAATTTATGTCGATGTCATTTAAATTTTAAATAAATAAATAATATTATACATAAAAGAATAACATAAACATATATTATATGAAAAATTAAACCAAAACATTGTTTATGCTTTTTTCTTTTTTTTTTTAAATAGATTATACCATTTTGGACCATATATTTTGTCTCATTACCTGTTTGAACCTCGTGTTTTGATAAATTACTTTTTGAACTCTCTGTTTTATAAAATAGATCAAATAGACCCATAAATCCAATTTTGATTAGAGTATTTTTTAAACTAAAATTACAAATAATTCACCAAACTCACAACTCATCAGAACAAAAGTTCCACTATTCTGCCTAACAACTGTATTGTTATATTTAATTTTTTGTTCATCAAAATTGGTTATAAAGTTTTATTAATGGAACAAAATATATGATTCAAAATGGTATAAACCCAAAAAATATAGATTAAGTATTATATATTATTATTATAATATTTAAATTTATATTAATTTAAGTTTTAAATATCTAATTGCCTTAAATACTATTATAATAATATTATTTTATAATATTTGAATTCAGTAGAAAAGTAAAAAATTAGGATTATTTATTATTATCGTAATTATATTTTATAATATTTAAATTTATATTAATGTAATTATTAAATATCTACCCATGTATTATATATTTTTTTTTTTATAATATTGAATTTATATTAATATAATTAATGAATATATATTTTTAATTAGTTTTAAATGTATATTCCATTAAATATTTAGAATATTTCGTTAAAGTTAACAAAACAAACCGTTAAAAACAATAATTTCCGTTATCTATACAATTTTTTTTTATATTTCTTCTATATAAAAAAGTGTGTAGATAACAAAAATTCGTAATTTTAACAGTTTGTTTTGTTAACTTTAATAGAATATTCTAAATATTTAATGGAATATACATTTAAAACTAACTAAAATTGATATTTATTAATTATATTAATATAAATTTAAATATTATGAAATATCATTATTATAATAATATTTAATATAAGACTAAATATATAATAATTATATTAATATAAATTTAAATTCAAATATTATAAAATATCATTATTATAATAATATATAATACAAGAGTAGATATTTAATAATTATATTAATAAAAATATTTTTTTTTTGGTAAATCAGAAGCTTCATTAAAACCAAACAAACATTACATCTTAAACAACACCTGTGTATGGCATGAATATACTCCTTTAATCTATACAAGCTTTGAGTAAGTCTATTATAAAGATTCAAACCAATTCAAGTCAATGTTACTGACTTTTTTCGGCATGACACTCCTAACTCTATTTTTTACATCACTAACAATATTATGCACAATTATCTCTATCCTTTTCACCTGAAGTAGCCAAACAACTTCATTCCGTGCTTTCCAAATGTGGTAGACCACTGCAGCCACAACAGCTGCATACACCATTTTCCGAAACTTACTCAAGTGAGCTCGAGAAATCCATCTCATGAGGTTGCTTAGTGTTTCAGTTTGGACAGCCCAGTGCATCTTCTATTTCACCTGTTGCAGACATCTCTTACTAAGATGACAATAAAAAAAAAGGTGAGCTATACTTTCATCATGAATATCACATAACTGAGTTGTTCACCATCTGAAATCTCATTAATCTTTGCTTAGTTTTTAATCTGTCAAGCATGGCCATCCACAAAATGATACTATGTTTCGGTATGTTGAGTCTACTCCATACTTCTGAGCACCATTGGGCACGTTTTGAGACTGCACAGAGTAATTGGTAACCGTTTTTGATAGTATAGTCTTCCTGAATGAATCTAGAGATGTCAATAAGATGCTTGAATTTTTCTTTCACCTCCACTATTTTTTTCCAATACCAACTACTCTGCAAAGGGCCACAATGATCCCACCAATCTTCATTCTTAATATATACATGATGTACCCATTTCAGCCAAACATTATCCTTCTTAGTAGCTACAGCCCATATGTATTTCCCGAGGGCTGCAATGTTCCATTTGAGTATGTTTCGGAAGCCAAGACCACCCTCTTTCTTTGGTCTGCAAACCCTCTCCCAAGCCACATTCCCAGCCCCCTCATAAACAGCTTGACCTTTCCATAAAAAAACACGACATATAGAGTTAATTCTTTTCAACACCTGCTTGGGAATAAGCATAATTTGAGACCAATATGAATGTATGGAAATCAGAACAGAGTTAATTAAGATTATTCTTCCTGCATATGATAGATTTTGGGAACTCCATGTCCTGATTCTTGCCACCATTTTTTCCAATAAAAGCTCACAATCCTTTGCTGAAATCTTCTTCGCACAGATGGGTATCCCCAAGTACTTGAATGGCATCTGACTCCTACTAAATCCGGAAGCCTCAAGGACCCTTTGTATGTCATATTTCGGCATACCACAACAATAGACTACCGATTTGGCTTCATTTGGGTGAAGACCTGATGTGGCTGTAAATAACTTCAAGCCTTGCAACATATAATATATAGACTTAAAGTCTTTATGACAGAACAGAAGCACATCATCAGCAAAACTCAAGTGATTTAGTTGTAAGTCCGCACATCGGTCATGAAAACGAAAGTCCTCTTTTTGTCCAATTTTCTTCATTATTCGTGACAAATATTCCATTCCCAAGACAAATAAAAGTGGTGACAATGGATCCCCCTGTCGCAACCCTCTTTGAGCAGCCAAAAAACCATGAAGTACACCATTAAACATTAGTGAAAATTTCGGACTGATTACACATTGCATTACTAGATGTATAAATTTCCTCGGAAATCTATAGGCTTCCAGCATTTCCTCCAAAAATCCCCACTCCAATGTGTCATAAGCCTTCCGAAGATCAAGTTTGAGCATACAATTAGGCTTTGCATTCTTCCTTCCATAATGTCTGACTAGATCTTGACACACCATAATGGTATGAGCTATGAATCGTCCCTGAACAAAACCTCCTTGATTTTGGGCAATCAAATCAGGTAGAATTAATCTCAGCCTCGAACAAATCATTTTAGTTGCTGCCTTATAGAGCACGTTACAACAAGCAATTGGTCTGTAATCACTCACACCACTCGGACATTTACTCTTAGGGATAAGAGTAAGTATTGTAGAATTAAGTTCTTTCAAAATCTTATCCGAATGCAAGAAAGATAGAATAGCATCACTCACCTCTTTACCAACAATTTCCCAATTGTCTTGAAAAAAATAACTCGAAAAACCATCAGGTCCAGGCGCTTTACCTCCAGGAATTGAAAAGATATCTTGTTTGACCTCATCAACTGTGTATTTAGTCATTAACATATCAGCTTGCTCTATAGAGACTAGAACCCCTTCTTCAACTACTCCTTTAATTACATGTCTTTGGTCTGCCATTTTAGAGCCCAACAGAGTAGTATAAAACTTCAAAAAAGCATTCGTTACCTTATCAGGCTGATCATGCCATATGCCACTCTCATCTGTGATTGAATAAATTCTATTTTGTGCATTCCGTGCTCGAATACTCGCATGGAAAAAAGCTGAATTTTCATCACCATCTTTCAGCCAAGTCATTCGTGCCTTTTGGTGGAGGAAAGACCAATATGCTTTATGGGTAAGTACAAACTGATCTCTTGCATTTTTCTCCTTCTGAATCAACTCACTGTTTAATGGGTCCTGTTGAAGTTCCATTTGGCAATCTATTAAATATTTCCTCTTTTGTAACTCTGCCACATGAATATCATTAAACCCTTCTTTATTGAGCTCTTTGAGAACCAATTTAACTTGTTTTATCTTTGAGACCAACTTACACATAGGTGTCCCATTATTGCTTGTGCTCCAGCTATTGATCAGTTTTTTATTAAACTCAGGTGCACTTTTCCACATTCTGAAATACTTGAATGGTTTCTTCCTAAAATTAATATCCTGATACACAGACAAGAGGGCTGGACAGTGATCAATAAGTTCTTCATTTAGAAAGTTCACCTCTGCCTCTTTGTACTTATCTAACCACACTTGATTAGCCAATACCCGATCTATCTTAGAATAGATACGAGCATCTCCTTGTTGCTTATTATTCCAAGTAAAAAAACTCCCTCGGTACTTCACATCTTCTAAATAACAATCTTCCACACATTTTTGGAAAGCTTCAAATTTTTTATATTTCACCCGCATGCCAATTCGCTCCTCCTTATTAAGAATGTCGTTGAAATCCCCCATAACTATCCATGGATCCACCATTCCACTAGCAAGATGTGTCAAGTCAGCCCACAAATTGGTTATTCTCTCTTCTTCATTGAATTCATATACAAAAGTAACAAAAAAACTTGCTATAGTATGCATAGGCCTCACAAGCAAATGAATTACTTGACTTGAACAAAACCTAATGCTAACATCAAACATAATAGGATTCCAACTTACAATAATTCTTCCTCCACTATGCCATGCATTATTAGACGTAAAACACCATCCATCAAACATACGAAGGTACAAGGCTCCGAAGTGTTCCACCTTGACCCTAGTTTCAAGGAGACCAATCAAACCAACGCTCTTTGAAGAAAATAATTTCTTAACCTCAAATTGCTTTTTTGGGTTATTGATCCCCCTAACGTTCCAGCTTAGGATCCTATCCATTTGGTTGGGGAGGCACCCCCCCCCCCCCCCCCCCCTCCCTCTGTATTATCCTTTCCAAAATCAGTTTTAGAGGCCTCACCAGTTTCAATATTCAAAGCTTGAAAACTATTAGTCACTACAGTGGGTAGAGGCACATTCATGGCCCTCTTTCCACTTCTAATTACTTTCTGAAATCCATCTGAATCCATCAATACCGCTGGCTGTTTTATTGGCTCTGCTATCTTCACATTATTATCTTTTTTAATCACCCACTCTTTTTTCAGTCCATCCTTCTTCCTACATACATCCGTAGAATGCCCAAATCCCTTACAATGGCCACACACAACTGGTTTCCATTCAAAATGAACATCAATCTGCACTCTCTGACCAAATTCATCAATAAATGAGATGTCATAAGGGAAGTCCTGTGATAACGCTACTTCAATCAATACCCGAGGATAATTCAATCTTTCCCTGTTTTTTGTTATCTCATCAACTTGAATCGATTTCCCCAGTTGGCTCACAATCTTGAATAAAGATTTTTCTCCCCAATACTTCAACTCAAGTCCATGAAGTTGAACCCAAGTAGGAATTAGAGTCACATCTTCTTTCCTGAAATCTGTTACAGAGTCCCAAGGTTTCATGATAACTGGTTTGTTATCAAAGAAAATGTATCCTTCGTTCAGCACTTCATCCCTATCTTCCATAGTTGCAAATCTTATTATAAACACACCATGGGAAAGAAGTCCCACTTTATCAATCTTATTCCGCCACATCCGTTTGGCAAAACCTTCCAAAACAGAAATGGGAATGTTTGCTCCAAGCACATAACAGACCATAGAAGAACTCCAATATTGAATTTCATCTTCAATATCTGCCAACTCAATCCTTACATCACCATTTTCCTTTTCTTTCCCCATGTTTCCATCAAATTTCGAATTAAGATTCCTAACAATACGCTCAGAATGTAATATAGGCGGAGAGGGATGTTTACCTTATGCAATTTCAGCAGAACAGACCTGAGACGCATGTAGAAATTGAGAAAAATCCTTCCTAATATCATCTTGTCGCTGAAGAGTCTGCAGAGTCGATCTCAGTGAGAGAATGTTTGGGTCATTGATTGCATCGAACTAGTCCTTCTCACCCTGAAGATCGACAAGGGACGGCTCATTCTCCCGTATACAATCATCTTCAAACTCAATCGGTTCCACTCCCAGAAGTTCCATCATGGATCTGGTCTTCCGAACACCATCCGAAGAAGTGGGGCCTTTCTTCTTCTTCTTCTTCTTCCCCTGCACTTTCGATTTCCCCTGATCCCCTTTTGCCATGACACCAACTCGAGAGCTGAGAGAGAAAACAAGAGTTTTTATTTTTCTATTATATTAATAAAAATTTAAATATTATTATATATGATAATAATATATAATTCTAATTTTTTACTAATTATATTAATATGAATTCAAATATTATAAAATATTATTATTATAATAATATTTAATACAAGACTAGATATTAAATACTTATGTTAATATAAATTTAAATATTATTATAATAATATATAATAGATAATCTTAATTTTTATTAAAAAATTATCATCTATGTTTAAAAATATTGTCATATTATATATATATATATTCAAAAAATTCATAAACAATATTTTGATTTAATTTTTCATTTAATATATTTATCACATTCTTTTATATGTAATATTGTTTATTTATTTAAAATTTATATGACAATGATATAAATTTAATAAACATAATTAATAAATTCTATAAATAAAACTAAGCAAATATATTTATACATTATTTATATCTAGAAAAAGATATATTTATATATATATATAATTTTCATTATCTTCATATATATCCATTTCCATGTCATAGATATTAATTTCTTCTCGTAGATATGAAAAGTATCCATATGTAAATCAGTCGAGAATATTAGGAAAAAATTTAATTTGTAAGAATATATAAATATGTATGTATAAATTCAGATTACGTGGTCCATGAACATACTTTATAAATACGCATGCGTCACAATAGGGTTCGATATCCTAGATCTCGACCAGTACTTTAGGATAAATGTTTTGTCCCCATCTATACATATATAATATGTACAATTTTTATGTTTTTTTTAATATGGAGAAGTAATAATAAATTTGTAAACCCAATCCAAACTTGTTATAGTTCTGTCTTATTATGAAGTTTACTTATCAGTAATATCACGAATACTATTAATTTCAAGTTATTATAAGTTGTTATCTTGATGCTAACATACATATATATACTAGCTAACATACATATATATCCTAGCTGCAACACGCTTACTTAATTTTATTTAGAAATTTTATTAAGTTTTTATAATTATCATAAAATTTTAAATAAATAAACAATTTCATATATAAAATAAATGCATAAACATATTAAAATAAAAATTAAACCAAAATATTATTAATGATTTAAAAAAAATATATATTATAACATTTTAGATTATAAACTATCATATGTAAGGTACAAAACATGCTATTATTCAAATCACACCTTAATGATTGGAGAAGAAACTTTTTATTCTTGAAATAAGATAAATATTATTTTAATTTCTTATTTAGTTACATAGTCATACTATTTGTACACACACGACACTTATATATAATGTATTTATTATGTATTATATATTATTGTAATAATAATATTTTATAACATGTGAATTTATATTAATATAATTATTAAATATCTAGTTTTGTGTTAAATATTACTATAATAATATTTTACAATATTTGAATTTATATTTAATATAATTACTAAATATTTATTCTAACAAAATTTTATAAAAATTAGGATTAAATATTATATGTTTTATATTATTATAATAATAATATTTTATAACATTTAAATTTATATGAATATAATTAATAAATATTGTTGACGCGGTTTTTCGCCAACAATGTATTAAGAAATAATAAGGCATATTAGTGCTTAATAGTAAAGCATAATGAATAATAATATAAATTCACTCAAGAACACATAACTTTTACGTGGTTCAATGGTTAAAATTCACCTAGTTCACGAGTCAATATTATTGTTGTTTCTCTCTCTATTTTGGCAGAGTTTTGGTATTACAGAATACTAGTCCATTTTCCTGTCCAATATTCTCAGTATTTATAAGGGAATTCCATGGACAGGTTTGGGTAACCACGTGAGTCAATCATGCATTTACATAATAATTACATTTAATACAAATAATTCTCATTTATATTAGGATATGATTTGATAATAGAATAAACAGGTTCCCGCTATCTCAGATAATTAATATGACAGCCAGGTCATAAATAAACGTATAAAAGGATCCCGAGTCTCTGGGGATCCGTGGGTATACAATATACTAGAATCACCATGAGTTGGATATTGTTGGGGTTTTATGCCCTAATTAAAACTCAATTTCTTTGTAATCTCATTTTATTATCAATAAAAGAATAGAAATCATGTTTGACTTGGTCAATCACTTTGCTCATATGTTTTATTTTCATGATTATTTGTTTAATAAAAACTTGGCTTATTAGGAGTTTTTCCCCCGAACTATTAACATTACCAAATCGTTCCCCCTGAATTTTTTGGCTTGGTAAAAATTCCCCCTGAATTACTAATGTTACTGAAATGTGGACTTACGTCCAATTTCGCTAACAGAATGGTGATATGGCTACACTAGAGTGTTGATGTGGATTGTCATGTGTATAATTTAAAAAATAGATAGGATTTTACCCCCAAACTTTTACCGTTACCAAATTATGCCCCTCGAATTCTAAAATTTAAAATTTAAACAATATTTTGAATATTAAAAAGAAAATATAAAAAGTATTAAACTAAGAATTCATTTAAATTAAATTAAATCATACCAAATAAAAACTTAAGGCGACATAGGCGACATTAAAGCTGAATGTCGCCAGGGACCCACATGAGTCCAATCTATCGACGATGTCGCTACCAACCTAACTTTGAGCTCATTTTGACGCATGCCTAACACCCAAGCCAATTTTTTGTCACCATCATTTTTTGTTTTTAATTTTAATGGTTTTTTTTCCATTTTTTTAATATTCAAAAGATTGTTTAATTTTAAAATTTTAAAATTGAGGGGGCATAATTTGGTAATGGTAATAGTTCGGGAGTAAAAATCCTTTTTATTATTTATATTATAAATGAGGCATTGACATGTCAATACCACATCAGCCACCAAACTGTCACATCACCATTCTGTTAGCGAAATTGGATAGAAGTCCCATATTTCAGTAATGTGAATAATTCAAGGGGAATTTTTAACAAGTTGAAAATTTTGGGGGGTACGATTTGTATTGGTAATAGTTTTTTTTTGGGGGGGGGGGGGGAGAAAATCCTAATAAGCCTATAAACTTCTATTAAATCCTAAGCATATAGCTAATCTTATTTATAGTGACATAATCACAGTGGAATATAAATATGATTATATGTTCAAAATAAGATTAGTCCTAAAATTAGTCAGTGCATAGGATTTACACTGACTTGTCAATCTACGATATGATCTACTTACACATTGTAGTATTATGTTCTTTCCAGAACATTAGCAAAGTAGATAAGATCAGATGTATTTGTTATATCGGACCGGACCGATATTGATAGTTGATAAGATAAGTAAACATACCGTTATTATCTATTCAATTCATATCATATATTTGACCACATGTCAATTCAATCTCAATTCTGAGTGGTTAGTATTCTAACTGCTTGTATTATTTGAGTTCTTTGACTTGTTCGTTACCAGCTAACCCTATGGACTAGCCCATACTTACATCTTGGGAACTCGGTAGTATAATCAGTGGGAGTGTTAATCATAGATATGAACATCTATAGCTTCTGATGAAGAAGTAAAACGATGGATTCATTTTTGTTTGGTTTAAAGTGTTAAATGATAGATATCTCATTTCGGTAATTAAATTAGTTTACTGAATTATCATTTCAATGAACTAAGTGTTTTAAGGATAAAATACAATGAGGGGTAAAACGGTATTTTAGTCCAATCTCATTGTAGACCGTCTATAGAGGATTGAGTGACAATTATGGTTGTAACAATGGATAATTAATAGCGTATGTTATAGAGCGTCCTATGAATTCAAGAGTGCAATTCCGAGTCTATAGTGGAGTCACGGGAAATTAATAAGTTAGTAAATTTATTTGTTAGATTTATGATAACATATTGGAGCTTGATTTCATAGGCCCATGGTCCCCATTGTTCCTTGGATAAAATCATCTAGATAGTCTCAATTAATTGATTTAATTATCACTTAGAATTATCAAAGTTGACTAGGTCAATTTTGGATAGTTTCACAGAGTTATGTAATTTTGAGAAGAAAAGATAAATTAGGGCAGATTTATTAATTAAGATAAATTAGTATCTAAATTAATAAATAAGTTTAAATCAAGGTTCAAATTATAAATAATTAATTTTATAAAGGATTTAAATAATTATTTAATTAATTAAATCAATAGAAAATAATACATGCATTGATTTTAAGTCCAATGGACTTATAATCAAATGGGAAATTTCACGGGCCCAAAAGCCCATGATAATTTCGACCTAGGGTTCAAATTGGATATTATTTTATTGATTTTTTTAATTAAATTAAATGGCCTAATTTAGTCTATAAAAGGAGTGCCTAGAGATAAGTCAAAACACAAGTATGACAAGTTCAGAAGTCAGATTTTCTAATAGGTTTTAGATTCTCTCTAAACGCAAGTCCTTTTCTAAGTCTCTTTGTTATTTTCTCTTATTCTCTCTGTATCTATCTCATGTGTTGAGAATTTCACACTCTAGTCTAGGTGATTCTAAGGATACTTTGGAAGACTATGAAGATTATAGAAGATCGGTTCAATTTCTTGATAATACTCTGCGACAGAAAGGATACAAGGGTTAGAGAAAGTGAATGAATGACTCATTCATTCCGCTGCGTATACTGTAAGTATTCTTATCATTGTTTCTCTTTGAATTCAATTTTAGAAACATGTTCTAGGTTATCTCATATAAATTTGTTTAATATTAGATCTACATGAAAATAAATAAAGATCCTGTATAAGTTTTCCTAACAACTGACCTCAGAGCCTTTGATAATATTTATTTTCATGCTTGAACATGTTAAAAATTGGATTGTTTGATGTGTTTGAATAATTGGATGAATTTCATGTTTTTATGAGGCATATTGAATTTTATGTGATTATTAGCAATTTTTAGGTTATTTTGTAGTGTTTTCTATGCTATTAATTTTTATATATGCTTTATTTTGTGTAAAATATGATAAAAATTAATTAGAAAATAGTTTTGGTTTGAAAAATTACACCAATTATTTTTTGGCCTGGCTACCCATGCGCGAGCGCACACCTGCATGCACGCACGCGATGAACAGTAACGGGTACTTTTCGTCGGGTTTTTTTTTTTTAAATTTATCAAAGAAAAATAAAAATTATGAAAATTAATTATATATAATCAAAGCCAAAAAATATCAGATTTCTTTTTGTATTTAAAATTGTTTTTTTTATAAATAAGATATTATTGTTAGTTGAGATTAAATAATTAGATATTTTCTACAAAGATTCAAATTCAAATTTAAAAATAGACTAACAACTTAATTTTAAATCTTTTAATATATGAAAATATTAGAATTAAGATATAAGATATTTAAAATATTTTCTTTTAAATTCTTGATATTTTTGTTAAATCTTTATTTGAAAATATAAATATCTTTTTAATCTATAGTTTTTAATATTTAAATTATTTGAATATTGTTAGTTAGATATTTTTATAGATATTTGAATTTGATTAACTGTTTTAAGATATTTTATAATTGTTATAACTATTAATATATATTTTTTTAAATGGTTAAAATATTTGCTTATAGTTGTAACAACACAAGATATTTTTGAAAAACAGTTAAGATATTGATTTTAAAATTTAAATTTGGTTAAATTTTGAAAAAAAATCATTTTTTTTCAGCCAATTAATAATTTTTTTTTAATAAATGGGATTGAAATTAACTTTGGTTAATTGTTGATCAATCTTATTTAAATTAAATTAATTTGTTTTTCCAAATTAACCTAAAACCAAGTTGATTGTTGATAAATGAAATTTAAATTAACTTTTGTTAATTTTTGATAAATTTCATTTAGATTGACTTGTTTTTGTAAAAATTTAATTAATTTGAATTTTTTAATAAATTCTAGAAAATTAATTGTGATATTTTTGCAAATAAAATAAATTGTGGTATTTTTGCATAAATTCATAGACTTCTTATATAGTAACATGGTTAGGCCCATCCAATTATAAAATGTTTGTTTGCACTATATGCAGTATTTTTGCAATTGGGCTTAGATGCATATAGTGGCCCATATGTTTGTTAGATATATGGTTTTTTTTTTGCCAAATAAAATATTCATAAAATGATAGGTTTTATTTGGGCCCATTAGAAAATATAAAGTTTAAATTCCTCTATTGTGGGTGATTCCACTTGTGAAGGCCCATTTGCTTTACATGACTATAGTGGGCCTAATCAATTAATAACAATTAATAAAACAAATGTTTAAATTCGTGTCTTTTGGACCTTGTATGGAAGATTGGGGGCCTTTGTAGTGCGAACGACATACTGGACCCAGCCCTCCTCCATACAAGCCCAATTGTTAGGCCCATTTACCTGAGTTGGACTTAATTGTATAAGTTCATTATATTAGTTAAACCTAAATATTTATTAGCAACAAATTAATTCTAAATTAATTGAATTTGTTTCAATGTGACACTTTTGAATTAATAGGAAATTATAGGACTTTGGTTTTAAAATTTTAATCTTTTAATTTTTTTTTTGGAAAACCATAGTCATTAATTTTCTAAAAATAAATAATAAAAATACTATTTTTTTTTAATTTTATAATGAGCTTTTTTTTAAGATTTATATTCGATCTCCACCGTTGGTTTAACAACGTCAATAGCTTAATGGGTCCTCGAGGCGCTTTGATTCGTCCCCCTACGGAAGGTGTTCATTAGATATTTTGACAATGTTAGATTTCGAAAGATAGATAATTATAGGTCAAATTCTACTAGACTTACCCCTACGGTGACTACTAGAACTAAATCCATGATTATCGAAACTGTGAGTCTAGCTCATAAAATGAGAGATTTTGTTTTCTTATTTTGATTGAATAGTAGGTTGTTAATAGTGGTGTCCATTATTAAATGAGTTTACAACTCTATTTAACTAGTGGTATTTTGACTCTCGCCAACCGGGACAAGGATATCATAGATTAGTTAAAAACCTAAAGAAATAGAGATATGATTGTTTTGGTATTTTTTCTCATATCTTACATATTTTTGGTATATGTTGTGTTATTTCTTAAAATTTGTGTGAATAGAAGTATTATTGAGCAAAAGTGATTGATTTCTATTTTATTGATAATTTGTAGTTTTAAGTTAATTAGTGTCTGTGTCGACTCCCGTCCTTTCTCAACTTTCGATGGAAAATCTCACTGGAGAAAACTTCCTTAATTTGAAGCAGAATATCAACATAGTTGATTGGTGACAACTCTGAATTCTTCATGATTGAGGAATCCCTAGAACAAGCACCGTGTTCGCACGTTCGTGATGGCACCATAAATTCTTGGATAGCACCGTCTCCGCACATACGTGATGACATCGTGAATGCTCGAATGGCACCATGTCTGCACGTTCGTGATCAACTCAACTATGGTCTAATGAAGCTCATGAACGAGCTTCATACTTTTGAATCTATCATGGGTGGACCAAGTAAAGGAGAAGAATAGAAGACAACTACTATTACTGCTGCTGATCCAGCTAAGGCTTAGTATTCTCAGTAGGTCAATTCAATCTCAATTCGGAGTGGTTAGTATTCTAACTGATTGTATTATTTGAGTTCTTTGACTTGTTCGTTACCAGCTTACCCTACGAACTAGCCCATACTTACATCTTGGGAACTCGATAGTATAATTGAGTGGGAGTGTTAATCATAGATATGAACATCTATAGCTTCTGATGAAGAAGTGAAACAATGGTTTCTTTTTAGTTTGGTTCAAGGTGTTAAATGAAAGAGATCTCATTTCAGTAACTAAATTAGTTTACTGAAATATCATTTACAAGGAACTAAGTATTTTAAGGATAAAATACAATGAGGGGTAAAACAGTATTTTGGTCCCATCTCATTGTAGACCGTCTATAGAGGATTGAGTGACAATTATGGTTGTAACAATGGATAATTAATAGCGTATGTTATAGAGCGTCCTATGAATTCAAGAGTGCAATTCCGAGTCTATAGTGGAGTCACGGGAAATTAATAAGTTAGTAAATTTATTTGTTAGATTTATGATAACATATTGGAGCTTGATTTCATAGGCCCATGGTCCCCATTGTTCCTTGGATAAAATCATCTAGATAGTCTCAATTAATTGATTTAATTATCAAAGTTGACTAGGTCAATTTTGGATAGTTTCATAGAGTTATGTAATTTTGAGAAGAAAAGATAAATTATGGCAGATTTATTAATTATGATAGATTGGTATCTAAATTAATAAATAAGTTTAAATCAAGGTTCAAATTATAAATAATTAATTTTATAAAGGATTTAAATAATTATTTAATTAATTAAATCAATAGTAAATAATACAGGCATTGATTTTAAGTCCAATGGACTTATAATCAAATGAGAAAGTTCACGGGCCCAAAAGCCCATGATAATTTCGACCTAGGGTTCAAATTGGATATTATTTTATTGATTTTTTTAATTAAATTAAATGGCCTAATTTAGTCTATAAAAGGAGTGTTTAGAGAGAAGTCAAAACACAAGTTTGACAAGTTCAGAAGCTAGATTTTCTTATAGGTTTTAGATTCTCTCTAAACGCAAGTCCTTTTCTAAGCCTCTTTGTTATTTTCTCTTCTTCTCTCTGTATCTATCTCATGTGTTGAGAATTTCACACTCTAGTCTAGGTGATTCTAAGGATACTTTGGAAGACTGTGAAGATTATAGAAGATCGGTTCAATTTCTTGATAATACTCTGTGGCAGAAATGATACAAGGGTTAGAGAAACTGAAGGAATAACTCATTCATTCTGCTGCGTATACTGTAAGTATTCTTATCATTGTTTCTCTTTGAATTCAATTTTAGAAACATGTTCTAGGTTATCTCTTATTAATTTGTTTAATATTAGATCTACATGAAAATAAATAAAGATCTTGTATAAGTTTTCCTAACTGATATCTCCTCCAAGCTCGTGCTTCGACAGCTATTAAAATTATGAGCTCGCGCTTCACAGCAATTGCATCCTTAGTTCGGGATAAATTCAGGACGCCTTACACCACGTATGACCACTATGAATCTTGAGTTGTCCACATGGATAAAAGCAGATATCATTCTCGACTATTTCTCCGTATATTTATCTGCCAGCTGTGCCTAAGCTGAGTGCATGGGCTCGTGCTAAAATCATGGTACAACATTTCCCCCCCAAGTTCCTACTTGTGTATGATGTCATCACTTTCTGACTTACACAGTAGGGGCTTTTAGACTTCTGTCACATAAAACCATGCTTGCCTACTACTCGAGTACTAGACACGTGGTGTACCGCAATTGGTGCCTGTTCGGGTTTCGAGGACTGCAATAATTGTCTTATCAACTTTTTGCCACTGTTTGGTCTATTTAATCTTGGCCCTTGGATCTTGAACTAACCTAAATGGATGGCCCAGATTAATTTCCACAATTTACGTATAAATAGGATGGTCAAATTTCAAACTTCACCACCTTTGCATCTAAAAATTTCCTTTTTCTGAACTTCCAAACTTCCCTTCTTTCCCAGATCCTCAAATCCGTTCATCGTGCCCAAACATTCAGAAGCTTTCCCGGAGCTTCTTGTTGCCGAGTCTACATTTTACCATCGATGAACACACTTCATGTAAGTATCTCATTCTTTGGTTTGAAGAGTTTTTTCCTCTTTTTTTGATCCAATGGAATTTCTGTTCTTAACCATGTTCATCTGCAACACTTATTGTAGTTACTGGTAGGCTATTTCTGAATCTTCATAGGGAATAGATTTCGATTTTAAACTCCATAAGTGAAACCGAATATGAAGGTATTCATAAAACTAGGTAATTTTCTGGGTCAATCTGGGGTATTTTTAATCTCAAATAGGTTTAGGAAATACCTGTTTGGGGCATAAGAAATCGTAAGGTTTCTAGGTTTAAAAACCAAGTAGCTTAAGGGTTACGATTCCTTAAGCAGTTTTGCACAAAACTGCTTTTCAAAGGAATGTAGTGGCCTACCGTTTCTGACACACGGATCCCTAAATATCAAGGGACTGTTAAGAAACTAAGGCGCGTGGCCTAGGACATCGCATGGCATCACGCGATGGGGCTGAGGCTAAATTTAGCCCGTAGAACCAAAATAACATGTTTAGTTCTCCATACTATCGCGTCATAGTTTTAGATCACCTTACGTCGCCTACTAACTAGGCCATTTTGTCATTAGGCGATCTGATGGCTCCTCAAAAGAAGAACATTCCAAAGAAGAATGCCCCGAGCTCGTCCTCCTAACAAAAGAACAAGGGAAAGCAGGTTGCCCACGAATCTCCCATCCCCCACTTTGGTCCGGTGGTGGAGAAGGAGCTTGTGGTCGATCCCAATGCGTACTTCGAGGCTGAGCACATCATCTCCAAGATCACGAGCCAGGGAAGAGTGAATAAAATTATGTTGAGCCACAACATAGAGGTCAGAGCTGGAACTCTCCTCGTCTGACCTGCGTTCGAAGGGGAAAGGAGTTGTTCCCCTCTCCAAGACGACTACATGACTTGGAGAGATGAGCACCTGAAGGCTGGGGCCTTCCTTCTCCTGGACCAGTACTTTGCGGATTTCTTGAATTACGTGAAGCTGGCTCCATTCCAGCTTCCCCCCAAATTCGTATAGACTTTTGGCGGGGTTGAAGTATTTGTTCCTAAAACACGAGTGGGAGGTCCTCACCCCAGCAAACATATTATACTTCTTCTGCCTCAAGGAAAGCCCCGACGAGAGGGGACGCGGTGACAAATTCTACTACCTCACGCAATTCCATAACTCCACCTCCATCATTGTTCTCCTCAGCCATCCAAACGATTATAAAGATTTATTCTTTATGTCGAATGGCTCCAGAAACTGCAATCACCATTACTTCAACTGACCTTGTAAGTCTTATATCCTTGTAAATTCAGCTCGTGAATTTTTGTTCCTTTTAAGATATTTCTTTTTTTTTTTGTACATGTCTTGATTGAATTTGTTTCTTGTGCAGCAATATTTGCGAGGACGGAAAAGTTTGTGACCCTCGGGGGTCAGTACGAAAAATTATCTAGACTTCCCCTTGGCAAAAAGGACTATCGCCAAGTCGTGAGTGATGCCACCATGTTGGCATGCAAGTTGATCGAAGAGGGGTAGACATTATCTCTAAGGACCCGGGCTCCGCTCCCAACCATCCCCGAGCTTCTGGCTCCTCGTGAGGCCTTATCGGTTCGTGAGGATAACGAGGAGGAAGAGGTCGAGGTGCCTCTTGTACGAAAAAGACAGGCTCCCGAGGCTGTCTGGGAACCCGATCCAGATTGAGTTGCGTCAGGGGTAGCAGTCGGCCCCTCCAGCCAAGATAACCCATACCCCTTTAGGGAATTAGATAGGGTTGTTTTTTATTTTAGGTTAGTTCAGTATAATCCAAATCAACTCATCCACCGTCATCCCTCCAACCCGGATCAAAATATAACCCTGCTCCAGTGCATAGACCACCTAGTGGTACGCCATGACAATAGTTACCCTAGGGGCACAATCGTAGTTGACAACACCCTAAATTTTAGATCCGCCATTTTTGAAGAATACGGGACAAACCGTAGGTCCTGGCCTTCTCTGGTCCAGGGTGCATTTGTCCCTGGGTTCAGACAATATGTAGATGAGTCCAGCCCTGAGGAAGAACCTGAACCCCTTAGGATCCAATAAGTATTAACTTTAGATTCCCTTCTCCTCCATTAGTTCCGAGGCCGGAGGTGGTTCCTATCCTGGTCAAAACACTCGAGCTAGTGATAATAGACTCCTCCCCCAGCCTAGATGGTAGGATCTTTGTTTTCTTTCTTTATAAATGCTTTTTGAAACATTATTTTTGTGTACTTACTCCTTTTATTTTTTTTAGGCGAAGAGATGGAACAACCAGGAGCTCCCGACCTACGAATTGCCTTTCAAGCTAGGAAGCCTGGTGCGGGCCCTGTTGTGAAGAGGCTTAGGGATGCGAAAAAGACCACTCCTGTAGCAGGGAATACCTCAAAATTCCCAGCTAAGAGCAAGGACACGAGCTCAACTCATGAGCCAGCTACGGTGAATGTTGTTACCGAGCCATTTCCCCCTCTCGAGAGATGCTCCCACCTCCTCAAGTTATTCAGGCCGAGGCTCCCACTGTCCGAATACCAGTGGATCCTAAGGGCTTGGAGAGGATCCCTGAGGCCTTTCGGGGAATAATATATGAGATGACGTCTCATATGGTGGGCCACGCATACAAAGCCAGTGTGAGGGACTTGAGGACTATTGAGGAGCGTAGCCCAGAGAATGTCTTCGAGTTTTCTATGGGGATGAATCTCACTGTAAGTTTTCTCAAGTCTGGTGATGAATTTTTTTTTTTATTTTTGTTGAGTTCTGACTTGTTTTGTTATTTTATAGTCCGTCCGGGCCCAATACCATAGTATAACTTGGGCACGGACCCGAGTTGGACACTGCTAGAGCCGCCTTGAATGCTGCCAAGGAAAGTGAGGAGGCTGCCAAAGCTGCCCTGACAGCTGCTCAAAAGAATGAGCAAGCTACCAAGGCTGCTCTCACCACCTCCCAAGAAAATGAGCAGGCAGCAAAAATCGCATTATCTGCCTCACAAGCCCAGGCCATTAAAGCTCAGGTCAAGATTGGTGAGCTTAAAGCAAGACTACTCGAGGTCGAGATCAAAGCCAAGGAGGAAAGGGCAGCATCATCATCATCCATGGAGGAGATGCTATACCAGTGCTAAATTCAAGGTTCGACTTCTGCAAGAGCCCTCGGAGACAGGTGATGCCTCTGGAGCATTGGAGGGAGATAGCGAGGAGGTCACCTCTTTGGGGCAAGCTGAAGGAGCCCAATGATCTCCTTTGTATTTGTTTTTCTTTGTAACCGTTTTTTTGATATTAAAAATTTCCTTTGGGCTCAGTTCGAGGTTTTTTCTCCTAGTGTAATCTATTGGCTTTATTTCGATATATATCTTTCTTTTGATCCACTTATCTTTCCTTTATTATCTGTCATGCTTATGAATTCTTAGACTTGTACATTCAAGATTTTAGGAATCGATTTTTAGATCGAGATAGATTTTATCGAGCTTGGTTATATCCAAGTTTTTGTTTGATTATTTGCATCATACCTGTTAAGAATCAGGCCTCGAACATGGTCATATCCAAGGTTTTTTAATGATTTAAACTGAGTTCAGTTTACATTCATTGAAAATTCGAGCCTAAAAAAGCCCTTGAATAATCAATTTTCCCAAATTTCCAAGTTTTTTTCCTAGTTATGTCCAGGGTTTTAAATGATTTAAACTTAGTTCGCACTAGGTTTATTGAACACTTGAGCTTTACAAAGTCATTGAATACTCAATTTTTCCAAGCTTCTAAGTTTCAGACCTGGTTACGTCCATGGTTTTAAATGACTTTAAACTTAGTTCGTGCTAGGTTTATTGAAAACTCGAGCTTTAAAAAGCCGTTAAATAATCAATTTTTCCAAGCTTCTAAGTTTCTTAATCTTATCAAGCAGGCTTAATTTTTCGAACCTCGAGTTATGTGCCCCCCAAGTAACCAGAAAGTAGAAACTTTCTTGGTTGCTTCTACAAATATTAGAACACGAACTAATACACCCTTAAAAAATTATTTAATAATCCATCTATTATTTAATCAAATGGCTTTTATAAATAAGCCCTACATTGATGGTGGTACTACCCGATAATACTTTTTCCAATGTAGTCCGCAAGACTACTTCCCCATTTAGCCGAGCTATCTTGAAAGTTCCTTCACACAAAACCTCAACGACCTAATATGGTCCCTCCCAGTTCGGGCCAAATACACCATCCTTGGGATCTTTATTTTCTAAAAAGACCCTTTGGAGAACCAGGTCGCCCAGTCCGAGTATGTGCTTCTTAACTTTAGAATAAAAATAGTGAGTTATTTTTTGTTGATAATGGGCGAGCTGTAACTGCGACTCTTCTCATTTTTGTTCAATCAGATACAGAGATGCGTTAAGTAGTCCATCATTCTATTCTTGACTAAATGACCTTTGCCTGTGGGTGGCTACCATGGCTTCAACGTGAAGCACGACCTTGCTTCCGAAAGTTAAGGAAAAAGGAGTACGTCCTGTGGAGGTTCTGTGAGAAGTTTGGTAGGCCTAAAGTACTTGCGGGAACTGCTCGGGCAATAATCCTTTGGCTTCGTCTAAACTCTTCTTCAGGCTTTCCTTAAGGGTTTTGTTCACAGCCTCGACCTGCCTGTTGGCCTGCGGATATGCTACTGAGGAGAAACTCTTAGTGATGCCATATTTTTCACAGAAGTCAGTGAAGAGATCGCTGTCGAATTGTGTCCCATTGTCTAACACGATCTTTTTAGGAAGCCCAAACTGACATATAATATTTTTCACCACGAAGTGTAGGACTCTTTTTGAAGTAATGGTTGCCAGAGGTTCGGCTTCCTCCCACTTCGTGAAATAGTCGATCGCCACCACTGTGTAACGAACTCCTCCCTTTCCCATAGGTAGGGAACCTATTAGGTTGATTCCCCATATCGCAAATGGCCAGGGGGATTACATCATTGTTAGCTCGACCGGAGCAGCTCGGGAAATCGTAGCAAAACGGTGGCATTTGTCGCACTCCTGAACATACGAGATTGAGTCTTTCGTCAAAGTGGGCCAAAAATAGCCTTGCCTTAATATCTTCAGTGCTAGGTTTCCCCCCCAGCATGATCTCCACAAAAGCCTTCGTGTATTTCTCATAAAATGGTTTTGGCTTCCTCGGGCAGAATACATCATAGGAGAGGTAACGAATGACCACGTCGATACAAGGTTCCATCCACTATTACGTACTACGGAGCTTGATAAAGTATTTTTCTTGCGTCCTTTCTGTCGTTAGGTTGCTTTCCTGTTGTGAGGTATTCCATTATGGGAGTCATCCGGGTCGGTCTTGTGTTGATCATTTCAACTTCTATCATTTCTGTTACACTCGAACTCTCCAAGAACTCCACTTGCACTACATTCAATGTCTCAACTTCTTTTGTGGTGGCAAGTCGTGCCAAGTCATCAGCATTTGAATTTTGCTTGCGAGGAATCTGTTCAACGGAATTGTACTCAAATTCATAAAGTTCTCCATTCACCTTAGCTAGGTAGGCCGCCATCTTGGTACCTCGAGCTTGATATTCTCCCAATACCTGATTGATCACGAGCTGAGAATCACTATAGCATTGGACGACTTTCGCCTTGAGCTCCCTTGCCACTCTCAGCCCAGTTAGTAAGGCCTCATATTCGACTTCGTTGTTGGATGCTTCGAATCTGAATCTCAGAGCTGTATGAAATCAATGCCCTTCTGGTGAGATTAAAATGATCCCAGCTCCCGACCCATTCTCATTTGATGTTCCATCCACGAATATTTTCTATAACTCTTGCACTAGCTCCTTCAAGAGCTCCTCTTGAAATCCGGTGCATTCAGCCATAAAATCAGCAAGGGCCTAACTTTTTATTGAGGTCCGTGGTACGTACAATATCTCAAATTGGCTAAGTTCGATAGCCCATTTTAACAGACGTCCCAACGTTTCAGATTTTTGCAAAACCTGCCTTAAAGGTTGGTCGATCATGACGTTGATTGAATGGACTAGAAATATGACCGGAGCTTCCTGGAAGACAATATCAGACAGAATGTGTAACGCCCTGGCTACCCCAGAACAGTTACGGTGAACGGTGGACCAGAAATTTGACTCGCTACCCGAGTCCTTTGGTCAAAAACGTGCTCTAAGTGTAATTAACAGGTTAAGGCAAGAAACCAATAAAAAGGAAATGGAGATTTTCATTACAAACTGCTCTGCAGAGCTAAACAAAAAATTTACAAGTTGTTCTCAGTACAAAATGGTCACTACTATTTTAAATTCACAATCCCGCCGACCTAAGCGGAAAAAATAAGGTAAACCCCCTAGTTCCTCTGAGAACTCCTTGGCCGTGGTGGTCAAGCGGCCGCATATGTACACATCACCACATCAGCTCTCCACTCAAGGCTAGGTGAGCTTTTCTTTCCCTTTACCTGCACCACATAGCACCCATGAGCCAAAGCCCAGCAAGAAAACATAATACTTTTCATAAACATTATCAAATGATTATTATTATAATCACACTGAACATTAAGCTTTCAAACAAGCGAGTGAACATCACATGATTCTAGCGGGGGAGAGGGGCTGCTAGGTAAGCCACTAGCCTCCAAGCGCTTATTTCATTCATCGACCCTCGGGGTCGGTCTGGCATTAATGCTCTTTGAGTCATTCAATGATAATAGTCGATTAGATCTAATCTCTGTTGGCTTGCGTGACACACGCTAAGGCCGTTCTGACTAATGAGTCAGCGCTACGTGACCAGTGTCCAGTATCACTGCCGAACCTGACTAATAAGTCACAACTTCACAGCTAACACTAACACCTTTGCCAATTCTGACTGATGAGTCAGTGCAACGTGACCAGTGCCCAGTACCACTGCCGAACCTGACTAATGAGTCACAACTTCACAGTTGATACTAGCACCTTTGCCAAACCTGACTAATAAGTCAGTACCATGCATAAGTGAGCAACATATGCTAAGCATTCCATATTCAATCCATGTCCATATTACATAACCAACATGCCTCACAAATATCCATGCATGTCACACTTAGGGTGCAGTTTTCTTACCTCTGGTTCGAGCTAAAATGAATAAAAGAACGACCCTGAGAACGATCAACCTTTTGGTCCTTTAGCGGTTACCTGGTCATAACCAATTATGGGATTCCATCAATAAAATGAACAATAAAAGGTTCCCAAAACAAAACCTAACCTCCGGGACATCAAACACTACTCAACCGGGTAGTAGGTTCAACCCCGAGGCCTTAGGCTTGCATCCCCGAGCCAAAAAGCCAATTCTGGCCAAAAAGCCACTAAGGGTCGCGGCCCTCCCCTCAAACAGAGGCGCCCAAACTCAGTTTTCCCCAAGGGCCGCGGCTCACCCTGGCCATGCCGTGGCGCAACCTCCAGTTCAGCCAAAACCCTTGTTTTTCTTCCCTTGTGTTTCCTCTTGGAACCAACCCTTCAAACCCAGTTTAAACACCACCCAAACCTCTAATAAAATCCCTAAACTTGTTCTATATCACACCCTTAGCAAAACCCAAGACAAACCCCAATTAAAACCTCCATCAATTCCAACAATCCTCCATAAAAACACAAGCTGAAAACTAACATTAAAACAGGGCAAAACCTGAAAAATAATGGATAGAACTTACCTCAAACCTAGAATCGAACCTTCTCCAATGGCTGAACCAAGTCTATAACCTCAGCCTCTTGATTTCCTAGCTTAGTTCCACACTTTGAGCTCAAAAACTCCAAAGAAGAAACAAGGGAAATGAATGTACGGGAAGGAAGTTCTTGCTCTGTTTTTTTCTGTTCTGTTTACTCTACAGCCTTCCAAACTTCATATATATCCAAGCCAAAAGACTAAAATACCCCTAGGTCTTTTAAAGCTTCTATAACCACTTCAAGGGTAATTTTGACACTTTCCACCTACACCGTTAATTATAATTAACGCTTCCCAATACCCACTAATCTCAATACACTCAAACACCAATATTTCACATCCTGTTACCCTTTAATACCCGGTAACACTCTAATCATTAAAACACCCCGAGACTCACCCCGAGCCCCAGCTTAAACCTGTTATGGCCAAACCGATAATTTACATTCCTTTATCGTCTCATGCCAAATGGCTCGAACAAACCCACATCATAATGTGGTCTCAAATTATATCACCAACATGCGTGCAAATAAACAATTTACCCTCAACGGGCCAAATTATCATCACACCCCTGTATTAAGAAATATGGACTCACATGCATGCATTTCACATCATATCATAATATAATCAACATATACATGCATTTATCAATTAATAACATAATTAAACAAGTATGGCCCTCCCGGCCTACTGTTCACGCCGTTAAACACAACGGAAAATTCAGGGCATTACAGAATGCTAGTTTCTCTATCAGTGGATATTGTGATTCAGCTCCGAGAAGTCTTTGCTTATATAATACACTAGTTTTTTAGCACAACCTTCTTCTAGAACTAACACGGCACTAGCTGCATTTTCTATCACGACCAGATAAAGGAATAGAGGTTCTCCAGCTTTAGGCTTAGATAACACTGGGGGCTCGGCCAGGTGCATTTTTAGGTCAAGGAATGCCTGTTCGCACTCCTCAGTCCACTCAATTTTTTTGTTTCCTCTGACCAATTTTTAGAATGGCAGGCACGTGTCAATAGATTTCAAAATGAAATGATTCAAAGATGCTACCCTTCCAGTCAGGCTTTGAAATTCTTTATGCGACCTGGGCGAGGGCATTTCTAACAATGATATGATTTTCTCAGGATTTGCCTCTATCCCCCTCGTGTTGACTATAAAACGCAGAAATTTTCCAGATGCCACTCCGAAAGTGCACTTCTGAGGATTCAGCTTCATGTCATACCTCCTTAAGATTCCAAAATATTCTTCTAGATCAGCTACAAAGTTATCGACAGTCTTTGATTTGACAAGCATATCGTCGACATACACTTCCATATTTCTCCGGATCTGATTAGCGAACATCTTATTGACCAAGCATTGATATGGTTCTTCGGCATTCTTCAACCCGACGGGCATAACTTTATAACAATATACGTTATTTGGGGTCATGAAGCTAGTATGTTCCTAGTCCGCAGGATTCATCACGATCTGGTTATATCTAGAATACGCATCCATGAAGGACATGAGCTCGTGACCTGTCGTGGAATCTACCAACTGATCAATCCTTGGCAATGGGAAGCAATCCTTGGGAGAAGTTTTATTCAAATCAAAGAAGTCGATACAAGTCCTCCATTTCCCATTTGTCTTTGGGATCAACACGGGATTGGCAACCCATATTGGATATTTTGCCTCGCGGATAAATCCGCACTTTAATAGTCGAGCTACTAATTCCTCAAGAGCTTCAAATCAGACCATTCCCAAGCATCTCCATTTTTGGGATTTCACAAGCACGTTCTTGTACCAATTTAAGGTGTGCATGATTACACTCGGACTTATTCCCACCATATCTTCATGTGACCAGGCAAAAATGTCCAGATTCTCCTGTAAGAAATTGACCAACTCCTTCTTCCTTTTATCATCAAGATTCTTCCCAACCTTTATGGCTCTTGAAACTTCTTTAGGGTCAATGTTCACTTCCTCGAGCTCCTTTATGGCTTGGAGTTCTGACCTGTCTTCACCCATTCATGGATCAATGTCATTGCGTTGGGCGACGTTACTATCCTCATTTTGTTGAGGTTTTTTGTCCCACAAGTAACTTCTACTTCCTGGGACTCATCACCTCCATGATTTATGACCATAGCTTGCTGCCCAAGTTGTGATTTTCCCTTCATAGAAATGCTATAGCATTCTCTGGCGGCGAGCTGATCACCTATGTCGGTGCATATTCCCACAGCTGAGGGGAATTTTATTGCTAGGTGGCGGATAGAGGTTATGGATTCAAACGCCATCAACGCGGGTCGGCCCAAAATCGCATTGTATGCAACTGGACAATCGATTACTACAAACTCAAGTAACTTGGAAACAGTTCGCGAGCATTCTCCCAATGCCACTACCAATCCGATTGCCTTAGAGGCTACCGACCCTTCACCAGAAAACCCGTACAGAGTCATTGAGGTCGCCTTCAAATATTTTACAGAAAACCCCATATTTTCCAAGGTGCACCTGAAAAGTAGATTCACAAAACTTCTATTATCTACCAGTGTCCTTCTTACCCTTCGGTTGGCGAGCTGAATGGTTATGACCAAGGGATCTTTATGTGGGAATAGGACATGGCTAGCATCATCTTCTGTGAAAATGATTGGTTGCTTTTCCAATCATCGCTGTTTCAATAACCATTGCTCCAGGACGAACTCCATTTCGTTATGGGACTTCAATTAGTTAATGTACCTCTTCTGGGCCCCTCTACTCGTGCCTGCCAAATGAGGTCCTCCCGAAATGGTAGTTATATCTCCCCCTACTACCAGAGGAGGGTCGACCTAATTTGCTTGAGCTTCGATTTGACTTACTGGAGCTTCGGGGACTGATGAAGGGTTTGATCCAGCAGGATGATTAGGGACCACCCGATTTCGGGCGTACTAGGAAAAGGTCCTGCTCTAATGAGAGTTTCAATTTCATCCTTCAGTTGTCAACAATATTCAGTTTTATGCCCGATGTCATTATGGAATCGACAGAACTTTGAAGAATCACTTTTCGCCCTCTGGTTCTTCAATGGCTTTGGCTTCTTCCATGGAAGGCGAGTAGAATTATCCCATAAGATGTGCTCCCTAATGTCTGTTAGGTCAGTATATGTAGTGTAAACAGGTTTGAATTTCTCCGCAGACTTATTTTTCTTCGATCCACTCGTGTCGCCCTTGTCATTTCCCTTCCTTTTGTTATTTCCCCTTGGTCATTCTGGGTAACGGTTTGAGCCTTAGTTGCACCATCTGTTACCGCTCCAACAGGCGTGATGGGGGTCTGGCTGGTTTCCACGACGGAAGTTCACGCCTCCTCTAGATTAATCCACTCTTGAGCTTGGGCCAAGAATTCATCCACACTCTTAACTCCTTTTCTTTGGAGTTCTTGCCACAGGTCGCCCTCGACGAGAATTCCTGTCCTTAGTGCCATTATCTTAGAGCTTTCATCATCATCCCTAGCCCGTGCAGCGACATTAGCAAACCTACTTAGATATGCCTTCAATGTCTCACCATGTTGCTACTTTATGTTGGCCAGCGAATCGGTATCAACTTGAGCTGCCTGTGAAGCTCGGAATGCTTTTTTGAAATCAGAAGAATACTTCTTCCATGAGCTTATGGAATGCCTCTTATATTGCTTAAACCAATGCCTGGCTGGCCCGACCAGAGTTGCAGGAAATAAAATACACCTTAGATCAAGCCTGACATTGTGGGCCATCATTATGGAGTTAAACATTTTGAGGTGATCTAACAGATCTCCATCTCCATCAAATTTTGACAAGTGTGGCATTCTGAAGCCTACTGGATATGTGGCCGCCACAATATTTGGAGCGAAAGGCTCGAGCTCGTCCTCTGAGTCACAATTGTCTTTGTATTTTCTAGATAAAAGCCTAGGGTTTGGTCATTTGCTCTGAGTCATTTGCTCTTCCACCAGAGCTAGTCTCTCGAGGGTTTGGTCTCTGGTCCCTAGGTTACCTGAGGCTGTTCAACAACTCCCATCCTATCATATGCATTTGATGGGTTATGGTCCCTCCAAGCTCGAGCTTTGTTTTTTGGGGCATTATTCCCATTATTGCATACTATGGATGGACCTCCCTCTTATCGAGTATAACTAACATCTTCATTCTGAGCTGGATTCCTTCTCTGCGAATTCAGACGATCGCGCAAATCGGGTTGTGGATCATACCGTGGGCACTGTGTTAAGCTCAACTGATTTCTTAGGTCGCCTTTGAACCTACCACTACGAAGGCTTTCGGTCCAGTAACTCCCATTTGCAAAGCTTACAGCTCGCAGTTGGGGCCTAGGATCTGGATTTTCAACACGTGTCTGTGGGATGAAAGTATTGGCAGATGGGGGAGGATTTCTCCTACTGTCTCCATAAGCTGGAATGTCCCGTGTAGGATGAGGTGGCGTCGGATGTCTTATAGGTGATGGGGGATACCTTATTGGTGAGGCAATCCTTGTTCCATCAGGGTGGACTAAATTAGCCCGCCTATGTTCTACACCATTGTCTCTAGCTCTCTGCACCTGATGATCCAATCGCGATGTAGGATGGTTTGTGGGAACATTTTGTATTTGTGAGCGTGTCCCAGCCCCTCCTCGTGGATTGCCATGGAAGGAGGCACCAAACTTGGGGTTGCAGTTCTAACCGACCGACTGACATGCTGATCACCCCTATGAGTGCCACTGGGTTGAGAATTCTGGCAATCTCACCTTGTAGGTACTGAACTTGGGATGGCAGTTCTGACTGATCGACTTGGTTTAGATCGATTATTCATGTGGGACTTGTGAGACCCACTTTGCCTCTTTTCGACATTAACGTCGGTTGCAAGAGGGGGTAACCGAGCCAAAACCTCCTCAATTTGCATGTTTGCCTTAGCGAGATGGCTTCTCAATTGCATGCTTTCCAATTCAACTGTAGTTAGGCAGTCTGGATTTGGATTCGGTGGCAATGACACCGAACTCCCAGTGTCGCCATGACATGCCGGTTGTTTTCCTAGACGCTGCTGAATCTTAGGGCCATGTTCATTTGGAACAGCGGTATGATGGGCCTCCTGCCCACCAGGCTGTTATATCTCATTATCGTGCATTGAACGAGTGAGTACCATGATGAGAATCGACTGGGATTTTGATGAAGCACTAATTTGCTCTCAATGAAAGCATCAAACTATTGACGTGGGCTTTTCATCAACATTGTATTAAGAAATAATAAGGCAGATTAGTACTTAATAATAAACTGTAATGAATAATAATATGAATTCGCTCAAGAACACAGAACTTTTACGTGGTTCAGTGGTTAAAATCCACCCAGTCCACGAGTCAATATTATTGTTGTTTCTCTCTCTATTTTGGTAGAGTTTTAGTATTACAGAATAATGGTCCTTTTTCCTTTCCAATATTCTCAGTAATTATAAGGGAATTTCATGGACAATTTTGGGTAACCGCGTGAGTCAATCACGCATTTATATAATAATTACATTTAATACAAATCATTCCCATTTATATTGGGTTATGATTTGATAATAGAATACACAGGTTCCGACTATCTCGGATAATTAATATGACAGCCTAGACATAAATAAACGTATAAAGGGATCCCGAGTCTCTGGGAATCCGTGGGTATGCAATATACTAGAATTACCGGGAGCTGGATATCTCCTCCAAGCTCGTGCTTCGACAACTATTAAAATTATGAGCTCGCGCTTCACAGCCATTGCATCCTTAGTTCGGGATAAACTCAGGACGTCTTGCACTACGTATGACCACTATGAATCTCGAGTTGTCCACGTGGATAAAAGCAGATATCATTCTTGGCTATTTCTTCGTATATTTATCTGCCAGCTGTACCCGAGCTGAGTGCATGGACTCGTGCTAAAATTATGGTACAACAAATATATAGTCTAGTATTAAATATTATTATAATAATAATAATATTTTATAATTTTGAATTTATAATATATATAATGATATTTTATAATATTTTAATTTAATAATGATATTTAATAACATTTAAATTTATATTAATATAATTAATAAATATCTAATGATATTTTATAATATTTTAATTTATATTAATATAATTAATCAATATTTCTATTTAATTGGTTTTAAAAAATATTCCATTAAATATATAGAATATTCTGGTAAAGGAAACAAAAGAAACTATTAAAGTGAAAAATTTATCTTATCTACACATTTTTTATATTTTATACAGAAGATATATGGCCACCGATTACATCCTGCCCAGATAGCTCACGCCCCTTTACTTCATTTATTAAATATATTTCTTCTTACACAATTCTGAAAATTATGACAACTTTTGTCACTTAATCCTGGTAAATTATGAATAGTGATATACCATTTAGTCCCACATTGCATAAGTTATTAATATTCTACATGTTGCAAAGGGTTTTGGTGAAGATTGTATTATTTATGATTAAAAAATTTATTGGTAAATGAGGTTAGATATGTAATTGTAATGATGCTTTAATATTTTATTAATAATTTGAGGGTATATTTTGTAATACGTGCTTCTGACATACCATGTACAAGCATAAATTACATAATACGAAAATTAACGTAGCACATTAATACATAACAAAAATACAATATTTTTCATTTTAAGAAACAATTGTTGAACTACAAAGCACATTAATTTTAATCCAATTGTATACACAAGATTAAGTTTGTTCATTGGAAATAATATAAAGAAATAATTTCAAATTTTGACAACTATTTATTATTATAAATAAAAGTAAATTTTTAATATATTTTTTAAAAAATATAACTTTTGTTGTGAAGAAATTATTTAAAATTTGGTTGAATAACATAAGAATATTATAACATACAAAAAATGAATGGTATTATAATTAATAAATAGTGAAAACTACACTATATATAGCTTTTCTTGCCACTTAATTTTTATATGGGAATTTGCATTTTTTTTTTCAATTTTAGAAAGTTTAATATATGGCTTTATGAGAAAATCTAAAATTTAATGGATAAAAATGATTACTTTTTAAAAATGAAGTTTATAAAAGTTAGGAATATGATGAAACTATATTTTTATATAGTAACTGTTAAAAATTCATATTTTGAAAAAGTTCCCTTAATAATAATTAATTGCATAAGCTAGTAGAGCACTACAAAAAACGTGACTTTTGCCGATGCATTTTTGCGCCGGTAAAAGTCATGATTTATGCTGACAAAAGTCAGGTGGGCTTTGCCGACGCATTTTTATGTCGGGAAGAGGTGACGGCGAAAGTCCATTGGTAATAAGACTTTTTGCCGCCGCAAAACAAATTGCGTTGGCAAAAATATGAATGCGCCGATGAAATTTTTTCCTACAGAATTGTGAAAAACACTTTTGGCAGCGCAAAATTGGGTCGGTAAAAGTCTAACCCTTTGCTGGCGCTAAAATACGTCGGCAAAAGCTAGCTTTTAACTGGCGTAAAATTGCGCGGCAAAGGCGAAGACCTTTGGCGACGTGATTTTGCGCCGGCATAAGACAATTTATTTTTGGCGACAATGATTTTTGGCAATGCAATTTTGCGTTGGTAAAAGTATTTTTTAAATTAAAATAAATTATTAAAACAAATTTATTTTTAATAATTTTAATTTTAATATATATTAATATTAATTATTTAATTTTGATTTTAACAAATTAATAATTATTTAATTTAATTTAATTAAAAATAAAAAAAATTAAATTAGAAATATTGATGTTAATTGTCTCCACTAAACATGAGAATATAAAAGTAGTTTAGTAAATTAACACAAACTTTGTCTCTAATTATATAAACTCCAAATAAATAAATAAAAAATTCTATAGGTGGGTACTGTCCTCATCATCCCTGCCCCCGTCAGCTACACCATCATCCTTGTCATCGTCATCTTCAGGATCCTCTTTTGGCATATCCACAGTAAAACTAGGAGACAATGCACCAACCTGTTTCAACAAAGCACTGAGCAATAAATCTGAACGACGTTGACGACACTCAAGTTTATTCGTATACTTCTTTTGGTTGGGATTTTGTTGCATAATGGCGTCCACTTTAGGTGGAAATTTCTCAGACATTTGAAAAGATGATGAAGATCATGCCCTTTTCCCACCAATTACCTTTAGCCTAGGCAATGGAGAAATCCCTTTCTTATAGCGCGAGCGGGGCCCAAGGACATCAGTGACAACGTCCATATCAGGCGGGAACTGGCCGTCGACACAAGAAGTAGCAGATGATGAAACGACCGAACTCTGTAATGCTCAACGCTCGTTCATCTGAGTCTGCACAATAAACAATACATTTATTAGATTTCAATATAACATAAGAATAAAACCCAACTTAGAAAGAAAATAAATAAACTCACTACACCAAAATACCCCTTTGTGCCAGTCAAACGAGTCAATCAACACAATTGACTGACACCATTGACCGAGAATTAGCATTTGTGGTAGTTGGGCACTGCCACAAATGAAAGGGTATTTGCGTCAGTTAAAACACTGATGGAGTTATTAGGGACCATTTGAGTCAGTGGAGCACTGACGCTGTTAACTTGGACGTTAGCGTTAGTGCCCCATTGACTCAAATGTCCCGTTAGTGTCAGTGTGGGGCACTGACGCTAATGACTAAGTAAAACATGCGTTTTACTTCGACATTAGTGTTAGTGCCCCATTGACACAAACGTCCCGTTAGCGTCAGTGGGGCACTGACGCTAATGCCCGTGCGCATTTAAAGAGCATTTCGTCTTCACATAGAGCTTATTTTTCCTAAAATTTCATAAAAAAAATGTGTTTTCTCTCTAAAACCAGCGACTCTTCCCAACATTTTGGTAAGTTTTCTTCCTTTTTTTTTTTTTTTTCAATTTTAAGATTAAAATGATGATTTATATATGTTTATGAACATTATACATAGTTTTTATTTTAAAATTTTTTGAGCACATTTTTTATTTTTGAAGATTATTGTTTAAGAACCCAAAAACTTCCTTAGTTTTTTGGGGTTTGCTACTTCAAGAACTCACATTACTCAATTACCACAAGTAAGTGCAATTTTATTAATTTTTATGAATTAAATTTAATTTTTGTGATTTTTTTTTATGAAATAGCTATATTCGAATTTTTAAATTTTTGGTTAGTTTTATATTGAGATTATGTAATTGTTTTAGCTTTTGTATATAATATATGTGTGAAAACGCCAATTAATACATGATTAATGCTATATAAAAACTCAAATTGCACACTGTTTACACGGTATGATGTGTATTCAATTTTAGTTGTACATAATTTTAAGTAGGGATCGCATCATTTTTTATTGGGAAAATACCATTATGGCCCCTATGTTTTTTCCGAATACGCGATCGACCCCTGTATTTTGTTAAATGACAATTCAGACCCTATGTGTTTACAAAATGGATCAAAATAGTACTCTAGACACGATTTCAGTCAAAATATTTTCAATTATAAGATAAATTCTCGGATCGTTAGTGATGCAATGGGTTCAGAGAAGTGGAGAAAGTAGTCAATGAGATGAGAATGAAATATATTTGAATTTTTTTTGACCAAAATTGGGTATAAGGTACTATTTTGATCCAGTTTGTAAAATACATGCTTCGAATTGTCATTTAACAAAACACAGGGACCGATCGCGTATTTGAGAAAAACACAGAGGCCAAACTGGTATTTTCCTTTTTTTATTGTGTGGTTGAAATTAGATACATATTATTGTGTATAAAAATTATGTGCAATTTAAGTATCTTCTAATCATTACTCTTAATATATATAGTTAATAATACCTCGTACAATAATAACAAATAATAATAAATGTATGTCTCTCCTTTTAAATTTTAATCTAATTGTATTTTCTAATGTATTAATAAGCAATTAAAGTATAGATAGTATTATGATCATATATCCCATACAAAAATGAGCATAGATATTATCTTTTTACTATTTTGTAAAATAAAGGTATATTTTAGAATAATTTAAAATAGTCTAAAATGATATTTTTTTTGGGAAAATACCAATTTGACCCCTATTTTTGACCGAATACACGATCGACCCTTATATTTTGTTAAATGACATTTTAGACCCCATATTTTGCAAAATCAATCAAAGTAAAACCCTGAGCCCGATTTCGGTCAAATATTTTTTCAACATGCCTAAAATGTCCTTAGGTATTTTAATATATTGAATTAATTAAATAATTAATATAGATTTTAAAATAAAAAAATGAATTAAATTGATTTAATTTAAAAAAAATAAAAACTAATAAAGTAAAAGCTAAAACAATGTTAAAACTTAAAAAACCTAAGCCATCTCTTTCTTCTCACCCCATAAGCCCTAATAGTCTAGTCTTCTTCTTCTTCTTCATCTTCTTCTTCTTCTTCTACCAAGAGAATCTTAAGTGAAATTTGAGGTTTAGTGGGAAAGTGGTGTCAAATGACTTTTTTTTCCCTTAGGGGCCTAGAGGAAAAGATTTTAAGGTAGGGGCATTATGGTATTTTTTCAAGGGAATAACTTAGACTTAGCCAAAGTTTGAGGCACGTCTCACACTCACATTCTCTCCCTCTTGCTCTGTAGCGCACCAATTTTTTTTATATTTATTAATTTTGTGCTTTGTTTTTTTTAATAATTGTTAAGTTTTAGAAATTATTTTAATTGTTTGAATTAATTGGTAGGAATTGTGTGAATTTAATTGTTAGTTGTTTTATTTATTTGTTAATTTAATTAAATAAGAAAATGAGTTTTGGTTGAATGCACCAAGCTGCATGGTAGGTAGTGATGCACCTTAGCACTTGGGTGTGTGCATGTGCATGGTTGCATGATGAGCATGCAATAGATTTCCTACACACTATTTCCTTTTATTTGATTTATTTTATTTAATTAAAAGAATTAAAAAATAAAATAAAAGAAGAGGAAAGAGAGGAGTTGGGCGTGTGGACTATAGTGGGAAATGAAGGATTTATTTTCCTTTTTGTTTTGGAAATTAAATGAATTGATTGGATGATTATAGCTAAAATACGAAGAAGAGTTGTCATCCTTTTATGTACTCTTTATTTCCTCTAATTAATAAAAATCAAATAAAAACAAAGTAAATGAAAATAAATAAAAAGTGGAAACTTACCCATTTTTCCATTAGGACTAGTTATTGCCCTAGGTTAGATAAAAGGAAAAGAAAGAAAAGAAGAGTGCATTTGTGCTTGGTGCCGTCGGCAAGGAGGAGAGAGAGAGAGAGAGAGAGAGAGAGAGAGAGAGAGAGAGAGAGAGAGAGAGAGAGAGAGGATGTGTGAGAGCTAGAGAGAGAAATAGAGAAAGGAAGAAAGAAAGAAGAGAAAGTAGAGAAGAGGGAATTCGAAATTCTTGGAATGTATGGTCTTGATCCTCGTTTTGATTTTGATTATTCCATTAACATGTTCTTCCCCCTCATTCCTAAGTTTTCTTCTTCTCTTTGCTTGTGGTTCGAAATTGGTGATAGGGTATTCAAGGTAATTATACTCTAGGGTTCTTGTAACTATTACGTTATTGATTCTACAATCAGGAGAGGTAATGGATCCACTTTTATTTTTTGCGTGTTTGATTTGGTGTTCATGATTGTATATAGTTTTGAGTATGGTTTGATATTGACAAGGAAACTATGTTGATCTCTTGTTATAAGTATTGTTTGATCTTAGAATCATGTGCATGGTGTTATTTGATGTTATAACACCTAGGGTTTTTCCCTATGATATGATGCTATGACTCGTTTGATTTTAAGGTTCTATGTTAAAGCATGCAAGGGTTTTGGTTTTGATCTACTAAATATGATGATTTTGGTATTTTATGTTTATATTCATGAAAGTTTCGGCCAAGGCATATGTAGGGATTCCATGTTGGGTTTTGTATATGTGTCTCTTGATGTTCTATGAGCTTGGTCATGTTATTTGCAAAATAGGAATATGCTTAGGGTTTGTGATGTTTTCTTTCATGTTCTTGTAAAATGCAAAAAGAAAACATGGGATGATGATGAGGGTTTCGACCTATAGGGTGTTGATGCATTTGTGTTGTTTTCATTTTGTGTCACCTATACTCATTAGAAACATGCTAGGTTAATTGGTTAAATTGAGAATTTGTCTTGAGTCTTTTATAAATGATAATTTAGTGATACATGAAGGTTATGGTTTAAGCATTTTTATAAAAAGCGTGAATTAAAGATGAATTTCATGTTAATTATGCTTGCTAATTTTTTTTATATAATTGGTGAGTAAATTGGTGAAACAATGTTTTAAAATGAAAATGTGATGCCTCTGGTGATATTTGATTTTAAGTAATTAAAAGGGTATTTTATTTCACATTTAAATAGTGTCAAATTAACACATGCTGATTTTTATGAAGAAAATATTAATTTAATATCCATTCCAATTTAATACCCAAAAAGGAAAGGAAGTAAAAGAAAACAAAATCAATTATGATTATGCATACCCGGAGAGTCGGATTGGGTGGGTCGCAGCAGAAATACTCAATTGAAAGTACAACATTTGTGCCCTTCGTGCCAAACACAACCCCTATAAACCGCCTGCAGAAACATATACATATAAAAAAGCTCGAAAAACCTAGAAAGAGAGAGATGGGTTGTTTAATTATAGAAGGGAATGCATACAAGAAGTAATCGTAGGTGCCATAGGTGATACACCATAGGTGATAAAGTAATGGATGCGTTGAATTGTTTGCTGGAATTTTTTATTAAAAATAAGAAATGTCTTTTAAATAAGATAAATAATGTTAGTGCATCAAATGAATTATACCCTAAGTTATGTATATGTAAAAGTGATATTTTTAAAATGTCAATATGAGTTTCCACATTATTATTTAGGTGCAGTTTTTTTTTTATTTAAATGAGAAAAATATTTTGGTTTAAATTCACTTATGGTTTTTAAACAAAATAAATAGTGGCAGAAACTTTAAGTTATTAAACTAAAATAATTATTTTGTTTAAAATTAATGAGTCTTACACCTACATAATTCAAGTCTTAAATAATATAAGTGAAAATATATTTTTCCCAAATTAAATTATAAATTATCACATTTAATCATGTAATTTTATTAATTTAGAAAAAAGTTATTTTCTAAAGGAAATAAGAAATTTATTAAGTATTTCTAAATGATTACAAGTTTTGTTATTTTCTATGTTATTTAAAATAATAAATGAGACTATTATTTTATGAGAAATTAAGAAAAAACTAAATGAATTATTTTTATAAAGTAAAAATAATGTATTAAATGGTTTAATCAAACTTTGGGACTTAAAGAGACAAATAATGGTAAAGTAATAATGTTGCTGAATTTTAGTTGAAAAAGCAAGAAATAAGCATGTAGGAATTATCGTTTTAAAACGTTACATTTTAACAACGCTCCCACGTATGCATGTCGCATGCAAATACATTTTTTTCGTTCAAATATATTTCTATTGTTCAAACGTATAGTTTTTATTTTGTAACCATGAAGTGTTAATTGGTAGAATTAGAATTATTCTTTTATGATTTTATGTGAAAATGTGTACGTTTGGTATTATTGGGCAACTTGTACCATGTGTGCATGAACCATGTGTTGGGCAAGAGTATTGACATGTGATTCTAAGAGACGATGTTTGATTATGATTATAGGCTCGTTGTGAAGTTTTTCTCATTTTTTATTTGCTCGGACCTGAGGTAAGGAAGTTAGATAGAATTTCTATGCTTATGCTATGAAATGGTAAGAGTGGTTTGTTATGAGGAAAAATGATATGCTATGTATGATGATGGCCCATGTAATATGAAATATGGAATTCTATCTTGAGATGCTATGATGAGTATGATGCAACATGTGTTTCCTTTGTTTTGATGTGAAATAGATTGCATGTGTTTGTATGATGTATGAAAAAGCAAAGGGTTACTAGCGTGCTGATGCAACACAACAAATGTGTTACTAAGGATATGACGTAACTCATAGGGAAGACATGCCGTGGTTATTCAAGGACCCGAGATCCTGTTTACCTTACAGAGGAGGTCTTTCCAGTTTTATCCTTTTACTGGTTACCTCAAGATGTGACATTGGCAATAGTGGTGCCATGATCACAAAAAGTATGCTTATGATTATGAAGGTGATACGATATGATTATGAAAGGAAAGTGATATGGCTATGTTATGATATGTTATGAGTTTTACGATATGAATGTGTTCTTATTGTATTTCCTTGAATATTGTTGTATTTGTTTGTACTTCCTTACTGGGCTTTTAGCTCATCCCTTACTTTCCCCTTTCAGGTAATAAATATGATTTTTCTTTGGCACACGTTGTGATGTGGGGAGTTCTGACATCTGGGTGTGTATGGCGTGGGGGTATCTTATGAACGAATAAACAATCAACATAAGCGTCGAGTTTTAAGGAGTCATGTTATGGACTTTAGTTTTAAACCTGTCAGTGGGACTTAAATTTTATATTTCTTTAAACGATGCATAAGAAACATTTAATTTTTATTTTAAACTATTGGGGCCAACTTGCATGTTTTGTCAAGGCCCCACTGAATTTCATATGTTAAATGGTATTTTTCTAATTATTTATGAGATGAGAGACGTTTTACAAAGTAATAGAATATAGCGTTGTACATGCTCTCTCTCTCTCTCTCACACTCTACTTTGGTCCAAGAAGAAAACTCTTGAAGAAATGATCTTTGAAGCACTCTTTGTGGAATCGGAAGTTTGTTCTTGAGGATTAGAAGCTGCCAAGCTTTGGGAATCCAGTGAGGAGATCAAATTCTAGAAGGTAATCTCAGTTTTCAAAGCTTTTAGTTTTGTTTTGGTGTTTTGATGAAATCCTTGGGGTTTGATTTTGGTTGTGTTTTAGAGGGTTTTATTGGTGTATTTTTTGTTTCTATGTTGTTGGGGTTGTGGTGATGATCGAAATTAGGTTGAGAGTGGGTTTGGATAGATTTTGGAACGGTTTGAGATTTCTAGAATCGTAGAATTTTTGGGTTCGCGGGGTTGCGTCGCGGTGCTGTTCTTGGAGTGTCGCGGCATGCATGAACTCATAGGCATTGGGAGGTTCCTCTGAACTTCCTTGGCACCGCGGTGCCTGGTAGGCATTGTCGCGGCGCGTGTCGTGTGCCTTGTGGTTTTGGGCTCTCTGCCTAGAGGCGCGTCACAGCTCTTCATGGGCTGGTCGTGACTCTAATTGGGGAAAGTGGCCAAATCAGGTTTTGAGTTGCAAGGACTCAATCCTAAAGGCTTGGGAAGGATCGATTTTGGTAGAATTCCAGGTCCCGAAGGCTAGGACTCAATCTTGAAGCTCTTAATTGGTATAGTTCTTGACGGGTATCCATTAATATGTTGTGACTAGGGGTACCGTAAGGCTCGAGAGGAAAAGATCATGCTCTTTGTCACTTTACTCTATCAGTGAGGACTTAAGGTAAGAAAAACGACACTTACATTGAGTGTAGGGCGTGCGCCCCAATTATAGGGCACATGAATGATCGTGTCATGACTATTTTTATAGTTGAATGCCTGCTTTGTTTGGATCTATGCTGTTAAACTTGTTTATACTGATTGCTTGGCCGAGACGTCGTTATCGGAATCACATGCATAATGTATGTCATAGTGGTGGGGCCATAATGCGGATACAATATCCGCCATAGGGGTGGTGCCATTGTGAAGACGTAACATCCATCTACTCAGCACGAGTCATATATTGTTTGGAAAATATACTTGAAACAATTGTGGTTATGGAGTACACAATACATGTTAATGTTCATCTGATTATATGTATGATTTGTTTGGGTTTTCTTGTTGAGCCTTGGCTCACAGCTGCTTCGTGGTGCAGGTAAGGGCAAAGTAAAGCTGGACCAGCCATGCGATGGAGAGTTGTATGGGAGGTGTGTACATACTCAGCCGGCTCGGTTTCCACGGTCGAAATATTTTGAGCAACAGGAGTCATTTGCTGAAATTTGCCGCTTAGGTTGGCCAAATCTGTAACTATTCTTAACTTGTATTTGATTTAGAAACTTTTGGGATCCCTTGTAACTATTCAAACCTTTTAATTAAAAGTTTAATTTTTTGACCAAAACTTTTAACAAAAAACTATCGTTTATCATTAATTATACTTCTAAGTCCAAATGACTCGCTTAATGATTTAAGCACTATTTTTAACACACGATATAACTGTCTTGACTATTTAGGGCATTACAACTTAGTATCAGACCTGTCAAGGTTTGTTATATCCTGAAGATTGGCTAGGCATGTACACTTGCCGTTAAAGATAAACTCGACTCAGAGTTTGGTAACTAATAACATGATAATGCGCTTAATTGTTTAAATGAAATATATATGCCTTATCTGCATGCTTGATTAAGGAGCACGAGTTATTCTGATAGGTCCTGGCCCTTGACTATTGGGTGAATGTGAGAATGTATGCTTGTTAACGTTGTTGATGCATGTGAAATGTCAAATAGAATTATGTTTGTGAGTGTTACTTATTGGCTCGGTTGTGGACTGTGGGGCAATTGTGGAACCTGCTATTATTTCCTGATGAGCCGAGTCATTGATTGCTGATAAACTTGGAGAGCTATGCCTCCAAGACGATCAAACAGACTAGTCGGCGCTAAAATCTGGGCTAGAGATGATAACCAGGGTAAGAGCCCTCTGCCAGCTCCTGAGAATTGGCAGCAGATATTTGCTGAAATGCAAGCCAGACTGCAGAGACAAGAATAAGAAATTCGCTAGTTGAGACAGCAACACGTTCTAACAAGGAACGATGTGCCAGTAGTACGACCTACTACCTTAGTACCAGTCATACAGTAGCAACCAAAGGTTGAGAATCGATGGGAACCATTATATGAACGGTTCAGGAAACAACACCCTCCAACCTTTGAGGGAGGGCCAGACCCACTGTGAGCTGAGCAGTAGATGAGTATGACAACCTCCATCCTAGACTTTATGAGGGTGGTAGGTAATGAGAGGGTGGCCTGTGCCATGTACATGTTTCGGGAGGATGCCCGTATCTGGTGGGAGGTTGTATCCCAGACCCGAAACGCCACTGCATTGAGTTGGGATGAGTTCTGAGATTTGTTTAACAAGAAATATTACAACTACATAGTTCGAACTATAAAGGCAGACAAGTTTACCATATTGGTTCAGTGCAACATGAATATGACTGAGTATTCCCTAAAGTTTGACAGGTTGGCTGAGTTTGCTTCTGACTTGATGCCAACTAATGCTGTCAAGAAATACAGGCTTGTTCGGGGATTAAACTTCATGATAGACGTGATGTTAGGATCAACTAAGTGTCTGGAGTTACTACATATGCTCAAGTAGTTGAGAAGGCCCAAACTGTTGAGGGTGCAAAGGATAGGATTTGGCGCGAGAGCGCTGCGAGATGTAATGTTAGGAGGATGGTACCTCCATTTATTGGATTAGGTAGGGGGGTAGACCCTAGTGACCAGAAGAGTAAGACCCCTGACACTACTACTACTACTGGTCCTGAAAAGAGGGGTCAGGGTACTCAGGGCGGTCGCCAGGGCAGCAATGAGGCCTAGAGAAGTAATCTGGTATATGCCAGGGGTAGGAGACGCCATGTGGGAGAATGTTGTGATAAGGCATGCTTCTTTTGTGGGGTAGTAGGACATTTTCAGAGGGATTGCTCGTAACTAAAGATAAAGGAACAAAAGAAAGGCAATAGTTTGACGCCAGCTCGAGTGTTCACGCTGACCCAATCAGAGGCTGAGGCTTGTCCCTCGGTAGTGACAGGTCAGATTTCTAGAGATGGCTCTACTTACATTGTATTGATTGATTTTGGTGCTACACATTCGTGTTTTTCTAGTAGAGTGTTTGGTAAAGTGTGTAGGCCTTGTGATTTTTATGCTGCGGAATTTGCGAGCTTATTGCCTACTGGGGAACTAGTTGTTTCTAGGAGATGGATTATATCCTTTCTAGTAGAGGTAGATAGTAAAGAGTTGTCAGTAGACCTGATTGAGCTAGCTATGGAGGATTTTAACATGATTCTGGGCATGGATTAGTTAGCCAAGTATGGGGCAACCATAGATTGTAAGAGGAGGATGGTGACCTTTGAGCCTGAGGGAGAGGACTCGTTTGTGTTCGTGGGCACTGTGATTGGGCCTCGTATTCCTATGATCTCAGCACTGAAAGCTAGAGACCTATTGCAAGGAGGTTGTATAGGATTCCTAGCGAGTGTAGTAGATACCACCAGGGATGTGCCAGTTGGGCTGACAGAGACCAGATTGGTCTGTGGGTTTTTGGATGTATTCTCAGAGGACATACCGGAGTTACCACTGCAGCAAGAGATTGAGTTTGTTATAGAGTTAGCACCGGGAATAGAACCAGTATCCAGAGCACCATACAGAATGGCTCCAGCAGAGTTGAAAGAGTTAAAGGTACAATTACAAGAGTTACTAGATTTGGGATTCATTAGACCCAGCTTCTCACTGTTGGGCACCCGAGTGTTGTTTGTTAAGAAGAAAGATGAGACATTGAGGATGTGTATTGATTACAAAGAGTAAAAAAGCTGACTATCAAGAAAAAAATACTCGCTGCCAAGGATTGATGACTTGTTTGACCAGTTGAAGGGTAGGATAGTATTTTCAAAGATTGATCTTCGATCTTGTTATCACCAGCCGATATTCAAATATGAGGATATTTCAAAGACTACCTTTCGCACAAGATATGGACATTATGAGTTTTTGGTCATGTAATTTGGATTGACCATTGCCTCGACAACTTTTATGGATCTGATGAACAGGGTGTTTAAGGACTACCTCGACAAGTTCGTGATTGTCTTCATCATCGACATCCGGGTCTACTCTCAAACAGAGGCAGAACATGAGCAACATCTCTGATTGGTACATCAGAGGTTAAGGGAGCACATGTTGTATGTCAAATTCAAGAAGTGTGAGTTCTGGCTACCTCAGGTGACCTTTCCTTGTCACATTGTTAGCAAGGATAGAATTAAGGTTGATCCGACCAAGATTGAGGAAGTGACAGATTGGCCAAGGCCCAGAAGTGCCTCAGAGATCAGAATTTTCCTTGGGTTTGCAGGATACTACCGACGCTTTATAGAAGGGTTCTCAAGGATCGCTACACAACTAACAGAGTTGACAAGCAAGAATAAGAAGTTTGTATGGTCAGACAGGTGTGAGAACAACTTCTAGGAGTTGAAGCGATGATTGATTACAACTCCAGTACTAAGTCTTCCATCAGATCAGGAGCAGTTTGTGGTTTACTGTAATGCTTCAAGGCAGGGGTTAGGTTATGTTCTTATGCAGGCAGGGAAGGTGATCGTTTATGCATCACGACAGTTGAAAGAATATGAACAGCGGTATCCTACACATGATTTGGAGTTAGCAGTAATGGTATTTGCATTGAAGGTATGGTGGCACTACCTTTTATGGGGAGATATGAGTGATATACATTGATCACAAGAGCGTAAAGTATTTCTTTATGCAAAAGGATCTAAACATAAGATAGAGGCATTCAATGGAGTTGGTGAAAGATTATGATTGTGAGATTCTTTACCACCCAAGGAAAGCCAATGTGGTGGCATATGACTTGAGTCGAAGAGGTCCGGGACAATTATTCAGTTTTAAGTAGACATTGAAGGAATTGGAAAAAGATATAACTAGAGCAAGGATAGAGTTGGTGGTGCGTCAGTTAGCCAACATCACCTTGCAGTCTACTCTTTTGGAGAGGATAAAGGAGGGCCAGTTGAATGATCCTCAGTTGATGAGGCATAGAGGGGAAGTCCTAGCTGGAGTGTCTATGGACTATACTATTTCAGAGATGGGTTTGCTTAGGTACAAGGAGCAGGTTCGTGGTCCGATGGACCTTGCTATCAGATGAGCAATTCTAGATGGATCTCACACTACACTGTATTCTTTGCATCCGAGCACTACGAAGATGTACCAGGATATGAAAACCTTATATTGGTGGCTAGGGATGAAGAAAGATGTGACTTAATATGTGGCTAAGTTCCTGACGTGTCAGCAAGTCAAGGCTGAACACAAAAGACAAATAGAGTTACTACAACCTTTGGGTATTCCTGAATGGAAATGGGAGGATGTCACTGTGGACTTTGTGATTGGGTTGCCCAGGACTGTGGGTTAGCATGATTTAGTATGGGTGATTGTGGATTGGTATACCAGATCAGCCTACTTCTTGCCAGTAAGGGCGAACTTTATAGTCGACCAGTATGCTGATCTTTATGTGAAAGTGATAATATGCCTCCATGGGGCTCCGAGGTCGATCATGTCAGAGTGGGACCCCATTTTCACTTCCAAAGTTTTGGGAGGTCTATAGAAAGCAATGGATACATAGTTGAAATTCTGTACAGCTTACCACCCTCAGATAGATGGTTAGTCTAAGAGGATGATTCACATACTCGAAGACATGTTGCGAGCATGCGTTTTGGACTTCGAAGGATCTAGGAGTAAGAATATGCCTTTGATAAAAATTTCCAACAACAACAGCTATCGGTTGACCATTCGGCCATTCGTTTTGGACTTTGAAGTAAGAATATGAGATGTTGTACGAAAGGAGGTGAAGATCGGCCATTCACTAGGATGAGATGGGTGAAAGGAAATACTTGGGTCGTGAAGCAGTTTAGAGGACCAATGAGGCCATGGAAAAGATTAGAGCTTAGAGTCTCGTGTCACAGAGTAGACAAAAAAGATATTCAGATCTGAAGTGTAGAGATGTGGAGTTCCAAGTGGGAGACTATGTCTTCCTTAGAGTTTCGCTGCTGAAATGGGTGAAAAGGTTTGGAAAGAAGGGGAAGATGAGCCCTAGATTTGTAGGACCTTTTGAGATCTTGGAGAGGATTAGTCAGGTAGCCTACAGGTTGGATTTACCTCTGGCATTGTCAGGAGTTCACAATCTGTTTCACATATTGATGCTTAGAAGTATGTATCAGATGCAACTCATGCATTGAGTTATAAGGATCTGAAGCTATAGATAGACTTATCCAATGAGGAGCGTTCAGTACAGATCTTTGATTGAAAGGATAAAGTCTTGAGGAATAAGACTATACCCATGGTTAAAGTGCTATGGAGGAACAACAAGTTTGAGGAGGCGACCTGGGAACTAGAATCAGATATGCGGGATCAATATCCCAAGTTGTTCAGGAAAATTTCGAGGATGAAATTTCTATAAGGAGGGGATAGTTGTAACGTCCCAAATTTACTAATAAGTCTTAGTGCCTTGATTATTATATCAGGAGGGCATACATGAATGTTTATATTCTAGTATGATTTAATTGTGATTATATATGTGAATTTTATGAGTTGTATTATGATACGACTACTTATGCATGTTTAAGTGTGTTAAATATGCTTTTAGGCTCGTTCTAGTTAAAAATGGGATTTATGTAATTTGGACCCACTGAGGGTGTCTCTGTAATTATATGTGCTTTGTGAGTGGGACCACATTATTATGTGGATATATTTGAGATATGTGGCATGAGGCGATCCTAGTCAGCAATTTGGCAGAAAAGTCATGTCGGGGATTTATACCTGGCTCGGGGTGAGCCTAAGGGTATTGTTGACACCGCTTTTCGTCAACTTAAATCGTAGAGAAATTAAACAATATGAACTACAGTGCGAATGAATAATATAGTGGAACAATAAGGTTTTTATGTGGTTCAGCAGTTAAATCTGCCTAGTCCACGAGTCTATGTTATTAAGACTTGGAGTTTTCTGGAAATCCTTCAGAGATGAATTACCCAGAGTTTTCTCTCAAGATATCAAATGATCTGTCCTCTACAAGTGATCATGACCTCTCTATTTATAGAGAGGTTACAGAGTTCATTCCCACATATTTTGGGAAGATACTCTGCATATAAATTCAAGTAATTACATTAAATGTTGTAACTCCTATATTCAAGGAAACATCCCCTAAAGACCCGAAAACGGATAACAAACTTGTTAATATCCCTTTAATGTTGGGATGTTACAACAATAAATATATTTAAACATACAGAACGCATTACATCAGATGACTCATCGAATCTTCGAGGTCAGCAACCATCATCGTGTCAGTCAAGGCTTACAAACTGGCCATCTTATTCCAAGACCTGCTCGGAGCAGATAAATACCATCGAGGCTGTCACATTCGAGCCTGTACTTTTTAAGCTCGGACTACTCGATTCGAAGGCACTCGATAATGGATGTACCTCGATGCTATGCCCTTTCTTACTTCGGAGGTTACATGTCTTCGAGATTTCCATCTTACTTCGGAGGTTTTACAACTGGACCATAAACATGTATTTCATATATCTCGAGCTCATACTTGACGAGTCCAGCTTTCGAGGTCATAATTTCTGGTCTCAAAATCTGGGTGTAACAGTTTTCCCCCTCAAAAGTATTAGTTTGAATCCTATGAGAAGGACACTTTTGAACTACTTCCATTGGGAACCGTACCATCAAATATACTAGAGTGTGGACACGCGTCGAACGGGTATTGATCACTCAAAGTACTTGAGTACCTTGGAAACCTGCCCACGTCTATCCGCCTGCCATTCTTTATGGTACTATCAACTCACAGGTCCCTGGCCATTTGATCTGATACGGAATCTGGCCAATGGCCCAGATTAATCCGACCTTTTACATTTCCACAGGCTTATAAATATGACTCTATTCTTCTTCTTCTTTTTTACTTCACGTTCAAAATTTCAGAGAGAAAAAACCAGAAACCTCTTTGCCCATTTCATGCATGTTCTCCAAGCTGAGAAGACAAAGCAACGCTGGGCTCTTTGATTATGTGAGATCATATTTGCAGCCGCTTATACAATCATCAATTTCTCTGTTTTCTCCGATCGTATTGTGTATGATTTTTGTTCATGGCTTCGTAAGTCCGTGTCTTTGCATTGCTTTTTCCATGCATGTCTATGTTGTTGCACTGTTAGTCCATTTGTTAGTTTAACACACTAGAATGTTTCGGTTGAAAAATATTAGATTTAAATTCTAACATTATTGGTTCCAAACCCCAGTTCATGCGCAAAAGACCCAAATGTGGTTCTTTCACTGAGTTTTTGAATTTCAGATGACATATCTTGCATACCAAGATATTGGGTACAAAATCAGGGTTTTTTAAAGAATGCATGATTCCCAAAAATATAAATTTTTGAGTAATCGCCACCTTTTTTCCCTGATATATCGGGATTTTCAATAACATGTCAACCTTCCTTTCTTTCAGTGGAATGCACGCTCTGAGAATGGCCTCATCTTTTGGATCGAGCTTGCCTTATAGCCTCGATCATTCGAGCTTAGGTCTTCTATTTATCTCATTATTTCCTGTTCGCTTGGCCCTCGCCCTTTTGCTTTCTTGTTAGATGCCGCAGAACTCGGGAAGTGGGGGTCTAAGCTTGCGATTCCTTATTCACCCACAACTCCGAGCCCAGAGTTTCCTTTCACTCATAACCAGCACTTGATCCGGGAGCACGAACTGAGGTGTGAGCAAGAGGACATTCGATATCAATTTTGACGTTAGATAGACGAGGTAGAAGAAGGAAAAAGGAAAAAACTAAGGGTCGCCCTCTACCCAGATTCGGACACCAAGCCCAGACCGATTCCTCTCGACCCTACGCTCAAAGTGACAGTCGCTTTTAAGCCAGGTGATCTTCAATTCTCGCTGATGGGGGAACCTTCTACCTCGCAGCCGACCTCGATACCTACCCGGAGAAGGGAATTCTTCGAGGCTGAGCACTATTGGAGCTTGATCTCATCGTTAGGGCAGATTACTGACACTCTGGTCCTACACGGCATTGGACTGTTGGGCTCGTTGAGGTGTCAAGCTCTGACCTCCCACGAGTGAAGTTGCCGCGCTATGGGAGATGGGAATCCTGACAGTAAGTTGAGGTATGCAGCTTGGAGCCAAGAGCACATGAAGGCGGGGGCTGTTATGTCTTTGAAGTCCTTTTTTAAAGGCTTCTTGGGCTTTTTTGGGTTGGTTCCCTTCCAGCTCAACACCAATTCTTACATGGTACTGTCCGCCCTGAGGTCGCTTTACCATGAGCTGAAGTGGGAAGGACCTTCGCCTGAAGAGATCTTATATCTCTTTTGTCTGGAAAGCAATCCCTCATGAGCTCGGGGAGGAGATGGCTTCTATTACCTTTTAAGCTATCCCAAGGAGAAGAAGATCTTCGAGGATCTTCCCAACCCTGCTACAGACTTCAAGAGGCCTTCTTTTGGACAGTGGCATAGCTCCATCCTGATACTATTCGTTCAGGCGAATTCGTAAGTATCTCAAACTTCTTTCTTTTTTGTGCTCAAATTTTTTTTGGGCTCGTGCTTAGTTAAAATGTGTTTATTCTTCCAGCCAACTTCCACCGTCCTACTCCCACCAAGGAGATGAGAGAGCACAAGGAGGCTCTGCTCTAACTCCCTTATGGCAGGAGGTCCCTCTCCTATCTCTTGCACGAAGACAAACTCTGAGCATGCGACCTCTTGGAGAAGGATCAGTCCACATTTAACTGGTCCAATAAAATGTATGACTAGTGGGAGCTCGTGCCTCTCCAAACCAGCAACCTTCCTCTGAGGAGAAATACGAGGCCTCCATCTCCAGCTCGGCATCGCGTGAGTCCACAGCTCGGCATCGCGTGAGTCCACAGTCGGGGAATGAGTCCAACGATGAAGCCTCGAGCTTGAGCTCGAGTGACAGAGGTACAGTCATCCTTAGCTCGGATTTGTGGTCTCCCTCACTACTAAAGCATAAAATCGATAGATTAATACTATGTAAGGATGATAGAAACCATTTCTATGTATGGTCTTGGGTAGATGAGAGGGTACATAGGTTCGATAGCTGGCTCGGGAAGTATGACACCATGTATAGTCTGAACGAGGTATGGGACGGAATAGTCGTTCAATACGGGAAAAATTACTATAGAGACCTTTCGAGGTTGAATTCCACTTATAGGGAAGGTACTCCCCCCGCCTCCTCTGAAGATGGGGGAATTACGTGGCGGCCGAGCACGAGCTCGGGTGAGAGTTCCAGTTAGGTTTCTCTCCCCTCGTCTTTTCATTCCTTGTCTGACTGCATCATGCTAACTTATTTTGTTTTGGGATATCTTCTAATGCGATGTGAATGTGCAGGTGATATGGACTCCGACCTCGACAACGTACTGGCCAGTGGTGGAGCCCAAAGGAGTAAGCGCCCGAGGGGGTCGCAGAAATCAAAATGGCCTGCTAAGGTCCTTAAGAGGACCGAGAAGACACCTCCTCCACCGGCTCCAGTTGCTTCGAGCCCGGCTTTGAGTCCACCTCCTCAGGCTGAGACATCCTCTGCGACCTTGCCTCCCTCTCCTCTTGCGATTCGGGGCAACCCCACACTTGGCCCACCTCCGAAAAATCCCTCAGCCTCAAGAACACACCTACTTTCGATTTTTACTCACGTCGATGAGTATGTGATCGATAACGCAGTCGGACCTCACGGGGCTACGTTGGATCGGACGATCTGTCTCGGGTGGGCTAGAGTTTTGGCAGCTTCGACGCCCCTCATTGGCAGTTCTTGAATAATGCTCGAGACTGCAACACTCTTTATGAGAAGAGCATCGAGCTCACTGCTGCGGTAATATTTCTCATCTCGCTACTAGTTGTATTTATACTTGGTTCGTATTCTAATTTGATTTCTTTGTATGCCAGACTCTTGCTATCTCTGCTCAACTTAACTATAAGTTGAACAACGAGGTCCATTTGAGCATGGCTTTTGCTCAGGAGTTGAAGGATCTCCAACTCAAGCTCAGTGATGAGCTCAAGGCCACAAAGGAAAAGATGGAGGCAGAAGCTGAGCAACTAAAGGCCAAGACAACCGAGCTTGAAGAGCTAAATGCCCAGCTCGTGGAGTTTGAGAAGATGAATGCCCGGGTCGCGGAGGTTCAGAATATCAATGCCAAGCTTAAAGAAGAGAAGGCCACCACTTTCAAGATCATGGAGGGTGAAAAGGCTCGTCTTCTTGAAGAGTTTAAGAAGAAGAAGGATATGGCAGTCGACCTGGCCATGTATAGAATCTGGGCCAATAATGTCGACCTCGACACCAGCTTCTTAGGCGCCCTTGAGGCAAAACTCGTGGCTAAATGGAAAGCTCGGCTTGATGAGGAGGAGGCTACTCGGGATGAGGCAGAGGGAGCCAAGGAGGATGCTGATGCTGAGAAGGCTAAGGAAGATGCTAAGAAGGCCAAGGAGAATGCTCCTCCTTCCTAAATCTTGCTTCGGGGCTGCGTCCCTCTGAATATCTTGTACTAGTCTTCGTGTTTCATTTTTTACTTTTCATGCCCCTGGGGCTAAGACAATTTTATAGCTCGTGAAAGAGCTGCCTTTTTACGAGCTATTTTCAGGCTCAGACTTATGATATTTGAGATACCATTTTTGACTTTATCTTAATATATTTGCTTTACATTTCTTGGGTCGAAATATTTCGCGCACTTTATATTAAAGTGTCCTTTATGCCTGTTTATTCATACAAACATATGGTTGATTTAAGCTCAAGGTTCAATGCATTCATGCACAGTTTGCTCGAAATATCCGCATTCGATCTCGTTATTTATCAAGGTCGGAGATTACTTTTACCATGCACCCGAAGGTACTTATATGGTGTGTAATGCAAATGGTTTAGTTATATCTTACTTTTTTTAGTTACTTTTTCTCGTCCTCGGGTAGCTCCTCGAGGTTATGAGGTCGAAACTATCATTTTGCAAGATACTTCAGCCTCGATCTCGACTTAACGCGAAGTGGGTTTATATTCCAACTTATTGTCGATTAGTTTTAGTTGGTTTGTTCCAAACCTATTAAGATCGTGTTTGGTTTGTAATCCATACACTTATATTTTTAATCTAGTTTGCATATTTGGTTACATCCAAACATTTTTATCTTTTGATAATTTATTTATGTCCAAACCTTCTTCGCTCGCGCATTTGGTTACGTCCAAACACTTATATGTTTTTGATAGTTTGGTTATATCCAAACTATCTTAGCTCGCACATTTGGTTATATCCAAACACTTGAATGCTTTTCGTATATGCTATTTTATTTTTTCAAGCTGATGGTATATGTACCACTAATGCCCCCTTAATATCCTATGAGTGTGACCATAGGTTATTTAATTAAGAGAGATTGCAAAAAAATACAGCATATTAAAACGAAATCAAACTTTATTCGAATAATTCAATAATAGGAAAATAGTACAGACAAACAAGCATGGTTATAGGCGATATCATTCCTACACTATTGATAGTAAGGTCGTAGATGTTAGCCATTCCATGCTCGTGGTACCAAACTTCCATTCAATCTTGCCAACTTGTATACGCCGGGTCAGATGACTGATTCGATCTGATAAGGTCCTTCCCAATTTGGCCCGAGCACGCTAGCTGCTGGATCCCGTGTCGCCAAGAATACACGCCTCAGCACCAAATCTCCTACGCCGAATTTTCTATCTCGAACTCTTTTATTGAAATACCGTGTAGCTCGCTGTTGGTATGCAACATTTTTTAGCTGAGTTTCGTTCCTTCTTTCTTCAATCAGGTCCAGACTTACTTCGAGCTGGGATTGGTTCGAGGCTTGGTCATAAGCGAGGGCTCGAATTGTGGGAATTTTGACCTCGATTGGCAACATAGCCTCGCAACCATATGCCAGAGAAAATGGGGTATGTCCTGGTGAAGTACGGGCCATGGTTCTATATGCCCACAAAACATGGGGCAATTCTTCGGGCCATTTCCCTTTAGTTTCTTCCAACTTTTTCTTTAGCGAACTCTTTAGGGTTTTATTCACAGCTTCGACCTGGCCATTCGCTTGGGGATGGGCCATAGATGAGAAGCTCTTTATTATTCCATTGTTTTCACAAAAGTTGGTGAATAGGCCACTGTCGAATTGAGTACCGTTATCGGACACAATCTTCCTTGGCATCCTATATCGGCATATGATGTTCTTTACTATGAAGTCCAGGACTTTCTTCGAGGTGATGGTCGCCAAAGGTTCGGCTTCAGTCCACTTCATGAAGTAATCTATGGCGACTACTACGTATTTCACTCTGCCTTTGCCAGTCGGCAATGAGCCTATGAGGTCGATTCCCTAGACCGCAAATGGCCATGGGGAGGTCATCATAGTTAGCTTGGAGGGTGGAGCTCGAGGTATTGTGGCGAACCGTTGGCACTTGTCACATTTCTTGACATAGTCGAACGAATCTGCTTTGATGGTAGGCCAGAAGTACCCCTGGCGTATGATCTTCTTGGATAGGCTATGCCCCCCAGTATGGTCTCCACAAAATCCTTCATGAATTTCCTCTAAGATTTTCTTAGCTTCGGGTGGAGCCACACATCGGAGTAGCGGCCTGGAATATCCTCTTCTATATATATTTCCATCTATAATGGTATACCTGGGGATCTGATAAATCCCTTTTCGAGCCTTGGTCCGTTCTTCTGGGAGAGTGCCAGTCTCAAGGTATTCAACTATCAGAGTCATCCAGGTTGGCTCGGAATTGATCATGCAAACATCTTCCTGCTCAGGCTCGATAATACTGGGCGTCGTGAGATGTTCGATCGACACGACATTTAGTTCATCGACCTCGGTAGAGGTAGCTAGCCTGGCTAAGGCATCTGCGTTCGAGTTCTGTTCTCGGGGGACATGTTCTATCGCATAGAACTCGAAATGCTCTAGTGCTGCTTTTTCCTTTCCTAAATACGCAGCCATTTTCGTACCACGAGCCTGATGCTCCCCTAAAATTTGATTAACCACCAGGTGGGAGTCACTGTAGCAATGTATCGCTTTGGTTTTGAGTACCTTGGCTATACGAAGTCCTGCCAGTAGAGCCTCGTATTCGGCTTTGTTGTTCGACGCTTCGAAGTCAAATCTAAAAGCGGAGTGAAATCAACTTCCTGCTGGGGTGATCAGAATTACACCTGCTCCCGATCCATTTTCAATGGAAGACCCGTCAACATAAAGTTTCCACAGCTCGCGGGCCGGGGATATAACTTCATCGTTGGTCACTCCAATACACTCGACTATGAAGTCTGCCAGGGCCTGTCCTCTTATGGTCATCCTTGGATGATAAGTGATCTCGAATTGTCTGAGTTCAACGACCCATTTTAGCAACCGGCCCGAGGCTTCTGGCTTGGACAAGACTTGTCTTAGTGGTTGATCGGTTAGCACATGGACGGGGTGCGCCTGGAAATAAGGTCGGAGCTTTCGAGATGAGTGGATTAGGCTGAGAGCTAACCTCTCCATCAAGGGGTATCTCGATTCTTCCCCTAGTAACCTTTTACTGACATAATATACAAGCCTTTGCACTCTCTGTTCTTCTCGTACGAGTACCGCGCTAATGGCGTGCTCGGTTGTAGCAAGGTATAGGTATAGAACTTCTCCCATGATGCGTTTTGACAAGATGGGGGTTTCCGTGAGGTGCTTCTTGAGCTCCTGAAAAGCTAACTCGTACTCCTCCATTCATTCGAATTTCTCGCCTCCCCTCAAAAGGTTGAAAAATGGAAGACAACGGTCTGTAGATTTCGAGATAACTCTACTTAGCGCCGCCATCCTGCCAGTCACACTTTGGACATCCTTATGATTTCGAGGTGAGGGCATATCAATCAGAGCCTAGATCTTGTCTGGATTTGCTTCTATTCCCCAGGCATTTATAATGAAGCCTAGGAATTTTCCCGAAGATACCCCGAAAGAGCACTTCTGGGGGTTGAGCTTCATGTTATATCTTCGTAACACGGCGAAGCATTCTTCGAGGTCATCCACATGGTTATTGTTATGTTGAGATTTAACTAACATACCGTCAAAATAAAATTTCATGTTATTACCTATTTGCTCGGAGAACATCATGTTTACGAGCCGCTGGTAAGTGGCTCCAGCATTCTTGAGTCCGAATGGCATGACGTTGTAGCAATACAACCCTTTTTCTAACACAAAACTCGTATGCTCTTGGTCAGGGGCATGCATGGCAATCTGGTTATATCCAGAATAGGCGTCCATGAATGACATAAGTCCATGGCTTGCCATTGCATCTATGATTTGGTTCATCCGAGGTAGGGGAAGCAGTCCTTAGGACAGGCCTTATTGAGGTCCGAGTAATCGATACAGCTCCGCCATTTCCCATTAGGCTTTGGGACCAGCACCAGGTTGGCTACCCAATCGAGGTAAAAGGCATCCCGGATGAATCTGTTTGCTTTCAACCTATCGACTTCCTCTTTTAGGGCCTTCTTCCTGTCGTCATCTAGCAGTCTTCACTTTTGCTACTTCGGAGGGAAGCTTTTGTCGATATTCAATGCGTGGATCACTACATTCAGACTTATCCCTATCAAGTCCGAATGTGACTATACGAAAACATCCTGGTTGTTTTTCAAAAAGCAAATTAATTGCTATTTCGTTTCTTCAGGAAGGTTTTTCCCTACCTTTACTGTCTTTGGGGGGTCTGCTTCCTCGAGCCTGACCACTTCGAGCTCTTCCAATGGTTTTAGGTCAGCTCTTTCCTCTATTCTTGGATCGATTTCTTCGTCTATTTCAAAGACTGTTCCCTCTTTATTCTGAATTATGACGAGCGTTTGTGCACTCGTTTGCTTCTTTCCTCTAATGGAAATGCTATAGCATTCCCTTCCTGGTAGCTGGTCTCCCTTCAGTGTCCCGATGCCACTAGAAGTCGGGAACTTTATGGCCAAATGCCTCACCGACAAAACTGCCCCCAGCCCTACTAGGGCGGGTCTCCCGAGTAGCACGTTGTAGGCCGATGCCAGGTCCACTACCATGAATTCCATCATCTTGGTTGTTGAGATTGGGAAGTCTCCCAAGGTCATAGGGAGTTCGATGGACCCCATACAGGCAATCCCTTCTCCTGAAAAGCCATACAACGTCGTTGCACAGGCCTTTAGGTCACGAAGCGCGAGTGCCATCTTTTCTAAGGTGGCCTTATAGACAATGTTCACTGAGCTCCCATTATCAATAAGAACTCAGTGAACCCTCTAGTTCGTGAGCTGAAGAGTGATGACCAGTGGGTCATTGTGAGGAAATTGGACATGGGACGCATCATCCTCAGTAAAGGTTATGGGTTGAGATTCAACCTTTTGGTATTTCGAAGCTCTGGGTTCGAGTTCATAAGGGGACCCGTCGCCAGTTTTTAGCTCATTCACGTATCGCTTTTGGGTGTTCTTTCCCGATCCTGCGAGATGAGGCACGCCCGAGATGGTTACAACATCTTCTCCATCAATCGGAGGGGGTCTCTCCTCTTCCCTTGCTCAGGAATTGCTGTTTTGGGCAGGCGGTAGTGCAGTTGTCCTCTAGCTGGTAGAAGCCTGATTATTGTTCTAGTTCCTTACATACTGCCTGAAGTATCCTCTCGAGATCAGACCTTCGATCTCGTCTTTCAGCTGCCTACATTCATCAGTACTGTGTCCAGTACTTACTGGAGTCTCTCTTGGATTTTTGGTTTCTCATGGGGTCTGGACGTTTGAAAAGGACCTGGTTTTCATTAGCCAGGTAAATATTCTCCTGAGACTCGTTGAGCTCGGTGTACACCTTGTACATGGAGAAATACCTTTCCCCTTTCTTCTTCTTTCCCCCTTCTGCCTCGGGGTTACTTCCTTCATTCTTCTTTCTTTTGGAAGGGTTTTCTGCAGGGGGTTTCGAGGCTGATGGGTCTGCCGAGGTCGAGGCAAAGTTTAAGTTTATCGTTGTAGTTATGGGCTGAGAGGCCATATTCAGCGTTGACCTTGCCTCCTCTACATTGACAAACCTCTGAGCTCATCGATTAAACTCGGTTATGGACCTCACAAGCTTCCTTTGCATATCTTCCCAGAGGGGACTTCCCGACATTACCCCAGCTCGGACGGCCATTAAATGGATGCTGTCGTCTACATCACGAGCTCAGGCGACTTCCAGATTAAATCTTGTAACGTAGCTCTTCAACGTTTCATTTGGTTGTTGCCGGACATTGGTCAAGGTAGACGCCTCGGGCCTTATCTCGACCATGGCTCTACATTGCTTCTTGAAATCTCTCGATAACTGATCGCAAGAAGCAATTAAATGCCTCTTATATTTTTCGAACCAGTGTTTTGCTGGTTCTGTAAGCGAAGCTAGAAATAGCATGCATCTGAGCTCGTAGCCCACATTACTTGCTCTCATAATAGTATTAAACGTACTTAAGTGACTGTATGGGTCGGATTTCCCTTCAAATGGTGGGACATGAGGAATCCGAAACCCTTGAGAAAATGGAGTGCTGTAAATATGGGGAGCCAATGGTTCGAGTTCCTCATTAGACTCTTCGTCCCGATCTCGACCTCGCTCATTCTGCAATAGCCTAAATGCTCTTTCTAGTTGATCAATTCTCTCCTGGAGTGGATCCACGGGGGGTTTAACCTGAAATGGGTTATCGTTAATCACAATTCCAGGTTCGCGCCTTCGCCTGGGATCCTTGCGCCCATTTATGCGATCTCTTAGGTCTGGGTTCGAGGGGTTACCGCTACCACGATTCTGATTCAGGTGTTCCCGTAAGTCTGGGTGGTCCCTTTGGTTCCCAGTATTTCTGCATCCTTGGTCATACATACTGACTGATCTGGTGTCCCCTGAGCCTTCGCTGGCGAGGCTCGCTGCATGGTTGTTTCGAGATGGGTTCCTTTCAAGTTGTCTCGTCTCTATAGTGTGAGACCGAGACATTTGGCTTCTCGTAGGCTGGGTGCCTCTCTGTTCTCTAGCAGCTTCTTCATTCCGTGCTTCCATCCAGCCCGCCTTTCCCTATCACCCTGAGTTGGTTGTGTGCTTCTCCGAGGTGGTGATGGATATCTTATCGGTGACGGAGGGTGTCGTATGGGTGATGGTGGCTGCCACCCATTTCAGGGTATGGAAGGTCCCGAGTTTACCTGTGCTGGCTCGGGAACGTTCTGCGTATTACAAGGATTTTGAGTCCGAGCCGCTGTGGGGGCTCGGTTATTCCCAGTGTCGGCTGGTAACTCAACAGTTGAGTTAACAAGAGCTCCGTTCTTCGTGTGGCAGTATTTTTGCGAGGTCGCACACGAGGCCTGCAGGGAGGAACATGAACATCTCGCGGAGGTGGGGCTTGGACCTCGTTGGAGGTGGGGGCTGAGCCGCCTACGCCTCCACAGCCAATCTAACTAGCTCCTCATTACGCTTCTTGGCCTCCGCCAACTACTTTCTCCACTGACGATTTTCGAGTTCCACAATGGGGACATATCTCTCAGGGTTATAATACATGTCCTTGTCATCCCTGGGGGCTGGTGGTACAGGTGGTCCTCAAGAGTCAGAGGATCCACTTCTTTCCTCTGGGTCCTGATTCATCATCGCCTATTTTCCAGGGCACCGCAGATAGCTAACTTTTTCTTTAGGAATATTACGATCATTCGCAGCCATAGTTGATTAGGGAGGCTTCTTCGACTGACTAGACTCAGATTTGTATTGCTTAATGCTCTCAATGAAAGCACCAAACTGTTGACGTCGCTTTTCGTCAACTTAAATCATAGAGCAATTAAACAATATGAACTACGGTATGAATGAATAATATAGTGGAACAATAAGGTTTTTACGTGGTTTAGCAGTTAAATCTGCCTAGTCCATGAGTCTATGTTATTAAGACTTGGAGTTTTCTAGAAATCCTTCAGAGATGAATTACCCAGACTTTTCTCTCAAGATATCAGATGATCCATCCTCACCAAGTGATCATGACCTCTCTATTTATAGAGAGGTTACAGAGTTCATTCCCACATATTTCGGGAAGATACTCTGCATATAAATTCAAGTAATTACATTAAATGTTGTAACTCCTATATTCAAGGAAACGTCCTCTGAAGACCCAAAAATGGATAACAAACTTGTTAATATCCTTTTAATGTTGGGTTGTTACAATAATAAATATATTTAAACATACAGAACGCATTACATCAGATGACTCATCGAATCTCCGAGGTCAGGAACCATCATCGTGTTAGTCAAGGCTTACGGTCATGTTACGAACTGGCCATCTTATTCCAAGACTTCCTCGGAGCAAATAAATACCATCGAGGCTGTCACATTCGAGCCTGTACTTTTTATGCTCGGACTACTCGATTCGAAGGCACTCGATAATGGATGTACCTTGATGCTATGCCCTTTCGAGCCTAGAAAGAACCTCTAGGTTACATGTCTTCGAGATTGCCATCTTACTTCGGAAGTTTTACAACTGGACCATAAACATGTATTTCATATATCTCGAGCTCATACTTGACGAGTCCAACTTTCGAGGTCATAAATTCTGGTCTCAAAATTTGGGTGTAACAGGTATTTTAATAATTCAGTGAATTTTCGGGGGTATTGGAGTATAAGTTATAACTGAGGGAAAATATTGGTGTTTGGAAGAATTGTGGGATTAATTGGGAATCTTAAGTGAAATTTGAGGTTTCGCAGGAAAGTGGTGTCAAATGAATGTTTTTCCCTTGGGCGACTAGAGAAAAAGATTTTAAGGCAGGGCATTGTGTTCTTTTGCCAAGGGAGTAACTCAGACTTAGCCAAAGTCTGAGGCAAGTCTCTCACTCAGGTTCTATCCCTCTTGTGCTCTCTATCTCACCCTAATTTTCTCCGAGAACAAAACTCTTGAAGAAGTGATCTTTGAGGCAATCCTCACCGGAATTGGAAGTTTGTTCTTGAGTATTAGAAGCTGCCAAGGTTTGGGAATCCAGTGAGGAGCTTAAATTCTAGTAGGTAATCTCAATTTTCAAAGTTTTTAGTTTTTTTTTGATGAAATCATTGGGGTTTGAGTTTGGTTGTGTTTTATTGGGTTTTATTGTTGTATTTTGTGTTTCTACGTTGTTAGTGTTGTTATGATGGTTGAAATTGGGTTGGAAAGTGGGCTTGGATGGATTTTGGGTTGGTTTGCGATTTCTAGAATCGCAGAATTTCTGGGTTCATGAGGCTGCGCCGTGGTGCCGTTCTTGGAGCGCCGTAGCCCGCATGAACTCAGAGGCATTGGGGGGTCTCAAACCTAAGGTCTCGGGAAGGATTGTACTACTTGGTTTAGTATAATTTGAGATCCCAGAGGCTAGGACTCAATCTTGAAGTTCTTGATTGGTTTAGTTCTTGATGGATATCCATTAATATGTTGTGACTAGGGGTATTGCAAGGCTCGAGAGGAAAGGTTCATGCTAGTTGTCGCTTTATCCTATAGCTGAGGACTTGAGGTAAGAAAACTGAAACTTGCACCGAGTGTAGGGCATGCGCCACAATTATAGGGCACATCAATGACCGTATTATGAATTCGGTTATAGTTGAATGTCTGCTTTGTTTGAATCTTTGCTGTTATACTTGTTTGTACTGATTGCTCATTCGGTAGGCTGTTATCGGCATTACATGCGTAATGTATGCCATAGTGGCGGGGCCATTGTGAAGATGTGACATCCATCTACTCGGCATGAGTCGTATATTTTTTTGGAAATTATATTGCTTTGAAAATCTACGTGAACTAGTTGTTGTTCAAGAGTATGCAATACATGTTAATGGTAATGTTCAACTGTATGATTTGTTTGAGTTTTCTTATTGAGCCTTGGCTCACAGGTGCTTCGTGGTGTAGGTAAGGACAAAGGATAGCTGGACCAGCCATGAGTTGGAGAGTTGTAGGCGCAGCGTGTATATACTCAGCAAGCTCGGCTGCCACGGTCGAGATATTTTGAGGAACAAGAGTAATTAGTTGGAATTTTTCGCTTTGGTCGGCCACGTATTTAATTTTGATAAAGTTGTATTTTATTTATAAAATTTTGGGTTCTCTTGTAACTATTCAAAGTTTTTAATGAAAAGTTCAACTTTTTGACAAATTTTTTTAACACCAAACTGGATGGGGATGGGGCTGCCTGATGTCACGGGCTAGATATTTGAGATCTCCAAGTAGACAGAATGTGCGGCACTTTCATGCACTCCAAGCTAACAAGTCAGCCTACAACTCACACCTGCGTGCAAAGAAACTCATTGGTTAGCCCCAAACACATCTCGGACATGCAACAGGCAATAATGTAGTATGAGCAAGGACAAAGCAAGTCATTCCATAGAACGTCCACACCACACAAAAGCATATAACAAGGCAAGTTGCACGTGATGGCCCAACGAAGAGAGCTATCAAGTAACACATAAGAAATTAGGAAGTGTACACAGGTAAGTATGGATAAAGATCGTTTTTATTAATATATGGCCTTGATAGGGCAAGGGAGTACATAACTTTAGCCTCTATTTGTTAGTGACCATGGTGCTTCCCTAAGTCAGTAGGTCACCCCCCCCCCCCCCAAGGAGTATTCTAGGGATACAAGGTGTTCCCAGTAACATATATGATTCCTGCCTAGGAGACATATGCATAATTACAATATCGCCACCACTCTACCCCATGAGGTTGCTTGGTGAAAGACTTGACTAATGATCAAGCACCAAGGCATGCTCACTTACAAAATGGCTCCATGTGGGTGTGCCAATGGGGTAGCACGCCACACTCTCCCCCACTTAATTCTTTGATGTCCTTGACGAAGTAGCTTGTAGGTATTCAATCTTCTGCATGAGCTTCTTCAAGTCTTCCACTCTCTCCTAGCTTATCCCATCTTCTGCGAGCCCCTTCCATTTTACTTGATATTCTTTGTGCTTTTTACGATCAGTGGTGTCCGTCCTCTCCGCCAGGGTTTCTTCAGGTTGGCTCTTGCTCCTTGGCTAAATGGTGACTCCTCCTCTGGTTGATTGGTTGCACTCTGGATTGGCTAGATCTTCATGATACGGCTTCAAATTGCTGACATGAAGGATTGGGTGTATCTTCATCCACGCTGGTAGGTCGACTTTGTAGAAGGTTAGGCATACTTTAGATATGATTGGAACTGGATCCCCGTACCTGTAAACGAGTTTGATGTCTTTTTTCCCTCAGAATCTCAACGGTTTGGGGCTCAACTTGATTAACACTAAGTCATTTGCTTTAAACTCCAGTGGTATGCGCTTCTGATCTCCCACTTCTTCATTCTCTTTGATGCTTTTTATAAATAAGCTTGGGCAATCTCTTTGTAGTTTTCTTCTAGTCTTTTGTGAAGTGAAAGGTTCGTGGATTCCGACCACAATATTCATCCACTGTGTGGGATAATAGTGGTTGTTGTCCATTAACAACTTCAAGAGGGCTCTTATTCGATGAATAAACCTTTTGAGAGTTAAAGAAAAATTGAGCTACATTGAGTACTTGCGGCCAAATCTTCTAATTGGCATTGACGAAGTGGCGCAAGTATTCCTCCAACATCCCATTGAATCTTTCTGTTTGCGGATGGTAACTCAAGGATATGTTCAAATGTGACCCCAAGAGGCTGAATAGTTCGGACCAAAAGGTCCCAGTGAATCTCCCATCTCGGTCACTAACAATGTTCTGGGGCACACCCCAATATTTAACAATGTGCTTGAAAAATTGTCGTGTTGTCTCTTCTATTGAACAGTACTTCGACAGTGAGATGAATGTTGCATACGTAGAGAATCTATCCATGACCATGAAGAATGCACTTAAATCCCCTGTCTTCGGTAGGCTGGTTATGAAGTCAAGCAACACACTCTCCCATGGTCAGCTTAGGACTCGCAATGGCTCAACAACCCAGGTGTCTTGTTCCTCTCAACCTTGTCTTGCTGACAGACGAGACAGGTCTTGGTGTACTCCACTACATCATCTCACATTTGTGGCCAGTAGTATTCCTGCTTCAAAAGGGCATGCGCCCTTTGCCGCCCTAGATGACCCACCCACAAAGTGTCATGTCATTCACTTAGCAATGTCTTCCACAAGTCTCTGGCTTTCGTAACATACAAGCGACCCCCTTTGGCCTATAGAATATCATTCTCCACCCAAAACTAGCGAGTCTTTCCTTCTTTCATGAGCTTCAGGATGTTTTTGACAACTGGGTCCTTCTCCAAGTTTTTTTTGATGTGCTCCTGATGAGAGTATTCACCATTCTAGCCAACAAACTAGCCAAGATATTTAGAGTCACCAATGCTACTTTGTGACTCAAGGCTTTGGCTGCCTAGTTTAAGAGTCATGCCTTATGCTCAAAATGAAAGTCGTATTCCCCCGTGAACTCCTGCCATCGAGTTTTCTTAGGGGTCTGTTTCGATGGGTAAGGAAATGACTAACCGCTACATTGTTTGTCTTCACCACAAACTTCAACCTTAGCAAATAATGTCTCCACACCCATAAGCAATGGATAACTGCAAGGAGTTCCTTCTTCTGGGCAGTATATTGCCTCTCAACTTCCGAAAGCTTATGACTCTCATATGCTACCAGGTGATCCTCTTGTACTAGCACCCCTTCCAAAGGATAATCTGACTCATCTGTCTGTACTTCGAAGGGTTTGCTAACATCTAGTAGGGCAAGAACATGATCCTTCATCATGGCTTCTTTCAAACTCTTGAATGCTTCAACACACTTATCAGTCCACGCCGAAGTCACACCCTTCTTCAACAGCTCGGTCAAGAGTGTCGCTCTTCTTGAGTAGCCATCCACAGATCGTCTATAGTAGTTGGTTAGGCCCAGAAAAAAGTGTAGTTCCTTCACATTTGTGGGGGCTTTGCACTCTTGGATTGCCCTCGCCTTCTCCAGGTCCATAAAAATCCATCCACGCTCCGCAATGTTGCCTAGGAACTTGATGCTCTCATGTGGAAATGAGAATTTTTTGCGCTTCACATATAGCTGGTTCTCTCTCAACTCCTGAAACACTTGAGCCAAGTGTTCTTGATGCTCTTCCATCATGACGCTGTAAATCACGATATCATCCAGGTACAGTACCACAAACTTGTCCAAATACTCGTAGAATACTTTGTTCATCAGTGTGCAGAAATTGGTTGGTGCGTTCGTCAACCCAAACAACATAATTCAAAACTAAAATTCTCCATATCGAGTAACGCAGGTTGTCTTTGGTTCATCCCAATCTGCGATCCTCACCTGATAATAGCTCGATATCAGGTCCAACTTCATGAAATACTTGGCTCCACTTAATTGGTCGAACAAATCAACGATCATGGGGATGGGGTAGGTGTTGTAAATTGTCACCTTGTTGAGAGCCTTATAATCAATGCATAGTCTCAAGCTCCCAATGTGTTTCTTCTGGAATAGCACAGGTGCACCGAATGACTCCTTTGACGGTCTAATGAAGCCTGCCTCCAATAATTCCTTCAGTTGCTTTCACAACTAATCTAGCTCGGGGGGGTTCCATTCTGTAAGGCACTTTCGTTGGAGGTTTCTCTCTCGGCACCAAATCTATCTGGTGATCAATCCCCCTCTTGGTGGCAAGGCTTAGGGTAGTTTATCTGGCATCACATCCCCATATGTCTTTAAGGTCCTCTTAAGTTCAGGTGGAACAATCTTCTCCATTATTTTTTTGAACAGGCGGATACTGCTACATAAGTGGGCTCCTATTTCTTCACGCCCTTCTTAAATTGTAAGGCTCATAGGAGCTTCATACCAGAGGGTGGTATCACCTTTGCAGGCACCATCAACGATGTCTCCCCCATTATGAGCAAGCTCCCAGTAGAAGGAATCAAGATGGCTCATTTCTCAGTAAGGCAATCCATCCCCAAAACTACATCAAAGTCATCCATATGGACCACCACTAAGTCAGCCTGCCCCTCCCACATGTTGATCTTAACTTTCATGCCATTAACCACTCCTATTGTGGTGAAGGCCTTTGCGGATAGCTCAGTCATCTCATCTCTGAGTGTGCCAACTGACTCCCTGCAATCCTCCATGATGTCGTTTATGGAGTCTTATTGTTCCTTCAACATGCACTCCACTGCTGCAATATGCTCCTCCCACCAAGGGGTATCATATGTACTTGCCAGAGTGTTTCTTTGCTCCAACGCAATTATCCGGGCTAGCAAAACATCATCTCTGACATTTAGAATCTCATGATTCGCAAAGGGAAAAACCGGGTAAAAGCTGTGCAATGACACATCACTTGGGGAAGGTCAAGTGTGATGATTCTAAGACTGTGTAGGTATGGGACTACATAGTTGAAGAAGGCTTCAATGGATTAATGGGTACTACCTATGCCAACAAGATGCATCTTCTTTTCGGTAGCCCATCACTTAAGAACTCCAAAATTAAACGTCCTTAACCTAGAGTAGTCTCATGATGGGTGATCTCTTGGGAAGTTTTCCCAAGAAGCGTGTGAGTGAGGACAAAGCACGCTGGAAAGACTCGTGTTGCTTTGTAGGGCCAGTCGTCATTCCAGGAACGCGGGGCATAAAAAGTGGTATCAGAGTCTTGACCCAGCAAGAAGTGTGGTCGACAGGGATGTCAAACCCCTAAGGGAAGGTGATTGTGACAGTCAGAATCCCGAGATCCGTAGGGGGAAAGATCGAGTAAAAATTTGTGCAATCCCACATCGCCTGGGGAAGGTCAAGTGTGATTATTCTAAGACTGTGTAGGTATGGGACTACATAGTCTAAGAGGGCTTAAATGGATTGATGGGTACTACCTATGGCAACAAGATGCATCTTCTTTTTAGTAGCCCATCATTTAAGAACTCCAAAGTTAAGCGTGCTTAACCTGAAGTAGTCTCATGATGGGTGACCTCTTGGGAAGTTTTCCCAGGAAGCGTGCGAGTGAGGACAAAGCACACTAGAAAGACTCGTGTTGGTTTGTAGGGCCAGTCGTCATTCTAGGAAGCAGCCATAGTGACGTGGGGCGTTACAAATGGTATCAAAATCTTGACCTAGCCAGAAGTGTGGTCGATGGGGATGTCGGACCCCTAAGGGGGGTGATTGTGACAGTCAGAATCCCATGATTCGCAGGGGGAAAGACCGGGTACAAGCTTTCTAATCCTACATCGTCTGGGAAGGTCAAGTGTGATGATTCTAAGACTATGTAGGTATGTGACTACACAGTTGAAGAGGGTCTAGATGGATTAATGAGTATTACCTATGCCAACAAGATGCATCTTCTTTTCGGTAGCCCATCACTTGAGAACTCCAAAGTTAAGTGTGCTTAACCTGGAGTAGTCTCATGATGGGTGACCTCCTGGGAAGTTTTCCCAGGAAGCGTGCGAGTGAGGACAAAGCATGCTAGAAAGACTCGTGTTGGTTTGTAAGGCCAGTCGTCATTCCAGGAAGCAGCCATAGTGATGTGGGGCGTCACATCATTCTCATTCTCTAGAGCGGCAAGGCGATTGCTTGCGTTAGACGATCCAAAATTATGGAAAGTAGAGAATAAATCCCCGACCCTCTCTTCCAGGCCATCTGATTCCCCCATGGGCTTCTCAAGTGCTTCGATCCTCTTAATATTGCTCACCATTTGTCCATTCCACTAAGCTTTTTCTAACCTGGCTCTGATACCAACTGTCATGGGCCGACTATTTGGCGTCTCCAAGAAGACGAAACGTGTGGCACTTGCGTGCACTCCAAGCTAGCAAGTCAGACTACAACTCATGCATGCGTGCAAACAAACTCATTGGTTAGCCACAAACACATCTCAGACATACAATAGGCAATAACGAAGTATGAGTAAGCACAAAGCAAGTCATTTCAAAGAACGTCCTCACCACACAAATGCATACAACAAGGAAAATGGCACACGATGGCCCAACAAAGAGAACTATAACGCCTTACTCTTTTAGAGTCATTACTTAGTGAGTTAAAAACGTGCTATTAGCTCACTAATCGAGGTTTTAGGATAAAAGTGTAACTAAACTGAAATAAAAGTTGTTTAAAGACGTTAGGTATAAAATATGACCATTCATTGAAATCGTAAAGCACCATACATTTGGGATCCCAAAATACTGTTTTTTTTTCAAATTACTTTACATCTCAAAATATACAAACAAAGTTGACCTAGGCGAAAAAACAACCATTATAGAACTTTCCCCCAAAATCACCCTGGCCGTGGCAGCCATGTAGGCCGATCATGTACCCGTCGCTCCACGCTATCCATACTCATGGTTGGTCGACCTTTTCCTTGCCCTTACCTGCACCATAAAGCACCCGTGAGCCGAAGCTCAGCAAGAAAACTCAACACAAAACAAATAACAAATGCATATACACCAACAACATATAACAAAATGGCCAACATGCTGAACACATAGCGGCCATGCCATCCTAGGCATTTTACTAGACCCTGGGATCACAGTCTTCATCGAGAGGATGACTCCTGCATCCTTGGAGGGTCTTACCCTAACGACTTGCACTCCACGTGCTCAATGCCATTCCCGGCCCCTTTGCTGTAACGTCCATCGTTTTGGGTACCTTGAAACGTCTGAGGTCGGGATTGTTTTTCCCGAGTTAAGAATATTATTTTAAATAATATTATATTTGTTTGGAATTTATTTCCATGAGTTATTGCTAGCCAAATTATGAATTTTGTGTTTAAAAGTCAAGATAAGACTTCGATCTTGGATCGACACAGAAACCCTGATTGGGTAAAAATCTCAGAAAATAAAATGAAAAACTATGGCAAATATATTTTGGTAAAACATAATAAACCTAAGGTAAAATGGAAATTTTAGGGCATTTTGTGTTAAATGCTTAATTTTACCGAATTGAGGAATTTTATTCCATGAATTGACCTTAGGTTAAAATTTATTGTGTGATTAATTAAATTAAATGTGAGAGACATTTAATTTAATTATTATGTGTCAAGTTTTGTTTTTAAAACTTAATAAGAGTGAAAAAGGTTATAGGAAGTCAAATTGGATTGTTCTTCTTAGGAAATATTTATTAACCTTTATACAAAATATATATATATATATATATGATCACATATATAAATTAAGTGGTGGCCTACCATGTGAAGGAGTTAATGGGGTTGACCAAATTTTTTAGTTTAATCCCAATTTCAATATAAGGGTTAAGGCATCAAGTGGATGGTAAAAACACTCAAGTGTTTAGATATTCTTTTTAATTGATATGCTCTTCTAACCCTCCCCAACCGACCCCACTCTCTCTCACTTTCACTCTCATCTTTTTTTAAATCTCTCTCTCACCGTAGTATAGCCCGAGCTAGGGCTAGAAAAGATGAACTCCAAGCTGAGCTCAATACTGCCAAGACCGCGGTGACCGCTACTCAAGAAGGCAAGCAAGTTGCCAAAGCTGCCTTTGCAGCTACTCAAAAGAGTGAGTACGATGCCATGTTCGCCCTTGCATTGTCTCAAGAAAGCGAGCAGGCTGCAAAGATTGCCTTGGCTGCTCTCCGGAAAGAGGCTGAGGCTACAGTTAAAGAAGAGAAGGCGACCTCACTATCCTCCATGGAAGACATGTTGTACCATTGCTGAGCTTTTAACCAGGATGGAAACTTTTCTTTCATGGCTCCCGTGCTATGGGATCCATACCTTGAAAAATTCAATGCTCGGATCTTGCAAGAGCCGTCGAAAACAGGGGACGCTTCTACAGTGGGCGAGCAGGAGATCAAGGAGGTCACGTCCTCAGAACTTCCTGGAGGGGCTCAATGAAGTCTTCATTGTTTTGCTCTTTCTCTTTTTTTTATATGTTTGTAAACAATTTCCCTTGGGCTTAGTTCGACGTTTTTCTCCTTGGGACAACTTGAATTTCAATTCATATATCTAACTTTTAATCTGATTGTCTTTTCCTTGATTATCTCTCATGTTTAAGCTTTCTTAGACTTGCACATTCGAGATTTTAGGAATCGATTTTTAGATCGGGATAGATATTTTTAATTTGGTTAAATTCAATGTGTTGATTTATATCATACCTGTTAAGTGTTAGGCCTTGGACCCGATTATATCCAAAATTTTAAATATTTTAAAATTAGTTTGTGTTAGGTTTATTGAGATCTCGAGCTTCTAAAATAGACATAAAATATTCAATTTTGCTAACTTCTAAGTTCTGGACTTGGTTGAATCCAGGGTTTTAAGTGATTTGAACTTGGTTCGTGCTAGGTTTATTGACACCTCGAGCTCTTAAAAAGTCGTTGGATAATCAATTTTCCAAGCTTCTAAGTTTCTGAACTTGTTGTATCTAGGATAGTTTTGTACCTGGTTGTATCAAGGACTTTAAGTAATTTCAACTCAATCGACAACCTTGTTCTGATCCACCTCGGGTTATATGCCCCCCTAGTAACCAGAATGTAAAACTTTCTTGGTTGCCTTTACACGAGCTAATTTGTATAGAAAAATTATTTAAAAAGATTCCAACAAGAAAAATTACATGATAATCCCCCATTATTTAATTAAATGGCTTTTATAACTAAGCCTTACATAGATGGTTGGTAATACTTCTTTAAGTGTATGGCATTCCAGGTCCGTGGGAGTGTTTCTCCACTAAGCTAAGCTAACTTGAAAGTTCCCTCACGCAAAACTTCCACGATCTGATAAGGTCCTTCCCAGTTCGAGCCTAAAGCCTCGTCCTTAGGATCCTTGTTTGCCAAAAAGACCCTTCGGAGAACTAGGTCGCCTAGTCCAAAACTACGTCTTTTGACCTTAGAATTAAAATAATGAGTGATTTTATGTTGGTAATGCGTGAGTTGTAACTGTGAATCCTCTCGCTTTTCATCAATCAGGTTGAGAGACACATTAAGTAACTCATCATTCCGCTCCTGGCTGAATGTCCTTAGTCTGTGTGTGGCTACCTTTGCTACGACGGGAAGGACGGCCTCACTTCTGAAGGTCAAGGAGAAAGGAGTGTGTTCGGTGGAGGACCTGTGGGAAGTTCGGTATGCCCAAAGTACTTGTGGGAGCTGCTCGGGCCAGACCCCTTTGGCCTCATCTAACCTTTTCTTAAGCTCGCCTTTAGGGTCTTATTCTCAGACTCTACCTCTCCATTGGCCTATGGATATGCTACCAAAGAAAAACTTTTAATAACGCCGTGCTTTTCACAGAAGTCAGTGAAAAGATCACTGTCGAACTGGGTTCCATTATCTGACGCAATCTTTTTAGGAAGCCCAAATCAGCATACAATGTTTTTCACTACGAAGTCCAGGACTCTCCTTGAAGTGATTATTACCAACGACTCATCCTCTACCCACTTCGTGAAATAGTCAATTGCCACCACCGCATAACGAACTTCTCCCTATCCCATAGGCAAAGATCGTATTAAGTCAATTCCCCATACTGCAAATGGCCACGGGGATGAGATCATCGTTAGCTCGACAGGAGCAGCTCGTGCGACTGTGGCGAAGCGCTGTCATTTGTCGCATTTCTGAACATGGGAGATAGAATCTTTTGTTAAATTGGGCCATAAATAACCATGCATTAATATTTTTAAGGCTGGGTTTTGCCCCCCAGCATGATCTCCACAAAAGCCTTCATGCACCTCTTGTAGAATGGTTTTAGCTTCCTCAGGTAGAACACACCGTAGAAGAGGTAGTGAATGACCACATCGGTATAATGTTCCATCCACTATCACATACCTCAGAGCTTGATAGAGTATTTTTTTCGTGTCCTTTCTTTCCTTAGGTAGCCTTCCTGTTGTAAGATATTCCACTATGGGGGTCATCCAAGTCGGCCTTGTGTCAATCATCTCGACCTCTACATTTTTTCCGCCACACTGGGACTCTCCAAGAATTCCATTGGTACTACATTCAAAGTCTCGGCTTCCTTGGTGGTGGCAAGCCTTGCCAAAGCGTCAGCATTAGATTCTACTCATGAGGGATCTGTTCAAGAGTACTGTATTCAAATTCTGATTGCTCTCCCTTCACCTTAGCTAGATAAGCCGCCATCTTGGTACCACGCACTTGATATTCCCCCCACACCTGATTGACCACGAGCTGGGAATCGCTATAACACTGGACGACCCTTGCTTTCAATTCCTTTGCCACTCTAAGTCCATCTTACAAAGCCTCATATTCTGCTTCGTTGTTGGATGCTTAGAATCCGAATCTCATAGTTATATGGAATCGATGCCCCTCCGGAGAGATCAATATGATCCCAGCTCCGAACCCATTCTCGTTAGATGAGCCATCCATGAATATTCTCCACAACTCCTGCATCGGTTCCTTCAAAAGCTTCTCTTGAAATCCGGTACAATCAGCAACAAAATCAGCAAGGGCCTTGCTTTTGATTGAGGTCCGTGGTACGTACAATATCTCGAACTGGCTGAGTTCAACCGCCAATTTTAAAAGACGTCTCGACGTTTCAAGTTTTCGCAATACCTGCCTTAGAGGTTGGTCGGTCATGGTGTGGATTGAATGGGACTGGAAGTGTGGTCTAAGCTTCCTGGAAGCTAATATCAGGCAGAATGTTATCTTTTCTATCAGCGGATACCGTGATTCAGCCCCGAGAATTCTTTTGCTTATATAGGACACCAAATTTTGAGTACGGTCTTCTTCCCGAGCTAACACGGCGCTGGCTGTATTTTCTGTCATGACCAAATAAAGGAACAGGGGCTCTCCTGATACAGGCTTAGACAATACTGGGGGCTCGGCCAAATACGTCTTTAGGTGGAGGAATGCATGCTCGCACTCCTCAGTCCATTCAAATTTCTTGTTTCCTCCGAGCAAGTTTTAGAATCGTAAACACTTGTCAGTGGACTTTTAAATAAATCGGTTTAGCACTGCCACCTTTCTAGTCAGGCTCTGAACTTCTTTACACGAGCTAGGTGAAGCATATCCAATAATGACCTAGTTTTATCTGGGTTTTCCTCTATCCCCCTTGTATTGACTATGAATCCAAAAGTACATTTCTAGGGATTCAGCCTCATATTATATTTCCTCAAGATTTCAAAACATTCATTTAGATCGGAAACATGGTTATCGACAGTATTGGATTTCACTAGCATATCGTCGACATACACTTCCATATTTTTCCCGATCTGACCAATGAAAATTCTGTTGACTAACCGTTGGTAGGTAGCCCCGACGTTCTTCAGCCTGAAGGGCATAACTTTATAAAAGTATACATTTGTTAGAGTCATAAAGCTAGTATGCTTCTGGTCCGCAGGATTCATCACGATTTGGTTATATCCAGAGTACGCATCCATAAAGGACATGAGCTCATGCCCCGCGGTGGCATCTACCAATTGATCAATTCTCGACAATGGAAAGCAATCCTTAGGAAAATCTTTATTCAGGTCGAAGAAATCGATGCTGGTCTGCCACTTTCCGTTTGGCTTCGGGACCCGGACAGGATTCGTGACCCAAATCGGATATTTTTCTTCACGAATGAACCCGCACTTTAATAACCGAGCTACTTCTTCTTCCAATGCCTCAACTCGCACTGTTCCCAAACGTCTCTGTTTTTGGGATTTTGCAGGCATGCTTTTATCCAAGTTTAGGGTGTGCATGATCACACCCGGGCTTATTTCCCACCATGTCTTCATGAGACTAGGTGAACACATCTAGATTCCCATGTAAAAACTTAACCAACTCCTTTTTCCTATCATCGCCAAGATTTTTCCCAATCTTAACGACTCTTAAAGTGTCTTTGGGATCTATATTTATCTCCTCAAGCTCCTCAATAGCTTGGAGCTTTGACCTATCCTCGCCCATGTGTGAGTCGATATCATCACTTGGGGCGACGTCTCTATCCTTTGTTTCTTGAGGTTCTTCCGTTTCGAAGGTAACGTCCACTTCCTGGGAGTCCTCACCTCCGCTACTTATGGCCATTACTTGTTGCCCGGGTTTTGATTGTCCCCTCATGGAAATGCTATAACATTCCTTGGCAGCGAGATGATCACCTCCAACAGTGCATATTCCCACAGATGAGGGGAATTTGATTGCTAGGTGGTGGATAGAGGTTATGGCTTCAAATGCCATCAATGCACGTCGACCCAAAATTGCATTGTATGCGGCTGGACATTCGATGACCACAAACTCAAGAAGCTTGGAGACAATTCGTGAGCCTTCACCCAATGTTACCACTAATTTAATCTTTCCGATAGCTGCTGACCCTTCATCAGAAAACCCATATAGAATCATGGAAGTTGCCTTTAGATCGGTTACAGACAATCCCATTTTTGCAAGGGTGGACCTAAAGAGTAGATTCACATGAACTTCCATTATCTACTAGTTTCCTCCTAACTCTTTGGTTGGCAAGCTGAACTGTTATGACTAGAGGATGGTTATGTGGGAACTAGACATGGATGGCATGTTCCTACGTAAAAATGATTGGTTATTTTTCCAATCGCTGCTGCTTTGATAATCGTTGTTCCGAGATGAACACTACTCCGTTATGGGATTTCAGCTCATTGATATATCTCTTCTGGGAACCTCTGCTCGTGCTTGCCAGATGAGGTCCTCTTGAAATGGTGGCTATATCTACTCCTGTTATCGGAGGAGGATTGTCCTGATTCATTTGAGCTCCGGCTTGATTCACTAGAGCTTCCGGAGTTGACAAAGTGTTTTGTCTAGCGGGCTGACTGGGAGTTACTCGATTCCAAGCATACTGAGCCAAAGATCCTGCCCTGATGAAAGTCTCGATCTCATCCTTCAGGTGTCTGTAGTCATCAATATTATGACCGATATCATTATGGAATTGATAGAACTTTGAAGGATCTCTCTTCACCCTTTGATTCTTTAATGGTTCTGGCTTCTTCCATGGAAGGCGATTAGAATTTTCCAAGAAGATGCGTTCTCTAGTAGTCATGAGATCGGTATATGTTGTGTAAACCAGTTAAATTTCTCCATGGACTTGTTTTTCTTTGTTCTGTTCTGGTCACCCTCACCATTTCCCTTTATCTTATTATTTCCCCCTTGGTTATTTTGGGCAACGATTTGAGCCGTAGCTGCTATATCCATTACCGCTCCAACGGGCTGGATAGGGACTTCGCTGGTTCCTGCGACAGAAGCCCACGCCTCTTATAGATTAACTGACCCTTGAGCTTGGTTCAAGAACTCATCCACATTATTAACTCCTTTCCTCTTTAGCTCTTTCCACAAGTCGCCTCCAACAAGGATTCCCGTCCTCATTGCCATGAGCTTAGAACTCTCGTCGGCGTCTCTAGCTCGCGCAGCAACATTGGAAAAAATACTTAGATAGGCTTTCAACGGTTCACCAGACTACTGCTTTACATTTGCTAGAGAGTCAGCCTTAATCCGAGCTGCTTGAGAAGCCTTGAATGCTCTCTTAAAATCAGCAAAAAAGCTCTTCCATGAGCTGATTGAATGCCTCTTGTATTGTTTGAACCACTGCCTAGTTGGCCCAATCAGAGTCGAGGGGAATATTAGGCATCTTAGCTCAGGCCCGATGTTGTGGGCCATCATCATGGTGTTGAACATCCCCAAGTGATCAGACGGGTCTCAATCTTTGTCGAACTTTGACAAATGTGGCATTCTGAAACCTTGTGGATATGCAGTTGCCGCAATATTCAGGGCGAAAAGCTCGAGCTCATCCTCTGAATCACTCTCATCTTTCTCTTTTTACGATAGGAGCCACTTCATTAGCTCCTCCATCTGGGCTATCCTTTCAAGGGTTTGGTCCCTAGTTCCTTGGTTATTCTGGGGATATTCAATAGCTCCCGTCCTATCGTACGCGTTAGGTGGGTTGTTGTCCCTTCAAGTTCGGGCTTGGTTTGGCGGGACATTCCCATTATCAAGTACTTCGGAAGGACCTCCCCCTTGACGAGTGTAACTAACTCCTTCATTTCGGGCTGGATATATTCTCTGTGAGTTTAGGCGATCTCCCAGATCAGGCTGTTGATCGAATCAAGGACTCTGAGTCAAACTTAGGTGATTTCTCAGATCGCCTTTGGACATGCCACTTCGATGGCTTTCAGTCCAATAACTTCCATTAGCGAAGCTCACTGCTCGTGGTTGAGGCTGAGGATCTAAATTATTGACACGTGTCCGCGAGATATAAGTAGGGGCAGATGGAGGAGGATTTCTCATGCTGTCCCCATAAGCAGGAATGTTCTATGCAGAATGAGGCGGTGTTGGATGTCTTATTGGTAATGGGGAATGCCTGACTGGCGAGGAAATTCTTGTCCCATCAGGGCGAACTAAATTAGCTCGCGGTCACTCCGCCCCACCATTTATTGCTCTTTGTGTCTAGCGATCCTATCGCGACGCCGGAGGGTTGGCTGGAATATGTTGTCTTAGTGGACCTACTCCGGCCCCTCCACATGGGTTGCCATGGATATTCTCTGGCGTGTGCGATGGTGGTACCGAACTTGGGGTCGTGGTTCTAACCGATCGACTGACCTGCCGACCCCTGAGAGGGCCACTAGGTTGAGCATTTTGGTGATCTCGCATTGTGGGCACATAACTTGGGGTGGCAGTTTTGATTGAATAACTTGGTTTAGATCGGTTATCCCTATGGGACTTATGAGACCACTTTTCCTCTTTTCGAAACTAACGTCGGTTGCAAGAGGGGGTAACCAAGCCAAAACCTCATTGATTTGCCTATTTTCCTTAGCAAGATGGCTTCTTAATTGCATGTTTTACAGTTCTACAACAGTTAAGTAGTCTGGGTTTGGATTCTGCGGCAATCACGCTGAACTCTTAGTATCGCTGGGGCCCATCGGTTGCTTTCCCAGTCGTTGCTGAACTTCAGGGCCATGCTCATTTGAAACACAGGTATGGTGGGCCCCCTTCCCACCAGGTTGTTCCATCTCATTGTCGTGCATCGAGCGAGTGACCACCATGATGAGATTTGATGGGGATTTTGATGAAAGCACTAATCTCAACTCTCAATGAAAGCACCAAACTGTTGACGCAGTTTTTCGCCAGTAGTGAATTAAGAAAATAACAAGGTTGAATTAATGCATGATGATAAAACGACATAAGAAAATAACTATCAAGAACACTGATCTTTTTACGTGGTTCAGTGGTTAAAATCCACCTAGTTTATGAGTCTATATTATTACTGCTTTTTTCTCTCTATTTTGACAGAGTTTCGATATTACAGAATAATCGTCCCTTTTCCTTTCCAATATTCTAAGTATTTATATAGAGATATTCCTTGGACAGGTTTGGGTAACCGCGTGAGTCAACCACTGATTTACATATTTATTACATTTAATATGAAATATTCCCATTTATACTAGGATATGATATGATCATGAAATAAATAGTCTCCTAATATCTGGGACATTAAATATCACAAGTTGGCCATACACAATCGTATAAAGTATCCGGGTCTTCGGGGTTCTGCAAACACACCAGATCTCCAAATTACACGAGCTGAATATACCGTCGAGCTCATGCTGTGGAGGTCGTGCCTTATGAATATTATAAGCTTGCGCTTATCAATTTATGCATCCCTAGCTGGTACAACCATCATGAAAATCTTGCTGTCTACGTGGAGAAAACATGGACTCCTTGGCTATTTCTTCCATGCTTTTATTTGCCAGCTGTACACGACCTGAGTGAAAGACTTGTGCGGAAATTATGATACACAAGATTCATGGATCGGATGAGGTTGATTAGATTACTGAGGACATCCGACAGATAAGGCAACACTCACAAACTTCAGTTGATCGACACGCAAATATGCCGACCGACGCAGGAGACCCTTGGTGTTTGAGGTTGGCAATAATGTGCTGCTGAAGGTAGCTCCGCTATGAGGGGCTATGCGGTTCAAGAAGAAAGGAAAGTTTAGCCCAAGGTTCGTTGGACCTTTCAAAATCATAGAGAGGATTGGGGAAGTAGCTTATCGTTTAGCTCTTCTGCCCACCAGATCTAAGGTTCATGCGTGTTTCATGTATCCTTGTTGAGAAAATACATGCGTGATCCCTCGCATGTACTCATATATGAGCAGCAGAGTATTGATCCTCCACTCTTCTATGAGGAGATACCGGTGATGATTCTAGACCGAACGGAAAAAATGTTGAGGAAAAAGACGATGCCGTTGGTAAAGGTGCAGTGGTGTAACCATGGCATTGAAGAGGCAACCTGGGAAACAGAAGATAAGATGAGGGAGCTGTATCCACATTTGTTTTAAGTTTCGAGGACGAAACCTCTATAAATTGTAGGTATTGTAACGTCCTGCGTTTTGGGTACCTTGAAATGACCCGGGTCGGGATTGTTTTTCCTAAGTTAAGAATATTATTTTAAATTAATATTATATTTGTTTGGAATTTATTTCCATGAGTTATTGCTAGCCAAATTATGAATTTTGTGTTTAAAAGTCAAGATAAGACTTTCGGTGTTGGACCGACACAAAAACCATGATCGGGTAAAAATCTCGAAAAATAAAATGAAAAACTATGGAAAATATATTTTGGGCATAAAATACATTCATAAAGATTAAAGTTTGGTAAAAAATAATAAACCTAAGGGAAAATGGAAATTTTAAGGAATTTTGTGTTAAATTCTTAATTTTACTAAATTGGGGAATTTTATTCCATGAATGGGCCTTAGGTTAAAATTTATTGTGTGCTTAATAAAATTAAATTTGAGAGACATTTAATTTAATTATTATGTGTTAAGTTTTGTTTTTAAAACTTAATAAGAGTTAAAAAGGTTATTGGAAGTCAAATTGGATTTTTCTTCTTAGAAAATATTTATTAACCTTTATATATATATATATATATGATCACATATATAAACTAAGTGGTGGCCGGCCATGTGAAGAAGTTAATGGGGTTGACCAATTTTTTTTAGTTTAATCCCAATTTAAATATAAGGGATAAGACATCAAGTGGTGGAAAAAACACTCAAGTGTTTAAATATAATTTTTTAGTTGATATGCTCTTCTAACCCTCGCCAACCGACCCCACTCTCTCTCACTTTCACTCTCATCTTTTTTGAAAATTCTCTCTCAAGTTTTCTCTCCATCTTCAACCTCATGAACACTAAGATGGCTTCGAAGAATTAAGCTTTGGTCTAGGAAGGATTTCCATAAGAAAAAGTTTTAAAAAACTTGACTTTGTAAAGTTTTTAACCATAGGTCTTTCAATAGCTAACTATCTATGTTGATGGGGGGAGTTTGTTAAGGTATTGAAAGAGTTTTGAAGGACTCAAAGCTAGTAGGAACATCAAAAACCTAGAGCAAGAACAACAAGAGGTAAAAAGTTAACTTTTTATAGTTTTTATTTTTAAGCATTATTTTGCATATTTAATGCTTAAAGTTTCTTATTGACGATGTAATAAGGCTATGGTAGTTTCTCAATAATTTTTATGATGCTTGTGTGTTGATTTTTGAAAATAAGGACCAAAATCCCTAAGGGTTTTGATGAGAACCCTAAAACAAAATACAAGTTTTGAGCTGTGTCTTCCAAGGGGTGAAGCATCCAATGTATATTGATTTTATAAAATTTAATTGTGCTGGGATGTTTTTGAGATTGAGTACATAAAATTGAGCTTTTGAAACACTAGAAAATGTTTAAAAATGTGTGAGTTATGCTATTTCAAAGTTTAGGTAAAAAACTATTTTTTCGTATTCTTAATTTCGGGACCAAGTTTAGATAGCCACTGTATAGGGAAAATGAACCCAGTTTTCTCTAAAATTTGGTGGATAGAATTTTAGCATAACCTAGTATTCCACTGTAAAATTTGGTAATAAAATACTGAACGATTTGAAAGTTGTTAATGTTAGATTAGCTTATACAGGATCTTTATTTATTTTCATGTATATATAATATTAAACAAATTAATACGAGATAGCCTAAAATATGTTTCTAAAATTGAATTCTAAGAGAAACAAAAAATAGAATACTTATAGTATACACAACAGAATGAAACAGTCCTTCCTTCAGTTTCTCTAACTCATGTATCCTCTCGGTCCCAGAGTATAATCAAGAAACTGAACTGATCTTCTATTTTCTTCACAATCTTCCAATGTATCCTTAAAACCACCTAGAATAGTGTGGGAAATTCTCAACACATGAGATAGATATAGAGAGAAGAAGAGAAAATAACAAAGAGGCTTAGAAAAGGACTTGTGTTTAGAGAGAATCTAAAACTATCAGAAAACCAGTGATTAAACTTATGTTTTGACTTCTCTCTAAGCTCTCATTTTATAGACTCAATTAAGCCATTTAATATAATTAAAAAATCAATAAAATAATAGTCATTTTGAAGCCCTAGGTCGAAATTATCATGGGTTATAGGCCCGTGAAATTTCCCATTTGATTATAAGCCCATTGGACTTAAAATCAAGGCTTGTATTATTTTCTATTGATTTAATTAATTAAATAATTATATAAATCCTTTATCAAATTAATTATTTATAATTTGAACCTTGATTTAAACTTATTTATAAATTTAGATATCAATTTATCTTAATTAATAAATCTACCATAATTTATCTTTTCTTCTCAAAATTACACAACTCTGTGAAACTATCCAAAATTGACCTGGTCAACTTTGATAATTCTAATTGATAATTAAATCAATTAATTGAGACTATCTAGATGATTTTATCCAAGGTACAACGAGGACCATGGGCCTATGAAATCAAGCTCCAATGAGTTATCATAAATCTAACAAATCAATTTACTAACTTATTAATTCCTCGTGACTCCCTTATAGACTCGGAATTGCACTCTTGAATTCATAGAAAGCTCTATAACAAATATAGATACGCTATTAATTATCCATTGTTACAACCATAATTGTCACTCAATCCTCTATAGGCGGTCTACAATGAGATAGGACTAAAATACCGTTTTACCCCTCATTGTATTTTATCCTTAAAACACTTAGTTCCTTGTAAATGATATTTCAGTAAGCTAATTTAATTACTGAAATGGGATCACTATCATTTAACTCCTTGAACCAAACTAAAAGGAAACATCGTTTCACTTCTTCATCAGAAGCTATAGATGTTCATATCTATGATTAACACTCCCACTCAATTATACTACCGAGTTCCCAAGATGTAAGTATGGGCTAGTTCGTAGGGTAAGCTGGTAACGAACAAGTCAAAGAACTCAAATAATACAATCAGTTAGAATACTAACCACTCAGAATTGAAATTGAATTGACCTATGGTCAACTATATGATATGACTAGAATAGATAATAACGGTATGCTTACTTATCTTATCAACTGTCAATATCGGTCCTGTCCAATGTAACAAATATATCCGACCTTATCTACTTTGCTAATGTTCTAGAAAGAACATAATACTGTAATGTGTAAGTAGATCATATCGTAGATTGGCAAGTCAGTGTAAATCCTGTGCACTGACTAATCTTAGGACTAACTTATTTTAAACATATAATCATATTTATATTCCACTGTGATTACGTCACTATAAATAAGGTTAGCTATATGCTCAGGATTTATTAGAAGTTTATATTAAACAAATAATCATGAAAATAAAACATGTGAGCAAAGTGATTGACCAAGTCAAAAAATAATTTATATTCTTTTATTGATAATAAAATGAGATTACAAAGAATTTGGGTTTTAATTAGGGCATAAAACCCCAACAAACTCCCACTTGCACTAATTGAAACTAATGCATTAATTCTACTAATCCCATTTCCTTGATATGCTTATCAAATGTAGCTTCTAGTAGTGTCTTTGTAAACGGATCCGCAAGATTGTCTTCAGTTGCAATATTCATAACCTTCACATCTCCCCTGGCCACATATTCTCGAATAATGTGATACTTCCTTTCTATATGCTTACTCCTCTTGTGACTTCGAGGTTCTTTCGAGTTAGTTGTCGCTCCTGTATTGTCATAAAACAACACAAGCGGTTTATCCATTTCTGGATTAACACCAAGATCCGCAATAGAACTTCTTTGGCTAGACTATTTCCTTAGCTGCTTCTGACCCAGCTATGTACTCAGCCTCCATGGTGGAATCTGAGATTGCAGACTGCTTTTATGCTTCTCCAAATCACAACTCCACCCCCAAGAGTAAACGCCATTCCAGAAGTAGACTTCCTGTCATCGACATCAGTCTGAAAATATGAATCGGTGTAGCCTACAGGGTTCAGAACACCACCCTTGTAGACTAACATATAATCCCTAATCCGTCTCAAATAGTTTAGGATATGCTTAACTGCTATCCAATGTTTCGGTCCTGGGTTTGACTGATACCTGCTCACTACTCCCACTGCATAGCAGATATCTGGTCTAGTACACAACATAGCATACATCAGACTTCCAACTGCAGATGCGTAAGGAACTTTTCTCATTGCATCTTCCTCTTCAGGAGTCTGGGGAGACTGCTTCTTTGAAAGATGAATTCCATGGCGGGACGGTGGACGCCCTTTCTTGGAATTTGTCATTGAGAAATGTTCACGCACTTTGTCTATGTAAGCTGCTTGAGATAGAGCTAAGAGTTTGTTCTTTCTATCCCTAATGATCTGGATACCTAGAACATAACTTGCTTCACCCAAAAACTTCATCTGGAATTGAGTGCTTAGCCAATTCTTCACATCTGATAATTTCTTAGCATTGTTTCCAATGAGTAGATATCATCTACATAAAGAACCAGGAATACCACTATTTGATTTGCCTTCAGTTGGTAAACACAGGGCTCATCAATATTTTGTTCAAAGCCATAGGTTTTGATTATTTCATCAAACCTAAGATTCCAGGAATGAGAAGCTTGCTTAAGTCCATAGATGGACCTATTCAACTTGCAAACTTTTCCTTCTTGTCCAAATACTTTAAATCCTTCTGGCTGATCCATATAAATGACTTCGTCAAGCTTTCCATTAAGAAAATCTTTCTTGACGTCCATTTGCCAGATCTCATAGTCGAGAGCGGCTGCTATGGATAGGAGGATGCGAATGGATTTGAGCATGGCTACCGGACTAAAAGTTTCCTCATAGTCCATGCCTTCTCTTTGGGTATAACTCTTTGCCACTAATTGAGCTTTATAAGTCTCAATATTTCCATCAACACCTTATTTCTTCTTGTAGATCCACTTGCACCCAATGGCCCTAAAGTCACTAGGTGCTTCCACAAGTTCCCAGACGAAATTTGAGTACATGGACTCCATTTCCTATTTCATGGCTTCGAGCCATGGTTCCTTTTCAGGGCTAGCCGTTGCATATTTGAAAGACAATGGATCATCATCACTAGTGTCACCAACAACCATATTGGTTTCACCATCCAAACCATAGCGAACTGGACCCTCCCACTACGACGAGGCTCTGTGATTGTTTGCTCAGGAACAGTGGTACTTTCTTCATTTAAATCGACTTGCGTTGGTTGGACGTGAAGAGTGGGAATTTCATTATCAACTCACATTGATGACGATGGAACATTGGTTGGAGTCAATTCTTTAACCATCTCCTCTAAAACTACTTTGCTGCGAGGTTTAAAGTTCTGGACATAGTCATTTTCCAGAAAAGTAGCATTTGTAGAAGTAAACACTTTCTTTTCTGAATGATTATATAAAAGTCCACCTCGAGTACCTTTAGGATAGCCAACAAACATGCAAACTTCAGTTCGCGATTCTAGCTTTCCCTCCTTTTTCCTCAGGACGTGAGCGTGACACTCCCAGATTCTATAATGGCGTAAACTAGGTTCACGACCATTCCAGCATTCTAAAGGTGTTTTGGGGATTGATTTTCACAGCACAACATTGAGAATGTCATTCGCGGTTTCAATTGCATTTCCCTAGAACGAAGTTGGTAGAGTTGAGTAACAAAGCATGCATCTAACCATTCCTAATAAAGTTCTGTTCCAGCATTCCGCTATACCATTTTGTTGCGGAGTACCTGTGGCAGTAAGTTGTGATAAAATCCCAAGTTCAGTTAAATGATCTTGGAACTGCATATCCAAATATTCTCCACCCCTATCAGATCGCAAGATCTTTAACGTTTTACCTAATTGGTTCTGAGCCATTGCTAGGAATTCCTGAAACTTTGAAAATGTTTCTGATTTCCTATGCATTAGTGTTTACCGAGTTTTTCGGAAACGAATACAAACAGAATAATAAAAAGATAAGAACTGTAGAAGTGCTGAAATGTAACTAAACAAACAGTGTTTTTACGTGGTTCAGGCGTTAACAAGCCCTAGTCCACGAGTCGATCCCCGCTTCCTTAGGCTAGATCCGCGTAGGATACCTTTTGACAGATATTGCGATAGGGTAGATGAGCTCCTCGGGTGTCTGAGTGACGGTAGTCTGCCAGAAGGTGTCATCATGGTTGACCCTTCTTCCCTCAGAATGTCATTCCCGGACTTCAAGGAGTACGGGAGCTTCCTGGAGCAGGAAGCGGTGTTTTGTTTTGCTCGGGGAAGGCCATCCACGTTTCTCGTGCATGGTCGTCCCTTTCAAACTTTTCTTTTTCTTGTTTCTTGTTCCCTGCTGGCGGGCTTGCTTGTGCTTTTATGTTGTTGATTGTCTTGTCTTCCGCTTATCTTCTTTCTCATTGCTTGTTGGTTCGTTAACTTTGCTTTGTACGTTTCTTGCAGAGTATCCAGAAGCCAAGATGTTGGGGAGGGTTACTTTGCTCATTAAGAAGGCTGCCACCAGCCAAGACCCGTCCACGGGGAAAGGACGGAAGACCAAGGCTGGTAGGGGAGGTAAAGCTGCCTCCCCCAAGAAGACAAGTGGCGAGGCGCAAGCGTCTCCGGGGGTAGAGAAGTCTCCTGCCGACGGGCCTTCCGAGACTATGATGGTCTCGAGTAGCAGCAGCGATGGGGAAGGGCTTGTGTTCCCCGTGAAGACAACCGGGGTGAGCAAGCGTCCCGGAGAAGATGCTGAGGGCGCTAAGAAGAAACGCCTTAGACACTCTTCTCCTGGTCGAAGGCAACAACAACAGCAACGACAGCAACCACAACCACAACAACAGCAGCAACAAGAACAACAGAGACAATCACCAACGCCACAGCGGCAGCAACTACAACATCCAAACCAGCAGCAGCAACAAGGGCAATTACTTCCGCTGCCGCAGCAGCAAAAGCAACAGACCGGGGCCTTAATACCCCGTCTGCCTCCTCCTCCAGCCCAAAGGGAGTCCACCCTTTCGGGGTCTCCTTCTTCGCAGCCAACAAACCTTCCTCTGCCTGGCCTGAAGTTCCACTTCCCGCAGAAACCAACCCGTTTCCCCGCTGCCCTCCTGGAGGGTGTAAGACGGGCCGATAATTTTTTGAAGAGACGGTTGGAGGCTGAGAAGGCCATTACCCAGGGAAGGGCAGACAACTTGTCTGCCGTGAAGAGAGCTGAGTTAGCCTAGGCTTGGACGTGCATTGGCGCCGTTAGGAGCGGAGATGATGGAGGACATGGCCCTGAGCTTGTGCGAGCTCAATTCTGAGAAATGGGCCATCAGTAGCAGTAAGGATCCGCTGTTGCTGACACATGCCGTGAAGCAGCAATTGTCCGGGGTAAGCCGTCAGTTGTTGTGTTTTGGGATCATCTTTCTTTTGGTCCGGCTTAACTCATTCTGTTGTCTTTCCTTGCAGGCCTCTATGATCGCGGAATGCTCGTTCCGGGAGGTTGGTGCAGTTCTGGTTCAGCTAGAGGAGAGCCAGCTGGCTCGCCAGGCCTTGGAGGCGGAGAAGCAGAAACTAACCCAACAGGCCTTGGAGGCTTCGGAGAAGATTGATCAGGCCCGGCGCACGGCTGAGGAAGAGGCGGACAAGAAATATCTTGCCAAATATCAAGAGTACCGGGCCAAGGCAGAGAATGAGTTTAGACAGCGGTCGGATGGGATGAAGGCCGAAAACTCCAAGCTCCGGGAAGAGCTGTCCCAAGCCAGGGTGGAGAAGGATACCTTGGAAGCCCGCTTGCAATCAAAAAATGATCTCCTTCTTAAGCAGCAAGAGGAATATTCCACTCTTCAGAGTAAGCTGCACGAGGAGGAGCAACTCCATAAGAGGTGCAGGGATCTCGTGTCTATGCTGCAGTTGGGGCTCGCTGAGAAGGATAAAGAGATCGGGGCCTTGCAATTCACTGCCAGGGGGCATGTGACCGAGAAGCAATCCGTGCTGAACCAAAATAGGGAGCAACGCAAGGAGATTGATTCTCTTAAGGGGGAGCGGGATGCCTCCAAGGCCGAGATGGACAAAGTAAGGGCTCAATTAGCTGTCGCGGAGGCACAGCTGGCAACCTCCGAGGCGAAGCGCTTGAAGGAGAAAGAGGATGCTGAGGTGATACTGAACAGGACTATTAATATATCGCATGTGGTCCTCATGCATCAACTCTGGAAAGTGAACCCGGAGGTACTAGGCTATCTGGGAGAGGATGCCGAAGCCATGAGGGAGAAGCTACTCGTGTGGGATCAAGGCCCAGAGGCGTACGTCCAAACTTACAACATTGACGAACGTGCTGGAGCCCCTGAGGCGGGAGATCCCGGAGAGGCGGGGACCTCTGAACCTTCCCGTGACAAAGTTCCGCCTTCCAATGAGCCGACTCCGCCAGCCTCAATTGAAGCCGATGCCCCCGAGGCCGCGGTCGTGGAAGCTGCAGCTACCCCCAATGCTTGAAGGGGTTTTATCTTTAATTATTTTTCATTTGAGTTTTTCATTGCAGACATATTTGCCATAATTATAGCATTCTCCTTTCTTTTCTGCCGAGTTCTTTATTTATCTTTTCGCTTAGGGTAGACTCTTATACGGTAGAAACTGTTGTAGGGGCGCATGAGGTTTTGGTTCCAACGGCCAAAACCTATGCACTTCCCACTTGAAGCTCTAACAGCTGATGTCTTTTCCCACGTAGTTTCTAGGTTACGAAGGTTTCCTGGTTCCAACGGCCAGGCTCCTTTCACCATATTTTAGCTTTCCTAAGGCGAATAGCCAATCCCGGGACTTGTAGTTATACTGTTCGCTGGGATTGCTAAGGTGAGCCGTTCCATGGTTTGGAACGGGAGTTCTTTTGGTGAGCGTCGCTAGACTTAAGGTTAGATCTTTGCGAAGCAAAACTAACTGTTGTTGCGAACCTCATGGTGGCTGACTTCAGGGACCTGGCATGCAGCCCTGCGAGGCAAGGCTCGTTGCTGTCGGGGAAATCGCCACGCCCACCAGGTGTGATCCCGGAGCAGGGGCTTTGCGAAGCAAGGCCTGCTGTGAGTGGGGGATCGACCATGTCTGCTCCTAGAGCTGAAACTTGCAATGGTCGAGGAGCTCGCCATGCATTATTTTGTGAGATCCGGAGCTGGAGCCTGCGAAGCAAGGCTTCCAACGGTCGCAGATCTTGCCATCTTTCGCCTTGCGGGACCCGGAGCTGGAGCTTGCGAAGCAGAGCTCTACAGCGATCACGGATCTTGCCATCTTTCGCCTTGCGGGACCCGGAGCTGGAGCTTGCGAAGCAAAGCTCTACAGCGATCGCGGATCTTGCCATCTTTCGCCTTGCGGGACCCGGAGCTAGAGCTTGCGAAGCAAATCTCTACAGCGATCACGGAGTATTCTGCAAAGGACTTGTCAGGGAGTTGGGGGTGTTTCGGCGTAGCTCTATGAACATGCCTCAACCCCCAGTCCTGTCCATCGCTGGGCTACACAGGAGATAATTTTCATGATACATAATGGCAGGCATTTCCATGGAAATTTTCACATAAGCACATAATGCACATATGACACGTAATGCAAGCATGTTCATGGCAACAAATAAACCTAAGCTTAACAATTTAAACATTTCAAACAATTTAAAATTTTCAAACACAATGCTAGCACATAAGTGGTGTTCTGTGTACGTTTTGTTCAAGGGGCGTATGGCTATGCCTTAGCCATGTATACCCCCCCAAGTGAGCGTGGGGTCTGGACGTCTCCGGACCGCGTGGTCACTTGTTAAAACGCAGCTTTGAACACAGGGATAAAAAGTGCAGTAAAAGCGGAGTGAATCTCTCCGTGTTTAATTAAATTAGCCTGCTAGGCGTGAGTTTTACAACAGGGAGGATTATTTCCACATTTTTCACTTTTGCTAATTTCACCAAGGACTTCCGACTAGATGGTCCGGGGCCTACTGGTAGTAACGGCGGAGGTGCTCCGCGTTCCAGGCGCGCGGGACTTTAGATCCGTCAAGTCTCTTTAAGTGATACGTCCCATGGCCCACTTTTTCTTGGACTTCGTAGGGGCCTTCCCAGTTGGGTCCGAGGACTCCCACTCCCGGATCCTGCGTAGCAGGAAATACTCTCCGTAGGACAAGATCCCCAACTTCGAATGTACAGCTCTTGACTCTCGTGTTAAAGTGTCGGGCTATCTTGCCTTGGTACATTTTTAGTTGGACCTGCGACTGCTCCCGGAGCTCTTCGATCATGTCCAAGGACTCCTGGAGAAGGGCATGGTTCCGGGTAGGGTCGTAGGTATCTTGCCTGTGAGAGGGGATCATAGTTTCTACTGGGATGACGGCCTCGCAACCGAAGGTCATGGAATAAGGCGTGTGCCCCGTCGAAGTTCTCTCTGTTGTGCGATAGGCCCAAAGTACTCGCGGAAGTTCTTCCGGCCAGTGAGCCTTGCAGGCTTGGAGTTTTTTCTTCAACGTGGTCTTTAATATTTTGTTTACAGCCTCCACTTGCCCATTAGCCTGGGGTCTGGCGACTGCGGAAAAGCTTTTGATAATTCCATGCGAAGCACAGAAGTTCGTGAAGTGTTCACTGTCAAATTGCTTTCCGTTGTCGGACACAATTTTTCGTGGAGGCCCAAAACGACACACTATATTCCTGATGACAAAGTCCAGTGCTTTTTTAGATGTGACCGTGTTCATAGGTTCAGCTTCAGCCCATTTGGTGAAGTAGTCTACCGCGACTATGGCATACTTCACTCCACCCTTTCCAGTTGGGAGGGAACCTACTAGGTCAATGCCCCAAACGGCGAACGGCCAGGGGCTGGTCATTAAGGTAATTTCTGTAGGCGGCGCTCGCGGAACCTTGGCGTACCTCTGGCACTGCTCACATTTCCTGACATAATCCACACAATCCTTCTTCATGGTGGGCCAGAAGTATCCTTGTCGAAGGATCTTTTTGGAGAGGCTCAGCCCGGAGGTATGATCGCCACAGAAGCCTCCGTGAACCTCATGGATGATGGTGCTGACTTCGGTTCCGGCAACACACCTAAGGAAGGGTATGGACAACCCCCTGCGGTAAAGCTTTCCATCCATAACCACGTATCGGGGAGCTTGATATTGGAGCTTCCTTGCGTCAGCTTTATCAGTGGGGAGCTCTCGGGTAGTGAGAAATATGAGGATGGGTCCTATCCAGGAGTGGGAATGGTCGATGATGGCGTTTATCCTTCGTGTCTCAGTACTGGGGGCTTCTAAGTGCCCGATGGGGACTAGGCCATACGGTTCAATCTCCGGGTCCGTTATAAGCTTGGCCAGCGTGTCCGCGAGTGAGTTCTGGTCCCGGGGGACCTAGCGGATTTGGTAGCCTTTGAAATGCTGCAGTAGGCCGCGGGAGAGAGACACGTAGGCAGCCATTTTTTCGCCCTTCGTCTGGTATTCCCCGGATATTTGGTTTACCACAAGTAGGGAGTCGCTGTATACTTCGATTTTTTGGGCTCCGACTTCTCTGGCCAGTCGTAATCCAGCTATCATGGCTTCGTGTTCTGCCTCGTTGTTGGATGCTGGGAACGCGAAACGGATGGCGCTCTGGAGCTGATGCCCTTGGGGAGATATTAGGATGACCCCTGCTCCAGCTCCTTTTTCATTTGAGGCTCCGTCTACATAGACCTTCAAGGTGGGAAGTTCCGGGACAGGATCTTCCGGGAGGTCATTCATTCCCGAGCACTCCACAATAAAGTCCGCGAGAGCTTGACCTTTTATGGAAACACGTGGTTGGTAGTGGATGTCGAACTGGCTCAGTTCCATGGCCCACTTAAGCAATCTGCCAGAAGACTCGGGTTTTTGCAAGACTTGTCGGAGAGGGTGATTGGTGAGTACTTTGATGGTGTGCGCCTGGAAATATGGCCTCAGCCTCCGCGAAGCAATTAGCAAGCAGAGGGAGAGTTTTTTGATCATTGAATATCTGGACTCGGCGTCCAATAACCTCTTGCTTACGTAATACACAGGGAGCTGGATACGGCCATCTTCCCGGACGAGAGCGGCACTCACTGCGTGCTCAGTCACGGCTAAGTATAAGAACAACGCCTCTCCTTCGATAGGTTTGGACAGAATGGGAGCTCGGGTTAAATGTTCCTTGAGGTTTTGGAAGGCTGCTTCGCATTCGGGGGTCCACTCGAACTTCTTGTTTCCTCGCAACACGTTGAAGAAGGGGATACACTTGTCAGTGGACTTGGATACGAAGCGGCTGAGAGCAGCTATCCTTCCGGTAACACTCTGGACATCCTTATGCTTCCGGGGGGAAGGCATATCTATGAACGCCTTAATTTTCTCAGGGTTGGCTTCCACTCCGCGGGAGCTGACAATGAAACCGAGGAACTTCCCAGACGAGACCCCGAAAGTACATTTCTTTGGATTCAGTTTCATTCCGTACTTTCGGATCACAGCGAAAGCTTCCTCAAGGTCGTCACTGTGGTCCCCGGAGGTCTTGGACTTTATCAACATGTCGTCCACGTACACCTCCATGTTCCTCCCCAGTTGGTCCTTGAACATCCTGTTTACTAGACGCTGGTACGTCGCCCCAGCATTCTTCAAACCGAAAGGCATGACCATGTAACAGTAGACACCTTTGTCCGTGAGGAAGCTGGTGTGTTCCTGGTCCGCGACATGCATCTTGATCTGGTTGTATCCGGAGTACGCATCCATGAAGGATAAGAGTTCGTACCCGGAAGTAGCGTCTACCATCTGATCGATTCGCGAAAGAGGGAAACAATCTTTCGGGCAGGCTTTGTTTAGGTCCGTGAAGTCAATGCACATTCTCCAGGACCCATCGGGTTTCGGGACCAGAACTAGGTTGGCCAACCACACGGGATAGTGTGACTCCTGGAGAAAGCCTATGGACATCAACTTGTCCACTTCAGCTTTGACGGCTTCGGCCCTCACTGGGTCTAACGGCCTCCTCTTTTGGCGAATTGGAGTTGCAGATGGGTCTATGTTGAGTGCGTGGCACGCAACATTAGGATTAATCCCTGTCATATCAGCGTGGCACCATGCCAGGATATCCTGATTATTCTTCACAGTGGCCACGATCTTATCTCGAATGGCCGACAGCAGGTTTTTCCCCACCTGAATGACTTTGGTGGGATCTCTCGGGTTGAGGATCACCTCTTCGACTTCCTCCATCGGCTCTATTGCTTTCTCGATTCCCACTCTTGGGTCGAGTTTGTCAAAGTATGCCTCCTGAGCACCCCCAGTTTCTGGTAATTCTTCCGCCAAAGGAATGGCAGCAAACGTCTCCTGGACCGTGTAGACGGATCGGACGGAGACGTTATAACAGCTCCGTGCACTTCGTTGGTCTCCTCGGAGGGTGCCAATACGCCCATCGTCGCATGGAAACTTCAAGCATAAGTGGCGTATCGAGGTTATGGCCCCACAATCGATTAGGACCGGTCGGCCTAAGATGGCATTATACGCCGTGGGGTAGTCGACCACCACGAATGTGCTGTGCTTGAAGGCACAAGCGTCGCTTTCTCCTCTGAGGGTGACTGGAAGTTGAATTTTGCCTAATGGCATGAGTGCGTCCCCATTGAACCCTTGAAGCTGGATGGGGCATGGGGTCAGGTCTGTCTCGGTTAATCCGATCGCGTGGAAGGCCGCTTTGAAGAGGATGTTTACGGAGCTTCCGTTATCGACCAAGATCCGTGAGACCTTCTTATTGGCAATCTGGGCTTCCACCACGAGGGGATTGTTGTGGGGGAAGTGCACATGTCGAGCGTCGTCCTCCATGAAGGTGATGGGAAGGTCCATCATTCGGGGACGTTGAGCAGGTGATTGAACCAAGGCGCACATCTCCCCGGTGTGTTCTAACTCCCTCAAGTACCTCTTCTGGGAGTTGCGGGTGCTTCCGGCAAGGTGCGGTCCTCCGGAAATGGTGGCTACGTGTCCGTCAACGGGTGGCGGAGCAAGGCCGGGCGGATATGGGTTGCCCAGTCCTGGAGCCAACAAGGCAATGGGTGCCGGGGCGGTTGGAGCAGGAAGCGCTGGGAACTGAGACCCGGGAGCTTGGGGGTGACCGGCTCCAGGAGCGCTAGCGGTCCCCCTCTGTCCCGGGGAATATGCAGCTCCGTGAACTACCCCCTGTCCGGGATAGATAATGGGTATCCTCACCCACTGACCGAGGTGTCCCGCTCTTGCCAGGGACTCGATCTCATCCGTCAGCTGAAGGCACTCGTTCGTGGTGTGCCCCACGTCTCCGTGGAACTCACACCTCTTATTGGAGTCTCGCGAACGCCTTCCTCCGTGAGACACTTTCGGGGGCTTCCTGTAGTTGACCATATTACAGGTCGCCCGATAGACATTCTCTCGTGAGTCTATCAAACTGGTATATTCCGTGAACTTGGGCTCATAGTCCTTCCGGGGCTTCTTTGAATGGTCTCCCCGGTTGGAGTTTCTCCCGCTTCGTTTGCTCCGCGATTGGCTCAAATTTCGTTCTGGGACTTCCGCTTGCGGCTGCGGCATGCCAGGAGCGATACTACATCCGGTTTGTACAGCTCCGTACCCAGAGAAATGGGTTTGACTCGGCGTCCGAGCAGACGTGGAAGGCCCATACACACTTGGAGTGAATTGGGCTCCTGGAAGCGTGAGGGCTGGTGCGGGAGCTTGCGAAGCAAAGCTCGGCGCAGTCACGGAAGGCGTAGGAGCCGGGGGAACTCCAAAGGCCTGCTGGTAGGCATCCTCAAGGTTGATGATTCCCTGAGCTTTTGACATGAATTCGGACAGCGTTTCTGCCCGTCTCCTTTGCATTTCCCCCCATAGCAGGGAGCCGACAGTAAGGCCCGATTGAAGGGCGATCAGCTTCATGTCATCGCTGACCTTGGTCTTTGCAGCAGCTTCCATCATTCTCTGAATGAAAGCTTTGAGGTTCTCATTGGGTTGCTGCTTGATGTTGGTTAAGGAACCAACCTCCATGTCGTGGTCGCGGGCAGCAATGAACTGCCTCCTAAACGCGGAGTGTAGCTCCTTCCAACTGTGGATTGATCCGGGAGCTAATCTTTTCCACCAGTCCTCCGCGGACTTGGTAAGGGTGAGTGAGAAGCACATGCATTTGGCGTCCTCACTGACACGCGCCACTTGCATCATTTTGTTGTATTTAGCTAGGTGGGTACACGGGTCTGTCCTCCCATCATATAATTCTATGTGAGGCATTTTGAAGTTATCCGGGAGGGACGTTTCCGCGATCCTCCGAATACATGGTTCCGGGTCTTCCTCCTCAGAGTCTGACAGGGCCCCACTTTGCTTCCGGACCAGCTTGGTCAAGGCAGCAATCTGTTCCTCGAGCCTCTTCGTATCACTCTCCGGGAGGTCACGTCCCCGGAGCTTGTCATTAATATGATTTCGGAGGTCATCTCTGCGAGGCCGGGCCTTTTCTCCTTTGGCCTTTTCATACTTGGCCTCCAACCTTCTTCTTAGGTCCACCGTGGACCAGCTATCTTCGGAGTGCGAGTTCGCTGCCCGACCGTCCTGGTTGACGGAATCACTGGGGCGGTTGTTCCTTCCCCTAGGCCTGGGTGCCTTAGCACCGGGCCCTTTAGGCACGGAGTGCCCCCTTGGGGCTGAAGGACGTCTGGGCTTAGGAGCGCCAGAGACCTTCTGCGCGCGGGGGGGGGGGGGGGGGGCAGTCGGCCTGGTGATTCACGCCTTTAGGAGGTGCAGGGGCGTCAGCGCGTACAGGCTCTCCAACTTTTTCTTTGCCCTTGTTAGGGGCGGCTTTGGATGGTCCAGCAGCGGCTGGATCCGGCATAGCGGTATCAGCACCACCTAAAACAGAGGCGTCCTCGTCCGAGTCGCCTAGATCTCCGAACTTGCTTTGGAGGCGCTCCATCATGCGCTGCATTTTTTCGGAGAGGCGCTCCTGCTCAGCAAGCTTGGCTTTGGTGACCTCCAGTTCTTCGGCTACTTGGACCAGTTCTGGGTCCTTCTCATAGTAGCAGCCGTCCTTGTAATAACCGTCTTGGACATACTCTTCTTCGTCTTCTAAGTATGTCGTATCTTCGGTACTGACCCGATCCTGGCGGGATGTCGGGTCTTCACCTTGGTAGTCCAAGGGTTCGCTTTGCACCGCATCTTCCATCGCAGTATCGGGGTTGACCCTAGCATTTTTGTCAACCGCGGATTTTCTCGTAGTCACCATCTCTTTAGCACGAAGTGAATACAAAAAACGTACACAGAAAAAGAGCTGACTAACAACTTCCTACAGCTCTCAATGAAAGCACCAAAATGTTTACCGAGTTTTTCGGAAACGAATACAAACAGAATAATAAAAAGATAAGAACTGTAGAAGTGCTGAAATGTAACTAAACAAACAGTGTTTTTACGTGGTTCAGGCGTTAACAAGCCCTGGTCCATGAGTCGATGTTATTATACTTGGAAAGGATTACAGTAAGATGGCTGGTGTACAAGAACTTCACACACTTACAGTGTTTCTCTCGGGTTCTCTTGAAGAAGATGAAGCTAGAGAGACTTTAGTAGAGTTCTTGCTCTGTGATTTGTTGGCCGTCCCTCTTCTTGTAAAATGAAGGGGTCTTTATAGCTAGGGTTTTGGATTAGGGTTTTTCTCTACGTCCATGAGTCTTAATTACACCAGCCATAAATAGGGGATACAATTACTATAGTAGCATGGCTACAAGACTCTATGTGGGTATATTTACGTGAAAGTATGGGGAACACACAAAGTCAGCCGTCTTTTCCAAGTTGTCAGCGGAACAGTAGGCGAAAAGGTACCCTTAGGCGTGCTGGGATGTGTGCGGCTTTGACCTGTCGGGCGTGTCAGGCGGGATCCTGTGTCAGGTGGATATCATTCCAAATATGCCTCCTCCATGACTCAACCGCTTGGTTTTGTTCCGTGCGAGGCACGGAACTGTTTCCGCAAAGACCACTTGAAGAGCTCCTCCTGGAAGGAGCTTCCCTGAAGGATACCCCTTCGGGAGTCCGAGAGGGTCGACGAGCCTCCGTGTCGTGTTTGCTTGAAAGAGTAATCCGGACACTAAACGGGAGAGGCGAAGCCTTTCTGTCCACCCGCGAGCTCTGGTCACCTACCGCGAAAGACATTGGTAATTCTGCTTCCCCGAGGACATCAATCTAAACGCTATCCGGAAATCTGGATAACAATTAGGTAAAGACATGAGTATCTAGAGTAATCATTAATGAAAGTGACAAAATACTCAAAACCACCCCTGGCTTGTACATTCAAAGGTCCACAAACATCTGAATGCACAAGACCAAGTGGTTCTTTGGCCCTATCACCCTTTGCAGAGAATGGACGCTTGGTTAGTTTGCCTTCTAGACAAGATTCACAGACAGGTAATTCACCTAAGGTGAGTTCCCTCAAAGGTCCGTCCTTTGTAAGTCTTTGAATCCTATCATAGCCAATGTGACCTAGTCTCAAGTGCCATAAATATGTCATATTATCGTTATCGGTGTTTTGACGTTTATTGGTCCTAGGTTTAGCTACTTTGAATAAATCATTGTTAAGAGCGAGGGGTTCGTTAGGTCGCAGAATATAAAGCCCATTTTCCAAACATGCAATACACAATTGTGATCCATTGAAAGAAATAGATATATTAAAACTTGTGAAAGTCATAACAAATCGTTCTAATTGTAACATGGAAACTGAAATTAAATTTCTACTAAAATCTGGAATAAAAAATACATCTTTTAAAATAAAAAATTTATTTCCGAACTTCTGATGAGCTCTTCCTCTAGCTTGGACCGCAACGAACGCTCCGTTCCCAACTCTAAGCTTTAAGCCACCTTCGTCCACTTCCTCCCACGATTCAAGAAGCTTTGTTTTTATCTGCTAGAAACTTAAGGCAATCTTGTTTCCAATGCCCATTCTCCTTGCAGTGAAAACATTTACCTTTACCTTTCTTGTTTTTCTTGTTTTTCCCCTTAGGCGTCTGTGCATGTGGTTGTGCACTCGTCTTTGCAGCTTTTGCAGGCTTGGGGTTGTTTATTTGTCCACCTTTCCTCTTGTTTCCAGCTTTCGAAGACGAAGTTGGGTTAGCTTCAGCCTTAGCTGGATCAGCCGCAACAACAGTAGTCTTATTTTCACCTCCTTTACTAGGTCCACCCATGATAGACTCAAAAGTCTGAAGCTCGTTCATGAGCTGTGCCAGACCATAGTTGAGTTTATCACGAACGTGCAGACACGGTGCCATCACGTACGTGTGGAGACGGTGTTATCAAAGCATTTATAGTACCATCACGAGCATTGACGGTGCCATCACTAACTTGCGAACACAGTGCTCGTTCTGAGGATTCCTCAATCATGACGAATTCAGAGTTGTCACTAACAAACTCTATGTTGATATTCTGGTTCCAATTAAGGAAGTTTTCTGCGGTGAGTTTCTCCATCGAAAGTTGAGAAAGGATGGGAGTAGACACAGACACTACTTAACTTAAAACTACAAATTACCAATAAAATAGAAATCAATCACATTTGCTCAATAAAACTTCTATTCACACAAATTTCAAGAAATAGCACAACATATACCAAAAATATGTAAGATATGAGAAAAAATACCAAAATCAATCATATCTCTATTTCTTTAGGTTTTTAACTAATCTATGATATCCTTGTCCCTGTTGGCGAGAGTAAAAAATACCACTAGTTAAATAGAGTTGCAAACTCATTTAATAATGGACACCACTATTAACAACCTACTATTCGATCAAAATAAGAAAACAAAATCTCCTATTTTATGAGCTAGAGCCACGGTTTCAATAATCATAGATTTAGTCCTAGTAGTCACCGTAGGGGTGAGTCTAGTAGAATTTGACCTATAATTATCTATCTTTTGAAATCTAACTTTGTCAAAATAACTAATGAACAACTTTCGTAGGGGGACGAATCAAAGCGCCTTGAGGCCCCATTAAGCTATTGACTATGTTAAACCAACGGTGGAGATCGAATAAAATCCTTAAAATAAACTCATTATAAAATTAAAATAGTATTTTTATTATTTATTTTTAGAAAATTAATGATTATGGTTTTCCCAAAAAAAATTAAACAGATTAAATTTTTTAAAACCAAAGTCCTATAATTTCTTATTAATTCTAAAGTGTCACATTGAAACAAATTCAATTAATTTAGAATTAATTTGTTGCTAATCAATATTTAAGTTTAACTAATATAATGAACCTATACCATTAAGTCCAACTCAGGTAAATTGGCCTTAACAATTGGGCTTGTATGGAGGAGGGCTGGATCTAGTATGTCGTTCTCACTAAAAAGGCCCCTAATCTTCCATACAAGGTCCAAAAGACAGGAATTTAAACCTTCATTTTATTAATTGTTATTAATTTATTAGACCCACTATAGTCATGCAAAGCAAATAGGCCTTCACAAGTGGAATCACCCACAAGAGAGGAATTTAAACTTTACATTTTCTAATGGGCCCAAATAAAACCCATCATTTTATGAATATTTTATTTGGCAAAATATCATATATCTAACAAACATATGGGCCACTATATGCATCTAAGCCCAATTGCAAAAATACCACATATAGTGCAAACAAACATGTTATAATTGGATGGGCTTACTCATGTTACTATATGAGCAATTCTATGAATTTATGCAAAAATACCACAATTTTTTTCATTTGCAAAAATACCACAATTAATTATCTAGAATTTATCAAAAAATTCAAATTAATTAAATTTGTACAAAAAATAAGTCAATTTAAATGAAATTTATCAACAACTAACAATAGTTAATTTAAATTTCTTTTATCAACAAACAACTTGGTTTAGGTTAATTTGAAAAAAAAATATTAATTTAATTTAAATATGATTTATCAACAATTAACAAATGTTAATTTAAATCCCATTTATTAAAAAAATATTTTATTAATTGATTGAAAACATGATATTTTTCAAAATTTAACCAATTTTAAATTTTAAAATGAATATATTAATGATTTTCCAAAAATATCTTGTGTTGTTACAACTATTAGCTAATATTTTAATCATTTAAAAAAATAAAATATAAATAGTTATAACAACCCTAAAATATCTCAAAATAGTTAAACAAATTCAAATATCTATAAAAATATTTAACTAACAATGTTCAAATTTCAAATAATTTAAATATTAAAAACTATATTATAAAATGATATTTATATTTTCAAATAAAGATTTAATAAAAATATCAAGAATTTAAATGAAAATATCTTAAATATCTGATATCATAATTCTAATATTTTAATAGATTAAAAGATTTAAAATTAAGTTGTTAGTCTATTTTTTAAATTTGAATTTGAATGTTTGTAGAAAATATCTAATTATTTAAATCTCAACTAACAAAAATATCTTATTAAAAAAAACAATTTTAAAAACAAAACTGTTGACGCGGTTTTTTGCCAGCAGAAAATTATACGAATAAACAGGATGGATTAGTGCCAATTGATAAACCGTAATATGAAAATAATAGCAATCTAGAATGTGGAAACTAGTTGTAAGGAAAAGATGATCACTTCTTTTTAAGGTGGTTTGAATGTTAAAAATCCCCTTAGTCCACCAGTCGATATTATTGATATCTCTTTCTTCTTTCTTACAAAGTGCTTGCTTTACAAGAAGGGGCCAACCTCTTGCACTACCCAGGGCTTCGATATTTATAGGAGATTGATCTTTGAGTAGGTACTGGGGTCATCCCGTGATCTAATCATCCATCAGTGTCATTTACATGACACTGGTGATTAATTCCTAAACCTTACAGTGAAGTGTGGTCTAATCAATAGGTAAGAATGGGTAATGGGCCGCATGGCCCAAGTGAGGTGAGGGATGTCCGAACACACACGTTTATACTGGGTATCCGAAAATTCAGGAATAGAACAGACACGTGATGTCTGATATACGCATGTTTATATTGCGTGGTGGACTTTACAAGGATTCGAGGGTGTCAGAACTCTGATGCATCACGAGCTAAGTGCGGCCCTAGCTTGTGGTTTCTATTATGCCAACGCGATGGCTCCAAGGAGCAGCTAAAACATCCACCAGCTTATGCTGGTTAGGTAGGGGACCATAACAAACAGCTCTGGGTGGACGGTTGACACGTGGCAGATCGATTTAGGCCCTTCTCTAGCTCGCCAAAGTGTGTGCGGATATTTAGGGCGTACATGTGCCCCACAAGCCCCTGCTCGTGAACTATGATGTCATCTGTGATCTTCATAGCAGGGGGCTTTTAGACTTCCCTTTCGACTCTTCATGTCCTACCCACTACACGGGTACTGGACACGTGGAGCGTCGTGGTTGGCAACTGTTCGGATTCCAAGAATTGCATTAAATGGCCTAGCCACCTTTCTGCTGTCGTTTCGCCTCTCGAGTTATGACCCTCGTATTTTGCATTAATTTGATCGGACGGTCCTCGTTTCCTTATTCCTCTTACGTATATATAAGGTTGGCAATCTTCAGTACTAGTCACTCTTCATTTGAAATTTTTTCCTCATTTTCTCTCTTTTGAGTTTCAGAAGCTCATCTTCTTTCGGTCATAATCCCAGAAATCCCCACGTTCTCGCAACAAGAGTCTCTTTGAAGTCCAGATTTAAGGATTCCACCAAGACTCCTACTCCTACGCCTTCTGCAACTTCCATTTGGAAAATACACTGTAAGTTCCCTGTCTGTTGTGTGTTTTGATTTTTCCGTTTCTCTGTTAGGCAAACCTATTTCTCAGTCGTAAACAATAGGTTGTTTTTGGCTGGTTTTTTGCACATACGTTTCGACTCTAGGTATATTTATTATATTTTAAAAACATGTAGGAATGCGATGTTCATGACTAGATAATTTCCGGGTAACTTTCTGGGTAATTTTGGGAAATGCCTATTCGGAATATGGAAGGTGAGAGGTTTTTAGGGTGAGAAACCAGGTAGCTTAGGGGACACGCTTCCTAGGTGGTTTTACTCTCAAGACTTTCCCTCCAAGGCAAGCAATAACCTGACCCTCCTGACACAAACATCCCTAGAGATCAGGGATCCGTTGGAAACGTGGGCGCGTGACCATGGAAACGCGTGGCTTCACACACCGCGGGCTGAGATTACTCTAGCCCGTGTATGAAAGTCACTTCTCCTCTGAACTGCTTATCTTTTCTTAGCTTTTAGGTCGCCCACTAAGTTTTCTTTTTCTAATTCTTGTTCGCTAGGCGATCAGATGGGGCCCAAGAAGAATGCGCCCAAGAGAAACATGGCTAGCTTGTCATCCCAGCAATCCAACAGGGGAAAAGAGGTCGAAATTGAATCCCCCATCCCCTAGTTTGGTCCCACGGTGGAGAAGGAGGTCGAGGTGGGACCTGATGCTTTCTTCGAGGCTGAGAGGATAGCCTCGAAGATCACGACCCAAGGGAGGGTCAACAAGATACTACTGTCCCATAACATCGAGGTTGGGACAAGCGCCCTTATAGCCTACCCTCCCCTCGAGGGTGAGAGGAACTGCGCGCCTCTTGACGAGGAGTTCGCGGCCTGGAGCGACAAACACCTTAAGGCCAGGGCCATCCTCCCCCTGGACCAGTACTTTGGCGACTTCCTTAATTACGTGAAGCTGGCCCCTTTTCAACTACCTCCTAATTCCTACCGTCTCCTGGCGGGGCTAAGGTACCTCTTCTTGAGACACGAGTGGGAAGTACCTACCCCAGCGAACATCCTTTATTTTTTCTGCCTCAAAGCCAGCCCAGATCAACGGGGACAAGGCGACGGGTTCTATTACCTGACCCGCTTCCTGAACTCTCCTGCGGTCATCGAGCTGCCCAGCCACCCCAACGACTTCAAGGACCAGTTCTTTATGTCGACTGGGTTTCGCAACTGCGAGCACCATTACTTCAACCGTCCTCGTAACCTTTCCATCCTTAGGGCGCATTCTTTTTTATTCTTTTGCGTGTATACTGACTGGAACAACGTCGTGCAGCTATATTTCCGAGGACGGCCAAATCAGTGACCCTTGGGGGTCAATACGATACTTTGGCGGGGCTTCCAGTGAGTGAGAAGGATTACCGCCAGCTCGTTTCTGATGAGACGATGCTGGCGTGTAAGTTGATTTCAGCAGGCCAAACTTTGGCCTTGAGGAGGATGCGGGCCAACTATCCAGCAACCCGTGTGATGGAGACCATTCCTGAGGTCGATGTCGCGGTTGGTGGCGGCGACAAGTAGGAAGATGAGCCCGAGGTGCCCCTCGTGCGGAAGAGAAGAGCTCCGGAGGCTGCTCGGGACCCAGACTTGGACCGAGCTCAATCAGGGGAGGCAGCCGGCCCCTCCGTCCAAGGTAACGCTTATCTCTTTCGGGACTTAGATAGGGCAGCCCCGGACCTTAGGTTAGCCAGGTTTAACCTAAACCAGCTCGTGCATCGCCACCGGAACGACCCAGACCGCAACATAACCATGCTACAGTGTGTAGATTAGTTAGTGCTGCGTAATGATGCGGGTCGTCCTAGGGGTACCGTAGTAGTAGACAACACGTTGTCTTTTAGGTCGGCCTTTTTGGAGGAGTATGGGACCAATCTTAGGTCATGGCCCTCCCTCCTAGAGGGTATAGTTGCCCCTGGACTTAGGCAATATGTTGAGGAATCTAGCCCCGAGGTAGAGCTTGAGCCGGCACCTCCCTTCCCCTATAGCAGCTCCGAGGCTGGAGGTCGTGGAGATAGACTCTTCCTCTAGCTCGGAGGGTAGGAATTTTTCTAGTTCGCGTATTATTGTTAATAATTTTCTTTTGAAGAACGTACATGCATCCTTAACGTTTTTTTCATTCTTCTTTTCAGGCGAGGAGATGGCACAGAGGGGGGAGCCGGACATCCGCTCGATGTTCCTAGGAGGGAAGTCACTCGAGGGTCCTCTCGTCAACAGGCTTCGGCCTTCTTCCAAGAAAACGCCACCCCTAGCTGCAACCGTCTCTCAATCCCCGGCTAAGGGGAAAAGCTCGGGCCCAGGAGCCGCACCCAATGCTGAGCTGACTGTGACCTTTCCTCGCCTTCCTCCCACTCCCCCTCTAGCTTGGGAACCGGTAGCACCGGTTGGTCCCCAAGCTTCGGTGGCCCCTGCTGCCATAGTTCGCATCCCCATCAATCCCCAGGATCTGGAGCTGATCCCAGACACTTTCCGGGGGACCATCTACGAGACGACAAACTATTCGATGGAGCACTTATACAAGGCCAAACCCACAGACCTGAGGGCAATTGAGGAGAGGAGCCCTGAGAACGTGATGGAATCTTCCCTTGGGATGAACCTCACAGTAAGCACTTTCCCTGACCACTTTTTATATCTTATTTTTCGGCAATGCGTCTAACTGTTCCTTTGCTTTTTGCCAGCGGTCTTGGCTCTTCACCACAGCATCTCTCGGGCTATGTCCAGAAATGAGGAAGTCAAGGCCGAGCTGGCCGCGGCCCAAGCTGCTCTCGCCACCTCTGAGCATAATGAGCAGAATGCCAGGGCTGCCTTGGCGGTAGCCCAAGTGAGCGAGCAGAAGGCGAAGGCCGCCCTTACCACTGCCCAGGTAGGCGAGCAGGAGGCGAAAGCTACCTCAGCAGCCCTTCAGGCCGAGCTTGAGGGTGCCAAGGCAAAACTGCTGGAGGTCGAGGCAGCCGTTCTGGAGGAAAAGAAAGCGTCGACATCCTCCATGGAGAGTATGTTTGAATATGCCCAAACTTGTCTTTACAAAGCGGTTGTTGTAGTGTAGTATGGGCGGTCGTGTCCACGGAGAGATATCTTAATCAAAAAGTGATTAGTAGAACTTTAAGCATAAAAAGAAAATAAATCGTTGGTGGTTTTTGAGAAAATATTGATGATAAAATTAAAAGCATATAAAATTGGTAGAAAAATTCAATAACAAAAGTGATAAGGTTTCAAGAATCACCTATATGTTTGGTTCATTTATTTGAGTTTTGATTTACATTTATAACACAATTAAATTGTTCACTTCCCAACAATTAAATCAGACGATAAAACTTGAAGAACATATATAATAAAATGTATTCGAGTAATAACAATTCTCACCTTAGGAACATAGAAAATAATTTTATGAAAAATCTAAAAATGACAATATACCTTATTGGCAATAATTCAATAAAAGACTAATCATAAAATTACAATATCAATATATTTGTACTAATTATATTCACATAGAAAAAACATGACTATTTCTATATAATACTAAATAGATAAATATATTGATATAGAGATAGAGAAAAATAGAAGAAAAATATATTACTCAAATGTATAAACATTAAGCATTTGGTGAATCAAAACACAAATAAATTTAACCTTGCATATAGGATCATCCTTTACCTTGTCTAGGAAACTAGCCAAGAATGCTAGTCATTCTCACAATGATCTAGAGAGAAAATTTGAGAAGAGATAGACAAAATAAGATTAAAATTTACTATAGTTTTTGCTAATGTAAAATTACACACCCTCTAAAGAGAAAACATGCTCTTATTTATAGTGTTTTGAAATACCTAAATTTTAAAGGAAAATAAACAACTAATTTAATTCCAAATAAATTGGCTTAATCGATAATCCCTAAGAAAATGGATCAAATTTAAATTGCAATCTTCTAATAGCCTTCAATTTGTGATTGGAATCAATTTGGTGGAGAACATATTGCTGTGAATGTTGACCTTGGAATCCGCGTGAATCAACACAATTAATATTTGATTTGGAGTATTTGTGTGTAATCAATTCTCCCAGGAAGTTGATACGCATCATATAATATCCAAGTGAAGAAAATAAAACAAATGGCTATGCACCAAAGCTTGACATATGGCATCTGAAAATAGAAAATGAGTCACGACTTGGCTCATGCATGGAGTAAGGTTGGCGGACAAGACTCTTTTACAAATGGCTGGGCTCTTCTTCATGGGCTTTTCTTTCTTTGAGCTTCTCATTTAATTCCTTTGTAATTTTTCCACATTTTTCTACAAAATCAAACAAATTAATTAAAATCACATATTTTCATATCAAATAAATACTTTCTAATAATTTCATGAAAATATATAATTAAAATGTAATTTATTTAGACATTTTTACTTGCAAAAGTGCATTTTTATGCACTAATCACAACCCCCAACCAACTTATTGCTAGTCCCTAGCAATTCAAGTGGAGAAGAAAATTATTAAGTTGAGTAATCAAGTCAAACCAATCAAAACCAGCAAAGCATTTTAAAATATCATCAAGAAATTAGAAAGTGTTATGCAAGCTACTCAGTTGTAACCCCAGAGTTGTGTGTGTGTGTACCAAACCATATCCATTTCTTACAACAAGCCATAACATAAATAGTATAAAAAAAACCTCAAAAGCGTAAAGGTCTCGACTCCAATTTCCTCACAAGCGTGGAAAGTATTTTTTTTTTTAATGGGAGAGATGACACTCTTGGAGTTGGAATTGTAACAATTAACGCTTAAATGAGAGAAGACAAACTTTTTAGGACAAACAATTTCAATAAATATTAATCACAAGATAGACAAATCAAATAATTAGAATTCAAATGACAAACAACCTTTGAGATTTACACAAGAAACTCGAAGAATAAAGAGCCAACTAAAAGAAAATTATAAATATAGAAAATAACACTTTTTTTTTAAGAAACATATGAAGTGATGTTTCTTTCATTCATTTTTTTTAATATGGAACAATTTTTTTTTTTGACAATAACATAAAAAGAAAACACAATAATGAAATGTTGCTCTTGTTCTATTATTATTTTTTTTTCTTTTTTTTTATTTAATATTTTTTTTTGATATTTTTTTGATATTTTTTTGACAAGAGGGAACACATAAATACATGAACAAAAAGAAACATGAAAATAACAATACAACAAAGGCTCTTTTTAATATGAAATTATCCCTCTAGTACATGTCATGTTTTAAATTCCAGAAATCTGATTTGACCAACTCAAATGATCAATAAAAGTTCAAAAAGTCGTTTTCTCAACTCTCACAACTCACCAAAAAAATGGAAAACTTTAAACTTGAAAATTTTCTCTACTATTTGTGTTAACAACCATCTTACCACATGTTTGGAAAGTGCATTAAAGAACTCTGGAAATCACTCCTTAATAGCTAAACATAGCAAAAAGCCAAACAAAATGTTTTTCAATCATGCTTAGAAAATTTTGAGAAAATTTGACTTAAAAATTCAACACAACAATGTAATTTTCCAAATGAAAGCTCACCAGAGCTCACCACCCCCAACCAAAAATCAGACAGTGTCCTCAATGTCGAAACAAATATGCAATGAAAAAGATAGGGAAAGAGAACACCTGGAAGATGACAATATCCATGGGGCGATAATTGAAACAACCTGATAGCAACAAAACAAACCAAAAACAAACCAAAAACGAAAACACACAAAACTAAAAGAAAAGAAGAAAAATAAAATAAAATAAAACATGTAAAACAAATAAACAACTCAGAGTGTATAAACAGGGTCCTCAAGAAGGACCTCTTCAACATGACTCACACTCTCGATGTAATGCTTCAATCTCTGGCCATTGACTCTGAAAATTCTCCCATCGGTTGGGTCCTCAACCTCAACAGAACCGTTGGGAAAAACTTGTTTCACCACAAATGGGCCACTCCACCACGATCTCAACTTACCTGGGTGGAAATGCAACCGAGAATCATAAAGATGCACCTTTTGATTCACCTCAAAATGCTTTCGCAACATCTGTTTATCATGAGCAGCTTTCATTTTTTCCTTGTAGATCGTGGAATTATCATGTGCCTCATTTCTCAACTCCTCAATTTCAGACAGCTGGAGTTTACAATTAATACCTGCAGCACATAGATCAGAATTAAAGGCTTTGACAGCCCAATATGCCTTATGCTCAAGTTCAACAGGCAAATGACAGGCTTTCCCATAAACAAGCCGATAGGGAGACATCCCAAGAGGGGATTTGAAAGCAGTACGGTATGCCCAGAGTGCGTCAAGAAGACGAGAAGACCAATCTTTACGGTCGAGATTTACCATTTTTTCCATAATTTGTTTTATCTCCCTATTGGCTAACTCCGCTTGCCCATTGGTTTGCGGATGATAGGAATTAGCAACCTTATGAAGTACACCATATTTGCGCATGAGAGCCTCAAAAGAATTATTGCAAAAATGAGTGCCTTGATCACTAATGATGGCACGAGGCGTACCGAACCTTGAAAAAATATTCTCTTTCAAGAACATGGTAACTGTTGCATTATCGTTGGTTCGACAGGGTACAGCCTCGACCCATTTGGAAACATAATCCATAACAAGGAGAACGTAAATGTAACCAAAAGAAGATGGAAAGGGTCCCATAAAATCTATGCCCCAACAATCAAATATCTCAATCACAAGAATTGAGTTCAAAGGCATCATATGACGGCGGGACAAAGAACCTAACTTCTGGCACCTCACACATGAACGACAAAATTCATTGGTGTCTTTGAACAAAGTGGGCCAATAAAGACCACACTGTAAGATTTTTGCAGTAGTTTTCTTCACAGAGAAGTGACCACCACAAGCATCATTATGACAAAAGTTCATAACACTAGACACCTCATCATCAGGGATGCGTCTCCGCATGTTCTGGTCGGAGCAATACTTGAACAAGTATGGATTATCCCAAACTTGTGTCTGTCTTGTGAACTCCACTTAGTAGGAAGTTCACCTGTCACTAAGTAGTTAACAATATGTGCATACCATGGTAACTTAGTAATAGCAAGCAGTTGTACATCAGGGAAATCATCATGAATAGGTGGACCATCAGCGGAATCACTGAATTCAAGTCGGGATAAGTAATCTGCCACGACATTTTCAACACCTTTCTTGTCTTTGATTGTGATGTCAAATTCTTGCAATAAAAGGATCCACCGTATTAAGCGCACCTAAGCATCCTTTTTGGAAAGGAGATATTTAAGGGCAGAATGATCTATAAAGATTGTAATAGGTCAGCCAATCAAGTATGATCAGAATTTGTCAAGACCAAAGACAACGGCAAGCAACTCTTTTTCAGTAGTGGAATAGTTCATTTGAGCACTATTAAGAGTTCGACTTGCATAGTAGACAACAAAAGGTTTCCCCTCCCTTCGTTGTCCCAAAACAGCTCCTACAATAAAATTGCTTGCGTCACACATGATTTCAAAAGACAAATCCCAATCAGGTGACTACATAATAGAGGCGGAGGTCAATTTTGCAACAAGTGTTCGAAAGGCATCCTCACACTTAGGCGTCCACTCAAAAGTAGCATCTTTGGCTAAGAGGTTACATAGCGGACGAGAGATCGCTGAAAAGTTTTGAATGAACCTCCTATAAAAACCAGCATGCCCAAGAAAAGATCTGACATCTTTGACGGTTTTTGGAGTGGGCAAATTAGAAATGAGATCAATCTTAGACTGAACAACCTCAATTCCTCTTTTAGAGACAATGTGTCCCAAGACTATGCCTGAAGATACCATGAAATGGCATTTTTCCCAATTGAGCGCAAGACCTTTCTCAATACATCGTGTCAAAACAGCTTATAAATTAAGAAGACATGCGTCAAAAGAGTTTCCAAAGACTGTTAAATCATCCATGAATACTTCCATACATTTTTCAACCATGTCACTGAAAATACTTATTATGCACCTTTGGAAGGTGGTTGGTGCATTACACAATCCAAATGGCTATGCACCAAAGCTTGACATGTGGCATCTGAAAATAGAAAATGAGTCACGACTTGGCTCATGCATGGAGTAAGGTTGGCGAACAAGACTCTTTTTCAAATGGCTGGGCTCTTCTTCATGGGCTTTTCTTTCTTTGAGCATCTCATTTAATTCCTTTGTAATTTTGCCACATTTTTCTACAAAATCAAACAAATTAATTAAAATCACATATTTTCATATCAAATAAATACTTTCTAATAATTTCATCAAAATATATAATTAAAATGTAATTTATTTAGACATTTTTACTTGCAAAAGTGCATTTTCATGCACTAATCAATGTTGTACCATTGCTGGGCCTTCAACCAGGACGGTAATTTCTCTTTCATGGCCCCCGATGCATGGGGACACTACCTCGAGAAGTTCAAAGCTTGGCTGCAATCGGAGCTGCCGGCGGCGACTGAGACCGGGGAGACCTCTACTGCCAGCAAGCAGGATGCTGAGGAGGTGATGTCCTCGGAGCGACTTGGGGGGGCTTAGAATTTTTTATGTTTTCTGTAACTATTCATCACGAGGTTCTTCTCCTCGAGAAAATTTATTGATTTCAGTTACCTCGAGTTTTATCACTATTTTTCCTTTTAATATGATGTGTTTGGTAAAAACTTAGTTCGTGTTAGTTTATTGACCATTTTTCTTTGAGATTGCAAAGTATTGTCAGTCAATTTTAACCAACTTCTAAGTTTTAGGACTTGGTTGTGTCCAGGATATTTAATTTTAAAAAACATAGTTCCTATTAGTTTTGTCGATACCTCGTGCCTTTTAGAAAAAACACTGATTTATCAATTTAACCAAATTCTAAGCTTTTGGACCTGGTTGTGTCAAGGATATTAATTTTAAAAATTAGTTCGCGTTAGTTTTATTGATACCTCGTGCCTTTTAGAAAAAAACACTAATTATGACCTGGTTGGGTCCAGGATATTAATTTGAAAAACTTAGTTCACGCTAGTTTTATCGATACCTTGTGCCTTTTAGAAAAAACACTGATTAATCGATTTAACCAACTTCTGAGTTTTTAAGACCTGGTTCGGTCAAGGATATTAATTTTAAAAACTTAGTTGGCATTAGTTTTATCAATACCTCGTGCCTTTTAGAAAAAACACTGATTAATCAATTTAACCAACTTCTAAGTTTTTAGGACCTTCTTCTCGGGGTATATGCCCCCCAAGTAAACAGAAAGAGATATTTCTCGGTTACTTTGAACACACTCTTTTAAGCCTATATGCACATAGAAACATACAACGATACAAGAAATATACTTCTCATTTTTTTAATAAAACAGGGTGGCTTTCATAATTAAGCCTTACAAAAGCGTGACTATTGATAGTATTTCTTTAGGTGTACAGCGTTCCATGTCTGTGGGACTGATTCTCCATTAAGCCGAGCTAGTTTAAAGGTCCCTTCCTTCATAACCTCTATTATTTGATAGGGTCCTTCCAAGTTTGGTCCCAAAACTCCGTCCTTGGGATCCTTACCGAATAAAAAGAGTATTTGGAGCACCAGGTCGCCTAAGTTAAAGATGCGTCTCTTGACCCTTGAGTTGAAATAACGAGTGATTTTTTGTTGATAATGTGCGATCTGCAGCTGTGAAGCTTCTCGTTTTTCGTCAATTAGGTCGAGGGACGCGCTAAGAAATTTATCGTTCTATTCTTGGTTGAACGCCCGAACTCTATGCGAGGCTATCTTTGTTTCGACAGGAAGGACAGCTTCACTTCCGAAGGTCAGGGAGAAAGGAGTGTGTCCCGTCGAAGTTCGGTGTGAGGTCCGGTATGCCCATAGCACTTGAGGGAGCTGTTCAGGCCAAACTCCCTTAGCTTCGTCCAGCCTCTTCTTAAGGCTCACCTTGAGCGTCTTGTTCACAGCCTCGACCTGGCCATTAGCCTGGGGTAGGCCACGGTGGAATTTTTTTTAATTATGTCGTGTCTCCCACAGAATTCGGTGAAGAGGTCGTTATCAAACTGGGTTTCGTTATTTGACACGATCTTCTTCGGCAGCCCGAATCGGCAGACAATATTTTTAACCACAAAATCGAGGATTCTCTTTGATGTTATTATCGCCAGGGGCTCCGCTTTTTCCCATTTCTTGAAATAGTCAATAGCCACTACCGCATAGAGAACTCCACATTTTCCCATAGGTAGGGCACCCACTAAGTCAATACCCCACACTGCAAACAACCATGGGGACGAGATCATCTTTAGCTCGACTGGTGGAGCTTGGGTGATCGTGGCGAATCGTTGGCACTTGTCACACTTTTGGACGTAAGAAATCGAGTCCCTTGATAGAGTGGGCCAATAATATCCTTGCCTCAATATTTCCAAGGCCAGCCTTTGCCCCCCAGCGTGATCCCCACAAAATCCTTCATGCACCTCCTGCAAAATAGTTTTGGCCTCGTCTGGCAGAACACGTCGCAGAAGAGGTACAGAAAGACCACGCCGGTACAACATCCCGTCTACAATAGTATACCTCGGAGCTTGGTAAAGTATCCTCCTCGCGTTGCTCCGTTCTTCAGGTAACATTCCTATTGTAAGGTATTCGGCTATGTAAGTCATCCAGGTTGGCCTGGCGTCGATCATCTCAACCTCTCTCGCAGTTTCCTCTATGCTTGGCCTTTCCAAGAATTCCACCAGTATCAGGCCCAAGGCTTCAGCCTCCTTGGAGGTGGTGAGCTTTGCGAAGGCATCAACATTGGCGTTTTTCTCCCGAGGGATCTGTTCGACTAGGCTGTACTCAAATGTGGATAGCTCCTTCTTTACCTTGGCCAGGTAGGCCACCATCTTGGTTCCCTGCGCTTGGTATTCTTCTGATACCTGGTTGACCACGAGCTGGGAATCACTATAGCCCTAGACGAAGCTGGCCTTCAGCTCCTGGGCCACCCTTAGCCCAGCCAATAAAGCTTCGTACTCGGCCTCGTTGTTAGACGCTTCAAATTCGAACCATAACGCGGAGTGGAAATGGTGTCCCTCTGGGGATATCAAAATGACTCCAGCCCCAGACCCATTCTCATTAGACGAACCATCCACAAAGACTTTCCACAAGACCTACACCGGTTCTTCCATCGGTTCCTCTTGGAATCCAGTGCACTCTGCCACGAAATTAGCCAGAGCTTGGCTTTTGATCACAGTTCGCGGTACGTATAGTATCTCTAATTGGCTGAGCTTAATAGCCACTTCAAAAGACGTCTTAATGCCTCAGGTTTCTACAATACCTGCCTTAAAGGTTGATCGGTTATGACGTGGATTGAATGGGACTGGAAATACGACCTGAGCTTTCTGGAGGCCATGATAAGGCAGAATGCCATCTTTTCCATCAACGGATATCGAGATTCAGCTCCGTGGAGCCTCTTGCTAATGTAATAGACCGACCTTTGAGACCGGTCCTCTTCCCGGACCAGCACGACGCTAACTGCATCTTTCATTACAGCAAGGTAAAGGAAAAGAGGCTCTCTTGCTGTTGGTTTTATTAACACGGGCGGCTCAGCTAAATGTGCTTTTAGAGCGAGGAAGGCATACTCGCACTCATCGATCCACTCAAACTTTTGATTTCCCTGGAGCAGGTTATAGAATGGCAAACACTTGTCGGTTGATTTGGAAATGAACCGATTAAGGGCTGCCACCCTTCCTGTCAGACTTTGGACGTCTTTTGACGACCGGGGTGATGGCATTTCGAGTAGCAACCTGATTTTATCGTGGTTTGCCTCTATTCCTCCGGTGTTGACAATGAAACCCAGAAATTTTCCTGACGCAACCCCGAAGGTACATTTTTGGGGATTCAGCCTCATACCATATTGTCTCAAGATCTTAAAACATTCCTTCAGATCAGGGACATGGTTATCGGCAGCTTTTGACTTGACCAACATGTCGTCAACATACACTTCCATATTTTTCCCGATCTGATTAACGAACATTTTGTTGACCAATCTCTGATATGTAGCTCCCGCATTCTTCAGCCCGAAGGGCATGACCTTGTAACAATAAACGTTGGTTGGGATCATGAAGCTAGTGTGCTCCTGGTCTACAGGATTCATAGCGCTCTTGTTATAACCCGAGTATGCATCCATGAAGGACATGAGCTCGTGCCCCGCAGTGGCATCCACTAATTGGTCTATTCTCAGCAAGGGGAAGCAATCTTTGGGGCATGCTTTATTCAGATCAAAAAAGTTGATGCAGGTCCGCCACTTCCCGTTAGGCTTCGGGACCAAAACATGATTGGCGACCTAGACCGGCTATTTTTCCTTGCGAATAAAGCTGCATTTTAAAAGTCGAGCTACTTCCTCATCTAGGGCCTCAGCTTGGGTCGTGCCCAGGCGCCTCTGTTTCTGGGACTTCGCATGCATGTTTTTGTCCAAGTTAAGGGTATGCATGATGACGCTTGGGCTGATTCCTATCATGTCTTCGTGAGACCAGGCGAACACGTCTAGATTTTCTTGTAGAAATCTCAGAAGCTCTGCCTTTCTCTTATTACAAAGGTTTTTCCCAAGCCTAACCACCCTCGAAGGGTCTCCAGGATCGATGTTCACCTCTTCGAGCTCTTTGATGGCTTGGAGCTCGGATCTATCTTCGCTTATTCTTGGGTCGATATCATCACTCAAGGTGATACCTATGCCATCGGCTTCCTGAGGTTTTTCTATCCTAGGAATGTATCTCACTTCCTGAGATTCCTCGCTTCCACCTTGAATGGTCATCGTCTGCTGCCCGGGTCATGATTTTCCCTTCATGGAAATGCTATAGCATTCCCTGGCAGCAAGCTGATCACCTCAGACCGTACATACACCCGTAGAGGAGGGGAATTTGACTACGAGGTGGCTGAAAGAAGTTATGGCTTCGAATGCCATCAATGTAGGCCGCCCAGAATTGCATTGTACACGGTAGGACAGTTGATAACCACGAACTCGAGGAGTTTTGAGACAGTTCGGGGTCCCTCTCCCAAGGTTATTACTAATTCGATCGTTCCTATCGCTGCCGACCCTTCTTCGGAAAACCTATACAACATCATGGAGGTGGCCTTCAGCTCGGCTACAGACAACCCCATTTTCTCTAGTGTGGACCGGAACAGCAGGTTCACCGAACTCCCATTCTCAACTAGCATCCTCCTAACTCTCTGATGTGTGAGCTGGACAGTTATGACTAGAGGATCGTTATGTGGGAACTGGACATGACTAGCGTCCTCTTCGGTAAAACTGATTGGTTGTCTCTCCAATCGCTGTTGTTTGGGTAGATGATGTTCCGAGATAAATTAAACTCCATTATGAGACTTCAGCTCATTGACGTACCTCTTCTGGGCATCTCTGCTCAAGCCGGATAGATGAGGGCCTCCGGAGATGGTGGTTATCTCTCCTCCTATTATAGGGGGAGGGGTATGCTGATTTACCCAGGCCCCGGGCTAATTTATCAGAGCTTCCAGGGCTTGCTGAATGGTAGGGACTTGATTCCACGCATACTGAGTCGAAGGTCCGGCTCTGATGAGTGTCTCGACATCGTCCTTCAAATGCCTACAATTATTAGTGTTGTGGCCGATGTTGTTGTGGAATCGAAAGAATTTGGAAGGGTCTCTCTTGGCCTTCTGGTTTTTCAAAGGCTCTAGCTTTTTCAAGGGAAGGCGGGGAGAATTTGCTAGGAAAATGTGCTCCCTAGTGTCTGTGAGCTCAGTATAAACCGCGTAGACTGCTTGAACTTTTCTACGGGCTTGTTCTTCTTGGGACCGTGCTGGCCTCTTTCGCCGCTCCCCTTTCTCTTGCCTCCACCCCCTTGGTTATTCTGGGCAACGGTTTGAGTCGTTTTCATGAAGTCCATTTCCGCTCCAACGGACTGATCAAGGGTTTGGCTGGTTCCCGCGACCGATCCTCGCGCCTCTTCCAAGTTTATCCATTCTTGGGCCTTGTTCAAGAATTCATCCACGGTGCTGACACCTATCCTCTGGATTTCTTTCCACATCCCGCCCCCAACAAGGATTCGAGTCCTCATAGCCATGAGCTTGGAACTATCATCTGCGTCCCTAACTCAGGTCGCAACGTATGCGAACCTGCTCAGGTAAGCTTTCAAGGGTTCCCCGGGCTGTTGCTTCACGTTCGTCAAGGTGTCCGCTTTGAGGCAAGCCACTTGGGAGGCTCGAAATGCCCTCTTGAAATCAGTAGAGAAACTCTTCCATGAGCTAATCGACTGTTTTTCACACTGCTTGAACCACTGCCCAGCTGGCCTGACCAAGGTCAAAGGGAATATCAAGCATTTCAGCTCGGGGCCGATATTATTGGCCATCATTAGGGTATTGAACATACCCAAATGATCCAAAGGGTCCCCGTCCCCATCGAATTTGGATAGATGGGGCATCCAGAAACCTGACGGGTACGTCGTGGCTGCTATGCTGGGGGCAAAAAGCTCAAGTTCGTCTCCCAAGTCATACTCGTCCTTGCCTTTTTCTGACAAGAGTTTCTTCATTAGCTCCTCCATCTGAGCTAACCTTTCTAGGGTCTGGTCTTTGATCCCTTGGTTGTTCTGGGGTTGTTCGACAGCTCCCGTTCCATCGTATGCGTTAGGCGGGTTATTGTCCCTCCAAGCTTGAGCTTGGTTTGGCGGGACGTTCCCACTGTCACGTACTTCGGAAGGACCATCCTCTCGGTGAGCATGACTTTCATTTCTGGTCGGATCCCCCCTCTGCGAGTTGAGGCGATCTCGAAGGTTGGTTCTCGAGGTGGCCCGAGGGCTTTGCGTAGAACTTAGACGATTGCGCAAGTCTCCACCGGATGCGCCACTTTGGTGGCTCTCGGTCCAATAGCTCCTATTGGAAAAGCTTGGAGCCTGCCGCCGGGGGTGAGGATCCGTGACATTCTTGCGTGCTTCGGGCAATGGGTAGGAATGGCGGGAGGAGGAGTCCTTCTGCTGCTCCTGTGTGCCGGAATATCTCGAGCAGGACGAGGAGGAGATGGGTATCTTATCGGTGAAGGGGGATGCCTAAATGGTGAAGCGATCCTGGTCCCGTCCGTCCAGATCAAACTAGCTCATGGTCGTTCCACCCTACCGCCTCCAGCTTCCTGTGCCCGGCGGTCTGACCGCGGCACGGGAGTGCTAGCCGAAGCAGGTTGTTTGCGCGAGCTTTCCCGGACCTCCTCCGCGAGCTGCCGTGAGCCCTTCTGGGTGCGTTCGATGGTGGAGTCGAACTAGGAGTTGAGGTTCTGACTGATTGGCTGACTTGCTGATTGGCCTTGGGAAACTCCTCAAACATAGCTTCCTAGTTATGGTAAGACATGGGCGCAGAACTCGGGGTTGAGGTTCTAACCGAAAGACTGGGTCTGGGCCGACTATCCCTGTGGGACATGTAAGTCATGCTTTGCCTCTTTCCAACGTTAACGTCGGTTGCAAGAGGGGCTAGTCGGGCCAAGACCTCCTCAATTTGCTTACTTGCTCTGGATAGCTAACTCCTCAACTATACGTTCTCCATTTCTATCGCCGTCAGGTAACCAGGGTTCGGATTTGGCGGTCGGGTTGCCGAACTTCTGGTGTCGCCATGGCCCATCGGTTGCTTTCCCAATCGCTGCTGGACCATAGGGTTTGGTTCGTTGGTGGCATGGTGGGCCTCCTGCCCATCATTTTGATCCGCCTCGTTACCATGCCTCGACCTTGTAACCACCATGATCAAGTTTTTGTGATAGCACTAATCTAAACACTCTCAATGAAAGCAATAAACTGTTGACGCGGTTTTTTGCCAGCAGATAATTATACAAATAAAAAGGATGGGTTAATGCGAATTGATAAATCGTAATATGAATATAATAGCAATCTAGAATGTGGAAACTAGTTGTAAGGAAAAGATAGTCACTCCTTTTTTAGGTGGTTCGAAGGGTAAAAATCCATAGTCCATCAATCGATATTATTGATATCTCTTTCGTCTTTCTTACAAAGTGCTTGCTTTACAAGAAGGGGCCAACCCCTTGCACTACCTAGGGCTTCGGTAATTATAGGAGATTGATCTTTGAGGAGGTACTAGGGTCATCTCGTGATCTAATCATCCATCAGTGTCATTTACGTGACACTGGTGATAAATTCCTAAACCTTACAGTGAAGTGTGGTCTAATCAATAGGTAAGGATGGGTAATCGGCCGCATGGCCCAAGTCAGGTGAGGGATGTCCGAACACACACGTTTATACTGCGTATTCGAAAATTCAGGAATAGAACAGATACGTGATGTCTGATATACGCACGTTTATATTGCGTGGTTGACTTTACAAGGATTTGGGGGTGTCAGACCTCTGATGCATCACGAGCTAAGTGCGGCGTTAGCTCGTGGTTTCTATTATGCCGACGCGATGGCTCCAAGGAGTAGCTAAATCATCCACCAACTCGGGCTGGTTAGGTAGGGGACCATAACAAACAGCTCTGGGTGGACGGTTGACACATGGCAGATCGATTTAGGCCCTTCTCTAGCTCGCCAAAGTGTGTGCGGTTATTTAGGGCGTACAAAAACAAATCTGATATTTTTGGCTTTGATTATAAATAATTTATTTCCACAATTTTTATTTTTCTTTAATGAAATTTTTTTTTTGGATGAATAGTACCCGTGGGTACTATTCACTGTGCTGGTGGCTGGTGCGCGTGGGCGCATGGGCAGCCAGGGCAAATTTTTCCAAAAACATTTTTGAGCAATTTTTCAAACCAAAACCATTTTCTAATTAATTTTAACATGTTTTACACAAAATAAAGCATATATAAAAATTAATAGCATAGAAAACTCAACAAAATAAACTAAAAATTGCTAATAATCACATAAAATAAATATGCTTCATAAAAACATGAAAACCATCAAATTATTCAAACATATCAAATAATCCAATTTTAAACATGTTCATGCATGAAAATAAAGATTACCAAGGGCTCTGAGGCCAGTTGTTAGATTAGCTTATACATGATATTTATTTATTTTCATGTATATCTAATATTAAACAAATTAATACGAGATAGCCTAAAACATGTTTCTAAAATTGAATTTAAAGAGAAACAAAGAATAGAATACTTACAGTATACGCAACGGAATGAAACAGTCCTTCCTTTAGTTTCTCTAACTCTTGTATCCTCTCTGTCGCAGAGTATTATCAAGAAACTGAACCGATCTTCTATTTTCTTCACAATCTTCCAATGTATCCTTAGAACCACCTAGAATAGTGTGGGCAATTCTCAACACATGAAATAGATATAGAGAGAAGAAGAGAAAATAACAAAGAGGCTTAGAAAATGACTTGTGTTTAGAGAGAATCTAAAACTATCAGAAAACCAGTGATTAAACTTATGTTTTGACTTCTCTCTAAGCTCTCCTTTTATAGACTCAATTAGGCCATTTAATTTAATTAAAAAATCAATAAAATAATAGTCATTTTGAAGCCCTAGGTCGAAATTATCATGGATTATAGGCTCGTGAAATTTCCCATTTGATTATAAGCACAATGGACTTAAAATCAAGGCCTGTATTATTTTGTATTGATTTAATTAATTAAATAATTATTTAAATCCTTTTTTAAATTAATTATTTATAATTTGAACCTTGATTTAAACTTATTAATTTAGATACCAATTTATCTTAATTAATAAATCTGCCATAATTTCTCTTTTCTTCTCAAAGTTACACAACTCTGTGAAACTATCCAAAATTGACCCGGTCAACTTTGATAATTAAATCAATTAATTGAGACTATCTAGATGATTTTATCCAAGGTAAAATTGGGACCATGGGCCTATGAAATCAAGCTCCAATAAGTTATCATAAATCTAACAAATAAATTTACTAACTTATTAATTCCTCGTGACTCCACTATAGACTCGGAATTGCACTCTTGAATTCATAGAACGCTCTATAACAAATATAGATACGCTATTAATTATCCATTGTTACAACCATAATTGTCACTCAATCCTCTATAGGCGGTTTACAATGAGATAGGACTAAAATATCGTTTTACCCCTCATTGTATTTTATCCTTAAAACACTTAGTTCCTTGTAAATGATATTTCAGTAAGCTAATTTAATTACTGAAATGGGATCACTATCATTTAACTCCTTGAACCAAACTAAAAGGAAACATCGTTTCACTTCTTCATCAGAAGCTATAGATGTTCATATCTATGATTAACACTCCCACTCAATTATACTACCGAGTTCCCAAGATGTAAGTATGGGCTAGTTCGTAGGGTAAGCTGGTAATGAACAAGTCAAAGAACTCAAATAATACAATCAGTTAGAATACTAATTGTTTACCGAGTTTTTCAGAAACGAATACAAACAGAATAATAAAAAGATAAGAACTGTAGAAAAGCTGAAATGTAACTAAACAAACAGTGTTTTTACGTGGTTCAGGCGTTAACAAGCCCTAGTCCACGAGTCGATGTTATTATACTTGGAAAAGGTTACAGTAAGATGGCTGGTGCACAAGAACTTCACACACTCACAGTGTTTCTCTCGGGTTCTCTTGAAGAAGATGAAGCTAGAGAGATTTTAGTAGAGTTTTTGCTATGTGATTTGTTGGTCGTCCCCCTTCTTGTAAAATGAAGGGGTCTTTATAGCTAGGGTTTCGGATTAGGGTTTTTCTCTACGTACATGAGTCTTAATTACACCAGCCATAAATAGGGATACAATTACTGTAGTAGCATGGCTACAAGACTCTATGTGGGTATATTTACGTGAAAGTATGGGGAACACACAAAGTCAGCCGTCTTTTCCAAGTTGTCAGCGGAACAGTAGGCGAAAAGGTACCCTTAGGCGTGCTGGGATGTGTGCGGCTTTGACCTGACGGGCGTGTCAGGCGGGATCCTGTGTCAGACGGATATCATTCCAAATATGCCTTCTCCCGGACTTGACCGTTCGGTTTTGTTCTGTGCGAGGCACGGAACTGTTTCCGCGGAGACCACTCGAAGAGCCTCTCCTGGAAGGGGCTTCCCCGAGGGGTATCCTTCGGGAGTCCGGGAGAGTCGACGAGTTTCCGTGTTGTGCTTGCTTGGAAGAGTAATCCGGACACTAAACAGGAGAGGCGAAGCCTTTCTGTCCATCCGCGAGCTCTGGTCACCTACTGTGAAAGACATCGATAATTCTGCTTCCCCGAGGACATCAATCTAAACGCTATCCGGAAATCTGGATAACACTAACCACTCAGAATTGAAATTGAATTGACCTATGGTCAACTATATGATATGACTAGAATAGATAATAACGGTATGTTTACTTATCTTATCAACTGTCAATATCAGTCCTGTCCAATGTAACAAATATATCCGACCTTATCTACTTTGCTAATGTTCTGGAAAGAACATAATACTGTAATGTGTAAGTAGATCATATCGTAGATTGGCAAGTCAGTGTAAATCCTGTGCACTGACTAATCTTAGGACTAACTTATTTTGAACATATAATCATATTTATATTCCACTGTGACTACGTCACTATAAATAAGGTTAGCTATATGCTCAGGATTTATTAGAAGTTTATATTAAACAAATAATCATGAAAATAAAACATGTGAGCAAAGTGATTGACCAAGTCAAAAAATAATTTCTATTCTTTTATTGATAATAAAATGAGATTACAAAGAATTTGGGTTTTAATTAGGGCATAAAACCCCAACAGTTAAGTGCCAAAGTTTAGAAAAATTAAAGACTTGAAAATAAGATCATTTTTACCTCATTGTTGGAAAATAATTTCACCAATAAAATATGCTCATTTTGACCTAAGATTTTACAATGACCTAAATGGCATACCAAAAATGAAATTGGGAAATTTTGATAACAATTGGGTAAGTAAATATCAAGTTATGAACTAACAAAGTATGTAGTTAAAAATGTGTAAAATAGGATTTTCACACTTAGTGTCAAAATGATATTTTGGAACTTAAGGTAAAAAGTAAAATTTTGCTTATTGCAAGATAAAAAAATTGGTAAGTCTTGGAAACGTATTTTGACCTAAAATACCACTTTTAGTTTAGTGAGAATTATTTTTATAAAAGAATTTTTATTCTTTCTAAAAATAAAATAATTAATTTATTAATAAGTTAATAAATTAAAAGAGGGTTTAAAACCCTATATTTTGAGAAAATAATTAAGTGAATTATTTTTCTAGCAAGTAAACTTGATTAATTGACTTCAGAAAAATTAACTAGTCAAGATGAGAAATTTTTAATGGTTTTCCTAATTAAGATAAAATTAGGCCATTTTCTTTAAACAATTTTTAGAGATTAAAACCTTAAGAAAAATAAAAGGAAAATTAAGAGATTATTTTCTTGAAAAATAATTATGGAATTTAATTAGTATTTTCTAGATATAATACCGGCTAAAATCTTCTATATAATTAACCGACTTGTGAAAGTATGGGTTAATATCGATACTTTTAAAAAATAAGATTTTTAGTGGATTGTGGGAAAATATTATTGTGATACCTGAGCCTAGGTGTCGAGACGGATAGGTCTCCCCAAGACTTAGGGTTTAATCTCAAATTTTTGAGTATGAATTTCTTGAATGCGTTTAGAACCAAATAAGTATCATTAATCCTTACAAATGATTTTTAAATTGACCAAACTGCCCAAAATAATAATAATAATGAATTATTAAGTGTCCTAATTAATCAGAGTATACTGTATGGATAATCACAGTATTGGCTAAGCATAACTCGACTATACATTGGAGGGTGAAATCCTGCTGAGAGCTAAGGACTCCAAGTAAGTCAACTTCTATTGTGTGGCTGCAACATGAAACGACTATTGTATTGTATGTTAGTTTAGAGACACATGCACATATATACACTTTTGTAGAAAGTTTGCTTAGAGACGTTAGTCTAGTTGGTGCTGATTCTAAAAATATGACCGGTAGATATCCGTCATATTCTAGATGGCTGATCCCCGTCACACTGCTTGATGTTATTTATGTTCGGTTCATTATCGCGACGAGTGGCCAAGAGGTGAGGATTGCTGGTTTAAACCTAGGGACGCCAAAATGAATGGGACCTAGGGGCCCTCATGCTTACATAATCAGTGAACGGTTAGAACCCGAGCAAGTGCTCTGATAAGTTATTCCCGAATAGTAGTCGTAAATATTGTCCATTCAGTGAGAGTGCCTAGAGATACTAGGGGTTGCCAAGTTTGAGTGAGGCTGAACACCCTAGGGGCAACTGCTCACCAACACCACTGATTAACATAGAAGTCTCTGTAAAGCCGTGTAACTTCGATTACACTCTTGGATAAGTAGTGATGCCCTAGGTAACTTGATGGTCACCCTTGTGAGGGATTTACTCTTGGATAAGTAGCGATGCCCTAGGTAACACGATAGTTATCATTGATGGGGATATTTATTGGCTAGATCTTAGTGTTGAGATTCGGTTCTCTCTTACAGATAACATTTATGCTGGAGGGCGTGTTATGCCTGAATTTTTGGAAGTTGTCGAGCGTTGGTCTCGAATTATATTGTGATATATTATATTTGCTTGCTCTGGGATTTTTTGAGCTTCCTGGAGCAGGAAGCGATGTTTTGTTTTGCTCGGGGAAGGCCATCCCCGTTTCTCGTGCATGGTCGTCCCTTTCAAACTTTTCTTTTTCTTGTTTCTTGTTCCCTGCTGGCGGGCTTGCTTGTGCTTTTTTGTTGATTGTCGCTTCTTACTTATTTTCTTTCTCATTGCTTGTTGGTTCGTTAACCTTGCTTTGTACGTTTCTTGCAGAGTATCCAGAAGCCAAGATGTTGGGGAGGGTTACTTTGCTCATTAAGAAGGCTGCCACTAGCCAAGACCCGTCCACGGGGAAAGGACGGAAGACCAAGGCTGGTAGGGGAGGTAAAACTGCCTCCCCCAAGAAGACGAGTGGCGAGGCGCAAGTGTCTCCGAGGGTAGAGAAGTCTCCTGCTGACGGGCCTTCCGAGACCATGATGGTCTCGAGTAGCAGCAGCGACGGGGAAGGGCTTGTGTTCCCCGTGAAGACAACTGGGGTGAGCAAGCGTCCCGGAGAAGATGCTGAGGGTGCTAAGAAGAAACGCCTTAGACACTCTTCTCCTGGTCGACGGCAACAACAACAGCAACGACAGCAAGCACAACTACAACAACAGCAGCAACAAGAACAACAGAGACAATCACCAACGTCACAGCTGCAGCAACCACAACATCCTAACCAGCAGCAGCAACAAGGGCAATTACTTCTGCTGCCGCAGCAGCAAAAGCAACAGACCGGGGCCTTAATACCCCGTCTGCCTCCTCCCCCAGCCCAAAGGGGGTCCACCCTTCCGGGGTCTCCTTCTTCTCAGACAACCAACCTTCCTCTGCCTGGCCTGAAGTTCCACTTCCCGCGGAAGCCAATCAGTTTCCCCGCTGCCGTCCTGGAGGGTGTAAGACGGGCCGATAGTTTTTTGAAGAGGCGGTTAGAGGCGGAGAAGGCTGTTACTCAGGGAAGGGCAGATAACTTGTCTGCCGTGAAGAGAGCTGAGCTGTTCGAGGGGGTGAGATCCCTTCACCCGGCCGGAGTGTTTTGGATGGTCCCGCCTTGGAGAAGAGGCTGGTGCCTAGGCTCGGACGTGCATTGGCGCCGTTCGGAGCTGAGATGATGGAGGACATGGCCCTGAGCTTATGCGAGCTCAATTCTGAGAAATGGGCCATCAGTAGCAGTAAGGATCCGCTGTTGCTGACACACGCTGTGAAGCAGCAACTGTCCGGGGTAAGCCGTCAGTTGTTATTTTTTGGGATCATCTGTCTTTTGGTCCGGCTTTAGCTCATTCTGATGTCTTTCCTTGCAGGCCTCTATGATCGCGGAACGCTCGTTCCGGGAGGTTGGTGCAGTTCTGGTTCAGCTGGAGGAGAGCCAACTGGCTCGCCAGGCCTTGGAGGCAGAGAAGCAGAAACTGACCCAACAGGCCTTGGAGGCTTCGGAGAAGATTGATCAGGCCCGGCGCACGGCTGAGGAAGAGGCGGACAAGAAATATCTTGCCAAATATCAAGAGTACCGGGCCAAGGCAGAGAATGAGTTTAGACAGCGGTCGGATGGGATGAAGGCCGAAAACTCCAAGCTCCGGGAAGAGCTGTCCCAAGCCAAGGTGGAGAAGGATACCCTGGAAGCTCTCTTGCAATCAAAAAATGATCTCGTCCTTAAGCAGCAAGAGGAATATTCCACTCTTCAGAGTAAGCTGCACGAGGAGGAGGAACTCCATAAGAGGAGCAGGGATCTCGTGTTTATGCTGCAGTTGGGGCTCGCCGAGAAGGATAAAGAGATCGGGGCCTTGCAATTCACTGCCAGGGGGCATGTGACCGAGAAGCAATCCGTGCTGAACCAAAATAGGGAGCAGCGCAAGGAGATTGATTCTCTTAAGGGGGAGCGGGATGCCTCCAAGGCCGAAATGGAAAAATTGAGGGCTCAACTAACTGTCGCGGAGGCACAGCTAGCAACCTCCGAGGCGGAGCGCTTGAAGGAGAAGGAGGATGCTGAGGTGATACTGAACAGGACGATTAATATATCGCATGTGGTCCTCATGCATCAACTCTGGAAAGTGAACCCGGAGGTATTAGGCTATCTGGGAGATGATGCCGAAGCCATGAGGGAGAAGCTACTCGTGTGGGATCAAGGCCCAGAGGCGTACGTCCAAACTTTCAACATTGACGAACGTGCTGGAGCTCCTGAGGTGGGAGATCCCGGAGAGGCGGGGACCTCTGAACCTTCTCATGACAAAGTTTCGCCTTCCAATGAGCCGACTCCGCCAGCCTCAGTTGAAGCCGATGCCCCCGAGGCCGCGGTCGTGGAAGCTGCAGTTACCCCCAATGCTTGAAGGGGTTTTATCTTTAATTATTTTTCATTTTGAGTTTTTCATTGCGGACATATTTGCCATAATTATAGCAATATCCTTTCTTTTCTGCCGAGTTCTTTATTTATCTTTGCTCTTAGGGTAGACTTTTATACGGTAGAAACTGTTGTAGGGGCGTATGAGGTTTTGGTTCCAACGGCCAAAACCTATGCACTTCCCACTTGAAGTTCTAACGGATGATGTCTTTTCCCACGTAGTTTCTAGGTTACGAAGGTTTCCTGGTTCCAACGGCCAGGCTCCTTTCACCGTATTTTAGCTTTCCTAAGGCAGATAGCCAATCCCGGGACTTGTAGTTATACGGTTCGCTGGGATTGCTAAGGTGAGCCGTTCCATGGTTTGGAACGGGAGTTCCATGGTTTGGAACGGGAGTTCTTTGGTGAGCGTCGCTAGACTTCAGGATAGATCTTTGCGAAGCAAAACTAACTGTTGTTGCGAACCTCATGGCGGCTGACTTCAGGGACCTGGCATGGAGCCCTGCGAGGCAAGGCTCGTTGCTGTCGGGGAAATCGCCACGCCCACCAGGTGTGATCCCGGAGCAGGGGCCTTGCGAAGCAAGGCCTGCTGTGAGTGGGGGATCGACCATGTCTGCTCCTGGAGCTGAAACTTGCAATGGTCGAGGAGCTCACCATGCATTATTTTGTGAGATCTGGAGCTGGAGCCTGCGAAGCAAGGCTTACAACGGTCGCGAATCTTGCCATCTTTCGCCTTGCGGGACCCGGAGCTGGAGCTTGCGAAGCAGAGCTCTACAGCGATCACGGATCTTGTCATCTTTCGCCTTGCGGGACCTGGAGCTGGAGCTTGCGAAGCAAAGCTCTACAGCGATCGCGAATCTTGCCATCTTTCGCCTTGCGGGACCCGGAGCTGGAGCTTGCGAAGCAGAGCTCTACAGCGATCACGGATCTTGCCATCTTTCGCCTTGCGGGACCCGGAGCTGGAGCTTGCGAATCAAAGCTCTACAGCGATCGCGGATCTTGCCATATTTTGCCTTGCGGGACCCGGAGCTGGAGCTTGCGAAGCAAAGCTCTACAGCGATCGCGGAGTATTCTGCAAAGGACTTGTCAGGGAGTTGGGGGTGTTTCGGCGTAGCTCTATGAACATGCCTCAACCCCCAGCCCTGTCCATCGCTGGGCTGCACAGGAGATAATTTTCATGATACATAATGGCAGGCATTTCCATGGAAATTTTAACATAAGCACATAATGCACATAGGACACGTAATGCAAGCATGTTCATGGCAACAAATAAACCTAAGCTTAACAATTTAAACATTTCAAGCAATTTAAAAATTTCAAACACAATGCTAGCACAATAGTGGTGTTCTGTGTACGTTTTGTTCAAGGGGCGTATGACTATGCCTTAGCCATGTATACCCCCCCCCCCCCAAGTGAGCGTGGGGTCCGGACGTCTCCGGACTGCGTGGTCACTTGTTAAAACGCAGCTTTGAACATAGGGATGAAAAGTGCAGTAAAAGCAGAGTGAATCTCTCCGTGTTTCATTACATTGGCCTGCTAGGCGTGAGTTTTACAACAGGGAGGATTATTTCCACATTTTTCACTTTTGCTAATTTCACCAAGGACTTCCGACTAGATGGTCCGGGGCCTACTGGTAGTAACGGCGGAGGTGCTCCGCGTTCCAGGCGCGCGGGACTTTAGATCCGTCGAGTCTCTTTAAGTGATACGTCCCATGGCCCACTTTTTCTTGGACTTCGTAGGGGCCTTCCCAGTTGGGTCCGAGGACCCCCACTCCCGGATCCTGCGTAGCAGGAAATACTCTCCGTAGGACAAGATCCCCAACTTCGAATGTACGGCTCTTGACTCTCGTGTTAAAGTGTCGGGCTATCTTGCCTTGGTACATTTTTAGTTGGACCTGCGACTGCTCCCGGAGCTCTTCGATCATGTCCAAGGACTCCTGGAGAAGGGCATGGTTCCGGGTAGGGTCGTAGGTATCTCGCCTGTGAGAGGGGATCATAGTTTCTACTGGGATGACGGCCTCGCAACCGAAGGTCACGGAATAAGGCGTGTGCCCCGTCGAAGTTCTCTCTGTTGTGCGATAGGCCCAAAGTACTCGCGGAAGTTATTCCGGCCAGTGAGCCTTGCAGGCTTGGAGTTTTTTCTTCAACGTGGTCTTTAACATTTTGTTTACAGCTTCCACTTGCCCATTAGCCTGGGGTCTGGCGACTGCGGAAAAGCTTTTGATAATTCCATGCGAAGCACAGAAGTTCGTGAAGTGTTCACTGTCAAACTGCTTTCCGTTGTCAGACACAATTTTTCGTGGAAGCCCAAAACGACACACTATATTCCTGATGACAAAGTCCAGTGCTTTTTTAGATGTGACCGTGTTCATAGGTTCAGCTTCAGCCCATTTGGTGAAGTAGTCTACCGCGACTATGGCATACTTCACTCCACCCTTTCCAGTTGGGAGGGAACCTACTAGGTCAATGCCCCAAACGGCGAACGGCCAGGGGCTAGTCATTAGGGTAATTTCTGTAGGCGGCGCTCGCGGAACCTTGGCGTACCTCTGGCACTGCTCACATTTCCTGACATAATCCACACAATCCTTCTTCATGGTGGGCAGAAAGTATCTTTGTCGAAGGATCCTTTTGGAGAGGCTCAGCCTGGAGGTATGATCGCCACAGAAGCCTCCGTGAATCTCATGGATGATGGTGCTGACTTCGGTTCCGGCAACACACCTAAGGAAGGGTATGGACAACCCCCTGCGGTAAAGCTTTCCATCCATAACCACGTATCGGGGAGCTTGATATTGGAGCTTCCTTGCGTCAGCTTTATCAGTTGGGTGCTCTCCGGTGGTGAGAAATCTGAGGATGGGTCCTATCCAGGAGTGGGAATGGTCGATGATGGCGTTTATCCTTCGTGTCTCAGTACTGGGGGCTTCTAAGTGCCCGATGGGGACTAAGCCATACTGTTCAATCTCCGGGTCCGTTGCAAGCTTGGCCAGCGTGTCCGCGAGTGAGTTCTGGTCCCGGGGGACCTGGTGGATTTGGTAGCCTCTGAAATGCTGCAGTAGGTCACGGGAGAGAAACACGTAGGCAGCCATTCTTTCGCCTTTCGTCTGGTATTCCCCGGATATTTGGTTTACCACAAGTAGGGAGTCGTTGTATACTTCGATTTTTTTTTTTTTTTTGGGGGGGGAAGGCATATCTATGAACGCCCTAATTTTCTCAGGGTTGGCTTCCACTCCGCGGGAGCTGTCAATGAAACCGAGGAACTTCCCAGACGAGACCCCGAAAGTACATTTCTTTGGATTCAGTTTCGTTCCGTACTTTCGGATCACGGCGAAAGCTTCCTCAAGGTCGTCACTGTGGTCCCTGGAGGTCTTGGACTTTTCCAAAATGTCGTCCACGTACACCCCCATGTTCCTCCCCAGTTTCTGGTAATTCTTCCTCCAAAGGAATGGCAGCAACCGTCTCCTGGACCGTGTAGACGGATCGGACGGAGACGTTATAACAGCTCCGTGCACTTCTTTGGTCTCCTCGGATGGTGCCAATACGCCCATCGTCGCATGGAAACTTCAAACATAAGTGGCGTATCGAGGTTATGGCCCCACAATCGATTAGGACCGGTCGGCCTAAGATGGCATTATACGCCGTGGGGCAGTCGACCACCACGAATGTGCTATGCTTGAAGGCACAAGCGTCGCTTTCTCCTCTGAGGGTGACTGGAAGTTGAATTTTGCCTAATGGCATGAGTGCGTCCCCATTGAACCCTTGAAGCTGGATGGGGCATGGGGCTAGGTCTATCTCGGTCAATCCAATCGCGTGGAAGGCCACTTTAAAGAGGATGTTTACGGAGCTTCCGTTATCGACCAAGATCCGTGAGACCTTCTTATTGGCAATCTGGGCTTCCACCACGAGGGGATCGTTGTGGGGGAAGTGCACATGTCGAGCATCGTCCTCCGTGAAGGTGATGGGAAGATCCATCATTCGGGGACGTTGAGCAGGTGATTGAACCAAGGCGCACATCTCCTCGGCGTGTTCTAACTCCCTCAAGTACCTCTTCTGGGAGTTGCGGGTGCTTCTGGCAAGGTGCGGTCCTCCGGAAATGGTGGCTACGTGTCCGTCAACGGGTGGCGGAGCAAGGCCGGGCGGATATGGGTTGCCCGGTCCTGGAGCCAACAAGGCAATGGGCGCCGGAGCGGGTGGAGCAGGAAGCGCTGGGTACTGAGACCCGGGAGCTTGGGGGTGACCGGCTCCAGGAGCGCTAGCGGTCCCCCTCTGTCCCGGGGAATATGCAGCTCCGTGAACTACCCCCTGTCTGGGATAGATAATGGGTATCCTCACCCACTGACCGAGGTGTCCCGCTCTTGCCAGGGACTCGATCTCATCCTTCAGCTGAAGGCACTCGTTCGTGGTGTGCCCCACGTCTCCGTGGAACTCACACCTTTTATTGGAGTCTCGCGGACGTCTTCCTCCATGAGACACTTTCGGGGGCTTCCTGTAGTTGACCATATTACAGGTCGCCCGATAGACATTCTCTCGCGAGTCTATCAAACTGGTATATTCCGTGAACTTGGGCTCATAGTCCTTTCGGGGCTTCTTTGAATGGTCTCCCCGGTTGGAGTTTCTTCCGCTTCGTTTGCTCCGCGATTGGCTCAAATTTCGTTCTGGGGCTTCCGCTTGCGGCTGCGGCATGCTAGGAGCGATACTACATCCGGTTTGTACAGCTCCGTACCCAGAGAAATGGGTTTGACTCGGCGTCTGAGCAGACGCGGAAGGCCCGTACACACTTGGAGTGAATTGGGCTCCTGGAAGCATGAGGGCTGGTGCGGGAGCTTGCGAAGCAAAGCTCGGCGCAGTCACGGACGGCGTTGGAGCTGGGGGAACTCCAAAGGCCTGCTGGTAGGCATCCTCAAGGTTGATGATTCCCTGAGCCTTTGACATGAATTCGGACAGCGTTTCTGCCTGTCTCCTCTGCATTTCCCCACATAGCAGGGAGCCGACAGTAAGGCCCGATTGGAGGGCGATCAGCTTCATGTCATCGTTGACCTTGGTCTTTGCAGCAGCTTCCATCATTCTCTCAATGAAAGCACCAAAATGTTTACCGAGTTTTTCGGAAACGAATACAAACAGAATAATAAAAAGATAAGAACTGTAGAAAAGCTGAAATGTAACTAAACAAACAGTGTTTTTATGTGGTTCAGGCGTTAACAAGCCCTAGTCCACGAGTCGATGTTATTATACTTGGAAAAGGTTACAGTAAGATGGCTGGTGCACAAGAACTTCACACACTCACAGTGTTTCTCTCGGGTTCTCTTGAAGAAGATGAAGCTAGAGAGATTTTAGTAGAGTTTTTGCTATGTGATTTGTTGGTCGTCCCCCTTCTTGTAAAATGAAGGGGTCTTTATAGCTAGGGTTTCGGATTAGGGTTTTTCTCTACGTACATGAGTCTTAATTACACCAGCCATAAATAGGGATACAATTACTGTAGTAGCATGGCTACAAGACTCTATGTGGGTATATTTACGTGAAAGTATGGGGAACACACAAAGTCAGCCGTCTTTTCCAAGTTGTCAGCGGAACAGTAGGCGAAAAGGTACCCTTAGGCGTGCTGGGATGTGTGCGGCTTTGACCTGACGGGCGTGTCAGGCGGGATCCTGTGTCAGACGGATATCATTCCAAATATGCCTTCTCCCGGACTTGACCGTTCGGTTTTGTTCTGTGCGAGGCACGGAACTGTTTCCGCGGAGACCACTCGAAGAGCCTCTCCTGGAAGGGGCTTCCCCGAGGGGTATCCTTCGGGAGTCCGGGAGAGTCGACGAGTTTCCGTGTTGTGCTTGCTTGGAAGAGTAATCCGGACACTAAACAGGAGAGGCGAAGCCTTTATGTCCATCCGCGAGCTCTGGTCACCTACCGTGAAAGACATCGATAATTCTGCTTCTCCGAGGACATCAATCTAAACGCTATCCGGAAATCTGGATAACACTAACCACTCAGAATTGAAATTGAATTGACCTATGGTCAACTATATGATATGACTAGAATAGATAATAACGGTATGTTTACTTATCTTATCAACTGTCAATATCAGTCCTGTCCAATGTAACAAATATATCCGACCTTATCTACTTTGCTAATGTTCTGGAAAGAACATAATACTGTAATGTGTAAGTAGATCATATCGTAGATTGGCAAGTCAGTGTAAATCCTGTGCACTGACTAATCTTAGGACTAACTTATTTTGAACATATAATCATATTTATATTCCACTGTGACTACGTCACTATAAATAAGGTTAGCTATATGCTCAGGATTTATTAGAAGTTTATATTAAACAAATAATCATGAAAATAAAACATGTGAGCAAAGTGATTGACCAAGTCAAAAAATAATTTCTATTCTTTTATTGATAATAAAATGAGATTACAAAGAATTTGGGTTTTAATTAGGGCATAAAACCCCAACAGTTAAGTGCCAAAGTTTAGAAAAATTAAAGACTTGAAAATAAGATCATTTTTACCTCATTGTTGGAAAATAATTTCACCAATAAAATATGCTCATTTTGACCTAAGATTTTACAATGACCTAAATGGCATACCAAAAATGAAATTGGGAAATTTTGATAACAATTGGGTAAGTAAATATCAAGTTATGAACTAACAAAGTATGTAGTTAAAAATGTGTAAAATAGGATTTTCACACTTAGTGTCAAAATGATATTTTGGAACTTAAGGTAAAAAGTAAAATTTTGCTTATTGCAAGATAAAAAAATTGGTAAGTCTTGGAAACGTATTTTGACCTAAAATACCACTTTTAGTTTAGTGAGAATTATTTTTATAAAAGAATTTTTATTCTTTCTAAAAATAAAATAATTAATTTATTAATAAGTTAATAAATTAAAAGAGGGTTTAAAACCCTATATTTTGAGAAAATAATTAAGTGAATTATTTTTCTAGCAAGTAAACTTGATTAATTGACTTCAGAAAAATTAACTAGTCAAGATGAGAAATTTTTAATGGTTTTCCTAATTAAGATAAAATTAGGCCATTTTCTTTAAACAATTTTTAGAGATTAAAACCTTAAGAAAAATAAAAGGAAAATTAAGAGATTATTTTCTTGAAAAATAATTATGGAATTTAATTAGTATTTTCTAGATATAATACCGGCTAAAATCTTCTATATAATTAACCGACTTGTGAAAGTATGGGTTAATATCGATACTTTTAAAAAATAAGATTTTTAGTGGATTGTGGGAAAATATTATTGTGATACCTGAGCCTAGGTGTCGAGACGGATAGGTCTCCCCAAGACTTAGGGTTTAATCTCAAATTTTTGAGTATGAATTTCTTGAATGCGTTTAGAACCAAATAAGTATCATTAATCCTTACAAATGATTTTTAAATTGACCAAACTGCCCAAAATAATAATAATAATGAATTATTAAGTGTCCTAATTAATCAGAGTATACTGTATGGATAATCACAGTATTGGCTAAGCATAACTCGACTATACATTGGAGGGTGAAATCCTGCTGAGAGCTAAGGACTCCAAGTAAGTCAACTTCTATTGTGTGGCTGCAACATGAAACGACTATTGTATTGTATGTTAGTTTAGAGACACATGCACATATATACACTTTTGTAGAAAGTTTGCTTAGAGACGTTAGTCTAGTTGGTGCTGATTCTAAAAATATGACCGGTAGATATCCGTCATATTCTAGATGGCTGATCCCCGTCACACTGCTTGATGTTATTTATGTTCGGTTCATTATCGCGACGAGTGGCCAAGAGGTGAGGATTGCTGGTTTAAACCTAGGGACGCCAAAATGAATGGGACCTAGGGGCCCTCATGCTTACATAATCAGTGAACGGTTAGAACCCGAGCAAGTGCTCTGATAAGTTATTCCCGAATAGTAGTCGTAAATATTGTCCATTCAGTGAGAGTGCCTAGAGATACTAGGGGTTGCCAAGTTTGAGTGAGGCTGAACACCCTAGGGGCAACTGCTCACCAACACCACTGATTAACATAGAAGTCTCTGTAAAGCCGTGTAACTTCGATTACACTCTTGGATAAGTAGTGATGCCCTAGGTAACTTGATGGTCACCCTTGTGAGGGATTTACTCTTGGATAAGTAGCGATGCCCTAGGTAACACGATAGTTATCATTGATGGGGATATTTATTGGCTAGATCTTAGTGTTGAGATTCGGTTCTCTCTTACAGATAACATTTATGCTGGAGGGCGTGTTATGCCTGAATTTTTGGAAGTTGTCGAGCGTTGGTCTCGAATTATATTGTGATATATTATATTTGCTTGCTCTGGGATTTTTTGAGTGCAGGGATTTATTTGTTGATAAGAAATAGTTGTGATATAATATATCTGCTTGTTTTGGGATTTTCTGAGTGTAGAAATTTATCTGTTTATATGAAATAATTTGTCATTTGTTATCAAGCATGACCATAAGTTTTCCAGGACGCTTTTGCGTTCTCGAAATTGATTGTGTAGGGTCCGGATGGATACGGAACATTAATTTCTCTGCGTGCTTTTTGTTTTTAAAGTTGAACTTACTAAGCGTTTTCGCTTACCTAGTTGTTTCCTATTGTAGGTAAGAACAAGGGCAAGGCAAAGAAGTGAGCGCTGGAGACTACATTGTGAATGTACATGTGGACCGACCTTTTGGGAAGCCATTTTATTTTTAGAAATGTTGTGTTATTTTCATAAACTAGGCTCACTCTACTCTTTATAAAATATGTTTGTATTAAATGTTAAGTATGGCCATACGACTTTTAATTTTTTTTTTATACGGGTTCTTGAGACATTTTGTTAAATGAAAATATTTATATTTCCACATTATCAAGTCTTAAAAATCCAGGTCGTTACATTTGCCGTACTCAGCTTCCTGCCGTTCCCGGCCTTTGCCATTCCCGGCCTTTGTCGTTCACTCACAAATATGCATCGCATAACAAAATACACAACATATACTAAACTTAGACATTTAGGGCTACGCCCTGCAATTTAGTCAATAGGGCCATGCCTTACAATATAAACAATAGGGCTACACCCCTCAATACAAGCAAGAGGGCCATGCCCTGCTCTATGGTTACAACAGTTTTCTTACATTTTACACAAGCACTAGATTTCAAGAGACGCCCCCCCCCCCCCCCGAGTACGATCCTGTCCCAAAGCCCAAGCGGATACCTAGTCACAAACAATAAATAGCACCCTCATTATAATTTGATTCCATAAACCAATACCAGGACCAATCCCACGCTCTCGGGAACTCCAATTCCACCAAACGGGGTGGTGGAATCGACCCCCGAGCCCTTGGGCCAAATTCTCAAAAACTGAAATTTGTTTGCCTTCCTGAATTTTTCCTAGCATTGTAGCACCCAAGGAGCAGCACTATAGTGCTACTTACAGAACCAGAAGGACCCCTGGCGCTATAGCACCCAAAGAGCAGCGCTGTAGACCTCCCTACAAAACCCAGAAACAAACACTGGTTTTTCCACCATTTCTTCGAGCCCGAGGATACCCAAATCATTCCCCAAGTGTACCCAAGTCCCAATAGGACCCAAAACTCCAAATAAGCAATATAAACAGCACATATGCATCAAAATCAAACCCAACCTCACATCCATTCTCCAAATCACTCAATGACCTAAAATTGCTCACATCTTAAACTAAACCATAAACTTCTCAAAAGAATAAAGGAATCCTTACCTTTAGAGATGAATTCAACCCTAGGCTGCCTCCAATGCCACTCCAAACTTCAATCCTCAAATTCCCAAGCTAGTGTTCCTCAAACTTCATCCCAAAAATCCAGTTTTCCAACATTAAACTCAGAACTCACAAGAACAAGTGAAACCCTAAAACCAGAAAATGAAATTCTTACCTTCTTCCCAAATTCAAAATTCCTAGGTGTGGATGGTTGCAAAATTTCTTCCTCAAATTGATTTCACTCTTAAATTCCTTCAAAACCCAGCTCTCATGACATGTGCTCTTCTTCTCTCTTCTTCAAAGTTGAACCAAATGACCCAAGGAAATTATAGAGGAGCCTAACACGTGAGAGTTTTTTTCTTTATCTATGGGTTTCTAATTTTAACACCAAAAGAACATTCTACCCCTCCTCAAACTAATCCATACACTAAACCTCCAGGGTAGCAAGGTCATTTCACCATTCTAACAGAAATCCCACTTTTCCCTTCTTATTTCACTAACACCACTAACAATAAGGTGAATAATGGTTACCAACCTCTACTAAATATCAATTACCACACTCGTGACTTTCCGCTAATACCGCGGGACAGGATCTCCTCATGCCGAAAACACCGCACGAAGCTCAAAATCATACCCTCAATGGGTTCAAATTACAAATATGCCCCTAATAGCCAAATGGGGCCCACATGCATATTTAATTAACCTAAACAGGCATTTCTAATCACATAATCATTAAATTCACACATTAACGTAATTAAATCAATTACTGCCCTCCATACACACTAATCAATGTGCTAAGCCTTATTAGAAAATTTGGGACGCAACAACAACAATCAAGTAACACATAGGAAATAAGGAAACAACACGGGGAAGTATGGATAAACACTATTTTTATTAATATATGGCCTCGATAGGGAAAGGGAGTTCACATATTCAGCCCCTATCTGCTGGTGGCCATGGTGCTTCCGTAAGTCACCAGGTCACCCCCCAAGCATTTTAAGGATACAAGGTCTTCCCAGTAACATATATGATTTATTGCAGTGTCCCAGAATATTTACTTAGCTAGATCGATAGTAGTGGTAGTTAGTATTAGTTTGTATTATGTTAGATTCCGTGGATTTTGGTTCAAGCCGGGACTTAGTTGGACACTCATAACAACAATTATGGATTTTATAAGTTTAACCTATAGTTTAAGAATATTAATTATAACATAAGGTTTGATTAATATTGCTTGTCCTAAAAATATATTTATTATAACCTAAGGTTTAGATAGAACCATTAAGAGCATGACACTTGTCATAATCATGCTTATTAAGGATTTAAGTATTTTTAATGAATAGTTTAATTAAAAAAAGAATCTAGAAGCTCTAGAACCTTCCAGAAACGGTTAGGATCACGTTTAGACTTAGTCAAAGCTGTTTTATCAATTCAAAATATGTTGTAAAAGTACAAATACGTGTTTGATATATCAGCGTATGCTGATATATCGCAGATATAGGGGCCGATATATCGCCTACGAAGGATACGGAAAACACGTCGACTTGGCACAAACGTTCGAACGGGGCTCGGGAAAATGGACCAGCCGATATATCATCTAAGGTAGGCAATATATAGCCCCCGGTGCTGCATTTTTGAATCTTGAGGATTTTTAATTTTAAAAACAGCCTTAACCACTTGGACCTGCCTTTGAACGATTTTGACCGGGTACTGGGAGTCTGTTGAAAGAAAATTCAAATCTTTTTCATTTTAAATTTATTTATCTATTAAAATTAAAAGGGGTTAGTTTCACTCTTTGAACTCTATAAATAGGACCTAGTACTCAGCCATTTTCTTCATCTTCAAGTAGTCTTCAGAGCCTCCAAGTTACTAGTGTTACTATAGAGAGAAACTCTTGGGTTTTTGGGTTAAAAGCTTTATCATTCTAAGATTTTCTAAACACATGGGAAGTGAGATATAGTGTGATTTCGGTATCGAGGTTTAGATCAATTTATAAGATCATTCAAGGTATCTTTATCCTTAAGTTCAGTTGTTTATGGTTCTTTAGTTTTCTTTATTTTCTTTTCAGATCCTAACACTTGTTTATGATTCTTGGTTAGGTGTTTGAGTTTCTTGAAACATAAGGTTCTTTTCGGTAAGTTTCCACTTGGATGGTTTAGTTTTCTTTTCATATTCATTCTTTAGAAATACTCATGATTTTGCTATTGGTTTTTAGGAGTGTTCCAATCTCGTTCTTGTTCTCAAATATCCCAGTTTTGGTAAGGAAAATATGATAGATTATATGTGTTTATGCTATAATATGTTTATGCTATGATATGTTTTATGTATATGTTTTGTAGTCCCTGGGCATATGACTTGCTTAGATAGCGAGCCCCAAGAATATGTTTTATAGTCGCTTGGGCATATGACTTGCTTAGATAGCAAGCCCCAAGAATTTTTATCATTTTCATGGTTTAGAGTTATGATTTACCCTACCTTGATTAGTAGACAGAGGACCTAGATGGGTTATCATATACTACCATGTGATCTAACCTACCTCGATTAGTAGACAGAGGACCTAGATGGTTTATCACATGCCTTGTTAATGAGTTAATGACCATTAATATTGTAGTCCTATATGATATATGTTTTTATAGTCATATGTTTTATAGTATATGTATATGTATATGATATCGTCTTATGTTTATGATTTATGTTATATGTTGTTAGTAGATTTTCCTTGACGGGCATTAGGTTCATTCTTTAATTTTTTTTAGCTTGATGCAGGAAAATGAATATGGAAGGCGGAAGGATTCATGACAGCTTGGCTTGTGTGTTAAGGATGAATGGAATGAATGGGCTATGTGTCGATCGAGGATGACGTTATCTTTAAGTCTTTTAAATTATGTTTTGCTGTAATTCCGCATTTAGATTTTAAACAATTGATTTAAGTTATGTTTTTATGTTTTATAAACAATGAGATCCCATACCATATCATAGTTTATTTTATATTTTTTTTAATTTATTTTGTATTGGTACAATATTTTGGGTTTTAAATAAGGTTATGTTATTTCTTATGTATGTTTCCCACAAATAGTAGTTATGTTTAGTAGTTTTCATGGTCCAAGGTCTTAAGAATAGTTGGGTCATTACATTTCTCCTTGGGAGACATATGCATAATTACAATTTCGCCACTACCCTACCCCATGATGTTGCTTGGTGCAAGTCTAGACTAATGATCAAACACCATGTCATGCTCACTTACAAAATTGCCCCATGGTGTACGAAAGGGGCAGCATGCCACACCTGAGGTTTGAGGCATGATAGAGATTGGTTGTTCTTGCACTTTTTTCTCTCAGTTTTTTTTTCATGTTTTTCTGGGTTGTGTTTATGAGTTTTGCTCATATTTTGTTGGGTTTTGCTTATACTTTTGCTGCGTTTTTGTTCATGTGGAAATTTGTGTATGAAATTGAGTATGAAGAAAAGAAATGGTTTGATTTCTAATACGGGTTTGGATCTTAATTTGTGATGAAAGTAAAATTTTTTGTTTTCAAATTTATGTTCAACAAGAATGAATTGAAGAACAAAAGTCCAATTTATTTTTATTTTATTTTGTTTTTATTTTTGGGTATGAATTGGGTTTGAAGAATGAACTCAAAACGCTTGGTTTGATTTTAGTTTTTGTTTTTTGATTTTTTAGTTAGATTTTGATTGATATAGTTAATGTGACATATTAATTATTAAATTTAGGTTTAAATTTTAATTTTTGTTTACGATATTTATTTTAAAGTTTTAATTTATTAAAATATGATTTTTTTAAATTTTATATTAATTTGTTATTATTTCCTATTAATTAATTTATCAAAGTATGGACATTTTGGTCACATTGAATAAATATTTAAGCAAAGTCGAGTTCACGGTATTATTTTGATCTATTTTACAAAACTCGAGATTTGAAATGTCATTTAATAAAACATTGGGGCCAATCGAGTATTCGGGCAAAACACATGGGCCAAATTAATATTTTTCCTATAAAAAATGTATAATTCCTATTTATTCATTTCATTAGTGAAATTTTTTAGAAACATTTTAATTTAAATTATATAAATTATTAAGAGAAATACTAAAGAGTATCCTAGGGTGTCTAACATTCTAAAACATGACATATTGTTATTGTTGATATCTAATATTGGGAAGGGCACTATCATATAGACATGACATTTATTACCCTACTATAAAGTAATCATATATACCCTACAAAGGTAGAATACTCGCGAACAGCAAAGAGATTAATGAGATAAATTACTTTCTCTAATAATTTTGAAATTACACTCAATAATGTGACTTTAAGTTTTAACCACCCACATTGAATGATTGAAATGTACAGACATTGTAGATTTTTTCTTTAGCATATAAATTTTGTATTGCCATAAATATTAAGTGATCACAAAAATTCATATGAGATATTTTCGAGTGACGATATAAGATACACAAAAGTTATGAACACGTATAATTAATTTCAATAATATAATTTAAAGTGATTTTTCAATATGAGAATATCAGTGAGTAAAGTTAGTTAAATATGGCACCTTTTTATAACATGATAATGATATATAAACTAATATATATTATGATTTTTTTTATTATTAATCACGAGAATATATATATATATCTCCTACACAATAAATTTTATTTGAAGAGCAACATTTTCGACATGGTTGACATTTAATATATGTACTAGATACAAGAAACGTGCAATATGTACGTTTGCTTAGTTTTATTTATAGAATTTATTAATTATTTTTATTAAATTTATATTAATGTTATATAAATTTTGAAATAAATATCGTATTTTAATTAAATAATTTATTTATTTTGTTTAAGTTTATGTTTGTTCTAGTTTATGAATTTGGGAGTGACAACAAGAGATTATATATTATATGTTTAATGTGATATTAAATATTATACGCGGATTTTAAATTTAAGTTTCTTTCAAGTTTAAAAAAATAATAATTTGTTGCTAATTTACAGTAGATTATATTATATGTTTAATATAATATTATTCTAATAAGTGAGTTTAAGTTTAATTAAATATTTATTTAAGTTATAAAACATATGGTTTTATTATTTTTAAATAATTATCATTGTAAAACATCTCAAAAATATCATATTTTAATTTGTTTAATTATTTACTATTTAAAAATAATTATCATTGTAAAATATCTTAAAAATATCTTATTTTTAATTTGTTTAATTATTAATTATTTTTAAATAATTATCATTGCAAAATATCTCAAAAATATCTTATTTTAAGTTTTTAATTATTTATTTATTTTATTTAAGTTTAAGTGTTTAGAAACTACTTTTAAATATAAGAATATTCTGTTAAATATAAGAATATTCCGTTAAAGTTAACCTTAAAAAAATAAAAAACCGTTAAAACCAAGAATTTTCGTTATCTACACACTTATTATATAGATAGATATACTAGATGTAAGTATATATACAATGCACATTTACTTAGTTTTATTTAAAAAAAATTATTAAATATATCTATTAAGTTGCTATGATTGTCATATAAATTTTAAATAAATAAACAAATTTTATATATTATTGTGAAAATTTGATAACACAATTATATGCATCATTCAAGTAATAAATTACACAAGCACGAGTATCCACCCATGAAAACAGAAGTACCAATTACCAACACTTAATTCATAATCTCTATTTGGTTAACGAAAAGTTGACTGTAACGCCCTACTAATCAGGGACTATTACATCGTGTGTTTAATATAGTGCTTAAAGGCACGCTTTTGTTAAAAATGGGCATTTTCATAATTTTGACCAATTGAGGTACTGCAATTATATGTGCTATATGTTTGAAACCACATTATTATGTTGATATATTTGAGATATTCAGCACGACTCGGTCCTTTGGAGCAAGTTAGCGGAAAAATCATAACAGGGATTAATACCTGGCTCGTGATTAGCCTAGGAGTATTTTGGTAATTTGGTGAATTACGAGAATTATTAGAGTATGAGTTATATTCAGAGAAAATCTTGGTAATCTGAGGCTTAGTGGGAAGTGGTGTCGAATGACCAAAATGCCATTGAAAGTTGCTTAAGGTTTTGTCAAGGAGGGGGCAAAAGGGTCTTTAGCCAAGCAGTTAGACAATACATCTAACTCTGAAGCATTTCCTTCACTCTCACGTATAGCTCTCTCTTTCTCTCCCTCAAAGTTGTTTTCTTAGTCTTTTGAAGACTTTGCCTTGGAGGATCAAGTTTGGAGGTTATTCAAGAGGAGATTAGCTTGTTGTTGCGGATTAGGAGCTATCAAGCTAAGGAATCAAACTCGGGAATTCAAATTCTAGGAGGTAAATCTAAACTCTTGAAGCTTTTGAGTTTTTTTAGTGTTTTTGGGAAAATCCATAGACTTTGAGTTTGGGTGTGTTTTAGAGGTTTTTGGTTGTTGTTTAGGTATCTAAGTTGTTAGAAACATTTTGGTGGTCGAAAATGGTTGAATTGTTGTTCTGGGTATGGTTTGAATTGGTTTGCGATTTCTGAAATTGCAGAAAAATTCTGGGTTTCGGGGTGGCACTGCGGTGCTTGGTAGGAGCGATGCGGCCAGCTTGAAGGTCCTCAAGGGTGAGGTTTCCTCAGAATATTTTGGCATCGTGACCCTTAATGGGAAGCACCACGGCGCAAAATGAGAAAATATTTTGGGTCGCCTCTCTGCCAAGTGGGGTGCCGCGACCCTTAATGGTGCCCGCCGCAGCCCAAAATGCCTAGAAAATTAGGTTGGCCTATTAGCCTAGTGTGGTTCCATGGCACAGTTGGGAGGCGACGCGACACTTAATGGGATTCTTTTAAGTATATGGCTTTGGGAGCCAAATCAGAGGGCTCAGGAGCGATTCCACTACCCGGTTTAGTGGAATTCGAGGTCTCGAGGGTTAGCGCTTGGTCTTGAAGTCGTCCATCGATTTAGTTCTTAATGAATATTCCTTATTATGTTATAATTAGAGTATATCGCAAGGCTTGGGAGAAAAAGGTCGCACTCAGAGTTGCTATATCAACTTGCTCAGACACATGAGGTAAGAAAACTATGTTGAGATTAGGGTTGAGGCCTGGTTATTGAACGTGGTTATAACCACGTTTGGAATGTTTGTTTAAAAATGAACAAATGTATTATGTATAGTTGTGTTATGTGTGAAATACATATCTGTTGGTATCCAGTTGGATAGCTCGGCTTGAAAGAAATGAGTGTGGTACGCGCTTGTGTGGCTCTACGGTCGTGTAGATGGATTGAATGTTTGCTTGAGTGCTGGTTATAACTGCTAAGCAAGCTATTACTGAATTATAACTTGTTAATTAATTAATACAATTAATGATTTATAACTTGTTGACTATCTCTTCTAATGTGTTTGAGTTTTGTTTGTGTAGTGTCCCAGAATATTTACTTAGCTAGCTAGACAATAGTATTAGTTAGTAATAGTTTGTAGTATGTTAGATTTCGTGGATTTTTGTTCAAGCGGGGACTTAGTTGGAAACGCATAGCAACAATTATGGATTTTATAAGTTTAACCTATAGTTTAAAAATATTAATTATAACATAAGGTTTGATTAGTATAGCTGATTATAGAGATGTCATTTATTATAACCTAAAGTTTAGATAGAACTAATAAGATGGTGACACTTGTCATATGCATGTTTATTAAGGATTTAAGTATTTTGATGAATAGTTTAATTAAAAGAAAGATCTAGAAGGTCTAGAACCTTCCAGCAGCTGTTAGGATCGTATTATGACTCAGTCAAAGCTGTTTTCTCAATTCAAAATATGCTAAAAAAGTGCAAATAAGTGTTTGATATATCAATGTATGTCGATATATCGCAGCTATAGGGGCCGATATATCCCCTTCGGAAGATACGGAAAACACGTCGAATTCACACGAACGAACGAATGGAGCTTGGGAAAGTGGTCTAGGGGATATATCGCCCAGGGTAGGCGATATATCACCCTTGGTGCTGCATTTTTCAATCATGAGGATTTTTAAATTTACAACAGCCCTAACCACTTAGACCTCCTTTGAACGATTTTGACCGAGTTCTGGGCATCTGTTGAATAAATATTCAAAGCTTTTCATTTTAAATTCATTTATTTATTCAAATTAAAAGGGGTTAGTTTCACTCCTTGAACTCTATAAATAGGACCTAGTACTCAGCCATTTTCTTCATTTTTCAAGCCATCTTCAGAGCCTCCAAGTTGCTAGTGTTACTATAGAGAGAAACACTTGTGTTTTTGGGTTAAAAGCTTTATCATTGTAAGCTTTTCTAAACACTTGGGAAACGAGATATAGTGAGATTTCAGTATCGAGGTTTAGATCAATTCATAAGATCATTCAAGATATTCTTATCCTTAAGTTCAGTTCTTTAGTTTTCTTTATTTTCTTTCTGTTCAGATCCTAACTCTTGCTTATGATTCTTGGTTAGGTGTTTAAGTTTCTTGAAAACTTAAGGTTCTTCTCGGTAAGTTTCTTCTTTGATGGTTTAGTTTTCTTTTCATCTCTTTTCTTTAGAAACTCACCATTCTTACTGTTGGTTTTTAGGAGTGTTCTAATCCCGTTCTTGTTCTCAAATATCCCAGTTTTTTGTAAGAAAAATATGATAGATTTTATGTGTTTATATGTTTATGTTATGATATGTTTTATGCTATGATATATATTTAAATATGTCTTGTAGTCATTTGGGACTTATAGATGCTTAGATAGCAAACCCCAAACTATTTTTATGTCGCATGGGGCTTATAGTTGCTTAGATAAGAAACCCCAAGAATTTTTATCATTTTGATGGTTTAGAGTTATGATTTACCCTACCTCAATTAGTAGACAGAGGACCTAGATGGGTTATTGTGGATGCCAAAAATCCACCAAGAAAAATATCCCCAGTAAATGGTTAAAATACGCACTTAGTCACATTATTAGGCTCAGACCTGTAAGTCTTGTGAAACCGGGAGATTATCCCAAGGGAAGCATCACCTTGTGGGCTGTGAAGTATGGCCTTGCTAGGCTAGGAGGCCAAGCTACGGGTCACAAGGAGCCAGGCGCATCAAGGGCCTTGCGCCATGCACCCCCCGACCACGCACAAGGGTCTCACTATGCAAGGCTCCCCCGCATGCGAGGCTACCCTTCCCCTGCATGCGCCTGCCAAGGCCACAAGGGTCTCACTATGCAAGGCTGCCCTTCCCCCGCATGCGAGGCTACCCTTCCCCCGCATGCGCCTGCCAAGGCCACAAGGGTCTCACTATGCGAGGCTGCCCTTCCCCCGCATGCGAGGCTACCCTTCCCCCGCATGTGCCTGCCAAGGCCACAAGGGTCCCACTATGCGAGGCTGCCCTTCCCCCGCATGCGAGGCTACCCTTCCCCCGCATGCGCCTGCCAAGTCCACAAAGGTCTCACTCTGCGAGGCTGCCCTTCCCCTGCATGCGAGGCTACCCTTCCCCCGCATGCGCCTGCCAAGGCCACAAGGGTCCCTCTATGCGAGGCTGCCCTTCCCCCGCATGTGAGGCTACCCTTCCCCCGCATGCGCCTGCCAAGGCCACAAGGGTCTCACTATGCGAGGCTACCCTTCCCCCGCATGCGCCTGCCAAGGCCACAAGGGTCCCACTATGCGAGGCTGCCCTTCCCCCGCATGCGAGGCTACCCTTCCCCCGCATGCGCCTGCCAAGGCCACAAGGGTCTCACTATGCGAGGCTGCCCTTCCCCCGCATGCGAGGCTACCCTTCCCCCGCATGCGCCTGCCAAGGCCACAAGGGTCTCACTATGCGAGGCTGCCCTTCCCCCGCATGCGAGGCTACCCTTCCCCTGCATGCGCCTGCCAAGGCCACAAGGGTCTTACTATGCGAGGCTGCCCTCACCCGCGCGCCTCGCGACCCAGATGCGCGCCAATGCCTTGCACAGCAAGACACACCTCACCACGCTCCTGTGCGTCTCGCGAGGTATGACCACACTAAGGAGCCTCGTACCACCATCGTCTTGTGGCCCTCATGCAACCCCATCACGCCTTGTGAGACCCATGTCCGAGCCTCGTGAATGCTCGGGTCATACATGGGTACTCACTTAGGCACCAAGGGTCTTGCCTTGTGAGACCAATCCCCATGCCTTGTGAATGCCCAAGTCATGCCTGGATACTCTCTTAGGCACCAAGGGTCTTGCCTTGTGAGACCCATCCCCAAGCCTCGTACATGCCTATTTCCAGGCCTCCTGCCTAGAGGTAAGGACGGGATAAAAGAAGTATGGATCGACACTTACTAAAATATAAAGAAACCTAGAGAAGATATTTAGGTAAAGGGGACCACTAGGGATGAGATAAATGTACAAGCACGGGATATACAACCCTGAAAAAGGGCAAAGGCATGACTCTGACATCTGTGTCCTACAAGTAGTGGAGATACAGATTTGTACAGAGAGTGGAAGCACTACATGCATACCTCTGACTATGTACCAGGCCGACACCATAACCTTCTGCTCCACCACGACCTGTGCCATTACCCTGACAATGTACCTCTGTACAATCTTGTCCCCTGGGACCACAATGTATGGGGAGCCATTAGAACTCCAGTATAAATAGGTCATCACCCCTCTAGAAAAGGGGTTGGAAAATTGTGTGTATGCTAAGGCTGTTAAGTAATATACAATTTCGACTCCATTGCAGTTCTACACATTTACTCTTTCAAGTTTTCTCCATCTTCTTCTGAGATACCTTTGGCAATATAGTCCTAGTTTTCTAACCTTATATCGTTGACGAGATTTCACCGTCAACAGTTTGGCGCCGTCTGTGGGAAGAACAAGCATCAAGCCGGTGTTCTTCCATCACTTCCAACAAAGAAAGATGCTAAGATGTTCAAAACTTCTGCGGAAAATACAAGAGGTTGAGGTTCGCCGAGACGAAGTAGAGCGGAGGGCTTCCAAGAAAGACCCCCCTCCGCCCGAGCATGGAGGTGGACCGGAAGAACCTCCTCCCCCAGGGGAGGAGAGGGAAGCATCGTCCCCAGCTATCCAGCCCGACGGAGGTCATTCAGAGCCACTAGTATATCCACTTAACCTGCCCCAGTTGACACCACGCTCAGGCCACCAGGACCCCGGTCCCTCGACGCACTAGCCAGGCAAGGGTCCGGGGGTACGCTCGGTAAGTTCCAGCTCAAGGACGCGCTTCTACAAGGATGAGATTTACGAGTTGCATAAAAAGACTCGAAGGCTGGAAACCACGATAGAGAATATGCAGGAGGTTTTAAATGACCTACTGCAAGGGAAGTCAAGCATACCCCTCCCCAAGCGTAAAGGGAAGGAGCATGAAAAAGGGGAAAGCACTGTCCCCGTAGACGATGGGGGAACCCAACTTTCCACCAGTAAAACCCCCCAGACGAAGTACCAGGGAGGACCTAGGCCAACTAAATGTCCCCAGGAGCAATGGCGGAGGGGGGGTGATGGTCGTAAGAACGAGGCCGAAGTCCCCTCAAAAGAGGCACCCCCTGGCCTAAGAAAAAAGCTCCATGGGGAGAGGTCAGAAGTAAGAGACGTACCCCCTGCGGTTCCCCTGAGGGACACAACCAAGGCAAGGGATCATCCCGAGAACCCGCAAAACTCCTTATGCAAAAAGAGGAGAGGACTAGACACCAAAATGCGAAGCCCTCGAGGCAAGATCACCACTGCACTTGGGGGGCACATGGATGATGAAGAATTCGACTGTGATTCACCCTTCACAAGGGAGATTCAGGCTGAGCAAATGCCCACTGGCTTCAGAGAGCCTCGCATGACTCCGTACGAGGGTACTACAGACCCAAAATATCACTTAGACTCCTTCAATAACTTGATGAGGTTAAGAGGGGTCAACAACAGGGCAAAGTGTCATTGCTTCGTCGTTACACTTATAGGAGCGGCGTACAAGTGGTTCAGGAGGTTAAGGCCAAGAATAATCGAGTCATGGCAACAATTCTCTAATGAATTTCTTCAGCAACACCATGCAGCGTGTGATTACATCATGCCAACTACCAGCCTCGCTAACATAAAACAAGGCGAGAATGAAAGTCTGAAGGACTACATCCATAGGTTTAGTATAGAAGCAACAAAGGTGGGAGGTTTAACCAAAGCGGAGCACAAGATGGCTATTACAGCCGGAGTTTTTCTAGGAAGCAAGTTATGGGGTAACATGCTCAAAAGAGAAGTTACGAATTTGGATGACTTCTTCGAGAGAGCACAGAAATACATACGTGTGGAAGAGGGCCATAAGAACTTCTATGTGGAAGAAAGCGAACCTTCCTCCAGTTGCCCTACTACCAGTACGTCTGAAGATTCCATATAGAAGAGGGGGTCATGCTAGAGGGGTCGCTGACCAAGTTTGAGATTGAACAAAGACCATCTAGCCATGAAAGTCCCGACCCGAGCGGAGAACACCTCAAAAGCAGACGCGTGAGAAAAGGGTCTCAAAAGTAGACGCTTGAGAAAAGGGTCTCGAAAGTAGACGCTAGTAAAAAGGGTCTCAAAGTAGACGCTTCCAAAAAGGGTCTCAAAGAAGACGCTTGCAAAAAGGGTCTCAAAGAAGACGTTTGCAAAAATAGTACTATGCCTAATGACGAGAAGGACGCTTCTCGCTAGATATAATAAGCGCGCGCAAAAATAGATAAAAGGATAGCTATAACCCAAAGGGTCAACATATCCTTATAGATACAACCAAGGTGCACCAAAGAGAGACCTATCGAACCCCCATTCGCATGGGCTCCAAAGGACCTCGAGCATAAAAAAAAAGAACAAAAAAATAAAAACGATAAAAAATAAAAAGGAAGAGAAGAGTCTACAAGAACGCCTAAAGGCCTCCCTATAGACTGGGGGGCAAGTGTGGATGCCAAAAATCCACCATGAAAAAAATCCCCAGTAAATGGTTAAAATACGCACTTAGTCACATTATCAGGCTCAGACCTGTAAGTCTTGTGAAACCGGAAGATTATCCCAAGGGAAGCATCGCCTTGTGGGCAGTGAAGTATGGCCTTGCTAGGCTAGGAGGCCAAGCTACGGGTCACAAGGGGCCAGGCGCATCAAGGGCCTCGCGCCAGGCACCCCCCGACCACGCACAAGGGTCTCACTATGCGAGGCTGCCCTTCCCCCGCATGCGAGGCTACCCTTCCCCCGCATGCGCCTACCAAGGCCACAAGGGTCTCACTATGCGAGGCTGCCCTTCTCCCGCATGTGAGGCTACCCTTCCCCCGCATGGGGCCTGCCAAGGCCACAAGGGTCTCACTATGCGAGGCTGCCCTTCCCCCGCATGCGAGGCTGCCCTTCCCCCGCATGCGAGGCTACCCTTCCCCCGCATGCGCCTGCCAAGGCCACAAAGGTCTCACTATGCGAGACTGCCCTTCCCCCGCATGCGAGGCTACCCTTCCCCCGCATGGGCCTGCCAAGGCCAGAAGGGTCCCACTATGCAAGGCTGCCCTTCCCCCGCATGCGAGGCTACCCTTCCCCCGCATGCGCCTGCCAAGGCCACAAGGGTCTCACTATGCGAGGCTGCCCTTCTCCCGCATGTGAGGCTACCCTTCCCCCGCATGCGCCTGCCAAGGCCACAAGGCTCTCACTATGCGAGGCTGCCCTTCCCCCGCATGCGAGGCTACCCTTCCCCCGCATGCGCCTGCCAAGGCCACAAGGGTCTCACTATGCGAGGCAGCCCTTCCCCCGCATGCGAGGCTACCCTTCCCCCGCATGGGCCTGCCAAGGCCACAAGGGTCCCACTATGCAAGGCTGCCCTTCCCCCGCATGCGAGGCTACCCTTCCCCCGCATGCGCCTGCCAAGGCCACAAGGGTCTCACTATGCGAAGCTGCCCTTCCCCCGCATGCGAGGCTACCCTTCCCCCGCATGTGCCTGCCAAGGCCACAAGGGTCCCATTATGCGAGGCTGCCCTTCCCCCGCATGCGCCTTCCAAGGCCACAAGGGTCTCACTATGCGAGGCTACTCTTCCCCCGCATGTGCCTGCCAAGGCCACAAGGGTCCCACTATGCGAGGCTGCCCTTCCCCCGCATGCGAGGCTACCCTTCCCCCGCATGCACCTGCCAAGGCCACAAGGGTCTCACTATGCGAGGCTGCCCTTCCCCCACATGCGAGGCTACCCTTCCCCTGCATGCGCCTGCCAAGGCCACAAGGGTCTCACTATGCGAGGCTGCCCTTACCCGCGCGCCTCGCGACCCAGATGCGCGCCAATGCCTCGCACAGCAAGACACACCTCACCACGCTCCTGTGCGTCTCGCGAGGTATGAACACACTAAGGAGCCTCGTACCACCATCGTATTGTTGCCCTCATGCAACCCCATCATGCCTTGTGAGACCCATGTCCGAGCCTCGTGAATGCTCGGGTCATATATGGGTACTCACTTAGGCACCAAGGGTCTTGCCTTGTGAGACCAATCCCCATGCCTCGTGAATGCCCAAGTCATGCCTGGATACTCGCTTAGGCACCAAGGGTCTTGTCTTGTGAGACCCATCCCCAAGCCTCGTACATGCCTATTTCCAGGCCTCCTACCTGGAGGTAAGGACGGGATAAAAGAAGTATGGATCGACACTTACTAAAATATAAAGAAACCTAGAGAAGATATTTTGGTAAAGGGGATTACTAGGGATGAGATAAATGTACAAGCACGGGATGTACAACCCTGAAAAAGGGCAAAGGCATGACTCTCACATCTGTGTCCTACAAGTAGTGGAGGTACGGATTTGTACAGAGAGTGGAAGCACTACATGCATACCTCTGACTATGTACCAGGCCGACACCATAACCTTCTGCTCCACCACGACCTGTGCCATACCCTGACAATGTACCTCTGTACAATCTTGTCCCCTGGGACCACAATGTATGGGGAGCCATTAGAGCTCCAGTATAAATAGGTCATCACCCCTCTAGAAAAGGGGTTGGAAAATTGATTGTATGCTAAGGCTGTTAAGTAATATACAATTTCGACTCCATTGCAGTTCTACACATTTACTCTTTCAAGTTTTCTCCATCTTCTTCTGAGATACCTTTGGCAATATAGTCTTAGTTTTCTAACCTTATATCGTTGACGAGATTTCACCGTCAACAGTTATCATATACTACCAAGTGATCTAACCTACCTCGATTAGTAGACAGAGGACCTAGATGGTTTATCACATGCCATGTTAATGAGTTAATGACCATTAATATTGTAGTCCTATATGATATACGTTTTTATAGTCATATGTTTTATAGTATATGTTTATGACAAAAGTCTTATGTTTATGATTTATGACTTATGTGTTAGTAGATTTTCCTTGTTGGGCATTAGGCTCATTCCTTTATTTTTAGCTTGATGCAGGAAAATGATTATGGGAGGCGGAAAGATTCATGGTAGCTTGGCTTGTGTGTTGAGGATGAATGGACTGTGTGAACGATCGAGGATGACGTTATTTTTGAAGTTTTTTTAATTATGTTTCTTTTGTGATTCTGCACTCAGTTTTTCAAACAATTAAAGTTATGGTTTATGTTTTTATGTATTAAACAATGGGTACCCATACCATATTTTATATTTCATATGTTACTTTCTATTTTGCACAATATTTATTTTGAGGTTTTAAATAAATTTATGTTATTCCTTGTGTATGTTTTCCAAAAATAGTAGGTATGTGTAGTAGTTTTAATGATCTAAGGTCTTAGAAATAGTTGGGTCATTACTATTGGCATCACAGCAACGGTTCATATGCATGAAGTTCTCCTTGATACACACGCACAAGCTCCGAATCTAACCGACAATGTAAGTGTTTATGTTTATTATGCTTATGTTTATGTTTATAGCTAACGTTTTAGCCCTTATGTTTTCAGTTAAGAATGTATGGAGCCTTGACCTATGAGGATATCTGAGCCATTAAGGCATTGAAAAGGATTAGAGAGCCAAGGAATACAATAGGAGTGTTAGAAAGAATCACTCATAGATTAATCTTATTCCACAAGGAGATAGTTCATCTTCAGACTACTAAGCAAATTATGATAAGAACTACGGAGCAATATGTCTTAGTAAATAGGTTTTTTAAAGATTTTCCTTCTGTAATTTCAACTTTAGAAGAAATACGAGAGACTATAGATGATGAAGATGATTTACTAGAAGCCATGAGATATTATTTTCTCATACTTAGGTTCACCTCTAAATTGGAATTTCAATTTACTAATGAGAAAAAGCAAAGAATCTTGATGAATCTTCCTCGAGGAAATTTTGAGGCTCAGGATAATGATGATTATGAGGAGATAGATGATGATATGTTAGATGAAGGGTTAGATGTAGAAGATCCTGATTTTTATATTCACCCTAGTTATGTTAGTTAATTTCTTTATTTATTTATTATCTTTGAATTTATGATTGTATTTAGTGAAAACCTTTTTCCAAATGAATATTATTGTTATTTTTATAATATGTGTGAGTTTGATTTTTTTACAATCATAATAAATAATAAATTTAATAAATAATGACCAAGTTCGGTGAGGGTGGATACAAATCAATGGACCGGGATCTATATTGAGAGTTAGGGGGCCATAATAGTGGGAACGATTTTACTGATCCCAGCCCTCCCTCAATATGGTTAACTTTGGAACAACGACGAGTTTTGGGCTTGAGAATTAAGTCATATAGGATGATTAGAAATAGACTTAGAAAATAATAAAGATGACTTATTAATATAACTATAGAAACACACCCTAATTATAAAGAAGGCTCATTGACTTTTGCTGCCCTGACAGCAACATTGTAATATTTCTGACTGAACAAGTCTCTGAAACCTTCCCAACTTAAAATAGTAATATCCCTGGTCTGCGATGCCACTTCCCACCAGATGCGGGCATCCTCCCTCAACATATAAGTGGTATAGGCCGCTCTATCATGCCCCTCTATTCTCATGAAATCCAGAATTGTAGTAATCATAGTTAACCATTACTTGGCTTTCAATGGATCCGGTCCACCCTCAAAGATTGGGGGTTGCTGCTTCCAGAACCGGTCATATAACGGATCCCATCTGTTTCCAACCTCCCCTGACTGCACAACTGGTACCACTGCAGGTGGTACAATAGGGGCAGCACTCCCTGATGGAGCCTGTTGTCGCAGAATACGGATCTGTTCATCCTGCTCTATAATCGAGCCTGCATATCTGCCATTAACTGCTGCCAGTTCTCAGGGACTGGCGGAGGAATCTGGCCCTGGTCATCACCCCCGGTCCTGGACCTAGTGCAGGCTAGTCGTGTAGATTTTCTTGGACTCATAATGTAATGCCCCGAATTCTCCGATGTGTTTAACGGCGTGAATAGTAGGCCGGGAGGGCCATACTTGCTTAATTATGTTATTAATTGATAAAATGCATGTATATGTTGATTATATTATAATATGATGTGAAATGCATGCATGTGAGTCCATATTTTTAATTACAGGGGTGTGATGGTAATTTGGCCCGTTGAGGGTAAATTGTTTACTTGGATGCATGTTGGTGATATATTTTGAGACCACATTATAAAGTGGGTTTGTTCGAGCCATTCGACATGAGACGATCATGGAATGTTAATTATCGGTTTGGTCATAACAGGCTTAAGCTCGGGGCTCGAGGTGAGTCTCGGGGTGTTTTAAGGATTAGAATGTTACCGGGCATTAAAGGGTAACATGATGTGAATTATTGGTGTTTGAGAATATTAAGATTAGCAGGAATTGGGAAGCGTTAATTATGATTAACGGGATAAGTGGAAAGTACCAATTTTACCCTTGAAATGGTTTTAGAAGCCTTAAATGACCTAGGGGTATTTAGGTCATTTGGTTTGGATATATGTGAAGCTTTAGATGGCTGTAGAAATAGAACAGAAACAGAGCAAGAAATTCCCTTCCCGTACATTCATTTCTCTCTTTTCTCCTTTGGAGTTTTTGAGCTCAAAGTGAGGTTTCAAGCTAGGAAATCAAGGGGCTGAGGTTGTAGACTTGGTTCAGCCATTGGAGGAGGTCTAAGCTCGGATTTGAGGTGAGTTTTAGCCATTGGTTTCTGGTTATACCCTGTTTTAGCTTTGAGTTTTCAGCTTGTAATCATTTGGTGGATAGTTGGAATTAAAGGGAGTTAGGTTGATGTTTTACTTGGGTTTTGATGAGGGTGAGTTGTAGATAAAGTTTAGGGGTTAAATTGGGTGTTAGGTTGGTGTTTTGGGTTGGTTTGAAGGGCTGGTTTCAAGGGAAAACGCAGGGGAGTCGAGCTGGTGCATTGCTGGTTTTTGGATGAATTGCATATTGAGCCGCGGCATGGCATAGGAGAGCCGCGGCCCATGGTGCCTGTCAGGGAAGGCAGCCTCTGTTTGAGGGGCGCGCCGCGGCGCAGCTGTGGAGGGCCATGGCCCTTAGTGTCTTTTTGGCTAGAAAAGTGTTTTCAGCTTGGGGATTTAAGCCTAAGGTCTTGGGGTTGAACCTACTACCCGGATGAGTAGTGTTTGATGTCTCGGAGGCTAGGTTTTGGTTTGGGAACCTTATATTATTCATTTTATTGATGGAATCCCATAATTGGTTATCACCAGGTAACCACTAAAGGATCAAAAGGTTGATCGTTCTCAGAGGTCGTTCTTTTATTCATTCTAGCACGAACCAGAGGTAAGAAAACTGCACCCCAAATGTGACATGCATGGTTATTCATGAGGCATGTTGGTTGAATGAATATGGACATGAATTGATTATGAAATATTTAGCATATGTTGCTCACTTGTGCATGGTACTGACTCATTAGTCAGATTTGGCAAAGGTGCTAGTATCAACTGTGAAGCTGTGACTTATTAGTCAGGTTCGGCAGTGGTACTGGGCACTGGTCACGTTGCACTGACTCATTAGTCAGAACGGCCTTAGCGTGTTAACGCAAGCCAACAAAGATTAGAACTAATCGATTATCTGCATTGAATGACTCAAAGAGCATTAATGCCGGACCGACCTCAAGGTCGATGAACATTATAAGCGCTCAAAGGCTAGTGGCTTAACTGGCAGCCAATCTTCCATTTGATCTAGTGACTCGCTTGTCAGTCACTCAGTATGGTTTACCAGAACCTATTGAAGGCTAGTGGCTTACCTAGCAGCCACTCTTCCACTTGAATTAGTGACCTGCTTGTCAGTCACTCAATATGGTTTATTAGGACCTCAAGTGATATTCACTCATTTATTTAAAAGATTTATGCTCAGTGTGATTATAATGATAATCGTTTGATGATGTTTACATATGATACTGTGTTTTCTTGCTGGGCCTTGGCTCATGGGTGCTATGTGGTGCAGGTAAAGGAAAAGAAAAGCTCACCCAGCCTTGAGTGGAGAGCTTAGGTGGTGATGTGTACATATGCGGCCGCTTGACCACCACGGCCAAGGAGTTCTCAGAGGAACTAGGGGGTTTACCCTATTTTTGCCGCTTAGGTCGGCGGGTTTATAATTTTGGAATAGTAGTGACCTTTTTGACTTATAAATAACTTGCAAATGTTCTTGTGGGCCCATGAACAGTTTTATGTATCAATAAAACATATCCTTTCCTTTTTACTGGTTTTCACCTTAACATGTTAATAACACTTAGATCACGTTTTTAACCAAAGGACTCAGGCAATGAGTCAAATTTCCGGTTCACCTTAACTGTTCTGGGGTAACCAAGGCGTTACAACTTGGTATCAGAGCAATGCCAAGGTTAAGGTTCCTGTAGACTGTCTGGCATGTACACACATCCCTGAAGTCAAGCTTGACTCATGGTTTGGTAACTATTTATGAAGTTATGTGTATAACTGCCTAAATGTGGTGCATATGCATTACTTGTATGCATGAGACACTGTGTTGACCTTGTGCCCCTAAAATATTATGAACTGTTATGTGATACATGCTGAGTGCTGAGTGCTGAGTGCCATAAACATGTATCTGTTTGTGAATATTGAATGACTGTGGAATATGATAATTTTCTGCTTGTTCTTGGATCGTGAGGCGGCAAGAGGTTTAGTTATTACTACCTGACTGGCCGTATTGATCAATGTTTCAGCAAGGTATCAGACAAGAATGAACCCAGAACAAACAGACACCACAGCTGGCCAGAGTGGTCAAGGTCAGAACAATAATAACAGCCAGGGTCAGGAAAATGACCAGTCTCAGATTCCACAGCCAGTTCCTGCAAACTGGCAGCAGTTGTTTAATGACTTGCAGGCTATAGTGTTGAAACAAGGAGAGGAGCTTCGTCTCCTGAGACAGCAACAAGTGTCTGCAGTGGTTAATGTATCAAAGGCACCTTCTGTGTCAGTGCCAGCAGTAGGACAGCTGCCTGAGGTAGGAAACAAATGGGAACCTCTTTATGAAAGGTTCAGAAAGCCACAACCTCCAGTTTTTGAAGGCAGTGCTGATCCTGCCAAGGCTGAGCAATGGATGAGCATGATTACCACTATCCTTGACTTTATGAGGGTAGCTGATAGTGAGAGGGTGGCCTGTGCTACCTATATGTTTCGGGATGATGCCCGGATTTGGTGGGAAGTGATTACCCAGACCAAGAATGTTAATGCCCTGAGCTGGGAGGAGTTTCAGACTTTGTTTAATGAAAAGGATTACAATGATGCCATCAGGGCAGCTAAAGCTGAGGAATTCATCAGGCTAGTTCAGGGAAGCTTATCAGTTACTGAATATGCCTTAAAGTTTGATAGTTTGGCAAAGTTTGCCAAGGAATTAGTGCCCACTGATGGGACCAGGAGAGAGAGATTCCTCCAGGGGCTACAGCCTAGATTAGCCCGAGATGTTCGCATCACCAAGAGTTATTACTTATGTACAGGTGGTGGAGAAGGCACTCACAGCTGAGAGTGCAGAGACCAAGATCTGGCGTGACAGTGCAGCCAAAAGGGATTTCAGGAGGACAGTTCCTCCATTTGTGGGTTCTGGTAGGGGTGTTGGCCCCAGTGATCAGAAGAGGAAGGTTCCTGATACCTTCCCAGTTCCAGGTCCTAATAGGAGGCCCCGTGGTATTACAATGGGTCGTTCTGGGGGCAGTGAAGCCTGGAAGACTCGTCCTGAATGCCCTAGGTGCAAGAGGCGCCATTTGGGAGAGTGTAGGGCAAAGGCCTGCTACTTGTGTGGAGCACTGGGTCATCTTAAGAAAGATTGCCCTCAGATAGGGAAAGAAGAACCCAGAAAGGTGGACAGCTCGTCCCCAGCTCGAGTGTTCACGTTAACACAAGCAGAAGCTGAGGTTTCCCCCTCAGTTGTTACAGGTCAGCTTCTTAGTGCAAGAACCCCTTATCATGTGTTAATTGGTTCTGGTGCTACACATTCCTTTGTTGCTAGTAACATTATTGATAGGTTGTGTAGACCTTGTGACTTCTATGCTGTGGGGTTTGGTACTTTGTTACCCACTGGAGAGTTAGTGGTATCCAGAAGGTGGGTCAAATCCTTGCCAGTGACAGTAGAGGGCAGAGAATTGTCAGTGGACTTGATAGAGTTAGTTATGACTGACTTTGATATGATACTGGGTATGGATTGGTTGGCGAAGTATGGGGCAACTATTGACTGCAGAAGGAAGATGGTCACCTTTGAGCCTGAAGGTGAGGATCCTTTTGTGTTTGTTGGTGCTGTGCATGGACCTCGCATTCCTATGATTTCTATGTTGAGGGCCAGGGATCTATTGCAAAGGGGTTGCATTGGATTCTTACCCAGTGTGGTTGACACCACTCAGGTCATGCCAGTGAGACCAGAGAATACTAGACTTGTTTGTGAGTTTCTGGACGTGTTTCCAGAGGATTTGCCAGGATTGCCACCACATAGGGAAATTGAGTTCGTTATAGAACTGGCACCAGGGACGGAGCCAGTGTCTAGAGCACCATACAGAATGGCCCCAGCTGAGTTGAAGGAATTAAAAGTACAGTTTCAAGAGTTGTTAGACTTGGGTTTTATTAGACCTAGTTTCTCACCCTGGGGTGCGACAGTTCTGTTTGTGAAAAAGAAGGATGGTTCTCTGAGGATGTGTATAGATTACAGAGAACTGAATAAGTTGACAATTAAGAACAGATATCCTTTGCCAAGGATAGATGATCTGTTTGATCAATTGCAGGGTAAGACAGTATTCTCTAAGATCGACCTTCGTTCTGGTTATCACCAGTTGAGGGTCAAGGAGGGAGACATACCGAAGACCGCTTTTCGTACCAGGTGTGGGCATTATGAGTTTCTGGTTATGTCATTTGGATTAACTAATGCCCCTGCTGCTTTTATGGATATGATGAACAGAGTGTTCAAGGATTACTTAGACCAGTTTGTGATCGTCTTCATCGATGATATTCTGGTATATTCTCAGACTGAGTTAGAGCATGAGCAGCATCTGAGGTTTGTTCTACAGAGACTGAGAGAACACAGACTGTTTGCAAAGTTCAAGAAGTGTGAATTTTGGTTGTCTCAGGTATCCTTTCTTGGACACATTGTCAGTAAGGAGGGGATTAAGGTAGATCCAGCAAAGATCGAAGCGGTCAGAGATTGGCCAAGGCCAAAGAATGCTTCTAAGGTTAGAAGTTTCCTTGGATTAGCAGGTTATTACAGGCGGTTTGTGGAAGGATTCTCGAAGATTGCTAGTGCTTTGACTGAGCTGACACGCAAGAGCCAGAAGTTTGTGTGGTCAGATAAGTGTGAGAATAGCTTCCAGGAACTGAAACAGAGGTTGATTACAGCTCCGATTTTGAGTCTTCCGAAAAATCAGGAGAAGTTTATGATTTACTGTGATGCTTCTCATCAGGGTTTGGGCTGTATTTTGATGCAATCAGAGAAGGTTATTGCCTATGCTTCTCGTCAGTTGAAGGAGTATGAAAAGAGATATCCTACTCATGATTTAGAGTTGGCGGCTGTGGTTTTTGCTTTGAAGATATGGAGGCATTATCTCTATGGAGAGAAGTGTGATATCTATACAGACCACAAGAGCCTGAAGTACTTCTTCACCTAGAAAGATTTAAACATGAGACAAAGGCGTTGGCTGGAGTTAGTAAAAGATTATGATTGTGAGATTCTGTATCATCCAGGAAAAGCCAACGTGGTAGCTGATGCTTTGAGCCGGAAGGGTCCGGGACAGATTCATGGTATGAGACTGATAGCTAGAGAGTTAGCAGATGATATGACCAGAGCTGGTATAGAGTTGCTGGTGAGCCAGTTGGCTAACATTACGCTACAGTCTACACTGTTGGAGAGAATCAAAGAGGGTCAGTTGAGTGATCCACAACTGATCAAGATTAGAGAGGATGTCTCAGCTGGAGCATCCAGGGATTATACAGTGTCTGAGGTAGGCTTGTTGAGATACAAGGGGCGGATATTTGTTCCTTTAGACACTGCATTGAGGCGAGAGATTCTGGACGAATCTCATACTACACCTTACTCTTTGCATCCAGGCACCACGAAGATGTACCAGGATGTGAGATCATTGTATTGGTGGCCAGGGATGAAGAGAGATGTAGTAGAGTATATGGCTAAGTGCTTGACATCACAATGGATTTTGTGGTGGGCTTTCCCAGGACTACTGGTCAGCATGATTCCATTTGGGTGATAGTGGATCGCTACACCAAGTCAGCTCACTTTCTGCCAGTGAGGACTACATATACAGTTGATCAGTATGCAGATCTCTATATGAGAGAGATTGTGCGGCTCCATGGTGCACCTAGGTCGATCGTGTAAGATCGGGACCCCACTTTTACTTCCAAGTTCTGGGAGAGTTTCCAGAAAGCCATGGGGACACAGTTGAAGTTCAGTACAGCTTATCATCCTTAGACAGATGGGCAATCTAAGAGGATGATCCAGATTTTGGAGGACATGCTGAGAGCATGTGTGCTAGACTTTGGTGGATCTTGGAGTAAGTATCTGCCTTTGATAGAATTCTCCTATAACAACAGTTACCAATCTACCATTGGAGTAGCACCTTATGAGATGCTGTATGGTAGGAAGTGCAGATCTCCTATTCATTGGGATGAGACAGGAGAAAGGAGATACTTAGGTCCTGATGCAGTTCAGAGGACCAGTGAGGCTATTGAGAAGATTGGAGCTAGAATGCTTGCTTCTCAGAGTAGACAGAAGAGCTATGCAGATCCCAAGCGCAGGAACGTGGAGTTCCAGGTAGGAGAATATGTTTTCCTCAGAGTCTCACCATGGAAAGGGGTGAGAAGGTTTGGGAAGAAAGGCAAGCTGAGCCCTAGATTTGTAGGTCCATTTGAGATCCTGGAGAGGATTGGTCAGGTGGCTTACAGATTGGCCTTGCCTCCGGCGTTGTCTGTCGTGCATAATGTGTTCCATGTATCAGCTCTTCGGAGGTATGTATCTGATGTGGGCCATATTTTGAGTTATGAAGATCTGGAGATTGAGCCGGATCTCTCCTTTTAGGAGCAGACAGTTCAGATACTTGATAGGAAGGACAAGGTCCTCACGAATAAGACAATACCTTTGGTTAAGTTATTGTGGAGGAACAGCAAGGTCGAGGAGGCGACCTGGGAGCTGGAGTCAGATATGCAGAGTCAGTATCCCGAGCTGTTCAGGTAAATTTCGAGGACGAAATTTCAGTAAGGAGGGGATAGTTGTAATGCCCCGAATTCTCCGATGTGTTTAACTGTGTGAATAGTAGGTCAGGAGGGCCATACTTGCTTAATTATGTTATTAATTGATAAAATGCATGTATATGTTGATTATATTATAATATGATGTGAAATGCATGCATGTTAGTCCATATTTTTAATTACAAGGGTGTGATGGTAATTTGGCCCGTTGAGGGTAAATTGTTTACTTGGATGCATGTTGGTGATATATTTTGAGACCACATTATAATGTGGGTTTGTTCGAGCCATTCGGCATGAGACGATCATGGAATGTTAATTATCGGTTTGGTCATAACAAGCTTAAGCTTAGGGCTCGGGGTGAGTCTCGGGGTGTTTTAATGATTAGAATGTTACCGGGCATTAAAGGGTAACAGGATGTGAATTATTGGTGTTTGAGAATATTAAGATTAGCGGGAATTGGGAAGCGTTAATTATGATTTACGGGATAAGTGGAAAGTACCAATTTTACCCTTGAAATGGTTTTAGAAGCCTTAAATGACCTAGGGGTATTTAGGTCATTTGGTTTGGATATATGGGAAGCTTTAGATGGCTGTAGAAATAGAACAGAAACATAGCAAGAAATTCCCTTCCCGTACATCCATTTCTCTCTTTTCTCCTTTGGAGTTTTTGAGCTCAAAGTGAGGTTTCAAGCTAGGAAATCAAGGGGCTGAGGTTGTAGACTTGGTTCAGCCATTGGAGGAGGTCTAAGCTCGGATTTGAGGTGAGTTTTAGCCATTGGTTTCTGGTTATACCCTGTTTTAGCTTTGAGTTTTCAGCTTGTAATCATTTGGTGGATAGTTGGAATTAAAGGGAGTTAGGATGATGTTTTACTTGGGTTTTGATGATGGTGAGTTGTAGATAAAGTTTAGGGGTTAAATTGGGTGTTAGGTTGGTGTTTTGGGTTGGTTTGAAGGGCTAGTTTCAAGGGAAAACGCAGGGGAGTCGAGCTGGTGCGTTGCTGGTTTTTGGATGAATTGCATATTGAGCCGCGGCATGGCATAGGAGAGCCGCGGCCCATGGTGCCTGTCAGGGAAGGCAGCCTCTGTTTGAGGGGCGCGCCGCGGCGCAGCTGTGGAGGGCCGCGGCCCTTAGTGTCTTTTTGGCTAGAAAAGTGTTTTCAGCTTGGGGATTTAAGCCTAAGGTCTTGGGGTTGAACCTACTACCCGGATGAGTAGTGTTTGATGTCTCGGAGGCTAGATTTTGGTTTGGGAACCTTATATTATTCATTTTATTGATGGAATCCCATAATTGGTTATGACAAGGTAACCGCTAAAGGACCAAAAGGTTGATCGTTCTCAAGGGTCGTTCTTTTATTCATTCTAGCACGAACCAGAGGTAAGAAAACTGCACCCCAAATGTGACATGCATTGTTATTCATGAGGCATGTTGGTTGAATGAATATGGACATGAATTGATTGTGGAATATTTAGCATATGTTGCTCACTTGTGCATGGTACTGACTCATTAGTCAGATTTGGCAAAGGTGCTAGTATCAACTGTGAAGTTGTGACTTATTAGTCAGGTTCGGCAGTGGTACTGGGCACTGGTCACGTTGCACTGACTCATTAGTCAGAACGGCCTTAGCGTGTTAACGCAAGCCAACAAAGATTAGATCTAATCCATTATCTGCATTGAATGACTCCAAGAGCATTAATGTCGGACCGACCTCAAGGTCGATGAACATTATAAGCGCTCCAAGGCTAGTGGCTTAACTAGCAGCCACTCTTCCATTTGATCTAGTGACTCGCTTGTCAGTCACTCAGTATGGTTTACCAGAACCTATTGAAGGCTAGTGGCTTACCTAGCAGCCACTCTTCCACTTGAATTAGTGACCTGCTTGTTAGTCACTCAGTATGGTTTATTAGGACCTCCAGTGATATTCACTCATTTGTTTAAAAGCTTTATGCTCAGTGTGATTATAATGATAATTATTTGATGATGTTTACATATGATACTGTGTTTTCTTGCTGGGCCTTGGCTCATGGGTGCTATGTGGTGCAGGTAAAGGAAAAGAAAAGCTCACCCAGCCTTGAGTGGAGAGCTTAGGTGGTGATGTGTACATATGTGGCCGCTTGACCACCAGGGCCAAGGAGTTCTCAGAGGAACTAGGCAGTTTACCCTATTTTTGCCGCTTAGGTCAGCGGGTTTATAATTTTGGAACAGTAGTGACCTTTTTGAGTTGTAAATAACTTGAAATTGTTCTTGTGGGCCCATTAACAGTTTTATGTATCAATAAAACATATCCTTTCCTTTTTACTGGTTTTCACCTTAACCTGTTAATAACACTTAGATCACGTTTTTAACCAAAGGACTCAGGCAATGAGTCAAATTTTCGGTTCACCGTTCACCGTAACTGTTCTGGGGTAACCAGGGCGTTACACATAACTATCCAAGTCAATCTACAAATAACGACTCGGCAGTCAGACCATGATGACAGGGTAAAAACTTCTCCAAGATCCACCAATAAAACATAACCAATCACAAACAATCAACATATAAGCATCCATCCCCATGCACAAGCTGCTAACAAGCACGCCTCCAATCTCATTACTAAATAGCTATAAAACAGGCATTCATCCATGCACAATATACAATTAATCATCCATATATTCATTTACATGCACGACGATGCTAATAAACATGCCCTAATATTCTCACACAATAGTCAAGGGCCAGGCCCTATCAATATCCCATGCTTCCTATTAATCTAGTAAATAACAGCATTCATATTCATTTAAAGCATATAAGCACATAATCACATATACACATTACCGATCCCTGATTTGAGCTTGTCTCTAGTAGCGAATGTACATGTCCAGCCTGTCTTCAGAAACCCTTAAACCTAGGACTCTCTGATACCAAGTTGTAATGCATTGGATAGCCAAGATCGCTACACTGTGTACTTATAAAAGTGCAAGACTTGCTAATCAAGTCATTAGTTTAAAAACGTGTCACTAAACATGTATGATCTAGGGTTAAAAATGGGTTTTGGTCTCAAAAGTTTCATTTCATATAAACAAGTAGTTATATACATGGGATCCCAAAAGTAACAGAGTTTAAAAGTTGGATTACAGACTCCCAAAAAGAATACAGACAACAGTCAGCCATACTAAGGCAAAATGAACAATTTATGGGTCTCGCGTCCCTGTCTAAACCTCAACCGTGGCGGCTGAGCAGCTGGCCATGTACATTCCGCTCGCAAAGCTCTCCTAATCAAGGCTGATCAAGTTTTCCCTTGCCTTTACCTGCACCACTTAGCACCCGTGAGCCAAGGCCAAGCAAGAAAACATGATGTGCAACACAAGCAGTAATAACAGATAATAAACTCACTAAGCATGAACCTTCATCATACAATCCACATTAATCATTAAGCATATATTCAGAATCATGGATGCAATCACACACTTATAACATTCATATCACATAATAATCAGGGCCGACAACTTAGGCCGCACCCTCTGTTTATCCCACTGACTCCGGCCAGCTTAAACCGAGCTCAGTGCATATTAAGCTGTCCTCGGCTACCATTGGCCAAGTCGCGCCCTGTGCGCTAGTGTAACCCTTGGCACCCTTAGGCCGTTGGTTCACTAATTAGCTTGCATGGCATAATACCATCTTTTCAAGCATACACAATAGGGAACCCTTAGTCCCATTACATATATTCAACCAGGTGCAGTTTTCTTACCTTTAATCTTTGCGGTTACTGATTACGAGCAACGCTCCTCAAGCACGATTCGTTCCCGAGCCTAAGATTTTAACACCTAGTCACAACCAAGGAATAGGGTTCCATTAATATTCCGATAAGGGTTTCCAGATACAAAATTAACTTCTGGGAATCCGAATTCCACCAAGCACGGTGGTGAAATCGATCCCGAGCATTCTAGACCACATTCCCATGCCTAAGATCCCAAATGTCCAAGTGTGCACCTAAGGGCTGCAGCCCTTGAAGCTTAGCCGCGACCCTATCCTCAAAACAGAACACAGGGAATTCCTGGAAGGAGACATGCACCGCGGCCCTTGCCTTGGGCGCCGCGGCGCTCACCCTTGGCCGAGCCCTCCTGGCTCATCTTCGTCCTAGGGCTGCAACGCTCTAGAACAGAGTCGCGGCCCTTACCTTCGTGCCTAGAAAACCCATGATTTTCAACATCTAAACCGCATCCAAAGCCATCCCAAAGCTCCCCAATTCATAACCAATTAATCCCAACACCTTTAGAATGACTTAAACAACACAACAGAAAAACCCAGCCTAACACACACTAAAATCTCTTTTCAATTTCTGAAACTCAAGAACTTCAAAACACTAAAACCAACCTTACAAAATTAGATTAAAACCTCCAAATTACGAATTGAAACTTACCTCTAATGCTGAACCACTTCTCCAAGCCAAATCCAAGCTAATTCCCAAGCTTTCCTCCTTAATTCTGCCCTTAAACATCAAAACCACAATTGCCTCAATACCTAGCAAAAACCCAAAATTTCTAACCATAGAAAAGAAAATTCAGTGCTTACCTTAGTCCTGATTAAGTTCTTGATTGATTCTTGAACTAAGCCTCTAAATCACTCCTGAATTCCTTTGAGTTCCCAGCTCAAATTCCAACAAATTCCTTTGCTTACTTCTTATGTTTTCCTTGAGAGAGAATAGAGAGACAAGGCTGAGAATAAAGGTCGGTTTAATTTTCTGTCTACTATTTTCTATTTCTTTAGCCTAATCTTATCCCATTAAGTCAATCCCGAGGCTCGGGATGCTGAAAATGTCCTCGAGGGAAAAACGGTAAAATTCTCCAATATTCCCGCCTAGATTTCCTAACCTCAAATATATCTCCATATATTTATTTTCATAACCCGATAGTCTAAATAACTACCCGATACCTAAAATACCCCCCGACTTATCCAAAGTCAACTGTTAAGCCCTGTTGTGACTTTTCCCTGCTATCTAGCCCTAGGATCGCCTCGAGTCGTGCTCTGCAAACCTACCCACATAATAATGTGGTTCTCACATTACCATATATATATCACATTAATACCAACATAGTCATACAAGCATTATTAATCATATAATTATGAATTTAAATCAATATATTCATGCAAACCATATTTAACCCAATTATGCCCTCCTGGCACTCTAATCAAGGCCCTTAAGACTCATGAGCGAATTTGGGGTCGTTACAGCACGTGCTACCAATACAACTACTAACAGAAGTGCACTGCCACCTCTGATTGACAACACCGTTGAAATGTTCAACTAGGGGAACAAGTGGAAGAATTGTTGCAGCAACAACGATGACAGGCTCAGCCTCAGACTCAGCCTTAACTTCAGCCGCAACCGCAGCCTCAGCAAATGGCGTTAGCACCCCAAAATATAGGTCCTTATGGGGGATGGCCAATGGCGAACTATGCGCCCTACCTAGCTCAGTACATGGAGCCAATCTACGAGTGACTTCGTAAGTAACACTCTCCAAACTTTGAAGGGACAACGAACCCCTTCGAGGCAGAAGAATGGCTCAAGAATGTAGAGCCGATCCTCATACACATGAATCTCAGCAACGCGGACCGCATATCCTATGTTTCTTCTTTTCTAAAGAAGGATGCTAGAATATGGTGGGACTTAGTACAACAGACTAAGGATGTTGCCACCATGACATGGACTAGATTTGTGGAGCTCTTTCCCAAGAAGTATTATAACTCTGTAGTCATCGCCACAAGGGTAGAAGAGTGCACCAGTTTGAAGCAGGGCAACTTATCGGTAGCAGAGTATGCTTGTCAGTTCGACCGACTAGCCAAGTTTGCACCAGAGTTGGTTCCAATAGACTTTTTGAGGGTTACCAAGTTCGTTAGAGGACTCAGAACAAATATTGAGCTAGGAGTCAAGCTAGCAACTCCTGGAACCACTTCTTATGTCGATGCTCTAGAAACGACTATAGAAGTAGAAAGGTTTCCGGAAAATGTTAATAAAGAGGAGGCCAGAAGCCTGAACCTAAGCTGCAGAATTAACCTCAGAACGGTTGGAACCACAACAACAACCATCAGCATTGCAACAATAATGGTTAGGAGAGAAGGCTTCCTGACAACAAGCAATCCGACAATGACAAAAGAGCATGGACAAATAATGGAGGCAATAGGTCAGGTTATGTAGAATACCTGCAGTGCTCCAAATGCCAAAAGAAACATCCTGGTGAGTGTCGTGCAAACACTAAGGGATGCTACAATTGTGGTTAGGAAGGTCATCGGAAGAAAGAATGTCCACAACTCAAGCAAGAAGAGAAAAGTGACAACAAGATTGTTCTTGCCATAGTCTTTGCCTTGACCCAGGGAGAAGCTGAAGCTAGTAATAAAGTGGTCACAGGTCAGATTCCTATCCTCGATAATATATGTTCATTATTATTTGATTCGGGAGAAACACACTTGTATATCTCGTTAGGAATGATAGAGAAATTAGACAAACCTTGTGAAAGATTTAGAACTAGGTTTGTAACAGAATTGCCTTCGGGTGAAGTAGTCCTATCATCACAGATAGTACGAGGTATACCGATCAAAATTGAGGACGTAGAACTAGAAGGAGACCTGATAGAGTTAGAGATCAAAGACTTCGACGTGATACTGGGCATGGATTGGCTAGCAAGGCATGGCGCAACCATCGACTGTAGACGCAAGCAAGTGATGTTCAAAATGCCTGACGGTCAAAGACTACGTTTTATGGGAAAGGTTTCAAGACTACGGACACCGCTTATTTCATCTCTCAAAGCTTAGAGGATGATAGAAAAAGGATTTCATGCATTCTTAGCCAGTGTCATGGATGTGGTAAAGGAAACCACTAAAGGTTGGAGACGTCCACATCATAAAAGAATTCCGAGAAGTATTTCCTGACGACTTACTTGGATTGCCACGGACTAGGGAAATTGACTTCAAAATCGAACTAGTACTGGGCACCGAGCCTTTCTCAAAGGCACCATACCAGATGGAACCTACCAAACTCAAGGAGTTAAAAACGCAACTAGAAGAACTCTTAGACTTGGGTTTCATTAGACCAATCCATTTTCCATGGGGAGCCTTGGTTCTATTTGTGAGGAAGAAGGATGGAAGTATGCGGATGTTTATAGATTATCGAGAGTTGAATAAAGTGACGATTCAGAATAAGTACCTGCTACCCCGGATTGACGACTTATTTCATCAACTCCGAGGAGCAACCGTGTTTTCAAAGATTGATCTACGGTTCGGGTATCACCAGCTCAAGGTACGGGAAGAAGATATTCCCATGACAACTTTTAGAACTCGATATGGACATTATGACTTTCTAGTTATGTCTTTTGGTCTTACCAACGCTCCAGCCACATTTATGGATTTAATGAATAGGGTCTTCAAGGATTACTTGGACAAATTCTTCGTAGTGATTATCGACGATATTTTGGTGTACTCCAAGGATGAAGTCGAGCACGAGGAACATTTAAGGATGACCATGTTGTGACTGAAAGAGCATCAACTTTACGCCAAGTTCAAGAAGTGCAAATTTTGTCTTTCGCAAGTAGCGTTCCTCGGCCACATAGTATCAATGACGGAGTTGCAGTAAACCCAGCTAAGGTAGAGGTCGTAAAATATTGGCCAAGAACTAAGAATGCGTCAGAGGTTAGAAGTTTTCTCGGGCTACCATGCTATTATCGGATGTTTGTAGAAGGCTTTTCTAAGATAGGCACTCTGCTTACCAACCTAACCCGAAAACAACAAAGGTTCAACTGGATAGATAATTGTGAAGAGAGCTTCCAGTTGCTTAAGGATAAGCTATGCTCAGCATCAGTACGTTGTCGGTTGACACCCAATGACAAGTTTGTAGTCTACTGTGACACGTCAAAGCAACGTTTGGGTTATGTGCTACTGCAGAATGACAAAGTAATAGCCTATGCCTCAAGGCAGCTGAAGGAATACGAGCAACGTTATCCAACACATGATATGGAGTTGGCAACGGTGGTCATTGCATTGAAAATCTGGCGCCATGATATGGATTTATACGGACCACAAGAGCATAAAGTATTTCTTCACACAGAAGGAGCTCAACATGACGCAGCGCAGGTGATTAGAACTAGTCAAAGATTATGACTGCGAAATCCTATACCACTCGGGAAAAGAAAATGTAGTTATTAATGCACTAAGCAGGAAGAGTTATGGGAATCTAGCAACAATATCTGGAATAGAAAAGTCGCTTCAGCAAGAGCTGATAAATGCCGGAATAGAAGTAGTTATTGGTAAACTAGCTAACTTGTCCATCCAGTCAAGTCTGTTAGAAGATATACGGATTAGACAAGGGCATGATGACACATTAGTATCTTACATAGATGCAGTCAAAGAAGGCAAGGCCACAGATTTCTCTATATCAAGACAGGGGTTCTTGAGATATAAGGACCGGGTATGCGTGCAGAATGATCATGGAATTAAGATGAAGATATTAGAAGAAGCGCACAATACCCCATACTCAGTTCACGCAGGGTTGACCAAGATGACTCACGACCTTAAAGCATTGTATTGGTGGCCAGGAATGAAGAAAGATGTAGCGGAGTATGTGACAAAATGCTTAGTATGACAGCAAGTGAAAGCAGAACATCAACAGCCTGCAGGGTTATTGCAACCGCTTAGTATTCAAGAATGGAAGTGGGAGGACATAGCTATGGACTTCGTGACAGGACTACCACGAACAAATAAGCAGCACGACTCGGATTGAGTAATAGTAGATAGACTAACCAAGCCAGGTCACTTCCTGCCTTTCAAGACTATATACACAGCGGAACAGTACGCAGAGATTTATGTTTGAGAAATAGTACGATTGCATCGAATCCCTAAGACCATAGTATCTGATAGAGGATCGGTGTTTACATCGAGGTTTTGGGGAAGCTAGCACAAGCCATGGGTACCAAGTTAAGTCGTAGTATGACATTTCATCCTTAGACCGATGGTCAGTCCGAACGTACCATACAGATTTTAGAGGATATGTTGCGCCCTTGTGTACTAGATTTCAGAGGATCATGGAGTAAGTAGAATTCTCCTACAACAATAGCTACCAGTAAATGATCGGGATGGCACCCTATGAGTTACTTTATTGAAGGAGGTGTCGATCACTATTACATTGGGACGAGGTAGGAGAAAGGAAACTTCTTGGACCTGATCTGTTAGAGAAGCTTAGGAAGCAGTAGCATTGATTAGAAAGTGTATGCTCACTGCTCAGAGCCGTCAAAAAAGTTATGCGGATGACAAGCGACGTGATGTGGAATTCAAAGTCTGAGATCAAGTCTTCTTAAAGATATCTCCTACGAAAGGTGTAAAGCGGTTTGGGAAGAAAGGCAAGCTTAGTCCCCAGTTTGTAGGTCCTTTTGGGATATTGAACAAGGTGGAAGTAGTTGTGTATAGATTAGCCCTACTGCCAACTCTAGCAGATAGCCATAATGTGTTCCACATCTCAATGCTGCGTATATATGTGTCAGACCCATCTCACGTCCTCAAGTACGATACGATTGCAATCCAAAAAGACTTGAGTTACGAGGAACGACTGGTTAGCATCCTAGATAGAGGGATGAAGGATATAAGGCCTAAGAGTATTCCGATAGTCAAGGTCCTATGGAGTAATAGTTCTGAACGGGAGGCAATGAGTGTGGTACGTGCTTATGTGGCTCTACAGTCATGTAGATGGATTGAATGTCTGCTTGAGTGTTGGTTATAACTGCTAGGCAAACTATTACTGAATTATAACTTGTTGATTATTTTATACTGTTATCCAGATTTCCGGATAGCGTTTAGATGGATAGCCTCGGGGAAGCAGAATTATCAAAGTCTTTCACGAAGGGTGACTAGGGCTCGCGGATGGACAGAAAGGCTTCGCCTCTCCCGTTTAGTGTCTAGCACACTCTTTCAAGCAACCGCGACCCGGAAGCTCGTCAATTCTCCCGGACTCCCGAAGGGATATCCTTCAGGGAAGGTCCTTCCAGGAGAAGCTCTTCAAGTTACCTTCGCGGATACAGTTCCGTGCCTCGCACGGAAGAAGACCAGGCGGTCGAGTCACGGAGGAGGCATAGTTGGAATGATACTCACTTGACACAGGATCCCGCCTGACACGCCTGACAGGTCGAGGCCGCACACATCCCAGCACGCCTAAAAGTGCCTTTTCGCCTACTGTTCCGCTGACAGCCTGGAAAAGACGGCTGCCTTTTGACATTCCCCATATTTTCATGTAATTATACCTGCATAGAGCCTGGTAGCCATGCTACTACGGTAATTGTATTCCCTATTTACGACTGGTGTAATTAAGACTCATGGGGGCAGAGTAAAACCTTAATCCAAAACCCTAGCTATAAAGACCTCCTCATTTTACGATAGGAGGGGAGCCAACAGATTAAAGAGCAAGAACTCTGCCAAAATCTCTCTAGCTTCATATTCTTCAAGAGAACCCGAGAGAAACATTGTGAGTTTGTGAGGTTCTTGTACACCAGCCATTTTACTGTAATTCTCTACAAGTATAATAACATCGACTCGTTGACTAGGGCTCGTTAACGCCTGAACCACGTAAAAAACCTATTTGTTTATTTATATTTCTGCACTTCTACAGTTCTTATCTTTTTATTATTTTGTTTGTATTCGTTTCCGAAAAACTCGGTAAACATATACAAATAATGATTTATAACTTGTTGACTATCTCTTTTGATGTGTTTGAGTTTTGTTGGTGTAGTGTCCCAGAATATTTACTTAGCTAGCTAGATAGTAGAAGTCGTTAGTATTAGTTTGTAGTATATTAGATTTCGTGGATTTTGATTCAAGCCAGGACTTAGTTGGAAACTCATAGCAACAGTTATGGATTTTATAAGTTTAACCTATAGTTTAAGAATATTAATTATAACATAAGGTTTGATTAGTATAGCTGATTATAGAGATGTCATTTATTATAACCTAAAGTCTAGATAGAACTAATAAGATGGTGACACTTGTCATATGCATGTTTATTAAGGATTTAAGTATTTTGATGAATAGTTTAATTAAAAGAAAGATATAGAAGCTCTAAAACCTTCCAGCAACTGTTAGGATCATATTACGACTCAGTCAAAGCTGTTTCTCAATTCAAAATATTCTTAAAAAGTGCAAATACGTGTTTGATATATCAATGTATGCCGATATATCGCAGTTATAGGGGCCGATATATCCCCTACGGAAGATACGAAAAACACGTCGAATTCACATGAATGAACGAATGGGGCTCGGGAAAGTGGTCTAGGCGATATATCGCCCAGGGTAGGCGATATATCGCCCCTGGTGCAACATTTTTTAATCTTGAGGATTTTTAAATTTAAAAACAGCCTTAACAACTTGGACATGCCTTTGAACGATTTGGACTTGTTGAATGAAAATTCAAATATTTTTCAATTTAAATTCATTTATTTATTCAAATTAAAAGGGGTTAGTTTCACTCTTTGAACTCTATAAATAGGACTTAGTACTTAGCCATATTCTTCATTCTTCAAGGAGTCTTCAGAGCCTCCAAGTTGCTAGTGTTACTATAGAGAGAAACACTTGGGTTTTTGGGTTAAAAGCTTTATCATTGTAAGCTTTTCTAAACACTTGGGAAGTGAGATATAGTGAGATTTTGGTATTGCGGTTTCGATCAATTCATAAGATCATTCAAGTTATTCTTATCCTTAAGTTCAGTTCTTTATGGTTCTTTAGTTTTCTTTACTTTCTTTCTTTTCAGATCCTAACTCTTGTTTATGATTCTTGGTTAGGTGTTTAAGTTTCTTGAAAACTTAAGGTTCTTCTCGGTAAGTTTCTTCTTTGATGGTTTTGTTTTGTTTTCATCTTTTTTCTTTAGAATCTCACCATTATTACTGTTGGTTTTTAGGAGTGTTCTAAGCTCGTTCTTGTTCTCAAATATCTCAGTTTTTGGTAAGGAAAATATGATAGATGTTATGTGTTTATATGTTTATGTTATGATATGTTTTATGCTATGGTATATATTTAAATATGTCTTGTAATCATTTGGGGCTTATAGTTGCTTAGATAGCAAACCCCAAAATATTTTTATGTCACTTGGGGCTTATAGTTGCTTAGATAACAAACCCCAAGAATTTTTATCATTTTCATGGTTTATAGTCATTATTTACCCTACCTCGATTAGTAGACAGAGGACCTAGATGGGTTATCATATACTACCATGTGATCTAACCTACCTCGATTAGTAGACAGAGGACCTAGATGGTTTATCACATGCCATGTTAATGAGTTAATGACCATTAATATTGTACTCCTATATGATATATGCTTTTATAGTCATATGTTTTATAGTATATGTTTATGACTAAAGTCTTATGTTTATGATTTATGACTTATGTGTTAGTAGATTTTCCTTGCTGGGCATTAGGCTCATTCCTTTATTTTTAGCTTGATGTTGGAAAATGATTATGGAAGGCGGAAAGATTCATGACAGCTTTGCTTGTGTGTTGAGGATGAATGGACTACGTGAATGATCGAGGATGACGTTATTTTTTAAGTCTTTTGAATTATATTTCTTTTGTAATTCTGCACTTAGTTTTTTAAACAATTAAAGTTTATGGTTTATGTTTTTATGTATTTAACAATGGGTACCCATACTATATTTTATATTTCATATGTTACTTTGTATTTTGCACAATATTTATTTTGTGGCTTTAAATAAAGTTATGTTATTCCCTATGTATGTTTTCCCAAAATAGTAGCTATGTCAAGTGGTTTTAATGATCTAAGGTCTTAGAAATAGTTGGGTCATTACAGTTGGTGAGCCTTGGCTAACGGGTGCTACGTGTGTAGGTAAAGGCAAAGAAAAGCTGGGCCAACCATGAGTTGATGAGCTTTGGGGGCAACAATTACATATGGGGCCTGCTTGACTGCCTCGGTCGAGACTTCTTTGGAGATTAGGGTTTCAGTTTATTTTGTCGCCTTGGTCGGCGATTTTTTACGTTATTCACGATTATAACTGCTTGCAAAACTGCTTTGTGGGATCCCATGTATATACTGAAACTTTTTAATGAATAGCAATATTATTCTGGCTAAAATTTTTAATACTGAAGCCTTTAATGAACTTTAATTACACGTTTAAGTCTAAATGACTCACTTAGTGCGTTAAGTACTAGCTATTTTAAACACACAGTGTAACGATCCCTGATTAGTTGGGCATTACATTCACAATTAAAGAAAGCTAAAACATAAGCATAAAAATTACGAAACAAAAACCATTAGAAACTATGAACTCAAAACAAATAATACTAATAAAAAGTAACTAAGTGTTGAAAAATTAGGAAATTTAATCTCGTCATTTTCCACTTTCAGTTTCCTTGATGCATTATTCAGACAAATATTTTTTTCTAACTGGGATAGAAAGTTACAAAATCATTTTATATTTTGGTTAAGATATATAAAACTCGACCTATGTGTGAATTTTCTATATTTCTACAATAAACTCAACATATAGGAAGCATTAAGCATAAGAACTTAGAAGCTACATAAACCATATTGATAATTTCGCTCAATATAAAAATCTACGTTTAATCAATTATAGCATGTTTGAATCTCACCTTTCAAATTTTGACTCAAATTCATATAAATCATGTAATAGATGGTCAGTCAATCACAAGCAATAATCATAAATTGAAAAGATCTCAATAATGAAAAACAAAACATAAAATTAACATTAATGCATAGTAGAGTTTCAAGAGACCCAATTACAAATCCTAAAACTATGTTTAGTTCACATTCATAACATTCAAATCCATAAACTAAAAATCAACATGAAATAAACATGAAAGAACTAAAAAAATGAAAAACTCTAAGGCGATCCAATGAGCTTCCAGCCGTCTACTCCCAGTCTTGGCTCTAAAATACTAGAGTATTATGATGAAAATCGCTAAAATACAAAACCCCACGTTTTCCTCACGTGAAATGACCAAAATGCCCTTCATAAAAAATCAGCAGAATTCCTCATTTTCTAGCCACCTAGCACGGTCGCGCTGTACAGTAGCGTGGTTGTGCTACTTTCTCTGAAACTCCATTTTTGCCATAATTATGTCCTTTTATAAATTTTTCACCTCATTTCGTTCCAAAGCATCTTGAGTCTAAATCTCATTGATCAAACTCGTCCAAACTTACCATTTACACGCCCTCGAGTAAAGAACACAACAATGGACAGACAAAACTAAAAACCTAAAACCACAAACAAAAATGAATCTAGACGACAACAACAATTCAAGTCTCAACATATTATGAATAAAATACTTATATAATCTTCAAAAAAAAGTCAACCAATAATCCAGAATTTCAGTCAAAATATTCTTCCAATTCACTTAAGTCCAAACAAAAATAAATGTCCTCCTAATCATGATTAATAAATAAAATGTAATTGAATCAATTCGTGCTCACTATTTTTTTTTTTCATTACAATCAATCAGTCAATCAATTATTATCCCATAGGCTTGCTATACTTACTAATATCCACTAACGTACACAACACATGCTCAAAAATCAATAGCACTTCCATGGCTTATAATTGAATGGCTTAGGTAAAGGTAGATGAAATAATCATTTAGGCTTAACTATACCATAAGGATACAAACCAAATAAACCACTCTTTATTAACCTTACATACCAAAAAACAATCCCAAATTTCCCAATCTTTCTTTTTTTGAGAGATAATTTATAGCATAAATTTTTTTTGTTCTTTTTTTTCAAATGATACTACACTCCCTCAAACTTATTTATTTGTATTTTCAATTTGAGTGTAGTTCATTTTCAATATTTTCCTTTTCTTTCTCTCTTAATCCTTTTATTTTCTATTGAAAACCCTTTCAAATACACACCCCATTACAAACCGATTCCCTAATCATTTTTCACATGCTCATAGTACAATCAAAGAAAAGGAAAATTTTCAAGGGTTCAAATAAACTTAGCATTGGTGTCAAACAATAAAAAGAATCATATTAGGCTCAAAACAGGGTAATTAGGGAATAAGTAATAAAGGTTGGCTTGAAAGGCCTAATCGTTCCAAAGAATTGTCTAAATCATCTTCCTAAGCATGTATCACCTGGGTTTTTGTCATGAAAAGCAAGCAAACAAGTTTTAGGATAACAACACTTTCATACTTTATTTTCATTATCATAATTCAGCAAGCATAAATATTATTCAATAAAAAAAATATTGTTAAAAATCATGATTAATCTCTCAATTATTTAAGTAGACCCAAGTAAAAGTGGAAATAAATATTCAACCAAGCACACATATTTTTATAGTTTCATTCCATTCAATTTATACAACATATTATTCAAGCATATTGTCATTGGCTAATCATTGTAAACTTGATTCAATTAACATTCTAAACATCCCAGACAAAACACAACTAAAACAAAAACAAAAAAACACAAACTAAAAAAAACACACAACCTAATATATACAAAACAAAAAACTCATTCCCCGAAACTTAACCTATATATTGTAACATCCCAAAAATGCTAATAGGGTTTAGTGCCTTGATTAGCGTGCTGTGAGGGCATAATTGGATATGTGTGTGATTAATTGATTAAATATGTGACTATGTGGCATGCATGATTTATATGATAATATTAATATATTTATATGCATGTTTATGAGAATTAAATATGCACGTGGGCCTGTTCTGGTTTTAAGGGGCATTTCTATAATTTTGGCTCGTTGAGGGCATAAATGCGATTATATGTGTTAAATGATCAAGACCACATTATTATGTGGATACATTTGTAGTATTCAGCTCGAGGCGATCCTAGTGAGCAAATTAGCGGAATAGTCACAGCGGGGGTTTAATACTCGGCTCGGGGTGAGCCTAGGGGTATTTTGGGAACTTAGAGGATATTTGGGGATTTGACGAGTAACGGGTAATAATTTGGTAATTAGTGGGGTATGTCGGGATGAATTGGGAATTTATAGGATGACTCAAGGAAGTAGCGGGAACTGAGGGTTAATGACTGTTTTACACTTAAGGGCAATTAAGGGGTTGGGTTACAACCAGGGGTATTTCGGTCTTTTGTAGGGGATAGGCTTGAAAGACTATAGGGAGTGATCAGAACTTAGTAAAACTCCTCAGACACTCTCTCGCTCTCTCTCTCTCTCTCAGAACTTAGTAAAACTTAGTAAAGCTTCTAACTGAGGTAAGATTTCAGGTTCTAAGCTGTTGATTTTCTGGTTAATTTTGATCATGTTAAGGGTTACTTGAGGGGGGTTTTGAATTCGGCATTTAGGGAGTATTAAAATAGTGGTATAGGTTCTGGACCTAGTTTTGGCTTGTGTATATAGTTAGGTTGAATTTTGAGGTTGTAGTTGAAGGAAAAATGCTTAGAAATCCAAAGATTTTTGGGTTCACGGGGGCGTGCCGCGACCCAATTCATGGGCGTCGCGGCCAGCGTGCCCCAGAAGGCTCTGGGGGCTTACTGACTAAGGGGCGCGCTGTGGCCCTAAAGGGCAAGTCGTGGCCCACCTCCCCCTAGAGCAAGAGGCTGGCACCTTTGACTTAAGGTGCGCCACGACCGTTAAGGCCAAGTCACGGCCCGCCTAGGTAGGCATAGCCAAGGTTTGTTTTTAGGTTCAGGGGAAGCTCGAGGACTTAAACCTAAGTGCTCAGGATGAATTCTACTACCCAATTTAGTGGAATTAGAGGTCCCATAGGATAGTATTTGTTTCCAAAGCACTTAATTCGATTATATTTTTGATGGTTATCTATTGTCGCTTCTGGCTAGGGTTACTGTTAAGACTCGAGATTGAGGATCGTGCTTGGGACCGCTCTACAACTTTCAATCGGGACTCGAGGTAAGAAAACTGCACCCAAGTTGTGAAAGGGACTAAGATTCCCTATAAAAGAAAATATGCATTCTGTAACTTGTATATCTATTATGCGTGATGTGAAAATACGGCCTAAGGGAGTTGGGGCTGATGTTGGGCGTACAGAACGTAACTCGACCTAAGTGAGCTGGGATCAGCTAAATAACCAAAGGGCTTGTCCTAAGGGCTCTGACATCTAAATATTTGTATTAAAGAGTGAATTATATGTTTAGAAGTATATGTTTACTGTTGCCTAATTTATTGCTTGTACTTTGTTGTTTGTTGAACTAGTTGATCTAAACTTTACTATGCACTTTTTATTGTAATCTATGCTTGTTGATTAAGGGTTTCTTGCTAAGCCTTGGCTCACGGGTGGTGTAGGTAAAAGCACGGGAAAGCTAAAATAACCATGAGTTGGAGAGCTTTGGGGGTGGAGTGTACATCGGCAGCTGCTCGACCGCCACGGCCGAGGGAATTACAGGGACTAGAGCTCAAATTTGTATTTTTCCATTTAGACTAGTTACTGCTATATTAACTTTTGTGGATTCTTTCAACCATGTAAACTTTATTTTTGGGATCCCATGTATCAAACTCTTATTTTAATGAAAATCGACCATTTTACGATCAAAATATTTTAACCCTAACATGTCACTTGACTTTAACAACACATTTATGTTCAAACGACTTGATAAGCAAGTCTTGCACTATTCTAAACACATAGTGTAATGGTCTTGGTTATCCAGGATGTTACAAACATTGTCCCCAATGTTTAAATAAAAGTTAAGGAAAAGAAACTTACTTGACGAACTCGAACGACTCATGACGATGAACCCTTACCACTGTCCCCCTCGTGTGGAGGATAGCCAAAGTGTTGTGGCTGTGGAAACTGAGGCAAGTGACTGGTGTCAATTCCAAAATGTGATGCAAATGCCTACTGATACCTATGCTAATAATGGGCCATATTGACAATCCACAAATGATGATCCTTGAAATTTAGCTTCAATCTACTCATCCTCTCCTCCAAAGTAGAAGGACAAGGGTGTCTAGGCTGAGCTTGAGATGAAGTGCCACCTGTAGAAGCAATACTAGAAGAACCAAGTGTTTTGGTCTTGTTAATTTGAACACTGTCATAAATCAAAGGAGTCAAAAGCTCGCCAATCTCATCAAATTGGACCCCCAGCTTTCAGACAAAGGCTAGTTATCAAACTAGGAAAATATAACCCCACATTTTGAGTGAACAATGCAGAATTGACTTGTGAGGCTATAATTCTACCAATATCAATAGACATTCCTGACAAAACAACATAAAGTAATACTGCCTTATCAGGATTCACAGTAGTCACGTGACTACTAGGCGCCAGGTTCACATAGAGGAGATTCAACCAAGTTCTTTTCTCTCGAGTTAACAAATTAAAGGGAAAACTTATTCTAACTGTCCCATGGAAAGTCCATTGAATCCCAGCTGGAGTTAAAGCTAAAAAATGGTATCCCAGGTGCTCTTCTCACATGAATTATTTTTCAAATCTTGGTGGTCATAATTGTCACATGTGGGCAACCTAAAGTAGTCATTAAGTGTCTTCCTATCAAAAGAAATAGTTTCGCCCCTAACATTAGCTGCCCAAGTATAGTCATGTCCATAGGCATTGACATAGAATTCTCGAAAAATTGGTATCACTGCATGAATAGGTGGGAAACAAAAATACTTCTAGTGATGGGTGTTAATAACATTGACATATTCCTCAGGGACAATAAACTCTCCCTCAGCATTGGTTGCAAACCCCCTATCCGGAATAAAACTCCTAGACTTTTCTAGTCTATTCCTAGACTTAACACTATAATTGGTAGATCTAGATGGAGGGTCATTACGTTCTATGTCGGGATCTTGGGTTCAGGTAATTTTTCTTGAACCTTTTTATTTCTTTTCCTATAGAGTATCATCTCACAAGATCAATGCAAAACAGTTAATCCAATTAAACACAAAGGCAACACTAAAAACTATTACACAATTACCTAAAAAAAGTCAAATTATGTCAATGAATAACACCAAACACATGAATATGAGCAATTTCATGCACAATTATAAAGTCTCAACATGATGACCTAAAATGCCAAATTACTCAATTACTCAAGAAATTACAAAATTGAATCAATACCCAAGCATAATCAAATATGATATCATCAATAACTACTCAATGGAAATTCAATTTTATCTCAAATGAATCAATTCTTCCCAATTAACAAAATCCATAATTTCATGCCAAGATATTTCAATGTGTAACATTCTCCCAAATTACAATGAAACTAAACAAAATAGATGATAAAAATTCACAACCATCATAATAATTCCATCAAATGCAATTCAATTTCATCATAACATAAAAAATTTCAAAAACCCCAATATCTAGGTCAAACATTTCCCCCAAACTTGCTTCAAAAACACAATCTACTACAATTCTCAAAGAATCTCACCAATTGAAGTCACAATAATATCATACTTGGAATATAATCAACATTCATCTCATCTAAGTCGAAATATTCAGCAAGAAATCTCACAATGCACAAGAAATTTTAGATCCCACAACCATGAGAGAACAAACAACAATAGTAACACAAAAGTGAAGAAAGGATCACAATGTAGGTGTTGGATCACAAAAACATGACGCAAATACATGTTTAGGGAGGAAATACATACCAATAGAAGGCTAGAAATTTGAAACCCACAAGAAGAAAAGAGAAGGTCACGGAGAAAAAAAACTTTTGAAAAAAAAGGCTGAAAAAATTCGTGGGTTTGAGAGTTTAAAAACTATCTAACAAGTTGGGTGCGGTCGTGCTATGGGGTAGCGAGATCACGCTACTTTCTTCGCAATGCCGTTTTAAACGGCGTTTGGCGTGGTTGTGCTACTCGCATATTAGGCCCTGGGCTCTATGGGTGCGGTCGTAGTAGGACTACCGCAGTCGCGGTACTGGCCTAGAAAAGGCCCTTTTCAAGTTTTTTTTCTTCACGATTTACACAATTCAATCACTACAAAATCATTATTGAAACTTTAAAAAATAAAAAATAAAACCTAAGAAACAAAAATAAAAGTAATTGTTCAATGAAATTCATATTTACAAACTAAAAAAATGAATGGAATGCCTCCTAATGGCGATGTCGTTAACGTCATTTAGTCAGACGTCGACCTCCTTATTAGATTCAACATGGATCCAAACCACCCCTCAAGTCCTTGAGATCCATAGTGTCATGAGTGGATGCTCGTTTCATTATATTGTAAATTTTTGGAACTTTCCACCACCCATGTAACAATTGAGCTTTCCCACTAAAGATCTTTTTCACACGATGAAGATTTGTTCGAATACCACATTGAACCATGGACCTTTTCTTTGAGACTTCCAACTCGCTATCTCCTCTTTTCACCACATCAATTCCAAAACAAGTTGGAATTTCTGTTGGTGCAAAAACATTCATTGTTACCTCCTCTTTTTGAACTCGTAGCTTCAACTCACCATTTTGAACATCAATTAAGGCTCTACCAGTAGCTAAGAATGCCCTTCCAAGAATTATTGGGATGTTCGCATCTTCCTCCATATCAAGAATATTGAAATCTGCATGGAAGATGAATTTGTCCACCTTTACTAGAACATCCTCAATCACTTCGTGAGGATGTTTGACTAAGTGATCCGCCATTTGAAGTGTAACAGTAGGTGGTCTCGCTTCCCCCAATTTTAGTTTTCAATAGATAGATGTAGACATTAGATTCACACTTGCCCCTAAATCACAGAGTGTTTTTTCGAAAACCACATTCCCTATAGTATAAGGAATGGTGAAACTACCCGAATCTTTAAGCTTGGGAGGTAGTTTCTTTTGGAGTATTGTGCTGCGCTCCTCAGTAAGTGCCATAGTCTCATAGTCCTCTAGATTCCTTTTCTTTGACATAATTTCCTTCAAAAACTTCACATAACTCGACATTTTTTCAAGTGCTTTGGCGAAAGGAATGTTGATGTGAAGCTTTCGGAAAACATCTAAGAACTTGGAAAACTGCTTGTCAAGCATCTTCTTTTGAAGCCTTTGAGGATATGGGATCTTGATGTGATGCTTAATATATATTTAGGGTTCCTTCTTCTCAAGGTTCTCATTAACCTTTTCTTCTACTTTACCCTTCTTTTTATCAACTACTTTTGGTAATGGAATAGACTTCTTAGCTAGCTCTTCTAACTCCTTACCACTCCTCAAGGATGTTTCATTGCACTGCTCTTTAGGATTTACTTCACTAGTTCTAGGAAGATTTCCTTGAGCCCTGTTTGTCCTTAAAGTAGCCAACTGACCAATCTGAGTATCCATATTTCTAATAGATGCACTTGTTTCAGTCATAAATTGATTCAATACATCTGGTTGAGCTTCAGGTTGCTTCATGGGAAGTGGCTATTGTGATAGTCTAGTTTGTAATTGATAGAATCCAGGAGGAGGCTATCGGAAAGACTAATGTGGTTGTGAGAAATCTTGATGGTTTTCTGGGAAAGGGTGCTATACTCCTTGATTATTTTTCCATGAGAAGTAAGGGTGGTTTCCTCCACCCCTGGTTGTACGTCATGGAATATGAGTTATTGGCTGGCCTTCCAAAGTTTCCTATGGCTTGAACTTGTTCCATAGGAAAATTATTCAAATCCACTACAAGGCACTGGTTAGTGTTCGCAAAAATTAATACGCAAGTATACGTAATCGACAAAAGTAATACAATGATAAATAAAGATCGTTCCCACAGAGATTGATTTACTAATTACCAACAAATTCATTTTCTATTTATATTTGGTAAACAATAAATTTCTTTCAAAAATATTAAAATGAGAAAAGCAATAAACATAAAATAACACTATGAAAGAAAGCAAATAATTGTAAAAACATCAAAAATAAAGAACTGGGGATTTTAATTTCCTCAACTATTCACTTTATTATTTCGCTAATCAGACTTCACAATTCTTCTTCATAAACTAATAGCAGATTAACAAAAATGATTCTTACTCTTTTTCAAGAAACAAAGAACTCAATTTACATGTGAATTTTCTATATTCCTGTGATAAATTCCAACACATAAAAGGCATTGAACACAATAATCCTAAAACTACACAATTCATATTAGTATTTTCATCCAATATGAAAATTGTGATTATTCAATCATAGCATAATAAATTCTCACTTTTTAGATTTCGAATCAGAATCATAAATCATGCAAATGGTGATCAAGCATTCACAAACATTAAGAATAAATCAAATAATTTAGAATAGTAATGAAGAAAGAATCATGAAATCCTCGTAGAAAATAACAAAGATCCAAGTGATTACATTAAAAACTATAGAAAAGAACATTAGTTCATACCCATGGAAAGAACAACCATAGAATCAAAAATAAACATAATAAAAAATAGAGTAGAAGAAGAAGAACTGTTGAGAACGAATGGAGATGCTCCATGGTGTGTTCTTCACTTCAAAATTCGTACTCCCCCCCTCCCCCCCCCCCCCCCGAAGTCTCTTCGCTCTTTTCGAAATCAGGTTTAAATCCTAATTTTTTCCTCTCACCAGGGAGACGCTACAAAATCCATGCCGCGGCGCGTGTTAAATTTCTGGGAACTTGAAGATTCCAATGTTGCAACCCCATAAAACCATGCCGCGGTACATGTACACACTATGAAAACACCATTTCTGTAAAGGGTCTGGTTGCAGCACCACCAAGCCATGCCACAACCCTAAGTAACTTCTCCTATTTTAACCCTTTTTATCTCGAAAATTCACCAGAGCGTTAAAATTTCATGAGGAATCATCTTTTTACGGAATCAACACCAAAAAGATGATTTTTTCTTATCTATTTTGAACCAATTTCCTCCAATTGCTCATTTCCTTTATTTGAAAACTAAAACTTGCAAACAAACAAAAAACAAGCGTAATACCGCACTATATAGTGTGGATGCAAAAAATCCACCTAGGAAAAAATCTCTGGTCCCTGGTTAGAATACATGGCTAAATGTCATCTATGCATGCTATCGGGCTCGAACCTATAGGTCTTCTGAATATGGAATAATTTTCCATAAATCCTCCCTCGGTGAAAGTATGAAGACCCTAGGTGCACATTTCCCTCAGCCAATGGCCTCGCATAGCAAGGCCCAAACACCTTGTGCAGGCCTTCGGGCTTCTCGTGTGATGGTGCTAGGGGCCTGAGAATATGGGAAATTGTCCTAAGGGAAACATCTCATTATGATCCATGAAGTTTGGCCTCGCTAGGCTAAAGAGTCAAATTAAGCGTTGTGGGAGGAGGAGTGCACAAGGCCTTCGCATAGCGAGGTCCGACGTGCCTACGGGAGGTTGATATGCTCAAGGGTCGAGATGCAGGCTCATGCATAAGGGCTGTCAAATGCACCCGAGACGTACGCCTACATCCATGCAAAGGGAGCCTCGCATAGCGAGGCCCTACCTACCATGACACCGAGAGATGTCTAATGAACTCGAGCCATATGCCTCGACCACACCCGCGCCTCACGAGGCACGACCTTGCCAAGGCGTCTCACGCCACAACCATCTCGTGAAGCACGACCTTGCCTAAGTGCCTCATGCACCTGGGTCCATGCCGCGAGAAGGGCCTCGCGAAGAGAGGCACACTTCGTCTCGCCCAGGTATGCGTCTCGCTATCCCCAAGTAGTCCCACCTCATCTCGCGCCTCGGAGGGGCCTCGCGCCTGGAGGGTGTCTTGCACCTCGGAAGGGCCTTGCACGCGTGGTTTAATCGAGCCTTCACCAAGGCCTCGCACCACGAGGGTGTCTCGTGCCTCGGAAGGGCCTTGCTCCTGAAGGGTGTCTGGCACCTCGGAAGGGCCTCGCGTACGCGGAGCAAGGGCTCGCGCATGGTTAGATCGAGTCTTCGCCAAGGGCCTCGTGCCAAAAGCCTCGCACCATGAAGGTGTCTCTCGCCTTAGAGGGGCCTCACGCCTGAAGGGTGTCTCGCACCTCAGAAGAGCCTTGCATGCGTTGAGCGAGGGCTCGCACAAGGATTAGATCTAGTCACTTAGGGCCTCGCAAAGTGAGGCACACCACACCTCGCCCAGTCGTGCCGAGGTGTCGCGTACCCGTGCCGCACTTCGTCTCACCCAGGTTCCTCCATGTCGTGATGCCAGTGCTCTGCGTACCCATATGGAGTCTAAGACTTCTTGAAGGGGCGTACGAGGAGCAATAAGAGATACCCAAGAACTATTTGGTGTCAAGCCAATAGTGATGTAGACAACTGAGTATATCATTCGTGTTAACTCACAAGCTTTCCTACACTTGGTAGAATATGGAATAGCTTTGAGAAAATACTTGTCTTGGAGATGTGAGGATAACCATCAGGTACAAGGTACCTGTATGTGTAAGGGTGCAGGACGTACGACCATGAGGAAGAAAAAGGCGTGACCCTGACATCTGTATGACACAAGTAGTGGCGGTATGGAATTGTACAAAGATTGGAAGCACTACTTGTATACCTCTGACTATGTACCACGTCGACACCACAACCTTCTGCTCCACTATGACCTATGCCACAACCCTAACAATGTACCTATGTACAATCTTGTCCCCTAGGACCACAATGTATGAGGAGCCATTAGAGCCCCAATATAAATAGATCATCACCCCTCCAGCAAAGGGGTTGGAAAATTCATTGGATACTCAGGCTAATAAGTAATATACAAAGGCTTACTCCATTGTTGATCTATGTTTATTTTTCCTTAAGTTTATTCTAAGTTCTTATCTAGATATCTCTAAGTTTTCCGACCTAATTTCGCTGATGAGTTTTCACCGTCAACAGTTTGGCGCCGTTTATGGGAAGAACAAGCATCAACCTAACGTTCTTTCATCACTTCCAGCAAAGAAAGATGCCAAGGTGCTCAAAACGCTTACGACATCTACAAGATGTTGAGGTTCACCTGGGCGGGGAACAAATGAGGGCTTCCACCCTCCTCCGCCTATGCATGGAGATATGCCGGAGGAATGTCCTCCCTAAATGGAGGACAAGGAAGCATCGTTCCCGACTGTCCGGCCTGACGGAGGTCATTAGGAGCCACTAGTGTACCCACATCCCCGACCCCCCGTGGCACCATGCTCTAGCTACCGAGACCCGAGTCCCTCAATGCACAGGCCAGGCAAGAGTCCTGGAGTACACTCGGAAAGTTCCAGTTTAAGGACTCGCTTCTACAAAGATGAGATTTGAGAGTTACATAAAAAGACTCGAAGGCTGGAAACCACGCTAGAGAACATGCAGGAGGTTTTAACCACCTAGACTAGTGTGGGAAATTCTCAACACATGAGATAGATATAGAGAGAAGAAGAGAAAATAACAAAGAGGCTTAGAAAATGACTTGTGTTTAGAGAGAATCTAAAACTATCAGAAAATCTGACTTGAGACTTATCAAACTTCTTGTTTTGACTTCTCTATAAGCACTCCTTTTATAGACTCAATTAGGCCATTTAATTTAATTAAAAAATCAATAAAATAATAGCTATTTTGAAGCCCTAGGTCGAAATTATCATGGGCTATAGGCCCGTGAAATTTCCCATTTGATTATAAGCCCATTGGACTTAAAATCAAGACCTGTATTATTTTCTATTGATTTAATTAATTAAATAATTATTTAAATCCTTTATCAAATTAATTATTTATAATTTGAACCTTGATTTAAACTTATTTATTAATTTAGATACCAATTTATCTTAATTAATAAATCTGCCATAATTTCTCTTTTCTTCTCAAAATTACACAACTCTGTGAAACTATCCAAAATTGACCTGGTCAACTTTGATAATTCTAATTGATGATTAAATCAATTAATTGAGACTATCTAGATGATTTTATCCAAGGTACAATGGGGACCATGGGCCTATGAAATCAAGCTCCAATAAGTTATCATAAACCTAACAAATAAATTTACTAACTTATGAATTCCTCGTGACTCCACTATAGACTTGGAATTGCACTCTTGAATTCATAGAACGCTCTATAACAAATATAGATACACTATTAATTATCCATTGGTACAACCATAATTGTCACTCAATCCTCTATAGACGGTCTACAATGAGATAGGACTAAAATACTGTTTTACCCCTCATTTTATTTTATCCTTAAAACACTTAGTTCCTTGTAAATGATATTTCAGTAAACTAATTTAATTACTGAAATGAGATCTCTATCATTTAACACCTTGAACCAAACTAAAAGGAAACCATCATTTCACTTCTTCATCAGAAGCTATAGATGTTCATATCTATGATTAACACTCCCACTCAATTATACTACCGAGTTCCCAAGATGTAAGTATGGGCTAGTCCGTAGGGTAAGCTGGTAACGAACAAGTCAAAGAACTCAAATAATACAATCAGTTAGAATACTAACCACTCAGAATTGAAATTGAATTGACCTATGGTCAACTATATGATATGACTAGAATAGATAATAACGGTATGTTTACTTATCTTATCAACTGTCAATATCGGTCCTGTCCAATGTAACAAATATATCCGACCTTATCTACTTTGCTAATGTTCTGGAAAGAACATAATACTGTAATGTGTAAGTAGATCATATCGTAGATTGGCATGTCAGTGTAAATCCGGTGCACTGACTAATCTTAGGACTAACTTATTTTGAACATATAATCATATTTATATTCCACTGTGATTACGTCACTATAAATAAGATTAGCTATATGCTCGGGATTTAATAGAAGTTTATATTAAACATATAATCATGAAAATAAAACATGTGAGCAAAGTGATTGACCAAGTCAAAAAAATGATTTCTATTCTTTTATTGATAATAAAATGAGATTACAAAGAATTTGGGTTTTAATTAGGGCATAAAACCCCAACAGATTCTCCATTCAGAAGGGAGATCCGGGCTGAGCAAATCCCCGCCAGCCTTAGAGAGCCTCGCATGACTCCGTACGAGGGTACTACGGACCCAAAGTATCACTTAGACTCGTTCAATAACTTGATGAGGTTAAGAGGGGTCAACAACAGAGAAAAATGCCATTTCTTTGTCATTACACTTAAAGGAGTTGTGTACAAGTGGTTCAAGAGGTTAAGGCCAGGGACAATCAAATCATGGCAGCAATTCTCTGGCAAATTTCTCCAGCAACACCATGTGGTCTGTGATTATGTTATGCCAATTACCAGCCTCACTAATATAAAAGAAGGTGAGAATGAAAGTTTGAAGAGCTATATCCATAGGTTCAATATGGAATAAACAAAGTTGGGAAGTTCAACTAAAGCGGAGCTCAAGGTGGCTATTACAGCCGGAGTTCGTCGAGGAAGCAAGTTATGGGGTAACATGCTGAAAAGAGAAGTTACAAATTTAGATGACTTCTTCGAAAGAGCATAGAAGTACATACGTGTGGAAGAGGGCCATAAGAACTCGCATGTTGAGGGAAGCGAACCTTCCTCCAGTCACCCTTCTACCAATACGTTTGAAGATTTCATGTAGAAGAGAACGACGTGATAGAGGAGTCCCTGATCAAGTTGAAAATTGGAAGAGGACTACGAAAAGGCTCCAAGGAAGAAGCTAGTAGGATTTGTCAAATCGTCGCAATCGGCCCCCATAAAGATCGAAAGCAGGCGCCTAGCCTCATCAGCCCCAATAGGTGCTTTTTCAAGTGCAAAATAGGCATCTAGCCTTGCGAGATGCATATGTATGAAAGTATTTATAATACCTATATGGGAGAGCAATGAACCTTATGAGACAACATTTGAATCTATAAGGCTAGCTACCTTTATAGAATCTGAAAAAGTCAAAAAGCCCCTCATAAGTGACCTCGTCACGAACAAACCCATCCTGTAAAGGGACCAAATTGCAGAAGACAAAAGGGAAACCCAAAGAAATCCCTAAGTCTAGATCGATATAGTCGCCTTACTAAGGGAAAAAGGGCCTTGAAAATAGGTGTTTGCAAGGTTACACAAGCACCATCTCCCCATAAAGGTCCCAACCCGAGGGGAGATCACCTCAAAATTCATAAAAGGGTCTCAAAGAATACGCTTATGAAAAGGATCTCAAAGAAGACACTTGCGAAAAGGGTCTCAAAAAAGACGTTTGTAAAAAAGGTCTCAAAGAAGACGCTTGTGAAAAGGGTCTCACAGAAGACACTTGCAAAAAGGGTCTCGAAGAAGATGCTTGCAAAAATAGTACTATGCATAATGACGAGAAGGACGCTTCTAACACAAAATAAAACGTGCGCACAAAAATATATAAAAGGATAGCGAGAACCCAAAGGGTCAACATATCCTTACAAGTAATCAAGGTGCAACAACATACACGAATCACACGTAGTAGAGGGGTCCCAAAGGGAACCCTTTGAAAATGAAGCTATTGACCATGAGGACTTGCGAAAATCCCTCATAAAAAAAAGGGGGGAATGGCTTGTCAATGTCCTAAACTAAGGCAGTGAGACACCTCACACCTAGCAAGAGGATCCCACAGAGCAAGGGCACCCTCACTCAGCAAGACGACCCTCGACTTTACAACTCAATCGAGCTCCGTTCCTTCATTGGACATCTGTATAAATGCCACCTTTAGACATAAATGAAGAATGAAGTCACAGAAACACAAAAGAAGATTAAGAGGCCTCGCAAAGCGAGAGGGCCCTCGCATAGCAAGATTAGCCATAGCCAAGTGCTTCCAAGCACTCTTGTCTAAATGTTTAGCATACCCCTAAGCCTCATATAAGCCATATCCTTGGAAGGAAGGCCAATGAAGGCCCCGGGATGTCAACGGATGAAGTGCGAAGAAAAGAAAGCAAGCCTCACTAGGTGAGAGCTCGTTGTGCGAGACCATCTTACATAGCAAGGTCTTCATTGCCCAATAGTGCTGAATGACATCCTTCGTTGCTTTGTAAACCTCCAAGATTAATCAAGTATCACACTCATGAAAAGTAATTATAAATATCATAATAAGTCTACAAGGACGTCTAAATACCTCCTCATAGACTGGGGGGCAAATGTGGATGCCAAAAATACACTAAGGAAAAAATCTCTGGTCCCTGGTTAGAATACATGGCTAAAGGTCATGTATTCATGCTATCCTGCTCGGACCTATAGGTCTTGTGAATATGGAATAATTTCCCTTAAATCTTCCCTCGGTGAAAGTAAGAAGACCCTAGGTGCACATTTCCCTCAGCCAATTGCCTCACATAGCGAGGCCCAAACCCCGTGTGCAGGCTTTCGGGCTTCTCGTGTGATGGCACTAGGCGCTTGAGAATACAAGAAATTGTCCTAAGGGAAACATCTCATTATGAGCCATGAAGTTTGGCCTCGCTAGGCTAAAGGGTCAAATTAAGCGTTGCGGGAGGATGGGTGCACAAGGCCTTCGCATAGCAAGGTCCGGCGTGCCTACGCAAGGTTGATATGCTCAAGGGTCGAGATGCAGGCACATGCATAAGAGCTATCAAATGCACCCGAGACGTACGCCTACATCAGTGCAAAGGAAGCCTCACATAGCGAGGCCCTACCTACCTTGATGTCGAGAGATGTCTAGGGCACTCGAGCCATATGCCTCGACCACACCCGCGCGTCACAAGGCATGGCCTCGCCAAGGCGTCTCATGCCACAACTGTCTCGCGATGCACGACCTCACCTAGGCGCCTCACGTACATTGGTCCATGCTGCGAGAAGGGCGTGGTGCAGCAAGGCACACTGTATCTCACCCAGGTATGCATCTCGTGGTCCCCAAGTAGCCCCACCTCATCTCGCGCCTCAGAGGGGCCTCGCGCCTGGAGGGTGTCTCGCACCTCCGAAGGGCCTCGCGTGCGTGGAGCAAGGGCCTCGCGCATGGTTAGATCGATCCTTCTCCAAGGGGCTCGCGCTAAAGGCCTCACACCACGAGGGTGTCTCGCACCTCGGAGGGGCCTCGCGCCTGAAGGGTGTCTCTCACCAAGGAAGGGCCTCGCGCGCGCAGAGCGAGGGCTCTCATGAGGATTAGATCAAGTCACTGATGTCCTCATATAGCGAGGTGCACTATACCTCGCCCAGCCGTGTCGTGGTGTCGCACCCGTGTCGCTCTTCATCTCCCCCAGGTGCGTCCATGCCGTGATTCCAGCCCTCCGCGTACCCGTATGGAGTCTAAGACCTATTGAAGTGGCGTACGAGGAGTAATAGGAGAGACCCAAGAATTATTTGACGTCAATCAAATAGTGATGTAGACAACTGAGTATATCATTCATGTTAACTCACAAGCTTTCCTACCCTTAGTAGAATATGGAATAGCTTTGAGAAAATACTTGTCTTGGAGATGTGAGGATAACCATCAGGTACAAGGTACTTGTATGTGTAAGGGTGCAGGACGTACGAACATGAGGAGGACATAGGCGTGACCCTGACATCTATATCGTACAAGTAGTGGCGGTACGGATCTGTACAAAGATTGGAGGCATTACCTATATAACTCTAACTATGTACCACACTGACACCACAACCTTCTGCGCCACTATGACCTATGCCACAACCCTAACAATGTACGTATGTACAATCTTGTCCCCTGGGACCACAATGTATGAGGTGCCATTAGAGCCCCAATATAAACAGATCATCACCCCTCCAGCAAAGGGGTTGGAAAATTCATTGTATACTCAGGCTCTTAAGTAATATACAAAGGCTTACTCAATTGTTGATCTGTGTTTATTTTCCTTAAGTTTATTCTAAGTTCTTATCTAGATATCTCCACACTTTCCTGAGTTTTCCGACCTAATTTCGCTGACGAGTTTTCAACGTCAACAAACAGTAAAATATCCTAATAAAAACTACCTAAAACACGACCTAAACATAACACAAAATTATACTCAACAAACTCCCTCAAACTTAACCTTTACTTGCCCTTAAGTAAAGATTCAAACTAAACTCACCCAACTAGAAAACTCAAATACAGAACGACACAAACTAATGAATCAAGTCAACAACACTGAATTAGCCTTGTTTTCAGAAAATCTCACACAAACGTCCAAAATTCCAATTTCTAAAACGATTCAGAATTTCAGTTAAACCACATCAACAATATGTTTCGATCCCAAGAATGCCTATTCAACCATAATCACAAAAATTACTCAACAATTTAATCTATGTATGCATGCCAAATTTCTCCATCAAACAATCAAACCAATAGTCCATATGCTTGCACTGTTCACCACCCTCCACTAATGTAGACAAAATATGCTCAAGATCATTAGGACTTTAGGCTCATAACAAAAGGCTTAGGCAATGTGTAGATATATGCATTTAGGCTCCAAATTACCATAAGCATATGAACTTACAAACAAACAATTTCCAAAGAAAACCCAATGTAAACCCAAATAAAGGTTGAGAAAAGCTTATTTCTTCTTCTTTTTTTCATTCAAACTACACTCCCCCAAACTTGTTTTTGTCAAAGCATATCATGAGTGTAGCTTGAATTTTTAAATTTCCTTCATATTATTATTATTTTCTATTCTCAACCTTTAAACTCTTCGTTATAACAACACCACATTTCATAACACCCCATTACAAACCATTCCCCTTTATTTGTCCATATGCTCGCTAAGGGAAGGAAAAAAAAGCAAAATGTCGATTCGGCTCACAATTGGTATCATTCAACAAAGAGAATATTTTTAGCCTCAACAAGAGTAACAATGGATAATTACTTTCGGGTTGGCTTGAAAAGCTCAAACATTCCAAGAAATTGCCTAATTCACTTTCCTAAGCATAACTCATCTAGGATTTCGTCTCATATGGTAAACAAGCAAGTTCTAGATTCATTCATTCATCAAACTACAAGCCAACAATGCATACACTCATATTCAATTTTCAAATAATTTTTCCAATCATGGCTAAACATTCATTTTTTCATGGATAGAAGCAAACTACCAATGCAATTTAACCAAGCACACGGATTCAATCGATCAAAAATTCGAAAATTTGCACAACATTTTCTTAAATATCATAGGCTAGCATTGACAACTTGATTTACACAAACACAACATAACATTCAACTAAGATAAAACCCAAACAAGAACAAACACAAACACAAACTAAAAACACTGCACAAACACACAAAATAGTAAGACTCCTCCCCAAAACTTGATTGGCACAATGTCCCCAATGTGACAAAAAGAAAAGGAAAGAAAAATTACCAACAGTCCAGCTAAACATCATCAAAATGGAGATGGCGGAGGCAGTGATTGGAAAGTTCAGTTTGTCCTAGGCGCTGCAGCTCAAAATAAAACCTTTTTTTTCTTTCTTTTTTTCATGTATTTCAAGATTCAAAAATTACAAACTAAACTAAAAATTACTGAAAATAAAATCTAAACCTAAGAACAAAAATTAAAAAGAGTTTTATAGAAAATAAAAATTACAAACACATAAAAACTCGAATTAAAAATAACAATGGGTTGCCTCCCAAAAGCGCTTTATTTAACGTCTCCAGTTGGACGCTCACTTCCTTCATTAAACTTCAACTCGGGTCAAGTCCACCCCGCTCATTCTTTAGAGCCATAGTGTCATAGGCAAAATCTCATCTTTTGATGTTGCTAATCATCAGAGCCTTCCACCGCTCATGTAGCCTTCGAGCCTTCCCACTACAGAATCGTTTCAAACAATGACGAACTACTCGACTACCAATTTCACCATTGGTTTTTCTCTTGGTAGTTTCCAAATTATTACCACCACTACATACCACACCCACTCTACAACAAGTTGGAATATCAGTTGCTGGGAAAACATTAAATGTTACCTCTTCGTTTTACACTCGCAACTTCAACTCCCCCTTTTGTACATCAATTAGTGCTCTCCATGTGGCTAAGAATGGTCTTCCCAAAATAATGGGAATGTTTGCATCTTCCTCCATATCTAGAATAATAAAATGAGCAGGGAAGATAAATTTACCAACCTTAACTAAGACATCCTTAATTACTCCACGAGGTTGTTTAACAAAGTGGTCTGCCATTTGTAAGGACATAGCAATGGGGCGAGCTTCTCCCAAATTCAGCTTCCGAAAAGTAGATAAGGGCATTAAATTTACACTAGCCCCTAAATCACATAAGGCCTTGGTCGTAACAGTATCTCCTATTGAGCAAGGAATCATGAAACTACCCAGATCTTTAAGCTTAGGAGGTAGTTTCTTCTACAAAATAGCGCTGCACTCCTCAGTAAGCGCCACTGTCTCATAATCCTCCATCTTCTTTTCCTTTGATAAGATTTCCTTCATAAGCTTCACATAACTTGGCATTTGTTCAAGTCCCTCAGCAAAAGGTATGTTAATGTGAAGTTTTCAAAAAATGTCTAGAAACTTCGAAAACTGCTTGTCAAGTGTCTTCTTTTGAAGTCACTGAGGATATGGAATCTTGATGTGGTGCTCATAACTCACTGGTGACTACTTCTTCTCAAGGTCTTCAATAACCTCTTTTTCTACCTTACCCTCATTCTCAACATGAAATTTTGGTGTAGGTATAGAATTCTTGGGTTGCTCTTCCAACTTCTTCCCACTCCTCAAAGATATTACATTGCATTTCTCTTTAAGAATCACTTTTGTATTACTTGGCAAATTTCCTTGAGGCCTACTTTGTAACATCTTTGCTAACTGACCAACTTGCATCTCAAGATTCATGACGGATGAGCGAGTTTCTGTCATAAATTGACATTGAGAGTTGGTCAAAGTTAAAAGTGTAGCCTGTAACTCATTTTTCTTCTCTTGAGCAACAGGTAGTACCGATGGTTGTAACGGTGCCTGAGGTGGAGCTTGAAGCATAGGATACTAAATTTGTTGAGGACCCTGATTATTTCTCCATGAAAAATTAGGTTGATTTCTCCACCCTTGATTGAACGGGCTGGAGAATGGATTTTGCCTATTTAAATTTCCCATCATATTCACCTGTTCCATGGGAATGGTGTTGTTCATCTCAACTACCATACACTGCTCAAATGGGTGAGGACCACCACAATAATGACATTCCGCTTGGATTTGCATGACTTGAGTGGCCATTGAATTTTTTTGCAGTTGCTTTGTCAATGATGTAACCTGAGCAGTGAAAGTGGTAATAGCATCCAGCTCATGCATACCAGCTATCTTCTCATTTCTATCTCGTTCACTAGGCCACTGATAGTTATTCATGACCATTTCTTCAAGAAATTTATAAGTCTCATTAGCACTCTTGCTCATGAAAGCACCACATGCTACATCGTCAATAATGGTGCGAGTCATCCAACATAAATCATTGTAAAAATTATGGACCAGCATCCATTTTTCAATCCCATGATGAGGAAACTTCCTCAAAAGCTCCTTAAACCTCTCCCATGAATCATAAAGAGACTCTCCATCAAATTGAGAGAAGTTATTAATTCCCCTCTTAACTTTGCAGCCATTATGGAGGGAAAATTTAGCAAGAAATTTCAGAGCTAATGGCTCCCATGTAGTGGTTTAGGAGGCTTGAAGAGAGTTCAAACAACTTTTAGCTCTATCCCACAGTGAGAATGGGAAAATTCCCAGTGTAATAGCATCGTCGGTTACCCCATTATATTTAAAAGTTCCACACAACTCCAGGAAATCGGCTATGTGTGTATTGGGATCCTCAGTAGGGAGTCCATCAAACTGGACAGTGGACTGGACCATTTGCAGAATCGCCAGTTTAATTTCAAAATTATTGGCTGCAACTGTCGGTGATTGGATGCATGATTGTACTCCGGTAACAACAGGGACTACATAGTCTTTGAGTGTGCAAATTGTTGGCTTAGCAGCATCTCCATTCAACCCATTGCTCTTATGTTGGGTCATCTCTGCTAACCATTTTTGCTTTCTGTTCGGTCTACAAGTCCTCTCAATTTCACTATTAATGGGCAAAAGATTGCCAGTCCCTTGGCATCGCATGTACCAATTGGAACCTAAAATTAAGATTCTCAAACACAACAGTTAGAGACAATTAACACAAACAAACCAAATTAGAATAAAAATTAACTGTATTCATATTAATAAAAATCAATCCTCGGCAACGGCGCCAAAAACTTGTTCGCTAAAATTAATATGCAAGTTGTTGACCTGTGAAATTTTCCAATGGTTGTATGTACAATATATTAAACCTTTTGAACAAAATAAATATAATAAATGACAGAGTACGAATATCTTAAACAAACACACAAAAATTTTATAGTGGTTCGGCCCTATTCCGATGAACAGTAATAACCTAATCCACTTAGCTTTTAGTATTGAGTCACTTGACAATTACACTAATGAACAAAAGTATTCCTCATTTATAATTTTCCCAAAGTTTTTCCCCAAATATTCTTCAGTTCTCAAAAATTCCAGAAAAAGTGATCCTTTGAAACGAAGCCATGGATCCTTTATTTATAGTACCCAGGGGTTGTTACATGATTAATAATATTGGGATCGTGGTTTGGTACACGATTATTAGGTAGTGGAGATACATGCCCACCTCCCAATGATTATGAGATCGTGGGTCTTCTTGTTGTTTCTCTGGATCATGGCAGATAATGCACAATTGATACCTCTGGGAAAATGTTAAGTCTTGGTTGGTCTATGAGACTTAGGTGTTTGGCTCGATGACCCTTCAGAGCTTGGGTGCTAGGCCTGATGACCATCTGGGTATTGGAACTATTAATCCTCTGGGTTCTAGGCCTGCGATCTTCTGGGTGTTGGACCTGTTTGATCTCAGTTTGAACGAGTGCGAGTATTACTTAGTGAAGTGTACTTGGGAGTTTAGGCCAACCACCCTCTGAAGAATAGGGTGGGCCGACCACCCAGGTGTTCTTGAGCATGTCAGGCCGACCACCCCTGGGGGTAGGGGTCAGGCCGACCATCCCTAGGGGCTCTTGGGAATACTTGGGCCGACCACCCTTAAGGGTTGGGGTCGGGCCGACCACCCCCAGGGGGTTCTTGGGCATGTTTAGGTCGACCACCCCTAGGGGTAGGGGTCAAGACGACCACCCCTACGGGGTCGTGGCCTGGCCGACTTCCCCATAGGTCTTGGACCTATCTTTTTCAATAATTCGTCGTTTTTCCCTGATTTTTGATGCCACGTGCCACTTTCTCATTTGCCACGTCATCCCCGTATTTTTTAGGGATAACACAAGTATACATAATCAACGCATGTAATACAATGATAAATAAAGATCGTTCCCATGGAGATTGATTTACTAATTACCAACAAATTAATTTGCTACTTCTATTTTGTCAACAATAAATTGGTTTAAAAAATATTAAAATAGCAAAAGCAATAAACATAAAATAACACTATGAAAGAAAGCAAATAATTGTAAGAACTTCAAAAATAAAGAAGTAGGGATTTTTGTTTCATCAACTATTCGCGTTATTCTTTCACTAATCAGACATCACAATTCTTCTTCCTAAACTAATAGCGGATTAAAAAAAATGATTCTTATACTTTTTCAAGAAACAAAGAACTCAATTTACATGTTAATTTTCTACATTCCTATGATAAATTCCAACACATAAAAGGCATTGAACACAATAATCCTAAAACTAAAAAATTCATCCAATATGAAAATTGTGATTATTCAATCATAGCATAATCAATTCTCACTTTTTAGATTTCTAATCTAAATCATAAATCATGCAAATGGTGATCAAGCATTCACAAGAATTGAGAACAGACCAAATAATTTAGAATAGAAGTGAAGAATGAATCATGAAATCCTCATAGAAAATAACAAAGATCCAAATGATTACATTAAAAACCCTAGAAAATCAAATTAGTCCATACCCATTGGAAGAACAACCATAGAATCAAAAATAAAAAATAAACATAAAGAAAAACCGAGTAGAAGAAAGAGAGCTGTTGAGAACGAATGGAGATGCTCCACTGTGTGTTCTTCACTTCAAAATTTGTAATCCCCCCCCCCCCCCAAGTATCTTATCTCTTTTCAAAATTAGATTTATAACTTAATTATTTTTCTCTCAGCAAGGAGGCAGGTCGCGCCGCTACAAAACCCATGCCGCGATGCGTGTTAAATTTCTAGGTACTTGAAGATTCCAAAGTCGCAGCCCCATAAAACTATGTAGCAGCGTGTGTACACACTAGGAAAACACCCTTTCTGTAAAGGGTCTGGCCGTGGCGCCACCAAGCCATGCTGCAGCCCTAAGTAACTTCTCCAATTTTAACCCTTTTTATCCCAAAAAATTCACTAGAGCTTTAAAATTTCACGAGGAATTATCTTCTTACGGAATCAACACCAAAAAGATGATTTTTTTTTTTATCTATTTTCAACCAATTTCCTCCAATTGCTCATTTCCTTTATTTGATAACTAAAACCTACAAAAAGACAAAAACAAGCATAATAGCGCACTAAACAATTAAAAAGCTTAAATAAAACTACCTAAAACACCACCTAAACACAACACAAAATTAGACTCAACAATTAGGTGGATGAGCCATCCCACACATTTCACACATACTTTACAATTGCATGCTTGAGCTACGAGATTGTTCTGTTGTGACTATTTCGTTAGGGATGCCACTTGAGTTGTGAGCATTGAGATGACGTCTAATTCAATCATTCCAGCCACCTTCTTTGTACTTTCCCTCTCAGTAGGCCACTAGTAATTTTTCATGGTCATCTCCTCCAATGACTCATATGCTTCATTAGCACTCTTGCTCATGAAAGCACCCCTTGTTGTTGCATCAATGATGGTGCGAGTAGTACCACCCAACCCATTATAAAATTTGTGCACTAGCATCCACTTCTCCATTTCGTGATGGGAACACTTCAATAACAACTCCTTGAAATGCTCCCATGCATCATACAATGAATCCCCGTCATTCTGGTGGAAATTAATAATTTCTCCTCTTATCTTTGCAGCTTTTGTTGGAGGAAATAACTTAGCAAGGAACTTTTGGGCTAGTTCGCCCCATGCCGTGATGGAATTGGCTTGCAGCAAAATTAACCTACTCTTCGCTATGTCCCTTAAGAAAAATGAGAATAGTCTCAGTTGAATTGCATCATCACTCACCCCATTCATCTTAAATATTGAACATAGATCTAAGAAATTGGCTATGTGCAAGTTTGGATCCTCAGTAGGTAATCCACCAAATTGTACGGTGGAGTGCACCATTTGTAAAATTGTTGGCTTGATTTCAAAGCTGTTAGCGGCAACGATGGGATGTATGATGCATGAATGCACTCCCATGACAGTCGGAGTACATAATATCTAAGAGTCATTGGTCCTTGTTCAACAAGTACCTTTGCAGCAACAAGGTTTCTGCAGCAGCTGCTAGCCCTTGAACATTATTGGCAGCATTGTTCGTTGCATTCCCTTGATTTACAGCCATTATTGCCTCCAACCTGTTATTCTAATAGTTATGTCTGTAGGTTCTCTCTGTCTCAGGATTTTCTAGTATGATGTCAGATGACTTTCCACATCGCATAACTTTTAAAGATACATTCTGTTAAATATTGGTAATATTTTATTAAAGTTAATAAAATACCACTAAAACTAAGAATTTTTGTTATCTACACACTATTTATATAGAAGAGATATATGTGTATGTATATATATATTTTTATTTTATTTTAAAGAAAATTGAACTAAATGAATAAGCACAAAAACTTTTACAATAGTATATATAGCACTCGACCAATCTAGTATTAAGAGCTTAAGAATTATTTTATGAAAAAACAACTTAAACGCGTAAAGTGTTAATTAAATAATGTCAAACTCAAATACAAACCAAACCAATAATAGTTAAATATAAAATTAATCCAAAATGATTATGAATCAAACAATTTGTCTAATATATACCTTGTGAAAATCTCAGCTAGATTGAGAGGATTAAAAAATCTATATAAGAGATAAAAGAGTACATGATCCTATATTGAAAATTGTTGTAAGTTATCCACTCAAGATGAAAACCACTTGTTAGTCTAGATAACAAATTCAATAAACTAGATATCTAACAATGTATCAAACATATAAGTTCAGAAGAGAAAGCTTAAAATAGAAAATATAAGAAACAAATGCACTACAGGATATATACTAGTTCAAAGACTAGATTTCCTAGTCTTCTACATCCAGTTCAGAATACCATCAAGAAGATTCTTGATTGATCAGTAATTGAGGAATATTACAGTCAATTGTGGCACATGAACAAGCACTCTACTGAGCAAAAACTCTCACACACACAAAAACAATTCACTTTTCAAAACAGCGGTGAATTGTTCAATACAAAAACCCAAAACCCCACACTCTTTCTCAACTCTCTTCTCTTACTTTCTTGATCTTCTCTATAGCTCAATCTTGGAGCACTTTCTCTATCTAAAAAACCATTCGTTTGAGAAGGAGTGACTGAACTATATATATAGGAAACTTTAAGTAACAAGCAGTAGTCAAAGTTAGTTAAAGTTGGTAAACTAACTGTCAAGGTTAGTTAATTCAGTTGGTATTTGGAAGGAATCAAATCCCAAAAATTCCACCTTATTCCTTTCAAATATAAACTGTAAAAGATTAAGCTGCTCCTTTCCAAGATGGTGATCCTTAAGTATGCCATTAGTTCCCAAGGCTAAGCAAGTTTAGGCAATGCCTAAACTTACATACTGCTAAGACTTTGGTGCCAACATCACCTGGATTATCTTTTGTTTTGACTTTGTCTAAGTCAATTATCTCATCTTCAATTTTCTCCCTTATCGAGAAAAGTATTTTGTCAATGTATTTACTCTTCTCATGATAAAGCGGATTCTCGCACAAGTGAATTGAAGACTGTCTATCAGAGTAAACTTTTGCGTTTCCATTCAGACAGTTTAGTTTGTGTAAGATACATTGGAGCCAAATAGCTTCTTCAAACGCCTGAGTAGCTGGGCTTTCCAACACACATAGTTTCTGTTGGTCATGGAGATATAGGCAGTAGTGGACCTTTGATGTTCTCTATTTGAAGCATAGTCAGCATCTATATAACCTGTCAATTCAAGTTCCTTTTCTACCTTTTTGTACACCAGTCCATAATCCCAAGTTCCATTTAAATATCATAGAAGCCATTTGAGAGCTTGCCAATGCTACATTCCAGGATTTGACATGAACGTACTAAGAATACTTAGTGCATGAGCTATATCTAGTCTGGTGCTAACCATTACATACATTAGGCTGCCTAAAGCCGTAGCATATGGAAATTTGCTCATTTCTTTGATATCTTCTCAGCTAATTGTACATTGTTCTTTGGAAAACATGGATTGACCACCTAATGGTACTAAAGTATTCTTAGCATCCTACAAATTGAATGTGTGAACCACTTCTGAATGTAGTTAAATTGCTTAAGATAAATCATTCCATCTCTTTGGTTTCATGTAACCTCTATGCCAAGGATTTTCTTAACATGACCAAGTTATTTCATTTCAAACTCTTGTTTGAGTTTAGCTTTCATTCCTTTTATTATTGCCTTATCCCTACTCAAAATGAGCATATCGTCTACATAGAGTAACAAGAAAAATGTTGTGGATAAATTCAGATTTTTAAAGTAAAGGCAGTGATCAAAATCTGACCTTGTAAACCCGATTTCTTGCATATAAGAATTGAATCTTTTAGTCCACTACCTTGGTGATTATTTCAATCCTTATAGAGATCTCTTCAGTTTGCAAATTAGCTCTAACTTGTAACTTTCCACCTAAAAACCAGGTGGTTGTTTCATGTATATTTCATCTTCCAAATAACCATTCAATAAATTTGTTTTGACATCAAGTTGTTCCACCTCCATGTCTTGTTGTGTAGCAATAGATAGAAGCAACCTTATTATCTTATATTTAACCATAGCGGAAAAAATTATGCGTAATCGGTGCCTTCCACCTGAATAAAGCCCTTAGCTATAAGTCTGGCTTTAAATCTCAGTGGTTCATTTTCTGTCATTCCTTCTTTCACTTTGTATATCCACTTGCATGCAATCACTTTCTAGTTTGTAGAGTTAGCAACAAGTTCCCAAGTCTTGTTCTTATTAAGTGATTCATTTCTTCTATCATAGTTGCAATCCATGTTTCTTATGTATTCCATTTATAGCTTCTTCATAGTTGGTTGGTTCCTGAATTTCTGTTTGGACAGAAACTAGAGCATATGTAATTAAATCTACCTCTACGTATCATGCTAGAGGTTGAATGCTTAGTCTAGCTCTATCTCTAGCAAGTATCGCTAGACAAATCTTCTTGGTCATTAGAATCTCTGTTTCCTCATCGATTGCATCATCTTCAACATCATTTTTACTCGGTTTGGCAGCAGACTGCTCTATTTAAGGTTTGGCAGTTTCTTTGTTTGCTAAGTTCCCTGGAACATCATTAGAGGAACAACCAATCTCAGATATTAAATGAGGAAAATCATGTTCATTAAAAACCACATTTATTGCTATGACAATCTTAAGTTTGCTCTTTTGGTTAACACATATTCTATATTCTTTAGTGCTAATAGGATAACCAAGGAAAATACATTTTATGGATCTAGGCTATAGTTTATCTTTTGATTAATGTACATATGTTGTACAACCAAAGACTTTAAGATGTTTAGGCAACCTTCCATACTACATTTCAAAAGGTGTTTTTAAATCTATAGATCTATTTGGGTCTCTATTTATCAAATAGAAAGCTATAGCTAATGCTTTTCCCCAATATGGTTTGCCTAGTCCAGAACTAAACAATAGACATCTCACCTTATTTAACAGGGTCTTATTCATCCTTTATGTAATTCCATTTTTTTCGGGCGTGTTTACAACAATTATATGCCTAGTTATGCAATTTTCTTTACATAAAGCATCAAACTCATTATTCACAAATTCTAATCCATTATCAGTCCTAAGAGTTCGAACTTTCAAATCAGTTGGTATTCTACTTGAGTTTTCCTTGCTTTAAATTGATCTAAACATTCATCTTTAGTTATCAATCGGTAAGTCCAAACACATCTACTAACGTCATCTACAATTGAAAGAAAATACTGCTTACCCGAGTGTTTGGCACTTTATATGCCCCCCAAAGATCAGTATGAACATACTCAAGTATCCTCTTTGTGTTGTGTTTAGCAGCTATGAATTTAATATTGAGTTGTTTTCCCAAAATTCAAGCTTCACAAAATGGTAAGGCACATACTTTCAGCTTCTCAATTATGCCTTGATTGTGCAATTCTGTAATGCCTTGTTCACTTATATGTCCAAGACTTTGATCCCAGATTTTCATGTCATTTTCTTGGCTTTTCACCATTTAATGACTAACAATGAGCCTTTGGTGATCTTCAAGTTTCCCTCACTAGATTTGTAACCATAGCCTTCATCTTCACGAGTCCCTAGGGAGATTAAATTCCTTCTGGGTTCTGGAATGTGTGTCACATTGGATAGGGCTTTGATTTCTCCATTAAATTGCTTGACAGCTACTTTTCCATGTCCACTACTCTGCATGAAAAATCATTTCCCATTAGCATTTTTCCACCATCAATAGGTTTGTAATAAAAAAAATGACTCTTGATTTGGACACATGTGATAAGTGCATCCAGAATCTAGAATCCACTCCCTGTTTAGTGAAGTTTCAGAGATGGAAAAGAGCTCTCGATATGATGAGCATTCTTCATTTCTTTATGCAATAGCTGCAATGTCTTTCTTGACAGATTTAAGATCATTGTTGTATTGTTATATTATTTTTAATCTTGTTGCAGCTTGGAATGGCTTGTTTGGTCCTTGTATTTATAACAAAATCGTTATATATGGTCTGACTTTCCACAGAAGTAGCATTTATGAGTTTCTCTACCCCGTGACTTGGATCTTGAATGTGAGTTATGATGATTCCTTGAGTGGCTTTTTCTTGATGTTCTTCCTCAGGGCAAGTACACTTCTTCTTTATTAGATTCCTTCTCTAATTATAATTCAAAATCCTTAGACTTTAGAGCAACAAGAACATCTTCTGAAGAAATTAAATCTCTGCCATATTTAATGGCTGCTTTGACCTCTTGGTAGGCAATCGGTAGAGACCACAACAGAATGATAGCTTGACTTTCCTCATCTAATTTGTGATTGATGTTAGCCAAACCTATAATAATCTCATTAAACTTGTCACTGTTATTATCTAAAGACAATGAGGAGTTCATTCTAAAATCATAGAACCTTTCAATCAAATTAATCTTGCTTGAGATTGAAGGCTTCAAGTACAGCTCTTCCAACTTATCCCATACTTCTTTTGCTTTAGTCACATTGGTCAATTTCTTCCTAAAATTGTTAGATAGATGCTGAATAATGGTGTAGTATGCCATCTCTTCCATTTCTGCAATTTCATTAGGTTTCTTCTCAGATAGTAGTTTTTCTTCTCCAAGAACCTTTGCCACCTTTTGGAGTACTAGAATGCCCTTAAGGCTCTCTCTCCACAAAGCAAAGTCACATGTGCCATCAAACTTTTTAACTCAAACTTTACCATAGTTGTCATGAGTTCTTGGAGCTTTCTTGATCAATCTTGTAGCGACAACCTGGATCTAATTTGTTGTAAATTATACTCTCAAGATAAAAACAACTTGTTAGTCTATAGATAACAGATTCAATAAAATAGATATCTAACAATGTATCAAACATAAAAGTGCACAAGAGGAAGCTTAAAACAGAAAATATAAGAAACAAATGCACAACATGATTTATACTTGTTCAAAGACTAGATTGCCTAGTCTTCTACATCCAGTTCATAATACCATCAAGGAGATTTTTCATTGATCAATAATTGAGGAAGATTACAGTCCAGCGTGGCACATATACAAGGACTCTACTAAGTAAAAACTCTCACACACACCAGAACAATTCACATTCAAAATATTGGTGAATTGTTCAATATAGAAACCCGAAACCCCACACTCTTTCTCAACTCTCTTCTCTCACTTTCTTGATCTTCTCTCTAGCTTAATCTCAAAGCTCTTTCTCTTTCTCTGTCTAAAATCCCATCCGTTTTAAGAAGCAGTGACTGAACAATATATATAGGAAACTTTAAGTAATAAGCAGTAGTTAGAGGTAGTTAAAGTTGGTAAACTAATTGTCATTGTTAGTTAATTCAGTTTGTATTTGGGAGGAATCAAATCCCACAAAAATGATAAATAGAACAGAGAATTAAGCAACGAAATCTGGAAAGAAGAATTATGAACAGCCAAATTATTTTTCTCAAAATGTTGCACCACATGAGAGCTAAGTTAATGTTATCTCATGAAACACTTAATCGACAAAATGTTTGCAACTTTTTTTTTCTTTATTTATGAATTACCACTCAGCTTATAATACATGGGTGATATTATTATGGAAAACCTAGCTGCATTCCAATGAGATTCTCACTTCGATATACATGATTAACAATTTATTAGCTTACATGTTTATTCAAATAAATATATAGAGTATTCAAATGTGTATATAAAATAACATACTTTTAGTTTCGTCAATAACTAAATGTTTTACTTTACAATTCATTATTATTAGAGTTTTACAATTATATATAAATTTAATGATGAATATATATATGGGTGTACTATTACTTATTACTACACATGGAATTGTTACTTTAATATTTGTTATTGGATTAAGATCAATAATCCATATTATAGTTGTTAATTAATATTTCTAAGAATAAATTTTGATTTTATCAAATTTTTTAAAGGATTACTTGATGAAAAACGTGTATTTATTATGAAAATATTATATTATAAACTTTTCATTTTTCAAATGCATGTCAATTTCTAAATATATCTAGTGTCTTTCGTTGATTGGAAACAATATTAATTATGATAAAAAAAAAAACTAAATTCGAAATTAATGTAGAAAAAAAATATTTACTTATTGGTAACTTGTTATACAAAATCACTATGTTGTTACATCATCATACTTGTTAGTATCCATCTATGATAGTAACCACTGAAAAATCTTCCATATATATTGTGAACAAAAGTACCTCAGTTTAATCACACAAAACTAAAACTTTTGCTTCCTAATTTTTAGTGGAAACCAAATCACTATATAAACTTTTTGGTGACCTGTATTATTTTAGCAACAAAATTTATCAAGTTATTTTAAAGTCATGGGTTCTAACGAGTTAAAATATTCACATATATCTCTTCTATATAAAAAATGTGTAGATAACAGAAATTCATGGTTTTAACGGTTTGTCTTATTATGTTTAACGATATATTCTAAATATTTAACGAAATATACATTTAAAAGTAACTAAAAATAGATATTTATTAATGATATTAATATAAATTTAAATATTATAATAATATATAATATAAGACTACATATATAATAATTATATTAATATAAATTCAAATTCAAATTTAAATATAATAAATATCATTATTATAATAATATATAATGCAAGTGTAGAAATTTAATAATTATATTTGTTATACCCAAATTTCGAGAATAGAAATTATGATCTCGAAAGACAGGCTCGTAAAGTGTAAGTTTGAAATAAGAAAGTGTGCCATGTCATCAGCATTTATGTGAATTAGGTTTGACAATCTCACTCAAGTATTAAAACGACGACGTTAGAATCAATGAGCTCGGAACTACACCCAGTCTCGAAGGTGTTCTGAGGTTACATGTCAAGCTCGAAGCTACAATTACAAGTGTTCAACACTTGTATAAATTTCCTAGTTTATTCTTGTTGGCGATCTAGTATCAGTCAAGAAGGTTCGAGCTTGGGCATTGCGAGCTAGGAGAGGATGATTTCTATAAGGTCACTTGCTAAGGCCGAGGCAAACCAATGTAGTGAGCTCGTGATGATTGATCGATCTCAAAGGTATGTAAGTTATATGTTTGAGGTTGCTAATCTAGTGTGAATACGATTACCATTTGAAAATCCCTATCTCTAGAGGATATGTTGTAATCTGTTAATAAATCCTGATTGTCATTGGATATTATGTAATTAAAAGCATTTATTTGTATTTGTTTGAAATTTGAAATATAACTTTCCGAAATAAGAGGAGAGATATTCTGTAAACCAGTCTATAAATAGACTGGAGAAATTCATTTGTAAGGGGGCTGAATTCAGTACTGGGAATACTCTGCTAAATTGCGTTCTAAGAGCTTTAGGAGAATTCCACCATTAAATAATATCGACTCGTGGACTAAGCAGATTTTAACTACTGAACCACGTAATATATCATGTGTTTATTGTTGATTTTTATTATTTTGTGTTTAGTGCTCTCCTTTTCTAAGTTGATGAAAAACGACGTCAATAGTTTGATGCTTTCATTGAGAGCCATTAAACAAGACGATTAGCTTGTTTAATAAGAAAACCTCTGGAACTATCAATGGCGGCTGCAAACAACCCCAGCACTAGGCGACCATTGCCTCAAATACCAGAGGAGCAAACTCCTCGCACCGAAGAATATCCACGACGACCTGGAAAGCAGTCCATGGCTGACCTGAGCCCTAAAGAAAGAAGTGATTCATCCGATTCCCAGGGGCCACCTGCTCCCAGGCCGGATGAGGATCTTTACTATAATCTGGAAAGATATGTCCCTATTGTGGAACTAGAGAATCACCAGCTGCACAAACAATCGGCAGAGGCGACAAAGCGCAACGAGGAATTAGCCAGACAGGTTGCCGAGGCCCAGGAACCACCCCGGAGACCTAGAGGACGTCCCCGAGGGAGCACGGCCACCAGGAGGGCAGAACAAAGGATGCAGCAGGATCAGTCGAGGCCCCGGAGGAACACCTAGGCTGAGGCCACTAACAATCCGACTGTGGAGCTGTCAATAAGGATCGGGAATAACCGAGCTCCTCCAGAAGCTTAGAATCCGAATCCCAAAGCTGCAAGAATGGGAGGCAGCCTCCGTCACCCATTTGACATCCAGCATCTCCAATGGGGCACCCCTCACCAGTGCAAGAGGTCCCACAACCTGTACCACGGAGGTCGTCTCGCTGTGGCAATCGAGATGGAAACCGACAGGCCAAACCCGAATAGGTGAATGAAAGGGAGGCTACTTGGGAGCATAGAGCTCCTCAACCTTCGAGAAGCTAGGTTTCAAGATCACAAACCGTTGGGGTGAGGAGGCCAGCAGGGGACCTACCTCGTATTCACCGAGCCTCGCAGCCAGAAAGAGATGTAAGCTTCGCAAGAAGGTGCTCGGATTACACTTGGTCTGTAAGCATATATAATATTGAACCTAGACATACTGGGAATCAGGGAAATCATCCTGACCTACGAGATCACCTAAACTATAACTGGGGGCAAGATGATCCCCCAAACCCTGATCTGTGAGACCATTTGAACAATCGTAAGCAATCGACGTATAACCCTATGCCGAGACAAGAAGCTAGAGTTTTTATTAACGATAACCAATTCCCACAAGTTCAAGCTCGACCCCCAGTGGATCTGGTCTAAGAGAGGATTAATTAGTTGGAAAGGGCATTCAAGCTCCTGCAAGACGAGCGAAGTAGAGATAAGGCGGAAGAGTTCGATGATGAGCTCGAGCCTTTTGCCTTGCATATTTCTAATACCCCATGTAGCACCATTCGATGGAAACTCATACCCATATAGTCATCTGAGCAACTTTAATACCATCATCCGAGCCAGCAATGTTGGCTACGAGCTCTGATGCATGCTGTTTCCAGCTTCTCATGGGACCAGCAAATAATTGGTTTAAGAAGTTTCAAAGACATTCGATCTCGTCCTAGGATCAATTAGCAAGTGATTTTAAAAAACAATTCAAGGCTATGGTTGGCATCTGGCCTGAGGTCGAGGCCTTGACCAATGGCCGACAACAGCAAGGGGAATCACAGAAAAGTTACCTTACGAGGTTTAATATAAAAATGGCTCGAGCTCAAATTGTCGATGATAGTGGCCACTTGATGGCTGTTAGAGCTGGTATACTACCAGGGAGTCCCCTTTAGGATGATTTACAAAGGAAACCCATTAGGTCATTAACTGATTTCAACTGGAGGGCCCAGAGGTTTGTCAATGTAGAAAAGGCAAGGTTAGCCTTAAACCTGACCTCCCAGCCCGTGACTACAACGACAAACGTTAACTCAACCTTGACTTCGGCGGCCCCATCAACATCAAAACTCTCTGGCGATAACCCTTCTAAAAGGAAGAAAAATGAAGGGAATAATCCGGAGGCTGATGGAGGGAAAAAGAAGAAGGGAGATAAGTATTTCTTCGTCTACAAAGTGTATACTGAGCTCAATGAGACTAAGGAAAAAATATTTCTAGCCAATGAAAATCAGGCCCCGTTTAGGTGATCTGACCTAATGCGGAATCAGAAGGAAAAAAGGGACTCCAATAAGTACTGTAGATTCCACAGAGACTTTAGACACATAACTGATGAGTGTCGACAACTGAAGGACGAGATCGAGGGCCTGATCTCGAAGGGATATTTCAGACAGTACGTAAGAAACCAAAATTTCAACCAAGCCTCAACAAGTCAAAGGACAGTAGATACACAACCTTCCCAATAGAATAACACCCAAGTATGGGAGGATGGGCGACCTCCTCCAATTGATAGAGAAGATGTAGTAACCATCTCAGGGGGACCTCGTATTGCAGGTTCGGGCAGGAACGCCCAAAAGAGATACGTCAACGAGCTCAAGACTGGAGACATTTTCCCCTACAAACCCGAACAACCAGCTCCAAAAAAGCAAAGGTTTGAAACCCCACCCATCACATTTACTGAAGAGGACGTGTCACACGTCTAGTTTCCTCACAATGACCCACTGGTCATACTCTTTAGCTCGCGAATAGGAGGGTTTGCTGAGTCCTGGTTGATAACGGGAGCTCAGTGAATATCATTTACAAGGCCACTCTATAAAAGATGGGACTCACGGTTCGCGATTTGAAAGGATATGCAACAACACTATATTGATTTTCAGCCTGTACGAGATCGATCGAACTCCCCGTGACTTTGGGAGACTATCCAGTCTCAGTAACTAAGATGATGGAGTTCGTGGTGATGGATACCCCATCGGCCTACAACATATTGCTCAGGAGACCCGCCTTGATTGGGCTGGGGGCAGTATCGTCTGTCAGGCATCTAGCCATCAAGTTCCCGAATTCTAGTTGCATCGGGACATTGAAGGGGGACCAGCTTGCTAGAAAGGAATGCTACAAAATCTCCATGTTAGGAAAAAATCAAACAAGCGTCCAAACACTTGTAGTTATTCAGGAGATGGACAGATCTGCCTTTGAGATAGAGGAGGAGATCGACCCCATAGTAGAAGAAAGGGTCGATCTCAAACCATTGGAAGAGCTCAAGGAAGTGGGGCTCGATGAAAAAGATGCCACGAAGGTGGTAAAAATGGGCAAGAACCTTTCTGAAAAAGCAAGATAGCAATTAATTTTCTTCTTGAAAGAAAACTAGGATGTGTTCGCATGATCACACTTGGATATGGTAGGAATCAGTCCGAATGTCATAAGCCATGCACTAAATATTGACAAGAGCTTCCCTTCAAAGTAGCAAAAATGAAGGCTCCTAGACGATGATAGAAAAAAGGCCCTCAAGGAAGAGGTCGAGAGGTTAAAAGCAAATCAATTCATACGAGATGCTTTTTATCTTGATTGGATCGCCAATCCAGTGTTAGTCCCAAAGCCCAATGGAAAGTGGTGAACATGTATTGACTACTCAGATCTTAACAAGGCGTTCCCTAAAGACTACTTCCCTTTACCTCAAATAGACCAGCTTGTAGATGCCACTGCAGGTCACGACATCATTTTATTCATGGATGCCAATTTTGGATATAACTAGATTTTCATGCATGCGCTGGACCAAGAACATACGAGCTTTGTGACCGATAAATGATTATATTGCTACAACATCATGCCTTTCGGGCTCAAAAACGCTGGAGTCACATACCAAAGGCTGGTAAATAGGATGTTTGCTGAACAAATAGGAAATAACATGGAAGTTTATGTGGACGATATGTTGGTGAAGTCCATACATAACAATAACCATGTGGATGATCTCGCTGAGTGTTTTACTATACTTCGGAAATACAACATGAAGCTGAACCCACAAAAATGATCATTCGGAGTTACTTCAGGTAAGTTCCTTGGATTTATAGTAAATGCACAGGGAATAGAGGTTAACCTAGACAAGATCAAGGCGTTAATAGATATGCCCTCACCTTGAAAACATAAGGATGTTCAAAGCTTAACTAGACAAATGGCGGCCTTAAGTAGGTTTATCTCGAAATCTACAGACCGATGCCTTCCATTCTTTAATCTTTTAAGAGGGGCAAAAAATTTGAGTGGTAAGAAGACTGCAAGCTCACATTTCAAAATCTTAAGAAACACCTCGCCGAACCACCAATCTTGTCCAAACTGATTACAGGAGAAATTTTGTATCTATACCTCGCGACAACCGAGCAGACCATTAGTGCAGTACTAGCACGAGAAGATAGAAAATACATAAAACTGTATACTACGTCAGCAAAAGATTATTGGGGGCAGAATCGAGGTACCCATTAATGGAAAAACTTGCTCTGAGTCTGATACATGCAGCTCGAAAGCTTCGACCCTACTTCCAAGCACATCTTATTCATGTGTTAACTGACCAGCCACTATGACAAGTTTTGTCCAAGCCAGAAGCGTCCGAAAGATTGTTAAAATTGGATGTCGAACTCAGACAATTCGAGATCACATATCACCCTAGAACCACAATCAAAGAACAGGCGCTGGCATATTTTATTGTCGAATGTACTGGGATCTCCAACGATGAAGTTGTAACCCCAGCCCTCGAGCTGTGGAAAATTTGTATCGATGGATCCTCTAACAAAATTGGATCAGGGGCAGGTATCATATTAATTACCCCAACAGGAAATCGTTTCCACTCGGCTTTAAGGTTCGGCTTTAAATCGTCAAACAACGAGGCTGAATACGAGGCATTACTAGCGGGACTTCGAATAGCTAGAGAGCTCAAAAAAAGGGCTATACATTGCTATGGCGACTCGTAGCTAGTGGTCAACCAAGTCTTGGGGGAATATCAGGCTCATGGTGTAAAAATGGCTGCGTACCTAGAGAGAGCAAAAAAGGCACTCGCACAGTTTGAGTTCTACGCTATAGAGCTAGTCCCTCGAGAAAAAAATTCAAATGCAGACGTATTGGCCAGGCACGCCACAACTAACGAGGCTGATACACTGAACATGGTCCCAGTAGAGTTTCCAACAACCCTGATTATTAACGAGCCTGACGAAGAAGAAGTATGCATTATTGACTCGCAACAAACCTGGATGACCCCAATAGTGGACTACATCGAAACCAGAAGTCTCCCAGCAAACCAGAACAAGGCTAGAAAGTTGATGTATCAAATCCCAAGAAACACTATTGTGGAGGGGAAGTTGTATAGAAGTGGGTACTCTATGCCATTACTTCGATGTGTAACTCCACCCGAGGCAAAGAAGATTTTGGAAGAAATCCATGAAGGGTTTTGTGGAGATCACACTGGGGGGCATAGTCTATCCAAAAAGGTGATAAGGTAGGGGTATTTCTGGCCCACTATCAAGGCAGACTCATTCAAATATGTTAAACGATGTGATAAATGTCAACGATTTGGCTCAATTCCGCGAGTTCCACCCACCGAGCTTACCATGATGAGCTCCCCATGGCCATTCGCAGTATGGGGAATTGACCTCATAGGCTCATTGCCAGCTAGAAAAGGTGGGGTAAGGTACGTTGTGGTCATAGTTGATTATTTTACAAAATGGACCGAAGCTAAGCCCTTGGCTACAATCACCTCGAAAAAAGTCTTAGACTTCGTTGTAAAAAATATCATCTGCAGATATGGGATGCCCAGGAAAATAGTATCAGACAATGGAACCCAGTTTGACAGTGATCTTTTTACCCATTTCTGCGAAAAAATGGGATAATAAAAAGTTTCTCCTCTGTGGCCCATCCTCAGTCAAACGACCAGGTCGAAGCAATCAATAAAACCTTAAAATCTATATGAAGAAAAGGATAGAAGAGGCAAAGGGGAAATGGCCCGAGGAGTTGCCTCAAGTCTTATGGGCTTACAGAACCACATCATGGACTTCACCAGGACATACTCCCTTCTCCCTAGCTTATGGATGCGAGGCCATGTTTCTTATTGAGGTCGAAATCCCTACAATACGACGCCATATGAACAATCAAGCCTTGAACAAATCTTATCTCGAAGAAAGTCTAGACCTCATTGAAGAAAGACGAGATGGAGCCGATTTGAAAAATGCTGCATCAACAACAAGCTACTAGATATTTTATAAAGAAGGTTCGAGATAGAACATTTAGATTGGGAGACCTGGTGCTAAGTCGTATATTTTTAGCTACACGAGACCCTTCTGCTGGGGTACTTGGACCTAAATGGGAAGGGCCTTACTAGATCGAGTCTATCATTCGACCTGGAGTGTATAAACTGGCGAGGTTAAATGGAGATTTTGTTCCGCGGGCTTGGAATGGTGAACATCTACAACCTTATTATCACTAGTGTAGGAATGATGTTTCCATTGTCACCAAATAAGTGCTTGATATTTTTTTTTACTTCTTATCAATAAAGTTCTACATTTTAGTCAAAAGTTTTATTTTCTTTTTAATGATGTAATTTTTTGGAAACCCTTTTAAGTGGTATACGATCATACCATAGGTTTGAAAAGATATATAAAAAAAAATGTCTTGATTGTTAACCCGACATGAAAATAAATAAGTGTACACGCGAGCTAAAAATGTCTGGATTATTAACTCGACTTGAAAAACTATAAGTGTATGGATTATGAACCAAACAAACAAGCTAAGTTAGTTTGGAACAAACCAGTAAAACCTAATCGACAGTAAAAAAGTTGGGATTATAGGTAAACCAGCTGCTAACTAACTCAACTCCAAGGCTGGAAAGTTTTGCAAATAAGTCTCGGCCTCGTAACCTCGAGGACATACTCGAGGATGAGAAACATCGACTAGAAAAGCAAATAAAATCAAACTACTAAAATAAAATGCCAAGTAAGTACTTTCGAGTACAAGGTGAAAGTAAGGTTTTATATTGACAATAACGAAGTCAAAAATGGATACTTTGAATAAACTGTACATGAATGCATTGAAATTCAATCTTAAATCCAATAGATGTATTTGTGCAAATAAACAAATATAAAATCAAGTCTTTAATATTAACGTGCTTGAAATATTTCCACACAGAAATGTAAAAGAAAAATATTAAGGCAAAAATTTAAAAGTAAAATCAAATGCATGAAGATTTTCGAGCTAGAGACTCATGAGCATAAAGATTAAAATTACTATTTAATGATAGTGAAAATAACTTTGAATCGAGCTATAAGTTGTCTTCGCCCCAAGGGCACGTATATATATATATAAATATATATATATAAAGAGATAGTTACAAAATTCATAATGGGGAGTAGCCCATGGTCTCGCCCTCATGGGTTAGATGCCTCCCCGACCCCAGTGTTAGATGCCTTTGCTGCCTTCTCAGCTTTGAGTTTGGCCTCCTCTTCCTCAAGTCGAGCTTGCCATTTGGCAACAAATTTGTTCTCGAGGTTGGCTTAGAAGCTGGTGTCGAGGTTAGGATTGTTAACCCAAATCCAGTACATCGCCATGTCAATGGCGCGGTCCTTCTTGGATTTGAACTCCTCCAGGAGGTGGGTTTTTTCACCTTCGATTATCTTGAAGGTCGCCTTGTTTTCCTCCTCCAACTTGGAATTTAGCTCTCAAAGTTCCTTAATCTCATAATCTTTCTCCTTGATCTCGAAATTCTTAGCCTTTACCTCTTTCAAGGTTAGTGCCATTGTTGATTCGAGGTCAGACACCTTCTGGGCAATCTCCAGGGCAGCCTCAAGCTTCAGCTAATGTTCAGACACCTTCAAAATGGATGCATCCCTCGCTGCCACCTCTTGCTTCACTACTTTGAGCTCATCCACAAGCTTCAGCAGAGCATTTTTGGCACCTTGGGCGTGTGCCCTGCTCGTGGCCAGCAAGTGTTTCAACTTGAAGTTGTGTTGAACAAATGAAGCAAACGCCTGTACACAAAAATAAATACGAGTTACTAAAAGTACAATATAAGTCAGTATAGTGCAAGAAGGTTACAGTAAAGATGACTTACCGAGGATAGAAGCTCGCCGCCCTTGTCGAAGATGGTGTTGGCATCGCATCAGGAGGTAAGGAACTCCCATTGAGGGGCACCAAGGCTGCTGAGACTTTGGCCCACGCGGGACAAGACGTCCGAACCCAGATTGACTCCGTGCGACCCAGCTGCATAGTCAAGCACGTATTATGGGATGTGAGTTAAGATTGTCCAGAGACGTTCCCATGTGGGGGCTTGTTTTTCTAGGCTGTAGGGGCTTGCTGGGCCGGTCGGGCGACAGGAGGAGGCATGGTGATGGCAGGCACCACTGGCTCGATCTCATTATTCACTCCGACCTCGAAGGTAGGGTCGGCAGCTTGATCTGGGTTTTGAGCAACCGAGGCTGGAGGGGCCACTTCAAGCCTTTTGGGCACCTTTAAGGGGCGACCTCCCCATTGGGACCCCTGCTGGAGTTTTCTTGCCTTTGGTGCCAGGGGTCGGTTAAGCACGTTGTCGAGATCTAAATCCATTTCACCTGACAAACACAATGGTCACACTTTAGTGATCGAGCATAGGTTACTAAATAAAGCAAGACTAAGGATAATAGAAACCTAACTAGTACTCTCGACAGAGCATGAGCTCGGGGACTAGGAAATTCCCCTATCTTCTGAAGATGCTCGGGGAGTCCCTTCTCTATAGGTGGGAGATAACCTCAAAATTTCCCTATATACGTTAGTTCCGTATTGAACGACAACCCCATCCCAGACTTCTTTTATACTATACATTGTTTGATACTACCCTAACCAGCTATCAAACCTACGAACTCTATGATCTACCCATTACCATACAAAGAAGTTATCCCTAGGATCCTTAGAGAGGATCAATACGCTGGGTTTGTGCTTAAGCAAAGAAGGATACCACATGGAGGAGTCGAGCACAACTTTACCTCCATCACCCGAGCTCGGTGAGGCTTCGTTGCTTGAGGCAGGTCGATCATGTCAACGGGCTACAGGAGCATGGGACCGCAAGCTCAAAGATCTCCTCCTAGGGCGAAGTCTGTCAGTGGGAAGCGACACGGGGTCCCACCTCAAATATTTGCGGTACACCGAGTCATCCGTAGATTGGCCTTCTTCTAAGAGGCCGCAGGCTCAGAGCTGGTCATCATGGGGAAGGTAGGACAAGGATCTTCGATAACTCGAGCTCGAAAGCTCGAGATAACAAGATTGCCTCAATCGAGACTGATGTCTCGAAAGGGCGAGATTAACTCTAAGGTGATCCCCGGACTATTGTAAAGTTCGGGCTTTGAGCATGTACCCACACGAGAGAATGGGGAGGTGGATACCAGTTTCAAGGAATCCTGGATTTGTGCAATAAAAACCTTAAATCAAAAACCCCTATTTCTTGGATTACACGAAACTCCATCTCTAACTAAAAAAACCCCATTTTTGCATTTTTGCACTAAATAATTTGGGTTTAAAACCATGATTCTGATTATATTATGATACTTCAGATCACAAGTTTGCTTAGTATTAAGTAAATAACTTTATAAAACTAAAAAAAAAAATTATTAGATATGTTCATAATATAGAGGATACACGTAAAAAAGAAAAATAGGAGAATAAGGAACTTACACAGAGTTGTTTGTGGATATGATAAGATCGTCGACTGACGTAGCGGAAGTAAGAATGATTTCATGGAGCTGAACGTACTGGAATGGATTTGCTTCTTTGATTCAAAGAACATGCAAAGAAAACTCTGGTTTTTCTTTTTTCTTTTCCTAGTTCGAGTTTTCTGAGAGGTTAAAATGATGAAGATGGAGGAGAGTGTCAATATATATACCCCTGTGGGGAAATCAAGGGTCGAACAAATCTGGGTCATTGGTTTGATTTGGAGTCTGATTTGATGGATAGGTTGTAAATATGATAATGGAGGCAAAAAGGATATACGAAAAGACGTGGGCAGATATGTAGGACACTCAAGTACCCTGGCTGTGAAACCCTTGGTAGACGCGTGTCCATACTCGAGTACAGTGGGTGGAACAATTTTCGAAAGTAGAAGTTCAAAAGTTTCCTTCTCATAGGATTCGAACCAATACTTTTGAGGGGGGGAAATGTTATACCCAAATTTTGAGAATAGAAATTATGATCGGGAAAGACAAGCTCGTAAAGTGTAAGCTCGAAATAAGCAAGTGTGCCATGTCATCAGCATTTATGTGAATTAGGTTTGACAGTCTCACTCAAGTATTAAAACGACGATGTTAGAATCAGTGAGCTCGGAACTACGCCCGGTCTCGAAGGTGTTCTGAGGTTACAAGTCAAGACCGAAGCTACAATTACAAGCGTTCAACACTTGTATAAATTTCCTAGTTTATTCTTGTTGGCGATCTAGTATCAGTCAAGAAGGTTTGAGCTAGGGCATTACGAGCTTGGAGAGGATGATTTCTATAAAGTTACTTGCTAAGGCTGAGGCAAACCAATTTAGCGAGCTCGTGATGATTGATCGATCTAAGAGGTATGTAAGTTACATGATTGATGTCGATAATCTAGTGTGAATACGGTTACCGTTTGAAAATCCCTATATCTAGGGGATTTGTTGTAATCTGTTAATAAATCCCGATTTTCATGGGATATTATGTAATTAAAAGCATTTATTTGTATTTTTTTGAAATTTGAATGATAACTTCTCGAAATAAGAGGGAAGATATTCTGTAAACCAGTCTATAAATAGACCGTAATTCATTTGTAAGTGGGCTGAATTTAGTACTGGGAATACTCTGCTAAATTGCTTTCTAAGAGCTTTAGGAGAATTACACCATTAAATAATATCGACTCGTGGACTAGGCACATTTTAACTGTTGAACCAAGTAATATATCGTATGTTTATTCTTGATTTTTATTATTTTGTGTTTAGTGTTCTCCTTTTCTAAGTTGATGAAAAACGGCGTCAACAATATTAATATAAATTCAAATGTTATAAATACTATTATGATAATATTATATAATCCTTATTTTTTACTAATTATATTAATATGAATTCAAATATTGTAAAATATTATTAATAGAAGAAAAGATACTTAATGTTTATATTAATATAAATTTATATATTATAAGATATCATTATAATAGCATATATTACATAATCTTAATTTTTATTAAAAAAAATTTGATTTATGTTTAAAAATGGTATCTGTTACACCCAGATTTCGAGACCTGAGATTGTGACCTTGAAAGCTGGACTCGTCAACTATGAGCTCGAGATATATAAAACGCACGTTCGTGGTCCAGATGTCAAACCCTCGAATCGAGATGGCAACCTCGAAGACATGTAACCTCAAAATTCTTTCTAAGCTCGAAAGACATAGCATCGAGATATATCCGTTGTCGGGTGTCTCCAGATCAAGTAGCCCCAGCTTTAAGAGTACAAGCTCGAAATGTAACAGCCTAGATGGTATCTATCTGCTCCGAGCTGGTCTTGGAATAAAGCGGCTAGCTCGTAAATTATCTATAAAACTTGACCGACATGATGCTGGTTGCCGACCTCGAAGATTTAATGAATCATCTAATGTAACGTGTTCCGTACGTTTAAAGATATTTATTGTTGTAACATCCCAACATTAAAGGGATATTAACAAGTTTGTTATTCGCCCCCTGGTCTTCAGGGGACGTTTCCTTGTATATAGGAGTTACAGTATTTAATATCATTATTTTAATTAATACACAAAAGTATCTTCCCGAAATATGTGGGAACGAACTCTGAAAACTCTCTATAAATAGAGAGTTCATGAACATTTGTAAAGGACCGATCTTTTGATATCTTGAGAGAAGCTCTGGAGGATCTTTTAATTCATCTCTGAAGGATTTCTAGAAAACTCCAAGTCTTAATAAAATAGACTCGTGGACTAGGAAGAGTTAACTGCTGAACCACGTAAAATTCTTGGTGTTCTACCATATTATTCATCTGTGCCATAGTTCCTATTGTTTAATTGCTCTATATTTTAAGTTGACGAAAAATGGCGTCAAAAGTTTGGTGCTTTCATTGAGTGCCTTAAGTAGTACAATCCCTTATTTTCTATGGCCGCAAATGATCAGAATATTCCTAAAGAAAACTGGGAAGCAACCAATGACGAATCCTGAACCAGAAGAGAGAAGTGAGTCCTCCGATTCTTGAGGACCTCCGGCTCCCAGGGACGACGAGGACATGTATTATAATCCCGAACGGTATGTCCCCATTATGGAACTCGAAAACTGATAGTTAAGAAAAGAGTTGGCTGAGGCCAAGAAGCGTAACGAGGATTTGGCTAGATTGGCTGCGGAGGCGTAGGTGGCGCAGCCCCAACGTCCGCCTGAGGTCCAAGCCCCATCTCTGCGGGACATTCATGTTCCTCCCCGCAGACCGCGTGGGCGACCTCGCAAAAACTCTACCACAAGAAGAACAGAGCAACCTCCGCCACCGGTAGAGCAACCTGCTCCCTCGAGGCCCCGAAGAAACACCCGGGCTAGAGCTCTGGTTAACTCAACTGCTGAGTTACCTGCTAAAACTGGGAATAACTGAGCCCCTGCAGAGGCTCGGACTCAAAATCCTAGTAACACACAGAATGTTACCGAGCCAGCACAGGCGAACTCGGGACCATCCAAACCCTGAAATGGGTGGCAGCCACCGTCACCCATACGGTTCCCTCCATCGCCAATAAGATATCCCTGACCGTCTCGGAGGAACACACAACCGACTCAAGGTGATAAGGAAAGGCGGGCTGGACGGAAGCAGGGGAATGGAGAAGCTACTAGAGAATGGAGAGGCGCCCAGCCTACAAGAAGCCAAATGTCTCGGTCTCGCACTATAGAGATGAGGCATCCTGAAAGGAATCCATCTCGAAACAATCATTCGATGAGCCTCGCCAACGATGACTCAAGGGACACCAGATCAGTCAGTATGTATGATCGAGGACATAGAAATACTGGGAACCACCCTGACTTGCGGGAACTCCTGAATCAAAATCGGGGTGGTGGTAATCCCTCAAACCCAGACCTGAGAGATCGACTAAATGGGCGCAAGGATCCCCTGCGAAGGCGCGAGCCTGGAATTGTGATCAATGATAACCAATTTCAGGTGAGGTCCCCTATGGACCCCATTCAGGAAAGAATCGATCTACTGGAAATAGCATTTAGGCTCTTACAAAATGAGCGAGGTCGGAGTCGGGACAAAGATTCTGATGAGGAGCTCGAACCATTCGCTCCCCACATTTCCAACACCCCATTTCCTCAAGGGTTTCAGATTCCTCATGTCCCACCTTTTGAAGGGAAATTCGACTCGTACAATCATTTAGTACATTTAACACTATAATGAGAGCAAGTAATGTGGGTTACGAGCTCAGATGCATGTTATTTCCAGCATCGCTTACAGGACCAGCAAAAAACTGGTTCGAAAAATATAAAAGACATTCAATCACTTCTTGGGGATCAGTTGTGAAAAGATTTCAAGAAGCAGTTTAGAGCCATGATCGGGATAAGGCCTGAGGCATCGGCCTTGACCAACGTCCGGCAACAACCAAATGAAATGTTGAAGAGCTACCTTACAAGATTCAATCTGGAAGTCACCCGAGCTCGGGAAGTAGACGACATCGGTCATTTAATGGCCGTCCGAGCTAGGGTAATGCCGGGAAGTCCCCTCTAGGAAGATATGTAGAGGAAGCCTGTAAGGTCAATAACCGAGTTTAATAGACGAGTTCAGAGGTTTGTCAATGTAGAAGAGGAAAGGTCAACACTGAACATGACCTCTCAGCCCATAACTACAACAACAAACATAAACTCTGCCTCAACCTTGGCGGACCCATCAGCCTCGGAACCCCCTGTAGAAAACCCTTCCAAAAGAAAGAAGAATGAAGGAAGTAACCCCGAGGCAGAAGGGGGAAAGAAGAAGAAAGGGTAAAGGTATTTCTCCGTGTACAAGGTGTATACCGAGCTCAACAAGTCTTGGGAGAATATTTACCTGGCTAATGAAAACCAGGTCCCTTTCAGGCGACCAGACCCCATGAGAAATGAAAAGTCCAAGAGAGACTGCAGTAAATACTGTTGATTTCACAGGGACACTGGGCACACCACTGATGAATGCAGGCAACTGAAGGACAAGATCGAAGGGCTGATTTCGAGAGGATACATCAGGCAGTATGTCAGGAACTAGAACAATAATCAGGCTTCTACCAGCCAGAGGACAGTTGCGCTGCCGCCTGCCCAAAACAACAATTCCCGAGCTAGGGAAGAAGAGAAACCCCATCTGATTGATGGAGAAGATGTAATAACCATCTCGGGCGAGCCCCACCTCGCAGGATTGGGCAAGAACGCCCAAAAGCGATACGTGAACGAGATAAAAACTAGGGACGGGTCCCCTTATGAACCCGAACCCAGAGCTCCAAAGTACCAAAAGGTTGAATCTCAGCCTATAACCTTTACTGAGGACAATGAATCCCATGTTCAGTTTCCTCACAACAACCCACTGGTCATCACTCTCCAGCTCGCGAATAAGAGGGTTCACCGAGTTCTCATTGATAATGGGAGCTCAGTGAACATTCTCTATAAGGCCACCTTAGAAAAGATGGGACTCACGCTTCGTGACCTAAAAGCTTGTGCAACGACGCTGTACAGTTTTTCAGGAGAAGGGATTGCGTGTATGGGGTCCATTGAACTCCCTGTGACCTTGGGAGACTACCCAATCTCAACAACCAAGATGATGGAGTTTGTAGTAGTGGACCTGCCATCAGCCTACAACGTGCTACTTGGGAGACTCGCCCTAGTAGGGCCGGGGGCATTCTCGTCTGTAAGGCATTTGGCCATCAAGTTCCCAACTTCTAGTGGCATCGGGACACTGAAGGGAGACCAGTTAGCTGGAAGGAAATGCTATAACATTTCCATAAGAGGAAAGAAGCAAACGAGCGCACAAGCGCTCGTCGTTATTCAGAATAAGGACGGAATATTCTTGGAGATAGATGAAGAAATCGATCCAAGAATAGAGGAAAGAGCTAATCTTGAACCATTGGAAGAGCTCAAAGAAATCAGGCTCAAAGAATCAGACTCCCCATAAACAGTAAAGGTCGGGAAAAACCTCCCCGAGGAAACCAAATAGCAATTAATTTGCTTTTTGAAGAAGAACCAGGATGTCTTCGCATGGTCACACTCGGACATGATAGGGATAAGTCCAAATGTAGTGAGCCACACATTAAATATTGACAAAATTTTCCCGCCAAAGCAGCAAAAGCGAAGACTACTGGATGACAATAGGAAGAAGGCCCTTAAAGAGGAAGTCGACAGGTTAAAAGAAAACTGATTAATTAAAGATGCTTTTTACCCCGATTGGGTAGCCAACCTGGTATTAGTCCTAAAGCCTAACGGCACATGGCGGAGATGTATTGACTACTCGAACCTCAATAGGGCCTGTCCTACGGACTGCTTCCCTTTACCACGGATCGACCAGCTCGTGGATGCCACGGCAGGGCATGAACTCATGTCATCCATGGATGCCTATTCTGCATATAACCAGATTTCTATGCATGCCTGTAACGCCCTAAACTCCAGGGACCATTATGGTGTGCCTTGTAAACAGTGCTAAACTCGCTAATCGAGTCATTTGGCCAAAATCGTGTAACTAAGTATGATTAGCGGTTTAGGGATTAAATTTTTTGGATAAGATGTAATGTTTCATTAGAACATTTAATATATATGCTGGGATCCCAAAATTATAATTTCAGAGTCTATTACAAGAAAATATTTACAACAGGCTGTTCTACGCGGAAAAATCTAGTTTAACCCTAGTTCCTTCTCAACCTCGACCGTGGTGGACGAGCAGCTGCATATGTACACCTCATCACCTAAGCTCTCCAAATCAAGGATGGTCCAGCTTTCTTTTGCCTTTACCTGCACCACATAGCACCCGTGAGCTGAAGCCCAGCAAGAAAACTTAATATGCTCATGAACAGTTTTAACATGTCATCGGATCATAAGGCACGCGCCCTACTCCAACAGGCAATAGATCCACATAATGTTGAGTATAACACATCAACCAATGATCATAATAATCATTCAGGACTTTCAGTCCAAACAAATAGGTGACAGTCGCAAAAGTGGGTATAGCCCCCTCTCTAGCCATGTGACGATAGGGTCACCAGGGCTAAATAGATAAGTGAACCTTTCATAAGTCTGAACAAGGTAGGTGTATGGTGAATAGTCACCAACATAACCTTCCCCATGACCATAAAGTCATAACCTTGGAACAGCGTTCCCTAGCCATGTGACAAACAGTCACCGAGCCATATGCCCTGGCTCTGAATAACTAGTCTCAGACTAGCCAAGCGCTTATAAGTTCATCAACCTTAGGGTCGGTCCAGTGTTAATACCCCATATGAGTCATTCATTGCTAATATCGATTAGATCTAGTCTTCATTTGGCTCGGCGTTCATGACGTTATGCCATTTCTGACTCTTAGGTCAGTAAAACACGACCAGTGTTCAACCCATTGTGAACTTGACTAGTAAATCACAGCTTCACACATGGATCTAACACCATTGCCGATTCTAGCTAATAAGTCAGTGCCACACAGAAGTAAGCCATGCCACCAAACATATATCACATATCCAATATCCATAAACAAGGTATTCAGCATGCTTACTTAACATGTACTAGTACAATTAGGCTATGCACGAACACAGTGGCTCAAGCTCTGAACAATATCATACTCAATATGTAAAGCATGTCCTATTCACATGTTTCTTGTGCATCATATGCATCATATTCAACTATCCAACATGCACCAATAATAGCCATGCATGTCACGTATACACAGGGTGTAGTTTTCTTACCTCAGATTCAAGCTAGAACCATTATAAGACCGACCCTTGAGAACGGTCAACCCTTAAGCCTTTAGCGGTCACCTAGTCATAACCAAATATGGGACACCATCAATAAAATGATAACCATAGGTTACCAAACCAAAATCTAGCCTCCGGGACATAACCCAAACTAATCCAAGTAGTAGGAACACTCTCGAGGCCCATAGCTAAGTTCCCAGGGTCAAAACGAGCAAACGGGGTGAAAATAGGGCAAGGGCTGCGGCCCTGGCACCTTGGGCCGCGGCCCCCAGAATTTTCTAAGCCAAGGGCCGCGGTGCCCTACATCAAGGGTCGTGACGCCAAGCAGGCACAAAGAACCCCACCTGCTTCTTCAAGGCAGGGCCGTGGCACCCCAAGAACAGGGTCGCGGCCCCCAACTCTGCGCCATTCCCAAACATATTTTTAACACTCCAAAGCCTCCAAAATCATACCTAAACATTCCCCGATCATCAAATCAAAGTTCCCAAGCTTCCCAATATTCCAAAACCCTCAAAACCCAAGGTTCCAACCAACCAAAAACTCAACAATTCACCAAGTCCAATTTCTAAGCTTAAAATCTTTAGATACTCCGAACATCAAACTTAGATTACCTTTGATTGGGTTGTTTTCCGTCAAATCCCTTAGTTAAGAAGCTTATAATCTTTCCTAGGATCTCTATGCCTCGACCCTCGCTTGATTCCGACTCCTAGAACTTGAAATTCCTTTAAGAAGGCTTCGAACGATAAAATAGGCTATCAGGAAGGGAGAAAGAGATTTTCTAACGTACGTTCTTATCTGACAAGCTACTTCAAGCTTAAGTAACCTCAAATAAAACCTAAGGCTCGGGATCCCGAAAACACCCCCCGGGGACATTATAGTCAAAACGTCCAGAATTCCATCATTATCTCAAATACTCCCAATTTACCATCAAATAAACATTTCTATTGCCCCAAACTTGACCCCGTTATGACAAAACCGCTAACTCATAATCTATGATCGTCTCATGCCGAATAGCTCGAATATATCTCCATAATAATAAAACCCCATTCACAAATTACAACATGCACCCAATTTACAAGTATGCCCTCAAGAGGCCAAATTACCAAAATGCCCCCATATGCATGCACATAATCATTATATAATAATATAACTCACATTAACATGCATATAATCATTATATATCATAATAAATCAATTATGGCCCTCCCGGCCTCCTAATCAAGGTCCTAACCCTTATTAGGAAATTCATTAAGAGCCTTAAGCAGTGCGATCCCTGAACAGTTATGGCCGCAAATGATCAAAACATTCCTGAAGAGAACTATCCAAGACGCCCTGGGAAGCAGCCAATGGTAAACCCAGATACTGAAGAGAGAAGTGAGTCCTCCGATTCTCGGGGACCTCCAGCACCTCCAGCCCCAAGGGATGGGGATATGTACTACAATCCTGAGCGGTACGTCCCCATTGTGGAACTTGAAAATCGACAGCTGAAAAAATAATTGGCTGAAGCCAATAAGCGGAATGAGGAGTTGGCTAGGTTAGCCACAGAGGCCCAAGTGGCTCAGCCCCCACCACCGCGTGAGAACCAAGCCCCTCCTCCAAGGGACGTGCATGTTCCTCCCCGCAGGCCTCGTGGACGTCCTCAAAAAAATGCTGCCACGAGGAGGCCAGAGCAACCTTCTGCACCAGCAGAGCAATCCGCTCCCTCGAGACCCTGAAGAAGTACCTGAGCTAGGGCTCTGGTCAATACAACTGCGGAGGTACCAGCGGGAACTGGGAATAACCGAGCCCCTACAGAGGCTCGGACTCAAATCCCTGGTAGCACGCAGAATGTAATCGACCCGTCTCAGGTAAACTTCGAACCGTCTAGGCCTCGAAATGGGTGGCAGCCACCGTCACCCATACGATTCCCTCCATCGCCTATAAGATATCCTTCACTGCCTCGCAGGAATGCTCAACCAGTTCGAGATGATGAAGAAAGGTGTGCGGGAAGGTGGCAAGGCAGCAGAGAAGCCTTCAGGGAGCGGAGAAGCGCCTAATCTACAAGAAGTCAAATGTCCCGGTCTCGCACTGCAGAGACTAGGCAGCATGAAAGAGACCCATCTCGAAATAATCATGCGACGAGTCTTGCCAGTGACGACTCAGGAGATACCAGATCAGTCAGTATGTATGATCGAGCTCGAAAAAATACTGGGAACCACAGGAACCGCTCCGACCTGCGGGAACACTTGAATCAGAATCGTGGTAATGGTAACCCGTCAAACCCAGACCTAAGAGATCGCCTAAATGGGCGTAAAGTTCCCTTGCGAAGGCTCGAGCCTGGAATTATGATCAATGATAGCTAATTTCAGGCAAGACCCCTCGCGGACCCCGTCCAAGAAAGAATTGATCAGTTGGAAAAGGCCTTCAGACTTTTGCAAAATGAGCGAGGTCATAGTCAGAATGAGGATTCTGACGAGGAGCTCGAATCGTTCGCTCCCCATATTTCCAACACTCTGTTTCTTCAAGGATTTCGGATCCCTCATGTCCCAACTTTTGAGGGGAAGTCCGACCCATACAGCCATCTGAGTACATTCAATACCATAATGAGAGCAAGTAACGTGGGTTACGAGCTCAGATGCATGTTATTTCCAGCCTCGCTTATGGGACCAGCCAAAAGCTGGTTCGAGAAATATAAAAGACATTCGATCACTTCTTGGGATCAACTATCAAAGGATTTCAAGAAGCAGTTCAGAGCCATGATGGGGCTGAGACCTGAGGCATCAACTCTGACTAACGTTCGACAGCAGCCAGGCGAAATGTTGAAGAGCTACCTTACGAGGTTTAATTTGGAAGTTGCCCGAGCTCGAAATATGGATGACAGTGGTCATCTAATGGTTGTCCAAGCTGGAGTAATTCCAGGAAGTCCTCTTTTGGATGATATGCAGAGAAAACTGGTGAGGTCCCTAACCGAGTTTAATAAACGAGCTCAGAGGTTTGTCAATGTAGAGGAGGCGAGGTCGACACTGAATATGACCTCTCAGCCCGTAACTACAATGATAAACGTAAACTCTGCCTCAACCTCGGCGAACCCACCAGCCTCAAAGCCTACTACGGAAATCCCTTCCAAGAGAAAGAAGAACGAAGGGAGTAACCTCGAGGCCGAAGGGGGAAAGAAGAAGAAGGGGGAAAGATATTTCTCCGTGTATAAAGTTTACACCGAGCTCAACGAGTCTTGGGAAAATATATACATGGCTAATGAAAAACAGGCCCCTTTCAGGCGTCCAGACCCCATGAGAAATCAGAAGTCCAAGAGGGACTCCAGCAAATATTGTCGATTTCACAGAGACACCTGGGACACTACTGACGAGTGCCGACAGTTGAAAGACGAGATTGAAGGATTGATCTCGAGAGGTTATTTTAGACAGTATGTCAAAAACCAGAATACTAATCAAGCGTCTACAAGCCAGAGGGCAGCTGCGCCACAACCTGCCCAAAACAACAATTCCCGAGCCAGGGAAGAAGATAGGCCCCCTACAATTGATGGAGAAGACGTGATAACCATCTTGCGTGGGCCTCATCTCGCAGGAATGGGCAGGAATTCCCAAAAACGATATGTGAACGAGCTAAAGACTGGGGACGGGTCTCCTTATGAACCCGAACCTAGAGCTCCAAAATGCCAAAAAGTTGAATCTCAACTGATTACCTTTACTGAGGACGATGCGTCCCATGTTCAGTTCCCCCACAATGACCCGCTGGTCATCACTCTCCAGCTCGCGAATAAGAGAGTTCATCGAGTTCTCATTGATAATGGGAGCTTTGTAAACATCCTCTATAAGGCCACCCTAGAAAAGATGGGACTCGCGCTTCGAGACCTAAAATCGTGTGCAACAACTTTGTACAACTTTTCAAGAGAGGGGATTGCCTGTATGGGGTCCATCGAACTCCCAGTAACCTTGGGAGACTACCCGGTCTCAGTGACCAAGATGATGGAGTTTGTAGTAGTGGACCTGCCATCAGCCTACAACGTGCTGCTCGGGAGACCCGCCCTAGTAGGGCTGGGGGCAGTCTCGTCTGTGAGGCATCTTGCCATCAAGTTCCTGACTTCTAGTGGCATCGGGACGCTGAAGGGAGATCAGTTAGCCGGAAGGGAATGTTATAGCATTTCCATAAGGGGAGAGAAACAGGTGAGCGAACAAACACTCGTTGTTTTCGAGAATAAGGACGGGGCGATCTTGGAGATAGATTAAGAGATCGACCCAAGAGTGGAGGAAAGTGCTGACCTCGAGCCATTAGAAGAGCTCGAGAGTGTCAGGCTCGAAGAGTTAGATCCATCGAGAACGGTAAAGGTCGGGAAACATCTACGCGAAGAAACTAAATAACAATTAATTTGCTTTCTGAAGAGAAACCAGGATGTCTTCGCGTGGTCACATTCGGACATGGTGGGAATAAGTCCAAATATTGTGAGCCACGCGTTAAATATCGATAAAAGCTTCCCAGCAAAGCAACAAAAGCCAAGACAGCTGGACGATGATAGAAAGAAGGCACTGAAAGAGGAAGTCGACAGGTTGAAAGCAAATCGATTCATTAGGGATGCTTTTTACCCCGATTGGGTAGCCCATGCAGTACTGGTCCCGATGCTTAATGGGACTTGGTGAACTTGCATTGACTATTCGGACCTCAATAAAGCCTGTCCAAAGGACTGTTTTCCCTTACCGCGGATTGACCAGCTCGTGGATGCCACGGCAGGGCATGGATTGATGTCATTCATGGATGCCTATTATGGATATAACCAGATTTCCATGCATGCCCCTGACCAGGAACACACGAGCTTCATAACGGACAAGGGGTTATATTGTTATAACGTCATGCCATTCGGGCTCAAAAATGCTGGGGCCACATACCAACAGCTCGTGAACATGATGTTTTCGGAGCAAATAGGGAACAACATGGAATTTTATGTTGACGACATGTTAGTCAAGTCCCAACTTAACGATAACCATGTTGATGATCTCGAAGAATTCTTTGTCGTGCTCCAGAAGTATAACATGAAGCTTAACCCTCAGAAATGCTACTTTGGGGTATCTTCAGGAAAATTCCGGGGTTTCATTGTAAACGCTCGTGGAATAGAAGCTAACCCAGACAAGATCCAGGCTCTGATCGACATGCCCTCACCTCAAAAACACAAAGATGTCCAAAGTTTGACTGGCAGGATGGTGGCCCTAAGTAGGTTTATCTCGAAATCTACAGACCGTTGTCTTTCATTTTTTAACCTATTGAGGGGAAGCAAGAAATTTGAATGGACGGAAGAATGCGAGTTGGCCTTCCAGGAGCTTAAAAAATACCTTGCAGAACCCCCTATCTTATCAAAACCTATTACGAGAGAAATGCTATATTTATATCTGGCCACTACTGAGCATGCCATAAGTGCAGTGCTCGTACGAGAGGAAGAAAAGGTGCAAAGACCCGTATATTACGTCAGTAAAAGATTACTGGGGGCAGAGTCAAGATACCCCTTGATGGAAAAGCTAGCTCTAAGCTTAATTCATTCATCTCGAAAACTTCGACCCTACTTTCAGGCGCACCCCATCCATGTATTAACTGATCAACCACTAAGACAAGTCTTGTCTAAGCTAGAAGCTTCAGGTCGACTTCTTAAATAGGCAGTTGAAATCAGGCAATTCGAGATCACCTACTATCCAAGGATGACCATTAGGGCATAAGCCTTGGCAGACTTTATAGTGGAATGTACTGGCATGACCAACGATGAAGTTATAACCCCAGCCCACGAGCTGTGGAAACTTTATGTTGATGGGTCATCTAATGAAAATGGATCGGGGGCAGGAGTCATTTTGATCACTCCCGTAGGAAGCAGATTTCATTCTGCCTTAAGATTCGACTTCAACGCATCAAATAACGAGGCCGAATACGAGGCTTTACTGGCGGGACTTTGTATAGCCAAGGAGCTCAATGCTAAAGCAATACATTGTTATAGCGACTCCCAGCTAGTAGTTAACCAAATTTTGGGAGAATACCAGGCTCGTGGCACAAAAATGGCAGCTTACTTAGAAAAGGAAAGGTCAGCGTTGGAACATTTCAATTTTTACGCAATCGAACAGGTCCCCCGAGAACAAAACTCGAATGCAGATGCCTTAGCTCGGCTCGCTACTTCCACCGAGAATGATGAGCTGAATGTTGTGCCAATTGAACATCTCTCGACACCTAGTATTAACGAGCCAGAGCAGGAAGATGTATGTATGATTGATTCCGAGCCTACCTGGATGACTCCGATAGTCAAATATCTCAAGATCGGCATCCTTCCGAAAGATCGGAACCAGGCTCAAAAATTGATGTATCAAGTCCCCCGTTATACCATTTTGGATGGAAGGCTGTATAGAAGGGGATATTCCATGCCATTACTTCGGTGTGTGACTCCACCCAAAACCAAGAAAATCATTAAAGAAATTCACGAAGGGTTTTGTGGAGACTATACTGGAGGGCATAGCCTGTCCAAGAAAATCATACGCCAAGGTTATTTATGGCCTACCATCAAGTCAGATACTTTTGAGTACGTAAAGAAGTGTGGTAAGTGCCAATGATTCGCCATGATTCCTCGAGCTCCACCATCCGAGCTGACCGTGATGACCTCCCCATGGCCATTTGCGGTATGGGGAATCGACCTCATAGGCTCTCTCCCAACTGGGAAGGGCGGAGTGAAGTACGCAGTGGTTGCCGTAGACTACTTCACGAAGTGGACAGAAGCAGAACCATTAGCAACCATAACCTCCAAAAAAGTCCTTGACTTTATAGTGAAGAACATTATATGTCGATATGGGATGCCGAGGAAAATTGTATCTGACAATGGAACCCGGTTCGATAGTGACCTGTTCACCAACTTTTGCGAAAAAAATGGAATAATAAAGAGTTTTTTGTCGGTAGCTCATCCCCAGACGAATGGCCAGGTCGAAGCTGTAAACAAAACTCTCAAAAGTTCGCTAAAGAAAAAGTTGGAAGAAGCAAAAGGACTACGGCCCGAACATCGACAGGACATACCCCGTTCTCTCTGGCGTACGGTTGCGAGGCTATGTTGCCAGTTGAGGTCAAACTTCCCACAATTCGAGCCTACGGTTACGATCAAGCCTCGAACCACACTCAGCTCGAAGAAACCCTAGACTTGATCGAAGAAAGAAGGAACGAAGCTTAGCTAAGAAATGTTGCATACCAACAGCGAGCTGCCAGGTACTTCAACAAGAGGGTGCGGGATCGAAAATTCGGTGTGGGAGATTTGGTGCTAAAGCGTGTATTTTTGGCAACGCGAGATCAAGCAGCCGGCATGCTCGGGCCAAATTAGGAAGGACCCTACCAGATAGAGTCAGTCATCCGACCCGGTGTTTACAAGTTGGCGAGATTGGATGGGAGCCTAGTACCGCGAGCATGGAATGGCGAACACCTATGACCTTACTATCAATAGTGTAGGAAGGATGTTGCCTGTAACCATGCTTGTTTATTTGTACTGTTTTGTCTACTTTTGGGTTTTGTCAAATAAAGATTTATTTCGTCTAATATGGTTTATTTTTGCAATCTCTCTTAATCTAATAACCTATGGTCACATTCATAAGATATTAAGGGGGCATCATTGGTATATATAAATACCTCCAGCTTGAAAAACAAAGTAACATTTATGAAATACATACAAGTGTTTGGATATAACCAAATGTGCGAGCTAAGATAGTTTGGATATAACCGAATAGGTTTGGAGCAAACCAGCTAAAACTAATTGACAGTAAGTTGGAACATAAACCCACTTCGAGTCAAGTCGAGACCAAGGCTGGAGTATCTTATAAAACAATAGTTTCGAACTCATAACCTCGGAGAGATAACCGAGGACGAGAAAAAGTAACTAAAAAATAAGATATAACTAAACCGTTTGCATTACACACCATACAAGTACTTTCAGGTTCATGGTTAAAGTAATATCCGACCTTGACAAATAACGAGATCGGAAGCGGATAATTCGAGCAAATTGTGCGTGAATGCATTGAACCTCGAGCCTAAATCCAAACTATGTTTGTGCGAATAAACAAGCATACACGATTCTTTAATATAAAATGTGAAAAATATTTCAAACCAAGAAATGTAAAGCATATATATTAAAAGAAAGCCAAAAAGAAAAAGAAATTCTATCGGCCCTACGGGCATAAATTAAAACAATTACAAAAATAAAGGGACACAGCCCCGAAGTGAAATTTATGAAGGAGCAGTCTCCTTGGCCTTCTCAGCACCAGCAGCACTAGACTCTCCAGGACGAATAGCATGACTATCCTTCTGAGCAGCCTCCCAAGCAGCCCGAGCAGCCTCCTCGGTGTCAAGCCGAGCTTGCCATTTGGCCATAAATCCTTCCTCGAAAGAGCCCAAGAAGCTAGTATCAAGGTCAGCGTTGCTAGCCCAGATCCTGTACATGGCTTGATCAACTGCCTTGTCCTTCTTCTCTTTGTACTCGGCAAGGAGGCGAGCCTTTTCACTCTCGATTATCTCGATAGTGGCAGCCTTCTCCTCCTCAAGCTTGGCATTAGCCTTCTCCAGCTCCGCAAGATGAGCATCCGCCTTTTCAAGCTCTGTCTTCGAGTCCTTGAGCTCATCAGCCATCTTAAGCTGGAGATTCCTCGACTCTTGGGCCAAACACATGCTCGAGTGCACCTCATTGGTCAGCTTATAATTAAGCTGAGCCGAGACAACAAGAGCCTGAAACACAAAGAGATTGAATTAGAACATAAGCCAAGGCACATAAGCAATTAAAAGTAAGTTGCGAAAATTACCGCTGCAGTAAGTTCAATACTCTTATCATAAAGAGTATTGCAGTCTTTAGCCTTATTCACAAACTCCCAGTGCTCAGCGTCGAATCCCGTAAGACTCTGACGCACCTGAGAGAGGATATTCGAGCCAATTACATCTCCGTGGGCCCCAGCGGCACTATCAAGCACGAACTAATCAACATGAGGTCGGGCCGACGGCAGGAGTGACTTGGAGGTTGTGGGTTTTTTCAGGGGCGGGCCGAGTGCTGGAGGAATTGTAGCCGGAGGAAGCGCGACAGATGCGGCCGAGATAGATGCATCGACATGGGCAGTCGGGTCCTCGGCTATGCTCGTAGTAGTTGGAGCTGGTGGAGTCTTCTCAGTGCGCTTGAGGATTTTGGAGGGTCGATCTGACCTCCGTGAGCCTCTTGGGCGCTTACTCTTTTGAGCCCCCGAGCCACTGTAGAGCACGGCATCAAAGGCAAAAAATTGGCGTAAAGAAAAAAGAAGATATACATAAAAGTTAAGATCAGATACTTACACACTGAAGATGGTGGTTGCAAAGAAACAGATGACTGAAGAAGAGGCTGCAGGTATGATCTCACGGTCTCGAACAAGCTGGTGGTCCTTTGTTTCTTTGGCTGACAGAACATGTAACAACAAACACTTTCTGGGCTTGCCTCTGGGTTTCTCTTCTCTTTTTTCTTCTGGTAAACGTGAAATTGAGAGGAAGAGGACGACTGGAGTCTTATATATAGGCTATCAGAAATCTTAATAGAAGGAGTAATCTAGGCCATTGGCCAGATTTCGTATCAAATCCAACGGTCAGGGATAGGATACAAGATGGCGTCGTAAAGGTGGCAGGCGAACGATCGTGGGCAGATTACCAAGGCACTCGAGTACCTTGAATAAGCAATACTCAACTGACGCATGTCCACACTCGAGTATGTGTGACGGTGTGGTTCCCAAAGAAAGTAGTTCAAAAGTTTCCTTCTCATAGGATTCGAACAAATACTTTTGAGGGGGCAAAATGTTACACCCAGATTTCGAGACTTGAGGTTGTAACCTCGAAAGCTGGATCCATCAGGGGTGAGTTCACGATAGTCAAAATACATGCTCGTAACCTAGATACCGAACCTTCAAAGTAGATGGCAACCTCGAAGATGGACAGCCTCGAAGTTCTTGCAAGCTCGAAAGACAAAACATGTGAGTACGTCCATTGTCAGATGACCTCGGATCAAGTGGCCCGAGCTTGGCATAAGTGAGAGCTCGGGGTAAGGCGGCCTCGGTGGTACTTACCCTTTCCGAACTGATTTCGGGAAAACAAGACAACTTGTACTTCACTCAGAGACTTAGACGGGCATGATGTTGATTGTTGATCTCGAACGGCTTAATAGGTCACTTGAAGAGACAAAGTCCATGCATTCAAGAGATATTATTGTTGTAACTTCCCTACAATAAAGGGATATTTATTAGTCGGTTACACGCCCCCTGGTCTTCAGGGGATGTTTCCTTGTATATAGGAGTTACAGGCTTTAAAGCCATTAAATTTATTAATATACATGATAACTTCCCAAAACGTGTGGGATAGTATTCTGAGACTTCCTCTATAAATAAAGAAGTCATGTACATTTGTAAAGGACCGAAATTTTGTGAGCTTAAGAGAAACTCTGGAGAATTCATCCCTGAAGGATTTCTAGAAATTTCCTAAGTTCTAATAACAAAGACTCGTCAACTAGGCAGAGTTAACTGCTGAACCACGTAAAAAACTCTCCTTGCTTAATCGTGTTATTCTGGCCATAATTCTTTACTGTTTACGTGCTCTACATTTAAAGTTGACGAAAAACAGCGTCAACAGTTACTCAGCACAAGACGATCCTAGGAGGTAAGCTAGTGGGAAATTCACAACGAGATTTAAGCTTGACTTGGAATAAGTCAAGGGGTATTTAGAGCATTACCGGGTTATTGGGTAATGGGAATGAATAGTTGGTGATAAATTGGGAGTTAGTAAGACCAGGGAGAAATTCTGGAGGTTTTGACTATTTTGTCCACGGGGATATTTTCGGGACCCCGAGCATTAGGATTTGGTTGAGGCTACTTAAGCTTGAAGTAACCTTTTAAAAGAATAAAAGAATGTTATGTACGTTCTCTCGCCCTCTAAGTTGCCTTTTTGTCTCTCGATCGTATTTTCAAAGATAACTTGAGTTCTAGGACTCGGATTCAAGCGAGGATCGAGGCATAACGATCCTAGGGAAGATTAGAAGTGTATTAGCCGGAGGATTTAGTTGGAAACAACTCAATCGGAGGTAATTCAAGTTTTAAGTTCTAAGTCTTTAAAGTTTTTAAGCTTGAATTGGACTTTGTGTTTTGATGAGTTTTTGGGTGATTTGAGACTTGGGTTTTGTTGGTTTTGGATGATGGGGATGTTTGGGAACTTTGATTTTTGAGTTTGGAGATGTTTGGATATGTTTTTGGGAGGTTTTAATAGGTTGAAAATGAGGGAAAATGGCTTGTTCGAGGTAGGGCCGCGACCCAATTCTTGGGCGCCGCGGCCCAGGCTTGAAGAAGCAGGTGGAAGTTCCATTTTGCCTAAGGGCCGCAGCGCTTGCAGGGAGGGCCGCGGCGCTTGGTGCCATTTTTTTGGCCAAATTGATGTTTTGAGCATGGGAACTTAACTCTAAGGGCCTGGGATCGATCCTACTACCTAGTTGAGTGGGATTTGGTGTCCCAGAGGCTTGGGTTAGGTTTGGAAGTATTTATTTACTCATTTTGATGAGGTTTTATATTATGGTTGTGACTAGGTTATCACTAGGGGATTGGAATGAGGATCGTGCTTGTGGCTTATTTATTGGTAACCCGTGCTTGGACCAAAGGTAAGAAAACTGCACCCCATATGTGACATGCATGGTTATTCTTGATGCATGTTGGATGTTTAAATGTAAACATTGATAGCATATTGAATGCTTAGCAATCTTGCTCATTTGCATATGGTTATCAGTGAGGCATGCTGGATGATTAAGTATGATGCATGTGATGCACGAGAAACATGTGGTTAGAGCATGCCATGAATATTGACTGTGAGATTGATCAGAGCTTGAGTCTCTATGTTTGTGCATGATCATGATTGTGCTAGCAACTGTTAAGTAAGCATGCTGAATGCCCTACGTTTGAATATTCGACATATGACATATGTTTGGTAGCATTGCTTACTTGTGCATGGTACTGACTCATTAGTCAGAATTGGAAAAGGTGTCAGTATCAACTGTGAAGCTGTGACTCATTAGTCATGTTCGGCAGTGGTACTGGGCACTGGTCACACAGTGCTGACTCATAAGTCAGGACGACTTTAGCATGTTCAATGCAAGCCAATAAAGATTAGATCTAATCGATATCTACATTGAATGACTCAAAGAGCATTAATGCAGGACCAACCTCAAGTTCGATGAATACTATAAGCGCTTGTCTAGCCAAAGGCTAGTCATTTAGAGCCACGGTGACTATTTAGTCGCATGGCTGTAGGTGTTGAGCCCGTGAGACTTACCCATCAGTCTCTCATCTGTTTAAGCTAGTGACTACCCATCAGTCACTCATCTGGTTAGAGCCATTGTAGGAAAGCCCAGGTAACAGTTACGTTACACGGCTATGGGCACCGAGCCCTATAGTGACTTGCTTGTCAGTCACTCAGTATGGTTAACAGAACCTCAAAGTGATATTCACTCATTTGTTCAGAGGTATAAGCTCTGTATGATCATTTTGATCATCATATGCATGGCTTTGGATGCTGAGCCCCGTAGTGACTTGCTTGTTGTTTGTTGGTCATCATTTAGCCATTGCTTGTTGCTTGTAGATCACATGGTCATGTTGTGCTGGGAAGATGATACTGTATTGGTGACTTAAGAAATAAGTGGGGTTTTGATAAAAAGGTCTCCTCAGTGGTTTGGATAAAGCTGGTTATGACTGGCTTTGGGTTGATCTGAGATATGGATAAGTTAAGTAAGTGTGGGGCAATTTTAAATGGCAAGGAAAGAATAGTATATCTTGGGCTTGAGAGTGGGAAGCCTTGTAGAAATTGGCACTGTGCATAGATTTGGCATGCTGATAACTTCTGTAATGAGGGCTAGAGTTTTATGACAAAGAGATGCATAGAACACTTAGCAAGTGTGGTGGATACCACTTAGATTGTGCCAGCGGGGTCAGGACGGACTGGACTAGTCTGTGAGTTCCTGGATGTGTTTCCAGGGGATTTTCCAGGGTTCTTTTATGTGAAAAAGATAGAATGGAGATTCTATTGGTATCATAAATGGATTCAGGTTTTAGGGCACTGTATTGAATGGCTCAGTAGGGTTGTAAGAATTCGAGGCTTATATATTGAGTAAGATGGAAGGTGGATCTTGGATCTGGTTAGGACCAGTTAGAGATCAGGGAGAAAGTTATTTAAAAGATTGTGTTTGTATTAGATAAGAGCACTGAGAGTGCTGCGTATATCTTGAGAATTTTTCTAATGCCAAGTGTTTGTGAATAAGATGAACAGAGCATTCAAAGGAATATTTGAATAAGATTTGTGATTGACTTGGACAATGATTTGTGGTATTTTCTCAACGAAAATTTGCCAAGGTTAGGGAACGCCTTAGGGGCAGGAGTATCCTTGGGTGGTAAGGATATGACAGGTGCCGTGGGAAATAGTTCGGAGTCTTCTTGTAGATCAGAACCGGTTAGTGGGTTGTTATGACATCTCAGCGATAGAGAAAAGTAATTGCCTAAGCAACATGTTGATTAAGATATCTGACCAGAAATAGAGTAGAGTTTCTGGTGGGCCAGGTGGCCAATTTAATGTTTGAGCTTATTATCTCAGAGAAGATCAAGAGAAAAACAACTAAGTGAACCACAGATAAGAAAGATTGAATGGAAGTCTTAGCTGGATTAGCTAAGGGTTTTGCAATATCCGGTACCATGGGAATGTAACAGGGTATGAAAGCTTTATAATGGTGGCCTGAGATGGAGAAGGATGTAATGGAATATGTGGTAAAGTTCTTAGCCTTTTAGCAGGCCAGATCAGAGTCTTGAAAATCAGTGAGGCCATGGTAGCCTTTGAGTACTTTATAATGGAAACTAGAAAGCATCGCGATGGGTTTCGCGGTGGGATTGGCCAGGTTAGTGCGCCATTATGAGTTGGCAGTGAGTCAATGTGGACTAGCAGTCCAAGTGAGTATGTTTTTGTCAGTAAGGATAAGTAACACAGCTGATCAGTATTCAGATCTCTTTGAGAGAGGAAGAGAGTTATCCAGTGTTGAAAAGGTACCTTATGAGATTAGGTATGGTAGAGTGTATTCATCACCCATGCGTCAGAATGAGATGGGTTATTATATCTGGATCATGAGATGGTTCAAGGGACCATTGAGACTATTAGAAGGTGGGAGCTTCGATGCTCACTTCTCAAAGTAAATGGAAAAGTTTTGCTGAATTGAAAAGCAGGAACATAGAGTTCCAGGTAGAAGGTTATATCTTCTTCAAAAGTATCACCATGGAAAGGGATGATGAGTTAAGGGAAAGTTGAGCCCTAGAGAAGTATAATAGTTTGAGTCATGGATAGGACTGGTCAAGTTGACTTGATTCGATGTTGTTTTGGCACTGTCAGTTGTGAACAGTGTATTTTGTATTTACAAGCTGAGGACAAGGGTTAAAGGAAACTCATGAGTTGGGTTATGAGAATCGGGGGATTGAGGCTAAGTTATCATATAAAGAATAGCCAGTCCAGTTATGAGACAGAAAGAATAAGATTCTAAGGAACAAAGTGTACCTTGAGTTAAGGTAATGTTACGGAAACAGTGAGGTCGAGGGAGTGACCTGGGAAACTAGAATCAGTTGTGCAGAATTGATATTCCGGCAGTTTAGATAAATTACGAGGATGAAATTTCTGTAAGGAGGGGATAATTGTAATGCCCTAAATTTCCTAATAAGGATTAGGACCTTGATTAGGAGGCCGGGAGGGCCACAATTGATTTATTGTGTTATTAAATGATAATATGCATGTTTAGGTGTATTAAATATGCATGTGAACCCATTTCTGAGTAATTGGGTGATTTTCATATTTTGGCCATTTCGGGCATATTTGGCATATATGTGAAATGTGTGTGGTGTATTATTATTGTTTGGTTATGCTAGGGTTACTCAGCACAAGACGATCTTAGGAGGTAAGCTAGTGGGAAAGTCACAACGAGATTTAAGCTTGACTTGGAATAAGTCAAGGGGTATTTAGAGCATTACCGGGTTATTGGGTAATAGGAATGAATAGTTGGTGATAAATTGGGAGTTAGTAAGACCAGGGAGAAATTCTGGAGGTTTTGACTATTTTGTCCCCGGGGTTATTTTCGGGACCCCGAGCATTAGGATTTGGTTGAGGCTACTAAAGCTTGAAGTAACCTTTTAAAAGAATAAAAGAACGTTCTGTACGTCCGATCTCTCTCTAAGTTCCCTTTTTGTCTCCTGATCGTATTTTCAAAGATAACTTGAGTTCTAGGACTCGGATTCAAGCGAGGATCAAGGAATAGCAATCCTAGGGAAGATTAGAAGCTTATTAGCTGTAGGATTTATTTGGAAACAACTCAATCGGAGGTAATTCAATTTTTAAGTTCTCAGTTTTTAAAGTTTTTAAGCTTGAATTGGACTTTGTGTTTTGATGAGTATTTGGGTGATTTGAGACTTGGGTTTTGGTTGGTTTTGGATGAAGGGGATGTTTGGGAACTTTGATTTTTGAGTTTGGAGATGTTTGGATATGTTTTTGGGAGGTTTGAAAAGGTCAAAAATGAGGGAAAATGGCTGGCTCGAGGTAGGGCCGCGGCCCAGGCTTGAAGAAGCAGGTGGAGGTTCTGTTTTGCCTAAGGGCCGCGGCGCTTGGTGCCATTTTTTTGGGCCAAATTGATGTTTTGAGCATGGAAACTTAACTCTAAGGGCCTGGGATCGATCCTACTACCATGTTGAGTGGGATTTGTTGTCCCGGAGGCTTGGGTTGGGTTTGGAAGTATTTATTTACTCATTTTGATGAGGTTTTATATTATGGTTGTTACTAGGTTATCACTAGGGGCTTGGAATCAGGATCGTGATTGTGGCTTATTTATTGGTAACCCGTGCTTGGACCAAAGGTAAGAAAACTGCACCCCATATGTGACATGCATGGTTATTCTTGATGCATGTTGGATGTTTAAATGTAAACATTGATAGCATATTGAATTCTTAGCAATCTTGCTCATTTGCATATGCTTATCAGTAAGGCATGTTGGATGATTAAGTGTGATGCATGTGATGCACGAGAAACATTTTCTTAGAGGATCCCATGAATATTGACTGTGAGATTGATCAGAGCTTGAGTCTCTGTGTTAGTGCATGATCATAATTGTGCTAGCAACTGTTAAGTAAGCATGCTGAATGCCCTACGTTTGAATATTCGACATATGACATATGTTTGGTAGCATTGCTTACTTGTGCATTGTACTGACTCATTAGTCAGAATTGGCAAAGGTGTTTGTATCAACTGTGAAGCTGTGACTCATTAGTCAGGTTTGGCAGTGGTACTGGGCACTGGTCACACAGTGCTGACTCATAAGTCAGGACGTCTTTAGCATGTTCAATGCAAGCCAATAAAGATTAGATCTAATCGATATCTGCATTGAATGACTTAAAAGGCATTAATGCCAGACCGACCTCAAGTTCGATAAATACTATAAGCGCTTGTCTAGCCAAAGGCTAGTCATTTAGAGCCACGATGACTATTTAGTCGCATGGATGTGGGTGTTGAGCCCATGAGACTTACCCATCAGTCTCTCATCTGTTTAAGCTAGTGACTACCCATCAGTCACTCATCCGGTTAGAGCCATTGCAGGAAAGCCCAGGTAACAGTTTCATTACACGGCTATGGGCACCGAGCCATATAGTGACTTGCTTGTCAATCACTCAGTATGGTTAACAGAACCACAAAGTGATATTCACTCATCTGTTCAGAGCTATAAGCTCTGTATGATCATTTTGATCATCATATGCATGGCTTTGGGTGCTGAGCCCCGTAGTGACTTTCTTGTTGCTTGTTGGTCATCATTTACAATTTATTGATGTTTAGGGATTAAAAATCGTTAACAAAACCCAAGTCTCAAATCACTCAAAAACTCATCAAAACACAAAGTCCAATTCAAGCTTAAAAACTTTAAAAACTTAGAACTTAAAACTTGAATTACCTCCGATTGAGTTGTTTCCAACTAAATCCTCCAGCTAATAAGCTTCTAATCTTCCCTAGGATCGCTATGCCTCGATCCTCGCTTGAATCCGAGTCCTAGAACTCAAGTTATCTTTGAAAATACAATCGGGAGACAAAAAGGGAACTTAGAGGGAGAGAGAACGTACAAAACATTCTTTTATTCTTTTAAAAGGTTACCTCAATCTTAAGTAGCCTCAACCAAATCCTAATGCTCGGGGTCCCGAAAATACCCCCGTGGACAAAATAGTCAAAACCTCCTGAATTTCCCCCTGGTCTTACTAACTCCCAATTTATCACCAACTATTCATTCCCATTACCCAATAACCCGATAATGCTCTAAATACCCCTTGACTTATTCCAAGTCAAGCTTAAATCTCGTTGTGACTTTCCCACTAGCGTACCTCCTAGGATCTTCTTGTGCTAAGTAACCCTAGCATAACCAAACAATAATAAAGCACCACACACATTTCACATATATGCCAAATATGCCCGAAATGGCCAAAATATGAAAATCACTCAATTACTCAGAAATGGGTTCACGTGCATATTTAATACACCTAAACATTCATATTATCATTTAATAACACAATAAATCAATTATGGCCCTCCCGGCCTCCTAATCAAGGTCTTAATCCTTATTAGGAAATTTAGGGCATTACAACTATCCCCTCCTTACAGAAATTTCATCCTCGTAATTTATCTCAATTCCGCACAACTGATTCCAGTTTCCCAAGTCACTCCCTTGAACTCATTGTTTCCGTAACATTACCATAACTCAAGGTACACTTTGTTCCTCAGAATCTTATTCATACTGTCTCATAACTGGACTGGCTATTCTTTATATGATAACTTAGCCTCAATCCCCCGATTCTCATAACCCAACTCGTGAGTTTCCTTTAACCCATGTCCTCAGCATGTAAATACAAAATACACTGTTCACAACTGACAGTGCCAAAACAACATCGAATCAAGTCAACTTGACCAGTCCTATCCAGGACTCAAACTATTATACTTCTCTAGGGCTCAACTTTCCCTTAACTCATCACCCCTTTCCATGGTGATACTTTTGAAGAAGATATAACCTTCTACCTGGAACTCTATGTTCCTGCTTTTCAATTCAGCAAAACTTTTCCATTTACTCTGAGAAGTGAGCATCGAAGCTCCCACCTTCTAATAGTCTCAATGGTCCCTTGAACCATCTCATGATCCAGATATAATAACCCATCTCATTCTGACGCATGGGTGATGAATACACTCTACCATACCTAATCTCATAAGGTACCTTTTCAACACTGGATAACTCTCTTCCTCTCTCAAAGAGATCTGAATACTGATCAGCTGTGTTACTTATCCTTACTGACAAAAACATACTCACTTGGACTGCTAGTCCACATTGACTCACTGCCAACTCATAATGGCCCATTAACCTAGCCAATCCCACCGCGAAACCCATCGCGATGCTTTCTAGTTTCCATTATAAAGTACGCAAAGGCTCCCATGGCCTCACTGATTTTCAAGACTCTGATCTGGCCTGCTAAAAGGCTAAGAACTTTACCACACATTCCATTACATCCTTCTCCATCTCAGGCCACCATTATAAAGCTTTCATACCTTTTTACATTCCCATGGTACCTGATATTGCAAGACCCTTAGCTAATCCAGCTAAGACTTCCATTCAATCTTTCTTATCTGTGGTTCACATAGTTGTTTTTCTCTTGATCTTCTCTGAGATAATAAGCTCAAACATTAAACTGGCCACCTGGCCCACCAGAAACTCTACTCTAGTTCTGGTCAGATATCTTAATCAACATGTTGCTTAGGCAATTACTTTTCTCTGTCGCTGAGATGTCATAACAACCCACTATCTGGTTCTGATCTACAAGAAGACTCAGAACTATTTCCCACAGCACCTGTAATATCCTTACCACCCAAGGACACTCCTACCCCTAAGGCGTTCCCTAACCTTGGAAAATTTCTGTTGAGAAAATACCACAAATCATTGTCCAAGTCAATCACAAATCTCATTCAAATATTCCTTTAAATGCTATGCTCATCTAATTCACAAACACTTGGCATTAGACAAATTCTCAAGACATACGCAACACTCTCAGTGCTCTTATCTAATACAAACACAATCTTTTAAATAACTTTCTCCCTGATCTCTAACTAGTCCTAACCAGATCCAAGATCCACATTAGAGAATTCCATCTTACTCAAAATCTAAGCCTCGAGTTCTTACAACCCTACTGAGCTATTCAATTCAATGCCCTAAAACCTTAATCCATTCCTGGTACCAATCCAACACCATTTTATCTCTTTCACATAAAAGAACCCTGGCAATTCCCCTGGAAACACATCCAGAAACTCACAGACTAGCCCAGTCTGTCCTGATCTCACTGGCACAACCTAAGTGGTATCCACCACACTATCTAAGAGTTTTATGCATCCCTCTACAATAAAACTCTAGCTCTCAATACAGATGTCATCAGTATACCAAAGCTATGCATAGTGTCAACTGCCACAAGGCTTTCCACTCTCAAGCCCAAGAGATACTATTCTTTCCTTGCCATTTAAAATTGCTCCACACTTACTTAACTTATCCATATCTCAGATCAAACCCAAAGCCAGTCATAACCAACTTTCTTCAAACCATTGAGGAGTCTTTTTTTTATCACAACCCCCACTTATTTCTTAAGTCACCAATACAATATCATCTTCCCATCACAACTTGACCATGTGATCAACATGGCATCCTTATGCTTCCACATATACAACAAAAAAAGGAACAGCATGGCACGAAAACCAATAAGCATAACTTAGAAATCAGAACTAGAAAACTGACCTGCCACTCCTGAGGAACTAGTCTCCGTCTCAGACTCAGACTACCTCAGAATAAACACTTGAGCTGGAGTCGAGTTGTCCATCCCCTTTTTCTCATCCTTTCTTAACCTTGGAAAATCCTTCTTGAAGTGCCCAACCATGTCACATAAGAAACATGCCCTTGCTCGGCATTCCCCCAAATGACGCCTCTTGCACCGAGTGCATGTCGGATAAGCCTTCCAGCTTTTCTTCTTTCTTGCTCCAATAAGTGGAGATACTGCCATTTGAGCTCCATGTTCCTTAACACTTTTCTTTTCATCACCTATGCTCTCAACAGCAAAAGCCCTTTCTACCATCTGAGCAAAGGTAGAGACTTCATGCACTGGGGCAACTCTAATGCCCTGAGCTATTCCCGGATTCAATCCTTGGATAAACCTTTCCCTCCGAGCTACATCTGTGGGTACCAGATCAAAAGCAAACTTGGCCAAACCATCAAATTTATTAACATACTCGGTTATTGTTGCCTTACCCTAAACAAGATTCAGAAACTCATTCATCTTAGTTGTCTTGGCTACAGCACAGTAATACTTTTCATTAAACAACTGCCTAAACTCTTTCCAGTCCATCACAGTTGTGTCTCGTGTTTGGGATACTACTTCCCACCACGTCAAGGCATCATCCCGCAAAACACATGTCGCACAAGCCACCCTATCGTGACCTACCAGGCCCATACTGTCAAGAATGGAACTGATCATGGCCATCCATTGCTCAGCTCTGAATGGATCTAGGCCTCCCTCGAAGACTGGAGGGTAATATTCCTGGAATCTTCCACAGAGAAATTCCCATCTGCTCTCAACCCTAGGCTGAGCCAAAGCTGGTGCCACTCCTAGGACAACAAAGGAAGAGGTGCTTCCCAACAGATTCCGCTGTTGCTTCAAACTCCTAATCTCTTCCTCATGTCTCTACAATCTTGATTGCAAATTTGTGACTATCTGCTGAAAATTCATAGGAGCAGATGAAGAACTGATACCCTGGCTGTAATTTCCAGCCTCTGTATAACCACCACCAGGCCTCATTGTCTGCCTTGGCTATAAACCTGCTATTTGAATCTGCAGTCAATAACTTGACCCATTAATCATAATGAGCATGTCAAGAGCTTTCCCACACGGGATAAATCTTACCATACCACAATCACAAACTACTTGCTGTGCTAAAACATGCCCACGACATTCATACATCAATCATGTTCCCTACTCTTCCATCATTCATACAATGCCTCCAACTCCAGCATGCAAATATTACAATTATATATTCATGGAGCAGGTAATCATATGATCACAATCATATACATAATCACGGAGCATATAATCATATAATCAAGATTCATGCTCTATAAAAATCTCATGCTCCCTAATACAATGTACAGGTAAAGTATTTACATTCTATATAAGCAGTAAAAGAACATAACTACAGAAATAGTTACCATTCCCTGAGTGAAGCTATCTTCAGTGACGAGTGTACATGCCCAGCTTGTCTTCAGGAACCCATAAACCTTGACAGGCTCTGGAGTTTAGGGCATTACAATTTTTAATCCCTAAACCGCTATAAATTGTAAATGATGATCAACAAGCAACAAGAAAGTCACTATAGAGCTCGGTGCCTATAGCCGTGTAACGAAACTGTTACCTGGGCTTTCCTACAATGGCTCTAACTAGATGAGTGACTGATGGGTAGTCACTAGCTTAAACAGATGAGAGACTGATGGGTAAGTCTAACGGGCTCAACACCAACAACAATGCGACTAAATAGTCACCGTGGCTCTAAATGACTAGCCTTTGGCTAAACAAGCGCTTATAGTATTCATCGAACTTGAGGTCGGTCCGGCATTAATGCTCTTTGAGTCATTCAATGCAGATATCGATTAGATCTAATCTTTATTGGCTTGCGTTGAACATGCTAAAGTCATCCTGACTTATGAGTCAGCACTGTGTGACCAGTGCCCAGTACCACTGCCGAACCTGACTAATGAGTCACAGCTTCACAGTTGATACAGACACCTTTGCCAATTCTGACTAATGAGTCAGTACCATGCACAAGTAAGCAATGCTACCAAACATATGTCATATGTCGAATATTCAAACGTAGGGCATTCAGCATGCTTACTTAACAGTTGCTAGCACAATCATGATCATGCACAAACATAGAGACTCAAGCTCTGATCAATCTCACAGTCAATATTCATGGCATGCTCTAACCACATGTTTCTCGTGCATCACATGCATCATACTTAATCATCCAGCATGCCTCACTGATAACCATATGCAAATGAGCAAGATTGCTAAGCATTCAATATGCTATCAATGTTTACATTTAAACATCCAACATGCATCAAGAATAACCATGCATGTCACATATGGGGTGCAGTTTTCTTACCTTTCGTCCAAGCACGGGTTACCAATAAATAAGCCACAATCACGATCCTGATTCCAAGCCCCTAGTGATAACCTGGTAACCACCATAATATAAAACCTCATCAAAATGAGTAAATAAATACTTCCAAACCCAACCCAAGCCTCTGGGACAACAAATCCCACTCAACTAGGTAGTAGGATCTATCCCAGGCCCTTAGAGTTAAGTTCCCATGCTCAAAACATCAATTTGGCCCAAAAAAATGGCACCAAGCGCCGCGGCCCTCCCGGCAAGCGCTGCGGCCCTTAGGCAAAACAGAACCTCCACCTGCTTCTTCAAGCCTGGGCTGCGGCGCCCAAGAACAGGGTCGCAACCCTACCTCGAACCAGCCACTTTCCCCCATTTTCAACCTTTTAAAACCTCCCAAAAAAACATATCCAAACATCTCCAAACTCAAAAATCAAAGTTCCCAAACATCCCCATCATCCAAAACCAACAAAACCCAAGTCTCAAATCACCCAAAAACTCATCAAAACACAAAGTCCAATTCAAGCTTAAAAACTTTAAAAACTTAGAACTTAAAACTTGAATTACCTCTGATTGAGTTGTTTCCAACTAAATCCTCCAGCTAATAAGCTTCTAATCTTCCCTAGGATCGCTATGCCTCGATCCTCACTTGAATCCGAGTCCTAGAACTCAAGTTATCTTTGAAAATACGATTGGGAGACAAAAAGGGAACTTAGAGGGAGAGAGAATGTATAGAACGTTCTTTTATTCTTTTAAAAGGTTACTTCAAGCTTAAGTAGCCTCAACCAAATCCTAATGCTCGGGGTCCCGAAAATACCCCCGGGGACAAAATAGTCAAAACCTCCTGAATTTCCCCCTGGTCTTACTAACTCCCAATTTATCACCAACTATTCATTCCCATTACCCAGTAACCCGGTAATGCTCTAAATACCCCTTGACTTATTCCAAGTCAAGCTTAAATCTCGTTGTGACTTTCCCACTAGCTTACCTCCTAGGATCGTCTTGTGCAAAGTAACCCTAGCATAACCAAACAATAATAAAGCACTACACACATTTCACATATATGCCCGAAATGGCCAAAATATGAAAATCATCCAATTACTCAGAAATGGGTTCACATGCATATTTAATACACCTAAACATGCATATTATCATTTAATAACACAATAAATCAATTATGGCCCTCCCAGCCTCCTAATCAAGGTCCTAAACCTTATTAGGAAATTTAGGGCATTATAGCTATGTTGCCAACGAGGTCCAAATTCCCACAATTCGAGCCCTCGTTTATGATCAAACCTCGAACCACTCTCAGCTCGAAGAAACTCTGGACCTGGTCGAAGAAAGAAGGAACAGAGCTCAATTAAAAAATGCTGCATACCAACAGCAAGATACCTGGTACTTAAACAAAAGAGTTCGAGATAGAAAATTCGGCGTAGGAGATTTGGTGCTGAGGTGTGTATTTTTGGCAACACGGGATCTAGCAGCTAGCGTGCTCGGGCCGAATTGGGAAGGACCTTATTAGATAGAATCAGTCATCTGACCCGGTGTGTACAAGTTGGCCAGATTGAATGGAAGTCTGGTACAAGGAGCATGGAATGGCGAACACCTACGACCTTACTATCAATTTTGTAGGAACGGTGTCACCTATAACCATGCTTGTTTATCTGTACTGTTTTTCTGTTTTTGGATTTTTCAAATAAAGTTTGATTTCGTTCTAATATGCTGTATTTTTTGCAATCTCTCTTAATTTAATAACCTATGGTCACATTCATAGGATATTAAGGGGGAATTAGTGGTACATATACCATCAACTTGAAAAAAAAAGCATATACGAAAAATATACAAGTGTTTGGATATAACCAAATGCGCGAGCTAAGATAGTTTGGATATAACCAAACTATCATAAACATACAAGTGTTTGGACGTAACCAAATGCACGAGATAAGAAAGTTTGAACATAATCAAGTGTATGGATTACAAACCTAACACGACCTTAATAGGTTTGGAACAAACCAGCTAAAACTACTCGACAGTAAGTTAGAGCATAACCCACTTCGCGTTAAGTCGAGATCGAGGTTGGAGTATCTTGCAGCACAATAGTTTTGACCTCATAACCTTGGGGAGCTACCCAAGGACGAGAAAAAGTAACTAAAAAAGTAAGATATAACTAAACCATTTGAATTACACACCATATAAGTACTTTCGGGTGCATGGTAAAAGTAATATCCGACCTTGACAAACAAACGAGATCGGAAGCGGATAATTCGAGCAAACTGTGCATGAATGCATTGAACCTCGAGCTTAAATCCAAATTATGTTTGTATGAATAAACAGGCATATATGACACTTTAATATAAATTGTGCAAAATATTTCAACCCAAGAAATGTAAAGCAAATGTATTAAAATAAATTCAAAAAGTGATATCTCAAATATCATAAAGGGCAGCTCTTTCATGAGTTGTAAAATTGTCTTGGCCCCGGGGGCATAAAAAATGAAAAATCAAACATAAAAAAATTGTTACAGAGATTCAGAGGGATGCAGCCCCGAGGCAAGAATTAAGAAGAGGAAGCATTCTCCTTGGCCTTCTCAACATCTTCCTTGGCCTTCTCAGCATCGGCATCACCCATGGCTCCCTCTGCCTCATCCGAGCGGTCTCCTCCTCATCAAGTCGAGCTTTCCATTTAGCCACGAGCTTTGCTTCAAGAGCGCCTAAGAAGCTTGTGTTGAGCTCGACATTGTTGGCCCAGATTCTGTACATGGCCATGTCGACTGCCCGGTCCTTCTTCTCCTTAAACTCTTCACGAAGACGAGTCTTTTCACCCTCCATGATCTCGAAAGTGACGGCCTTCTCTTCTTCAAGCTTGGCATTGATCTCTTTGACCCGAGCATTCTCCTTCTCAAGCTCCGCAAGCCGGGCATTCAGCTTTTCAAGCTTAGAAGTCTTGGCCTTTAGCTTCTCAGCTCCTGCCTCCACCTTTGCTTTTGTTGCCTAGAGCTCGTCACTCAGTTTGAGCTGAAGATCCTTCGCCTCCTGAGCAAGAGATATGCTCGAATGGACCTTGTTGTTCAGCTTATAATTGAGCTGGGCAGAGACAGCAAGAGTCTGGCATACAAAGAAATAAAATTAGCATATAAATCAAGTGTAAATACATCTAATAGTGAAAGAAGAAAGGTTACTGCAGCATGGAGCTCGATGCTCTTCTCGTAAAGAGTGTTGCAGTCCTAGGCATTGTTCAGAAACTGTCAATGAGGAGTGTCAAAGCTGCCGAAACTCTGACCCACCCGAGACAGAATGTTCGAGCCTAGCATAGCCCAGTGGGGTCCAGCTGCGTTGTTGATCACATACTCATCAACATGAGTAGAAATCGAAAGCAGCGGTGTCTTTGAGGACGAGGGCTTCTTCAGAGGTGGGCCAACTGTAGGATTAACCTGGGGTGCAGGAGGAGCACGAGGTAAGGTCGACAAGGAAGTCTCGGCCTGAGCATGTGGACTCAAAGCCGTGCTCAGAGCAACCAGAGTCAGGGGAGGTGGCGTTTTCTTGGTCCTCTTAAGGACCTTAGCAGGCCAGTCTTTTTTTCATGACCCCCTCGGGCGCTTACTCCTCTTGGCTCCGCCACTCACCAGAATGTTGTCAAGGTCGGAGTCCATCTCGCCTGCACATTTACACCACACTATGAGTTATCCCAAAACAAAATAATTTAACAAGATGCAGACAGACAAGGGATAAGAAGACAAGTGGAGAAAAACCTAACTAGAACTCTCCCCTGAGCTTATGCTTGGCGACCACGAAATTCCCCCATCTTCAAAAGAGGCGGGGGGAGTACCTTCCCTATAGGTGGATGTCAACCTCGAAAGGTCCCTATAGTCGTTAGTCCCGTATTGGACGGCTATTCCGTTCCATACCTCGTTCAGGCTATACATGGTGTCGTATTTCCCGAGCCAGCTATCAAACCTATGTACCCTCTCATCTACCCAAGACCATACATAGAAATGGTTCCTATCATCTTCGCACAATATTAATCTATCAGGTTTATGTTTTAATAGTGAGGGAGACCACAAATCCGAGCTAAGGATGACTCTACCTTGTTCATCTGAGCCCAAGCTCGAGGCCTCGTCATTGGCCTCATTCCCCGATTGTGGACTCCTTTTACATTGAGCCGGAGATGGAGGCCTCGCATCTCTCGTTGGGGGGAGGTTTTCGGTCGGCTGAGGCACGAGCTCCCACTGGTCGTACTTCTTATTGATCTTCCCCCAAGAGACCACATGCCCGGAGCTTGCCTTCATGTAGAAGATAGGAGAGGGATCTCCTGCCGTAGGGAAGTTGGAGCAGAGTTTCTCTATGCTCCCTCATCTCCGTGGTGGGGGTAGGGCGATGGTAATTGGCTAGAAGTTCAAACACATTTCAACTAAGCACGAGCCTAAAACAAAGTTCGAGTACAAAAAATAGGGAAGTTGAGATACTTACGAATCTGTCTGAATGAGTAGAATCTAGACGGGGCTAGGCCATCTGTCCAGAAGAAGGCCTTCTTGAAATTAGGAGGATGGTTGGGAAGATCTTCAAACATCTTCTTCTCCTTGGGATAGCTCGAGACATAGTAGAAGCCATCTCTTCCCCAAGCTCGGGAGGGATTGCTTTTCAAGCAAAAGAGATATAAAATCTCTTCAGGCGAAGGTCCTTTCCACTTCAGCTCGTGGTCAAGCGACCTCAGGGTAGACAGAACCCTGTAAGAATTGGTGTTGAGCTGGAAGGGAGCCAGCCAAACGAAGTCCGTGAAGTCTTTGAAAAAAGACTTCAAGGGCAGTACCGAGTATATGTTCCTAGCTCCAAGCTGCGTATCTCAGCTTGCTGTCAGGATTTCCATCTCCTGGAGCACGGAAACTCTGCTCATGGGAGGTCGAAGCTCGACACCTCAACGAGCCCGATAGTCTATGCCGTGAAAGGCCAAAATATCAGTTATCTGACCTAGCGATGTGACCAAGCTCCAATAATGCTCGGCCTCGAAGAATTCTCTCCTCGGCTGCGATGTAGAAGGTTCCCCCATCAGCAAGAATTGAAGATCTCCCGGCTTGAAGGCGATTGTTACTTTGAGCGTAGAGTCAAGAGGAATCGGTCTAAGCTCGGTGTCCTGATCCGGATAAAGAGCGACCCTTAGTTTTTTCCTTTTCCCTTCTTCGACCTCATTTATCTGATGACAGAAGTGGTCTCGAGTGTCCTCTTGCTCATGCCTCAGTTCGTGCTCCCGAATTAAGCGCCAGTTCCGAGTAAATGGAGATTCCGGGCTCAAAGCTGCTGGTGAGTAAGGAATCGTGAGCTTTGACCCCCACCAATTTCCTGAATTATGCAGCATCTAACAAGAAAGCAAAAGGGTGAGGGCCAAGCGAGCAAGAAATAAAGAAGATAAATAATACCTAAGCTCGAATGATCGAGGATACAAGGCAAGCTCGATCCAAAGGATTAGGCCAATCTCAGACCGTGTATTCCACCGAAAGGAAGGAAGGTGGACAAGTTATGGGAAATCCTGAAGTATCAGGGAAAAAAAGGTGGCGGTTATTAAAAAGGTGATATTTTTGGAAATCGTGCATTCTTTAAACAACCCTGATTTTGTATCTGATATCTTGGTGGGCAAGATATGTATCTGAAATTTGAAAACCCAGAGAAGGAACTATATTTGAACCTATTTACACAAGAACAGAAAACTTACACACTGTGATCAGCGGGAACAGAGAAATGGACGATTGTATGAGCGCTTGCAAGTGCGATCTCAGTGAGTCAAAAAGTCCAACGTTGCTTTGTCTTCTCGACTTGGAGAACATGCAAGAACTGGGCAAAGAAGTTTCTGGTTTTTTCTCTCTGAGAATCTGAACGTGAAAGAAAAATGGGGAAGACGAATGGGGATATATTTATAGACCTCCAGGAATGTTAAAAGTTGAACTAATCTGGGCCATTGGCCAAATTCCGTATTAGATCTGAAGGCCAGGGTCAAATGAAATGATAGTACCATATAGTTGGCAGGCGAACGAACATGGGCACAGTTTCAAGGCACTCAAGTACTTTGATTGGCTAATACCCAGCTGACGTGTGTCCATACTCGAGTATGTGTGATGGAACGGTTCCCGAAGGAAGTAGTTCAAAAGTTTCCTTCTCATAGGATTCAAACTAATACTTTTGAGGGGGCAAAATGTTACACCCAAATTTTGAGACCTGAGATTGTGACCTCGAAAGTTGGATTCGTCAACTGTGAGCTCGAGATATATAAAACGCACATTCGTGGTCCATATGTCAAACCTTCGAATCAAGATGGCAACCTCGAAGACATGTAACCTCGAAATTCTTTCTAAGCTCGAAAGACATAGCATCGGGATATATCCGTTGTCGGGTGTCTCTAGATCAAGTAGCCCGAGCTTTAAGACTACAAGCTCGAAATGTAACAGCCTCGATGGTATCTATCTGCTCCAAGCTGGTCTTTAAATAAAGCGGCTAGCTCATAACTTATCTATAAACCTTGACCGACATGATGCTGGTTGCCGACCTCGAAGATTTAATGAGTCATCTGATGTAACACGTTCTGTACGTTTAGAGATATTTGTTATTGTAATATCACAACATTAAAGGGATATTAACAAGTCTGTTATTCGCCCCCTGGTCTTCAGGGGACGTTTCCTTGTATATAGGAGTTACAGTATTTAATATCATTATTTTAATTAATAAGCAGAAGTATCTTCCCGAAATATGTGGGAATGAACTCTGAAAACTCTCTACAAATAGAGAGTTCATGAACATTTGTAAAGGACCGATCTTTTGATATCTTGAGAGAAACTCTTGTAGAGTCCAAGAACTTTACTTAGCTAAGATAGATAGTAGTATGATAGTATTTATAGCATTATCTTTGTTACTATGGATTTTTGGTTCAGACCAGGAATTATTTGGACACTCATAGTAGTACTTATAGATTTTCTAAGTTTAACCTATAGTTTAAGAATATTAAGTATAACCTAAGGTTTGATTAATGTGACTGATATTAAGGATTATATTATTATATTATAAGGTTTAGACATCAACCAATAGGATTTTAAGCACATGTTATGAATGGTAATTAAGGATTAAGTATTTTTTAGGATTAAATTAAATAAGGGTAAAGTTTGAATGTTATAGGGTCAGTCAGCAGCTTTGAGTACGTTGAGGGCTTAGTCAAGGCTGTTTACTCCATTCAAACTTAGCTAAAAATGTGTAAATTCGTGTTTAAATATTCAGCGTATGCCGATATATCGCATCTATAGGGGGCGATATATCGCAGCACGTAGATACGGAAAACACGAATCGATGCACGGTCGCCTCGGGAACAAAGGTCCAGGCGATATATCGCCTATAGGGGGCGATATATCGCCTCCACCAGCATGTTTTCAAATACTTTTGAATTCTTTTCCTTTCAGCCATTCAAACTTCTTCAACAGTCCAGCATCTTCTGAACGAGTCTTCAACCTCTGCTGAACGATTATTCAAATGATTTTCACCTAAAAAGCCATTCTTTTTATTCAAGTAAAATCAAGATATTTTCATTCCCAAACTCTATAAATAGAACCTAGTACCCAGCCATTATTCACCATTTGCTCTAAGTTCAGAAGCTGCTAGTGTTAAGTGAGTGTGAGAGTGTAAACACTTGGTTTGGGGGAAAAGCTATAATCTTAAACATCATAAGCTTATCAAACACTTTGGGAAGTGAGTTCTATAGTATTTCGGTGGAGGTTAGATTGATCTTGCAAATCTTTGAGGTAACCAAAACTCTAGTTCATTTCTGTATTATGTTTCCTTTCTCTTAGTCTTCTACTCAATTTCCTAACCTCATTCTTATTTTGGTTAGGAAATCCAAGTTCTTAAGCACTTAAGTTGTGGTAAGCATATTTTCTTTTAATGGTTTAGTCTTCCTATTCTCTTTCATTTCATCTCCTTTCTTTAGACTCACTCTTGTTCATTATGGTTTTAGGAGTGTTCCAAAAGTCCCAACTCAGTCCATTATATCCCGGTAACTTTGGTAAGGAAAATAGGCTAGAATCTATATGTTTATGTTTATGTTATCTTATGTGTTATGTTATGATATGTTATGAATATGTATGCATGTATGTTTGTAGGCTTGGGCATATGACCCATATGACTAACAAGACCCCAAATGGGTTATGGGCATATGACCTACTTAGCTAGTAGGACCCCACTAATCCCATGGGCATATGCTTGTTTAGTCTATGGGACCCCAAGTAATAATGGCCATTATAATAAGTGAATTATGTGTTATGATATGTCTTTACGTTATTATGAAATTATGTTTATGTTTATGACTATGTGTTAGATTTTCCTTGCTGGGCATTAGGCTCACTCCTTTCTGTTTATGTGCAGGAAAATAAGCTTTAGAGGCGGTAAGATTCGTGACGCTTGGAGGATGTGTATCGATGGTGAATGGAGTCAAGGGGGCCGAGCGTTATTCGATTCGAGGATGTAGTCTCCTTTTAAATTTTTATGATTTTATGTGTATTTTTCCGCAACAAATATGTAATGTCTTTCATTTTTAAATCATCTTTTGTTCTAAAACAATGGGATCCCATAATCCTTCTTAGTATTCTGTTTGTTTGTAAATAACTCTCATTTTGCAAGTTACTCAATAAATTATGGTATTTTCGTAAAAATGTAAGTTTTATGTATAGTTTCGTTAATGGTCCAAATAGTCTAGAGTAGTGGGTCATTACAGTTGGTATCAGAGAAAACGGTTCCTTCGCATGAAGTTCTCCTCGATACACATGCTCAAAGCTCCGAATCGGACCGCCAAGTAAGTGTTTAAGTTACAAGTTACAAGTTACTTTGTCTATGTGTATAGCTAACGACTTTAGTGTTTATGTTTCAGTTAAGAATGAATGGAGCTTTAAGCAATGAGGATATTCGAGCCATTAAGGCTTTAAAAAGAATAAGGGAGCCAAGAAACACCGTAGGAGCACTAGAAAAGATCACTCGAAGATTGATCTTGTTCCACAAAGAGATAGGTCACCTTCAAGAGTCTAAGCAAATCATGATGAGAGCTGCAGAACAATATGTCCTAGTAATTAGGCTTTTAAAAGATTTTCCTTCAGCAATTTTAACTTTAGAAGAAATATGGGAGAATATAAATAATGATGATGACTTACAAGCAGCCCTAAGATATTATTCTCTCATACTTAAGTTCACCTATGATTTAGAGTTTCAATTCACTAATGAGCAACAACATAGGATCTTCTTGAATCTTCCCCGAGGAAATTTTGAGGCTCAAGACAATGATGATTATAAGGAGATAGATAATGATATGCTAGATGAAGGATCGGATGTAGAAGATCCCGATTTTTAGAATAGCTAGTTTTTCATTGTTTGTTTTGTTTATTTCTTTATTTTATGATTGCAATAAGTGAAAATCTTTTTCCAAATTGATTTCATGTTATTTTATTTTCATGTATGAGTTTAATTTTATTTTCGCAATCATAATAAGTAATAAATAAAATGAATAATGACTAAGTTCAGTGAGGGTGGATACAAATCAATGAACCAAGTTTCCTTATTGAGAGTTAGGGGGCCTTAGTAGTGTGAACGATTTTACTGATCCCAGCCCTCCCTCAATATGGTTAACTTTGGAACAAAGATAAGTTTCGAGCCTGAGAATTAAGTCATATAGGATGATTAGAAACACACCTAGAAAATAAAGATGACTTGTTTTTCTAAGTATAGAAACCCACTCTAATAATAAATAAAGACCTATATAATTTTTCATAAGAAGTCATAATAAATAGGTCCGAGATATGTTTGTTTTAGAATAAGTTTTTGCCTTAGAGCCTATTAGGGTAAGTTCTAACAAGTTCTCGACTGTTAGAACTTTTGGTGAAGATGTCGCTCCAAAGATCTGCACGCACCAACGGAAACGCCTCCAACGTTGTTCCAACGATCAATGATGCCCTCCAGTTCGCAGAAGAGGAGTGCGTACTACTACTAGCCGCAACGCGCCGACACCGTCAGTTGACAACACTGCGGAAATCGCTAGACGGCAACAACAAGTCGAGGAACTCTTGCCGCAACAACGTCAACAGGCGCAGACTCAGCCTCAGCCTCCGCCGCAACCGCAGCCGCAGCTACAACAAATGGCCGTAGCACCCCATCAAGTTGGTCCATATGGGGGATGGCCAGTGACGAACTACGCGCCACATCCAGTACCGAATATGGAGTCAGTGTATGAGAAGGTTCCGCAAGCAGAACACTCCAAACTTCGAAGGGACTATAGACCCCTTTGAGGCAGAAGAGTGGCTAAGGAATGTGAAGCCAATTCTTACGCACATGAATCTTAGTAATGCAGACCGCATATCCTGCGTCTCGTCATTACTCAAGAAGGATGCCAAAATATGGTGGGACTTAGTTCACCTGACTAACGATGTCACCACCATAATATGGACAAGATTTGTGGAGCCATTCCACAAGAAGTATTACACCTCGGCATTCATCGCTAATGGTAGAAGAATATGCTCGTCAGTTCAACAGATTAGTCAAGTATGCACCAGAGTTGGTCTCAACCGACTTTACGAGGTTGACCAAGTTCGTCAGAGGACTTAAACCAAAGGTGGAATTAGGGGTTAAGTTAGCAAACCTGGGAACCACTACCTATGCCAATGTTCTAGAAACGGCAATCGAAGTAGAAAGGATTCTGATGAATGTTAGTGAGGAGAAGAAGGATTAAACGATGGTTCCAGACCAAAGTCTTTGCATTGACCCAAGGAGGAACCCATGCTAGTAACAAGGATTTATAGGTAAGATCCTATCCTCAATAGTATATGTATCGCTAGATTGGTAGCAGTATACTCGTATATCTCGTTAGGAATGATAGAAAAACTAGACAAACCTAGTGAAAGATTTAGAACTAGGTTTGTAACCGAGTTGCCTTCGGGCAGAGTAGTTCTATCATCACGAATAGTACGAGGCTTACCGATCAAGATTGAGGACATAGGACTAGAAGGAGACCTGATAGAGCTAGTAATCAAGGACTTCGACGTAATACTAGGCATGGATCGGCTAGCACGGCATGGCGCAACGATCGACAGCAAACGCAAGAAGGTGATGTTCGAGAATCCTGACGGCCAGAAACTGTGCTTCATGGGACAAGCTTCAGGACTACGCACCCCGTTAGTGTCATCTCTCAAAGCTCAACAAAGGATAGAAAAAGGATGTCAAGCGTTCTTAGCCAGCATCACAAACGTGGAAAGGGAGACGCCACTTAAGGATGGAGATGTTCGAGTTATACAAGAATTTCCAGAAGTATTTCCCGATGACTTGCCAGGATTGCCGCCAACTAGAGAAATAGACTTCACGATAGAATTAGTACCGGGCACCGAGCCTATCTCTAAGGCACCATACCGGATGGCACCTACGGAACTCAAGGAGTTAAAGACGCAGCTACAAGAACTCCTAGACTTGGGTTTCATTAGGCCAAAGCATTCATCATGGGGAGCTCCGGTACTATTCGTGAAGAAGAAGGACGGAAGTATGCGCATGTGCATAGACTACCGTGAGCTGAATAAAGTAACAATTAAGAAAAAATACCCGCTACCTCGAATTGATGATTTGTTTGATCAACTCCGAGGCGTGACTGTATTTTCTAAGATCGATTTACGGTCCGGGTATCATCAGCTCAAGGTAAAGGGAGAAGATATTCCTAAGACAGCCTTTAGGACTCGTTATGGACATTACGAGTTCTTGGTTATATCTTTTGGTCTTACTAACGCACCAGCCGCGTTTATGGACTTAATGAATAAAGTCTTCAAGGATTACTTAGATAAATTCGTCGTTGTATTCATCGACGATATCTTAGTATACTCCAAGGATGAAGTAGAGCACGAGGAACATTTGAGGATTATTTGGACGCGATTGAAGGAGCATAAACTCTACGCCAAGTTCAAGAAATGCGAGTTTTGGCTTTCACAAGTGGCGTTCCTCGGGCACATCATATTGAAAGATGGAGTTGCAGTAGATCCATCGAAGGTAGAGGCCGTGAAGGATTGGCCTAGACCAAAGAATGCATTTGAAGTAAGAAGCTTCTTTGGGCTAGCAGGTTATTATAGGAAGTTTGTAGAGGGCTTTTCTAAGATAGCCACTCTGCTCACCAACTTGACCTGGAAGCAACAAAAGTTTAACTGGAATGATAAGTGTGAAGAAAGCTTCCAGTTGCTTAAAGATAAGCTTTGCTCAACACCAGTACTTAGAGTACCAACACCCGACGATAAGTTCGTTGTCTAATGCGATGCATCAAAGCTAGGATTGGGATGCGTGTTGATGCAAAAACAACAAGGTGATAGCCTACGCCTCACGTCAGTTGAAGGAGTATGAACAACGCTATCCAACTCACGATATGAAGTTGGCAGCGGTGGTCGTTGCGTTGACAATCTGGCGCCATTATCTTTACGGAGAACGGTACGAGATTTATACGGACCACAAGAATTTAAAATACTTCTTTACGCAGAAGGAGCTCAACATGAGGCAGCGCAGGTGGATAGAATTAGTCAAGGATTACGACTGCGAAATCCTATACCACCCAGGGAAGGCGCACGTAGTTGCCGATGCGCTTAGTAGGAAAAGCTATGGGAACTTAGCAGTCTTATCCGGAATAGAAAAGCCGCTACAGCAGGAGCTTATCAATGCCGGAATAGAAGTGGTTGTAGGCAAGCTGGCTAACTTGTCTATCCAATCAAATCTGCTAGAGGACATACGGATTGGTCAGAGACATGAGGAATCGCTAGCACCACACATGGATGCAGTCAGAAAAGGCAAGACTACAGATTTCTCAATATCCAGTCAAGGTTTATTGAGATATAAGGATCGGGTAAGCGTGCCAGACGATCAGAGTATTAAGAAGACGATCCTAGAATAAGCGCACAGCACCCCATACTCGGTTCATCAGGGTCTACCAAGGTGACTCATGACATCAAGGCAGTCTATTGGTGGCCAGGGATGAAGAAGGACATAGCAGAGTATGTATCTAAGTGTCTGGTATGCCAGCAAGTGAAGGCGGAGCATCAGCGGCCTGCAGGATTATTGCAACCGCTTAGCATACTGGAATGGAAGTGGGACGATATAGCCATGGACTTCGTAACGGGTCTGCCAAAGACGAATAAGCAGCATGATTCCGCTTGGACAGTCATAGATAGACTAACCAAGTCGGCTCATTTTCTGCCTGTTAAGACTTCATATACGGCAGACCAATACGCAAGACATCTACATCCAAGAGATTGTACGATTGCATGGAATCCCCAAGACGATAGTGTCAGATAGAGGATCATTATTTACGTCAAGATTTTGGAGAAACTTACAGATAGATATGGGTACTAAGTTAAGCCTTAGTACAACTTTCCATCCTCAGACAGATGGGCAGTTTGAGCGTACGATTCAGATCTTAGAGGTATGCTATGCGCGTGTATACTTGATTTAGGAGGATCGTGGAACAAGTACTTACCACTGATCAAGTTCTCGTACAACAACAACTACCAGTCGACGATCGGGATGGCACCTTATGAGTTGCTATATGGAAGAAGGTGCCGATCACCGTTGCACTGGGACGAGGTAGGAGAAAGGCAGCTTCTAGGGCCCGAAACTGTTAGGCAAGCACAAGAAGCAGTAACGCTTATTAGACAGTGTATGCTTGCTGCTCAAAGCCGACAGAAAAGCTATGCGGATACCAAGCGACGCGATGTGGAATTCCAAGTTGGAGATCAAGTCTTCATGAAGATATCTCCTATGAAAAGTGTCAAGCGGTTCGGAAAGAAAGGCAAGCTTAATCCCCGATTCTTAAGTCCTTTTAGATATTGGACAAAGTGGGGACAGTTGCGTATAGACTAGCCCTACCGCCAGCATTAGCCGATAGTCACAGCGTCTTCCACATCTCGATGTTAGGCAAATATGTGTCAGACCCATCTCACGTCCTCAAGTACGATACCATAGCGCTCCAGAAAGACTTAAGTTACGAGGAACGATCGGTTAGCATCCTAGATAGAGGGATGAAGTAGTTACGGTCTAAAAGCCTTCCTTTAGTCAAAGTCTTATGGAGCAATAGTTCTGAACGCGAGGCAACGTGGGAGTTAGAAGAGGACATGCAAGGCTGGTATCCGGAGTTATTTGATAAGTAAATTTCGAGGACGAAATTCTTTTTAGTAGGGGAGAATTGTAGAGTCCAAGAACTTTACTTAGCTAAGATAGATAGTAGTATGATAGTATTTATAGCATTATCTTTGTTACTATGGATTTTTTGTTCAGACCAGGAATTATTTGGACACTCATAGTAGTACTTATAGATTTTCTAAGTTTAACCTATAGTTTAAGAATATTAAGTATAACCTACGGTTTGATTAATGTGACTGATATTAAGGATTATATTATTATATTATAAGGTTTAGACATCAACCAATAGGATTTTAAGCACATGTTATGAATGGTAATTAAGGATTAAGTATTTTTTAGGATTAAATTAAATAAGGGTAAAGTTTGAATGTTATAGGGTCAGTCAGCAGCTTTGAGTACGTTGAGGGCTTAGTCAAGGCTGTTTACTCCATTCAAACTTAGCTAAAAATGTGTAAATTCGTGTTTAAATATTCAGCGTATGCCGATATATCGCATCTATAGGGGGCGATATATCGCAGCACGTAGATACGGAAAATACGAATCGATGCACGGTCGCCTCAGGAACAAAGGTCCAGGCGATATATCGCCTATAGGGGGCGATATATCGCCTCCACCAGCATGTTTTCAAATACTTTTGAATTCTTTTCCTTTCAGCCATTCAAACTTCTTCAACAGTCCAGCATCTTCTGAACGAGTCTTCAACCTCTGCTGAACGATTATTCAAATGATTTTCACCTAAAAAGCCATTATTTTTATTCAAGTAAAATCAAGATATTTTCATTCCCAAACTCTATAAATAGGACCTAGTACCCAGCCATTATTCACCATTTGCTCTAAGTTCAGAAGCTGCTAGTGTTAAGTGAGTGTGAGAGTGTAAACACTTGGTTTGGGGGAAAAGCTATAAGCTTAAACATCATAAGCTTATCAAACACTTTGGGAAGTGAGTTCTATAGTATTTCGGTGGAGGTTAGATTGATCTTGCAAATCTTTGAGGTAACCAAAACTCTAGTTCATTTCTGTATTATGTTTCCTTTCTCTTAGTCTTCTACTCAATTTCCTAACCTCATTCTTATTTTGGTTAGGAAATCCAAGTTCTTAAGCACTTAAGTTGTGGTAAGCATATTTTCTTTTAATGGTTTAGTCTTCCTATTCTCTTTCATTTCATCTCCTTTCTTTAGACTCACTCTTGTTCATTATGGTTTTAGGAGTGTTCCAAAAGTCCCAACTCAGTCCATTATATCCCGGTAACTTTGGTAAGGAAAATAGGCTAGAATCTATATGTTTATGTTTATGTTATCTTATGTGTTATGTTATGATATGTTATGAATATGTATGCATGTATGTTTGTAGGCTTGGGCATATGACCCATATGACTAACAAGACCCCAAATGGGTTATGGGCATATGACCTACTTAGCTAGTAGGACCCCACTAATCCCATGGGCATATGCTTGTTTAGTCTATGGGACCCCAAGTAATAATGGCCATTATAATAAGTGAATTATGTGTTATGATATGTCTTTACGTTATTATGAAATTATGTTTATGTTTATGACTATGTGTTAGATTTTCCTTGCTGGTTATTAGGCTCACTCCTTTCTGTTTATGTGCAGGAAAATAAGCTTTAGAGGCGGTAAGATTCGTGACGCTTGGAGGATGTGTATCGATGGTGAATGGAGTCAAGGGGGCCGAGCGTTATTCAATTCGAGGATGTAGTCTCCTTTTAAATTTTTATGATTTTATGTGTATTTTTCCGCAACAAATATGTAATGTCTTTCATTTTTAAATCATTTTTTGTTCTAAAACAATGGGATCCCATAATCCTTCTTAGTATTCTGTTTGTTTGTAAATAACTCTCATTTTGCAAGTTACTCAATAAATTATGGTATTTTCGTAAAAATGTAAGTTTTATGTATAGTTTCGTTAATGGTCCAAATAGTCTAGAGTAGTGGGTCATTACAACTCTGGAGAATTCATCTGTGAAGGATTTCCAGAAAACTCCAAGTCTTAATAAATAGACTCGTAGACTAGGCAGAGTTAACTACTAAACCACGTAAAATTATTGTTGTTCTACCATATTATTCATCTGCGTCATAGTTCCTATTGTTTAATTGCTCTACATTTTAAGTTGACGAAAAACGGCGTCAACAGTATCATATTATATATATATTTAAAAAAATTATAAACAATATTTTGGTTTAATTTTTCATTTAATATGTTTATGTCATTCTTTTATATATAATATTGTTTATTTATTTGAAATTTATATGAAAATTAAATAAATTTAATAAAAATAATTAATAAATTTTATAAATAAAACTAAGCAAATGACGTGTATTACACGTTGTTTGTATCTATATATATATATATATATACAAAAATGTACAAGATAAACCTTGTTTGTACATATTTTTAATGTATAAATTGCTCTTTGCTAATATATTTAGGGTCTAGTTAGCATAATTTTGAAAGCTCTTCTAGAGTCTCTATTTGTTAAAAAAAAAAGTGTTTGTATAAGTTTTTCATAATTAAGTATTTAAAAAAAAACTCATTTTAAAGGAGAAATAAATGTGCTTTTTTACCAAGCTCTTTTGAAAAATTAAGAAATATTATGTTTCTTATTTTATTCATATTCCAATAACAATTTTTTTTAATTCATTTTCATTTGTAATTGGTAGAAATAAATAAATATGCTAAAATATAATTTTTACCATTTAAAAAGTTCTTTTAAAATATCATAAATTATGACTAAAATAACTTATGTTTTTGCTTCTCGTCTATTTAAAATAAAAAATAAAAACTATTTCAAACGGATTCTTATACATCCATATTGAAGTAAATACTAATAATTAATTACGATAAAAAAATACTAGTTGACACATGAGAGTACACTTTTGATTTCCACAAGTGGGTGCCATTAATTATTATGCTATAATAATTAATTACGCACGCATTCACTCATATAACATTTCCTACTACAAATTTATTGGCCCTAAGTATATCATGTTATTTTGGCATTCATTTAGTGACCGAGACATCTTAAATCAATACACTTTCTGTTCTAATTACTTACAAAATTGTTTTGCTAATTTTTTTTATATCTCCAATATAATATCTAAATATAGTGTTAAATTTAGCACAAAAATTGCATAAATATTATATTTAACACAATATTTTATATTGTGCTCCACACATTGATATTCTAATTTTATAGAAATATCACATAAATTTTTAATTGATATTGATAAAAATTTTAATAAAATTAAGAGATACCATGAATATTTGCTTAAGAACATAAAAGCTCTTAATAAAAAAATTTAATACAATAATACTCAATAATACATCATTTTCATAATTAGAAAACATATATATATATATATATATTGATATCAAAATAATAGAAATATAAATATTTTATAGAGATAGAAATTATAGATGATAATTCTAATTTTAGAGAATGAGATGTAATAATAAATATAATATGATTATATAATAATATAGATAAAAAGATTTTTAAAAGTTCATGAGAGTACTATAGAGTTTGATATAAAAGTTAATGTATTAAAATATTATAATAAAATAGAAAGATGTTTGTTTCTGATTACTGTTTATTATAAATATTTTGAGAGATTTCTTTTGCAATACAACTTCAAACATCACGTGATTTTTGTTATATTATTTTATAATATAATGTAATGTTATATTATTGTATAATATAATGTTTTAGATTAAATAAATATGACAAAAAGTGTCACATATTGTAGCATATAAAAGAATGTTATAATATTTAGATATATGTGAATATTCAAATATGTAACATATTTTGTGTTACAAATTCAGTTATAAAATTGTAACTTACAAATATTGCTCATTATTGTGTAAATTTGTTGCTACACAATTTTGAGTTGAATTTCTCAAAGTCATATGTGAAATGACTGTTAGAGATATGATTTTAACCCCAATAATGTGTTTTGGAGGTTACAAAATCAATTGGGAATTATTTGGAACCGTTTGGAAAAACAACACAATTTTGTGTGCTGAAATTGGGCATGGCCGCGGCCAGGAGCACTGATGGCCGCGACCTGGGGGACAGAGAACCACGGCCGCGGCCAGGAATGTCCATGGCCGCGATCACAGTGTCTGACTGACCAAATTTAAGTTTTTTTCAACCTTCTTGAACAGCTCCAAAAACACAAATAACTCACAAATCTCATTTTTAATTACATAAACATCAAATTAATTAATGGTAACAGCCATGGGAGTTGGTGAAATTTAAAATTCAAAAGGTATCTCTAAACTCTATAAATAGGAGCATATTGCTCACTTGTAAGAAACAATTTTTCTATCCATTAGAGCACTTAGCTAGAAAACACCTTTAGACTTGATAATTCGAGAAAGCTATTTCCAAAAATTGTGAGAGTTCCCTTAGTGCTTGAGTTAGGGGGAAATAAGCCCAACACTCTTCACTTTGGTTGTGTGAGTGAGAGTTTCTTGCTTTTTGTTCTTGTTCTTACATTTTCTTCTATTGCTTTTCTTCTTATTCTTCTTGTCTTATTTACTTGTATTTCTTGTTTAAGAGTTGTAATCTTTTATTTCTTTTGTTTCAAACACTTTTACTTATGTGTATCTTATTGTTTAGAATTGTATTTCACCATTGTCTTCTTCTAATTATTCTCTTATTTATTTGTATTTTTCAGTCATAGAGTTGTAACATTATTTAATCAATCTTAGTTTATTTGTATTATTTTGTCTAGAGTTGTAATAGTTTTTACCATTTCCATTGATACAACATATATTTTTCTAACATCCAAAAGCTTACCCCTTTGTTTGTTTCAATGGAAGGTGAGACTATCAAGATTATGAATCAAGACCTAGTGAGGTTTTATAGGTTTGATGGATCCAATTTCACTAGTTGGCAAGACAAGCTGAGATTTCTCTTGACCACTCTCAAGATCGCCTACATCCTAGAGTCCATCCTAGAACCTCTCCCAACGCCATCCGACAAGGGCACTCCCGAGGTGGTGGAGAAAAGAAGGAAGAAGGAGGAGGACAATCTCCTTTGTAGGGGTCATATCATCAACGCCCTTTCCGATAGGCTCTATGATCTCTACACCGAGACCAAGTCGGAAAATGAGATATGGGATGCACTTGAGACATAATTCAAGGCAGAAGAGGAAGGTACCAAAAAAATTTTGATTTCTCAATACACGAATACACGAATTGCAAATAATTGTTAACAAGTTGAAAGTTTTGAAGATTGAGCTTCCCAAGGCCATTCAAGTTGGTGCTATAGTGGCAAAATTACAATAATTGTTAACAAGTTGAAAGTTTTGAAGATTGAGCTTCCCAAGGCCTTCCAAGTTGGTGCTATAGTGGCAAAATTACCACCAAATTGGAGGAGTTATAGGAAAAGAATCCTTCATAAAAATGAGGATTCACTACAAGAAAATGGGGTCTTTACCTACTAATTGTAAGTGTAGGTAAAACTAGCCTAATGGTGGGTAATATGGTTTACCTACCAATATTGAATTGGTAGAGATTGGTAGGTAAAGGTTAGTGGGGAAAGAGTCTTTACCTACACTTATTAATACTGGTAGGTAAAAGAATCAGTAGATCCCACTAAGTTATAAATCAATTGATGAGTCAGCATATGACGTGTTTGATGATGTGGCATCCTACATGTCTGCTGACATGGTTTCCATAGTTTATGTGTCGGATGACGTGGCATCCTACGTAGCATACATCAATACCGCCACTTGGCATCTTCTGGTTACTCCACGTGTCAGACAATAATTTGTCCACGTGCTTCAAGAAATTCGAATGATTGTGTTACTTATCCCATTTTTATCGGTTATGTGGCACTGAATGATTGGTCCACATGACATGTTGTAGTATACTTATTTTTACCTACACTTATTTATTTGTGAGTAAATATACTATTTCTATGTAGGTAATTTTAATTATATATATATAAATTTTATTTAATATAAATAATAAATGAAAATAATTAATTTGAAAAATATTTAACATTATTAATCAAATAAATTATTTAACTTTAATAAAAAAAATAAGCAAACATATATTATATACAATATTCATTGCTTATTAAGAAGCACATTTCATAAAAAAAATATCTATACATTATTTTTAGGTCATTGCAAACTCAATAATGTCATTTTTCTTGACATTCTTCCTATTCTTCACTTTGGGATCATTGCATGAGAGCCTCCTTTTCTCTAACTGAACTTATTGTGAATGTCGATGATGACTTTGGGAGGTGGACACCGACAATGGCTGGAGGTGGGGTTCGAATTGGCGCCAGTGAGAAGGACTTTATAATTAATTTCAGCAAAATAAATATCCCCAATTTAAACATCATAAGGATTTCAGAAATTATATGACTTATTATTATGGGCATTTACGACACTTGAGATACCAACATATATTAAAAATAAAAATAATATATGAGCACATCAAGTGTCATAATCACCAACATAAAATAAATATATTTATTCTTGAACATCATAGGCCAAAATAATTCAAAGTAACAATGACACATACCACAACAGATTGCCTAAAAATAAATCAGAATACAAAAATATGGTGATATGAAACACTAAAGAACTAAACACAACAAACCAAAGCAACAAAAAAGGATCGATACATATTATAAAAAATTACCTCAAATAGAGCATAAAAAAAATTGCCTCAGAACAATCAATCATCATAAACCCTTCAAATTATTAGGGATTTAATCAACATAAATCATAAAAGTTACATCAAAGCCACCAAGCCAACAATCCAAAACTCATAAAGCCACAAATTTGAAATTAACTCTTAAAGCCACCACAAGTAAATTTAATCGCACAATAAAATCAAACATATCAAAAACATACTAAACAAACAAGATCTTGAACTAAGAGAAAACAAGTCTATGACCTTAGACAAAAACAAAATAGGAAAATACAACTCAAAGCCTCAAAACAGATGACAAGCAGCTTTGGATTGAGCAGTGGCGATAGCTGAATAGGCAGATTGGCTCAATAAATGGAGAGAGCTAGAGGCCAAGGGTGTTACAAAATTTAATTAATAAAATATCCTCAAATTTAATCATCATAAGGATTTCAGAAAAAAGAAAGTAATATGAATTTTTATGGGCATTTACAACACTTGGTTAGCAACATATATTAAAAACACACGAGCACACCAAGTCTCATAATCGCCAACATAAACTAATCATACTTATTATTCAAATATCATTGGCAAAATATCTAAAAAAACACATAAATCTTCAAAATAGATCATAAACCATACTCCAAAGAGATTAAAAAATTGACCAGACACACAAATATCTTACACTTATCCTCATAATACCAACCAACAAGCTAAAAATCAGATTCAAAACATGTTTATACACACATTGTTTACTATTAGAAAGACTCTTCAAATAGATACAAACAAAGATATTTCACAACAACATAATAACAAGCTTTTCAAAATATATCATAAATAATACTGAAACAAATTGACAAGTCATATTCAAACTTGTATAAATCTCACAATAATTAAACTCAAAATTCCAACTAACAAACTTTAAATGGAACAAAGAAGATAAACACAGAATAGTAAGAAACTATATGAGATCGATCTAAGATAACTAAAACAAAATTAAACCAAATTCGAGCCTTTTCTTAATATCAATATGAAACATAATACCAATTCTTAGTTTGTTTGCATAAACTTTAAGGTTCTGTTTCAGTGTGACTAACTTCCAACTCAGAAAAACTACTAATAGGCAATAAGTACACTTATTCTTGAACATCATAGGCAAAAAAAAAAAAATTAAGTAAAAATGAAATAAATTGTAAAACACACTCCAATTGGATTAAAAAACTGATTGAAAATTTCATTTATGCTTTAGAAAAAAACCTGAGATTAATGCAAAACTTTGGAAACATAGCAGCAAATAAATAAATAGAATTAGTGCTTAAAAGGAAAAGTCTGACTGAACAGATCATGCTTGAATGCACATAGAACAAACCATACAAATAAAAAGCAAGCTGAAAAGCAAGTTGTAAACCAAACTAGACCATACAAGCAAACAGAGAAAAATACACAAAATTCTTAACACACTTAAAGACTAAACACACATTGCAAATACTAAACACCTAAACCATATTAAATCTAAGTCGTATACTAATACACATTGCAAATAACAATCAAAGGGCCTCAGAACAATGCACCATCATTAATCCTTCAGAACATTGGGGATTTAATCAAAATGAATCATAACAATATACCTGAAAGGTAACCAACCGACAATATGAAACTCAAAGCCACCAAACCACCGAGCCAACAATCTGAAACGCACAAAGACATAGCCAAGTGTATCAAAAATTTCATACCACCCAAGCAAGCAAACCGATAACAATCTCTATATGGCGCTCCTGTCAAAACCAAACAACAATCTCAATATATGGTGCCCTTGTCAAAACCGAATAAAAATCACAATAAGGATAAAACAAAACAAAGGATAACAACCATTAATTTAAACACAATTTAAACAAAACCATACCCACAGAAAAAATCGAAACCAGGAAGTTGTTTCAGGGGCTGAGACAGAGATTCGAAAATTCAGAGAAGGGAGTCAGCGATTCAAAGATGGAGGTGTCAATAGGGGCTAAGACAAATTGACAATGGAGGAAAATATTCATATTTGGAGACGGTGGCAGTAGCTAAGAGTACTCATCGGAGGGAGGCGGCAACCACTTTTCTGGTTTCACATAATGAAGACTGAAGAAACACAAATAGAGAAAGCACCAACCCGATTCCACAGAGAGATGATCCAGAGATATTGTAGTAGAGGATGAAGGGATTAAGCCGAGTGAGGAGTAGAGGATGAAGGGATGAAGGGATGGCAGATCTAACATCTCGTATGGAATAAAGAAGAGATGAGAGTGTTGCTGAAGAGAAAAGACAAGAGGGTTAGGGCTAAAGAATGAAGAGATGTGCGGCGTGAGGATAGGGTTAGAAAGATAGATGTATTAGGTTTATAAATTATAAACCTTAAATAAAAAAATTAAATATTAATTTTTTAAATAAATAAATAATATTATTAGTACCACATGTACATCCACATGTATCTCTAATTTGACATGTCAGTTTATTTAATACACCTCAGCAAACACATCACCACTTAAAAATTTTATATGTAAAATTTATGTTAAAACTGGAGGGAAAAATAGGCGGTAGTGATAAAAAAATTTCCCTCCAAACTTATTCGTAGGTAAACTCATTACCTACCAATACTAATGGTAGGTAATGGTATTTTTTATATCCTTGCACTATATCTATAAGAATTAACTACTAATAATCGATTACAATAAATAAGCGTAGGTAAAAGATATCTTTAGCTGCCAATAAATATATGTAGGTAACAAATATGTAGGTAAAGGTCAGATTTGTTGTAGTGATTATTCTTTGGAGGAAATCCAAAAGCATATTCAAATCGAGGAGGAATTGATATGTAGAGATAAACTTGTGGATGGGTCTAATGGAGAGACTTCCAATGAAAATGCGATGTCACAACCAAAACATCTCAAAAACAAAAGGAAAGGCAAGAAGGGTAATGAGACATCCTTGGTTCCAAGGACCAACCCGAACAAGTTTAAGGGCAAGAAAGGTCCTTGCTTTGTGTGTGGGGAAAATTGTCACTATACTAGAGAGTGTAGGAATAGAAAATACCAACAAGGACCTAAGGTAAATGCAACTCAAGAGGAGAATATAGTTGCTACCCTTAGTGAGGTGAATGCAGTCCAAGGCAAGGTGAAGGGGCGGTGGGATGATACATGTGCCACCGTCCATGTCACCTATAACAACTCATTGTTCTAGACCTTTGAAGGGTCAAAGGGCAACCATGAGATTCAAATGAGAAATGAGGGCAAATCCAAGGTACTTGGCAAAGGTATCATTGAAGTCTTTTTCACCTTCAGCAAGAAAGTAACATTAGTGAATGTGCTTTATGTTCTCGAAATGAGTAGAAACTTGGTAAGTGGCAATTTGCTTGGCAAGCCCGGCATTAAAGCCATTTTTGAGTCTAGTAAACTTATACTTACCAATTCTAATGTATTTTTGGGAAAGGGTTACTCTTGTGAAGGCATGGTTAAGTTGTGCACCAATGATGTAACTTTCAATGTTATCAATAAAAATGTTGATTCCACCTATATTGTGGAGTATGATTCTTTATTTTTATGGAATCTTAGACTATCTCACATAAGTTTTTCTACCATGAAAATAGTAGTAAAATGTGGTATGATTTCATGCAATATTAAAAACTATGGTAAATGTGAAACATGTGTTAAGGCAAAAATGATTAAGAAACCATTTCCTAGTGTAGAAAGATCATCTAACTTACTAGATTTAACCCATAGTGATCTTTGTTAATTAAATAGTGTTTTAACTAGATATGGTCAAAGGTATTTTCTTACTTTTATATATGATTTTAGTAGATATACCTATGTGTTTCTTTTAAAGCATAATGATGAAACTTTTGATGCTTTTAAAGTATGTAAATTAGAAGTTGAAAATCAACTCAATAAAAAGATTAAGGTGCTAAGAAGTGATAGAGGAGGAGAGTACTTCTCTAGTGAATTCAATACATTTTGTGAAGAAAATTGTATAATTCATGAGTGCACCGCACCTTATACACCATAACGCAATGGTGTTGTCGAAAGGCAAAATAGGACTTATCTAGAGATGATAAATTCTATGTTGGTGTTTTCTAAGTTGAAATTCAACTTATGGGGTGAAGCGTTGTTAACCGCTTGTCACATTCTTAATCGAATACCAATGAATAAAAAAGAGATATATCCATATGAGTTATGGAAATGAAGGAAACCCAACATAGGGTACTTCAAAGTGTGGGAGTGTCTTGCATATTGCAAGAAAAACGAACCTAATAGAACAATGTTAGGTTCAAGAGCCATAAAGTGTGCTTGTGTTAGTTATGCCAACAATAGTAAAGCTTATAGGCTATTAGACTTAGAATCTAATGTTGTGATTGAATCGAGAGAAGTTGAATTCTTTGAGAACATGTTATGTGACAACAAATCTCAAGCTTCAACATCTCTAAAGGAGAATGTTGACCACGATTTTGGCCAACGATGAGTAGACGTCAAAATGACAGTAAGCCTTGAATAGAAAATAACGACAAATAATTGTATAGTGGTCAGCCCCAATTTGTTGATAATAGCCTAATCCACTTGAAGTTGTGATATATGAAGCCTACACTTAAGATCAGATGGACCTGAGCCAACTGAGTTTCTCAAGTGTAAGTAGAAAAATACAAAGTTTCTCTCTCTAGAGAATACAAGCTTTCTCATAAAATGCCCCAAGAATGTCCCAAGTCATAGCCCCAAAGTCTAAAAATTAGATAGTCTAAAAGTCTCCAAAAAATCATATCCCCTAAAATGATGCCATGAGCCCTTTATTTATAGGCTCATGAATCGTACATGAAAAATATTCCTTTTTGATGGGGTCCTTGGTTGTTTCAACCAAATTTAATTAATAAAGTGATAAACAAATTCAAATTACCACAATATAGCTATTACTTCAGGATATTTGAGAGATTCGCGCGACAGTTACAAGCAATTTGGGTTGAAGTTGTTACTAAGATTCTGTAAAGAAGTCACTCTGCAGTTAACTCCTGAGATTTTGACACATCCAATCGGCTGCATTCTTCAATCTGACATAGCTGGTCGGGTGAAACCCCTTTCTGATGTAACTGGTCGGGTGAAACCCCTTTCTGATTTAACTGGTCGGGTGAAACCCCTTTCTGAGGTAAATGGTTGGGTGAAACCCCTTTCTAAGGTAACTGGTCGGGTGAAACTCCTTTTTGATGTAACTGATCAGATGAAACACTCCCTGACTAGTTAAATTCTTACCTGGTTGGGAAAATCACTTCCTGACTAGGTAAATTCTTACCTGATTGGGTAAATAACTTTGTGACTAGATAAAACCATCTTCTCAGCCTATGTTCTTTCGACCAGTGATATCACAACTTTGTAGGTCATCTTCTAACCTATGCTCTTTCCTTGGTCAACAAATTTATTGACCATTAATGTATCACTTGATGATCATGCACTGCCACCTGTCAATTCTGATTGTCACATCATCGAACTGAAATTTTGGGGATAACATTTGCCCCCCAAGTTTATTAAATGATTTAATCGTATGATAAACTTTTTATTTAGCAAAATGTTTTTGAGGTCGTCCAGAAGCTTCTGCCCCGTCATTAACTTTCACAAATAATAAAAGTCTGGCCAGTTAAATCTCCAAAAATTGAATAGCCAATCAGAAATTCAGAGAATATCCTAGCAGTTGCCTCCACGTGGTGACTCACCAGTAACTTTAATATTTTATGTACCCCAAAATTCCAAAAAATGACTTTCTATATTCTCCCACCTTTTCAAGTAAAGCACTATTAAACTTTTTAGTTCATAAAATGATAGTTACTAGTTTCCAGAAAGTAGGATAATGGGATATAGGAAAAATTTTGAGTCGATGACTCCCTTCTTTTCCTATAAATAACTCCATTCTTGCCTAACCTTCTCAAGCAAAAAGAACATCACAAAAAAAAAAAACTCCTCCTTGTCATGGCTGACTTCTCATCAAGGCTTCAAGGGTGCTCCACTTCCTTCAAAGAAATCAAAGGTATCTTCCAGAAATCAAGTGTTTTCCCCTCCATTTGGGTAAGTTCTTTCTCCTTTGGCTTTACCTTTAAGCATTTTCTCCTTTAAAATTCTGCACAAATATTTGTTGGAATAGGTGAATGCCAAAACCCACTTTTGATATGCTCTCCTTGGAATTTTGTGATGAATATTTGTAGGATAGTGCTTTTGTGGCTGTTTTGATGTAGATTAGGCTTCGGGTTAGCCAATTTCACTTTTGATTTCATGAAATTTTAAAGAAAAAATAGCTTCTCATCCTCCATTGCATATTCGGGTTCATGGGTTTGTATGAACTTTGAAGTTTTCTTGAAACTTTTTGAAACCCTTTAAATTCCCTTTTTGATCTTGTTAGTGTACTCCATGAATAGAAAAATGTGTTTGTACCCCACGTTGTTGAGTAAATTTGTGCTTGCCGAGTGATGATATTTATTTTTAAAACAAAATCACTGTTTAGATTTGTTTGTGTGACCAATCGAATAGGCATTGTTCTACTCGTATTGGCTTGCTCTGATCGGGTTACTTGGCTGCTCGGAACACGTATGAGCTACTTGGAACTATGCTTGTGGTGGATTGGGTTCGCCTTGGCTGGTCGGAACCCGTGCCTAACTAGTCGGGTAGGCCCTAACTCCTCCAACACTTGCTAGCCGACCGAACCACGCATCACTCATGTAATGACCCAAATTTCCTAATAAGGTTTAGGACCTTGATTAGGAGGCCGGGAGGGCCATAATTGATTTATTATGTTATTAAATGATTATATGCATGTTTATGTGAATTATATTATTATATGATGATAAATGCATGCATCTGGGTTAATTTTTCATTATAGGGGCATTTTTGTAATTTGTCCCATTGAGGGCACATTTGTATATTTTCTTGCATGTTGGTGAATTTTGAATAAGGCCACATCATAATGTGAATTTGTTCGAGCCATTTGGCATCGGACGATCTTTGAATGCAAGTTATCAGTTTGGTTATAATGGGGTTAATGTTGGGGCTCGGGGTGAGTCTCGGGGTAATTTGAGGATTAGTACATTGCCGGGAATTAAAGGGTAATAGGATATGATTTATTAGAATTTGAGAATATTGGGAATAATGGGAATTGGAGGGTGTTAATTATGATTAACGGGATAGACGGGAAATGACGATTTTTCCCTTGGTGGCTGTTAAGGGTTTCATTTAAATCTAGGGGCAATATTGTCTTCTCACCTAAGGATATATAACTCTTGAGAAGGTTGTAGAAAATAGAAACCAAAGCAGAGCTTCCTTCCCTCCCTCACTAGAAAATAGAAACCAAACCAAAGCAGAGCCTTGAGGATTTAGGGTTGTGTTCCACCATTGAAGAGGGTTCCAAACTGAGCTTGAGGTAAGTTTTCAACCATGAAATCTCTTGTTTCATGCTCTATTTTCAATTGTTTTTCAACTAGAACTTTGGATTGGATAGTGAGGATTGATGGAGAGTTTTGGCAAAGGTTGATTAGGTTTTGATGCCTAGGACTTGTAGAGTGGATATTTGGGTTCATTTGGAAGTTTGGATGAGGTTTGGGATCAATTCTTGAAGGTTGGAATTGGAAAACTCGAAGGAGGAAGAACCAGGGCTGTTTTAGCCTAGTCCTAGCACTATAGCGCCCAAGCCAGACAAGCTCTGGTTGTAGCGCTGGGGCGCTAGGGGGCAGCGCTGTAGCACTACCTTGCTTTTCCTGATTCACATTTTGGGAAATTTTGAGGGTTTTTGGCTCAGAGTTTCAATTCCTCAGGCTCGGGATCGAATCTACTAACCGTTTGGGTACGATTCGAGGTTCTGAGAGTGAGGTTTAGGTCAAGAACCTTTTATTGTTGATTTCATTAATTGGATTCCATATTTGGTTATGACTAGGTGACCACTAAGGGATCAAAGGATTGATCGTTCTTAAGGGTCGTTCATTTGTTATTTCTCGCTCGAACCAGAGGTAAGAAAACTACACCCAGTATGTGAAGCATGTGAAGCATGAGAAACATGTGATTAGGGCATGACATGAATATTGAATTTGAGATTGATCAGAGCTTCAGTCTCTGTAAATGTGCATGATCATAATTATGCTAGTGATTGTTAAGTAAGCATGTTGAATGCTCGACATTTGGATATTTTACATATGATATATGCCTGGTTACATTGCTTACTTGTGTATGGCACTGACCCATGAGTCAGAAATTGGCACGAGCCATATGGTATTGGCTTAAGAGTCAAGTACGACATTGATGTGTTCAACACAAGCCGAAATGATTAGATCTAATCGACATAAGTATTGAATGACTCATCATGAGCATTAATGCCTGACCGACCTCAAGTTCGATGAAAATTAAAAGCACTTGTCTAGCCTAATGGCTAGTTACTTAGAGTCAGGGCCAGAAGGCTCAGGTGATTGCATCATCACATGGCTGTGGGTGCTGAGCCCAAATTAATGACCTACTCATCAATCACTCATCTAGTTCAAGCTTGTGACTCCATAGTCACTCATCTGGTTTAAGTTAGTGACTTACTCATCAGTCACTCATCTGATTAGGGCTACACGCCCCAGTATGATTATCAGAATCTCAAAGTGTTAAGTCACTCATCTGATTAGGACACTCCCCAGTATGATTATCAGAATCTCAAAGTGTTAAATCACTCATCAGATTAGGGTTACACGCCCCAGCATGATTATTAGAATCTTAAAGTGTTAAATCACTCATCTGGTTAGGGCTACCCGCCCCAGCATGGTTATCAGAACCTCAAAATGTTAAGCACTTATCTGATTTGGGCTATAAGCCCCAGCATGGTTATCAAAACCTCAAAGTGTTAATCACTCATTTGATTAGGATTGACTTGATAGTCATCCATACATGAGGGCAGGATCCACAATCATTATCTGAACTTATTTGCATGCATGAATAGGGCTATTATTGCTAGGCATGCACATTATGACTTAGAAACATGTGTATTACTTTTCATGAGGATATTGAGTTTTCTTGCTGAGCTTCGGCTCACGGGTGCTATCTGGTGCAGGCAAAGGCAAAAGAAAGCTTGACCATCCTTGAGTTGGAGAGCTTAGGTGACGATTTGTATATATGCAGCTACTCGGCTGCCATGGCCCAGGTTTTAAAGAGGAACTAGGGCTAAACCCTATTTTGCCGCTTAGGTAGGCTGGTTGTAAATCTTTTGTTCTAATTAACCCTTAAATTATATTTTTGGGATCCTAATGTATACAATTTACATTTTAGTGAAACTTTGTATCTTAACCAAAAATTTTAACCCTATATTGCTAATCATAGTTAGTTACACGATTATGGCCAAATAACTCGATTAGCGAATTTAGCACTGTTTAAAATGCACACCGTAACGGTCCTTGGGTAGTAGGCGTTACAACTCCAGTGTCGTGATTCCTCAGACACTTGCTCCTCGGCATCACTTAGTCGATCGTTCACTCGATCACACACCTAGCCACTCAAGAAGCCTCGGCTCCTTGGTGTCCCTTCATCCGCTCGATCACATGCTTAGCCGCTCGGGTATGTACCCACCTTCGGGAACCCAAACACCACCCGAGCACAAAAATATACAACATCTGATCGGGTTGGCCTTGGAATGTGCTGTGTGACTAAAAAATTTCTTTTTCTTTCTGAACTGCATCAAATTATCACTACTGCTCTCATACATTTTTATCTAGGTAGTAAAATGTTTTCACTGCTCAGAAAAAAATTTCACTGGGCAGTAAATATTTTTACTTTGCACTCATTTTCTGTTTGGTTTACTCACCTCCCCATTTCTTTTGTAGATGAATCGTTTCGACTACAGTGGAGGTGACAACCAAATAGACTCTGATTCCTAATTTCTCGCTTCAAGTGATACCCTTCCGAGCAGTGATTCTTCTTCCAAATCTCCAAGCAAACGAACTCCGAAAGACCATCTTCGTCGTCTCAAGAAAATACTTCCGCGATCAGCTTTATACTTCCTTCACGAAGATCAGTTCCTTAAGGAGCAATGTTAGCACCAACCGATGAGAGTGAAAAAATCCAATCGACTTCCACAGGAACAAGATCCCCAAGTAGCTCGCAGAGCAACGCAAAAGGTGGTGGAACGAGTGCCCTTTGTGGGTGAAAATTTATTAGAAGAAATAGAGAGTGGAGCCTCTTCAAAGACTCCTCACCAAGCTCAAAAAACTAGTAAACCCAAGAAAAAGGCTACCCAGACTTTTGCCACAGAAATCCAACAAACTGCTACACTCAAATTGAGGAAAGAAAAGGATCACATGCCTTCATGGTTCGTAGCTAAGGCTTCTAAGCTGAACTCCAAAATGTTTGATAAACACATTCAGACTTTGGGTCTTGAAGGAGCGAATGTGATATCCCTGCACCCATACCAAAGAGCCAATAACCCTAGTGGTGCCTATTGTGCCTGGTGTAGGTATCACATTTATGCTAGAGCTACTATTCCTTTGCATCATTTCCTTAGGTCAATAGCCGATTACTTTAATGTTTCTCCCTTCCAGATTGCTCCAAACGGTATACAAGCACTGTCTGCCTAATACATTCTCTACCACTTCCAGGGTTGGAATACACCTACCCCTTGTATCGCCCTGCTACTTAGGGTCTGTTACCAAGTGTGTTTAAAATCAGTGCTGGACTTGCTAAACAAGTCATTTGGACTAAACGTGTGATTAAGCCACTAAAGATTTAGGTATTAAAAACTTTTGGTTAAGTCATAAACATTTCCATTAGATCAAAAGCATGTTTTCTACACGGGATCCCAAAAACATTAGTTTAAAAACTGGTTACAACATTCAAGTTACATAATAAGCCGACCTAGGCGGAAAAAGTTGGGTTTAACCCTAGTTTCCTTGAGCATCTCGGCCGTGGTGGTCGAGCAAACTGCATATGTACATGTCACTGCTATCACCCTCCGACTCATAGCTGGTTAAGCTTCTCCTTACCTTTACCTGCACCACAAAGCACCTGTGAGCCAAAAGACTCAGCAAGAAAACATATTAAGCAGTTCACAGAGTAATATATCTGCCAAACAGTAATAACTGAATCTGATGCATTCATTGTACAAATCAGCAACCATAGGGTCACGCAAGTGCGTGTCACACTTCCTTTCAATTTGTTGGCATCCAAGCCAGTCAAGTGCATGTTTCACTCCCAGGGTGGCCCAACCATGGTGGCCTGCACTCCACGTGCACAATGCCAATCTCAACTTATTAACTGAGTCCTTTAAGTCCTTGACTTATAAGTCAAGCCCACATGCCCCCGACTTGTAAGTCGAAGATTTACGACCCTCGACTTATAAGACGAGTCTCTCGAAGTCCAATATGCCCGCGACTAATAAGTTGATCCCCATTTAACATCCTAATAACCCTCTGGTTTATAAACCGAGCTTCCTAGTAACAACAGACAATCACATATCTCATATAACATACATATCAACAATTATAATGCATTATAATACATTCAAACACCATTTATAGGCATAATCATAATTATGCGCATTCCAGTATACTTAACCAAATAATCACAAACATAATTATATTCATGTTCATTAACAGGGCCAAAGCCTTAATCATGTTTACATTTGACCATTGAACTAAGCCCTAATCACACACTCACATACTGGGTGTAGTTTTCTTACCTTCGATCCGAATGCAAGTTACTAGTGACGCCCTTGAGTAAGATCCCTGTTCGAGCCCTTAGCACAGACCTAGTCACAACCATAATAAGAAATTCCATTAACAACAGGAGAATAAAAGTTTCCAGACCAAATCCTAGCCTCCGAGACGTCGAATTCCACTCAACAAGGAAGTAAAATCGACCCCGAGCCCAAAAGGTTAAGTTCTCGGCCTAAATACCTCATTAGGGCCAAATTTCCCCTTAAAGGTCGCGGACCGCCTCTAAATCTGAGGCTCGGCCTCCCTGGAAAATAAAACATGCACCGCGACGCTCCCCTAAGGTGTCGCGGCCAGCCTCTGCCTCCGAGCCCTCCAGGCTCCTTCTTCCTCCATAGGGTTGCGACACACCAAGAACAAGGCCGCAGCCCAGCCCTTCGAACCCATAATTTCTGGGTTTTTCCCTTAGCCGAACCCAACTAGAAACCACACAATTAGACCCCAATCTTCCAATTAAATCCCCAAAATCAATATACTTCCTTCCAGCAACCAAACCTAACTAAATACTAGATTAAAAACCCATCAATAACCCAAAATTCTTTCCCCAACTATCAAACATGCAAAACTTTAAACTTCAATCAAAACCACAAAAACTTCATAATTGAATTTTGAATTAAAGATCTTACCTCTACTATGTTGATCCTCTTGAGCTAATCCTCTAGTTCCCCAAGCTTAATGCCTTAATTCCTAGGCTTAATCACCAATTTTTCCCCAAAAATCTTCAAGCTTCATGAAAACAGAGAAAACGAGGGAGAGAGAAAGAGTAAGTTGCTGAGACTTCTTTCCTTTATTTTCCTTAACCATCTGAGAGATTCCCAGCCCACCAAACTCTATACTTAGACAGAAATGACTAATTTTCCCCTTGCCCTTAGCCTATTCTTCATATGCTCTCAAGGGCAATTTTGTCCTTTGTCTCATATCCCGCTATTCACAACTTATGTCCTATAATTCTCATTACTTCCAATGTTCTCACATGATTACCAAATAGTTTCCCATTACCCACTAACTCCCGGTAATGTACTAAATTACTAAAATACCCCCAAGCTCACCCCGAGCCGGGAATAAAACCCCGTTGTGACTTTTCCGCTAACTTGCTCATCAGGATCGCCTCACGTCGAGTAACCCAAATATATCCACATAATAATGTGGTCTCAATCACACAAACACATATTTTCATTTATACCCTGAACGGGTCAAATTACTAAAATACCCTTCTTATAAGAAACGGGCCACATACACATATTTGATATTTCTAACATGCAAGCATAATTATATTATAATATAATTCACATAATAACACAGTTATTGCCTCCCGGCCCCCTAATCCAGGCACTAAGCCACATTAGGAAATGTGGGATGTTATACCTCTCATGAGGTATACTATTTGTTCGATCTTAGGACTAACACCAGCCACATGAATACAGGTTTTTTCCACCTCTTTCATAGGCAAAAGGGGATCAAGTATCTTCATGGTGTTGGCCATAAATCAAATCCTGGAAAGTATTATATGGAATATTTTCTTACTCCATACATTAAATCCAACAACCTAGTTTTTACGCATGCATGCCCTTTTAATCAACCTCTCCTAACAAGGGAAATGCATTCCCGGGCAGAGGATCTCGCTAACATGCCCATTGAGGAGAAGGATGTTAAGCAGTTGGTCACCTTAGAGAATCTTCAATTGGCAGGATTGTTACAAAACAACCAAGACATTGTTGTGGGCAGCACTACTGATGAAGCAGATTCGACTGATCAGTCTAATGCAGATACCGAAGTAGTAACTGACCAGTTCTCTCCTAAACCACCACCCTAGCCACGCCGACCAGGTAATCTCATCATTAGAGAGCCTCTTCTTGAAAATTCTCACTGACCCGCCTTCCCTACCAGGCCTGGAAAAGGCAAAAGCATTGAGCTCCTTAAAGAAGATAGCTCATCATCTAAAGATGAGGAAGAGGTTTTTGATGAAATTCTGAACTCAGGTTTTACTAATAGTAACCATAATTATATTTGAGAATGATTGTGATGAAAGTCTGTAGAGTCATGTGGTCACAGTAAAACTTTTCATTCACTTATATTTATTTCTCGTTTTCACTGACCGAGTTTTCGCTTTACTTTTTTGCAAATCCAGACATGTTCAAGTAGTTCAACACTCCCTTTGCCCAAAAGAGGAAAACTGGTGAAGGTAGCAGCCTGAATCCTCCAAGCAAGGTCGTGAGGACTACACCGCCTAACCAGGGGAGACCATCCGATCAGTTAGTCACTATCCCACGCTTGACTCCTTCGTCTATTCCTTCTTCTGTCAGCCTTCAAACTACTTGATTAGTCTGCTTAAGCGAGCCCATTCGCATTGCTAGTGAGTACAACATAGAGTTACTAGACCATACTCTCCACCATTCAGCGACAACTCAGACCTTCAAGACTCTACCCTGACAAAGCGTTGAAGTTGTCCTTCACAAAGGCCTTGCTCAAATTATGAGTGTAGCATCTTATCAGAAACACTAACTTTCTTATTGATTGTTCTTATTCTGAATACTTTTCTGGTTATTTAATCCAGGAACTCATCACTGTTAGTCATGCTCAATGTCGAGCAGTCGACTATAAGGAGATGGTCAAGGTCTTGAATGATCAATTGGTGGAAGCCCAGGTAAAGATTGAAAGTCTGACTAAGTCTGAGAAAGATCTCCAAGAAAAGACTGAGCAAGCTGAGAAAACAATTGCTAACCGAGATAGATCGATGGAGGAGTTGGTTAATAAGAACAGCAAGCAAATCCAGGCCAATTAGACATTGACCGATCAACTAGAGAAGAAGACTCAAGAAAATGAAGAGATAAACTGGAAAGGAAGTTGATCTAGCTCGTTATGATAAAATTTGATTCAACTGCTTCTATCAGATTTAGACGTTAAACAAGCCTCTCAACCTCGAATTTCTCTCTAAAGAAGCAAAGGCCATCGAACTCGCCAAATGCAAAGCCAAGGCTGCTGAGGAGGCAGCTCTTCCAGCTGGCACTGTGCCTGCCTCTCCTGCTCTATCATTCTGACCAGAGGAGGTCCTGGATGTTGATGCCAGTGTTAACCATCCAGAGGCTAGTTTACTTGACCAGTAGACACTCTTAGCCAACTAGAGAGCATCCTATCCAACCACAAAGTTTCCTACCCGACTAGTGATGCTTGCTCAGCCGACCAGGAAAGTTGTATCTGCTCTCTTGACCAGGGAAACTTTGCACCTGACTAGCAAAACTTTGTACCTGGCCAGTAGTTTACTCTTTTTTCTTATACTTTTGTGAAGACAATTGGTGCTTCGCAGCTTTTATATTTTTCTCGTACGACCAAGCTGTTGGCCTTTATACTTTACTTTTCTTTGCTAACTTGAAACATTCTAAGTCTTTTTAGACTTAAAACATTATAAGTTTTTTGTGATTAGTATAGTCACTATGATGTATATTTTCGCATGAGTACTTAGTTTTCGAACTTAGAAATTCAAGACATTTCATAAGTCCCTACTAAGTATATTTTCTCACACTCTTATTGCTCTAACATTTTATGAGCATAATGTTTATTTTCACACGAATATTGCTTCTAACTTGAAAATTTTCAAAATTCCAAGTTACGTAAGCTTTGTCAAACAAGCTAACTTAATGGCCTTTTTTGACTTCTAAAATTTACAAGTCAGCCTAAAAAACAATATCTTAACTCGTGCTCTTATTGCTGTGTTAAATTATATACCAGTATAACCCATGTGCCCCCCAAGTGATTGAAGCTTGAAAGATCCTTGGTCACTTGCTACTTGACTAAATCTGTTCGGGCAGTCAATTACTTGTGAAACACATAGAATATATGGAAAATATTCGAGCAGTTGAACACTGCTTGAATGTACCGAGCAGTTGAACACTGTCTGATTTTACCGACCAATTGAACACTGTTAGAAAAATTAACACACATACATATTTGTAGCAAGAATCGACCACGCTGTGCGTAGTCTCTTTCATTACTCGTAAATTAATAAAGGACAAAATGTGTCTAATAACGAGTCTTAAACAACAAAAATTGTTCAAAGATAAATGATTGGTCAGCAAATAACCAACTCATAAACCAAACTTAAATAACAAGTTAAACAACTTGAAATTAAGCTACCACTCTGAAAGCAGTATTTAGCGATAATATATCCTCAGATGCTTGTCATTCCAGTGGTTCCTGATCAGGCTCCATTCAGCCAATAAAGTTTGTTGTAAGTGCCAGGAGGCAAAACTTTCTTCATCTGATAAAGTCTTTCCCAATTTGGTCTTAGCACTCCAGCTGCTGGGTCTTTGATGAACACCTTTGTCAGGACCAAATAACCGACTTGGAACTTTCGATCTTTCACCCTGGAATTGTAGCAAGATAAATTATATACCCGTATACATATGTGCTCCCAAGTGATCAATGGTTAATTACTCATGAAACACATAGAGTATATGGAGAGTTTCTGAGCAGTTGAACACTGCCCAATTACTGTCAGTTTGTCTGACCAGGTGAATACCGGCCAGTTGAACACTGCCCGAATTTTACTGACCAGTTGACAACTTTTCAAATTCACTGACAAGTTGAACACTACCAAGTTTATCGACCAATTGAACACTTCTTGATCTACCGATCAGTGGAACACTGCTCGATTTTACTGGCCAGTTCATTTTTGCGAGAATATACCGACCAGTTGAAAACTGCCCAGTTTACCAACCAATTGAACACTGTTAAAGTATACCGAAAGGGTTGTCATTCTTATGGTCGATATCATTCAACTAGTAAGTCGCTTAGCCAAACTTTGCATTGTAGCCGCTAGTGCGCCAAGTTGGGCTTGAATGATCGGTACAACTGATGATGTTTCAGCGTTTTGACGTCCTCGTCAGGCATTTCTATCTGCTGCACTGTCGTCAAGTATATCTACTTGATCGCCAGGGTGGGTAAGATCTCGCCCTTCGACCGGGCGGTCTTCCTCTTGTTGCTGATGATGTCTCCCAAATCCTTTCGGGTAGCATGTCCTCCTAGCCGGTCGAACACTATACTCTTCAATTTTTTGGAGGGCTTACTACACGAGACCTGCTCTCTTCCACTACGCTGCTGGCCAGGATGTAGTGGTGGCTTCTTGGCACGGCCCGGGCAGTCCTTTCCTCCTTCTTGTTGGTCGTTTCCCTCTTTTTCTTTTGACCGATCAGTTTGATGACTATCAGCCTCATCTCGACCATATTCCTCTTTATACTGTGGATTTTTCTTATCTCAAGGAACTCTGGCCTGGTTATACCCGGGCAGAGTCTTCTTATTACCTGACTGGGGACTTCCTGATCGAGAAGTTTCTGACAGGTGGCTTCTGGAAGGGGTTCTAGAATTCTCCCTTTGCGTCGACGCAGTTTGAGAGCAGACCCCATCATCTGCCCGACCAGTGGGATTGCCTCTACATCTGTCTGGCGGGCCTGCCAATAGGGGACATCTGACGAGCATTATTGTTTCTTGCTCCCTGGGCAGCTGTTCGTGCCGCTGCTTGGGCATTGGCATGGGCCAATAGAGTAGCTGCTTCTAGAGCAAGTGCTTCCTCGTGATGTCGCCGGTCGGCCTCCTTCTGCTGTCGCCTGATCTCTTCGCTTCTGGCATCCATTTCCCATCTCAGCTGCTCAAATGCAGCTTTCTTCCTGGCCATTTCATCAGCAAAAGACTCCTGCTAAGCATTGAATTGCATCATCTCTTCCTGGAAAGCCCCCATGGCTTCCTGGAGTTGTCTCCTCGAGAAAGACCCTGGGCTCAGTGTCAGGGTTCTCAGGTGCTGGACCTTCTGGTCTAACATTTTCCTTTACAGTTGACGTACCGGGCTTCTTGAGCGCCATATTGGTAGGATAGTAGTGTATTTCTTCTATTCAGGCTCTCAATGAAAGCACCAAAAATGTTGACCATGATTTAGCCAATGACGAGTAGACGTCAAAATGACAATAAACCTTGAATAGATAATAATGACACAAATAATTTTATAGTGGTTCAACCCCAATTTGTTGGTAATAGCCTAATCCACTTGGAGTTGTATATATGAAGCCTGCACTTAAGAGCAGATGGACCTGAGCCAACTGAGTTTCTCAAGTGTAAGTAGAAAAATACAAAGTTTCTCTCTCTAGAGAATACAAGCTTTCTCATAAAATGCCCCAAGAATGTCCCAAGTCACAGTCCCAAAGTCTAAAAGTTAGAGAGTCTAAAAGTGTAAAAGTCTCCAAAAAGATCAGTTCCCCTAAAATGATGTCATGATCCCTTTATTTATAGGCTCATGGATCATACATGAAAAATATCCCGTTTTGACGGGGTCCTTGGTTGTTTCAACCAACTTTAATTAATAAAGTAATAAACAAATTCAAATTACAACATGATAGCTATTACTTCGGGATATCTGAGAGATTCGCGTGGTAGTTACGAGCGATTCGGGTTGAAGTTGTTACTGAGATTCTGTAAAGAAGTCACTAGGCAATTAACTCCTGAGATTCTGATACATCCGGTCAGCTACATTCTTCAATTTGGCATAGCTGGTCGGGTGAGACCCCTTTCTAATGTAACTAGTCGGGTGAAAGTCCTTTTTGATGTAACTAGTCGGGTGAAACTCCTTTCTGATGTAACTGGTCGGATGAAACACTCCCTCACCAGTTAAATTCTTACCTGGTTGGGAAAATCACTTACTGGCCAGGTAAATTCTTACCTGGTCGGGTAAATAACTTCCTAACCAGATAAAACCATCTTCTCGGCCCATGTTCTTTCGACCAGTGGTATAAAAACTCTGTAGGTCATCTTCTAACCTTTGCACTTCCCTTGGTCAAAATATTTATTAACCATTAATGTGTCGCTTGATGATCATCCACTGCCACCTATCACTTCTGATTGCCACATCATTGAACTAAAATTTTGGGGATAACAAAGAATTTGTAATATGAGAACAATTCTCAAGCATCTACATCCAAAAATGATTCTCAAGAGGAGAAATCTCAAAGGGATGTAGAGCAACCCATTGAACTTAGAAGAAATCAAAGGGTTAGGAAGGAGAAAAGTCTAGGATTGGATGAGATAGATTCTCAACAAATTTCATTCTACATGGTAGAAGGAAATAGAGAGGAAGTCATTAGGAAAATTCATATTGTACTTCTTGTTGAGGATGATCCTAAGACTTACAGAGAAGCCATGCAATCAAGAGATATTGCGTTTTGGAAAGAAGCCATTAGCTAGATGGATTCAATTCTTTCCAACAACACTTGGGAATCGGTAGACCTCCCACCGGGGTCTAAGCCAATTGGGAGTAAGTGGGTATTTAGGAGAAAATACCACGCTGACGACACTATTCAAACTTTTAAAGCTAGATTAGTAGCTAAATGGTTTAGGAAAAAAGAGGGTATTGATTATTTCGATACCTATGCGCCGGTTGCAAAAACAACTTCTATAAGAGTTTTCTTCGCTTTAGCTTCTATACACAACTTTTATGTTCATCAAATGGATGTCAAAACGACATTCCTTAATGGTGACCTCAATGAGGAGGTCTATATGGAACAACCTGAATGGTTTTTCCTACCAAGATATGAACATAAAGTATGTAGACTTGTAAAATCCGTATATGGATTGAAACAAGATCCTAAGCAATGGCATGAGAAATTTGATCAAGTCATCATGCCTAATGGGTTTAGGCATAACAATGGAGAGAAGTGTTTGTATTCCAAAACATGTAAGGGATATGTGATCATTGTTTTCTTATATGTGGATGACATGCTTATTCTAAGTGATATCATGAAAGGGATTGAAGAAACGGAGAGGTTTCTATCATCAACCTTCAAGATGAAAGATCTTGGAGAATTCGACACCGTACTTGGTATCAAAGTGAAGAAACATAGTGGGGGTTTTGTGTTATGGCAAGCCCACTATTTTGAAAAATTATTGAACAAATTTAACTATCTCAAGGTTAAAGATTCCAATACTCCATTCGATCATAGTGTAAAACTAGAGAAGAATGAAGGAAGATAAGTGGCTCAATTGGAGTACACTAGTGCTATAGGGAGTCTTATGTACACTGCCCAATGTACTAGACCTGATATAGCATTTGTGGTAAGTAAACTTAGTAGGGTTACAAATAATCCAAGTGTGGATCACTGGAAGGCTATTGGGAGAATTCTAGGTTATCTCAAGAAAACCAAAGGACTAAGTCTTCACTACTCCAAATTTCCTTCAATCTTAGAAGGATATACAGATGCAAGCTGGATATCAAATCTTGGGAAAACTTTTCCACAACTGGTTGGGTATTTACACTTAGTGGAGGTGAAATTTCTTGGTGTTCCAAGATACAAACCTGTATATCTCATTCCACGATGGAAGCAGAGTTTATAGCTCTAGCTGCTACTGGCAAGGAGGCTGAATGGTTAAGGGATCTATTGATAAAGAAACCACTAATGAAAGATAATGTATCCACTATATCGATACATTGTGATAGGCAAGCAACATTGGCTAGAGCATACAACGGAGTGTATAATGGGAAGTCTAGACACATTAGTCTAAGATATGGATATGTAAGATAATTGATTCAAAGAGGAGTCATCTCAGTATCCTATGTGAGAACAAGTGAAAACTTGGTGGATCCTTTCACTAAGCCACTAACGACAGATTTAGTGGCTACATCATCTCGAGGGATGGGACTTGAACTCCCTATAGAGATTCACAATTGATGGTAACCTATCTAGTTATTTAACTAGTGTTAGGTTCAATAGGTAATAACAAGTCAATGAAGTGAATGTTAGTTGTACTCAAAACAAGTCCCATCTAAGATGTTGAGTACTTATGAGTTACCAAATTGAAGGTTAAAACCGAGAGGGTTTTTTAATCGAATTCAGTCTTGTGAAGAAAACTATTTTTGGTACCAAAATAATGTAAGAGTTCTACCTATATGGACCTAGGGGTGGTGCCGCCTTTTATGAGAATTTGGAGTTGTCTCAAGAATGTCCATGAATGGAAAGTGCACATGGCCATTAACAGTGCAAAGTGAGACATAGAGGTCTCAAGTGAACATGGCAAAGGTGTGAGTTATCACCGATTTGTTATCATGAAATGATGGTTCAATGCCTAGTGCAACCAAAGTTTCAACAAATTTTGTGATAATTGCACTATAATAAAGTTCGAGTTGAAAAACACTTTATTTTATGCACCAATGCAATGACTTCTATAAGAGAGAGTTATTATTTAATCAACTGGGGGATATGTTATATTTTAAAATATAATGTTGATTGATTAAATAAGTGTTACAATAGATAACTATTTAATCTAGTGGGAGAATGTTATATTATTTTATAATATAATGTAATGTTATATTATTTTATAATATAATGTTTTAGATTAAATAAATGTGAGAAAGAGTGTCACATATTGTAACATGTACAAGAGAGTTACAATATTTAGATATATGTGTATATACAAATATGTAACATATTTGGTGTTACAAATTTGTAACTTCCAAATATTGCTCATTATTGTGTAGATTTGTTGCTACATAATTTTGAGTTGAATTTCTTAAATCCATATGTGAAATTGATGTTAGAGATATGATTTTAACCCCAATAATGTGTTTTGGGGGTTACAAAATTAATTGGGAATGATTTGGAATCGTTTGGACAAACAACACAAATGTGTGTGCTGAAATTGGGCAGTGGCTGCGGCCAGGAGCACTGATGGCCACATCCTGGGGGACAGAGAGCCACGACCATGGCCACAGTGTCTGACTAACCAAATTTTAGTTTTTCCAACCTTTTTGAACCGCTCCAAAAACACAAATAACTCTCAATTCTCATTTTTAACTCCATAAACATCCAATTAATAGTTGGTAACAGCCATGGGAGTTGGTGAAATTTGAAATTCAAAGAGTGTCTCTAAACTCTATAAATAGGAGCCTGTTGCTCACTTGTAAGACACAATTTTTCTATCTATTTCTCTACTTGGCTAGAAAACACCTAGATACTTGATAATTCCAGAAAGCTATTTCCAAAAATTGTGAGAGTTCCCTTAGTGCTTGAGTTAGGGGGAAATAAGCTTTTGGACAAAGGTTTCAAACCTTGTTCAAGTTGGTAATCCTCAACACTCTTCACTTTGGTTGTGTGAGTGACAGTTTCTTGCTTTTTGTTCGTGTTCTTACATTTTCTACTATTGCTTTTCTTCTTATTCTTCTTGTCTTATTTACTTGTATTTCTTGTTTAAGAATTATAATCATTTATTTCTTTTGTTTCAAACACTTTTACTTATTTGTATCTTTTTGTTTAGAGTTGTATTCACCATTCTCTTCTTCTAGTTCTTCTCTTATTTATTTGTATTTTTCAATCATAGAGTTGTAACATTATTTAATCAATCTTAGTTTATTTGTATTATTTTGTTTATAGTTGTAATAGTTTTAACCATTTCCATTGATACAACATATATTTTCCTAACCATTTTATTTTATATTACTTAAAAGAAATTTATAAAACAACACAACCGATATTTGAAATATTGGTGTTAGACTGATTTTTCTTCTAACATGTGAGAATCATTAATGGCTTTGATTTGAAAACTTTCACATGGATATTTCTATGAAATTTGATAGATACATTGCCAATAATATATTTTATGCAAATTTTGGCAAACCTCGTCATACTTCATAAGAATACTACTTGTTTTGACAAATCGGCCATGAAGCTTTTTGCTTAGCTTATGCCATACATTTATATAATAGCCCAACCATGGACTATTATATGTAAAGGGTGCTTACATTGGTTTGTAATTGATATGAAAACAAGTGATATAATATGCTGTTTATCTTCACATTGATTTTGAACTGACCTAAAAAGTAAGGTAAAATAAAATAAAATATATGTATATAACTATATATCAATCCACTCAATATTCCTATGATCCCTTTTTATTGTCAAAATTATTCATTTTTAATTTTGATAAGATTGAGCTTGATGTGTACGTATATGCAAATAAATTTTTTAAAACTGCCTTTAGATTTCAAGAGTTTTATATAGAATAAAAAGAAAAAAAAAATAATTGTCTAATGAAATGAGAAAATAATAGACAATAAGGATGAGAGATAAGGACTTGAATGGCAATGAAGCCTAAAAATAAATTTTGAAGGCAATAATAATGAATTGTTGTTGCTTCAATTAGTGACAAAATAGCTCGAAATGTCTCCCAAGTAGTACAAAGAGGTGGATTTGAATCATCTTCTTCACACCAAAACCACCAATTGAAGGGAAAGAAAGACTAAAAGGCAGTGACGGTGCGATACAAAAATGTATTAAGGAAAAATTGTGAATTAAATTATTTGTGAGGGTTTGATGACTAAATTTTTAAAAATTTATATTAAAATATTATTTTATTTATTTAATATATTAAAAATATAAAGGAAAAAAATTGGGGAGGCGCCCTCCCTTCTTGTCCCTCTAAAAGGATGATGAAATTCGAAAGAGAATACTTAAGGGATTGATCAAAGAGTGACAGAGAAATATTGAAACAATGATAAAATGAAGCACAAAATAGAGAAAGAGAAAGTATAGAAAGTGGCCATAAAGTGTTCTCTTTATATTCCTATTTATTACGTTGGTTATGAATTGATATTACAGCTCAAGTTTATAATATTAGTTATAGACTAATATTATGAGTTAAAGAAAAAATTAGGTCATTGAGGAAATGAAGTTGAAACTCTTATCGAAAACTACATGAAAAGTATATTTCAGTGACGGAGCCAGAAATTATGCTCAGTGAGGGCTTGGACAAATATAAATATTAATTCGAAACTAACAAAAATAACTAATAAATTGTCCTTATAAATTTTCATGTTCAACAAAATAAAATAGGACACTGTTATAGAAAATAAAATAAAAATTACAATCTGCCTCGACGGGTTTTCATGTTTTGAAATCGTTGCATGATAACTTCATTGTCAAGGCTATTGAAAATGTCTTTTTCAATGTACACAAGTAAACAATCATTCATCCATTGATCTCCCATTCGATTACGCAATCTATTTTTCAAAATATTCATAGAAGAAAATACTCTTTCCACCGTAGCAGTAACAACAGGTAGAATCAATGCCAATGTAATAAGTCGATACACCAGTGGATAGACAATATCTTTCTTTGTCTCGACCATTTTTTGAGCAAGATCTCCAATACTTTTCAAACCCAAGAACTTCTCAGTAGTACGTACATCAATAATGTAAGTTTCAAGTTGATCATCGAGTATTATAAGCTCAAAAGTAGAAAAGTCTTTGGGATAATACTCAGCAAACCGGACCAACTTTTTTTTGTCAAAAGCTACAAATGAATCACCAGGGCACAAAGAAGCTAAACAAAGAAGTAGTTCGGTGTTTACCTCATTGAAACGTTCATTTAGCTCTTGAAGTTGGATATCAATAACAACAAAAAAGAATTCCACACGATAGTGATGTAAATTTGTCATTTCTTGAGTTTTGCGCAGTGATCGACCTTGGGCAACAAATGTATCATCCATATCAGGAACATCCACATCATATTTAGCACAAAAGGTTGAGACTTGATTAAGAAAGGAATCCCATTCATTGTCTCTCATTTCTTGTAATCTTTTCTTGCAAATTTCCACTAATTTCATGGCATTTGCAATATCTTGATCTTTTCTCTGTAGTGCTTTTGACAATTCATTTGTTATTCCCAACAATGCTTTCATTAAATGTAGACTGAATATAAAATCAAATGTTAACATCAAAGACAATAAATTACTTGCTTCAAACCTTTGTTCAGAGTTTGCTCGCCCATCGTCTACTATTATTTGAAGAACATTAGTTATAGGGGAGAATAAGTTAATCAAGCTTACCAATGTAGCATAATGTGAACCCCAACGAGTATCACTGGGACGTTTAAGATTGGTTTCTTGATTTAGCCCTCTTCCACTTGAAATTTCACCACACTTGAGTGCTTCAGAAATAATAGCATCTTGCTTTTCTCTAAGAATATCACAACGCTTAGAAGAACATCCAACGACATTTATCACCATAGTTACCACACTAAAAAGATAAGCAACTAGAATATGTTTCTTTGCGACAGCTACAAGAGCAAGTTGAAGTTGGTGAGCAAAACAATGAACATAAAAAGCTGATGGATTCTCATTCAAAATAAGAGTTTTAAGACCACTGAACTCTCCTTGCATATTGCTTGCCCCATCATAACCTTGTCCCCGCAATTTAGATATGCTTAATCCATATCTAGAAAATAATTTATCAATAGCACCTTCAAGTGACACAGCTGTGGTATTTGCCACATGTTCAATTCCCACAAATCGTTCAATCACACGCCCATCTTTATCTACATATCGCAACACAATAGCCATTTGCTCCTTAGTTGAAATATCACGAGATTCATCAACTAAAATAGAAAACAACGCATCTCCAATTTCTTTAATAATGATATCAAGTGTTTCAAAAGCTGCAGCCCTCACAATATCTTTCTGAATATCAGGTGATGTTAATTTTAAATTCTCAGGAGCATTTGTCAATGTAACTGCTTTGATGTCTTCATTATGATCAGCAAGAAATTTTAAAATCTCAAGAAAGTTACCTTGATTACTCGAGTCTCCAGATTCATCATCACCACGAAAAGCAAGCCCTTGTCGCAATAAAAAACGAATGCAATCAACAACTGCTTCCAAACGACTTCGATACTCACTACGAGCTTGCTTTGATTGTTTTTCAAAAAATGTTTGAATATGTTGTTTTTCGTTCATTAACGCTTCACACATTTTCCTAGCTTGATTGTGAACACTAGATGGACCTCCAACATGAGTATAAAGTCTTGCTTTTCCATTTTTAAAATTTCTGAATCCTTGACCAACAAATGAATCACCACCTGATTGTCCTCCGCAATTTGATTTAAACAGATAACAATACAGACAAAATGCACCATCTTTTGATACACTATATTCAAGCCAATTTTGAAATTCCTCATACCAAGCACCGTTGAATGCTCTTGATTGAGTTCCAACTTTTGTCGATGGAAATGGCTTGAGGTGAGGTTGACAAGGACCTTTTTGCATATATGCTCGCCGAACTTGATCACGAATTTTTAAAGGATGGTCCATAATTGGTGTTCTCAATCCTGGGTCACTTTCAAGATCTTCAAGATTTATGTTGACATCCGCATAACTTGATTTTGTAATTTTATCATTCTTTCCTATAGAAGTTGAGGAATTTTGTATACTTTTAAAATTCCTCTTCATACCTATTGCAGTTAAATATATGAAAGATTAATAATAAGACTTGTGAATATGATTTCTATGGGTTCACTCAAGAAAAGAAAAAGATATATATATATATAATATATCTTTATACGACATCTAATTTCTAAACAAATGCAAATAGAAGAAAAAAATCAATCACTAACAGAAATTGAAAAACAAAAGAAAGAAAAACAAAATGAACTACTTTGTTGTGTTATTTAAACCATTTATTATATTAAAAAAAAAAGTAAAGGAAGAAAGAAGAAGTTACTCACTTTTGCAATTGGTTGTGCTATTTTCTAAAACCCCTTTGAATTTTGGCTCACACTTGCCTCACCAACCAAGAACGTATGGGTTTGTTCTCCAATTCAAAGGTTTTTTTTTTTTTTTTGAGATGATAGCTTGCTCTCAAAGTTTATTTTATTTTACTATAAAAATTTTGGTCTGAAAAGGAAATTTCTAGAGAATTTGAAGAGACTTCCTATAAAAGAAAAAAAAAAAAAATCTAATAGCCTAATAGGAAACAAATATAACCGTACAATTACTTGGGTATTAAATATATCATTATCAATTTATTGGGCTGGGTTTGGTTTGAAATAAATGGGCTTAACAAATTTAATTAATGTCTTATTCTTTATAAAAGTTACACACATCTTTCTTTTATAAATATATAAACGAAAAAGACAAATGAATAAATATCAATATGTATATATGTATATGTTGGTTTTTTTAATATTTTCAGTGAGGGCTTAAGCCTACCCAAAGGCTTGACTGCCTCCGTCACTGTTGAGCTCGAATGCAAGGTTAACGCGTCTTTCAAGATCGACCAACACTTCGAGCTCATTATTCTAGTTAGCCTTCTCCTTAGCCACTGATTTCATCGACACTACTAGAAATATATGTTTTTACTTCAGTTTTTATAGTCAGCATACAAAAAAACTGAAGTAAAAGCCTTTTTAAACTCATTTACTTCGCTTTTGAATTTGGCCATAAAAAAAATTAGATACTACTTTGCTTTTTTTAAAAAATGAAGTTAAAAATTCAATTGAAAGAGGGTCATGTTTGGTTGCACAGACTTGTGACTTCTGTTTAGAGAGAATAAAAATGTAAAAAACGGTCAAGCCAAATGCGTCCCTTATTAGTGGCTGTGCACTTTCTACTGCGGTTTTTATGTAAAAACCGAAGTGGAAAGTACACTTTCTACTTCGATTTTTACATAAAAACCGCAGTAGAAAGTGCATAGCCCAGCCCCCTTAAAATCCTTCTACTGCGGTTTTTATATAAAAACCGAAGTAGAAGGGTTTTAAAACCCCCTTCTTCTACCCGAACGTCCATAATCCCTCTTCTCTCCTCTGTTGAAACTCCAAAACCTCCATTAATGAAACCGTGCGGCAACACCATTTTCTTGAATCAAACCTTTTTTTTCATTATTTCTTACCACTCTCCTTCATTATAAACCAAAATATAGTCCCAAAATCCTTCTTTTTTTGTTTTTTAGAGGAAAAAAATACATTTGGCCGTGGGTATTATTTCTCATGGTTTCTTGGTGTTTCTTTCTGGATTTTTTTCATTGCAAGGTGTTTTTGAGCTTCAAAATAGGTATGGATTACTAAAACATTGTTTTGATGATAATTTTTTATTTTTCTATGTTTTTTTTATATTATTCTGAATTTATAATTAAATTTATTAATATTTTGTTAACTTTTCTAATTATTTGTTTATTTTGTCATTTTAAATAATATGATAAAAATTTGGTTTATTATAAATATATATTTATATATGTGTGTATATTAGTAAATTATAGAAATTGTGACAAGATGAATTTGCTTTTTAAATATTTGAAAAAATAAATAGCTTGAAGATGATCAAAGTGTTGTTCATTAGTTTCTATAACTAGTTTGATTTGTTTTTTATTTATTTATTTGTTTGATAATTAATTATGTAGTTTACTAATTATGTAAGTAATGTTTTAGTAGCATCGTCGATTGAGTGGTGACTTTGTTGTTCATTTCGGGTGAATTGAAGAGTAATATTGAAGGTTAGTTATTTTTTATTTCTATTTATATTACTACAAGATTTATGTATAAAGATAAGGTTAATTAAATCATGCATATTGGATTTAGTGAAAGTTATGTTTGAAAATTAGTGAAGTAGGCTCTGGGAAATTTGCGTGTTGTGGTGATATAAGGATGGATTCATTTATGCTTGATTATTGTGTTTGTTTGTGTTGTTTTTATAGGAAATTATGAAATTATGCTATGCTATAGAAACAGAGGATACTCTGCCGAATTTTTTAAAAATTTTATAAGACTAGAACCTAATAATGATGGATTCATCTATGCTTGATTATTATGTTTGTTTGTATTGCTTTTATAGGTAATTATGAAATTACGGTATGCTATAGTAATAGAGGAAACTCTGTCGATTTTTTAAAAAACTTTATAAGACTAGAACCTAATATAAGTTTTCAACTAACTTATTAGGAATTTAATATTGTTATTAGTATGGATAAATCATGGATGCTTGAGAGGAGAGAAACATCACAATTTCAAGATGGATTCAACAAATTTTTAGAGTTTTGCCTAAAGAATTGTAGTGATCCACAAAAAATCCGTTGTCCTTGTATCGATTGTGGTAATGGAGTAAAGGGGAATATTACCATGATAAAGGATCATGTATTTTTTCTGAAATTTCATATAAGTTATAGTAAATGGTATTGGCATAAGGAATTATTAAATGATGACCCATATCCATTAGGCAGGCGAGGTGTAGATGATTTTGATGATCATCCTATAGAATTGATTGATGAAGCACAAGAAGAGTTTGTTCATAATCCAGAAAATTTTGATAGTATGATTAGAGATGCAGATAGACAATTGTTCAGTGGTTGCAATAAACTAAGATTGCCAACAATGGTTAAAGTTTATAACATAAAAGCAGAAAATGGAGTTAGTGATAAGTGTTTTAGTCAATTTTTAGTTGTTTTAAAGAGATTTTGCTGCTAGAAAATTATTTTCCGGAGTCTACATATGAAGTAAAGAAAACATCAAGTTTGATAGAGTTGAAGTATGAGAAGATTCATGAATGTCCGAATGATTGTATTTTATATCGTAAGGAGTATGCAGACATGGACACTTGCCCATAATGTGGTTTACCATGGTACAAATCTAACAAAAGTAAGGAGATTAGGAAACTTATTCCTCAGAAAGTGCTATGGTACTTACCTTTGATTTCGCAGCTGAAGCAATTACATCGAAGCGCATAACACTCTAAAAACTTAATATGGCACGAGACTAGACAAGTGAAAGATGGTAAACTCTGGCATCCTGCAGATTCACAGGCCTGGAAGAAGGTAGATTATATCAATCCATAATTCAAAAATGAACCAAGACATTTTCGTCTCGGTTTAGCTGCTGATGGAGTAAACCCGCATAGATCTCTTAGTAGTAGGCATAATTCATGGCATGTCTTCCTGGTTATGTACAATCTTCCTCCTTGGTTGGTCATGAAAAGGAAGTTTATGATGCTTTCATTAATGATTTCAGGCCCAAAACAACCAAGATACGATATCGATGTTTATTTGGAAACATTAGTTGATGATTTGAAAGAGTTGTATGAAAATGGTGTTGAGACATATGATGGTTTTAAAAAATAAGTATTTAATTTGAAAGCGGTGTTGTTATGGACTAGTAATGATTTTATAGCATATGGTAACCTATCAGGGTTGAGCACGAAAGGTTACCAAGCTTGTCCAATTTTTTGCACCAACACAAGGGCCCGTTGCTTGCCAAATGGACGCAAAATGTGTTTATGGGTCATAGACGATATTTGCATTTAAGTCATCCTAACAGAAATAAAGAAAAAGCATATGACGGTACTGTGGAACGAGACCTTGCTCCTTTTCCATTGTCAGGTGAGCCAATTCTTAAGGAAGCAGAAAAAGTTTACTTTAGGTATGGGAAGAAGAATAAAAACAAAAAAGTCAATGGATGTTTTCAAAGAAAATCAATTTTCTTTCAACTTCCTTACTGGAAAGATTTACTCGTTAGACATTGCTTGGATGTCATGCACATATAAAAAAATGTGTGTGAAATTATAATCGGTACATTACTTGATATCCCAGGTAAAACCAAAGATGGTTTTTCTAGTGGTTTAGATCTTGTTGAGATGGGTATAAGACACCGCTTGGCACCTGAAGAAAAAGGTAAACGCACATATTTTCCTCCTGCTTGTTTTACATTGTCTAAAGAAGAGAAGCAAGCCATATGTAAATCATTGGCAGAGATGAAAGTGTCTGATGGTTATTCATCGAATGTTCGAAACTTGGTGTCTATGTAAGATTTGAAGTTAATTGGAATGAAATCACATGATTGTCATATATTAAAGCAACAATTACTTCCAATTTCCATTCGGTCAGTTTTACCAAAAAGAGTTTGAGATAGTGTGACAAGTGTGTGCATCTTCTTTAATCAACTATGCATAAACGAATTAGAAATGAAGCAATTGAATGCATTGCATGATGAAATAGTTGAAACTTTATGCAAGCTTGAAAAATATTTTCCACCATTTTTTTTTTTGACATCATGATACATTTGATGGTCCATTTAGTAAGAGAATCTAAGTTGTGTGGGTCAGTTTGGGCGAGATGGATGTATCCATTTGAAAGGAATATGAATGTATTGAAAGGATATGTATGTAATCCCCATCGCCCTGAAGCTTGTATGGTTTAGTGTTATTTAGCAGAAGAAGCTGTGGAATTTTTTTTAGAGTACATGGTTGAAGTCGACACAATCGGAAATAGCAAACCACGAAATAACTCGGATGGAGTTGATAGAGGATTACGAGGGAAAGGAACAGTAGTGACCATATCTCGTGCAAAATTTTCTCAAGCACATTTATTTGTGTTGGAAAACAATCCTGAGGTTCAACCATATATAACGTAAGTTATAAATTTAATAAACATTATGCTCATTTTTATGTATAATTGAAATTTTAATGTTGTACTTTGTATTTGCAGTTAGCAAATGGAGTTATTACAATCAATGATTCCAAACAAGGTTAAAAATAAACAGAAATGGATTATAGATGAGCATCATAAAACATTTATTCGATGGTTGAAAAATACTATTCTAGTAAGGTTGGGAGAAGAAAACCATGGAGTGTCGATAGAGTTAAAACGCATAATTTGGAGCAAGTGTTTATGTAATAAAGCACCATGCTTACATTGTTGGAGGAAAAAGGTTTCACACAAAGTCAAGAGATGATGCTCGAATGGTTCAAAATAATGGAGTAAGTATTGTTGCAGACGCAATGCATTTCGCTAGTGCAAAAGACAATAATCCAGTAGCTATGACATATTATGGGGTTGTTGAAGAAATATGGGAGCTTGATTATTCCTTATTTCACATTCCCCTTCTCAAGTTTTCTTGGGTGGACAACAATGTTGGGGTTAGAATTGATGAACTTGGATTCACTTTGGTTGATTTAAGTAAGAAAGGTCATAAGAATGATCTTGTCATCAGGGCTACCCAAGCAAAATAAGTGTTTTACATAACTGATCCTGCTGATGATAAATGGTCAATTGTTTTACGAACCCCGGAGAGGCAGTTTATAGAAGATGAAAATGACGAAGAAAATGATGATTTGTTTCATGATAATTTTATTGTTGAACAACCAATACATGAGCAAGTTGAGCAAATCCATGATTTCAATGAAGATGATGATGATGGGGAATACATTAGAAATGATATTAGAGACGGAATATGGGTAGATTGTGAATCAACCACTACTACAAAATACCTTTTACGGGACACTTTTTTAGGACACGCACCTAAATGTAAGTCCTTAAAAATATTTATAGAGTTTTTAGGACACTCATTGAGAGCCCTGAAAAAACACAATTTAGGTCTCGCAATGAGTGTCCTAAAAAAATATGTGAGTCCTAAAAAAATCTGGGCTATAAAAATAAGTGTTTTACTTAATAATTTTAAGGACTTGCTTTGGGAGTCATTAATACTCTTTTAGGACTCGCAATGAGTGTCCTAAAAGAATATGCGAGTCCTAAAAAAATCTGGGCTAAAAAATAAGTGTTTTACTTAATAATTTTAAGGACTTGCTTTGGGAGTCCTAAAAACTCATAAGTGTCTTAAATTCTAAAAAAAATTTCTAAATTTTTAATATTATTAACTTTTTATTTATAATAATTTTTATATAAAAATTTAAATTAATTATGATATAAAGAATAATATACTTAAATTTTATTTTAAAAAATTATAAATGGTTAGTTTTTAAATATAATTAGAAAATAAAAATTAATAATATATCATAATATTTTATTGTACTTTTTTCTTAATATCATTAAATTTTTTATTTAAAACTAAAATAAAAACTAAAAATTCTACCTAAGCCACACGTTTTTTTCCCTTTCCCCTAAACCCTATCTCTTTCTCTTTCTCACTTCTCACAGCCGCAACACTCACCCTCCAACTTCCTCTCCCTCACGCTCGGTGAACATCATGAACGGCGCGATAATGTGGGGGCTTGGGTGTCGGTCATGGGCAAACGGCACAAACGGTAGGGGCTCGGGGGTCTTGGCTGGCTCGGTCTCGCGCAGGGGTCGTGGGTGGCTCAGTCTCGTAGAGGGGTCGTAGGTGGTGGTGTAGGTAGCGGCACGACCATGTGGTTGGGCTCTTTTTCCTCTCGTTCATTTCTTCAGACATATCCGAGTTCCACAGCTCCAAAGGTCCTCAATCTCCACATTGTCATCTTCTACAATTCCAAAGCTCCCAATGTATGGTAAGTTTGATTTTTATTTTTATTCAGTTTTTTAATTTTTACAATGCTTTTGTAGAAACTCTATGGCCTCAACTGAACCCAAAACATATAAATGGAGCACCATCAATGTTTGTTTTGTATTATAAGAATAATCTTCTTTCTTTCTTTCTTTCTTTTTTTCTTGTTTTTTTTTTCATGCTGACCATTTAATGCAAGTATGAAAAGAACATCAGTTCAATCTCTAATCTTTTGCTATATATTACTTCTTAAGTGGCAACTTTTAAGTCTCCTAAATCAATGAAAACACTACTTTGGTGTAGCCCATGGAAATTACTCATGCAATGAACTCTCTTTAGTAGCAACAATAGAGATTTTAGGGGTTAGATGTATTGTTTTTCCCCCATATCTTTTCTTTATTATGTCTATTTTGTATTACTTTATTGCTTAATTTCCTGAGAAATGATTGCATTTGATATGGTCTACAAGTTTTCAGTGTTGGTCCTGAGGATGCTGCAGTTGTTGGTAATCAACTGTTAGAAGAAGAGAAAACTACTCTTCAGGTAATATTTGTATTAGTTGATGTTTGTTTTTCTTCAAAGATAGAAGTGCCTTGGATCAATCAGCGTGGTCTGTCTAGACATTAGATATGATTATCATAGTGCCCAGTATATTGTGACAGTTCAATATCTAAAAACTAAACTTTCCTGTACTCAATTGTGAAGCACTACATACGATTTTAGAGTCATAAAATTTTCCTCTGTTTCTAAATTATCAAATAGAATAGAATTTTAAAACCACAATTCATGGTCTTTTGGATAGTTGACTGGGAGAGTTAGGAACTAGCATATACAACCATTACTTTGTGGTGTTTACCTCATTGGAGGGATTGTTGATAGAATAGAAGTTAAATAACTTGTTGCACTTCCATTTAGAGCGAAGCAGATAAGAGAGAATTTAAAGACTGACCTTTTGATAGTAGAAAAAATAATTGTGGCTAAAATCTTTTCTTCTCTCTCTGATATTATTAATTAGAACAACTAATGAAGTTAAATAAATTGAGAGCCCTTTAAATATTTTGGTAGTAGGTTGAGAAAGTTGGAGTGAACAACAGTACTAGGTTCCGAATGTTGGAGTGAATATAAATATAAACTTAATGATATATAATGCACTAGAGTGGATTTAAATTAGAGATACATCTCAAAATCACTATATTATTGATTAATTTGACATCATTAGTTATTTATAAGACTGAAAATATTTCATTATAATATTATACCATTTCTTTTCTTTGACTCTTTGATCATTTCCTTTTTTTTTGGTGCACTATACTCATTCCCTTTTGTGTATACATTGGGATTTGACTTCCTTTGGCATCCTCTTAAATTTTGCAAATAGTAAAACTAAAATCTATAACACTTTTCGTTCCCTGTTGAGTATAACTAATTTTAATACTGTTGTTGTTTCTGATAACTCCTTTGATCCTTGCAGTATGCAATGTTTTTTCTTTCTTATATGATTGGTAAATCAAGTCTTATATTCATTTTATGCTTTTCTTTGCTGCTGAGCTGGTTTATACTTCACATATTTCTTGTTGATCCTAATGGACCGTCAATCATGTTGTGTATTTTGGAATAGAAAATCTAAAACTGTTCAGTTTTATACTTTTTTTTTTGTTTGTTTCTTTTCGCAGGTTTGTTGATTGACAAAGAGGGAGTACGCATGGAGAAAACGAAGGAGAGAGTGAAAAGAAAAAAATGTTACTTTGGCAATCTTGGCTCAGGGTTGTAGTTTAAGGTTCATGTTATAATGACATTCTGATTTTAATTATTTGTTTTATTTGACAATGCAATATTCTCACATGTAAGGGGTAGAACTTTTAATCTACTTGATTAGTTGTTGGAAGATGTTGAAGTTTTACCCTTTACTTGTAGTTGCTATTACTTGTAGTTGCTAAGACAACCCTGCATCATAATCCATCTGTTTAGTTTATAGGTTTTGGAGATTGACAAATTATAATTTGTTTATGGTATGTATGAAATCTGTGTTTTCATGTTGTTGTTTGTCTATTATTGTGATACTATAATATTAATATCGTTCATGTTCTTGCTAATATAATTTGTCAAGTTTTGAATGTGTGTTGTGGTTTGTTATGAACTTTGATTTGTATTAAAATTTGGACTTTTCATTTAAATCATAATTTTTAATTTAAAATAAATATATATTAATTTTTTAAAAACTAAAATCTTAGAAATCTAACATATATAATACATTTTGGATTTTTAAAGGGATATATGTTTTTTTTTAATAAAAATGAAAATTGTAGCTGAATTTTTTTTTTAAAAAAATTACTTTTAATGGCATGCAAAGCGAGTCCTAAAATCTTAAATTAAAGACACTCAACGACATTTTTTAGGACTTGCATTGCGAGTCCTAAAAACATTCTTTTAGGATTACTTAAAGGCACTCAACCTGATTTTTTAGGACTCGCGTTGCGAGTCCTAAAAACTTATTTAAAGGCACTCAACGGGAGTTTTTAGGACTCTCAACGCGAGTCCTAAAAACAATATTTTAGGACTCGCAATGCAAGTCCTAAAAAACTTCAGTTTTTAAGGCTCTTAGATAGAGGACTCTCGCAATGCTAGTCCTAAAAAGTCTTTTTTGTAGTAGTGAACTAAGAAAAGAAAAAGGAAAAGAAACTGTGTCCAGTGAGTAATGTATTAATTTTTATGTTAAATATGTATTTATTTATGTCATAATTGTAACGTTAATTCTTGTTTATGTGCAGATGAAAAATTCTGAAGAGGAGAACACACCAAATAGGTGAGGCCCAACAAAGAAGAACAATATAAATAATCAAAAAGCTAAGGGAATAAGAAGAAATATTACGTTTAATGATAAGGGTCAACCTATAGGGAAAGCATATGGCGAGATGCAATCGTACCTTAGAGTTAAAACTAGGAGAACAATCCCTCTCAATTATAAGGATTGGAGACAAGTCCCGCAAGAATTCAAGAATAGAATATGGGAGGATGTATATGTTAGAAAATATTTTAATTATCTTAATAAATTGATCATTTTCATGAATTACTTTGTATTTCATTAATCATTTTCTTTCTATTTCAGGGTGGCTTTAACATTCCAGATAATTGGAAACCAGAATTAATTAAATGTGCGGGAAGAATGATGAGAGATTTTAAGACCAACATCACTAGTGACTACATCTACCCTTTGGCAAAAGCGGGTCTGATAGATGAACTCCAATTCCTTCCTCAGAAATATCCAGAACTTGACCTAGAAGATTGGAGGACTTTTGTTAGCCAATGTTTATCTCCTGAGTTTATGGTACTATTATGCATATGAATTATTAGTTTTGAAGTATTAATAATTGCTTAAAAACTTACCGTTACTTATTTTATGTAAGCTTTGTGGGAAGCACAACGTGAAAGACCTCTCAAATATACTTCTAGGCGTCGTACATCTTGTAGAGGGCTTGCCAATGTTAGAGAGGACTTGGTAAGTAATTCACATCACTATTTTACAACTGTCAACCTGTTATGAAGAATATTGCACTCACAAACTTTAATTAATTGTTGTATGTTGTAGAAAAATGAACTAGGTGTGGAAGATGTAGAACGGTACCAAGTTTGGATAAGAGCATGAGAAAAGAATAAGGTTCTTGTCACAGATTTAGACAAACAAATTGAAGCAAGAATTGTAAGTGGTTTGAAGCAAGTGTTTTAAAGTAATGTAGGAATGATAAAGTTCTTATAAGTTACTAATATAATCGACCACTAGTTTGTTTCACAGAATGAGCTGAAAGAAAAAGTTATTAGTGGAGAAATCATTACAAAGGGTCGGAATGACATATTAATGCAAGCTTTAGGGACACTTGAGCACCCAGACCGTGTTAGAACACTTGGGTATGATATTATTTTTTATTTGTTGCATTTAACTTCATTATACAATGTTTTAGTTTTTAAATAATTAGGTTGATTATTGTAGGTCATTTGCGAAGATTTTGTCCGTCTTTAGAAAAAAACCAAAAATAGCAAAAGAAATGGCTGATGTTGTTAGTAAGAAAGATGCAGAAATTGTGAGGGTCAGAGCAGAAATTAAAGCTTTAGAGGAGGAAAGAGCTAAACAAACGGGTGGGATAGATGATATGGAAGAACATGACAATGATGACGAGTAGAATGACGAAGAATATCACACACCGTACATGCAGGATGACGTGCCTCCACAATTTACAAATGATGTGTTACTTTGTTCAGATAATATTCATAATGTGGTGGCAGAGGGTGTTATCATTGATGGGGTGGGTCTACTGACTATTCATGGTGTTCAACTAATAGACGAATACGCGAGGGTGCGAGTCACCAAAATATTACAAGAGGATGCTGAAATCCCATGTTCTGTTATGGAGATACGCTATGTTCGGGATACCTATAACGTATTCATTCCTTGGCCAAAAGAATTAATTATGACTGATCAGGTATAAAAGAATTCTTTAATTTGTTACCTATTAAAATATTTGTTGGTCCATTATTTTAATATTCATTTTACTTGATGTTGTGTAGGGTCCTCTAAAAAAAGAGACCGCCTATTTCAACAAGCCCATCCAAGGATAAGACAAACCATAATTCTATGACTAGCCCACATCTGTCATCATTTGGATCTCACGTCAATCCAGAAAACACTCTGATAGAAGGCCAACCATTTGTCGATCACATCATGAATCGCATCCATGTTAGCATTCAGTTTATGGTGAGAGAATTTTGCATAGTTGAGGGAATAAAAAAAGTAGTCTCAATTCCAATGGACCCATCATTCATGAATCGCGAGTCAATCTTTATAACTTCAGAGGATGTAGAACAAGTTGCTACTTTTCATATGATTGGAGGCTCAGCAATGATATTCGGACTAAGGTATCCCTTCAACTAATTCTTTGGAATGATATGAAATTTAGAATGGTTATGAGTACTGCTCTGTGATCTATTGCATATTTTCATAATAAATTGAATGTTTACAGGTTTGGGTAGTCCTATTTATAGGGGAAACTGTGCCGAAATTTTTCAAAAATATTTAACACTTATGAAAATTTTGCAGATGCATTTGGGAGTCCCTATTTCCAAATCAACCATTGACTTGGAAAATTGGTCGATGGCCATAAATAGAGTTGGTCAACTATACTTTATACCTTGGAACATACGGTAAGAAATACTATAAAATTTTCTTATTTGATTATTCATATTAAAAATTTAATTATTTTATTTAACACGCTTATTATTTTAGGGAACATTGGATGTTGATGATTGCTATACCAAAAGGAAAAATCGTGTTCTTGGATCCACTGAAAGCACACAAACGTCCTAAAGAAATTGATTCAATAATAATGAGGCAAGTTTTAAATTTTTTAAAATATTTTTTAATACGCAACAACTATTACATGTTACTACATTTTAATAACTTTTGTAATTTTTATTTTTAGATAGTGCATATTATAAGGCTTCTTCCAATGAATTACTCGGAAATCCTACAAAGATATTCAATGTTACATGTCCAAAACAACCACAAAGTCATGAATGTGGTTTTTATGTGTTGGAGTACATTAGAGATCTTGTACGGGCATCAAATGCAATAGAAACCTTAAAAGAAAAAGTAAGTTTATTTCTTATAACTTATTTTTATATCGATAATCTATAAAATAATCAATGTTGTTATTAGTTAATTTATATTTATTAATTTTACAGTTTGATAGGAAGAAGCATTGTTGTGAGATTGCAGACCTCTTGCTAATCCAACACGAATGATTAGGTCGATTGATGACATACATTTATTAATAAGCCTATTTTGTTTATGAGTTTGTTTAGTTCTAAGTTTAGTTTTATGTAAATGTATTAATGTTAAGACTAGTTATCTTACTTAAGTACTTGTGTTTTATATGCTTATGTATGACATTTCTAATTGATGAAAGTTAGCATATTTTCATTCAAAAAAAAATTCATAACCAATTCCAATAGTAAACATATATATATAACTATAAATTTATATAATTAGACCATTTTAAAAAAATTAGGGCAAATATATATATATATAAAAATAGAATTGGACTATTTAAAAATAATGAGAAATAATTATTAAAAAAAAATAGGGGGGGGGGGGGGGGGGGGACTTTCTACTTCGGTTATTATATAAAAAACGAAGTAGAAAGTGGGGATTCTACTTCGGTTTTTACATAATAACCGAAGTAGAAAATGGGGTACGCTTCCTTACTAGGCACTTTCTACTTCGGTTATTATGTAAAAACCGAAGTAGAATCCTCACTTTCTACTTCGGTTTTTACATAATAACCGAATTAAAAAGTCTATTTTTCACTTCGGTTTTTAACTACTTTTTACTTCACTCCGAACTACTGCGGTTGCGAATTTTAGCAAAAACCGAAGTAAATCCAACTTAAAAACCGAAGTAAAAGTCATTTTTTCTTATTGTGCGAGCACAATCTTCGAAGACCAACATTTTCAAGCTTGCAACTAAGGCTCGAATAACACCCATATGCATCAGAGAAGATTCGTTCTTTCGAGCTTAATTACTAAGCTCGAACCTTTTAAAATTGTGCTCGATCGCCAACAAGGACAAGTCAGGAATCATGCAAATTTGTACAAGTGTCCAGCCACTATTTGTCATTTTCGAGCTTATCCTAGTTTACATTTTGAGACTCATTTATAACTGTGTCAACATTTGGGTGTAAAAGTATGTCTATTACATGAATCTTGATATGGATTTCAGATATCTCTTATTAATATTTAATTGGTGAGATTGCATATTTACATATCTCGAAGTGATTCTCTCCTTCTTATATTATAATATATACTTTACTGTTATGAACTTATTAGTTATAACTATAATATATTTATATGTATATATATATATATTCCTTTTGCTTAGTGTTATTGGGTGTATTTACATACACAACTTGATCCTATAACTATTATATATAAAATAGGTAAGAATTCAGAAAACCAGAAACTTAGCCAGAGAAGATTATGATAACCTCTAGTTTTAGCCACACTTGATCATGAGTACTTAATTGCATGATTCACAACAATCAGTACTTTGAAGTTAACATATAATCTTATTTAAATATGTATTTATACACACAAATCTTCTTGCATAAGCAGATAATGAAAAAGTTGCCACTTGTTAAGAGATCTATGATATAGGATGCATTATTGTATAACGTTTTCCGTCTGATCTTATATGACCTATTTGTCAATCCCTAGCCTTTAAATCATTAGGTTACTAAATATGATTTCTAATTATAAATGAATGCGTAGTTATGATTTCCTAAGAGTACTAGGCCTCCCTTTAAGGCCTAAAAGATCCTCTCTTTTCCAATTAATGTTGCCATCACATTAATTTATTTATATGTATATATATATATAAATAAATTGTTTTGAGATGATCCATATATGCATTGCCCCGGCCAACGAGTATGTTTTCCAAATCCTCCATAGTGGTTGGGGTCTTTGGGGGTAAAAAAAAAACTTCACATGATACTCATATCCAAATATTATAAGGGAAAATAAAGTGAAAGCATATTTGTTATATATATAAACGATTAAATCTTCAATCCCTCTGATTATTTTATCTATTTCAAGCAAAAAAGCCAAAATTCATGGATCACAATGGGTATAAAGTTGTTCCATAGGCTTCTCAGAAAATGGGGTACAGTTTTCATACATATTTTTATATATCTTTATGATTAACTGAGTACTTTCACTTCTTTGACACTTTAATTATTATAGTAGAATAACCATATATGGGATAGAACAATTACGAAGTATGTAACTTTTTTAAAGTTTTTTTTCCCTCATAGATCATTGACTATTTTTCCTATCCCCACACACTAGCTACCCTATGTATTGCATATTAGAATAAAAATACAGATTTAATGGGGCTAGAAGTTGTTATCATCTCCTTTAACCACTGACCGGCCATTATTTAATAATGAGTGCAATAAATTAAAGCAAGTAGGCAATAGCTTACATAGTTTCCTATTTGGGCTAAAACATTTGTATATTTAAGCTTTTCCATATGCAACAAGAACCACAGTATTTTAACCTCTATTTAAAAAAAAAATCAGATAATGGAAGGTAGCTTAAATTATCATGCCTGGCCTTGAACATATATATTGTCACTAACTTATATATTGTAACTTTAAGTTTTCTCCTCTTGATTAAGCTTAAACAATTTGTTCCTTGCAGCAAAGGGTCATTAATTAATTTGCTCGAAGATAAGGTTTTATTGCACACGTATAATTCAAATATACATACCAATATATATATGGAGAAGTTTTCAATGGTTATAGTTATATTTTTAGTGACCTATTACAGGAGGTTAACAGGATATTTTTTAAAAGTTTCTATTTTAAGAATTAAAATAATTATTTATTAATGTAATACTTTTGTAATTAATAATAATTTATTTATTGTATTAATTTTTTTACATGCAAAATCCTTTGATTGTTTTACATTTTAGATTTTACTACTTTTTAAATATTTAATATTAAACTTTACAGATAAATACTAAATTTCACAAAATATATATATGAAATAAATATAAGAAATTTATTTTGTACCGTGGAAAACGTATGCATCCTTGCTTTTTTTCATTGCTAAAAGAGTGTTAAAACAAATAGTATTTGATTCCAACTATTTCTAGCTTACTCTTACCAATCGAATATAGCTTAAATCATTTTATTATGTTTTTACTGGATGACTTTTTTGAAATGAGAACTCAGAAGGCACTAGACTGGTAAAATTAATTTGGGACACAAACTTGAGAATTGTTATATATTAATATTTTAAAAAGTTAATATTCAATTTCATTTTCTAAGTAAGAAACTAAATCAAGAGAGACTAAATGATCCAATCAAAACAAAAAATAAATACTCATAACATATCAAAAATTTGGCATTATTAAATTCAGTGCCCATAAATATTAGGAAAATGAAGACAAAAATGAAAAAATAGTTTTTGTATATATGACTAAAGTTTAGGTTACAATATATATAGGCATAAAGCCTTGAAACGGAAAGAAGAGAAAACCAATTCTGTTATGAAACAGAATGTGTAACAGAATAAAACTTATGTTATGAAACAGAAGATGAAACAGAATAAGAGTTAAGGAAAAAGCTTAGGCTAATCTTAATACGCCCCTCAAGATGGAGTGTATAGACTCTTGACACCCATCTTGGATATAAGGTCATGGAAGTAAGTCGGGAATAGGGCCTTATGAGAGCATCAACAATGTTGTTCTTGGAGTTGACATGAATGAGCTTGAGTATTCCATTGGTGACTTTGTCCCGAACAAGGTGGCAATCTATTTCAACGTGTTTGGTGCGCTCATGGAAGACGGGGTTCTCGGAAATGTGTATTGCTGCACTATTGTCACAGTAAAGAAGGGCAGGTTTTGAGTGAGATATATTGAAGTCCTTTAGTAAAGCAAGGAGCCATGTTATCTCACAAGTGGCATTTCCCATAGCCCGATACTCGGCTTCGGCAGAAGATTTAGACACTGTTTGTTGCTTATTTGACTTCCATGAAATGAGGCTTTGACCGAGGAAGATGTAGAAGCCAGAAATAGAGCGTCGAGAATCAACACACCTTGCCCAGTCGGCATCAGCAAAGATCTTCAGCTGGACATCTGTGGAAGAAAGGCTTGTCTCAACATAGGCCTGAATGTGAGCACTGGAGCTTGCTGGAAAAAACAGGCCCTGAGTAGGAGTTCCTTTCAAGTATTGTAGAACTCTGTGAGCAGCTTGAAGAAGAGGGTGTCGAGGTATTTGAAGAAATTGGCTGAGATGATTAACAGCATAACATATGTATGGTCGTGTGATTATGATGTAGATGAGTTTCCCAATAATGCTTCTATAAGTGGTCGGGTCTGAGAGTAATTCTCCTTCATGCTTGCTAAGTTTGAGGTTGGGCTCCATTGGAGATGATGCTGGTTTTGTACCGAGATAACCTGCATCAATGAGAAGCTATAAGATAAAAGGACGTTGAGAAATGGAAATACCTTTGGAAGATCGGCCTATTTCGAGGCCAAGAAAGAACCTCAATTGGCCAAGGTCTTTTAATTTGAATCAATTGTCTAAGTTATTTTTGAAGTCATTAAGAGCATTATCATTGTTACTTGCTATGACAATGTCATCAACATATATCAGTAAAGCAATGAAAACACCTGCAACATTTTTAATAAACAAGGAATGGTCAGAAGGAGATTGAACAAAACCAATTTGAAGAAGAGTGGTACTAAGATTTTGGAACCATTGTCTCGATACTTGCTTGAAACCATATAGACTCTTTTTCAGCTTGCAAAAAAAATTGGAAGGAACTGTGTGTTATATTATTTTATAATATAATGTAATATTATATTATTTTATAATATAATGTTTTAGATTAAATAAATGTGACATAGAGTGTCACATATTGTAACATATAATAGAGAGTTACATTATCTGGATATATGTGAAATATCCAAATATGTAACATATTTGGTGTTACAAATTTATCACAAATTTGTAACTTCCAAATATTACCCATTATTGTGTAAATTTGTTGTTACACAATATTGAGATGAATTTCTTAAAGTCATAAGAGATATGACTGTTAGAGATGTGATTTTAACTCCCATAATATGTATGGAAGTTACAAAATCAAGTGGGAATGAATTTGGAACGTTTTGGCAAAGTTGGAAAATTGGTTGCTGAAAAAACGTCTTAGGCTGCGGCTCAAGAGGCAAAACAAGCAAAAAAACTCAGGCCGCGGCTCAAGAGGCAAAACAGGTAAAAACACACACTGTGGGCCGCGGCTCATGTTTTTCAGGCCGTGGCCTGAGCAGCTGACACCATTTTCTAAACTTTGATTTTTTCTAATTTTGAACGTTTCCAACAGCCAAGTAACTCCCAAATCTCTATTTTAATTCCATAAACATCCAATTAATCATTGGTGATAGCCATGGGGGTTGGTGGAATTTGAAATTCAAAGGGTGTCTCAAAACTCTATAAATAAAAGCCTATTGTTCACTTGTATGACACAACATTCCTATGCATTAGAGCACTTGGCTAGAAACACCTTGAGGCTTGATAATTCCATAAAGCATTTCCTATAATCTGTGAGAGATCCCTTAGTGCTTGAGTTAGGGGGAAATAAGCTTTTGGACAAAGGTTTCAAACCTTGTTCAAGTTGGTGATCCCCAACACTCTTCACTTTGGTAGTGTGAGTGAGAGTTGTTTATCTTTGTTTCTTGTTCCTTTCTTTCATTCTATTGTTTTTCATCTTTATATTGTTCTTCTCTATTTACTTGTATTTCTTGTTCAAGAGTTGTAATCTTTTCTTTTCTTTTGTTTCAAACACTTTACTTTATTTGTAACATTTTGCTTAGTGTTGTATTTTACTATTCTCTTCTTCTTTTTCTTTGTCTATTTGTAATTTTTAGTTATAGAGTTGTAACTATTTTTAATCAATCATTATTTATTTGTAATATATTGCATAGAGTTGTAATTTATTATTATTTCCATTGAGGCAAAATACATATTTTCCTAACACTGTGCCCTTAGGTATATAGCCTTGTGGAATCTTCATGTAGACTTCTTCATGGAGATCGCCATGGAGGAAAGCATTATTGATATCCATTTGATGAAGAGTCCAATTTTTTATGGCAGCTAGAGCAAGTAACAACCGTAGGGTGGTAAATTTGGCTACCAGGGCAAAAGTTTCGGAGTAATCGATTCCTTGTTGTTGCGTTTATCCCTTAGCAACTAGACATGCCTTGTAGCGTTCAATATCTTCATAAGGCTTGTATTTTACTTTGTAGATCCACTTGTTTCCAATTGTATGACAACCTGGAGGAAGTTTAGTTAATGTCCATGTGTTTTTTGCTTCGAGGGCAGCAAGCTCGGCATTCATGGCTTGCTGCCATTGAGGTTGTGTACAAGCATCTTTATAGAATTATGGCTCAGTGATAGTGTTTGCTGCAAGAATAGCTGCAAGAAACGGTGGAGAAAGTTTAGTGTAAGAAATAGTAAGAGGATGGGCTGTAGTGGAATGAGCACAAACATAATCTTTGAGGTGGGCTGGTGTAGTAACCATACGACCCGATTGAGTTCATCTTCTGTCAGCCGCGGTAACATCCTCTTGATGACTTGTTTCAGCTGTAGTGACAGGTATAAAACAAGGTAAAACATTGTTAGTGAATAAGGATGATATGTCATCATTGTTGGTTTTATCTTTAAAAGGAAAAATATGCTCATGGAATTTGACATCTCTTGAGTGAAAAATCTGGTTTGTTGTAATATCAATTAAGGTATATGCTTTCATGTTTTCGGGGTAGCCAATAAAAGCACAAGCCCGAGAACGTTTTGTGAATTTGTGTTTGGTTTTGTCTAATGTAGATGCATATACAAGACAGCCAAAAACTCTTAAATGTTCATAAGAAGGTTCCTTGTTATGAAGAAGGAAATAGGGTGTTTTGTTCTTAAGAAGAATAGAGGGTGTACGATTTATAAGATATACGGCAGTTTTCACCATAAAACTCCAATAAAGAAGAGGCAAATGAGATTGAAAAGCAAGAGCTCTAGCAACATTAAGAATATGTTGGTGCTTTCGTTCCACAATAGAATTTTGTAGTGGGCGGTCTACACAAGAATGATAATGTAAAATACCCTTGCTAGCATAAAAAGATGGTAAACAAAGTTATTTAGCATTGTCACTTCTTATAGCTTTGATGTTAATGCCATATTGTGTAGAGATAAAAGTAAAGAAATGTTGGATGCAAGATGGAGCCTCGGATTTGGCTTTTAACATGTAAAGCCAAGTATATCGAGAGTTGTCATCAACAATTGTGAGAAAATATTTATATCCTTCTATACTAGTGATGTGAAAAGGTCCCCATATGTCTATGTGAATAAGATCAAAGATAGCGGAAGCAAAATTATTATGAGAAATAAAAGGGATCCTTTTTTGTTTGGCAAAATGGCAAATGGAACAATGTTTATCTACTAAATTATGAGCAGAAAAAGAAAGACTTTTATTCATATTATTTGAAATTGAATGAGAAGGGTGACCAAGTCTTATGTGCCATTGATTGACATCAATACAAGGACTAGGAAAAGAGTAAGTAGTATTGGAAAAGAAAGACAAATCTTGTTCGAAACAGAAAAGTTTGCCATATCGTCTAGCTGTCCCAATCTTCAAAGTCGTTGTAGGTGCCTGTAAAAAACAACAAGTGTGAGTGAAAATCACATTGTTAGTAGTTTGAGCTATATAGTATGTTACCGAAAAAAGGTTTAGCTTGAAGTTGGGAACAAAAAGAACATGCTTGAGGGATATCTTTTCTGTTATATGGACAGTGCCTGATTTGGCAAAAGGGACCGTGAAACCAGTAGGAAGAACAACTTGTGAAACAACTACTTTATCATCAAAGGAAGAAAAACAATTGATGTTATAGCATATATGGTGTGTGGCACCACTATCAACAACCCAAAGAAAAGGAGGCAAAGATACAGTTTTACCAGAGAAGTTGGATGTGGCAGGAGCAATGGAGCTAGTAGTTGCTTGGTTTTGAATTTGTTGACACATTAAAGCCATGAGTTTCTGGCAGTTCTCATTGAAGTCAGTAGTCTGTATAGGTGCTTAAGGTGGAACAGAGACTTGAGAGGCTTGAGCTTTGTCGTGTTGTTTTCGCCGATCACCATATCCGGGGGGGAACCCATGAACAAAGTAGCATTTCTCAACAAGATGGCCGGGTTTGTGACAATGGGTACAGGTATATCTTGGTTTCTTGGTCCGTAATGCTGCAGCAATGGAAGAAGTTGAGACAAGAACATGATTCTGTGCTATAATGGGATGAGGATTTGGAGGGTTTTGAGCAACTGTTGGAGCAACAAGATTGTTAGTAACACTGATGCCAATCTTGCATTGTTTTTCATCATGGATTACCATAGAGAAAACTTTAGCAAGAGAGGGAAAAGGTTCAATTAAAAGGATTTGGCCTCTAATAGAATGAAAACAATCATTTAGTTCAGTTAGGAATTGCAAGACCTGATCCTGATTGTATAAATCGAGATTATTCTTAGCAGCTTCACAATTGCAGATAGTATAAGCTTGGTATTCATTGATCTCGTCGCAAATAGACTTGAGTCTTACAAAATAACAACTTATTGAATCATCTCCCTGCCGAAGTTGTGCAAGAACTTGTTTGAGTTCGAAGATACGGGGACCATTCCCTTCGCTGAAACGATCAATGATTTCTTGCCATATAGCAGCAGCAGTCTTGAGGGACATCACAGAATCCCTAATTTCTTTGGAAATGGAGTTTAATATCCAAGACATGACCATATTGTTGCAACGTAACCAGGGGCTGTGATTGGGGTATGTGGTAGGAGGTTTAGGTAGAGTTCCATCCACAAAAGCCATCTTGTTCTTAGCACCAAGGGATATAGTCATTGAGCATTTCCAGGACTGAAAATTGTTTTCAGTGAGGATAGGGGAAGCAATGAGCATTCTGGGGTGATCTCCATTGCCGAGATGATATGGACTATTAAAATCGTCATAGGCGGGTCGATCAAGATTGGTGAGGGGGTCAAAGCAATTTGAAGAAGAATCCAATCCGCCATTGTTACCAGGGGGCTGAGCTTGACGAGGCACTAGGCGGGCAGTGGTGGAGTCAGTCGCCAGAGCTGGAGGTGGAGGATCTTGGCATTGAGAAGAGATTCGGGTGCGTGGTCTGGCCATGGGTTTCAGTCAAGAGAAGAGTGTTACATCTGATACCATATTAATAATAAAAGATATACAAAACTATCTTCTATATAAGAAAATAAAATAAAAATAAATAAGGAATCTGAGCTATATATATATATATATAAAAGCATATATAACTGACTAAAATTTTTGGAATAATAAAGTCGAAGATGAAAAGGGTTCTAAACAATACGTGCCAATATATGACCAATATATTAGTAATGAAGTCGAAGAAGAAGATGAATTATGATTTTCCGCCCCAAATTATGAACTTGAGGGTTTTTCTTTTTAATTTTTAAAAATAAACTGAAACTTATCTATTTTTTTTGTTTGGTAAAATTAAATTATTTATTTTTAATAATGATAGAATTAATCAAGTTTAAATTAGATTAGTTTAAGTTTTGTAAAAAAAAAGATCATTTTCGATTTTTTTTTTTTAATATTTGAAAATTTTATTTAATTAATCTTTTCAGAGTTAACAAGAAAAAAAATATTTTTTTTAATTTTTGAAATATTTTTCATTTTAATATTTTATAAGAAACATATATTTTTTAATTTTAAATTATTTTTTATTTTAAATTATACACATGACACTGACGTGACAATGACAAGTCAGAAATTTGTTAGCCACATAGGATAAAACTTTACAGAAGTCTCACTTTACAACACTAATAATTTTTAATGACTCAAAAAAATTAGGGGCACAATAATGTATTGATTATAGTTCAAGACACAAAAATCTTAAATAGCATATAATAAATATTAATTAGTTTTTTTATAAGGAAACAAAATCTTTTATATAAATAATATAGTATTAGGTTACAGGTGACTCATTAAATATTTTTAGTAATCACAACCGTTTAATAAAGATCTAATGGCTAGAATTAATGTAACAATCATTGAGTATATATTTGATGTAACCATTCTATATATATACAATTATATGTCTAAATGAAATGCCTCCCCACACAATAAAAATGGTTGAACATACACTAATGGGTGTGATTTAAAAGTAATTAATTTAAGGTCATTCATGTCTACGGTGGAAACAGCAAATCTATTTTATAATACAATTTTTTTATTTTTTAAAAAAAGTGACAAGAAAAAGTCATCGTGTCAATGACAAGAGAGGTCGAAAATGGCACACACAAGACAAAAAAAAAAACACATCTGCTTAGTTTTATTTATATAGAATTTATTAATTATTTTTAATAAATTTGTATTATTGTTATATAAATTTCAAATAAATAAATAATATTTGTACGCCCTGATTTTCCTACGGGCTGATTAACAAGCTAAGATGCGGCCTAATCATGACTACCACGTGGACATCCCCAAGACCGGAGCTGCCGCCGAAAGATCCTACTCCTTAGCTCAAGGTAACCTAAGGGTTCGCCAAGATTGCCTAAGGACTGAGTCCGGACTCTGAAGGCCGCAGGTCGAGTGAAGTATCCAGCTCGTGATACGAGCTGGAGTTGGAGGCTATGACCCTTTATAAAGTCAACCACACAAGGTAAACGTGCATATATCAGACATCACGTGTCTGATATATCCCTGACTTCTTGGACACGCAGCGTAAACGTGCGTATTCAGACACCCACGACTGGGTTGGGCCGTGCGGCCCATTATCTTCTTAACTATTGATTTGACCACACTTATGTGTCAGGTTTAGAAATTAATCATGAATGTCACAGAGTTGACATGATAGGTAAGAAGGTCACAGGATGACCTTCTTACCAACTCCCAGGTGCCTTCTCCTATAAATATGGAGACCTTGGGAATTACAAAGGGTTGAATTCGATATTGTAAGAAATACCCTATAAAAGAATACCCAGTATATAGCAATAATATTGACTAGTGGAGTAGAAGGATTTTAACTTTTGAACCACTTAAAAAACGTGTTTTGTGTCACCATCTCATTTCCAAGATCATTCATCTATTTCGGTTCAACATAAGCACTAATCTCTTTCTCTTCGTTTCTTAATTACCTGTTGGCGAAGAACCGCGTCAACAATATTATATATAAAAGATTAACATAAATATATTAAAAGAAAAATTAAACCAAAAACTGCTTATGATTTTTTTTAAATATATATATATTATGATAACCTTTTTAAACACAAATGATAATTTTTTTAATAAAAATTAAGATTATGTATTATTATTATTATCATGATATTTTATAATATTTAAATTTATATTAATATAAGTTTTAAATATCTAGTTTTGTATTATATATTTTTATAATATTTGAATTCGTATTAATGTAATTATTAAATATTTATTTTTGTATTATATATTATTATAATAATGATATTTTATAATATTCGAATTTGAATTTATATTAATATAATTATTATACTATATTGAATATTATTATAATAATAATATTTTATAACATTTGAATTTATATTTAAATTTATATTAATATAATTAATAAATATATATTTTTAGTTAGTTTTAAAAGTATATTGCGCTAAATATTTAGAATATTCCGTTAATTATTTAGAATATTCAGTTAAGCTTAGTTAAACAAATCGTTAAAAATAAAAATTTTCGTTATCTACCCATTTTTTTATATGAAAGATATTTGAAACTCTTTTTTAACATCTCACATAGAATATATTAAAGAAAAATTAAATTATAATCTAATTTATCAAGATGGTCTGCCATGATTGAAAAGCAACATTTAATTTTGCAAAATAAAAGTGCAGATATTAATGAATTATTAAAAAAATTATTATTGCCTTGATCCATGCCTTCCCGTGATTCTAATAATAATTTATTTCTCCAATGCGTTGCTGATAATCACCAATAAAAAGTAATGTACTTGCCTTCTTTGCATGAACTCATTAATCTTAATATTATTTAACATAAAAGCTTTGGGCGTTTTATGTGTTTGTCTGTCACATATATATGCTAAAAATATCAGCAAAAACTATCTTTCCGATCACTCTTCACGATATCAACTAGCAAAATTAATGTCTAATAATCTCTTATAATTAAAGCCATATGCATATAATAGCAAATCCTATAATCACTTACATTAAATAAGACAATCAATATCATGCAGCACAAAGATTATATGTACTACATCTAATACTAAAAAAACATAAAATGAGTACTTTTAAGTTTCAACCTTAACAAATAAACAAATGTTTCAACCTTTATTGTTGCCAGCCATATTTATATAATTATTCGTGGATTTTTCATTAATTTTCCCTACAGTAACATCACCAACTTCAAAAAGTGGAGTTATTATATTGTTAGTGCTACATTTTGTTCTATAATAATAACATTGAAGAACAAGAAGTGAAGTAGAACATTGGTTGCTATTGAGTTTCAGCTTTAAACTCAATTCTCAAGTTAAAATCTTGTTCGAGAACTACCAGTCAATTTTTTCTTTTAGGAAAACCATTCGGATTTTTTCATAAATACTCATTTTTTATGATTGTTTTACGGTCATTCATTTCTTTTTTACATTTTACTAACTCAAGTTTTCAAAAATATGATTTTAATGTTTGAAAATTACAAAAATACAATTTACATTAAACATCAAACCACAAAACATAACGTTAAACAAACAACAAGAAAACAATACGACAACAATCTCACAACAACACAGTGCAACCCATTGCAGCTACAAAAAAAAACCAAAAAACAATACAAAAACAACATCAAAAAACTCATTCTTATATTTTAACAAAGTAACACACTGCAATACAATATCAAAAAAGTCACTCAAATGCAGTATGACAACAACCTCACAACAATACAGTGTTGAAAAGACAATTAGACATCAATTTACTTTATTAACTCAAAATAAACTAAAAAACAATAAAAAACAAACACAAAACAATTTTTTCCTGGATTTTTAAATGTGTCAAAAATAAACTAAAAATATATCTCAAAACAATAATTATACATCCAAAATAACTAAAAATAAACAACAATTGGAAAACAACTAAACATTAACCCACTACATACTAACACATTAAAAAACAACAATTAGACAACAACTAGAAGTCAACCCATAACATACTAACATGCTTTAAAAAAAAATCAAAATATATTTGAAAACAAGTAAACAATAATTAAACATCAACACAACAACAAAACAACTATATATAAACTTAAACAACTAAAAAAAACAACATGAAAACATCGATAAAAAAACTAAAAATATAGGAAAACAATTATAACAAATTTATTCAAATTGAAATCAACTAGACATCAACAAAAGTTATAAGAAAACTAAAAATATATATAAAAAAATCAACTCGCACAACAACAATAAAAAATAAAAAAATTATATTTATAAAAAATACACATAATTTAGTTAAACATAAAATAACCAAAAATCAACCTATCCATGTGTTTTATTCCCTTTATAACAAAGCAACCATTTTTTTCTTTTCCTTGCATTAAAATTATTTCAATTAATAAATAATTTATTTGCTTTAAAATTATTTCTTTGTATTGGGACTCGAGCAAAACGTACATCTTTTTTTGTATATATATAAAAAAAAAAAGTTAGACATTTCAACTAAATACTCAATTATAAGCTCTCTCAAATAATTATAAGCACGAAATTTTTGTGATCTAACAATATTAATGATATATAAAATGTGAAAAAGTCGTATAAATGATAAACTCACTTGGTATAAAAGTAATTATACCCGCCTCACCGCATAAAAGTAATAATTTAGTAAAATTTGATATTTTCTGTAAATCTCTCAATAATAATTTTGAGGGGCATTACTAGGATAGTGCTTTGGTTGTTAGAGCATCTACAACTACACTAGCAAATTAATAGCTAAAAAACTAACTTTTTCCAACCATGCTCTTTATTATAGAGAGAGTTGATTATTTTAATAATTTACATAATAAATTATTTTATTATCTTGTATTTATAGAGAATATATGTGCTGCCAACTTTGTATTTATGTCCCATCCTTACTAATTTTTATTATTAAAATAATATGTCATTAATTTGGCTAGCCTTTCACACTAGCTATATTTGGCTAGTCCAAAAGCAAATTGTTATAATAACTTGGATGATGAGGTAATGGTTGGAGTAGGGAAAAGCTAAAATAGGGACGGTTTTTCAATGGGAAATTTGGGTATTTATACATTAAATGGGGTCCTATAACAAAAATACCCTACCCACTATAGAAATCTCAATTTGATCCTATTCTACCTGAGTTCCAAAAATACCCTTGACATTTGTTTCCCACTTTCTCTTTCTACTCTCTCGGACTCTCTATTCTCTCCCTCACTATTTCGGTCTCGAAACCAAAATCCCCAAATTCCCTCACTCTCCTTTCACATTCACCGTCGGAACTCGAGGGAATCTGTGGGTATTGTCTTCCACAACCACGACCGCACATCGGTGGCAAGAAATCTCGTCATAGGGGACGACTGGAGTAGGCGGGTAGGCGAGAAAACCCAGGAGATCGACAAAACAACCTCGAAGTTGTAACGACCTGGTTAGCCAAGACCGTTACACTGTGTATTTTAAATAATACTTAACTCGCTAAACAAGTCATTAGGACATAAACGTGCATCTAAGTGTGGTTATTGGTCCAGGGTTGAAAATTTTGGTTAAAAAGAATGGATGTTTCATTAAAACATTAAAATGTACATGGGATCCCATAATAACGTTTACAAAGTTATTTATAGTTCCAAAAAGGTCATTACAATTCAAAAGTTACAACCCACTGACCTAAGCGGTAAAAATAAGATTACATCCTAGTTCCTCTGAGAAACCTTGGTCATGGTGGTCAAGCGGTCGCTTATGTACATGTTGCCACCTAAGCTCTCCAACTCATGGCTGGTCCAGCTTTTCTTTCCCTTTACCTGCACCACGTAGCGCCAGTGAGCCAAGGGCCAGCAAGAAAACTTAATATAAGTGCATGAACAATATATACAAATTCAGATGTATATCGCATGTCCAGCAGTAATAACCTAGTCATCCATGCATATAGGTGCAAATAAATGATTATGGAATCATTCTGGGGCTCGCAGCCATAATCTGATGACCATAGAGTCAACCTGTGGTCTTTGCCCTGAATAGATGACCGTCGAGTCAACCTGGGGTTCTTTGTCCTGAATAGATGACGGTAGAGTCAAGCTGGGGTACTTTGCCCTGAATAGATGACCATAGAGTCAAATTGGGGCCCTTTGCCTTGAATAGATGACCGTAGAGTCAACCTAGGGTCCTTTGCCCTGAATAGATGACCGTAGAGTCAACCTAGGGTCCTCTGCCTTGAATAGATGACGGTAGAGTCAACCTGGGCTTCTTTGCTTTGAATAGATGACTGTAGAGTCAACTTGGGGTCCTTTGCCATGAATAGATGACCGTAGAGTCAACCTGGGGTCATTTTCCCTAGCTTCGAGTAACTAGCCATAGAACTAGCCAAGCGATTTAGTTTTCTACGACCATTGGGTCAAAGGAGCGTGTAACGCTCTCCTGATTAGATCTAATCATATCGACCAGTGCTCAACGCGCTATTGCCGTCCTTGAGTCATAAGTCAATGTTTTACGACCAGCGCTCAGTGCTATTGTCGTCCTTGAATAATAAGTCAATGCTTTTCTCAAATATATATAATGCGAACAAGCATTCATCATATAAATAATATCCATATATAGAGCACTCAACATGCTTCCTCAATAATCACAGTCATAATCATTATCATACGCATTTACAGGGGCCAAGGCCCAATCCAAACCATATTCAGCATTTGAGCCAAGCCCTAATCATGTACATCACATAATGGGTGCATTTTTCTTACCTCAAGTCCGAGTGTAATGTAACATAAGACTGACCCTTGAGCACGATCCTAATCCCGAGCCCCTAGCGAAAACCTCTAATTGTGTCGTTTCTCGGTAAATCTTTCCGGCTAATAAGCTTCTAATCTTTCCTAGAATCGATATGACTCTATCCTTGCTTGAATCTGAGTCCTAAAACTCGGGTTTCTTTCGAAAATGCAACGAACATTAAAATGGAGAATGAGAGAGAGAGAGAGAAAAGTGCTTAAACGTGTTCTTCTACTTCTGCTAGGTTACTTCGAACTCAAGTAACCTTAAGTAAAACCCAAGGCTTGGGGTCCCAAAAATGCCCCCGAGGGTAAAATAGTCAAAATTCCCAGAATTTCCTCCTGATCTCACTAACTCCAAATATATCCTCAAATATTCATTCACATTACCTAATATCCCGGTAATGAACAAAATACCCAAAATACCCCTTGACTAACCCAGAGTCAAGTATTAATCATGTTGTGACTTTCCCACTAGCTTGCTCCCTAGGATCGCCTCGTGCCGAGTAATCCAAATATATCCACATCATAATGTGTTCTTTCACATATATCACATATATGCCAAATATACCCATAATGGGCCAAATTACAAAAATTTCCCTTCTAATAAAAACGGATTCACATGCTTAATTATTACACCTAAACATGCATATCAAGTCATATAATAATATAACTCACATAATCACATAATTACACGCATATAAAACACATAAACATGTAATTCCATAATTTTCCATCCTGGACCCCTAATCAAGGCCCTAAGCCTTATTAGGTAATTTGAGATGTTACAACTATCCCCTCCTTACAGGAATTTCGTCATCGAAATTTTACCTAAACAGATCGGGATACTGACTCTACATATCTGACTCCAGCTCCCAGGTCGCTTCCTTGACCTTGTTGTTCCTCCATAATACCTGATAACTCTTGAATAAAGAGTTATTTCATGTGCTTTTGAGCTTATAATTGTGAAAAAACGTGGGTGATGTTAGTTTATTTTTAGCTTTTGTAGCTAACTTTGATGTTTTTATGATCTTAGTTAAGTTTAGTTATTTTTGTAGTTTTTAATAGCCAATGGGTTTAAGATAATAGTTTCATGAATAGAAACTATCCAAATTGAATTTTGATGACTGAATTATTAGGTTTTATTGCAGCAAAGAAGATTTTGCTGAAGCATTTTGATCAGGCAACTTTTGGGCACCTAGAACACGTGGAAAGTCAAAGGGGTGAGCTGGAATAGTGGCTAAGGTGGCAAGTAAAGAAGTATGAGTAAAAAAAATTGGGAGTAATTGCCAAAAGAAAGGAGGAGACCCACGTTTTTACAAGGAGGGGCAATATGATAAAAAGAGGGCCAAATGAGGAAACCTTGATGATACTTAGAGAAGCATCAGCCGAAATAGGGGAGACCAACCATTTTTGGAAAGAAAAACCCGCAAGAAAGAAGGAGAAAATCATAAATCAGCAAGAAGAAGGAGAACGAAAAAGAGAGCTCAAGCTTCATTTTGGATTTGTTCTTTCTTCTATTTCTAAACTTTAATTTTATATTTTATGAGTTGATTTCTGAATCTAAATATTATGGGATGTATTGATTGTGGATTAATGTTTATTAACTTAGCCATGCACTAATTTTTAGGTGGCTTGAATTGTTGATGAACCCTATGTTATAGTCTAGTAATTTCTTGCACTTTATTTTAGTAAAATCTCTCTTGTTCATTCAAGTGTGCTTATATTAATTTCTTGTTGTTGTTTGGCCAGCAATGGCAAGACATTTAATTATGTTTAATGCTATAAAGATCAAATGTAAAGTGAAGAACTTGGATGACACAAGTCATAATCTAGGTTAGATTATGTTAGTAAGTAACATAGGGATGTGTTGTTTGCCTTGTGTAACTTTTGACAATTAAACTTTGAATTTGAATTCTTAAATCTAATTTTGCATAGGAATATGTTTAATTCAGTAAAATAATTTGTTGACGCGGTTCTTCGCCAACAGATAATTAGAAGAAGAAGAGAAAGAGATTAGTGCTTATAATGAACCGTACCAGATATATGATCTTAGAAAATGAATAAGGTGACTCGAGACACGTTTTTCAAGTGGTTCAAAGGTTAAAATCCTTCTACTCCACTAGTCGATATTATTGATATATACTGGGTATTTGATTACAGAGTATTTCTTACAAGAGATCATTCAACCAACCCCTTATCAACTCCCAGGGTCTCCATATTTATAGGAGAAGGCACCTGGAAGTTGGCAAGAAGGTCATCCCGTGACCTTCTTACCTGTCATATCAATTCTGCGACATTCATGAATAATTCCTAAACCTGACACATAAGTGTGGTCAAATCGATAGGTAAGGAGATAATGGGCCGCACGACCCAACCCAATCGTGGGTGTCTGAATACACACGTTCCTGCTGCGTGTCCGAGAAGTCAGGGGGATATCAGACACGTGATGTCTGATATATGCACGTTTACCTTGCGTGTGCAGACTTTACAAAGGGTCATAGCCTCCATATCCAGATCGTACCACGAGCTGGATACTTAACTCGACCTTCGGCCTTCAGAGTCCGGACGCAGGTCCTAGGCAATCTTGGCAAACCCTTGGGTTATCCCGAGCTCAAGAGGTACGACCTCTTGACGGGAGCTTCGGTCTTGGGGATGTCCATGGGATAATCATGATTAGGCCGCAGCTCCGGCTGCTAATCAGCCCGTGGTAAAATCAGGGCGTACATCTGCCCCCCAAGCTCCTGCTCGTGGTATTCCACGTCGCGCTGGACCACAGTAGGGGCTGTTAGGCTTCCCCATGGACTCTTCACATTCCCCCTCTTACGCAGGCGCCTGATACGTGGAACATCGTGGTTGGTGACAATACGTCTAACGAGAACCGCATTTAATGGCCTAGCCTAGGCCCAGCCGTCGTTTTGTATTTCGAGTGGAGGGCCTTGGATCCCTCGCCAGGGTCATTCAATGGCCATCTACACGTGGTCCTTCACATATATAAAGGGGGTGGCCACCCTATGCATGGGCCACCCTTTCATTCAAAAAATTTCCAAATTTCTCTTCTACTTCTCTCTGCATTTCAGAAGAACAAGCCCTCTTCTCTGTGGCTGCTACTTTCAGCGTTCAAGAAGCTCAGATGCACGGATTTCTTCAAAGCTTTGGAAGCCAACGCACTGACGTAGCTTTCATCAAGGCGACACCTTCATCCACCTCCCAGCCAAATACTGTAAGCTTCCTGACCCTGTGCATTTTGAAAATATGTCACTGTAGCTTAGGTAAAAATTTTACTGTAGCCGCATGCAAGGGTTTACTGGGTTTTGTGGACACGGAGGCTGAAAGCCCTTTTTAGGTTAGGGTATCTTTGCTGTAGGAAATCACTCAAGAGTATGGTTTTTAGGATGCTCTTTCTGGGGAAATTTCTGGGTAGGAGTTTTGGAACTTTGGGGTGCAAAACCGGGTAGCTTAGGGAACACGCCTGATAGGCGGTTTTGCAATTTTTGCCTACTGAAACTTTCCCCCCAAGGAAAATTCTATCCTGACCCTCCTGACACACGAATTCTGAGTAATCGGGGATCTGTTGGGAGCACAGGCGTGTGTTCATAGAACCGCGTGGTCTCACTCTCCACGGGCTGGGCTTACCTCAAGTCGTGCAAATAACATTTGATTTTTCCCTCATGCTTGGGTCGCCTTTTCTGAAATGTTTTTCTTTTGTTCGTTAGGCGACCAGATGGCACCAAAAAGGAATGTCCCACAGAACACCGTTGGAAGCTCGGCCTCCCAGCAGGACAAAGGCAAAGCGGTGATGCCGGACTCTCCGATCCCCGACTTTGGGCCGGCAGTGGAGAAGGAGCTCCAGGTGGCTCCTGATGCATTTTTTGAGGCGGAGAGGATCGTCTCAAAAATGTCCGACCAGGTGAAGATCAACAAGATCTTCCTTTCCCACAACATCACGCTGGGGAAGGCGTCTGTGGTGGCCCGACCTGCTACAGACGGCGAGCGGAGCTGCGCGCCGGTCGACGAATCGTTCGCGGCCTGGAGCGGCGAACACTTTAAGGCGGGGGCCTTCCTCCCAGTCGATCAGTATTTTGCTGATTTCCTCAATTATGTGAGGTTGGCACCGTTTCAGCTCCCGCCCAACTCCTACCGCTTGCTGGCAGGGTTGAAGTATTTGTTTCAGAAGCACGAGTGGGAGGTCCCCACTCCTGCAGATATTTTATATTTTTTCTGCCTCAAAGCCAGCCCGGACCAGCGGGGGCGAGGCGACGGGTTTTACTACTTAACCCGATTCCCCAATACGGCTGCGGTCATCGAGCTTCCCAGCCACCCCAACGACTTCAAGGATCAATTATTCATGTGGACGGGGTTCAGGAACTGTGAGCTCCACTACTTCAATCGTCCTCGTAAGTATCTTTTCTCCTTAGCTCGGCAGTTAAGTGTCGTTTTAGCTCCTTCCGTACCCCTTTCTGATTTAGGCTATTCCTGCAGCCATCTTTGCGAGGACAGAGAAATCCGTGACCCTCAGGGCCCAATACGAGACGCTGGCGGGCTTGCCCCCCAGCGAGAAGGATAATCGGTGCTCGTAACAGACGAGACGATGATAGCCTGCAAGCTGATTTTCCTGAATCAGACGTTAAACCTTAGGAGGCCCCGGGGGCTTCCCCCAGCTCACGATACCAGACCCATCGTCGTGGAGGAGGTCGCGGAAGACGAAGATGAGGAGGACGAGGGTGACGAGGTTTCGCTCGTGAGGAACAAAAAGTGGACCTTGGAGATCGCCCCGGCGACGGGCGAGGAGAGGACCCAATCCGGAGCAGCCTTACATGTTTAAGAGTCTAGATAGGGCCACTGCAGACCCCCGACTGGCTAGGTTCAATCCTAGGTAGCTCCTCCATCGTCACCGAAGCGATCCGGACCTGAACACAACCCTGCTCCATTGTGTCGACCGGCTTGTGCTGGACCACCAAGATAGCCGACCTAGGGGGACCGTAGTAGTAGATAACACCCTAGATTTTAGGTCGATCCTATTCGAGGAGTATGGGACCAACCTTCGCACATGGCCATCACTCCGGAGGGATGCCTTAGCTCCGGGGCTTAGGCAATATGTAGAGGAATCTAGCCCTGAGTTAGCCTCGGACCCAGAACTTGCGCTAGCTTGAGAAGTAATCAACTTAGATTCTTCTTCGAGCTCGGGGGGTAGGATTCCCTTAGTATTCATATACTTTTTATCTTTACCCCTTTGTTTTTTGTTTCTGCATGGTTGCTAACTCTTGCTAACCATGCTTTTGTTTTGACAGACGAGATGTCTCAGCCCGAGGAAAGCCTGCGAGGTGCGGTCATCGGGGGGAACCCCTCAGCTGGGCCAAGAATGAAGAGGCTCCGGACGTCCAGGAACGCCGCCGGGACCCCCACAAAGTCTCTTGCAAAGGAGAAGGACCAAGCCCCAGCTGCACAGGTCGCAGGAGCGGTCCTTCCTGCAGCAGGGGGAAGCAACATGCCTCCACCGGCTCCGCGAGCTCCACTTGCCGTCCGGGACGCAGTAATGGAGGTCGGGGCTTCAACCATCGTACCCTCCGATGTGCGCATACCAGTCAATCCCCAGGACCTGGAGAAGATCCCTGAGGCTTTTCGGGGAACGGTGTATGAGTCGGCGAACTACGCCGTCAGCCATATATACAAGTTCACCGAGAAGGAGCTGCGGGCCATCGAGACAATGAGCCCGGTGGGCGTGCTGGAGTCTTAACTAGGCATGGCCATGACGGTAAGCCAACCTTAACTTTTGTGGTTTTTTACTTTGTTATTCTTTGCCCTGCTCTTTCCTAAGGCAATTGTCTTTCCGTCTTTGCAGAGCGTTGTCGCCCTTCACCGGAGCATCGTCAGGACCAAAACTCAGCTCGGGGACATGAGGGACCAAGGATGCCTTGGCGGCCTTTCAGGTCGAGTTGGAGAAATCCCGCTCGAAGATCCAAGAGCTCGAGTCCTCCCTTGCCACCTCGCGGACAGACCTTGATGCCGCGAAGGCTGAGATCCAGGCTGCCCAGGCTGCCCTGAAGGCCGAGCGGACCACTTCGGAACAGTCCATGGAAGACCTGTTCTATCACTGCTGGGTCTACAACCCGGACGCTGACTTTTCCTTCATGTCAGTGAGTCTCTGGGCGCGCTTGTTGGTGAAGTTCCAAGCTCGCCTTGATAAAGAGGCGCCTTCGGAGACTGGGGAAGGCTCTGGTGCGGCTAAGCAAGGCGAGACGGCAACCTCCCAGGGGCCATCTGATGGAGCTTAGGGTGTCTTTTTTCTTGCGCCCTTCTATATTTTTAAGTATTTTTGATGTAACCTTTGCATGAGGTGCTTTCACCTCGAGACAATTTGATTTAACGCTTTTAATTGATCTCTTCTTTTTTGCCTTTACGTATTTCGGTTACAATCTTTTCAAAATCTTAGTTTATGATCTTTATCCATATCTCGACCTCTTTAAGAAGAAGAATGATCAATAGATTTAAATCAACTTCTAAGTTTTACGACCTGGTTAGGACCAGGAACTTAATTTGAAAACTTAGTCTGCGTTAACTTTTATCCATGTCTCGAGCTCTGTAAGAAGAACAACGATCAATAGATTTAAATCAACTTCTAAGTTTTATGACCCGGTTAAAACCAGGAACTTAATTTGAAAACTTAGTTTGCATTAACTTTTATCCATGTCTCGAGCTCTGTAAGAAGAACAACGATCAATAGATTTAAATCAACTTCTAAGTTTTATGACCCGGTTAAAACAAGGAACTTAATTTGAAAACTTAGTTCGCGTTAACTTTTATCCATATCTTGAGTTCTGTAAGAAGAACAACGATCAATAGATTTAAATTAACTTCTAAGTTTTATGACCCGGTTAAAACCAGGAACCTAATTTGAAAACTTAGTTCGCGTTAACTTTTATCCATATCTCGAGCTCTGTCAGAAGAACAACGATCAATAGATTTAAATCAACTTCTAAGTTTTATGACCCGGTTAAAACCAGGATAGGACTTAGTTATCGTTAACCCTTATCAATATCTCGCGTTTTTAAGAAAACACGGTCAATCGATATGAATCAACTTCTAAGTCGTTAAGGAGACCTGGTAATATCCAGGTACCATATGCCCCCCAAGTAACTGGGAAAGGGTCTTTCGTGGTTACTTTATATTACATTTGCAAATATGCATAAAAAGTTGATTTTCATTAATACTCAAAAAGTGGCCTTCCAAGCCTTACAAGTTAATCATTGATAATATTTCTTTAAGTGGATGGCGTTCCAAGTCTGCGGGACCGCCCCTCCGTCAAGTCAAGCTAGCTGTTGATGCTCATAATCTCATCAAGAGAAAATGTAAGGCCACCATATGGGCGAGGCGTCCTATTCCGCGAGGCCATCATATGGGCGAGGAGCCCTATTCCGTGAGGCCATCATATGGGCGAGGCGCCCTATTCCGCGAGGCCATCATATGGGCGAGGCGCCCAATTCCGCGAGGCCATCATATGGCGAGGCGCCCTCTTCCGCGAGGCCACCATACGGGCGAGGCGTCCTATTCCGCGAGGCCATCATATGGCGAGGCCATCATATGGGCGAGGCGCCCTATTCCGCGAGGCCATCATATGGGCGAGGCGCCCTGTTCCGCGAGGCCATCATATGGGCGAGGCGCCCTATTCCGCGAGGCCCCCATATGGGCGAGGCGCCCTATTCCGCGAGGCCATCATATGGGCGAGGCGCCCTATTCCGCGAGGCCATCATATGGGCGAGGATCCCTATTCCGCGAGGCCATCATATGGGCGAGGCGCCCTGTTCCGCGAGGCCGTCATATGGCGAGGCCATCATATGGGCGAGGCGCCCTATTCCGCGAGGCCCTCATATGGGCGAGGCGCCCTATTCCGCGAGGCCATCATATGGGCGAGGCGCCCTATTCCGCGAGGCCACCATATGGGCGAGGCGCCCTATTCCGCGAGGCCATCACATGGGCGAGGCCATCATATGGCGAGGTCGTCCCATTCCGCGAGGCCACCGATCCGCGAGGCCCTTGGGCCACTCCCACCATGCCCATGCGCGGGGCCGAGGAAGGCTGCGAGGCCGTCAATGGCGCCCCATGCGCGAGGCCGCGCAAGGTCCCACGCGCACACGCCCCGGGAGGTCCACCAGCCCACCATCTTCTCAGGAGGTCGACACCCCATGACTTGATGCGTATGGACCAAAGATCCCCTTTTTCACACCTCGAAGTCCCTATGCTTAGGAGATCCAGTACGAGCCAAATGGGACATATTTGTACGACCAAGTACTAGGTACGAATACCAGTGCCAGCAAGGATCATGGTCCGTACGTCTACGGCCATAGGTCAGAACCGACACCACTACCTCCTGTGCCACTACGCCTGCCACCATGCATCAGATACGGGTACAGATAAGTAGTGGAGACATCCTCCTGACACCTGCTCCTGTATAGGATGTACAACCACAACCTCTGAGGCCACACCCCTAGTACAGTACGTATGTACCACTTGGTCCCCTAGACCACTATGTACCTGAGGCCATTAGAGCCTACTATAAAAGGAACTCCAAGGCCACCTGAAAGGGGGTTGGAAATTTTACTGTAGCAGAGGTTTGAGTGTGAATGAAAGACTGAATTCTCCATTACTGTTCTATCATTGTTCTTGAGTTATTGTTCAAGTTTTTATAGTTTTCAGATCAGTGATATTGATTTGATAATTTTTCCAACTTAATTTCGTTGACAAGTTCTCACCGTCAACACTAGCTTATAAGTTCCCTCCTTGATGACTTCGATGACCTGGTATGGTCCTTCCCAATTTGGCCCCAAAACTCCGTCTTTAGGATCTTTTCCAGCGAGGAAAACTCTCCTTAGGACCAAGTCGCCCACGCTAAAGGTGCGTTTTTTTATTTTGGCGTTGAAGTAGCGAGTGATTTTCTGCTGATAATGGGCGAGCTGGAGTTGCGAATCCTCTCGCCTTTCATCAACTAGATCGAGGGAATGGCGTAGGAGCTCGTGGTTTCGATCTTGGTCGTAAGACTAAACTTTATGCGATAGAACCTTTATTTCCACGGGGAGGACTGCCTCACTCCCAAAGGTCAGGGAAAAGGGAGTATGACCCGTAGGAGTCCGATGCGAGGTCCGGTATGCCCATAGGACCTGGGGGAGCTGTTCTAGCCAGACCCCCTTTGCTTCGTCTAATATCTTCTTGAGGCTTGCCTTTAGGGTCTTGTTGACAGCCTCAACCTGGCCATTAGCCTGAGGATAGGCCACGGAAGAAAAACTTTTCACGATTCCATGCCTTTCACAGAACTCGGTGAACAGGTCGCTGTCGAACTGAGTGCCGTTATCGGTGACGATCTTCTTGGGCAGGCCGAATCGACAGATGATCTTTTAACCACGAAGTCAAGCACCTTTTTGGATGTTATCATTTCCAACGGCTCTGCCTCAGCCCACTTAGTAAAGTAGTCAATGGCTACCACGGCGTAACGGACCCCGCCTTTTTCAGTGGGGAGGGCGCCAACCAAGTCTATCCCCCAAACGGCAAACGACCATGGGGACGAGATCATCTTCAGCTCGACTGGAGGAGCTCGGGCAACTGCAGCGAATCGCTGGCACTTGTCACACTTCTTCACATATGAGATCGAGTCTTTGGACAGAGTTGGCCAGTAATACCCTTGCCTGAGAACCTTTAAGGCCAAGCTCTGCCCCCCAGTGTGGTCTCCGCAAAATCCTTCGTGCACCTCCTGCAGGATGGCCTTTGCTTCACTTGGAAGAACACACCGGAGGAGAGGTAGGGAGTGCCCGTGCCGGTACAACACACCATCGACTATCGTATATCTTGGAGCTTGATATAGGACTCGCCGTGCATCATTACGTCCTTCAGGCAGCTTGCCCTCGATGAGGTATTCAAGAATGGGGGTTATCCAGGTCGGCCTGGCGTCGATCATCTCGACCTTCGTCCTGACTCCCTCTATACTTGGTTTTTCCAAGAATTCTATTTGTACCAACCCCAAGGTCTCCGTCTCTCCGGAGGTGGCAAGCTTGGCAAGAGCATATGCATTAGCGTTATGTTCCCGAGGTATCTGTTCGATCGATCCTCGCTCAAATGCGGATAGCTCAGCTTTTACCTTTGCCAGATAGGCGGCCATCTTGGGTCCCCGCACCTGATATTCGCCCAGAACCTGGTTTACCACGAGCTGGGAGTCACTGAAGCACTGGACGGAGATCGCCTTCAACTCCTGGGCTATCCTCAGGCCAGCTAACAAAGCTTCGTATTCAGCCTCGTTGTTGGAGGCCTTCAACCCGAACCTCAGCACCGAGTGGAATCTATGTCCCTCGGGGGATATCAGAATGATTCCAGCCCCGGAGCCACTCTCGTTGGATGAACCATCCACAAAGATCCTCCACAACGCTTGGTTCCTCCTGGGCGAGGTGACCCGAGGTGAGCCCTCTGTTGGATCCTTCTTGAATCCCGTGCACTCTGCCACAAAATCGGCCAGGGCTTGACTTTTTATAGCAGTTCGTGGAGTGTAGAAGATCTCGAACTGACTGAGTTCGATCGCCCATTTTAACAAACGTCCCGATGCTTCAGGTTTTTGCAAAACCTGCCTTAGAGGTTGATCGGTCATGACGCGTATTAAGTGGGACTGGAAGTACGGTCTGAGCTTTCGCGAGGCCGTGATTAGGCAGAACGCCAATATTTCCATCAGTGGGTATCGTGATTCCGCCTCGAGAAGTCTCTTGCTGATGTAGTAGAGTGGCTTTTGAACCTGGTCCTCTTCTCGTACTAGTACGGCACTAGCTGCATCCTCAGTGACAGCCAGATAGAGAAAAAGAGGCTCTCCTGCCTTGGGTTTGGATAGCACGAGCGGCTCAGCTAGATGTGCCTTTAGGTCGAGGAATGTGCTTTCGCATTCTACTGTCCATTCAAATTTCTTGTTTCCTCGGAGCAGGTTGTAGAAGGGCAAACACTTATCAGTTGACTTGGAAATGAACCGGTTGAGGACTGCCACTCTTCCAGTCAGGCCTTGGACATCCTTCCGCAACCTGGGCGAAGGAAGCTCGAGCAGTGATCTGATCTTGTCGGGGTTTTCCTCGATTCCTCATGTATTGACTATGAACCCCAGGAATTTCCCTGACGCGACTCCAAAAGTGCATTTCTGTGGATTGAGCCTCATGCCATATTCTCGCAGTATCTTAAAACATTCTCCCAGGTCGGAAACATGGTTATCAGCAGTCTTTGACTTGACTTGCATGTCATCAACGTACACTTCCATGTTTTTTCCAATCTTGTTCGCAAACATTCTATTTACTAGCCTTTGGTAGCTAGCTCCGGCGTTCTTCAGACCAAACGGCATGACCTTGTAATAGTAGATGTTAGTCGGGGTCATGAAGCTGGTGTGTTCCTGGTCCGCCGGATTCATCGCGATCTGATTGTAGCCTGAGTACGCGTCCATAAAGGACATGAGCTCGTGCCCCGCCGTGGCATCCACCAACTGGTCTATCCTTGGCAATGGAAAACAATCTTTGGGGCAGGCTTTGTTCAGGTCAGAGAAATCGATGCAGGTCCGCCATTTCACGTTGGGCTTCAGAACTAACACGGGGTTGGCGACCCAGATTGGGAACTTGGCTTCACGGATAAAGCCACATTTTTTGAGCTGGGCTACTTCTTCTTCTAGGGCTTCAGCCCGGGTGGTTCCTAAACGTCTTTGCTTCTGAGACTTCGCAGGGATGCTTTTATCCAGATGAAGTGTGTGCATGATGACTCTCGAGCTGATCCCCACCATGTCGTCATGGGACCAGGCAAATACGTCTAAGTTATCCCGCAGAAACATAGTCAACTCCGCCTTCCTCTCGCCGCAGAGGTTTTTCCCAAGCTTGACCACCCGTGATGGACTCTGTGGATCAAGGTTCACCTCCTCGAGCTGGAGCTCGGATCTGTCTTTGCCTATTCGGGGGTCAATATCCTCACTTAAGGCGACATTTCCCCCCTCGGCGCTTTGAGGTTTTTCAATCTCAGAATCCGCTAAGGGTTCCTGAGATTCCTCTTCATTCTGAATGGCCATTGCCAGCTGCCCGGGTTTAGATTTTCCCTTCATGGAAATGCTGTAGCATTCCCTGGCAGCGAGCTCATCGCCCTGGATTGTGCAGATTCCTGTTGAAGTAGGGAACTTCATGGCGAGGTGTCGAATGGAAGTGACAGCCTCGAAAGCTATGAGCGTAGGTCGGCCCAAAATGGCGTTGTAGGCAGCGGAGCAGTCCATGACCACGAACTCGAGTAGTTTGGAGACTGTCCGAGATCCTTCCCCTAGGGTGATCACCAGTTCGATCGTCCCTATCGCCGCTGATCCTTCTCCCGAAAAACCATACAGCATCATGGAGGTTGCCTTTAGTTCGGCGACAGTCAAACCCATCTTCTCTAAGGTGGATCGGAATAGGAGGTTCACCGAACTCCCGTTGTCTATTAGTACCCTCCTCACTCTCCGGTTGGCGAGCTGGACTGCTACAACCAAGGGGTCATTGTGAGGGAACTGGACATGGCCTGCATCTTCCTCCGTAAAAATGATTGGTTGCCTCTCCAATCGCTGCTACTTTGACTGACGCTGCTCCGGGACGAACTCCACTCCGTTATGAGCCTTTAGTTCATTCACGTATCTCTTCTGGGCACCTCTACTTGTGCCAGCCATGTGCAGACCTCCAGAGAAGGTGGATATCTCTCCTCCGACCACGGGAGGAGGGAGATCCTAATCTTCCCGAGACCCGGGCTGACTGGCTGGGGCTTCTGGAGAAGGTCGACTCGCTGGAACCCTGTTCCGTGAGTATTGAGCCAAGGGTCCGGCTTGGATGAGAGTCTCGACCTACAATCGTCGGTATTGTGGCCCACATCGTTATGAAAACGGAAAAATTTGGAAGTGTCTCTCTTTCCCTTGTGGTGCTTCAATGGCTCCGGCCTCTTCCAGGGGACTCAAGTAGAGTTGGCCAGGAAGATACTCTCCCTGGACTGGGTGAGCTCGGCATACGTCGTGAAAACACGGACTTATTCTTCTTTTGGCCATGCTGACTGTTTTCGCCATTTCCCTTTCTTTTGCCTCCACCAGGCTGGTTGTTCTGTGTGACGTTTGGGGTCGCTGCCACGACCTCCGTCCCTACTCCAGCGGGCTGATCGGGAACCTGGTTGGTTCCCACAGCTGAGGCTTCGACTTCTTCCAAGTTTATCCATTCTTGGGCCCTGTTAAGGAATTCGTTGACCGAGCTAACTCCCTTCCTTTGTATATCCTTCCAGAGGTATCCTCCGACAAGGATTCCGGTTCTCATGGCCTTGAGCTTGGAGCTATCATCCGCGTCTCTAGCCCGAGCAGCTACGTTCGCGAACCTGCTCAGATAGGCCTTCAAAGTCTCACCGGGCTGCTGTCTCACGTTAGCCAGGTAGTCGGCCTGAACACGGGCGGCCTGGGAGGCTCGGAATGCCCTTTTGAAGTCGGCTGAGAAGTTCTTCCAGGAACTGATTGACTGTCTTTTACTTTGCTTGAACCACTGTCTGGCAGGTCCAGTCAGTGTGGAAGGGAAGATCAAGCATCTCAGCTCGGGGCCAATGTTATGGGCCATCATTAGGGTGTTGAACATCCCTAAATGGTTCGATGGGTCTCCGTCCCCATTGAACTTTGACAAGTGAGGCATACGGAAACCAGATGGGTATGCCGTCGCTGCTATATTGGGGGCGAAGAGATCCATCTCGTCCCCTGAATCATATTCGTCTTTTTCTTTTTTTGATAGAAGCCTCCTCATCAGCTCCTCCATCTGAGTCAGGCGCTCGAGGGTTTGGTCCTGATGTCCTTGGTTATTCCGGGGCTGTTCAACAGCTCCGGATCCATTGTACACATTTGGTGGGTTATTGCCCCTCCTATCTTGAGATAGGTTATTTGGGACATTCCCTTCGTTACTTACTTCGGACATGGCCCCCCCTGAGCGAGCCTGGCCATCTCCTCCTGCTCTATCCCCTCTATGAGAGTTGAGGCGATCTCGCAGGTCACCTCCCTGGGTGGTCTGGTGACTTTGTGCCGAACTTAAACGCTGACGCAGGTCTCCCCCAGAGAGATCACTCCGACGACTGCCGGTCTAGCGGCTCCTGCTGGATAGGCTTGGAGTCCGCCTTTGGTGATGAGGACCTGAGCCTTCCCCTGGCGCCCTGCTATGCCGGGAAGGTCCAGCTGATGACGGGCCGAGGAGGAGACGGATATCTGATCGGAGAAGGAGGATGCCTGACTGGGGAGGCGATCCTAGTTCCGTCTGGACGGATCAAGTTTGGTGGGGGCCTTTCGGCCCTGCCATCCTGCTGGTCCCGCGCCGGGCGATCTGGAGGAGGCGCAGGACGGTTGTCGGGGACGGGCTGACATCGCGAGCCCTCCCCGGATCTCCTTCGAGAATTTCCTCGAGCTCCCCTGGGCGTTCTCGAGGATGGTTGGGAGCTAGGAGTTGACGTCCTGACCGAATGGCTGTATTGCTGTTGTCCGGCCCTAGGCATTTCCTCAAAGTTTGGCTCTTGCTGGTGCGATGAAGGGGTGGAATTGGCTGCTGGAAGTCTATCCGACTGGCTATGCCTGGACCGATTACCCCGACGAGACTTAGGAGCTTCGCCTTGCCTCTCTCCGACGTTAACACCGGTTGTGAGAGGGGGTAGTCGGGCCAGCATATCCTGGATTTGCTGACTAGCTGTTGCTAACTGGCTCCTCAGCTGAGCGCTCTCCTTCTCCACCGCAGTATAATAACATGGGTTCGGATTAGGTGGCCGGGGCGCCGAACTACCAGTATCATCTTGGCCCGCCAGCTGCTTTCCTGGCTGTTGCTAGGCTTCAGAAACTTGTTCACCAGGGTTGGTAGTATGATGAGCCTCCTGCCCATCATGTTGTTATGTCTCGTTACCATGCCTGGACCGAGTAGTCACTATAGTTGGATGTTTGTGACAACACTAACCAAAAAAGCTCTCAATGAAAGCACCAAACTGTTGATGCGGTTCTTCGCCAACAGATAATTAGAAGAAGAAGAGAAAGAGATTAGTGCTTATAATGAACCGTACCAGATATATGATCTTAGAAAATGAATAAGGTGACTCGAGACACGTTTTTCAAGTGGTTCAAAGGTTAAAATCCTTCTACTCCACTAGTCGATATTATTAATATATACTGGGTATTTGATTACAGAGTATTTCTTACAAGAGATCATTCAACCAACCCCTTATCAACTCCCAGGGTCTCCATATTTATAGGAGAAGGCACCTGGAAGTTGGCAAGAAGGTCATCCCGTGACCTTCTTACCTGTCATATCAATTCTGCGACATTCATGACTAATTCCTAAACCTGACACATAAGTGTGGTAAAATCGATAGGTAAGGAGATAATGGGCCGCACGGCCCAACCCAATCGTGGGTGTCTGAATACGCACGTTCCTGCTGCGTTTCCGAGAAGTCAGGGGGATATCAGACACGTGATGTCTGATATATGCACGTTTACCTTGCGTGTGCAGACTTTACAAAGGGTCATAGCCTCCATATCCAGATCGTACCACGAGCTGGATACTTAACTCGACCTTCGGCCTTCAGAGTCCGGACGCAGGTCCTAGGCAATCTTGGCAAACCCTTGGGTTATCCCGAGCTCAAGAGGTACGACCTCTTGACGGGAGCTCCGGTCTTGGGGATGTCCATGGGATAATCATGATTAGGCCGCAGCTCCGGCTGCTAATCAGCCCGTGGTAAAATCAGGGGGTACAAAATTAATGTCATAAAATTTGGGAAAGTTTGATGAGTGTTTAATGGATTCTTGTTAACCTGGGAGTTTTGTTAGAATATTGCTGCCTCAATCTATTCAGGGTGATTAATATAGGAGGAATCAATAATTCAAGTCCATTTTGCAATTCATATATTTCTTTCCATTTTCTTGTTTAGTTCAGTTTTAATTTCAGTATTTCCATCTCTTTAATATTTTGCTTTGCCTAAAAACAAGCCAATTGATTTTAGTACTTTTAAGTTGTGTAGTAATTGTTTGCTTATTTTTCTATTTTACAATCCCTGTGGAGACGATCTACTTATCATTATATTACTTGTGTGATTACGTGAACTTGCGTATTTAAATCAATTTAAATTTATCAAAATAAGTTTTTGGCGCCGTTGCTGGAGATTGGAATTAGAAATTTTTGTAATATCAATTACTTGCAATTTCTTTTTCTTTGTTGTTCTAACTTTGTTTGCTTGCTCTTGTGTTTTCTAAGGTGATTTACTGTATGAACGAGCAAGAAGACATTGAACTAGCTCCTATTGACCCTAAGATTGAACAAACAATTAGAAGAAGACTAAGGGAACAACGAGCTCAAAGTCGCCTTAATATGGCTGAAGAGGTTGAAGGAGATGAGGGTGCTAATAATATCGCTAACGCGATTGCCATGGCTGATGATAGAGAGAGAGAGCCATAAGGGAGTGTGCTACCCCCATGTTCAATGAGCTCAATCCAGGCATTGTTAGGCATGAAATTCAAGCACCCCAATTTGAGTTAAAGCCCATGATGTTCCAAATGTTGCAAACAGTGGGTCAATTTAGTGGGCTGCCTACTGAGGATCCTCATCTTCATCTTCATTCATTTTTGGAGGTGAGTGATCATTTCAAGCTACAAGGAGTGAGTGATGAGGCCCTAAGGTTGAAATTGTTCCCTTTCTCTTTGAGGTATCCAGCTAGAGCTTGGCTCAACACCCTTCCTCCCAACTCGGTGACTACATGGAATGAGTTGGCTGAAAAATTCTTGATGAAGTACTTTCCTCCCACCAAAAATGCCAAGTTTCGCAATGAAATCATGCATTTCGGCAGCTAGAAGATGAATAATTTTGTGAAGCTATTGGGAGAGATTTAAGTAGTTATTGAGGAAATGCCCACACCATGGGATTCGGCATTGTATCCAAATGGAAACTTTCTACAATGGGCTCAATTCTTCCACTCGCACGGTGTTAGATGCTTCAGCTAATGGGGATATTCTCTCTTAGTCCTACAATAAATCCTATGAGATTTTGGAGAGGATACCTAGCAACAATTATCAATGGTCCAATGCTAGAGCCTCAATAAGTCGAAAAATGGCTGGTATACTTGAAGTATATGCATTAACAGCTTTGACCACTCAAGTTTCTTCAATGACTAACCTTCTCAAGAACATAAGTTTTGGGGGAATGGTACAACCAGATGCTATGGGACAAGTTGCTAATGTATCTTGTGTTTATTGTGGAGATGGGAAGACATGTGAGAGTTTTCCTTCGAATCCCGCTTCAGTTTTTTATGTGGGGAATCAAAATGCCAACCGAAATAACTCATATTTGAACTCTTATAATCCAGGGTGGAGGCAGCATCCAAACTTCTCATTGGGGGGGGGGGGGGGGGAGGGGGTCAAGGAGCTAGTTAAAGCGGAGCACCAATGAAAAACAAGCCTACATATCCACCGGGGTTTTCTCAACAACAACCAAGAGCTCAGCCACCTCCTCCTCAAGTGTCTCAATCAAGCTCTTTGGAGAGTTTAATGAAAGAATATATGGCCATGAATAATGCTGTGATTTAGAGCCAAGTGGCATCCTTGAGGAACTTAGAAATTCAAATGGGGCAGCTAGCTAATGAGCTAAGGAATAAACCATAAGGCACCTTGCCTAGTGATACCGAAAATCCAAGGAGAGATGGTAAAGAGCAATGCAAGGCGATCACTTTGAGGAATGGTAAAAATCTGGAGTTGAATGAGGATATTCCTAAGAGAAACAGCGAGCCCACTTCAATCCAAAGTAATGTGGAAAAGGAAGATAAAATTGTGAGTTCGAAAATATCAAATGCTGATCCTGAAGCAATTGTTGCAGCAATTCCTTAGCAAAATGCAACAGAGAAGCCTATGAGCAAGCCACCTCCACCATTTCCTCAACGTTTTCAAAATCAGCAACAAGATGGTCAATTCTAAAGATTTTTGGATGTTTTGAAGCAACTCCACATCAACATACCTATGGTGGAAGCTTTGGAACAAATGCCTAATTATGTGAAGTTCTTGAAGGATATTTTGACAAAGAAAAGGAGGCTTGGTGATTTTGAAACGGTTGCTTTGACTGAAGGTTGTAGTGTTATATTGAAGAATAAAATTCATCCAAAGTTGAAGGATCCAGGCAGTTTCATAATTCCAATTTCTATTGGGGGAAGAGAAGTTGGTAAAGCTCTTTGTGATTTGGGAGCTAGTATTAATTTGATGCCCATGTCCATTTTTAAGAAGTTGGGAATCGGAGAAGCAAGGCCAACTACACTCACCTTGCAATTAGCTGACCCCTCTATGGTGCATTCGGAGGGAAAGATTGATGACGTCCTAGTACAAGTTGACAAGTTCATTTTTCCAGCGAATTTCATTATTCTTGATTATGATGAAGATAGGGATGTACCGATCATTTTGGGGAGACCATTTCTTGCCACCGGGAGGGTGTTGATAGATGTTGAAAAATGAGAGCTCACCATTCGAGCTCAAGACGAACAAGTCACATTCAAGGTTTTTAATCATATACGCTCTCCTAATGAAGTTGAAGCTTGTTTGGCCATAAGTACTTCTAACTTCAACTTGATTGAAAAGATGCATGGAAAGTATAGCAATGGAGTCAAGAAAAAGATCCATTTTGAAGAAATTGAGAATGGTGGGGAGCCATGGATAAGTAAGGAAGAATAACCATCTCATCCTCCAAAGTTACTGAAGAAAAAGAAGAAGGAAAAGAAACATAGTAGAAAGCCTCAATCACAAATGTTGCAAGTTGGGAAGAGAGTATTTTTCTCGAACTCTCTAGTGAAGTCAAGGTGTGATGGTGGGTTCTTAGTGAGCAAGGTTTTTCCCAATGGTGTAGTGAAACTATATGATGAGCATTTTAAGGTAACAAGGAAAGGAGCAAAGTTTGGGGGAAGTGAGATTAAGCAATACCAAACCTCGATTTCCTTGAAAGATCCTTAGAGAAAAAAAATGAAGTTTGGGTTGCTATGGTTTTTGGAGGATTCATTTGTAAAGCAACTCAAAGAAAGAAACAATAAAAATGCATTGAAAAAAAATGAATAAAAAATGAAAATATATATATATTAGTGTCTTTAGTTATTTTCATTTTAATTTTTGTTATGTTAATTTCATTTTATTGTAATGTTGTTTTTGGAGTGGTTTTATGCGTGTTTTTGTGTTTCAGTTGTTAAGAAAGCATGCAAGTTGTGTTTTGGAAGTAATTTTGATGTCTGATGGTTTTGCGAAATTTTTGCTTCAGCAACAAGGGAGCAAAAATTTCCGAAAAAACGGATGGGTTACGTCAAATTTTAGTCACTGAAGCAAAATTTAGGCAAAATGGTGGAAATCTGGGCAGGCAAAAATCCTGGGTCGTGAGTTCATTAAGAGAAAAAAAAAATATAATATTATATTTATATATATACAAAAAAAATTATATATAATACTATATGTATATATATATATGCAAATAAATAAATATATATCTATATATATACAGAAATATACATATATTCATAAAAAAAAAACAAAAAAATATATAAACTATATATCTATATATATATAAAACTAATCCCCAACCCGTATACCCCATTTTTTCCTATCCCAACTTCACCATTCTTTGATTGTACCCCGAGCACACCACCACCATCCTTCACCCATATCCCTGAAACTCCCCAGCACTTCCCTCGCACATCCTCAGACCGAGGTGCGGCTCTGTGTGCGCATCGCAATCGTGCACCACATCCCTTCCTGCCGAGGCACCATTCGTGGGTCACTTCGATCCTTTCCGCCCACGGCCACCCGAGAACCTCCCATCACCAAAACGCCCACACACACTTCGAAGCACCAAGACGCGACCCAGTGCCCTTGGATCCCAGGCGTAGCTTCACCAGGCGTATAGCCCCATCCAACAGTCCTTCGTTAAACCCACACGGTGCCCAGGTGCATCCAAACCAGAATCGAGCATTAGCCCTAGCCGAGTATACAACTTCATCTCCACTGTGAGTACGCTAAGATTTTGGAAATTTTTCACAGACCCATAAAATCTTTTCTCTGAGATTCCTCCTGGGTAATGCGTCATTTTATTTTGCCTCTTTACTTGTCACTGGTTCATCTATTGTGAATATTACTGGGGTCTCTGCTAGTCATAATTTTGGGGCCAGCTATTGGAAAATTTGTTGACAGTGTGGTTTAGTTGTTTCTTGTACTGCTTTGTTGCCCTGGTGCTGACAATTGCTAAGCAGTTATATTTGTTGTTAGGGTGCCTGTTTCAGTTGTTGTGCTGCTGAGTTGTGATCTATTTAATTCATTTTTGCCACTATGGTCACCAAAACAAGAGCTGAGAGAAGAAAATCCAAGCCACCATCTACCTGACCACCAACCAAAAGGAATACCAAGGTCCCGAGTTCTGTACCACCACCAGCCAAACCGAAAGCTACTGCCCTAATCACTGCCCCACTACCTTTGCCTTCCCCAGTCACTGTAAATGACCCTACTCCTACCATCACCAAGCCAACAACTAAGACAACACCCACCATACAAAAATCTGAAAGGCCAGCCAAACCCGCATTAGCCACACCTCACCTACCGTGAGCTCCACCCTTCTGCAAGAAACCCGATCCCGTCATGCCCAGAAATCCCCAAGAGAATCCAGCTTAGAAAGCGAGAATCCCAGAAGCTCTATGCGCATCATCAAGAAATCTCTATCTGCAACTAGATACGCCTCACCCAAGCACCGAGTGACCCAGCTACGCATCCCTTGAGCAGATCCTTCATAATTGTTGAACGATCATTTGTGTAGTGAGCACCAAAACTTGAGTCATTTGCCTTGTGTTTTGTTGCTAGGACGGTACTTTGTTGGTATAGTTATCTTTGTTATGTTTTCAGTTTGTCTTTGTCTTGTTGTGTTGCCGTTCTTTTGAGGATATTCTTTGCTTTTGTTAGTGTTTAACTAGGGGGCTTGATGACGACTTTGCAAACTTAAAATATATATAAATATATATATAATCAATCTAAGTTGCAGCTGAATGTCTTTCTGTAACGCCCTACTTCCTTAGAGCCGTTACTAAGTGAGTTTGAAAACGTGCTTTAATCCCGCTAATCGAGGTTTTAGGTCAAATAATGTAGTTAAACCATAAACAGAGGAAAAACTTTAGAAATAACACCATAGCATTGAAAATCATAAAAGTTTGACACATGGGATCCCAAAATATAGTTTAAAAATATTTACAACATAAAAATTGAACCAAGTCGACTAAACGACAAAATCTAAGTTTATTTACAAACATCTCCCAAAATCCTCTGGCTATGGCAGCCAGGCTGGCCAAACATGTACACGCCGCCTCACGCCTGCTATACTCATGGTTGGTTGATCTTCTCTTTACCCTTACCTGTACCACAGAGCATCTATGAGCCGAAGCCTAGCAAGAAAACCCACAAACAGATAACATATGCAACACATATATCAAGCATATAAACAGGCCACCAAAGGGCTAAACACATACGGCTTAGCCGTCCCAGGCGTTTACCAAGCCCTGGGTTCGCGGTCCACACCGTGAGGATATCCAAGGTATCCTTTTAGGGACTCGCCCTGGCAACTCGCACTCCACGTGCTCAACGTTGCTCCCAGCCTCTTGCCATTCTCGGCCTTGCACTCAACGTGCCCAACGCCGTTTCCGGCCCTTCGTCGTTCTGGGCCTACACCGTTCCCGGCTCTTACCGATCATTCACATAATAGCATACATGGCATAGCAAGCAAGTACAGAATTCTAGCATATTCAGTTAAAGGGCTATGCCCACAGTTCTAACATATTGGGCTCAGCCCTGCATACCGATTCTATTCAAACACATTGGGCTTAGCCTTGCACACAAGCTTTATGGGAACAAGGGTTTTCTTACCTGAGTCCCGAGCTCTCTGAGCACCGATGTCCCGAGCACAGTCCACTAACTTGAGCCTTTCCGAAACCCTAGTCACAACACATTAACAACATCCATCCATCAAGTTCTAATCCAATAAATAGCTTTAAGCCATAACCCTAACCTCCGGAACCTTGAATTCTATCAATCCGGGTGATAAAATCCATCTCGAGCCTTAACCATTGAATTCCCATACCTAAACATCCTTAAAAAGGTAGACTAGCACTAAGAGCCGCGACCCCACCCTCAAGAGCCGCGGCTAGCCTCAAAACAGAGGCTAGCACACCCCTGCAGCACACACGGGCCGCAGCGCGCGCACCAAGCGTCGCGGCGCACATGTACTCCTCAGCCACACTCGGCCGCGCACGCACACGGGCCGCGGTGCGCCCCTCCTAGGGCCACGACCCTCACCTCAAAACCCAGAATTTCCATCTTCTTCCTTGCATCTTCCTCAAGATAACTCAATCAAAACTTACCTAACAAACCCAGTTAATTAACACACACATTCCAGCCCAATATCAACATCAAAACCCCATTAAAATCTGCTCCAAAACTCAGCTAGAATACTTAAGACAAATCAAACTTAACCAACATGCAAACTCTTACAAACCAGCAGCAAATCTAAGCATAATCTTATAATTAAAGCTTACCCCTTGCTGAATTCAATCCCTGAAGTTGATCCTTAATCCACAAGCTCTTAGCTCCCAAGGTTCCCAGTTGAATTCCTCTAACCTCTAGCTATTTTCCCCAAGTTCTCCTTAAGCCTCCAAAAAGAAGATATCCACTTGCTTAGAGAGAAAGAATGAGTTGGTTCCTTAAGTGTTCTGTATAGTTCTAAGGTTTGTCTTATTCAACTTATGTCTATGTGGTTACCTCAAGGCTCGGGGTACCAAAACGTCCCCGAGGGAAAAATGGTAAATTTCCCCAGTATTCCCTCCTAGACATTCTATCCTCAAATATATCTCCAGATATTTATTTCCACAACCCGATAACCCCATAACACATCTAAAATCCGAACTACCCCTCGACTCGCCCCGAGTCGGAATCTCAACCCCGTTGTGACTTTCTGGCTAATCGCTCCCCAGGACTGTCTCGGATCATGCTGCACAGACCAATCACATATATATAACATTTATCACATTTATACCCCTAATATCCAGACGGGGCCCACATGCACATTTAACTCAACTAAACATGCATCATTATCATATATTCACATAAATCTACATATAAGCATATTAAATCATTTATTGCCCTCCAGGCACACTAATCAAGGCCCTAAGCCCGATTAGCAAATTCGGGTCGTTACACTTTCTTTCTTAAATTTTAAACTAAATTCTTTGGGTGTGAATGTTGCAAGCAATTTATTGATAAGAGTGTTTCTCTTTTTAGTATGTGCATAGCTTGATTAAACAATTTTGAGACCCTAGAAAGAGCTAGTTTCTTGTGAGAGCTTAAGTTTCTAGAATTACTTAGTGATTTTCTTTGAGGCGAAATCCTAGACAATACCACACTAATGACGTGATTTAGGCCATCTTTGGACCGTTTGAGCCTTTGAAGCCTACCTTGTATGCATTTTTATTCCTAGTCACCCCATTGAGCTTAAGTGTCACTTTTCTTTCTTAGCCACTCATTAGCCTAGCTTTACATATATATAATCCCCTCTTTTCACTACACCCTTTTAGCACCTTGATCTTTATAGGATTTATTTGTTGTGCATTTTGGGTTGTTGAAAGGAGTTGAGTGTGAGAGAGAAAATTGGGTGAGCGTTTTTCTTTTCTTCTTTTGCTTGTTTTCACCATTGGGGGACAATGTTGATTTTAAGTTTGGGGGGGGGGGGGGGGGGGGGGAGAGTGTATTCTCATTTTTTTTGTTCTCTTGCCATCTAGTTGTTTATTTTCATTCTAAAAAAATAGAACATCCAAAAAGAAAAAGAAAAATTAAAGAGTGCACTCCCTTGCATCAAAGCATGTAAAAAAAATCAGAAAAGAAAAAGAAAGCATAAAGTATGTATGCTGTAAATAAGTTTGGGGTGTAGCTCTTCAAATAAAAGGCAAGTTGTTTTAGTTTTTGTCCTTGTATGTTAGTAATAAAGGCTAGTGGCAAGATTTATATTGTGTTGTGGGGTTTTCTTTTGGGGAAATTAATGCGTGCATTTATTTATTTAGGTCCTAGAAAGATTGAGGTGCTTAGGGTGATTTGAGCCAAAATTTATCTTTCTTATCCTACCTTCACCTTAACCTATCATTACAAGCTTGATAAAGTCCTATTGATCTTTGGTGTGGTGTTTTTCTACATTAGTGGAGTATAAATTACTAAGTAACTAATGGAGACATTATTTAACATTTAGGACCAAGGTCTAGCTTGATTTTTGGTGATTGAAAATGTTTAGGAAAAACTATGCATGCACTAAAGGGTGAAACACTTGATTCATATTTTGGCAGCAACATTAATGCTTGAAGAATTTGGTTTAAAACTTGTGAAATATTGAAATTCAGCTTCTCTTATTCAAAATAAAATTTCCCGAGAGCCTTAACCTTTTTACCATTGGCATAGCAAAGTTTGTCCACTGTTGTTGTGTTTTGTCTTTGTTGTTTCCTTGTCTTCTATTGTTTAGTGTGTGCCCTTTGTGTCTTTTTGTTATTTGTGTTTTGTCTTTAGAGTCATCACTCAAGGATGAGTAATGTCGTATGTTTGGGGATGTGATAACTCTTGAATAAAGAGTTATTGCATGTGCTTTTGAGCTTATAATTGAGAAAAAATCTTGGGTGATGTTAGTTCATTTTTAGCTTTTGTAGCTAACTTTGGTGTTTTTATGATCTTTGTTAAGTTTAGTTATTTTTGTAGTTTTTAATAGCCAATGGGTTGAAGGTAATAGTTTCATGAATAAATATTTGTACAAAGAATGAATTAACATGTGAAACTATCTAAATTGAATTTTTGATGGCTGAATTATCAGATTTTGCTGCAGCAAAGCAGATTTTACTGAAACATTTTGATCAGGCAGCTTTTGGGCACCTAGAACACGTGGAAAGTCAAAGGGGTGAGCTGGAATAGTGGCTGAGGTGGCAAGTACAGAAAGTATGAGTAAAAAAATTGGGAGTAATTTCCAAAAGAAAGGAGGAGACCCACATTTTTACAAGGAGGAGGGGCAATATGGTAAAAAGATAGCCAAATTAGGAAACCTAGATGATACTTAGAGAAGCATCAGCCGAAATAGGGGAGAACAACCATTTATGGAATGAAAAACCAGCAAGAAAGAAGGAGAAAACCAGAAATCAGCAAGAAGAAGGAGAACGAAAAAAAGAGCTTAAGCTTCATTTTGGATTTGTTCTTTCTTCTATTTCTTAACTTCATTTTTATATTTTCTGAGTTGATTTCTTAATCTGAATATTATGGGCTGTATTGATTGTGGATTAATGTTTATTAACTCAGCCATGAACTAATTTTTAGGTGGCTTTGATTGTTGATGAACCCTATGTTATAGTCTAGTAATTTCTTGCACTTTATTTTAGTAAAATCTCTCTTGTTCATTCAAGTGTGCTTAAATTAATTTCTTGTTGTTGTTTGGCCAGCAATGGCAAGATATTTAATTATGTTTAATGCTGGAAAGATTAAATTTAATGGGAAGAACTTGGATAACACAAGTCATAATCTAAGTTAGATTATGTTAGTAAGTAACATAGGGATGTGTTATTTTCCTTGTGTAACTTTTGAGAATTAAACTTTGAATTTGCATTCTTAAATCTGATTTTGCATAGGAACATGTTTAATTAGGTAAAGTAATTAATGTCATAAAATTTGAGAAAGTTTTATGAGTGTTTAATGAATTCTTGTTAACCTGAGAGTTTTGCTAGAATGTTGTTGCCGCAATCTGTTCAGGATGATTAATATAGGGGGAATCAATAATTCTAGTCCATTTTGCAATCCATATATTTCTTTCTATTTTCTTGTTTAGTTCAGTTTTAATTTCAGTATTTCCATCTCTTTGATATTTTGCTTAGCCTAAAATCAACCCAATTGATTTTAGTACGTTTAAGTTGTGTAGTAATTGTTTTGCTTATTTTTCTATTTTACAACCCTTGTGGAGACGATCTACTTTACATTATATTACTTGTAAGATCACGTGCACTTGCATCTTTAAATCAATTTAAATTTATCATAATAATACCTTAACCGAAGGTATAGTTTTATTTCTCAAGACCTTGTCCTTCCTGTCAAGTATTTGGACTAGTTGTTCCTCATAGGGGAGATCTGCCTCAAGCTCCAGATCCTCGTAATTCATCACATAAGTCACGTCTGGCACATATTTTCAAAGAGTTGAAATATGAAATACATTGTGTACAGCGGACATTGCCGGAGGTAAAGCCAACCTATAGGCTACTTGACCAATCCTTTCCAGGTAAAGCCCACAAATCTAGCGCTCAACTTGCCTTTCTTTCCAAATCTCCTCATCCATTTCCATGGTGATGTCTCCCACTTGTAACTCCACATTCCTGCATTTGGGATCTGCATAACTTTTCTATCTGCTTTGAGAAGCAAGCATCCGAGCTCTAATATTCTCAATAGTCTCATTGGTCCTCTAAACTGCCTCAAGACCCAAGTATTTCCTTTCTCCTATCTCATCCCAATGAATGGGAGATCTGCATTTCCTACCATACATCATCTCATAAGGAGCTACCCCAATGGTCGACTGATAGCTGCTATTGTAGGAAAACTCTATCAAAGGCAAATACTTACTCCTGGACCCACCATAGTCCACCACATATGCTTGCAGCATGTCCTCTAAAATTTGGATCGTCCTCTCGGATTGTCCATCTGTCTGAGGATGATAAGCCGTACTGAACTTCAATTGTGTACCCATGGCCCTCTGCAAACTTCCCCAAAACTTAGAAGTAAATGTGGGGTCCCGATCTGATACGACCGACTGTGGAGCCCCATGAAGGTGCACTATCTCTTTCACATAAAGATCTGCATACTGGTCAACTGTATACGTTGTTCTCACTGGTAAGAAGTGAGCTGATTTCGTGTATCAATCCATAATAGCTCATGCTGAATCATGTTGACCCATAGTCCTGGGTAACCCCACCATGAAATCCATCGTCCTCCCATTTCCAATATTGGATGACCAGAGGCTATAATAGCCCTGCTGGTCTCTGATGCTCAGCCTTGACCTGTTGAGATGTTAAACACTTAGCCACATATTCTGTCACATCCCTCTTCATCCCAGGCCACCAATACAGAGTTCTCACATCCTGATACATCTTCGTGGTGCCTGGATGCAAATAGTAAAGAGTAGTATGAGATTCATCGAGAATCTCCCGCCTGATAATAGTGTCCATCGGGACATAGATCCAACCTTTGTATGTCAACAAACCCATATCTAACACTGTATAGTCCGGAGATACTCTAGCTAGAACGTCCTATCTGATCTTTGTCAGTTGTGGATCTCCCAACTGACCTTCCTTTATTCTTTCCAATAGTGTAGACTGTAGCGTAATGATGGCCAACCGGCCCACCAGTAACTCTATACCAGCTCTGGTCATATCCTCTGCAATTCTCTAGATATCAGTCTCGCACTGAAAACCTATCCTGGACCCTTCCGGCTTAAGGCATCTACCACTATGTTGGCTTTCCCTGGGTGATACAAGATTCCACAATCATAATCCTTCACCAACTCCAGCCAATGCCTTTGTCTCATGTTCAGATCTTTTTGTGTAAAGAAATACTTCAGGTTCTTGTAGTCAGTGTATATCTCATACTTCTCCCCATAAAGGTAATGCCTCCATACGTTTAATGCAAATACCACTGCTGCAAACTCAAGATCATGAGTGGGTTATCTCTATTCATACTCTTCCAGAAACTCACAGACTAATCTGGTCTCCTCTGGTCCCACCGACACGACCTGAGTGGTATCTACCACACTGGCTAAGAATCCTATGTAACCACCTTGCAATAGATCTCTAGCCCTCAATACATATATCATCGGTACACGAGGTCCATGCATAGTGCCCACAAATATAAAAGGATCATAACCTTCAAGCTTAAAGGTTCCATTTTCCTTCTGCAATCTATGGTTGCCCTATACTTCACCAACCAATCCATACCCAGAATCATGTCAAAGCCAGTCATAACCAACTCTATCAAATCAACTGATAACTCTCTGTCCTCCACTGTCACTGGCAATGATCTGACCCATCTTCAGGATACTACTAACTCCCCAATGGGTAATAAGGTCCCAAACCCCACAACATAATAATCACATGGTCTGCACAATCTATCAATGATTCTACTAGCAACAAAAGAATGTGTAGCACGAGAATTAATCAAAATAGTATAAGGGGTTCCAACATTAAAAAGCTGACCTGTGACTACTGAGGGCAAGCCTCAGCTTCTGCCTATGTTAACGCGAACACTCGAGTTGGGAGCTGTCTGCCATTCTTGATTCTTCCTTTCTTGCCTTCAGGAAATCTTTTTTAAAGTGTCCCACTACCCCGCATAAGAAGCAGGCCTTTGCTCGACGATCCCCAATATGATGCCTCTTGTATCTGGAAAATTCTGGGAAAGCCCTCATGCCGCCCAGACAGCCTATTTGAATACCATGTGGTCTCCTGTCAGCACTTGGAGTTGGAAAGGCATCAGGAGGCTACCTTTTCTAATCACTGGGGCCCCTGCCCCCACCTGAACTCATAAATGGAGGTCCCACCCTCCTAGTGTCTCACCTGGCTGTGCTATCACGCCAGATTTTGTTCGCTGCGCTCTCAGCTATGAGCACCTTCTCAACAACCTGTGCATAGGTAGTCACCCCTGTCATAGTGGTAATACAAACATCCAGGGCTATCATAGGCTATAGCCCCTAGAGAAACCTCTCCCATCTGGTCCCATCAGTAGGCACCAGTTCCCCAGCAAACTTGGGCAGTCTATCAAATTTCAAGTCATATTTAGTCATTGATGAGTTGTCCTGAAGTAACCTACTAAACTCTTCAGCCTTCGCTGCCCTGATGGCATCATTTTAATACTTCTCATTAAACACAATCTGAAACTCTTCCCAATCCAGGGCATTAACATTTATGGTCTGGGATATCACTTCCCACTAGATTTGGACATCCTCCCGAAACATATACATAGCATAGGCCACCCTCTCGTTACTAGATGCCCTCATAAAGTCTAGGATGGTGGTAACCATACTAATCCACTACTCGGCCTTAGCCAGATTTTCACTACCCTCAAAGACCGGAGGGTGTTGTATCCTGAACCTTTCATAAAGAGGTTTCCATTTATTCCCAGCCTTTGACGACTGGTCAACTTTTGGCACCATCACAGGTGGTGCCTCTGGCAAGATGTTCCCTGCAGGAACCTGTTACTGTCTTAGTAGGCGGATTTCTTCTTCCAACCTCAATACCCTAACTTGTAAATCAGCAAGCAACTGCTGCCAGTTCTCAGGAGCTGGCTGAGGGGTCTACCCCTGGTCATTATCCTAACTTTGTCTATTAATCTGGCCCTGAACTTCCTGGCCAGCTGATGATTCAATCTGCCTTGGAAGCATACTTCCAAGCTTATACCTTGCTGCAATAACCAATTTGGCCAGTTAGGTAGTCATAACTAAATCTCTTGCCGCCTCACAGTCCAAGATCACGCATATAACCATTCACATTCAACAGTCATGCTAATAAGCATGTCGATTAATATTCATATTCAAATCTGGTGCTAATAAGCACATCCTGATATTCATAACAATTAATAATGCTAATAAGCATTTTCTGGCATACATGTATCCATGACAACGCTAATGAGCGTGTCCTAACCTACATGCCCATATATCAGCGCTAATAAGCGGTTCTTTGGCATTCACAAGCAATATCAGTGCCGATAAGCACGTTCTATTTAAATCATGCAGTAGTCAAGGACCAGGCCCTATCTGTATATCTCATGCTACCTAATAAGACATGCACATAAAGCATTTATATCCTATTTAAGCAGTTAAACACATAAGCACATAAATAGTTACTGAACCCTGAGTCGAGCTTGTCTTTAGTGGCAAGTGTATATGCCCAGCTAGTTGATGAGTCTGTTTTTAGCATAGTTGTTAACATGTTTTTAGGATAAGTTTGAGTCATTTTGGTGGAGTGTTATGCGGTATTATGCTTGTTTTGGTATGTTTGCAGGAAATAGGGGAAGAAAACGTGAAGTTTGGGAAATGACTGGAAAATCAGTTTAAATTGGGAAATTTATGCTAAAAGTTGACAAGAAGAAAGTTGAAGACTCATTTGCAGAGATAATTGTTCGTTTTGGAGTTCGGAAACAAGTTTTTGGAAAAATTAGAGGGGCCGCAGCGCTTGAATGAAGACCTGCGGCGCAAGGAAAAAGCAAAGAAGGCTAATTTTCTGGAGTTTTTAAGGGCCGCGCCGCATGAGGGAAGCGCCGCGGCGCTCGCTGAAAACAGAGAGGAGGCTGCACAATTACAAAGAAGCGTGCCGCGGTGCTTGAATGCTAGGGTCGCGGTGCGTGTGTCTGTACGTGGCCTGCAGAAGGGGTAGAATTGTTAGATATTTTAGGCTTCTTTTTAAATACGTTTTAAGAGTTAATTAGGATATTCTATTCATTATTAGAGGTGTACAAAAGTCATTAGAGACAGAGGAGAACATTGAAGACCTAGAGTTTGATTTCTTAATTTCTTCTGTATTCTCTTTTCTGGAATTTATGTTTATATTTAATTTGATTGAATCAATTATGTCTGCTGTGAACTAATCTTGTTATTAGGGTATCTGTGGATTCTTCTTGAAACTTTTGATTTTGTAATGAATTTTTCCTGAATTTCTTTCTTCTGCTGTGGATTATTTATCTTATGCTTAATGCTTGTGAATGTTTGATCATCATTTGCATGTTTATATGATTTTAACATCTACTCTAAAAAGAGAAGGATAATTATGCTATAAGTAAATAATCACAACTTTATATTAGACGAAAGTACTTCTATAAATTGTGTAGTTTAGGGATTATGAGTTTAAAGCCTGCAATATATTGATTTACCATAGAGATGTAGGAAATAGTATATTGTAGAGAATTATAGATCCTAACAAGACTATAATATATAATTGTAATCTGCTACCACAATAGAATTAAGAAATATTGAGAATTGGTTAGAAATCATAAGTGGATGGTTGATGAAACTAAAGCCCTAACTTTTACATCTATTGAATTAAATCAAATTTTATCTCTGCATTCTTTAAGTGCTTAATAGTTTTCTTAATTTTTAGTAATATTTATTTTATTTATAAATCTGAAATTATTAATTAAATCAATTGGAATTAGAGGTTAATTATTGGTAATTAATAGCAGTCTTCGTGGGATCGACACTTTACTTATCATATATTACTTGATTAGACCGCGTATACTTGCGTGTTACTTTTTGGCGATCAAGTTTTTGGCGCGGACTGTTTTTATTAATATCAATAAGTTAATTTTTGTTCTAATTTGATTTGTTTTTTTTTTCTTTTTTTTTTAACATTTATTCGGATCAAGGTTCTCTTGTGTTTCAAGACTTGTTGGTATATGCGAAGCAATAGACAAAAACAGATTATACCAATAGATCGGGAAATTGAAAGAACGTGCAGACAGAACAGAAAAATAAAAAGGAAATTGGAATTCACCATGGCTGACAATTTGGGAAATGGTGCTAATAATGATCAAGGGGTTGCTGAAGTTCTAAGGGAGCAAGGAGCACGAACATTAAGAGATTATGTACTTCCTACTGTTACAGGAGTGCATTCATGTATTAGACCTCCAACCATTGCTGCCAACAAGTTTGAGATTAAGCCAGCCATCCTTCAGATGGTTCAAATAGCTGTTCAGTTTGGAGGTATGCCGACGGAGGACCCTAAGTTACACATAGCTAATTTTCTGGAGTTATGTGCAACGTTCAAGATGAATGGGGTGAGTGATGATGCTATAAGACTGAGGCTATTCCCATTTTCACTGAGGGATAGGGCGAAAAGTTGGTTGATATCCTTACAAGCGAATTCGATCACTACATGGGAGGAGTTAGCTTAGAAACTCCTTGCCAAGTTCTTTCCTCCAGCAAAGGCTGCAAAGTTAAGGGGTGAGATTAATCATTTTTATCAGTTGGATGGAGAGTCACTGTATGATTCTTGGGAGCACTTTAAGGAGTTGTTAAGGAAATTTCCACACCATGGAATAGAAAAGTGGATGTTGGTACATAATTTTTATAATGGGTTGAATGGGACGACTAGAACAATTTTAGTGCCGCAGCGGGAGGTGCCTTTATGAGTAAAAGTGCTAATGAGGCATATGAGCTATTAGAGGAGATGGCGATGAATAATTATCAATGCCCAACTGAAAGGGGACAATCAAAGAAAGTGGCTGGAATGATGGAATTGGATGCTATATCCATGCTTACCGCTCAAGTAGCAGCCTTGACGAAGCAATTACAAAAGACTGCACTCCCATCTCAAGTTATGCAAGTTCAAAACCTTTGTGAAGTGTGTGGTACAACCCATCAACCAAGCCAATGCCCCGCGATAGACATGAATAACATGCCCATGGAAGCAGTCCAAGCAATAGGAAATTACCAAAGACAGCATAATAATCCCCATTCTATGACCTACAGCCCAGCTTGGAAGAACCATCCAAATTTTTCCTGGTCTAACAATCAAAACACTCTCCAACCTTATCCACCACCTCAGCCACCATATCAACCTACCCAAAATAGGCCACCTTATCCACAGTAATATGCACACCAAAATCCTCCACCTGGTTATTATCAACCACAAAATAGACCACCTCCCCAAATGCCAATGAAACCAGCTGAAACCCAACCTGATGTACTTAACCAATTCATGACTGAAACTAGGGCATCCATAAGAAGTTTGGAGACTCAAATAGGGCAATTGGCTACTTTAATGACTAATAGAGCTCAAGGAAATTTTCCTAGCACTACAGAAGTTAATCCTAAAGAACAATGCCAAGCTATTACTTTGAGAAGTGGAACGAGATATGAAGGGCTAAAGAAGAGTAAGTCAGAAGAAGAAGAGAAGAAGTTGGATGATAAAAAGGTTACTGAAGACCTTAAGGAAGAAGAGGAGACCCCACCTGTAATTATTGAGCATCATGTTAGAGTTCCATATCCACAAAGACTTCGCAAGCATAATTTGGATAAGCAGTTTGCAAAGTTTTTAGAGGTGTTCAAGAAACTACACATAAATATACCATTCGCAGAAGCATTAGAACAGATGCCTAGCTATGTAAAGTTTATGAAGGAGATTCTCTCTGATAAGAGAAAGATGGGTGATTATGAAACAATGGCATTAACAGAAGAATGTAGTGCGATTTTGCAAAGAAAGCCTCCTCAAAAGTTACGAGATCCTGGGAGTTTTACCATTCCATGCACTATTGGAGAGTTTGAATGTAAGCATTCACTTTGTGATTTGGGGGCGAGTATTAATTTAATGCCTTTGTCGATATTCCATAGAATTGGTTTGGGGGAAGCTAGGCCAACTACAGTAACATTACAGTTGGCTGATAGATCTGTCAAGCATCCACGTGGTATTATAGAAGATGTATTGGTAAAGGTGGATAAGTTTATCTTTCCAGCTGATTTTATAGTTCTTGATATGGAGGAGGATGAGAATGTTCCTATTATTTTGGGGAGACCATTTTTAGCAACTGGGCAAGCATTGATAGATGTGCAAAAGGGAGAGTTGAAGCTGAGAGTCCTAGGGGAGAAAGTAGTATTTAATGTGTTTAAGGCTATGACTTATCCTAAAGTAAGTGATAGTTGTTTCTCAGTTGATGTGGTCAAAGAAGTAGTAGAAAGAAAAAAATTAAGTGAGAATCCTCTTGAATTAAGTCTTACAGTTGATGATGTAGATGGTGAGGAAAATGAAGAAGCGATGAGTTATTTAAAGTGGATAAAATCAACTGAACCGTGGAAGCATAAGAAATTTGAAGAATTGGGTGCGGGACCAGACAGACCATTACCATCGATTCTGAAGCCACCTGTTTTAGAATTGAAAGTTTTACCAGACCATCTCCGTTATGCTTATCTTGGGGAAAAAGAGACTCTTCCAGTTATAGTTTCATCATTTCTTTCGGAAGTAGAGGAGGAGAAGTTGTTGAGGGTTTTACGAACTCATAAAACCGCTATAAGAGGAATTTGCCCATCGACAGTTATGCATAGAATTCTTATGGAAGATGAGGCGAAACCGACTATTGACGCTCAAAGAAGACTTAATCCAACAATGAAGGAAGTGGCGAGGAAAGAGATTTTGAAGTGGTTGGATGCTGGAGTGATTTACCCTATTTCCGATAGTGCTTGGGTAAGTCCAGTGCAAGTAGTACCGAAAAAGGGGGGTATGACGGTGGTAAAGAATGAAAGCAATGAACTGATTCCAACTAGGACTGTGACGGGTTGGAGGATATGTATTGATTATCGGAAGTTGAATAAGGCAACGAGGAAAGATCATTTTTCTTTGCCTTTCATTGATCAAATGTTGGATAGATTGGCGGGGCATAATTACTATTGTTTTCTAGACGAGTACTCCGGCTATCACCAGATCATAATTGCACCAGAGGATCAAGAAAAGACAACGTTTACATGTCCTTATGGGACTTTTGCTTTTCGAACGATGCCATTCGGGTTATGTAATGCACCAGCCACGTTTCAACGGTGTATGATGGCAATATTCTCTGACATGGTTGAAAAGGGGATTGAAATTTGTATGGATGATTTTCGGTATATGGGTCCTCTTTTGACACATGTTTGACTAATTTGGAGATGGTGTTGAGAAGGTGTGAGGAGTCGCATTTGGTGCTTAATTGGGAAAAGTGTCACTTTATGGTTAATGAAGGAATTGTATTGGGGCACAAAATTTCTAAGAAAGGAATTGAAGTGGATCGGGCCAAGATTTCTACTATAGAGATAAGGTTATACCCCCTAAGATAACAAGGCAACAATTAAAGAAATTTTATTCGGAGGTGAAGCGTTATTATTGGGAGGAGCCTATTCTGTATAAGCATTGCCCAGATCAAGTTATTCAAAGATGTGTGCCCGAAGAGGAGATGTTGTCAATCTTAACTCACTGTCATAGTTTGCATTGTGGCGGTCATTTTGGCGGAACAAGAACAGCTGCGAAGGTTTTGCAAAGTGGGTTTTACTGGCCTACATTATTTAAGGATGCTAATGATTTTGTCAAAAGTTGTGACCGTTGTCAATGGACTGGGAACATATCAAGAAGAGATCAAATGCCGATGACTGGCATTTTGGAAGTTGAGCTATTTGACGTATGGGGGATAGACTTTATGGGACCTTTCCCATCATCGTATAATAACAAATATATTTTGCTTACGGTGGATTATGTTTCTAAATGGGTAGAAGCCGCAGCAACTCCTACTTGTGATGGGAAGGAATTTATTAAATTCCTTCATAAAAATATCTTCACTCGATTTGGTACTCCAAGAGCTATTATTAGTGATCGGGGAAGTCATTTTTGCAATAAGTGGTTCACTGCTCTTTGTGCTCGCTATGGTGTTCATCATCGAAAGGCGTTATTCTATCACCCAATTGCAAATGGCCAAGCTGAAGTATCGAATAGAGAAATAAAAGGTATCTTGGAAAAGACAGTAAATACTTCAAGGAAGGATTGGTCAAAGAAGCTCGATGATTCACTTTGGGATTATCGCACGGAATTTAAAACTCCAATTGGTATGTCACCATATCGATTGGTGTTTGGTAAGGCTTGTCATCTACCGGTGGAGCTGGAGCATAGAGCTTATTGGGCTGTGAAAAAGTTAAATGTTGATCTCTTCATGGCGGGGCAGAATAGGCTTATGGAGTTAAATGAGCTTGAGGAATTCCGAAATGAAGCTTATGAGAATGCGAAGATATATAAGGAGAAGTCAAAGGCTTTTCATGATAAGAGAATATTAAGGAAGGATTTTCAACCAGGGGATAAAGTTTTGCTCTTTAATTCCAAGCTAAAACTTTTTCCTGGTAAATTGAAGTCGCGATGGCCAGGACCGTACACGGTAGTCGTCTCACTTCCTTATGGAGCAGTGCAAGTTCATAGTGAGAAGACGGGAGATTTTAAGGTGAACGGTCAGAGATTGAAGCATTACTTGGAGGGTCCGGTGGAGACATGCAGGTTCGTGGTCGAGTTGGAACTGATTTGATCTGAAACTAAAGCAGCGTCCGGATAAATGACGTTAACGATGGCGCTCTTAGGAGGCATTCCTATATTTATTTTTAATTTTCATTTCAGTTAATTTGTAAAAAGTATGAACAATTTTTTGTTTTTATTTTTTTTAATTGTGGTTGGACATATATATATATTTTTTGTTTTTAGTATTTTTGAATGTAATAGAACCGTGGAAATTGTGAAAACTATTAAAAAACTAAAAAGAATGAAAATTTTGAAGTCTGAAGAGAGGGTTGCGGCGCATGGAGCAAGAGCTGCGGCCCTTGACGAAAAACAGAGAAGGTGGCTCGGGATGCAGTAAGCGCCGCGGCACATATGGGAAGGGCCGCGGCGCCTGGAAATTTCCCAGAAAAAAATTTTTGGGGTGCGCCGCAGCGCTTGGAGGAGCGCGCCGCGGCGCATATGGGGTCCGAGGCATAAAGGGGGTTTCCCTCTTCCATTTTAGCCATTCTCTCCATTTGGAAAAAAATTCACAACAAATTTCTCTCCATTTTCTCTATAATTTCCTTTCTTTTCCCATAAATTTCTTCTCAATCTCCCTCTTACATCTTGAATCCACATATAAATTCCTCCAAATATTTCTTTCTCCTTCCCATTTCCTATTCTGATTTTGAAATCCCTAATCCCCAAAAATTCTTCAAACTCTTAATTTTCAAATTCTATCAATTGGAGTGGTGATTTTATGATTACTTGGTGCAATTGAAGGGTGCAAGTGGAATTTATCATTGTCAAGTAAGTGTTTCTCCAAATCTTCCAATTTTTTTGGTGATTTGTGAAGGGATTTTTGATTGAAGATTATAGTGGGGATAGTGTAGTATTGTAATGAATTGGTTTGCTTTATTTGAGAAGACATTTGGAATTTGGGGAATATTGAAAAAACAGGGGAGGTGTTGTCCAATTTATCGTAGAATATTATGGGGCCTAAAAGAAATCCTTCTAGGGCATCATCTTCTAGAAACACCAATAGACCATCTTCTTCTAGGCCATCTACGTCTAAGGAACCTGAACCACCCCTAGAATATGATGTTACAAAAATCGTAAGTAAGGCCGCTTTTGAGCGATACACAAGGATACGTAAAAGGAAGGTCATAAGTGAGCGGGGTTTTGAGTATACTGAATCACCATGTGAAATCTCAACTTATGAAGAAATTCGGGGAGAAATTCAAAGAAGGGGTTGGGCTATGTTTGCTACAGAGGATGTCAGTCATGCAAACTTTTTAGTGGTGTTAGAATTTTATGCAAATTATGTGGAGATGAGGAATACAGAAGTATTTGTTCGAGGTGTCCAAGTTCCGGTTGGTATAGACACTATTGCTGGACTGTATGATATGCCAACGTATGAACAAGAGGAAGATCAATATCATCAATGGGCTCATGGGGATGATATTAATTGGGTCGAGGTGGCTGAAACTTTAAGTATACCGGAAGCCCAGTTTACCATTGTTGGTGGTGTGCCGAAATATCTTTGGCGTTATCAATTGAATCATGTGGCACGGGCTTGGATGCACTTTGTGAGTGCAAGGCAAATGCCGACTACTCATATGTCAGATATCAACAAGGAGAGGTTGTTGTTGGTATATGCCATTATGACTGGAATGACAATTGATGTAGGCCGAGTCATTAGGAAGAGTATGAAGGATATTAGTATGTTAACCACTACGGGAGGATTAGGTCATGGCTCCTTAATCACAGATTTATGCCGAACATATGGAGTTGTTATGTTTGGGAGTGATGTCGTTCGGAAGCCTATGTTGGCGATTTCTAAAAATAGGGTGCTTGGTTATGAACTACCTTCCTTAGAAGCACCACCACCTCGACAGCGTGCCATTGATAAAAGACAACGATTAGATGATGTGGAAGACGAGGATAATGAAGCAGATGTGGAGGGTACTATTCCGGAGGAGCCTACGCATGAGGTACCAGCTGTACAGCCGCCTGTTCAACCTGCAGCTGGTACTTTTGATCCATATATGCAGATGATGCATAATCAATTCCAATATTTGGTTCAACAGAACAATTATCAGATTGTGCAGCATCAGCATATGCAGCAATACTTGGCGCAACAAAGTGAGTATCAAATTGCTCACGTGGACCAGCTAAATGCATTGGTAAATCGGTGGTCTCTCCGGAACGATGAAGATGTAGCTCCATTTCCTTTACCATCTCAATTTGTTCCGTATCAACCGCCGCCACCGCCTCCACCATTTTAAATGTCTATGGTAAGTCTCTTTTTCTTTGCTTTTGTTTTATTTTATTTTATTTTCAAAAGAAAAAAAGAAAAAAAAACAAAAAAAAAACATATCAAACAAACATTGGGGACAGTGTTTAGGTTAAGTTTGGGGGGAGAGATTTATTGTTGTTTGTCGTGTCTGTGTTGTTTTGTTTTGGTTTTAGTTGTGTTAGTTGTGTTTTGTTTAGGGTGTGAGTTGAATCAAGTTACCAATGATTAGCCAATGATAATATGATTGAATGATGAACTGTGTAAATTGAATGGGAATAAAACTAAAAAAATCCATGTGCTTGGTTGAATATTTTGTTCTATTTTTTTTTAAACACTTAAGTAATTGAGAGCTTAATCTTGATTTTGATAAATTTTATGTGATGGAATAAAATTTATGCTTGCTAAGTTTGAAATAGGAAGGGAAGATTGGATTGGTTTATCCTAGAACTTGTTTGCTTGCTTTTTGAGGCGAAATCTTAGATCATGCATGCTTAGAAAAATGATTTAGGCAATTTTTTTTGGACCGTTTGAGCCTTTCAAGCCAACCTTGATATGTTTAATCCTTAGTTACCCATTGTTGAGCCTAAATTTACCCTTTTATTGATTGACATTTGCTTTGAGCTAATAACTTGAAAACCTAACTATTATTTTGTCTTCCCCTTGCATGTACCATGAACATATGAATGATAATTGGGATTGATTTGTAATAAGGGGGCTATGTATGACAAGTTGTGTCAACAATGGAGAAAATACATTTTGAGAGAAAGAAGAGAAAAGTAGAAAAAGAAAACAAGAAAAAGAAAGAAAGAAAAAAAAAATTCAATGATGAGATAACAATACACTCCAAATTGTATTATCAAGGAATAAGTTTGGGGGGAGTGTAATGTTATATATGAAAAAAAAAAAAGAAACTTTTTGTTTATGCAATTTCTCTCGAAATGATAAGATATTGGGAACAGTGGGATTGGACTTGTGATTTGTATTAAATGTAGAGTTGGTTGGTTAGTGTTCATGGTACATGTTGAGCTTAAATGACTTTCCCATCCACCTTTGCCTAAGCCATTCAGTTATAAGCTTGAAAAGACCTATTGATTTCTGAGCATGTTTTGCCTACATTAGTGGAGATTAGCAAGTGTAGCAAGCTTATGGGATATTATTTGGTTGTTGGATTGAAATGGAAACTTAGTGAGCATAAAGGAATTCAATTACATATTATTTGTTAATCACGATTTTGAGAGCTGTTATTTTTGTTGTTTAATTGAATGGAATGAATGTTTCAACTGAAATTCTGGATTAAAAGTTGAGTTTCTTGAAGATTATATAAGTGAGTTATTTGTCATAGCTTGAGGCTTAGTATTGTTGTTGGCTTGATTCATATGTGTGTGTGTTTTTGTCATTCGTTGAGTTTTTTTGTTTTGGTTTACTCGAGGACGAGTAAAAGTCAAGTTTGGGGGAATTTGATGAGTCTGTTTTTAGCATAGTTTTTAACATGTGTTTAGGGTAAGTTTGAGTCATTTTGGTGGAGTGTTATGCGGTATTATGCTTGTTTTGGTATGTTTGCAGGAAATAGGAGAAGAAAACGTGAAGTTTGGGAAATGACTGGAAAATCAGCTTAAATTGAGAAATTTATGCTTAAAGTTGACAAGAAGAAAGTTGAAGACTCATTTGCAGAGATAATTATTCGTTTTGGAGTTCGGAAACAAGTTTTTGGAAAAATTAGAGGGGTCGTGGCGCTTGAATGAAGAGCTGCGACGCAAGGAAAAAGCAGAGAAGGCTAATTTTCTGGAGTTTTTAAGCGCTGCGGCGCTCGTTGAAAACAGAGAGGAGGCTGCGCAATTACAAAGAGGCGCGCCGCGGTGCTTGAATGCTAGGGCCATGGCACGTGTCTCTGTACGTGGCCTGCAGAAGGGGTAGAATTGTTAGATATTTTAGGCTTCTTTTTAAATACGTTTTAAGAGTTAATTAGGGTATTCTATTCATTATTAGAGGTGTAGAAAAGTCATTAGAGACATAGGAGAACATTGAAGACCTAGAGTTTGATTTCTTAATTTCTTCTGTATTCTCTTTTCTGGAATTTATGTTTATATTTAATTTGATTGAATCAATTATGTCTGCTGTGAACTAATCTTGTTATTAGGGTATTAGTGGATTCTTCTTGAAACTTTTGATTTCTTAATGAAATTTTCCTGAATTTCTTTCTTCTGCTGTGGATTATTTATCTTATGCTTAATGCTTGTGAATGTTTGATCATCATTTACATGTTTATATGATTTTAACCTCTACTCTGAAAAGAGAAGGATAATTATGCTATAGGTAAATAATCACAACTTTATATTAGACGAAAGTACTTCTATAAATTGTGTAGTTTAGGGATTATGAGTTTAAAGCCTACAATATATTGATTTACCATAGAGATGTAGGAAATAGTATATTGTAGAGAATTATAGATCCTAACAAGACTATAATATATAATTGTAATCTGCTACCACAATAGAATTAAGAAATATTGAGAATTGGTTAGAAATCATAAGTGGATGGTTGATGAAACTAAAGCCCTAACTTTTACATCTATTGAATTAAATCAAATTTCATCTCTGCGTTCTTTAAGTGCTTAATAGTTTTCTTAATTTTTAGTAATATTTATTTTATTTATAAATCTGAAATTATTAATTAAATCAATTAGAATTAGAGGTTAATTATTGGTAATTAATAGCAGTCTTCGTGGGATCGACACTTTACTTATCATATATTACTTGATTAAACCGCGTATACTTGCGTGTTACTTTTTGGCGATCACCAGTCTACAAGAATCCTTAACCTTGGCACGCTCTAATACCAAGTTGTAATACCCTGGTTAGCCAAGACAGTTATAGTGTGTATTTTAAATAGTGCCTAACTTGCTAAACAAGGCATTAGGCCATAAACATGCATCTAAGTGTGATTACTAGTCCAAGGTTAAACATTTTGGTTAAAAGGAATGGATGTTTCATTAAAAAATTAACTGTACATGGGCTCCCATAATAGTGTTTACAAAGTTGTTTACAGTTCCAAAAAGGTCATTACAATTCAATAGTTACAACCTGCCAACCTAAGCGGCAAAAATAGGAATACATCCTAGTTCCTATGAGAAACGTTGGCCGTTGTGGTCAAGCGGTCGCATATGTACACGTCGCCACCTAAGCTCTCGAACTCATGGATGGTCCAGGTTTTCTTTCCCTTTATCTACACCACATAGCGCCAGTGAGCCAAGGGCCAGCAAGAAAACTTGATATAAGTGCATGAACAATATATACAAATTCATATGTATATCTAGCATGCCCAATAGTAATAACCTACTCATGCATGTATATATGTACAAATAAATGATTATGGAATCATTTTGGGGCTCACAGCCCTAATCTGATGACCATAGAGTCAACCTGGGGTCCTTTTCCCTAAATAGATGACCGTAGAGTCAACCTGGGGTCATTTGCCCTGAATAGATGACCGTAGAGACAACCTGGGGTCATTTGCTCTAAATAGATGACCGTAGAGTCAACCTGGGGCCCTTTACCCTAGCTTTGAGTAACTAGCCATAGAACTAGCCAAGTGCTTTAGTTTTCTAAGACCATTAGGTCAAACGAGCGTGTAACGCTCTCCTAATTAGATCTAATCATATCGACCAGCACTCAACGCTCTATTGCCGCCCTTGACTCATCAGCCAATGCTTTACGATCAACGCTCAATGCTATTTTCGTCCTGACTGATAAGTCAATGCTTTTCTAAAATATATATAATGCGAACAAGCATTCATCATATAATAAATATCCATATATAGAGCACTCAACATGCTTCATCAATAATCACAAGAAAAATCATAATCATACGCATTTACAGGGGCCAATGCCCAATCAAAACCATATTCAGCATTCAGGCCAAGCCCTAATCATGTGCATCACATAATGGGTGCAGTTTTCTTACCTCAAGTCCGAGTGTAATGTAAAATAAGAACGATCGTCGAGCATGATCTTGATCCCGAGCCCCTTGCGAAAACCTCTGATTGTGTCATTTCTTGCAAAATCCTCCGGCTAATAAGCTTATAATCTTTCCTAGAATCGATATGACTCTATCCTTGCTGGAATCCGAGTCATAAAACTCAGGTTTCCTTCAAAAATGAAACGAACAGTAAAATGGAGAATGAGAGAGAGAGAGAGAGAGAGAGAGAGAGAGAGAAAGTTCTTGAACATGTTCTTCTGCTTCTGTTAGGTTACTTCGAACTCAAGTAACCTTAAGTAAAACCCAAGGCTTGGGGTCCCAAAAATGCCCCCGAGGGTAAAATAGTCAAAATTTCGAGAATTTCCTCCTGATCTCACTAACTCCGAATATATCCTCAAATATTCATTCCCAATATCCCGGTAATGAACTAAATACCCAAAATACCCCTTGACTCACCCCAAGTTAAGTATTAATCCCATTGTGACTTTCCCACTAGCTTGCTCCCTAGGACCGCCTTGTGCTAAGTAACCCAAATATATCCATGTAATAATGTGGTCTTACACATATATCACATATATGCCAAATATACCCACAACGGGCCAAATTACAAAATTTTCCATTCTAATAAGAAACGGGCCCACATGCTTAATTAATACTCCTACACATTCATATCAAGTTATATAATAATGTAACTCAAATAATCACATAATTACACACATATAAAACACATAAATATGTAATTTTCATAATTTGTCATCCTGGCCCCCTACCCTAATCAAGGCCCTAAGCCTTATTAGGTAATTTGAGACGTTACAGAAGTAGGCAATGGTGAGGGATTTACTTGTTTATTCTGCGATTAATTTTTTTGTTCATAGGATAAATCGGGGCTGGAGAATGAAGAAATCATGGTTTTTTTTTCAAGTTTTTTTATTCACCTCGATAGAAATAGATATGCCTCGCCAATGATACCTTGACAAGCCTCGATTGGCCTCAACATGCCTTGATTTAAATTGGAAAAATTGGGTATTGTAGGATTTTAAGTACCTCGATAGGTTTAGATAGTGCCTCGATAGACCTCGACAGGTTTCGATGTAGCTAGAAAAAACTTAATGTTAGTAGCACCTCGACAGGCCTCAATAGACCTCAATAGTTGTATAATTTCGATATGCCTCGACAGCCCTCAATGATTGCTTTATTTAACTGTACCTCAATATGCCTCGACCAGCCTTGATGTGCCTCGATGGTTATCAGATTGCTTAAAAATGTTATTAACATTTTTTTTGTTTCAGATGCCTGACCTTATTGTGTTGTTGGAGAAGCACTTTCTTGCTCGTGTTATTTACAGGGTAGTGCCTACTTGGATACCCTTATAGAGCAATTTCAGAGGTATAGGCTGATTGAATGGGAAAACCCATTGGGACAATTCTTTAATGCCAAGGCCTTTAGTTTTTCTGGGGTTCTACTACACCAATTTATCTTACGTAAGGTGGAAAGCAAGAAGCTTGAATAGGTTCAGTTCTACGTGGGCAATAGTCTATGTAGATTCGATATTGTGGAGTTTGGCATAGTATCTGGCTTGAATTTTGGAAACACACCGTCCCAGATGAGTTGAAAGAACATCTTTCAAGTGATTGGATCATCCTGGAATATTTCAATAGTGAGGCGAAGGTTAGTTTTGGTCAGTTGGAAGATGCTCTGAAGGCCTCGACAAACCCAAAAGATGCATTTAAGTTGGGTTTATGCTACTTGATAGAAAGGGTGATGTATGCCTTTGAGAAGACAACCAGCATATGTGGTGATTCATTGAAGCTAGTTGAGGATCTTGATTACTTTTTCAAGTATCTGTGGGGGAAGTTGTCCTTTAAGAAGCCGATTAGAGGAGTTCAAGGATACAACAGAAGAAAGAGGGTTCAGGGATACAACAGAAGGAGTCCAAGTACAATTTCTATGGCTATTCCCCCGCACTTCAGCATTGGGCCTTTAAGGCCATGCACTACAGCAAAAAGTACTTTTAAGAAAAGAAATTTATGAAATTTTCTTTTTAATGTCTTAAAAATTTATATAAGATGACATGGTTTTTAAAATTTCGTGACAAAGTGTCATTAAAAATAAATAATGATATTTTAATATCAAATTCCATATAAATTGGAATTAATGATATTATAAAAGTGTTGTTAAAGATAACTTAAGTATGACATTTTTAAATTGTTATTGTCATAATTTTTATGAAATTTCATTACAAATGTTAAATGTTGTACTCAATTTTAGATGTATTATATTAATGTTCAATAAACTAGACTATATGGTTATTTAAATAATTATTAAAATATTTAGTTGGTTATTTTTTAACTTATGTGTTTATATAATAACTAGGTAGAAGAAATGTGCAATGCACGTTTGCTTAGTTTTAAAGTTGTAAACATTGTCTATAATTGTACTAAAAAAAATTGGTTCATTGTTTTATACTAGGCCTCATGTTACCAACTCAATACTCAGAGCTGAGACACTTCCATATCCTCGCCTGCTCAAAGCATCAGCTACAACATTATCCTTGCCTGGGTGGTATAGAATTTCGCAATCATAGTCTTTTACTAGTTCTAACCACCTCTGTTGTCTCATGTTCAATTCTTTCTGGGTGAAGAAGTACTTCAGACTCTTATGATCGGTGTAAATTTCATACTTATCTCCATAAAGACGGGGCCTCCATATTTTTAGTGCGAACATTACTGCTACCAATTCAACATCATGCACTACTACAAAAAGGGTATTTTAGGACTAGCATTGCGAGTCCTAAAAAATTTTTTAGGACTCGCGGGGCGCGAGTCCTCTATTTGAGAGCCTTCAAAACTAAGGTTTTTTAGGACTCGCGACGCGAGTCCTAAAAAATCTGGTTGAGTGCCTTTAATTAAGTTTTTAGGACTCGCAATGCGAGTCCTAAAAAATCTAGTTGAGTGCCTTTAATTAAGTTTTTAGGACTCGCATTGCGAGTCCTAAAAGAATGTTTTTAGGAATCACAATGTGAGTCCTAAAAAATCTAGTTGAGTGCCTTTAATTAAGTTTTTAGGACTCGCAATGCGAGTCCTAAAAAATCTGGTTGAGTGCCTTTAAGTAACTTTTTAGGACTCGCAACGCTAGTCCTAAAAAATCAGGTTGAGTGCCTTTAAGTAATTTTTTAGGACTCGCGGGTAATTTTTTAAGACTCGCTTTGCATGACCTTCAAAGTAATTTTATTTTTTTAAAAATACAGCTACAATTTTAATTTTTATTTAAAAATATATATCCATTTGAGTGTTGAATATCTATCAAAAGAAATTTGAAAAGAAAATACTAAAAAAATGGCAAAAAAATTTTACGAAATAAATTTAAAATTTCTAAACATGTATTGTAATTAGCTAGCTATAACATCATTCATTTTGCTCTAACCAATTGTAAAAATTACATTGCCCATTCTTCTCTAACTTCGTCAATTTCTTGAGTAGTATATGGTTTGTCGGAGGTGAACTGAAAAAAAAAAACAAAAATTTAATTATAATTATGTTAGTGGTAATAAATTCAAAGCATATATAAAAATTGTACTAGATTAATACTATGTAGTTGTATATTGTTTATTACCTGTTTCGACAAGAAATGTTTGATATGAGAGGCATTGATAAGTACATTCTTCATCATCCTCATAACGTAATATCCGCAGTCAATATTGTTTGGTTGTTTACGACACTATATAAAGATTGGTAATACATGTACAATTCTTAGTATTAAATATCTTAAACATCTTTACATATACATAAACTATACAAATAGAAACATACCGTAGGTTGGAAATACATTACTCCCAATGAGCATTTGTTGATCTTTTGACGTGCTTTCATTCTTTTTGTGAAATACATCTCAAATGCATCATGGATGGTCTCCTTGATGGCTGTCCTGTTATCTAATGGTGCATTGAGAGGATCGAGAAAACAACAATAATGCCAATTGGGATATAATAAAAATAACATCCAATGCTCCCTGTTGAAAGAACAAGTATTACACAGTTGTTAACTTTAAATTCTATTTGTTTGTATCAATGAAAAGCATAATAATTAAACTTACCCATGGTTATAAGGCATAACTATCCAATCATGCTTTTTAGACGTGCAATATAACATCCTATCACATAAAGCTTGAGCACGACTATCTGCACGAGTCACGGAAGTAGAAACCTTATTTGGATTCATAAACAACAATGATCCTCTCTTTTCCTTGTCTAATAACAGTGTCTGGTACAAAACCCTACCAACAAATATAATTAATTAAAAAGAAAACTAAATAGTTGATGAAAGGAAATCCTTACAATAAATATTATTAGCATACCTTATGTAGAAGACAATGCATGATTGTCCAATCATCTCATTTCTACAAAATTCAAGTATTTCATCCCGAAATAGAGCAAAGTATTCACAAGCATGGCCAAACACATCAAGGTCAATGGACACTTCAACGGCATAATCATGTTTAGGCCAATCATTGACGATTTCATATACTTGTCTCAACTTAGGCGAAATTGGAGATGGTTGTTGCACCTCTTGTGACAATGACTCCTTAGGCGCTCGTTTTGGAACTAGTTTTTGAGTTTGTGGTGCTAATGGTAGAGAAGTTTTTTTCCCAGCTTGCTTTCCTTTCTTTTTTAACGACCTCCTAATAAACCCATAACAAATAATTAATAATGGAATAAGTAAATAAAAATTTAATAGTCTTAAAAGAATTACCTGTGTCGCTCCATTGAAGATGACTAGCGACTTGGGCCAACGTATCAAACTCCCAATAGCTTGTTTGATTGTATAAATCTCACTGTTAGGGATTGGGTTAACAAGTAGAGCATCAGGTTGGTCAGCAAATTCAATTGCACCGCGGTAGTTTTCTCCTATGTTTTCTCCATGTATGTCTGAGCTACTAGTAACTAGAATGTATCCCCTACCAACGATGTTGGTGATAGAGCCTAATGCAAATTTGCATTCAATCATTTTATCCTGCACATATTTAGATATGTATAAATATGTTATACAAGTTCACAAATTTAGATTTTAAAAAGATAAAGCTATACCTGATTTGAGCCAGGAGTGGGGATAAACACAGGTGCCTCTTCTGGTTGTGGGGGTGGGGGTGCTAGAGGTTGATGCTGCGATTTTGGTGATGCCTGATGAGATGGTGTCACCTGATCTATAGGTGATCCATAGTTTGGCACTGACGCATGAGAAGATCCTCCAAAGCCACTATGTTGTCCTTTCATCTATTCCATAAATTGTCGCATCATTTCCTCTTGTCTTTTTATCATTTCCTGTTGTTGTTTCATTATTTCTTCTTGTTTACGGTATTTTTCTCCCATCATTGCAAATCGAACCTCAACTGAGGAAGCCTCAAATTCCATTCCCTTTTTCTTACTGGATAGTGGGGTTTTCCAGAATTGGCTAGGCGTTACACCGAGCCCAATACCCCTCACTCGCCCTTTGCTCTCAGGGGTGCCTAATGCCATAGTAAGCACATCCTTAGACCCATTAGGTTCAAATTTTTCTTCACTCATGAGCTTATTATAGTGCTCCTGCAAACAAAATATAGAAATATAGTTATTCTCATTAGAAATAAGTAATCCAATCTTATAAAATGTAGTACACTTACTATGTTACGAGCTACGCTTGTTGCCTCGGTACCAACCGGCTCACCCTTTTTGTTAGAATGTCCCGCCAACCACAACTGTGACCTGTCGATTTCAGACACCTCGAGTCCAAAAAAAATTTGTTGCAGCCTTTCCAGTGCCAACAAATACCCACCTCGTGACATATGATGGTTGTGTTTTTTTTTTCGACGATCTTGATGTATTTTTCTTATTTTCTTCCAATCATCAGTCATGCGTGAAACACAGAACTCATCCCATTCTGTTTTAGTGATCAACTGTGAGTAACCTCTTGGCATATTGAACGTCTTGATGGTCGGATTTGCATCAAGTACATCATAGATGCATACCTTAGTCAGATGGGATTTGAATGATCTCCATCGTTTTGCCGCCCTTGACATAATTTTTCTTTTTGCTTTATGGTCTATGTCAAATGTAGCCTACAATTGAAAACAATACATATCGTTAGTCTACATTAAAAATACAAACAACATATATTATAGTGATAGAGAAAATACCTTAATGATTTCCCAAAAAATTTCTTTGTCTGATTTAGGGACTTTATCCCAGCTCGCGTGTGTGATTGAAGCACACCTCTTGATAGTTGATCCGATCATTAATCCCAATTTTGATCTCATTGTACCAATCACTTGTCCATATTCATTGAACTTGATCGGTACCTTAACACCTTCACTTCGCATCTTGGCTATGCCGGGCATGGTACATAGTCCCCTAACAGATCTCACATGCACTATAGCAGTGTCATCATTCTCCTCCTGACCAACATTATTTTCAAGTCCAGGAAGTGGACAATCATCATTAAGTCCAGGAAGTGGACAATCATCATCAAAACCTCCTGGATCAGCCATGGAAATATCTGAAAAGGAAACGATTATAAACAATGTTAATAGACAATCGTCAATATGATAGGAAAATTAAATATAAAATGAACAAATCCAACATTCAGAAGAAGAAAAAACAAGGAATACTTCTGGGCAGGCTTTAGAAAGGAACAAGGAAGGACAGTGGCTCACCCCTAGACGAGTCAGTTCTCAAAAAACAGGCCCTTCTACTGGTGTCCATAAACAGGCTGGGTCGGCTCAGAATAAAGGTAACCAGTTTGGAATATTGCAGGATCAGGAAGGGGGAGGTAAGATTGGGAAGTTTGTTTCTAGCTCTTCTAATGGATAGTTGTCCTATATTAAGTTGGAATATTAGGGGACTGAATAGGGTAAATAAACAGATATATGTCCAAGATTTATTTAGGAAGAATAAGGTTGGTATAGGTGGTTTGTTGGAAACCAAATTGCATGGTAAGAAAATTGAGGAGTTTATGGAACACAGATTTCCTAATTGGGACTATTTCACTAGCCCGAGAACTGAAGGAAGGTTGCTGATTCTTTGGAGAAAAGGTATTGCTAGTTTGAGCATCCTGGAAGATTCTCCCCAATTGGTTCACTGCTTGATCAGGTTGGTCGGTCACAAGACAAGTTTCTTTGTTACATTTGTTTATGGTTTCCATTCAATTGATACTAGGAGGAGTCTTTGGCATGATCTATCTCGGCTATCTCTGTCTGTCAAAGCTTGGTTGGTTCTGGGTGATTTTGATGCTCCATTTTCTGTTGGTGATAGAACTGGTGGAAGCTCTTTGGCTAGCTCTGAGTTGGTGGATTCAGTTGGCTGGAAAAATGTTGCCAAAGTTGAGGCTATCAAGAGTATGGGTTCCTACTTTACTTGGACGAATAACCAAGATGGTTTAGCTAGAATTTATTCCAAAATAGACCATGCTCTTATAGATAAGGATTGGTTGGATTTATTTCCTCAAAGTGTGGCTGTTTTTCAATGGGAGGCGGTTTCGGATCACTGCTCTTGTATTGTTTCTAATATCTCTTTGAATTCTATGGGAACCAAGCTTTTTAGATACTATAATTTTTGGTCCAACCATCCTGATTTTAAGCAAATAGTCTTGTTGAGCTGGGAAGCCCCTGTGAAGTCGTCTGGGCTGAAAGCTATTTTTACTAGACTGATTCGTCTTAAACATCAACTGAAAAAGCTAAACAGGGACTGGTTTGGGGATGTGGGATTAGGCTATCATCTGGCTTTGGAGGAGCTGCAAACAGCCCGTTTTCAAGCTCAAGAGAAGCCTCTTGACTCTCAGTTACAAGAGGCAGTTAAAGTGAAGGTAACAGAATTTAATTATCATGAAAAAATCTATCATAGTTTCTTAGTGCAGCGCAGCAAGATCAATTGGTTAAGGCATGGGGACATGAATTCTTCTTTTTTCCATGCTTTCTTGAAGAGAAGGAAAACTGAGAACTCTATTGTTTCTTATACTAACGATAATGGGGTTCTGGTTGATGATTTCAAGGAGGTTGTTAGCCATTTTTCTGAGCACTTTAAGAATCATTTGGGCACTTCTAGTTCGGCTTCAGGGATGGTTGATCAGAATTATATGGATTTAGGCTCTAAGCTCTCAGTGGAGCAACAACTGTATCTGTTGAAACCCTTCTCTCCTAAGGAAATAAAGGCTGCCTTGTTTAGTATTCCCAATACAAAATCGCCTGGCCCTGATGGCTATGGTTCCAGTTTCTTCAAGTCAATGTGGAAGGAAATTGGTCAGGATATTTGCTCAGCCATATCTCATGGTTTCTCATCGAGTCAGTTTCCTAAAGAGCTTCATGAAACAACTTTGTCCTTAATTCCTAAAGTTGCGAATCCAGCTAGGGCCTCAGATTATAGACCGATTGCTTGTTGCTCAACTCTGTATAAAGTTATGGCTAAATTGCTATGTTCCCGTTTGGTAGTGGTGCTTCCTTATCTTGTTCAATCGAATCAAGGTGCGTTTGTTCGGAGTAGATCTATTGCTCACAATATCATGATTCTTCAAGATTTAATTAAGAATTATGGTAGAGCGATAACTTCTCCCCGGTGTGCGATAAAGATAGACATTAGCAAGGCGTATGATTCGGTGGATTGGATTTTTTTGGTTAACTTGTTAAAGGCCTTTTGTTTTCCTTCGAAGTTCATTAACTGGGTCATGATATGCATTAGAAGTACTACTTACTCTTTGCTGATAAATGGGCGGGTTCAGTGTACTTTCAAAGGGGGCAAAGGTTTGAGGCAAGGGGACCCAATGTCCCATCTTCTCTTTGTTTTAATCATGGAGTACCTGACTAGAAGTTTGCAAACTGATGCCAAGTCCTCTTCCTTTCGGTATCACCCGATGTGTAAGGACTTGAAGTTGATAAATCTTTGTTTCGCTGATGATGTCATTTTATTTTGTAAAGGGACTGTTGCGGCTGTTTCTGTTCTGAAAGACTCTCTTCAGAAATTTAGTGAAACTACTGGTTTTTCTATCAACTCCAAGAAGTCCCAGGTGTATTTTGGAGGAGTTGCAGCAGGAATTAAGACTGAGATTTTACAGGGGTTGAACCTTTCAGCTGGATCCTTTCCTATGCACTATCTTGGAGTGCCTTTGAGGCCTACTAAATGGAAACACACGGACTGTGAACTCATTATCCAAAAGATGCGTATTAAATTGTTTTCCTGGTCTAGTAAACACTTATCCTATGCAGGTCGTTTACTACTCATACAAACGGTGCTGTCTGGTTTAAGGAACTATTGGATGTCTATTTTCACTTTACCGCAAAGCATCATCAAGGAAGTGGAGAAGTTGTGTAGGCAATTTCTTTGGGGGGCCTCAGGTACTCGCTGTAAGTTTCATTTGGCTTCTTGGAACCAAGTGTGCTTGCCTAAGGCCTATGGGGGTCTTGGTCTTAGGGATGGTACTAGCTGGAATAGGGCCCTTCTAGCCAGGTATATTTGGGTTGTTTCGACTAAACAAGACTCGCTTTGGGTGAAATGGATTCAGCATGTCTACTTAAAAGGAGTGAACTTCTGGGATTATGATTTGAAACATGATAGTAGTTGGTACTGGTGCAAGCTTTGTCACCTCAGAACTCGATTCAGTGAAAAAGAAATTATGGCTGCTGGTGTCTCAGGAACGTTCAGACCTTCAAAGCTTTATTATAGCTCCATACACCAGCAAAGAGTGGCCTATAAAGAAGGCATCTGGTGTCGTTCCATTCTTCCCAAACATAGATTATTGTTATGGATGGCTATTAATTCTTTCCTTCTCACCAGAGACAACCTGGCCAAATGCACCATTCCCATTGACAGCCATCTCTGCCCTATGTGTGAAGATCAAGTGGAGAGTCACAGCCATCTCTTTTTCGACTGCTACCTATCTCAGAAGATCTTGCATTGCATTTTTTCGTGGCTGGGTTTTCATGCCTGGGCCTCCAGCTTCTCGGCTTGGACTGTGGGTCTCAACCTTAGCCAGCATAACAGAATGAGCATGACTATCAATATGATCTTGGCAGCTGCTGTCTATCAGATTTGGAGGAATAGGAATAGATGTATATATGATGGCTTCTCCCTGTCAGCTAATTGTATAGCTAAAGAGATTGTTACTTTAGTCCAGTATAGAATTTACAGTGTCCATAGTAGGAAGTCTCTTCCGAACTTTAACATTTTCTTAAGGAAACTAGCTAGTATGTAAGTGGTTTTTTTGGTGTAGTCTGGCTGTTTAGGTTTTTTTCTGGGCTATTGCTTGGTTGTATTTGTCTGTTTGATCAATGAAGCTTTTTCTTCTTGACCAAAAAAAAAAGAAGAAAAAACAAGTCAACATTTATCACAGTATATGATCAATCCATACACCGTCACCATCAAAACGCAAACAAATATCATCGTCATCTACACCATCATCAATAGGGTATTCGGTAAGCTGTGGTTCGGGAATTGTGACAGGTTGTTGAAGGAGTGGTAAGTCATGTACATCATTCTCTTTGTCTCTCCAATCTATCGGTTGAGTAAGAACCACGACTGACCATTGCTTGTCTGATGGATCATTCACATAAAAAACTAGTTTGGCTTGTGTTGCCATTATGAAACGATCATTTTTGTGCCCAATTCGATTTAAATCAACTGAAGTAAAACCTAAATCATCAAACTTTACTCCCTTGTCACTTTTCACCCAATCACATAAGAAGACCGGCACTCTAGTTGTAGTATAATCTAATTCCCAAATTTCTTGGATTACTCCATAAAATGTCATATCACACTCTATAGGATTTTTGTCCTTTGAACTAGAGATTTGCACAATTTTTGCTACAATACAAACTCCATTATTCTGTGTGGTTCTTACATTATCCCGTTCCAAAGTATTGAATTGTGTACCGTTGACGATGTATGATGGGTACTTAAACACATTCAGAGAAGGACCACGAGAAATCCACTTAACTATGTCTGACACATGACACGACGTGTGGGTCACTTCAATTGCAACCTTTGTTAAAAAAAATGAAATAATAATTTATAACATGTCATGCAATCAAAACAAAAGATTTAAAATTATTTACTAAAATCAATACCTTGTTCTCTAACCAAGTACTAAACGTACGATAGTGTTCATCTTGGATCCATTTTTGGTTCTTTGACTTAGATGGATATTTTTTCCGAAGCCAAACAAAATGATTCCTTCATAAATGTATGCAAAATTAGTATGAATCAATACAAATATCACAATAATGTTTTATGATATCATACTGTCTAAGATAACTTACTCGATGTAAGGTTGAATCTCATCAATGTTTTGCAATACAAGACAGTGTGCTTCATGTCTTTCATCTTGAGTTATTGAGCATATAACACCACCTTTTCCACCATAACCACCATTACTTTTATTTAATGTAGATTGATTGCCCACGCTTGTCACACCATGCAAGTATTCTGAACAAAATTCAATGGCTTCTTCTACAATATAGCATTCAACAATACATCCTTCGGGTCTACTTCTATTTCTAACATAACTCTTAAGAATCTTCATTTATTAAACAGGTCCGCATAGTTTAATCTCTCTAACCAAATGGACTGTAAGATGCACCATTATGTCAAAAAAGGAAGGTGGGAAGAAGCGCTTTAAGTAACACAAGATTATAGCAATCTCCATTTGTAAATTGTCTAACGTTGAAACGTCAATCGTCTTACAACATAAATACTTGAAAAACAAACACATCCGTGTGATTATTTCTCAAACCTTTCTAGGTAGCACACCACGAATAGCCACAGGTAGAATGTGTTGGAATAGGACATGACAATCATGAGATTTCATGCCGACCAAATTCAAATTCTTCATATCCACCAACGTTCTTATGTTTGAAGAATACCCTTCTGGAACTTTAATATTGTATAGACAATTGCAAAGTTCTTTTTTCTCATCCTTAGTGAGTGTGTAACAAGCTGCCGGTAAAAATGTTCTATTAGGGCCAGCTTTTGGATGTAGGTTTTTTCGCAAGCCCAATGCAGCCAAGTCTTTCCAAGCTTTAATACCGTCCTTGCTTTTACTTGGAATATTTAACAAAGTTCCTATTAGACTATCACACACATTTTTCTCAATGTGCATGACATCTAAATTATGGCGCAAAAGTAACTTTTCCCAATATTCAAGCTCAAAGAAAATTGATTTTTTCTTCCAAGGACTTGTAGACTCATCCGCACTAGTCAAACTAACTTCAGTCTCATCCTTGCCAACACTCTTTCCACGACCCTTCTTCTTCTTAATTGGACAAACAATAGGTTTTCCTACCTTAAACTGAATTACAGATACTTTATTAAGTACTTGATTCCTAGTCAAAGGAACTGGAGCCAAACCAAACTCTTGTTCACCATTGAATGCATTTTTCCAAGTTCTAAAATAATGTCTCCGGGGCAAGAATTTTCTATGTCCCATATAGCACACCTTGCGGGAATGTTTCAAATATTGAGAGAAAGTCTTCTCCTCACAAATAGGACAAGCTTAGTATCCTTTTACACTGTAACCAGATAAATTTCCATAAGCGGGGAAGTCGTTGATTGTCCATAACAACACCGCTCGAAGGGTAAATTCTTCTTTTCGGTATACATCATAAGCCCTAACTCCTTCATTCCATAAAGTTTTCAAGTCATCAATTAGGGGAGCTAAGTAGAAGTCAATATCGTTACTAGGTTGTTTAGGTCCAGATATCAGCAATGTCAGTAAGGTAAACTTCCTTTTCATACAAAGCCATGGCGGTAAATTATATATGACTAGCATAACGGGCCAACAACTATACTTACTACTGAGAGAAGTATGAGGATTAATTCCATCCGTAGAAAGACACTACTACAAAATTATACTTAGACGACATGCATGAGATGATGTTTGTATTAAAACTGTCGTGTCATGTTAAAAATATACATGACACAACAGTCGCTCACAAACTGTTGTGCCATGCAAATTAAAACTCACATGAAACGACAGTTCTAATGAGACTGTTGTAACATGCCTATTTTTAACATGAGACAGCATTTCTACTTAAACTGTTGTCTAATGCAATACAATTTTTCTAATCAAGTACTAATTTAATTTGTATTTTTTTAATATAATTTAATATATTTTATGTAAGGCTATTTAGGATTTTTACCCCCCGAACTATTACCACTACCGTATCGTGCCCCCTAATTTTTTCAGGCTGTTAAAAATTCCCCCCGAAATATTTACAGTAATGTAAAGAATGACTTCCGTTAACTTTCAACACATGTGGCTAACAAAAGGCTGACATGGCTCTTTACATGCTGATGTGTCTTGGCCATGTCAGCGCCATGTGTGTAATTTTAAATTAAAAAATCTATAATCATATTAAAAATTAATGAATTGAACACTAAAAAATAGAATTAATAAATTAAACCATTTTTTATACATTAAAAAAAATAAAAACCATATTTAAAAATAATTAAATTACACACATGGCGCTGACATGGCCAAGATACATCAGCATGTAAAGAGCCATGTCAGCCTTTTGTTAGCCACATGTGTTGAAAGTTAACGGAAGTCCTTCTTTACATTACTGTGAATATTTCGGGGGGAATTTTTAACGGCCTGAAAAAATTAGGGGGCACGATACGGTAGTGGTAATAGTTCGGGGGGTAAAAATCCTAAATAGCCTTTATGTAAATATATTAATAAAAAGTATTAATTAATAATTTGCAACACGCAATACCTACTAGTTAAAGAATGAGTTTTATTTTTAAATGAGTTATTCAAATAATTGTTTATTTTTTTAATACTTTTTTTGTAATATTAATTGCTAATTGAATTACTTATTATATATTTAATAAAATAAGATTTCTTTTATTAAAAATTCATTAATGATTGTGTTGTTTGGTAACACTTAAAAAATAAGTTTTTATTTAGTTAATTAAAAAATTGAGAATTAAACAAAAAACAGTGTTTGGTAACTTTATTTTTATTTATTATTTTTAAAATTTTAATTAAAATTCATTAAATTTTGAAATAGAATTTTTTTCACTTTTAATTTTTTTTAAACCATTACGACTTTTTGTTTCTTTTTTTTTCTTCTCTTCTTCAAATCAACACCCCATTTCATATTGTTAAAGAAAAAATAAAAATAAAATTTATCAAACGCGTTTATTGTTTTTAAAAACAAAAAATAATAAACACGTTTGATAACTTTTATTTTTATTTTTTGTTTAACAATATGATATGTTGATTTGAAAAATAGAAGAATAAAAAAAAGTAAAAGTTGAAAACAGTTTAAAAAATTTTGAAAGTGAAAAAATTCTATTTTCAAAATTTAATAAATTTAAATTAAAATTTTAGAAAATAACAAATAAAAATAGAGTTACCAAACATATTTTATGTTTAATTGTTAATTTTTTTAATTACTTAAATAAAAAACTATTTTTTTAAGTATTACCAAACAATATAAAATTTTTTACCAATTAAACACAACCCATAATTATTAAAAATTTATAGTATTAATTTTATTTTTTTCTTTTAAAACTAATAAAAACTATTTTTTTAAAAACAAATTATTTTTTCTCTTCTTTATTTTTTAAAGAATGACTTATTTCTAGGTTAAAAAATTGCCCCAGTAATCTTGACCCCCTCCACCCTCGTTTGACCTCACGCGCAGCACCTCCTCCATGACAGCGCCTCCCACCTCCGTTCGACAACCCCGAACAGCACCCCAAGACAGTAGCCCAGCCGCCGTTCGACCCTAGGACAGAAACCCCGCCATTGCTCGACATCCACAACAGTTCGTGTGACTGGAGCACTACTACAAAATACCCTTTCTAGGACACTTTTTTAGGACACGCACCTAAATGCAAGTTTTTAAAAATGTTTATGAAGTTTTTAGGACACTCATTGAGAGTCCTGAAAAAACACAATTTAGGACTCGCAATGAGTGTTCTAAAAAAGTATGCGAGTCCTAAAAAGTTCTTGGTTGAAAAATTAGAAGTTTTTAGGACACTCATTGAGAGTCCTGAAAAAACACAATTTAGGACTCGCAATGAGTGTTCTAAAAAAGTATGCGAGTCCTAAAAAGTTCTTGGTTGAAAAATTAGAAATGATGACTTTTTAGGACTCGTAAAGTGAGTTCTAAAAAATATATTAAGTCTTTAAAATTGTTATTAAAAGGGACTTCATTTTTTTCGAAAATTCGGGGTCAAAATTGTTCAGCACAAAATAACACAGAGTAGAAAACTCAAAATAACACAAAGACAAGAAAACTCAGTCACATTTGGGGATTTAGGTTTGGTCACATTTGGGGATTTCAGTAGGGCTTGCTGGACGGAGGAGCGTGGGTGAACGATGGCTGCTGGGTGGTGAACGGCGACGAAGGAGGTGAGCAGCAAGCGTCGGCTCTCGGGACCCAGGGAAATCTTCTTTGACATCATGGGTTCTCGGCTCCTGCATCTCGGTTTGCGGCGGCGGCGCTGGTTCTCGGCGGAGGCACGGGTTCTCGACGGCGTTGGTTCTCGGCAAAGGGTTCCCGTTCACGTATGGTCCATGCCCAGCAAGTTTTCTTTTTAATTTTTTTTAAATATTACATTATAAATATTTATATATATATCATAAATAAATATATATATATACAGCAACATGTTTTTTCTTTGGTTTTCTTTCTAATTTTGATCTGCCGCACAGGTCTTCTTCTGTTCCTGTGGATCGAGAAAGGTCTGTATAATTGTTTATTTTGTTTTTTATTTAATGGGTCTTGTTTGATATTTGCCACTGCCTGATTCTGTTCTTGGTTTTGTAGATGTCGGTGGGTCAGTGATGGATTTGAGTTTTTTTTTCAATTGTGTGCAAAACAATTGTCTATTGGCTATATTTGTTCAGATTGTCATATATAATATCCCCTTGCAAAAGAAATAGCTTCTTGAATTTTGATTTTGGAAATCTTTACTATTCTTCATGTCATGTTAGATTTTATTGCTTCCATTACCCTGTAGTCCATATGCACTTTGCAAAGATAACTGAAGTAGACATGTGAGAAGGAGATCTGGAGACTTTGTGGTTTATCTTGTTAAAAATTGAAACTTGTTTGATGATGTTTATTTTGGATTCTCTTGTCTTCATTGTGTTGTTTTCTTTATTTGATTTATCACTAGAATGAAATTATTGTGCATAAACTGTGACTGTTTTCTAAGTTTAAGATACCATTATGCTCTGGTTTACTAATGATATGGTACTTAATTTGATTGGTTTGAAAAGTGGCGGATATTTGGCTGAATTACTGGGAGAAAGGCAGAAGTTGGTGCCATTCATTCAAATTTTTCCTCACTGTAACAGACTTATTAGTCAAGGTTTATGAATTCTTCAAGTTTATTACATTTGAGATAGTTGTTTCTTACTATATCTTGTGCCAGCTTTTAGTCTTTTAGTGATCATTTATGTTTTGTTTTCTTGTGCTCTTTAAGCAACCCCTTATGTTTTTTTGTTAAAAAAAGACTTTGTGAATCTTTGGTTTCTCAAGCATACATGATCCACCTAGTTTGGATTTGCATCTCATATGGGCATTCTGAAAGTTGGCTTCTCTCTCTCTTGATTATTTTATGATTTTGCATATTCGGTATCTGAAAAAGAATTGCAAGGTTACTGCAGCAATGAGTTAATGGTTGAGGTGAAATATGTGATATTTAATTGTGTCGCACCCACAATAGATGACACATATTTAAAGTGTGTTAATATTACACGTACACACACAAGTACGCACACACGCACACACACATAAGATATATTCCTTTTTTGCATGCTGTACTGATATATGCCAATAACAATTGTACAGCGTAAATAAGTTCTTTGGTACTTAAGGTCATCTGTTCTATTGGTTGTAAGTTGATGTATGCCACGAAGTGTTTAGTTTGTGAACCTGACAAACAATCTTCTTGTTTCACACATTTTGTGCTCAAACCGTACCTTTTTGTTTATGCCATCACAGAAATTAGACAGGTATCAGGAGGTTTCAATCCAAGTTTTGTAGATCATGAAAGACTTGAGCATGAGAATCCACTTCGGTCATTAAATCAGATTCCATATGGCAGACCAATGGATTTGGAGGGATGGCCTGCAATGCAAGTGGAGGTAATGCCATTCTCTCTCTCTCTCTCTCTCTCCTTCTTCTTTTGATTTGCCTGCTTGAATTTGTCTGTCTCTTTTTCTTTAGAGATCCTATGAGATCCTATTATTTGGTTATATCTTTAATTTTTTTTTGTAATAATTTATTTTTAATGTATGAGCATTGCTAACTCTGTTAGGAGTTCTTTCATCTGCATATAATGATTGAATATTAATGATTTTGTTGAATATGTGTTTCTTTGAATGTGGTGTTTTATTACTTGTGATTTATTTGTGAGAGTGGAAGTGTTTACTTGTGGTATTTGTGAGAGTTTCAAGATTTTAGAAAATTACAACAAGAAAGGCGTAATCATTTACAATACCCTCATTGGACTTCACGCCATAGCTATACTGAATTGGAAGCTGATTTAGTAAGTACATATATAGAACGAATTATAACTGGTTTTATGTTTTCTTCATTTGATGTTAAAATTGACCTAATTCTATTATATGCAGCAAGCTAAGTGGGGCACAACAGAGCAGATAGATCGATCTATACTCTGGAAGGTGGCTAGAAAAGATTCTTCTGGCAACTATGTCACCGAGTGTGACAAGGTCATGGGAGAGGCCATCGTAAGTTGTAAAACGTTAAATGATTTTTCATAATTTTTTTATATTTTAGTAACAAACAAATAATTGATTAAATTTTGTACAGGAAGAAATGCTTGAGCAAAGAAAAGAAGGCAAACTAATTGAGATCGAAACAAATGACATCCTAACACAAGTGTTAGGTACTGCTGAGCACCTCGGTCGAGTTCGAGGCCAGAGTCAAGGTGTCACACCAAGAGACTACTTTCATAAGCCTATTGGGGGGGGGGGTCTAAGAGGCTTGCTAGAGTTACTTTTTGAAATCATAGCTAGAGTTTCTTAAGCGGATGAGTCATAGCTAGAGTAACTTTTGAAATCAGAATTAAAAAAATATACTAATTGTAGTTTTTAGTTAGCACTTACATAGTTATTCCAAGTGAGTACTATATTCCATGTGAGTTAGCACTTACATATTTTGATCTTGTAATTTTTAGAGTTGGAACATACTGAGTTCTATTGATTTTGTTTGCCTGTTCATTCTGTCTGAACTATGTTGTAATTACACTAGAAATTATGAATGAATATAGTGGTTGAAAATAGATAAATGAAAAAAATTCTCATATTCTATATGGGACGTCGGTCTCCACAAAACTGTCGTCTTATGTATTGCCGGGACGATGCTTGCACATAAATTGTCATCTCATGTACTACAGGAGGATGACGCTTGAGTAGGAACTGTTGTCTCATTTACTGCAGTGGATGCCACTTGCACAGAAACTGTCGTCTCATGTACCACAATAGACAACGTTTGTATAGGAATCATCGTCTCATGTATGACAGGAGATGACGCTTTTATTTAAACCGTCGTTTCATGCTTTACATGGCATGACATTGCATGGGATGACGGTATTAGAACCGACGTACGAGAGTCCATACGACGGTTTAAAACCATCGTCCCATGTCAATTTTGTAGTAGTGAGAGCTAGACGAATATTTCTAGGTTCATTGGCAAATGAAGGCCATTCAAAATCCACTGTCTTCCACGCTGGTGAGTCAGCAGGATGTCTAAGTCTACCGTCCTTTATTCTCTCATTTGCATGCCAAGTCAAATTCTTAGCATGATCAACATTTCGATAAAATCGAATCAAACGAGGAATTGGAGGAATATACCACAAAACTTTTGCTGGTACTACTTCCTTAACTTCCTCTAAATTCCTTTTCTTTTGCCATCTGGACACACCACAAGTAGGACACGAATTCGCATCTACAAGGCTATTCCGATATAATACGCAATCATTAGGACAAGCATGTATTTTTTTCATATTGCAAGCCTATTGAGCACATAGTTTTCTTAGCCTCGTAAAATGATACGGGCATCTCATTTTCTTCAGGCAGTAAATCTTTCAAAAAAACTAACAATTCCGTGAAACTCTTATCACTCCATCCATTTTTGGCTTTTATATTGTACAATCTAAGAAGGGCTGACAACTTTGAAAATTTAGTGCAACTAGAGTAAATCGGCTTTTCAGCGTCATTAAAAAGATTTTCAAACTTAACGGGATCTACTTCTGATTCATAATATGCATCGTCAATCATTTCATCTAAATTATCCTCATGATCCAATTGCCTATAATTCCGATCTTCATTCATCATAGGAGGGTCCGGAGTAACATGAAGCTCTTCACCATGCCAATACCATATTTTATAACTTTTATCTATCCCGTGGACATATAAGTGCTCTTTTATTATTGTGGCTGTCATCTTTTTCATATTTCCACACTTACTACAAGGACAACAAATATAGTTTGGATCTTTGGCATGATCCAAACTAAATTTAAGAAACTCATCGACCCCTTTTATATATTCTACTGACATCCTATCAGCTAACATCCATTCTTTGTCCATATTGCGCCTATTTGTTTTAATAAAAAATTAAAATTAAGAAAATAAAATAAAATAAACATACAAAACAAAACTAAGTACAAAAAAATCTATAGAAAATTGGGCAGCATATCCCCTAATTTACTAGCCTAGCCATCTGTCCCAATCAACACCAATATGTCAAACAAATCAAACAGCACACATGTTTTCATCCATATATCACCGCAGCACACAAAATTCTCAGAACCTACTTCACTAAGACATGCAAGTTCTCAATCTTCTGTTATCACCGCAGCACACAGAATTCTCAGAACCTACTTCACTACAGATGAATATCTAAGATATCCAAACTCCACTAAAGTAATACAATTATCATTCAAAATTGTAAAATATTGAAAATTAAAAAAAAAAAATCAAATACAACATACCTCTTGCAACTAGCTACCAATCCAATGCTTTAAGACCAATCAAAATATTAACCTAGTCATTTTAATCAACATTGTAAAAAAAGAAAAAAGGTCAAATGTTGACATTTTATTTTAAAAAGTTCACATAAGTATTGCAATGCCAAAATTACCCTAATCTCATAACTTTTTCTTTTTAATCAACATAGATTGTAATATCCATAAATTGATCCAATATATGTATATATATATATATATATATTAGTATAGAACTTGCATCATCATATATGTATAAATACAGTAATATAAAGTTTGGTTAGAAAGAGTTATCGCATCTTAGAAGTTTAGAACTAGTTTGTATCAAAAAAAGAATAAGGAATCAACATACCTTCAGATAATGAACCATCTTAGCTAGTCGTGGAGCCAATTGTGAGAGGTGAGAGATGCATCTGATATTATGGTAGAAATTAAGTAAGAGGTCAAAGGTGCATTTGACATTATGACAAAAATATTTTCAATTATCAAATAAAGAAGGTGCTAAAAGTAATAAAATAAAGAATTCAATTATCAAGTATAGAAGGTGCTAACAGTAATCAAATAAAAAATCAGCTAAAAGTAATCAAATATATTTATATATATATATATGTTGACGGTGAGAACTCGTCAACTAAGTTAAGTTGGAAAAAATTATCAAGTAAGGATAGTCAATAAAAAAGTTGTAGAAATGTAAGTAATAACTCAAGAACAATGACAGAATAACAATGGAGAAATCAATCTTTCATTCACTCTAAAGCCTCTGTTACAGTAAATTTTCCAACCCCCCCTCAGGTGGGGTTAGAGTTCATTTTATAGTAGGTTCTAATGGCCCTGGGTACATGGTGGTCCAAGAGACCAAGTGGTACATAAGTACTCTGTCAGGAGATTGGTTCCAGAGGTGGTGGTCGTGCATCTAGCACAGGGGCAGGCGTCAGGAAGGTGTCTCCACTACTCGTCCATACCCATGTCAGAAGAGTGGTGGCAGGCGTAGTGGTGTCGACTCTGACCCTTGGCCGTAGACGTACGGGCCATTACTCCTGTCCCTGCATTCCCGCTCCTTCATTGGTACGGGTGTCCGTATTTGGACGTACAAGGTCTTGAGGGCCGTACCCAGCATGGGAACGTACAAGTACGTTCCATTCAACTCATACCTGGGCCCCTAAGCGTTGGGGTCCATCTGGTGGCGTGGCTCCTATGCGGCTCGCGAGCCCCCTTCGCGAGGCCTCCCTTGCATGGGCACCTGATGGTGTGGCTCCCAAGGGTACACCCTCCGCACAGCATGGAGCGCTAGGGGCGCGAGGCCGAATGCATGCCCTGACGCGAGGCCATGCCTGCTTCGGACGCGAGGCCACGCGAGGCCGTGCCTGCTTCAAACGCGAGGCCACGCGAGGTCGTGGTTGTGCGCACGAGACGAGGGGCCTCGCTGATGCTGGGCGCGTGCGAGACGAGGGGGCCTCACTGATGCTGGGCGCGCGCGACGAGGGGCCTCTCCTGGTGCTGGCGCGCACGAGATGGGGGGGCCTCACTGATGCTGGGCACGCGCAACGAGGGGCCTCGCCTGGTGCTGGCGCGTGCGAGGCCATCTGGGATGCTGTGCGAGTGGCAACAGTGGCTCGGAGTCATTCCAACCCAGCCATATTTTTGGGGCGTTTAGGGGGCCTAAGCATACATGTTGAGTCTTTTAAGGGCGGGGAATATTGAGCGTTCACACTTGCCCCCCAATCTAAGAGAGTACCTTTAGGTGCTCTTGTAGACTATTCACCTTGATTCTTATAAATAGGCCTTCATGCATGGCCTAATATTTTCACCTTACTTCTTTGGCTTAGTGGTTTGGAGAACCCTTCCTTTTTCAAGTGGTAAGGGGTTCAATCCCCAAGTGTGAATGCTCAATATTCCCCGCCCTTAAAAGACTCAACATGTATGCTTAGGCCCCATAAATGCCCCAAAAATATGGCTGGGTTGGAATGACCCTGAGCCACTGTTGCCACTCACACGGCAGCTCAGATGGCCTGGCACGCGCCAGCACCAGGCGAAGCCCCTCGTCGCGCGCGCCCACCATCAGTGAGCCCCCCTCGTCGCGCGCGCCCAGCATCAGCGAGGCCCCCCTGTCTCGCGCGCGCCAGCACCAGGCGAGGCCCCTCGTCGCGCGCGCCCAGCATCAGCGAGGCCCCCTCGTCTCGTGCGCGCAGCCACGGCCTCGCATGGCCTCGCGTCTGAAGCAGGCACGGCCCCGCGTGGCCTCGCGTCCAAAGCAGGCACGACCTCACATGGCCTTGCGTCAGGGCATGCATTCGGCCTCGCGCCCCTAGCGCTCCATGCCGTGTGGAGGGTGTACCCTTGGGAGCCACACCATCAGGTGCCCATGCGAGGGAGGCCTCGTGAAGGGGGCTCGCGAGCCGCATAGAAGCCACACCACCAGATGGACCCCAACGCTTAGGGGCCCGAGTATGAGTTGAATGGAACGTACTTGTATGTTCCCATGCTGGGTACGGCCCTCAAGACCTTTTACGTCCAAATACGGACACCTGTACCAATGAAGGAGCGGGAATGCAGGGACAGGAGTAATGGCCCGTACGTCTACGGCCAAGGGTCAGAGTCGACACCACTACGTCTGCCGCCACTCTTCTGACATGAGTACAGACGAGTAGTGGAGACACCTTCCTGACGCCTGCCCCTGTACTAGATGCACGACCACCACCTTTGGAACCACTCTCTTGACAGAGTACTTATGTACCACTTGGTCTCTTGGACCACCATGTACCCAGGGCCATTAGAGCCTACTATAAAATGAGCTCTAACCCCACCTGAGGGGGGGTTGGAAAATTTACTGTAAGAGAGGCTTGAGAGTGAATGAAAGATTGACTTCTCCATTGTTATTATGTCATTGTTCTTTAGTTATTACTTACATTTCTACAACTTTTTATTGACTATCCTTACTTGATAATTTTTTCCAACTTAACTTAGCTGACGAGTTCTCACCGTCAACAGTTTGGCGCCGTCTTTGGGAACATTAGTTTCAAGCTACTGTTCCACCATTGTTTCCGGCAAGAAGAGATGCCGAGACGTTCAAAGCGACTCAGGGAGCCACGAGAGGTGGAGGTTCACCTGAACGGATTCCAGCTGAAGGCCTCCATGAAGGACGCTCCTCCACCAAGAGACGTGGAGCCCCCGAAGGACCCTGAGGTTCACGGAGGTTATAGAGTGGCCTCGTCACCGGCCACTCCGCCTGGAGAAAGTCCTCCAAGAGCACCACCGGGAAATGCTAATGAGTTCCCTCTCCCAAAACCACCGCAGGTACCGAACTCCGGCCGGCAGGACCCGGGCCCCTCCACCCGTAGGCATGATAAGCATCCCCGGGTCCATTCCGTGAACTCAAGTTCGAAATCTCGGTTCTATGAAGAGGAAATACGTGAGCTCCACCGTAAGAACCAAAGGTTGGAAACCACCTTGGAGAACATGCAAGAGGTCCTGAACGGCCTGTTGCAGGGTAATTCGAGCGTGACCTTGCCTAAGAGGAAGGAGAAGGGCAAGGATGGGGGTGGAGACCACTGTACCGGTAGATGATGGGAGAACCCGACACTCAACCAGTAACACCCCCTGAGCGAAGCAACGCGAGCACCCTGAACCGCCTAAGCAGGCCCAGAAACCAGCGCCGAGGACCAACGCTTCCCCTCGCAATGAGGACAAGGTCACCTCTAAAAGAGCACCCTCAAACTTACAGGAGGAGCTCAATAAAAAGAGGGCGGGCAAAGGAACCACACCCCCTGTGGCGCCTCGAGAGGGCAAGGGAAAGGCGGATCTTAGCCCGTCCGCTTTGAGGGACACTCTAAGCAAGAGGAGGCAGGACCTGGACACGGAGATGAGGAGCCTGCGAAGCAAGATCATCACCGCATCAGGTGGCCAGGCCTTTGAGGAAGAATTCGACCATGAGTCGCCCTTTGTGAGGGAAATTCAGGTGATCCGGCTTCCTGCCAACTTTAAGGAGCCCAATATGACCCCCTACGAAGGAAACACGAATCCAAAATACCACCTGGATGCGTTTAATGATCTGATGAAAATGAGAGGGATTGGAAGTGGTGCCAGATGCCACTGCTTTGCTGTCACTTTGAAAGGACCCACCTACAAATGGTTCAAAAGATTAAGGCCGGGGTCCATCAGGTCCTGGCAACAGTTTTCTGACAAATTCCTCCAACAGCACCATGCCATGCAGGACTACACGATGCCAGGTACCAGCCTGGCCAACGTGAAGCAGGGGGAGAATAAGAGCCTGAAGAGCTACATCCACCGGTTCAATATGGAGGCCGCGAAAGTGGGGAGCCTAACTCGCCGAGAATTAAAAATGGCCATTACCGCTGGAGTGCTCCCAGGAAGCAAGTTGTGGGACAACATGTTGAAGAGGGAAGTCACCGACTTAGACGACTTCTACGAGAGAGCGCATAAATACATCTGTGTGGAGGATGGCCACGCGAACTTAAAGGCGGGGAAAGAGGAGCCCCACGGGAAGACCCCAGCTAACGACGGGTCGAATGTAACGAAGAAGAAAAGGGCATACGATGGGTCGAGAGATGACCAGCAGAGGAAGACCAAGTGAGGGAATGATCATAGGCAAGCGGCTTATACTTACTTTACGAACCTCACAGATACCAGGGAACATATTTACCTCACCAACGGAGATCGAGTTCCCTTAAAAAATCCCCCACCAATGAGGAAGGATCGGTCCAAAAGGGACCCCAGTAGATACTGACAGTACCACAAGGACATTGGTCACACCACGGCAGAGTGTATCCATTTGAAGGAAGAAATTGAGGAGCTCATCCGCCGGGGACACCTGGGCCGTTATGTCAGGAGAGAAAGGCCAAGGCCAGAGGACAAGCTTGCGGCACCCCAGGCACAAGAGCAAGCCCCAGAAATACAGGGGGAGGTCCGAACCATTTTTGGAGGTCCAGGATTTGGGGGGGACTCTCGGAAGGTGCGAGATAGATATGCAAGAGAGGCTCGGCGGAGTCCGCCCCCCTGCGTCATGAGTTTAGAACAGCGACCCCCAAAAAGTTTCAAGGGGGAAAACGACTCGATAACATTCACTGAGGAGGATGCACGGGGGGTACACTTTCCCCACAATGATCCACTCGTGTTGACAGTTCAATTGGAAAATATGCGCGTGCATCGAGTCCTATTGGACAACGGGAGCTCGGTGGACATCCTATATCGCCCTGCCTTGGAAAAGATGGGATTGGGCATTCGTCATCTAAAGCCCTGCCAATCATCCCTATACGGATTCACGGGGGACTCAGTGCAACCCCTAGGAATGATCGAATTGGCACTCACCATGGGGGAACAACCCTGACAGACTACAGTCATGGCTAACTTTGTCGTAGTAGATTGTGCATCAGCTTTCAATGCGGTATTAGGGAGACCATCCCTAAGAGAATTAAAATCCATAACTTCAATATATCACTTGGTTGTCAAGTTCCCAACACCAGGAGGAGTCGCTAGTATTAAGGGAGAACAGAAGGAGGCAAGGGAGTGCTACAACACCTCACTCCGCGCGCCCATGAAACCGCGGGAACCAATGGCCATGGTGTTAGATGAGGTGCTAAGTATGCCCACGGGGGGTCCGCAGGAGCTGGACCCTCGGGTTGTGGATGAGTCAAGAGCAGAACCAATAGAAGAAGTAGAGGAGGTTACGGTGACGGAAGAACTGCTAAGGAAATTGAAGATAGGGAGAAGCCTGCAAAGTGACGTGAAGGAGGAGTTGATAAGATTTTTGAAGGATAATCTGGACGTGTTCGCATGGAGTCATGAGGATATGGTGGGTATAGACCCCGATGTGATGTGCCACCATCTGAATATCTCCCCAGAAGCGAGGCCCGTCAGCCAGAAGAGGCGGGCGCTAGACCCAGAAAGGTACGCAGCGTTGAAAGAGGAAGTTGACAAGCTGAAGGGCAACAGGTTCATCCGTGAGTCTTTTTACCCTGTGTGGGTGTCGAACCCAGTACTCGTTCTGAAGCCAAATGGGAAATGGAGGACCTGTGTCGATTTCTCGAACCTGAATAAAGCTTGTCCTAAGGACAGCTTCCCACTCCCAAGGATAGATCAGCTAGTAGATGCAACGGCAGGACATGAATTGCTGAGTTTCATGGACGCCTACTCGGGGTACAACCAAATCCCAATGAACCCAGCAGATGAAGAGCACACGTCATTCATTACGGATAAAGGGCTCTACTGCTACATGGTAATGCCCTTCGGGTTGAAGAATGCGGGTGCCACCTATCAGAGGTTGGTAAATAAGATGTTCGCTAACCAGATAGGGAGGAACATGGAGGTGTATGTGGATGATATGTTAGTGAAGACCAAGAATTCCACAGAGCTCAACAAGGACCTTGGTGAGATGTTCGACACACTTAGGAAATACCGAATGAAGTTGAATCCCGTCAAGTGCACCTTCGGTGTATCCTCAGGAAAATTCTTGGGCTTCATGGTCAATTCCAGAGGCATCGAGGCCAATCCTGATAAGATAAAGGCCCTAATAGAGATGAGCCCGCCAAAGAACAAGAAGGAAGTACAGTGCCTAACAGGAAGGGTGGCGGCCCTTAATAGATTTATCTCAAGGTCCACCGATAAGTGCCTCCCCTTCTTTGACATCCTCAAAGGGAGCAAAAATTTCGCTTGGGATGAAAAATGCGAAGAAGCATTTGTCAAGCTGAAGGAGCACTTGGGGAAGCAACCCCTGTTGGCAAAGCCTGAGAAAGGCGAGAAACTGTACCTGTACTTGGCAGTGTCTGAGCAAGCCATAAGTGCAACCTTGGTTAAAGGGGAGAAGAAGCAGCAACAACCCGTGTACTATATCAGCAAGCGTTTGGTGGACGCGGAGAACCGATACCCGGAGATTGAAAAATTGGCCTATGCGTTAGTTGTGGCTTCGAGGAAGTTGAGGCCTTACTTCCATGCACACACGATTGAAGTCCTGACGGATAGTCCTTTGAGGCAGGTCTTACATAAACCTGAGACCTCAGGGAGGCTGATGAAATGGTCGATCGAGTTGAGTCAATTTGACATTGTGTATACCCCAAGTGCGTCCATCATTGGACAGGTGCTGGCGGACTTTATAGTAGAGTTCACCCATCATCCGAATGGAGAAAGAAGTGAAGGAGGGGAGCAGCCTGTTATAGAGGAAGAGCGAGGGGGTCTAGAGGAATGGAGTTTGCATGTTGATGGGGCGTCTAATGAAGGAGGATCCGGAGCAGGCATCATGATGACTGGGCCCGAGGGACACAAGATGTATTGCGCGATTTGGTTCGGGTTTGAGGCCTCCAATAACGAGGCAGAGTACGAGGCGCTCCTGGCTGGCCTGCGTTTGGCCCAGGAGCTGAGAGTGGCACGCCTTCGTATCTTCAACGACTCTCAATTGGTAGTGTACCAAGTAAAGGGGGAGTACCAGGCGAGGGGACCCAAGATGGCAGCTTACTTGGAAAGGGTGAAGGGCTATCTAGGACGGTTAGTGACATATAGCATAGAGCAAATCCCCAGAGAAAGGAATACCCATGCTGATGCACTCGCGAAGCTGGCGTCCACCAAGGACAGCGATATCTTGGAGTCGATACCCGTGGAGTACTTACCCAAACCCAGCATCGAAGGCGCGGATGTGCATATGATTATTGTCCCAAGGGAGTCGTGGACTGAGTCGATCAAAAGGTACCTGGAGGAAGGAACCTTGCCTGCAGACAAAAATGAGTCCCGGAGGTTGGTGTACAGGGCCACTAGATACACCCTGGTAGATGGGGTCCTTTACAAAAGAGGATTCTCAATGCCACTCCTGCGGTGTGTAGAAGAGGAGGAGGCGTTGAAAGTGTTGCATGAGATACACGAGGGAGAGAGTGGCAACCACGAGAGCGGACCCTCCACATCTAGGAAGGCCATGAGACAAGGATACTACTGGCCCTCCATGGAGAGAGATGCACATAACTTTGCCACGAAATGCGACAAATGGCAGAGGCACGCCAACTACCCTCAGAAACCCCCAAGTGAACTGACCAGCATGACCAGCCCCTGGCCCTTCGCTATCTGGGGGATAGACTTGATCGGTGCTCTTCCTACAGGCAGGGGTGGAGCGAAATACGCTGTGGTGGCAGTGTACTACTTCACAAAGTGGGTAGAAGCAGAACCCCTCGTGAAGATAATAGCCAAGCACATCACCGCTTTCGTCAACAAATTCATTGTTTGTAGATATGGAGTACCCTACAAAATTATTTCTGACAATGGTACCCAGTTCGAGGGAGGGGCGTTCGAGGAATATTGTAGGGGAAGGGGCATAAGGAGAAGTTTCTCCGCGGCGGTACACCCACAGGCCAATGGACAGGTGGAGGCTATCAACAGGGTCCTTAAGAAGAACTTGAAGGCGAAGCTAGAAAAGATGAAGGGAGCCTGGGTAGAGGAGCTACCAAATGTGTTGTGGGCTTACAGAACCACCCCACGCACGACCACTGGGGAGTCCCCATTCTCCTTGGCCTATGGATGCGAGGCCGTACTCCCGGTTGAGATGCAGGTTGAGTCCCTCAGGGTACAGGCGTATGAAGACGAGGCCAACTGTATAGCTCTAGCTGAAAGCTTGGACATGCTTGAAGAGAAGAGAGAAAAAGCGCAAATGAGGGTGGCAATATACCAACAGCGCGCTGCAAGGTACTACAATTCGAGGGTGCAAGAGAGAACGTTAGAGTTGGCGACTTGGTGCTGAGGAAGGTACTCCCTAACACGCGAGACCCAGGAGCAGGAGTGCTAGGGGTGAACTAGGAGGGGCCCTACCAGGTTGCTCAATGCATACCCCCGAGCACTTATAAGCTGGCGCGCATGGACGACACCATCATACCTCGGGCGTGGAACGCGAAGCACCTTAGGAAGTACTACCAGTAAGGCACCCACGTCCGGTGGTAAAAGGACAAGTGTTGCACACTATCTTAGTATGATAGAGAAGAATCAAAGAGGTTACTTAGATAACCTCCTGAGTAGGTGTGAGTCTTTTTATTTTATGTTCTATGAAAATCTCATATGTATCGTTGCAACTGTTTGGTATGAATGTGATGAATGAAATTGCATGTTATGGGTGAAACTGTTCGCAACTTCATGTGTTATTTTCTTTCGCTACGTGGGCGTCAGCCAAAGTGCCTGCCGAAATAGATTTCACCAGACACTTGGGGGGCAGGATAGGAGGCAACAGCATGCGGCTAGCAAGGGGAACCTAAAAAGGGCCCTCTAACGGAGGATCCTAAAAAGGACCCCTTGCCCTCCTAAAAAGGAGGCCCCTAAAAGGGACCTTCTACCAAGAGGACCCCTGCCCTCCTAAAAAGGAGGCCCCTAAAAGGGACCCTCTACCAAGAGGACCCTAAAAACGACCCCCTGTCAGGATGACTCTAAAAAAGGACCCTTTGATGGGGAATCTCAGAGGGACCCCCTATACCAGGGCCTCAAACAAAGTCCTTGCAAGGCATCCCTTGGGATCGCAAGGATTAGCTACCCTTATGAACACCAAGGGAGGCCATAGGGACTTAAAATGTATGGTAACGACAATAATAAGTCTAGAGCGGCCACCAAGCCGCCTAGCCAAAAAGGGTCCCAAAAGAGACCCTTGCAAAAATAGTACTATGAATAACGACGAGAAGGACGCTTCTCGCAAAGAAATAATAAGCGCGCGCAAGAATATATAAAAGGATAGCTAGAACTCAAGGGGTCAAAATATCCTTATAAGAGTAACCAAGAGGCACCAAAAGAGGTCCCAGTGAACCCTTTCACAGGGGCTCCAAAGGACCTCCAGCCTGGTAAATAAGAGGGGGGGACCAACAAAACCCCATCATACAGGCTCAAAAGGACCTCAAATGCAGTAGAATAAAAGATAAATAGCAACACATGTGTTATATACAATGAAAAAGAAGGTCTTGAAAACAGTACAAGAGTTACCAAAGGAAAATAGTAATGACAGTCATATTACAAAGGCCCGAAGTACAAAAAAAAAAAAAAAAGAGCATACACCCATGGTAGGCTAGCTAACAAAAGTTAGGACACGACTGCTTCAGGGCCTCCTAATGTGGGCGCTCCACGTGGCCGCTCGAGCGACGGCATGTTCACCAAAAGACGAGAAGTCGAAATTAGAATCCTGCCTCCACACATTATAAATGGCACGGTCTATGGACCTGCGCTCGGTGGTAGCCCTCGCCGCCTCCAAGGAAGCATTCCTCTCCTGCGCCGACTGAAGTTCGGCCCTGAGGGCCTCGACTTTGGCCTCCAACTGGGTAACTCTCTGCTGAGACGTGGCCGCAATGGCCTTGGCCTCCTGGAGTTCACGCTCCAAGTGTTTAACCTTGTCCTTTAGCCCCTTGGTCTTGGCCTTTACTTCCTTCCTCTTTAGTATCAAGTCGAAAAATTTGGTCCGGACCATTGACAACATAGCCTTAGTTTCATTAAGCTCTTTCTCGAGCTCCTGGACCCGGGCTGTAAGGCAGTCCCTCTCAGCAGTAGACGCGGAGAGGTTGCTGGACGAGTCAGCATACCGTAGAGACACGGTGTAGGCCTGCACAAGAAAGTTAACAGCATTAACAATAAGCAATAAAAAGAAAAACGCATGTACATCTATACATAATAATGACCGACACAAGGTGCAGGAACTCACCCAGGCGGTGGCGCGCCTTAGGGTGTCCCCAAGGTCCGACTGAGTCACGTTCCCAAGACCACTCCAGTCGGATACAGAGAGGCTCGAGGCAATTTGAGTGTATCGCTGTCCGTAAGATATTGCCATCCGAGTCACCCAAGGCTCCCCCTCCGTACTGGGGGCACCTGGTTGGACGAGGACAGACGACCCGCTCGCCGAAGCGGGAGGGGGCGCAGTGAAGGTGAAAAACTGAGACTCTGGTAGATTAGAGGGGGGCTCCGCGAGGTCGACGTAATCAGCCCCCGGTGATCCAATGTCGAGAGGAACCTGAGGGAAGGCATCGCAGCCAGCAAGGCCAGGGGAAGCATAACACCCCGGTGTGACATGCTGGTCCTGAGGTTGGAAGGTTATGTCCTGGTCGTAGAAGGCATAAGGGGGGCATCCCCCGGGGGATAGGGGTCACTGGTGAGATCCCCCATATTCAAGGGGGGCTTCCTCCGGCTCCTCCTCAGCCTCATCATCATCTGGGAACGACTCAGCCGACATAGCCACTGTCTTCTTAGACCTAGTAACCGACCACAGGAGCTTGGGGTCAGAGATCGGGGACAGCTAGTGGCGGTTGAGATTTTCCACAGTAAATAAGAATGTCGACTTCTTCATGGCGGAGTCAGCATTAATGAGGTCATTCACAGCCTTCGCCTCCGACCCAATGACCAAAGGAACAACAAATTGCTCTGCATGATGCACGCCAGTGTCAGTACAAGCATGAGAACAAAACAGTAAGTTCTAATAAGAAGAAAAGAAGGACCAGGGTACTTACTGGGGGTGGCGCGAAAGTCTTCACGAACAGAGAGAGAGCCCTCTACGAAGAAAAAGTCTTGTTTCCAAGACCCTGTGTTGGACACTGAGCCCTCTATCAAGGGGAGCTCATTGTTGGCCTTCTGCAGGTATTAGAAGCCCTTGGACTTGGGGGATCCCATGAGGTTGTACAGGAAATGCACCTCTTGCGCCGTTGGGGCGCGTTCGGCCCATTCCTTGAACCAAACAAAAAGGCAACTTAGGGTCAACCAATTGTTGGGTGACAGCTGAAGAGGGGCCAGGTCGAAATATTTGAGAACCGCTATGAAATATGGGTGCAAGGGAATGGTGCCACCCGCCTTCAAAATGTGTTCACTCAAAGCCACAAGACCCTTCCTAGGGCGGTTGGCCCGGCATGCCTCCTGAGGAGCATATAAGGCGTATTCCAGGGGAACACGATAGTGCTTCACGATTTCCTTCAATTTGTTTGCGGACACATGCGATACCAGCTCGGACGCCAGTAAGGGGGCGTCATCCTGCTCCTGGATAGATACCTATCGGCGTGCCTTCGGCATATCTGCAAAATCAACAGAAAAATTTGAGGAAGATACAGAACACTTGACCCTCCATTTTTTCTTCCTAGCAAGAGTTTTCCATCGAGGGAGCGATGGCGGAAGCGCTAAGCTAGGAAAAACTGAGACTAGGGGCTGAGGAGAAGCGATAGCAACCCCATGACCGTCATCAGGCGAGGATGGGTTGGGAGGTTCGGGCGGAAGGTGTCCCTCCATAAACTCTAACTCCCACTGCAATTCAAAAAGGTTCATCCTAAGGCTCGCTATATGGTCACTAAGGTCTGGGGGTGAAGGTCCTCTGTCTCCTCTCGACACCGAGCCAATTTCGCTCTCCACTACCCAAATTTTGTGCCTAAGTTCCGCAATGTACTCAAGGTGGCGGATGCAGGTCTGCCTTAAGGAGTCATAATCTTGGTGAGGATTGCCCTCAGGGGACTCTGAGTCTGAGGACAGGTCAATAAATTCAGCCCCCGGAGGCATGTAGGACGGGCCGTCACTGGCCATGAGACCTCGTCCCGAAAGCAAAAAGGGGTTCGCGTATAAATGAGGGGATGGCTACAAAACACAGAGGAATAGGCTTAATATCTCTAGATACAAGCGTCCTAAATGGCCCACTACAGAGTATAAAAAAGAGGGGCATGTATATGGCCAAACTCACTACAAGCTCAGGCTAAGGTACCCTATCCCGAGTAATGCTTGTTTGGACCCGATAAAAGAAAAAAAAAAAGGAGAGGGAGAGAAAATATACCTCCAGCGGTTAAGAGAGCGAAGTTGGGGTCAAAAGGAGGTCGAGGGGTGAAAAGCACCAAATGGTTGAAAATGCACGTCTGCAAAAATAGGCAAAAAGGATGTGTTAGTCACTAAATAGACACACACAAAAAAATGAATGAAATGAAGTGAAAAAATAAAACAAATGAAACTATGGCAAAAATGGGGTTGTGGGGGATTGAACCCCTTACCTCTTGAAAAAGGAAGGGTTCTCCAAACCAATAAGTCATGCATGAAGGCCTATTTATAAGAATCAAGGTGAATAGTCTACAAGAGCACCTAAAGGTACTCTCCTAGACTGGGGGCAAGTGTGAACGCTCAATATTCCCCGCCCTTAAAAGACTCAACATGTATGCATAGGCCCCATAAACGCCCCAAAAATATGGCTGGATTAGAATGACCCCGAGCCACTGTTGCCACTCCCACGGCAGCCCAGATGGCCTCGCACGCGCCAGCACCAAGCGAGGCCCCACGTCACGCGCGCCCAGCATCAGCGAGGCCCCCCGTCTCGCGCGCGCCAGCACCAGGCGAGGCCCCTCGTCGCGCGCGCCCAGCATCAGCGAGGCCCCTCGTCGCGTGCGTCCAGCATCAGCGAGGCCCCTCGTCTCGCACGCGTAGCCACGGCCTCGCTTCTGAAGCAGGCACGGCCCCCACGTGGCCTCGCGTCCGAAGCAGGCACGGCCTCGCATGGCCTCGCGTCAGGGGATGCATTCGACCTCGCACCCCTAGCGCTCCATGCCGTGCGGAGGGTGTACCCTTGGGAGCCACACCATCAGGTGCCCATGTGAGGGAGGCCTCGCGAAGGGGGCTCGTGAGCCGCATAGGAGCCACGCCACCAGATGGACCCCAACGCTTAGGGGCCCGGGTATGAGTTGAATGGAACGTACTTGTACGTTCCCATGCTGGGTACGGCCCTCAAGACCTTGTACGTCCAAATACGGACACCCGTACCAATGAAGGAGGGGGAATGCAGGGACAGGAGTATTGGCCCGTACGTCTAGGGCCAAGGGTCAGAGTCGACACCACTATGCCTGCCGCCACTCTTCTGACATGAGTACGGACGAGTAGTGGAGACACCTTCCTAACGCCTGCCCCTGTACTAGATGCACGACCACCACCTCTAGAACCACTCTCCTGACAGAGTACTTATGTACCACTTGGTCTCCTGGACCACCATGTACCCAGGGCCATTAGAGCCTACTATAAAATGAACTCTAACCCCACCTGAGGGGGGGTTGGAAAATTTACTGTAACAGAGGCTTGAGAGTGAATGAAAGATTGATTTCTCCATTGTTATTCTGTCATTGTTCTTGAGTTATTACTTACATTTCTACAACTTTTTTATTGACTATCTTTACTTGATAATTTTTTCCAACTTAACTTAGTTGACGAGTTCTCACCGTCAACAATATATATCTTCATTTTAATATGAGAACATAACTCAGTTGGCTACTTGAGAAAATAAATATATAGTAAACCTATTTAGTAATTACGCTAACTTACTTCATACTTATACTAATTAATGTTTACCAACCCATTAAACTGCTCTGTTTTAGTAATAATAATTATTATTTTACATAAATGGAGTCGTATAGCTTTGCCTAGAAAGTTATTACAATTAGCAAGTGTCATTTGCAAGCAAATCTTCATAACAATATTTACTTCAAACAACTTGAGCTAACAAGGACTTATTGAAGAGGGGCAACACTTTATTATGCACATGTTTTCCTTGAACAAATCATATTTTCACATTTAAAGTGTCATAAAAAGATATTGATATGAAAACTCAATAACATTACAAAATAAAAAGATAAATGTGATTGCGGCATATCGTCGAACACTTGGGAGACACAAGCATAGCCATAAAATACCACACAATCTCCAAATCAAAACATATCATCTTATACCCAATGACCCTAAAGTCAACTTCAAACATTAAAATTTGAAAAACCCAATTGCATAAAAGTGTACCAACTTGTTTTCTTTGACCGAGTGATGGTTGAATATCCAAAATAAGATTTTGATAGTTTACATAATAAAAAACCATGTATACAACAAGGAACAAAAATAGGAACTATAAAAGACTCATTAATACATGTCTAATGAAGCCATGTGTGTCCATATGCCAATCACCACCAACATTCATAAGTGTCTCTGTACAACATAAAATAAAAGAGAATACCGTGAACTTTGAAAACAAATATATAAAGTAGGTAATTAAAAGTTAGAAACCAAAGCCTACTTTGATAGCTAATGGTTATAAAATCAAGAAAAAATTCATACAAATATGTATAACATAAACAAAAGAAAAAAGGAATTCAATAGCCAAGTGGGAAATTAAAACAAGGGCTACTTTAATAGCTACTGGGTACGAAGAATATGCCATCATATATAGAAGTATAGGTCTATATATATATAAGTAAAGAAATATATACCTGGAAACCACCGAAGCACACCGAGAGACGGAACCACCTGCTGGAACCATGAGCAACCAGCACCCCACGCCAAGAAGCATGCCACCGGCGAGACTGCTGGAGCCAAAACCCAGTTGCCGTCGACGCCGTTCACCACCGTCACTGCCGTTCACCTACAGCCTCCGTTCACCTCTCTACCAGCCCTAAATGTTGTGAATTTGAATAAATCCCCAAATGTAGTGCTGATGAGTTCTCTATTGTTTAACCCGATAATTTCAAAAATTATGATAGCTTTTTTAAGTTTCTTACATAATAATTTTAAGGACTCCCAAAGCAAGTCCTTAAAATTATTAAGTAGCACACTTATTTTTTAGCCCATATTTTTTTAGGACTCGCATATTCTTTTTAGGACACTCATTGCAAGTCCTAAAAGAGTATTAAGGACTCCCAAAGCAAGTCCACAAAATTATTAAATAAAACACTTATTTTTTTAGCCCAGATTTTTTTAGGACTCGCATATTCTTTTAGGACACTCATTGCGAGTCCTAAATTGTATTTTTTCAGGACTCTCAAAAAGTGTCCTAAAAACTCTATAAATATTTTTAAGGACTTGCATTTAGGTGCATGTCCTAAAAAAGTGTCCCGTAAATGGTATTTTGTAGTAGTGATGGGTGGGGTATCTATGCTCATAATCCTTGAGTTGTCTTGAGGCGTATGCTACCATATTCCCATTCTACATCAACACAAACCCCAATCCATTCTTAGATGCATCATAATAAACAACAAACTTCTCTCCTTCTATGGGAACACAAAGGGTCGGTGCAGAGATCAACTTATCCTTCATAGTCTGAAAGCACTCTTCACACTTCACTATCCATGTGAACTTTTGTTGCTTGCAGGTTAGGTTGGTCAAGGGTGTGACAATCTTGGAGAATCCCTCGGCAAACTTTTTATAGTAACCCGCTAGTCCTAAGAAACTTCGGACCTCTTAGGCATTCTTAGGTTGGGGCCGGTCTTTAATGTCCTAGATCTTTGTTGTGTCCACTGTTATTCCATTCTTGGACACTATATTCTCTAGGAAAGTAACTTGTTCCAACCAAAATTCACACTTAGAGAACTTGGCATAGAGTTGGTGCTCTCGTAGTCTATTGAGTATCAACCTCAAGTGCTCCCCATGCTCCTCCTTAGTGTTTGAGTAGATAAGGATATTGTCTATAAACACCACAATGAATTTATCCAAATAGTACTATGTTCATCATGTCCATGAATGTCGCAAGGGCATTGGTGAGTCCAAAAGACATCACTATAAACTCATAGTGCCCATAACGGGCTCTGAATGCCATCGTGGGAATATCTCCCTATTTTACCTTTAACTGATTGTACCTAGATCGCATATCAATCTTAGAAAACACTGCTGCCCCCTTACAGTTGATCAAAGAGGTCACCTATCATAGGCAAAGGATATTTGTTTTTAATTGTGACATTATTGAGTTCTTGATAATTGATGCACATTCTCATACTTCCATCTTTCTTTTTCACAAACAGAACTTGTGCTCCCTATGGTGAATGACTAGGTCGTATGAACTCCTTGTCCAACAATTCCTATAGCTGGGTCTTAAATTCTTTCAACCCTATAGGTGCCATTTGGTAGGGTGCTTTGGATATTGGTGCTGATTCTGGTGTAAATTCGATCACAATTTGATTTCTCTATCTGGGGGTAAACCAAGTAAGTCCTCGAGAAACACCTCTGGGAACTCACAAACAATGTGAACTTTCTCTGGTTTTAGCTCTGTCCCTCTAGACTTATCCACCAAATTTTCCAAAAATGTTGAACACCCATGTTGCATCATGTTCCAAGCTTCTAGCAATGACACGATGGGTGTGCGGAATCCCGTCACTTCTCCCTTAAAGGAAAAATGTTTCCCTTCCTCAGGTTTGAAGTCTGATGTCTTTCTTTGACAGTCTATCGTTGCTCCATTTTTTGCTAACCAGTCCATGCCAAGTATAACATTATAATATGGTATTTCTAAACCAATGAGGTTTGCTGGGCACTCTCTACTCTCAACTACTATGGAAGTTGATTGTAACCATCTAGTCGATGACATAATGTCTCCTAATGGTAACATGGTACTATAACTATGTTCAAATAGTTTACAAGGAAATCCCAGTTTATCAATTACATTTATAGCAACATAAGAGTGAGTCACTCCAAAATCAATGAGGACTCTACATATCATACCAGAAATAGGGAGCTGGCCTTTGACAATGGTATTATTATTGGCTGCTTCCCCTCGAGTCAAAGAGAAGTGTAACGCCCTACTACTCAAGGATCGTTGCACTGTGCATTTTAAATAGTGCCAAACTCGTTAAACGAGTCATTTGGCCATAACCGTGTAACTAAACTTGATTAACGGTTTAGGGTTAAAAAATTTGGTCAAAGGTACCATCATTTCATTCAAACGTTTACTTCATACATGGGATCCCAAAATACATTTAAAAAGGTTAATTACAATGAAAAAAAAACTACAACTAGCCGACGTAAGCGGCAAAATAGGGTTGGACCCTAGTTCCTCTTTAAAACCTCGGCCGTGGTGGTTGAGCAACCACATATGTACACATCATCACCTAAGCTCTCCAACTCAAGGATGGTCCAGCTTTCTTTTCCCTTTACCTGCACCATATAGCACCCATGAGCCAAGGCTCAGCAAGAAAACTTAAACATGCTCATAAGAAATTAATAACATGTTACAAAATCATAATAAGCATGCCTAACTGTAATAACCCTACTCATGCATGCATACAATCCATATAAATGACTACAACGTCATATGGACCAATAGCCCAAGATAAAAAATCAATGAATCATACTGAGGTCTAATGCCCAAAATACATGATTATGGTATCATATTGGGGTCAATTTCCCAAAATACATGATTATGGAATCATACTGGGGTTCGATGGTCTAGGATATGGGACTAATGAGTCACCACGGGCCCTTTTGCCCAATCCTCTGTATAACTAACCTTGGAGCTGGCCCAACATACCTGGCACTCTAGTTTTCTCATGACCAATAGGTCGGTCAAGTGTATGATGAGCTCCTGGTTAGGCATAACCATATCGACGCGCTCAGTGTGCTATTGCTGCTCTTGACTAATAAGCCAATGCTTTACGACCAGCACTCAGTGTGCTAAGGCCTTCCTTGACTAATAAGTCAATGCATTACGACTAGCACTCAACGTACTAAGGCTGTCCTTGAATAATAAGTCAATGTTGGGGCCCAACCCTAGGATATGAGACTAATAAGTCACCCCGGGGCCCATTTCCCTATCCTCTGTATAAACATCCATAGAGCTGACCCATCGTGTCTGGTGTTGAGATTTCAACGACTAATAGGTCAAAAAAGCGTATGATGCACTCCTAATTAACCTAACCAAAACGACCAACACTCAATGAGATATTGTTGTGCTTAACTAATAAGTCAATGTTTTTCGACCAGTGCTCGGTGCTATTGTCGACCCTGACTAATAAGTCAATGCTTTTCAACCAGCACTCGACGCTATTGTCAACCTTGACTAATAAGTCAATGCTTTTCGACAAGCTCTGGGCACTATAGTCGACCTTGACTAATAAGTCAATCCTTTTCTCAATTATATAATGCTAACATGCATTCATCATATATCAAATATTCAGATACAAAGCATTCAACATGCTTAATCAACAATCACAAGCATGATCATAATAATGCACATACTCAGGCATTTATGCCCTATTCATGTTCCTGAGCCAAGCTATAATCACATGAGTTGACCCTCAAATTGGTCAACGACACGGAGTCAGATGAACGATATAAAATAACCTGAAAATGAGAAGGAATCAAGACGAAAAGATAAATGACACAAACAATTTATAGTGGTCCGGCCCCAATCAAATGGTAATAACCTACGTCCACTTAGTGTTCCTATTGATGTAGTATTCCAAGAATAGTGATTAATGAACTAAGGTTCACAAGATTCACTAGCTCTCAGGTAAATACAATTGTGATGGATAACAACACTCTTTTTCTCTCTTAGAATCTCTTAGCTCAAACGTTCTCAAGCCAAAAGTTCGAAAGTCCAAAAAATCCTCCCTCTTGATCCCTTTGATTCTTATTTATAGGCTCAAGGAGTTCTACACGGGCCAATGGGCCTTAATTACACTTAATACGGGCGTATCTAAATAATAATAGAAATTGGATTTAATACGTAATTACAAGATTACACATATGAAGGAAATAAATGAATCTATGCGACCAGGTTGGTCGCCGATAATTATGATGCCTGATAAGCCAATGATCTCCTCAGTTTCACTTTTTACTTTTTACTCTACCCTGTTTTTCTCAAGAACACTGAAGAACGAAGCACGAAGAGTCCAGAAGTCTCAGACAACTTCGGTGATTCGTGGAGTATCTGTCCAGCCGCTCGCATCAACACTCGTGTTTTCACTTCAACCTTTTATTCAAGTAAGTTTTTTTAGCTTCTTTGAATCTGATATGCCATGCAATAGTTATCCCTTGAGTTTTCTGATGTTTTGGTATATGAGTTTCCGAATGTTCTTGAAAAAACTCGATTTGGGGTAATGAGGCTCATAGGTTTTAATATGATAGGATAAGGAAAAAAAACACTAAATGAGGTTTAGGAATTGGCCTAGGAATTGTGATTATTGATTTAGGGCGCAAAATCGAAGTAAAAATTCAATTTTTAGGCACTCTGAAAAAACTGGGTTTTTCCGCCCTTTCTCAGAGTCGAAAAGTTTTCCTTGAAAAACTTTTCACTTCTACTTTTTAATATGTTTTCCAAACTGTTCGCATACTATTTAGTGTTTACGTTGGAATGCTGCTGGTCGTATAAAAGCTCAACTTTTATACATGAGCAACGTTATCCCAATGTTTCCGCTTCTTTTGTCTATTGGTCGTAGATTCTCATCTCCCTTCTCTATTCGCAAATTTTCATGCATGACTCGTGGGGAGGTGAGAGGCCAATCGACGACGACTTGCTCACACTATTGCTCGAAGATCAAGAAAAACTGTCACTACCATTCTCAAACATTCCTTTTTCTCAACACAACCCCACAAACAGACCTCCGACTAGCCCAAAAAATATGGGTCGCTTAAAGTCCATTGCTCAAAGAAAAAAGAAAACAACCAAGCCTTCTACTAATCAACCTACCCCTCATGCTGAGACTCCTCCGACCAACCCTCAACCTACAAACACTTCCATGCCAGAATTTCAAACCTAAGCCCGACCTCGCGATGTCCTTAGGCCAGAGGTCGAATGGTATGTAGCGCCTCCTAGCATTATTACATCTAGGATGGTAAGCAATTATATCAAGAACTACGGCCTTCCTAGGATAACCCTCATCAAGCCTTCGTCTGACTAGCGGGCAAACCTGCCTGGGGGTGCCTTCAGCGCCTGGTTGAGGTATCACATTGAGGCAAGGGAAACCTTACCTCTGCATCCATTCTTCCAGGGGGTGGCCAATTATTTTGAGGTCGCCCCTTTCTAAATCACCCACAACGGATATAGAGTACTATCTGCTCTCTATATCCTTTATAATCACAAGAAGTGGCCCGTTCCTACACCACATGAGATCAACTACTTGTTTGATCTCAAATCTAACCCCAACCACAACAACACGGGGTTCTTCCATTTCTACCACCAGGAATCAGCTCGCACCTTTCTGAGTGACATTACCCACAAGTCCAATGTGGGGAAGTACTTCCAGGAGTACTTTCTAACAGCAGACCTGTTCGCCAACAACCTGGCCTTCACTGAAGGAGGAAAATCATTTACTTACTACTCGTTTGATTTCTCTTAGCTTTTCAATACATTCTTTAGAACTTCGGTGTCGTTCAGGTCCATGGCATCGACCAGACCCCACTCCATGGAGATAAGGGCAGCAGCCCTGGCCAACATGACAAACATTGAAAAGAGTGTCAAGGAGCTGGTCAGCCTTCTTGCACCTCACCAGGATGTGAGAGAATCGACAGCGGGAAGTGCTACTGGGGGAGAAGTTCCCGAGCAGCACCAGGATGTGTCACAACCCCCGAGGAGGAGGGCTACAGGAGTGACCATCAGGGAACTTTCAAGCACTCTGCGAGCAGCTGCTTTCCCTGCTCAACAGGGAAAGGGCAAGAAAAAGCTTCCTGAACATCCCGAGCCTATACTTGAGTCCTCGGATTAGAACGGTACTGACTTCTCACTCTTAGAAAGTTTGCCCATTCCCTGTCATTTATTTGACGGGGATGGCAACTTTAAATATGCGACTAGCTTAAATTTAGACTTCTTCAAGGCAGAGAGTGAGTGTAGCTGTAATGCCCCAAATTTCCTAATAAGGTTTAGGACCTTGATTAGGAGGCCGGGAGGGCCATAATTGATTTATTATAGTATTTCATGATTATATGCATATTTACGTGAATTATATTATTATATGACGGTGAGTGCATGCATATGGGAGAATTTATTATTGTGAGGGTATTTTGGTAATTTGGCCACTGTGGGCGTAATTGTATATTTTGGGTGCATGATTGTGATTAATTAATATAGCCACATTATAAGGTGGATTGGTTCGAGCTTATTGACATGAGACGATCATGGGGTGTAAGTGTTCGGTCTAGTCATAACGGGTTTAAGTTTGGGGCTTGGGGTGAGTCTCGGGGTGAATTTAATGATTAGAGCGTTACCGGGAATTAAAGGGTAATGGGATATGGCTTATTGGTGTTTGAGGTTATTGGGAATAGCGGGAATTGGAGGGTATTAACTATGATTAATGAAGTAGGTGCGAAAGGACGGTTTTTCCCTTGGTGGCTACTAAGGTTTCATTTTAGACCTAAGGGTATTTAGGTCTTTTTACCCTAAGAGATATATATCAGCCATTGAGGCTATAGAAGAGTAATGAAAAAACAGAGTTTCTTTTCCTTCTCTCCCGATAGATGTTCTTCCTCTTTTCTCTTTGGATTTTCAAGCTCAGTTTGAGGAATTAAGCCAAGGAACCAAGCTTAGCCAAGCTAAGGTTGTGCTCCACCATTGAAGAGGGTGTGTTGCCAAGATTAAGGTGAGTTTCTAGCCACTAGAACTCTTGATTTTACTCTGTTTTCTAAGTTAAGTTCCAGCTGGTTTTTGGGTTGGAAACTTGGGAATTGGTTGGAGTTTTGGCTAGGGTTCTTGGGGTTGTGGTCCCTAGGACATGTGGGGATGGTTTTTGGGTTCATTTGGCACCAAAAATGGGATTTGGAAGCATTAGAATCGAGTTAGAATTGAGGAAGTCGAAGAAGGAAGTTTCAGGGGTGGTGCTGTCTGGGGGTAGCGCTACAGCGCCCATCAGAGGGCGCTATAGCGCTACACAGGGCTCAGTTGGGCGGTTTGTGATTCTGTCTTAAGCGCTGGGGCGCTAGAAGGGCAGCACTGTAGCGCTACCCTGCTCCTTCAGAACCCTGTTTTGGGTGTTTTTAAGGGCTTTTGGCTTGGGGTTTCAATCCTTAAGGCCCGAGATCGAATCTACTCACCGTGTGGGCATGTTTTGAGGTCCCGAGAGTGGGGTTTAGGTTAAGACCCTATCTTTGGTGATTTTAATTAATTGGAGATTGTATCTGGTTGTGACTAGGTGACCGCTAAAGGACTAAAAGTTGATCGTTCTCAAGGGTCGTTCCTCTAATCGTTCTAGCTCGACTTTGAGGTAAGAAAACTGCACCCTGTGTATTTGTGACATGCATGGCTGTTCTTGATGCATGTTGGTTGACTGTTAAACGTGGCATGCATGGCTGTTATTGGTGCATGTTGGATTGTTGAATATACTGCATATGATGCATAAGAAACACGTGATTAGGACATGCTTTATATACTGAGTATGATATTATTCAGAGCTTGAGCCTCTGTGGTTGCGCATGGTCCTAATTGTACTGGTATCTGTTAGTAAGCATGCTAAATACCTTGTTTATGGATATTGGACATGTGATGTATGTTTGGTGGCATGGCTTACTTGTGTATGGCGCTGGCTTATTAGTCAGAATCGACAATAGTGTCAAATCCGTCTGTGAAGCTGTGACTTATTAGTTAAGTTCACCACGAGCTGAGCACTGGTCATGTTTTACCGACCCAAGGGTCAGAGGTGGCGGTGCGTTGTGAACGCCGAGCCAAATAAAGATTAGATCTAATCGAGGTCGGCATCGAATGACTCATATGGGGAATTAATGCTGGACTGACCGGAAGGTCAATGAGAACTATAAGCGCTTGCCTAGTTTATGACCAGATGTTTATGGCCAAGGTATATGACCCCGATGATTGTTTGTCACATGGCCAAGGGACGCTGTCCATAGCACGACTCTAGGGTCGGGAGGAAGGCTATGTTGGTGACCATTCACCATGCACCTGTCCTAATCAAACTTACGAAAGGATCACTTGTCAGTTAAGCCCTGGTGACCCTATCGTCACATGGCTAGAAGGAGCGATGCTCATTATTGTGACTTTTGGCTATTGTCACATGTTTTCTTGGACTAACAGTCCTGAATGGTTATTATGATCGTTGTTGAGACTATGTCACGCTTTATTGTGTTTTCTTGCTGGGCTTCGGCTCACGGGTGCTACGTGGTGCAGGGAAAGGCAAGAGGAAGCTGGACCATCTTTGAGTTGGAGAGCTTAGGTGATGATGTGTACATATGAAGCTGCTCGTCCGCCACGGCCGAGGTTTAAAGTGGTACTAGGGTTGAACCCTGTTTTGCCGCTTAGAACGGCCTGTTGTAAATATTTTCTGTAATAAACTCTGAAACATTATTTTCGGGATCCCAATGTATATGTTAAACGTTTTAGTGAAATGTTACCTCTTAACCAAAATGTTTAATCCCTAAACCGCAAATCATACTTAGTTCACAATTTTGGCCAAATGACTCGGTTAGCGAGTTTAGCATTGTTTACAAGGCACACCGTAACGGTCCCTGGAGTTTGGGGGGTTACAGTAGCAGTAGTACAATAGATAATGTATCGACCAATAATAAGGGCTTGGGTATATTACTTAGAATTTTCTTTGATCTTATTTCCTTGATTTAGTAAGTACCTCCATTTATATTGCCTGATTGTTCGTTTCTATTTTGCAGTCATGTCTGCCGAAGACCCATTCAACCTGTATAGCGAACCCGACACCGTTGTTCCTAGGAGCAAGAAGAATGGGAGTAGGCAACATTGTGGGGAAAACAGCAACAACCCCCCAACGAAAAAGGCTCGGACCGAGGATCCTCTGTAACGCCCTACTACCTTAGAGTCGTTACTTAGTGAGTTTAAAATAGAAGTCGTGCTTTTGACTGACTCTAAGTGGTTTCTAAAACCAAAAGTGTGGATAAATCAGAAATTAAGGCTGTACTCTTTTAAAATGTTTAATTTCATTGAAAACGTTAAGTATAAAACATCTGGGATCCCAAAATAAGGTTTACAAAATATTTACAACTCAAAAATAGATTTACACCAGTTTAACTATCAAAAGAATGGATTAATACAGCCATTTACAAAATGCCCCCAACCAAAGCAATCGGGCAGGCCGAACATGTACACGCCGCCCCCACGCTCTCCATACTCATGGCCGGTTGACTGACTCCTTGCTTTTACCTGCCACACGGAGCACCCGTGAGCCGAAGCCCAGCAAGAAAACCCAAATAGTACATAACATATGCAAATCATATAGCTGGCATAATTCACTGATAAATAGTAAAACCATCATAATAAACAAGTACGGCCATGCCGCCTCAGAGGCCTTACCTAAGCCTGGGGTTTCGGTTCTCACCGCGAGGATAACTCATGTATCCCTTGGGTCCCACCCTGACTATAAGCATCCCATGTGCTGAGCGTTACTTTCGGCCCCACGGCCGTACCCGGCCTACGCCGCACTCGGCCCTTGCCGTTCATTTCATTATAATCACACATATAGTACATTCGAAATAATCATTCGCACACATCATGATTCATTTAAAGTTAAGCATTTGCACATAATACAATCTAGGGCCATGCCCTGCAATCACCCAGTGGGGCCATGCCCTATTCTCAGGTGTTACGGTTTTCTTACCTTTAGATTCGGTAGCCTTGATCAACCTGACTCCTTGAGCACGATCTTACCCGAGCCCTAGCGCTTACCGTGGGTGGAGTTTCGACCTTGAATCGAACCCTAGACCTCCTTGGCTTGCACCTTCACAACCTTGACCTCAAATTCAAATGTGATCTTGCTAACCCCTTGCCAATCCTCAAGCCTAGCTTAGGATCCTTGATGCTCAGCCTACCCTAGCTCTCCACTGAGCTTGACTCCAAGAAAAATGAAGGAATTAGGTTGGGAGAGCCACAAACCGTTCTTGGACAAAACCCTTCAGCTTTCCCTCTCTTTTCCTTTCTCTTCTTTCTTTCTTTTCAGCCTATAACTTTTCTCTACTAAATCCACTAAGTATAAAGCCCTTCTTTAATTTATCTCTTACAAGCCTAATGACCAAAATGCCCTTTCTTACTAATTCTAAACCTTTATGCCCATAAAGGGGCATTTTAGTCATATTACCCAAATTCCCACTAATTCCTCAAGTGTTCCTAATAATTCCCGCTCGCTACCCAATACCTGATTAATCATCAAATATATTCCCAAATTCTCAATTAAACTCCCCAGGCTTAACCCAAGCCGGGTACAGGTTCCCGCTTTGACTTTCCGCTGACCCGCTCATTCTTGGATCGTCTCGAGTCATAGATCACAGGTAACAACATAGTCATGCCCAACATGGCCAAATTACAAATATGCTCAATCAGTTCTACATGCATACTAATTCACATAGTCATGCATCACAATTAATCAAATAGTCATATAACGTGCATTAAATCATAATCATGCATTAAATTCATAAAAGTCACACACAGAATCCCATTATGCCCTCCAGGCACACTACTCCAGGCCCTTAAGCCTTAATAGCGAATTTGGGGTCGTTACATCCTCCTATACCAGTACCTTCCAAGGAAACAACACCTCCTCTAGCTCCCGTCGACCAGACATCTCCACCTGCTCCCGTCGACCAGACTCCTCCTCCAGCTCTCCTCGACCATACTCCTCCTCCAATTCCCGCTGACCAGACACTTCCTGATCAGACAGGAAATACTCGAGGAGAAGCCCTTATGAACATAGCTCTCAGCTTGGCCAAAGATAGGCTGAAGAAGCTATCAAGGCATCGACACAGTCGAGAAGCCATCAACAACACTGACTCCCTGGAAGTCGACCAGATCTTCAGCCGTGCGCTGAACGAAGTGCTCAGTGTAAGCTATTTTTACTGTGCTTTATTTGTTTACCTTGTCATTTTATTTCCACTAACAACTTTGTCTTTTTTCAGATCGCAGGGAGTTTTAACCATGAGCACTGGTTGGCGCCGCTCGGAGGCATTGGCTGCTAAGTTTGAGAATAGACTTGGCAAGCTCAAAATGGCTAAGGCTAAACGCGCCAAGCAGCTCAAAATGGCTGAGGCTAAACACGTCGAGCAGCTCAAGGCAGCCGAGGAGAAGAATGTCGAATTGCTGGAGAAGAATACCAAGTTGGCCGAAGAGTTGAAACAACATAAGGATGCCCTGGCCAAAGTCACAGAGTCCAGAGAGAAGTATAAGGAGGCTACATTGATTAATTTCAGGGATGCCTATAAGCTTCAAGACGAGCAGGAAATTAGCAGAAGAGAAAATGGCAAACCGGAGGAGCGAGTCAAACTGCTCCAGGAGACTAACACCAAAGACTTGGAAAGGTTCAAGGGGGCCACTTTTAAATGCTTTTATATGTTCTGGAAAAAAAACCTGCGAGGCAAACTTTGATTATCTACCAGAGCGTATGAAGAAGTTCAAACAGACCAGGTGCCTTGCTCGCCTTGAAGGGGAGGGGAAAGCTCAAGCATCCCCTGAAAGCTCTTTGGCTACAGGTATTGACGACGTCGATGAGGTGGCTGGGGCCTCTATCGACCAGCAGATCCCACAAGATCCTCTGGCTGCTCCATAATTTATCCTGCTTTTATTTTAATTTATAACTTGGGACACACAAACCTCGGTTCGTGATGTTAAGATAATTTATATTTTGCTGCACGGGCAACTTTTCCTTTTAATTGACAATTACATCCGAGCAGCAAGTGCTCGCCTTGTAAAACAATTTACCTTTGATATTATAATATTTGCAATTTATTATAACATCTGTTCGCATGACCGAACTTAGCATAGCACTTTGTTTTGATTTAACAAAATTTTAAAAAAAATTGAAAAATAATCTATGTACTGTAGCATGCTTTCCCTTATTTTGCTCATGTGTTTACATATACCTGTTGATGTGCTTTACTTACTTAGTACCTTATATGCCCCCCAAGTGATTGAGGAGATTAAGGTCCTTGCTCACTTGCCTTGACTAAGACCTGTTCGAACACTACTGCTCGTAATAAATACTTATAAAACTACAGCAAAACAACACACGTAATGAGCAAATACTTGTAATAAATACAATAACTGGCAAGAATAACTGGCTGTGCACAGTTCCTTTTATTTCCTGTAATAAATTGATAATCATGTCTGTACGAGTGATTAAGAATTTGATCTTACACTTATAAGCGATTAGTCATATGACCGACTAACCCTTGTTCATAAACTTGTAAAAATTAAAATTAATACAAGCCAATTCTTTAAAAAGAATTGTTTATTGATAATACTTGCGTAGGTGTTCTCCATTCCAATAGCAAGCGAGCAAGTTTATAAGTGCCCGGTTGAAGGTGTTCTCCATTCTTTAAAAAGAATTGTTTATTGATAATACTTGCGTAGATCTCCATTTAAGCGAGCAAGTTTATAAGTGCCCGGTTGAAGGACTTCTTCGATTTGGTATGGACCTTCCTAGTTAGGACCAAGTACTCCAGCAGCTTGATCGCGGATATTAAGAAAAACTCTTCTAAGTACCAAATCTCCCACATTAAATTTTCTTTCGCGTACTTTAGAGTTGAAATACCGAGCGACTTTTTGCTGATAAGCTGCTACTCGGAGTTGAGCTTACTCGTGCCTTTCATCGACTAGATCCAGAGATTCCATCAATAACTGACTATTAACATCTTGATCGTATGCCGCCCTTCTATGCGATGATGGATCTAATTCAACAGGAAACATGGCCTCATACCCATTAACCAAAGAAAATGGGGTATGGCCCGTTGTTGTTCGATGGGATGTTCTATACGACCAAAGGACTTCAAGTAACTATTCTGGCCATGCCCCATTGGCTTCTTCAAGCCTTTTCTTTAGGGTATCCTTCAGTGTTTTATTGACAGCTTCAACCTGTCTGTTTCCCTATGGATGAGATACTGAAGAAAAGCTCTTGATAATTTTGTGCCTTTTGCAAAAATCAGTAAACAGATCGCTGTCAAACTGTGTGCCATTTTCTGAGACAATCTTCCTTGGCAACCCATAGCGACACACGATGTTCTTGAACACAAAATTGAGGACCTTCTTGGTCGTTATCGATGCAAGTGGTTGAGCCTCGGCCCACTTCGTGAAGTAGTCAACAACAACCACAGCATACTTGACCTTGCCTTTTCCCGTGGGCAAAGACCCGATTAAATCTACCCCTCACAATGCAAATGGACATGGGCTTTGCATCTGTTTTAGATCATTAGGGGCTGCTCGCGGTATCTTGGAGAATCTTTGGCACTTGTCGCACTTGCGAACAAAATCCACAAAGTCTTCATTCATCATTGGCTAGAAGTATCCTTACCTTAGGATCTTTTTGGATAAACTTTGCCCCCCAGCATGATCCCTGCAGAAACCTTCATGGACTTCTCGCATTAATTCTTTGGCCTTTTCTTTTGATACACACCTTAGGAGTGGCATTGAGTACCCTCTTCTGTATAACCCTCCGTCGACCAGGATGAACCGAGTCGATTTCCTTTGGAGGGCTCTGGCTTTGTTTCTGTCTGACGGCAATACTCCATGTTCTAAGTATTCAATGAAAGGTGTCATCCATGTGTCTGCTGCTTGGATTACCATGGAGGTTTCTTCTTTTTGGATGCTTGGTGCAGATAAACATTCAACATGCACTATATTCAAGGTGTCAACATCCTTTGTGCTTGCTAACTTGGCCAAAGCATCAGTGTTTGAGTTCTGGTCGCGAGGTACTTGTTGGAGAGTATAATTTTTGAATTGCGCCAATATGTCCTTTGCCTTGTTCAAATAAGCAACCATCTTTAGACCCCGAGCTTGATATTCTCCAGTAATTTGATTAACCATTAACTGGGAGTCACTATGGATTTCAAGTGACTTTAAGTTCATATCCTTGGCTAACCTTAATCTTGCGAGCAAAGCTTTGTGTCCGGCTTTGTTATTGGACACTGTGAAGTCGAATCTAATTGCGCAGTGGAATTGATGTCCTTCAGGCATGACTAAAATCACGCCTGCTCTAGCGTTGCGCTCGTTGGAAGAGCCATCTACGAACAACTTCCAAGAAGGAGTTTGGCTTGGGGGTTCAGGCTCTTCTATCGGCTCGATGTCCTGGAGCCCAGTGAGCTCTGCGATAAAGTCTGCTAGATCTTGTCCCTTCAATGCTGCTCATGGCAACTAAGAAATATCAAACTGTCCAAGTTCTACTGCCCATTTCAATAATCGACCAGCGGCTTCCAGTTTCTGTAGGACTTGCCGTAGTGGCTGGTCGGTGAGTACTGCGATGGGGTGAGCTTGGAAGTATGGTCACAGCTTTCTAGAGGCTAAGATCAAGCAATAGGCTAATTTCTCAATGGGTGGATATCGCAATTCTGCTTCTATTAGCCTTTTGCTTATATAATACACAACTTTTTGCACATGTTCCGCCTCTCCTGCTAGGACAACACTAGCAACATATTCTGTGGTCGCCAAATAGATGAACAACATTTCCTTTTCAACCGGCTTGGATAAAATCGGTGGTTGCGACATATGAGATTTTAGATCCTGGAAAGCCTGCTCGCACTCCTCCATCCACTCAAAATTCTCATTGCCCCTAAGTAGATTAAAAAATGGCACACACTTGTCCGTTGATTTGGAGATAAATCTACTTAAAGCGACAATCCTCGCGGTTAAACTTTGAACATCTTTTATCTTTGTTGGCGACTTCGTCTCAACTAGGGCCTTGATCTTTTTGAGATTAGCTTCAATACCTCGTGAGTTCACTATAAATCCCAAAAATTTCCCTGATTCAACTCTGAAAGAACACTTAAGGGGATTCAGCTTCATCTGATATTTATTTAAGACTTTGAAGCATTCTTGCAGGTCCCCGATCTGTTCTCCTGCCTTCTTTGACTTAACCAGCATGTCATCAACATATACCTCCATGTTTACACTGATCAGCTCTTGAACATGTGATTGACTAATTGCTGGTAAGTCACACCAACGTTTTTCAAACCGAAAGGCATTACTTTGTAACAGTAAAGCCCTATATTGGTCTGAAAGCTAGTGTTATCCTCATCAGGTGGGTGCATACTATTCTGATTGTATCTAGAGTATGCATCCATGAACGATAGGATCTCGTGTCCTGGCGTAACATCGACCAGCTGGTCGATCCTTGGGAGTGAGAAAAAATCCTTCAGGCAAGCTTTATTGAGGTCTGAAAAATCCACGCATGTTCTCCACTTGCCATTCGCCTTGCGAACCAGCACGGGATTAGAGACCCAAGATGGATAAAACACTACCCTGGTGAATCTGTTCTCCTTTAGCTTCTCGACTTCTTCTTTTAATGCTTTTGATCTATCTTTGTCGAGCAACCTCCTTTTCTGTTGTACTGGTGGAAAACTTTTATCTATGTTCAAGACATGGCTGATAACCGCTGGGTCAATCCCAACCATATCTTTATGTGACCAGGCAAACACCTCCTGGTTCTTCTTCAAAAATTCAACCAGTTTTTGCTTTGTTTTTGTCTCTATGTTTTTACCGACTTTCACAAACCTGGTCGGATCTGCCTCTTCGAGTTGGACCTCCTCGAGGTCCTTGACTGGTCCTACATCTTCCTCAAAATCCCCAAAGCGAGGATCTAAATCCCTATCCTCCCTTTGGGCAATACCCTATTTGGTGACCTGCTCTCCTGATTGGGCTTGTATTTCATTGGCCAATAGCAACCCTTTCTCGGCTCTTTCCCTCAATCCACCCCTTTTCGCCTTAGTAATCAAGGAATTGTAACATTCCGTCGCTTCTCGCTGGTTTCCCAACACGCATCCTACCCCTGCGTCTGTTGGAAACTTCATGGCTAGGTGCCAGACCGAGGTTACGGCTCACAGGTCGACTAGAATAGGCCTTCCAATCACAACATTATACGCAGAAGGACAATCAACTACTATCAAAGTAGTGAGTAATATTTTGTTCACAAGTGCAGTTCCTGTGGTGACCGGAAGCCTGATCGATCCCGTTGGTGCGAGCCCTTCGCCAGAAAAACCATAAATAGTTTGGTTGCATGGCTCCAAATCCTTCACTGACAACTTCATCCTTTCCAGTGAAGACTTGTACATAATATTTACTGAGCTCCCTATATCCACTAACACCCGCTTAACCATCATATTTGCGATTTGGACGTCCACGACCAGAGGGTCAGAATGGGGAAATTGGACATGCTGAGCGTCAAGCTCAGAGAAGGTTATAGTTTCTTCTTCTGTTTGAGCCTTTTTGGGAGTTTGCTCCTCCACATACAACATTTCAATATCCTGGTCATGGCATAAGGTTCGGGCATATCGCTCCCTTGCCTGCCCACTATCACCTGCTAAATGTGGGCTGCCACAGATGGTCAACAATGTACCTGCCATAGGAGCTGGCTGTAAAGGGGGAGAGCATCGGCGTACAAGTACCTGCTCGTTGCCTCCTTGAGCCTCTCATTGAGAACCTCCAGTGGCTCGTACATATCTCCTCAGGTGTCCTCGACTGATAAGGAACTCAATTTCATCTTTCAGCTGGTTGCACTCATTGGTGTCATGACCATAGTCATTGTGAAAACGACAAAACTTTGTTGTATCTCTCTTGGAGATATCTTTCCTTATCGGCGCTGGTAACTTGTAAGGGACATTGGTGCTAGTCGCCTGGTACACATTTTCTCTGCTGTTGACTAGGGCTGTGTAATTGGTGAACCTTGGCTCGTACCTATTACTTTTTGGGCGTTTATTCTCAAACGTTGATGGCTCGTTGTTTGCCATTTTTCCACCGTTTTTCCCGTTGTTTTTTATGTTACCATTGGGTTTATCTGACCCATTGGCGGCTTTGGCGGGATCTTCCCTAGGCCCCTTGTCTCCTGCAGGTGACTTCCCTTCATTAGCAATCGCCTATTCGAGCTTGATGTACCGGTCTGCTCCATCCAGAAATTCATGGGTACTTTTCATCCCATTCTTCCTTAAACTGTTCCAGAGGGATGAATGGCGTCGTACTCCATCAGTAAGTGCCATCATCTTCCCCTCATCCCAACCGTCTTAGCTCCAATTGTGGCTCACATAAAACGTTGGACATATTCCTTTAAGGATTCTCCCTTCTTCTGGCGTATTTCGACCAGTTGGTTGGCTTCTGTCGGATGTACCCAACCAGCGTAGAACTTTCCGTAGAAATCCTTCACGAACATCTCCCATGACATTATGCTAGCAGGAGAGAATTTGAAAAACCATTCCTGAGTAGTATCGGATAAGGTGGCCAGAAAGATTCTGCAGCGGGCATCATCCGACACCTTCTGGATGTCCATTTGTATCTAGAATTTATTCACATGAGATACTGGGTCCCCATATCCATCGAAGTTGGGAAATACTGGCATCTTAAATTTGCTTGGGGTTTCTGCCATCGCTATTCTTTGTATGAATGGAGTGCCTCTTTTTTGATCATACTCGATGTGGGATATTCGGCTCCCCACCAACTACTGGGCGACCTGATTCAGCGCGTCGATATGGGCCTGTACTGCGTCTGGTATCGCTGGGGCGACTGGTGCTGGAGGAGCGTACTCATCATGCCATTCTCACCTATCATTGAGCACATCCCTCAAGTCATCATCTCTACGCCTTTGCTCGCTAGCGCCCAATCGATCAAAGACTTAAGGTTGCCTAGGCTGCCCCCCACCGTTCTGGCTTGCAGGCCTATTTTCTCTTGGTGGGGGGTTCCTTTCTCCACCTTTCTCTCCTTGCCATCGACCAGAGTTTCCTCTGTTGGAATCCGCTTCATTGTAATCATGATCATCCCAAAAATGTGATCGGTCGTGGCGCGACCTGCTGATCGCATTATTTCCTCCTCTTGTTGGTACCTCCCGAGTGTCAGGGGGAGGCCTGCATTGGTCGGTGGGTCCCCATGCATTAATATGTCATGGGGGACCCCTAACCACAGAGCCTAACTCAGCGTGCCTTCTTTTAGCAGAAGGATGCTGACCCCTGCTCGGTAGATTTGGTTCCTCAACAGTTTGGTGTCTAGGGCTTCAGGGAGGCTGCCTGGCCTTATACTGCCTTTGATGCTGGGGATTACCTCAACCAGCACGAGAAGAAGGTTGCTGCTCAAGATCTTGAAAGGGAATATCCTATTGAGCAACAAGAGGTTGCTCCTACCTTAGAGGGCTTGTCGATTGAGGTGGATGACTTGGGTGCAGGCCTTCTTGTGGTGGTACACTTGGTGGCAGATCCGGTTGAGAAGTTGGTGCAGGTTGTCCCTAGGCTAACTGAATGGCTGCTTCCAGGACGGCAGTAGCATCTCTCTATCGGTGGTCCATGTCAGCCCATTGCTCATTCAACTCTTGACGTTGACGGTCAATTTCCCTATGTTGCAATGCCATCGTCTCAGCCACATTCGCTTGCTTAGCCCTCAGATTGGCTAACTCCCCCTGCAACACAATCAGTGTTGTCCTCAAGAACTCAGAATCCATTTCCTCCTCATCAAATTCCAACTGTGTCTCATCTTCAACCACATTTTGTGGAGGAGGCTGGGTTGATGCGGCACCAGAAGTTTGTCCCGTCATTTTGGATGTTTTCGCCATTTGATCTTATTGAAAGTCTTGAGTTCGTCTCTCAATGAAAGCACCAAAATGTTGACCCTCGAATTGGTCAACGACACAGACTCAGATGAACAATATAAAATAAGATGAAAATGAGAAGAAATCAAGACGAAAAGATAAACGACACAAACAGTTTATAGTGGTTCGGCCCCAATCAAATGGTAATAACCTACGTTCACTTAGTGTTCTTATTGATGTAGTATTCCATGAACAGTGATCAATGAACTAGGGTTCACGAGTTTCACTAGCTCTCAGGTAAATACAATTTTGATGGATAACAACACTCTTTTTCTCTCTTAGAATCTCTTAGCTCAAGCGTTCTTAAGCCAAAAGTTCAAAAGTCTAAAAAATCCCCCCTCTTGAGCCCTTTGATTCTTATTTATAGGCTCAAAGAGTTCTACACGGGCCAACGGGCCTTAATTACACCTAATACGGGCATATCTAAATAATAATATAAATTGGATTTAATACGTAATTAAAAGATTGCGCATCTGAAGGCAATAAATGAATCTATGCAACCAGGCTGGTCGTCGATAATTATGATGCCTGATAAGCCAATGATCTTCTGGTCGAGGGTCAAGCAGATTATACTCACTTAAAATTGTCACGTGCATCCCACATGTAGACCAACCCTGCCATGTCATCAAGTAGTTCATTTTTGGGTAAACAACTTGTATCACATACCGGGTGCAGTTTTCTTACCTTTAGTCCCTACACGGGTTAAGAATGAACGTCCCTCGAGCGTGATCCTGATCCCGAGCCCCTAGCGATAACCTAGTCACAATCAAGTATATAATCCCTTCAATAAGGAGAAAACATAGGCTTCTGGACCAAGTCCTAGCCTCTGGGATGTCGACTTCTACAAAACCAGGTAGTAGGATCGATCCCAAGCCCTAAGGTTTGAGATCCCTCACTCAAAACACTCATTGGCCAAAATTTTCTATTTGCATCGCGGCACACCCAATTAGGGTCATGGCGCCCCACCATTTAGTGTAGCGACTCTCACAATGAGAGAACCTAGCTTCAAAAGCACTGGACACAAGTTGTAGTGCAACCCACAGGCACCGCAGCGCAACAGGGGTTCAGAGATCTGTCCAGAACCCTGGGTTCATGCGGGTTGCAGCGCCCAAGAACAGGGCCGCGACGAGACCTCGCGAAACCAACTTTTCTTATATTCAAATCCTTCAAAACTCATCCCAAAACCAAACGAAACCCACAATCCAATCCCAAAACCTCAATGGTACATCCCATTCAACAAAACCTGACTTTTGTTTGGATTAAAACTCATCAATATCATAAAATCCAAATCAAACCTCAAGAAACATAAGGAAACTGAAACCCAAAAACGTAAAGCTTTGATTAACTCTAATTACATTGTTTCTGAACTAAATCCTTCGACTATCAAGCTTCTAATCTTTCCTAGAATTGTTATGACTCTAACCTTGCTTGAATCCGAGCCCTAAAATACGAGTTTCATTTGAAAATGCTAATGGCGTCAAATGAGCGAATGGGAGGGAGAGAGAACACTAAATGTTCTTTTTGTTTCTGTAAGGTACTTCGAGCTTAAGTAACCTTAAATATATCCCAAGGCTCGAGGTACCCCAAAAACGTCCCCTGGGTAAAATAGTCAAAATCCTCAAAATTCCCACCCGATCTCACTATCTCCCAATATATCCTTAAATATTTATTCCCATTACCCAATATCCTGGTAATGTACTAAATACCTAAAATACCCCTTGACTTACCACTACAAGAAAAAACAGTATGCATAACACTTAAAAACTACTAACCGGGACTATTGATAGCACTTCTGAAAATGCTAACGTAGCCCATGTTATTAAAAGTCCAGTCTTTTCTATAACAGTTTTTGAATGTTATGTTCGGTGTTATCTTAAACTATTCAATAACACATTTTTAGGTGCTATAATATTCAAATAATAACATTTAGATAGAGTTTTTTATTATAAATTTGAAGTTTAATCTTGTACTTTTTTCATAACACTTTTCAACTGTTACATTTGATTATTTTGATAACATTTTTAGTTTGTTATATTATATAAACCATAACGATTTTTTACGCTTATAATATGTTTCTAAATCATAACATATTAAGGTTTTTTATTGTGATAATAGTACTTATAAGTTTTTTTTTTAATTAAAAGATTTTCATTATTGCATTTTGATAAAAAAAAAAAAATTAATCATAAAATATAATTATCAATAGATTGATAAACCATAAGTATTACATTAAACAATAACTAATTCAAACTCTGAATGTGTCTATTTCATGAGATCTTAGTTCTAACTTAAGTTTGAAAGCATAACATAATAAAGTATTATAATCTTGAACATTTTTTACTTCAAAAATGAAAAACAAAAAATTACAAGATACATTTTCTTCCAGGAGAGCTTTCTCTTTTCTTTTGGCCCCTTCATAAGCCACATCACTTCTTATTTTCCTTTCTTCTATTTGGGACCTGAGTTCATGGTCCCTTTGGATAGCAGTCAAGTGATTATCAAGTGCTTCGACACTACAGATGATGACCCAAAAATTAGAAAACAGAAAGTCCAAATCTGACTTAAACAATAAAAAAGAAGAAGGAGATGAGAAATCATTAAAATTCCAGGGAAAAAAAATATCAAAAGCATGAGCACTTCAATGAGGGGAGGCAAAAAAAACAATACAGCATTATTAACAAGGAATTGCAGTCTTACATTTTCTTCCATCAAGTATGGCTGAATTTCAAGTGCCGACTCATTCTCAGAGTCGTCATCATCACTAAGAGATAAATCAAGAAAATACAAAGTATTAATAGAAACTAGCGAGATCTCTAACAATCAATGCAATATCACATACCATAGAAATATCATAGAAGTCTGTCATGAATACACAACAGCTGAATAAAGCTTTTGATGACAGAATAGGGATGCAAAACTTGAATTGATAAATGGAATATAAGTAAAGGAAAACAATCAAGGCCAGTTAAATGCATACCTAACAACCATATACTTCACACTAGTTAAAACAAAACATTTCACAAATGACAAATATGGAATAGAATATAGAAATAAGTTGAGACAACTGCAGTTATATAAATATATAGAGAGAGAGAGAGAAAGAGACCTTTTCTGAACTATGAGGCCTTGAAAGTGAGTAAAGTGAGTATCAAAATCTGAAATTTCAGAGCTTAACTGGTCAGAATCCATTGATGCATATAGAAATAGACATGTTCTGTAAAATTATTACTAGGCAGCCACAGAAAAGTCTTCTCCCCATCAATTGTAGGAAGCTTGCTTTTCCCTTTGGTCTTCACCACAGCTGCCATATGACTGCTGCCCTTCTGAAACTCGTTTAATATATCGTACAGTGGCATATCGGCAGGAACTCTGAGTATACAACATACAAATCAACACTGGATACTCTGACTGAATGTATTTTCTGAAAAATAAAAAATTAGTAATTGAAGAGTTAAGCAAACCGTGGTATTCTCCGGATGGAAACGGCACTGACTGGAGTCTCTGTTTCAGGTCGTACAGTAAGAAGACTTTTCACCTAACAATAAGCAGAATTGAACAAGTTAAAGAGCAGAGTACAAAGTATGTTGCCCGCTGTTAGTTCCTTTGATAAGTCAAATTTAAAATGCATCTAGTATACAAACATCTTCTAAACATTCACATTCTACTATGCCAGAGCACTGTATGCGAAAATAAAAATAAAATGTACAAACTATCCTCAGTGAAACTTTGTGTAAAAAGGTGACAGAACTATTGACAAGCCAGCAACTAATTGGGATAGTGTTCCTAAGATGATAGGCTAGGAGCCTAGGACTGATATCACAGCTAAAATATCCTTCTTTTAACACAATCTATCACTACAACAACAACAAAACTTTCTATATTTTATTCTTTTATAAAAATATAGTTTCTAAGGTCGAGTGACTGAATCTTTGAAAATCAGCTAAAAACAGCATGTAAACAAAAATTGTGAAAACCAGTAAAGGAAAAAAAACAGAGAAAAAAGATTGGAAAGGAAAAATCAGAGAAAGAAAATAATACTTTTTCCAGTTTCATGTTGATGAGTTGTAGAACAGGAATTATCTACCTGAACTTCAGAATCAATCCTGCAAATTAACACATTAACACGTTTGCATTATATCCATGAAGACAAGTAATAAAAAGAAGATTGGAATGAAGTGGAAAGAAAGATTGGAATGGAATGGCACAGAAACATAGAGACAAGCTAACAACCTATCAAGATCATAACCTCCCACTCCAAGAACAAAGTCCATGTCAACGGATCCAAACTTAGCTTGCTTCATTTGTGCCATCCCATTAATATGCTGGCACCAGTGCACATAAGAGTATAAGTTTTTAAAAAATTATTTATTATGAGAGTGAAACACAAAAGCTTAATAGGATACAAAAGTTGATTCTTTGGATTCTGTTAGCGGAGAATATTCCATTTTGGAAGTATAAGCAGAGGAAGACACATATAGGAGCAATAACTTCTTATATGCTATTCGTTAAAACTGTATACAATTATTAATATCTCAGAAAGAACACCTTAATTCTCTTGGTCAATATCTCTAGCTCAACCTCAGTCACTAAATCTATCTGCTAAAATAGTTGGAATCCAATTAGCTTCAAAGCTCAGAATCACCTCACATTTTAAAAAACAAATGCCAGATTCAATGAATACACTCTAACTTGTTTTCTGATTAAAAAAAAAAAAACTCTACCTTGTTCAAAAATAATACAATCAGCATAAGCAATTTGTTCTACAGCCTCGTTAACCACAAATCTTGGTTTTATTTCATTAAGGTGTTGCATTGCGTGCTTGGAATCAACCAAAGTAACAACTCCATCAAGTTTCACAAGTTGCAAAACTAATTCATCGGTACAAAAAGTTTCTATAACAGGAGCAGGTTTAGCAAGTCCTACAAAACAAATATCACAATGATAATCAAGCACCAAAACCAGTTTGAGATAAAGTTTGAATAAAGAATTATGAGTCATTTGACATTCCCAAATGGTAGAACCATTTGTGAAATTAAATGTAAAATCTACTAAACAAATCAATTTTCTCTTGTATGGCAAATACTTGGAGGGTGTTTTACTGTGCAAATTTATTGGTTTCTTCTCAATACAATAAAATAATAAATGCAGTTTTCTAGAAATGCCAAACCATTTGGTTTGTTTTGAGGTGAAACAGCTGACGCAAACAAACAACTCAATCTCTATGATTTGAGCCTTAGATTTGCGATAAAAATATTTCTAGAGACATCACCCAAATCACTGATAATACCCCAAAACCAAAACAAAAATCAATACAAGTTTTACTTAACAAACTAAAACACTAAATATCAAAATCAAAGTTAAAAAAAAAAACAAAATACCTTACCTCTTGAGCTACTCCGAGAGAGGCTTCAGTGAGGTGAAATTTGAGAGAGGCGAGGGAAAGAGGAGAGCGTGAGAAAGAGAGGCCTTGTGAGTGTTTGAATTAGCTAGCATACAACCTCTCTAGTTTTAATTTTCTGTGTTATCTCAATTAGAAACAAATATATATAATCAATATTCAAAACACTTTCTTGATATTAATTTGAAATCTGAAAAAGAAAAAAAAAACTATAGAAGAAACTAACAACTTCGTGAGTGATTGGGTCACTTGCCGCCTTTTGGGTAAAATTTCAGCTTGTTTTTTTTTATTAGGATATATTTATAACACTTCCAAATTTACGTAATATATAAGCAAAATTGTTGTAGTGTAAGTAGAACTAATATTGCAAGACTCTTCAACAGAATAGAAAACAGACTGAAATTTCTTCCATGAGTATTTGGTTTTTTTTTTAATTTCTTTTATTATAAAAACAATTTTGTTATACATAAAAAAAAATAATAAAAGATAAAGGTTACCTTCTGCTGTCTCCTCTCCACTTAACAGACTGAAATTATATGAATGAAAGAAGTAATGAAGGGTCTCTTGTTTGCTTACTGTGTAAACTATTGTGAGTAATTGAATGTTCCAACTAAGCTTCCATTCACTAGGATCTCTCTCCAAAGCAATAGCAAATACAAAACACTGACCAGTACTTGAAAGGCATAGTAGGGTTGTGAACCTTAGCCTTTCTGGATAAATTTTCAAGATTCGAGCCTAATATTAATAAAAGCCAACAAATCATATAAAAGGTTACAATGATGAATTTGTAATTAAAACACAATCTCTTTAATAAAGTTTCTATATGTGGTCTCAAACTTACTACTTGGTCCTCAAAATTTCATCTATATCATATTTTTATTAATGTCATGATTACTTGTTGGTTTCAATCAAAATTAATAGTGAAATATTCTTGCCAAGATTTGAAGTGTTAGTTAAACTATGTTTAGGGACAAGATCAACTTTAGAGAGTCCAAGTTAATATATATCAACAAAATGAAACAATGTAATTTCTGACATGAACTCTTATTACCTGAAGAACAAGGGACAAAGACCAAGCAGAAGGTAAGAACCACAATACCAGCCATGCACGCCCCTAGTCCTGCAACCTTCACTATCCCTGCTGTTGTCCTTATGTTTAATTTCTCCATCTTGTTTGTGAACATGCAATGTGATTGATTTGATTTCATACATATTTAGGCACAAAAGGGTAAAACTTAAAACATTCCAAGTTTCCAATATCGGTGAAATTATCTGTATTTCCTATTTGAGCTCAGTATGTTTTTAATCCTTTCTTCTAATAAACAGAATACATTCTATGGTATTTTCCTAAAGTAATCTCATGTTTTATTCTTAAGTTCACCAATCAAGATTTATGTAAAGCTATAACAGAATGGCCGATAGAAAACAAAAACAAAAAATGCTACTATTTGTCCTCCACTTGAAAAGTAAAGTGTTAAAAGAACAATGTAGGAAATTTCGACCATTAAAGGTGGCTTTGGTAAGCAAAACCATGCCAGCATATATTGCTTGTGCTAGTATCATAGCTAAATAGTACTTCTCTTCCCCCATATTTAGTGATAGTGATGTAGCATAAGCTGTTTTTTTTAACCTTGACTTCAAAATCAGATTGGAGAATGGAGACTGAAAATATAATGAAAGGGTTCATATAAATAATCAATAACCCTCTCACAAATGAAAAAGCAATTTCGGAAGAAAGAAGTAGCTACAAAAAATTGTGTATTGATTCTCTAAGCACTATGCCAAAAGAAGGCTTATTCATAATCATGAAAAGACGGTTTAGTGACTTGAATTGTTATACTATTTAGTTACAAATGACGAGACGAAACCAGAAATTAGTGAGTGAGTGGCTGTGTAGACGAGAGTGAGTGGAGGAGAATAACATAGTTGTGTAGACGAAAAAAAAAGAGAAAGAAAGAGAAGCTGAGAAGCAAAGAGAAGCAAGAAAGAGAAGCAAAAAAAGAGAAGCTGGTGACACATTGAAAATGGCATCTAGTTCAGTTCAGTGCCCTGATCATTTCTGAGACAACTAGAGGATGGAACAGACACATTAATACTGAATACACCATAACAGAAGGAAATACTCATCATTTAAATGTCGCAATCTAAAAAATAAATATGATAGGTCTCACTAGTATACATCACCAATGCACGTACCAAGTTCTGCAAGGTTCACATCAGGAGCAAGAAAGGAATTTTCCTTCATTTTATTTGTATGAATTTGAAGAATTTGTAGACGACCATTCTCATCAGGCAGGCTTATCTCAACTTGAACCTCCAACCGTCCTGGTCTGCATAATATGGAAAAGAAAAATTAAAAGTTGTTTGCCAAAAAGTTTTTCTTGTGTTTGTCACCAGCAGTTCATTCTCATTCTTCATTTTACAAAAATCAAAAGAAATAATCTTAATTCAGCAGTTCATCTGCCATGCATATTTTGTAAAAAATTATGAGAAAAATCAGGATGTTCGTGCATGGCAAGTCAGTCAATTATACAAAAAGTGCTATTGTTAAATATATATAATATATGTGTGTGGTGTGTGGGTAAAAAGAAAACACTTTGAGACAATTCAGATACAGATAGGCAATAAGGCTAGATGTCAAAGGAGAAAAGAAAGCACCTCAATAGGGCTTCATCAAGTAAATCCTTTATGTTGGTCATTCCAATGAGCAAGACATTATTCAAAGCCTCTACACCATCTATCTGCAAAGTAACTAATCTGTCAGCCATAGATTACATTGATAAAATTCCCACAGTTAGAAAAGTTGAGTCTTTCCCTGGTAATAGATATTATTATAAGACAAAAATTTATAAAATATCCCAGACTCAAAAGTTGAAACCATTCACGTACCTTTGTAAGCAGTTGATTCACAATACTGTCATGAACTCCAGTACCATCCCTGGTTGATCCTCTCGACTGCATTCACAAATTAAAAGCAAATCAGTGCTAATAATTAAGTTAAATAAATAAGGATTGCGAAAAGATAATAATGATGTCAAAAGAAACTCATGAAACAATAAAAGAAAACCCATAAATCAGAGAAATGGCAAGTAGCGAATGAAATTTATCAAGCTGACAATGGCAACCATAAAGTGAAGAAGAAAACTAATGTGAAAGACCAGTTGACTCTGTTAATAACCCAAATCAGTATTATAAATGTCAGCAGCTAATACCAATTCCATTACAAAAACACAGAGAATCTGATATAGACTCATAATGGTTAGTACCTTGCAAATAGCATCAATTTCATCAAAGATTATGACATGCAAATCACTTTCATCACCTAAACAGTAAAGGACATTACGGCATTAGTAAATACAAACAGGTTAATTATCATATTCTGGGTATAAATTTCTCTTACCGCGAGTCCTCTGATCATTTTCAGCATCAGCAAACAGATCTCTAACATTCTTATCTGTTTCACCAACAAACTTGCTCAAGACTTCAGGTCCATTAACAATCTGGTCCAGATCACCAAGAATGAAAACATGAACATTTAGTAAATCACTAAACTGTAACTGAAACCTAATAGAATGCTAATAACACGATAGTAGCAACTAATTCACACGTCAGCCAAAAACCAGGAATTCCCAAATCAAAACAAGCTACAGCAACTGAAAAGAGATTACTTAGTGTCAAAACATAGGAGATCAAGATAATATAACGAAGCAATTGCCCGTAAAAGTAGAAAAACACAGAGATTCAAATAGAGCACATATAATGTAATATCAACAGGATGGATATCACACCAAGTAGTTTCTTATATTTGCTCATGACTGAACTACCTTAGCAATCATGAAATGATAATTTAACATTATGACTTCAAAATACCAATTTAGCAATTTCATTAAGAGTCTCCTATAATCTAATCTTCTCTATAACTAAAATGAAAGACAAAACATATACTATGAAGAAAACCTATAACATGTGCAAAAACCATATAACATATGCAACTTAATCCTAAAAAGATGCTTAAGAAACTAAAATTGATTTGAGTCAGAAGTCGGCACATCTTGAAAATCACATTACAAATACTTGGCTGTGAAGGCAAAGAGTATTTAAAAACTTTGCAATCACATACAATCAATGACCAATTTTTTTTTTAAAATGCAGCAATTTATAAGTGTTTCCTGGATTTCATGGAAAACTGTTCCGGAACCTTCTATTTTTTGGGGCTTACAAGTGTTAGAAATCTTAGGAATCAAGATAACTGAAAATTGCATTACCTTAAGTTTAAAGGATTCGCCGAACACATTAAAGGAAACACGCTTTAGATGAATGCACAAAATCTGCAAGCAGAATCAGACAGGCCAATCTTTTATATAAGAAAGACTTAAGAAGTACCTAATTACAAGTTTGTTAGTCAGAAATAATGAGTTTTACTCTCACTTTAGAAATGGAAAGCTCCTAGTTTTTTTTTTTTTAAATGAACTTTATAAGAAAATTTAACAACGATTGACTAATAAATGAGCGCAAGGCCAGCCACGATCGGAAGAGAGTGAAAGAGACTCCTCGTCGCTGAGGCGATCGGTGAACACAAAATATAATATCAGGCAGGAGACGCAACTACTGTCCAGACGGAGAGGCAGAGAGACACGACTCTGGAGCGAGTCTTCGTGAGGCAGAGACTTCGGTGAGGGCGGAGAGACTTCGGTGAGGGCGGAGGCAGAGATGAGTTGTGGGCGGAGAGACTTCGTGAGGGCGGTGAGGCAGAAATGAGTTGAGGGCGGTGAGTCTTCGTGAGGGCGGAGAGGGCTTCGTGAGTGAGAGATGGAGGCTGAGAGAAAGGGTAACTTAGAGAAAGGCTTGAGAAAATCTGAGAGAAAGGGAATTTTGGCATAAATTCATTTTGCCGCCTGGGATTTTAGTCATATGGCGCCAAAAATTTTAATCCCCACTATTCATCAGTTCCGTGTTTTTTAATCCCCATTAATAATAGCACTTTTAAAAATATGCTATTCTTTAATGTAATATATACGTTGTAGTGTACCATGAGTCAAGTATTGGTCCCGTTGTGAATTTCCCACTAGCTTGCTCCCTAGGATCATCTCGTTTCGAATAGCCCAAATATATTCACATAATGATGTGGTCCCACACATATCACATATATGCCAAATATACCCGTAACAGGCCAAATTATGAAAATTGCCCTTTGAATCAGAAATGGGCCCACATGCATATTTAATACACCTAAACATGCATATCAAGTCATATTATAATATAAATCACATAATCATATAATGATACACATATATATCACATAATCACATAGTTTCCATAATTTTCCATCCTGGGTCGCTAATCAAGGCCCTAAGCCTTATTAGGTAATTTGGGACGTTACAACTATCTCCTCCTTACAGGAATTTCGTCCTCAAAATTTTATCTGAAAAGGTCAAGATATTGATCTCGCATATCTGATTCCAGTTCCCAGGTCACTCCCTCAACCTTGCTATTCGTGTATAATACCTTAACCAAAGGTATAGTTTTGTTCCTCAGAACCTTATTCTTTCTGTCTCGAATCTGGACTGGTTATTCGTCATAGGAAAGATCTGCCTCCATTTCCAAATCCTCATAACTCACACACGAGTCCCATCTAATACATGTTTCCTCAACATGGAAACATAAAATACATTGTATACGGTCGACAGTGCCGAAGGTAAGGCCAATCTATAAGCCACTTGATCGATCCTCTCCAGGATCTCAGATCGGTCCTAAAAATCTAGGGCTCAACTTGCCCTTTTCCCAAATCTCCTCACCCATTTCCATGGTGAGACTCTAAGATAGTCTTCCACTTGGAAATCCACGTTCCTGCATTTCAGAATAACATAACTTTTCTGTCTATTCTGAGAAGCAAGCATCCGAGCTATAATCTTTTCCATAGCCTCACTGCTCCTCTAAACTATCTCAAGACCCAAATATTTGCTCTCACCAATCTCATCTTAGTAAATGGGCGATCTACACTTCATACCATACAACATCTCATAAGGTGCCAATTTAATAGGTTACTGATAGCTATCATTATAGGAAAAAACTCTATTAGAGGCAAATATCCGTTCTAGGACCCTTCAAGGTCCAATATACATGCTCTCAGAATGTCTACCAATATCTAGATAATCCTCTCTAATTTACCTTCAGTCTGAGGATGGGAAGCTGTGGTAAACTTTAGCTGTGCACTCATTTCCTCCTATAACTATCCCCACAACTTGGAAGTAAGGATATGGTCCCTACCCGATAGGATAGACCTCAAAGTCCCATGAAGGCATACTATCTCTCTCTCATAGAGATCTGCACACTAGTCAACTGTATTGTTCACCCTCACTGGTAAAAAGTGAGCTGACTCCGTATATCAGTTTATAATGACCCAGACTGAATCATGTTGGCCCACTATCCTAGGCAATCCCACCATGAAATCCATCGTGATGTCCTCTTACTTCCACTATGGAATACTCAAAGGTTGTAATGGCCTTATTGGTTTCTGATACTCTGCCTTGACCTGCTAACAGGTCAGGCACTTTGCCACGTACTAAGTCACATCCCTCTCCATCCCAGGCCACCAATATAAAGCTCTCAGATCATGGTACATCTTCACGGTGCCTGGATGTAGAGAATAATGGGTAGTATGAGATTCATCCAGAATCTGCCGTCTGATCCCAGTGTCCGTCGGAACACAAATCTGACCTTATACTGCAATAAACTCATGCCTGACACTATATAGTCCTTAGCTATTTCAGATAGGACATCCCCTCTACTCTTTCCAAAATGTGGGTCACTCAACTATTTTTCTTTGATCATCTCTAAAAGAGTAAACTGAAGTGTAATGTTGGCCAACTAGCCCACCAATAACTCTACTCTAGCTCTGGTCATATCCTTCAACTGGCATGATGCATAGGCAATCACCTTTACTTTATATATAAGAACACAACTCGAATTCTTCTCGAGGCATCACAATAAATCTTAAACTTTTTTCTGATCTATAGAAAGACTCAGAACTAGAGCTATAATCAATCACTGCCTTTGTTCTTGGAAGTTGTTCTCACTCTTATCTAACCATGCAAACTTCTGATTTTGCATGTCAGTTATGTCAATGAGTTAACAATCCTTGAGAACCCTTCCACGAAACTCATGTAATACCCTGACAATCCAAGGTAACCCTTGATCTCTAAAGCCTTCCTTGGCCTTGGCCAATCTCTGAATGAGTGTATACCCAAAATATTCTCAATAAAGACGATCACAAACCAATCCAAATAATATTTGAACACCTTGTTCATCTATTCATAAGTGTTGCCAGGGCATTAGTAAATCCAAAAGACATGACTAAAAGCTCATAATTCTCAAATATGACATAAAAAGCAGTCTGCTGGAGCCATTCAATATAGTGCCCTAGACACTGGTTCCGTCCCTGGAACCAACATAATCACAAATATATCTCTCTGTGTAGAGGTAACCATGGTAAATCTTCTGGAAACACATCAAGAAACTCACAAACTAATCTAATATGTCCTGGTCCAACTGGCACGACTTGAGTGGTATCCACCACACTAGCTAAGAATCCTATGCATCCTCTCTGCAATAGGTTTCTAACTCTAAGTACATATATCTTAAGTATACGGGCTCCATGCATAGTGCCAACAAATAAAAAGGGTTTCTCACCCTCAAGCCCAAGGGTTACCATCTTTTCTTGCAATCTATCATTGCCCCATACTTGGCTAACCAATCCATAACCAAGATCATATCAAAGTCGGTCATAACAACCTCTATCAAGTTAATTGATGAATCTTTTCCCACAATAATCTAACCCATCACTTAAAAGTTACTAATAGGGTACCAAATCCTCATCACAACATAACCATATAATCCACAGACCAAGTTTGTGCCTCTGCTAGATGCAACAAAACAAAGAAAAACATGGCACCAAAACCAATTAGCACAATACTTGAATGAGAACTAGGAAGTTGACCTGTCACTACCGAGGAACCAGCCTCAGCCTTAGTCTCTAACTGCGTCAGAGCGAACACTCGAGATGGAGTCAAGCTGTCTGCCCCCTTTTGTTCATCCTTTCTCAGTCCTGCGCAATCCCTCTTGAAGTGCCTTATCATTCTACAAAAGAAACATGTCTTTGCTCGGAATTCTCCCAGATGGTGCCGCCGGCACCGAGTGCATTCCGGGTAGAGTTTCCAGTACTCATCCTTGCCCTGATGGCCTATCTGAACATTCTGGAATCCCTTTTCTAGCCCAGGGGTACTGAATACATTGATAACTATTATTTCCTGATCCAATAAACTGAGATATCTCTGCCTGAGCTTTGCGCTTTCCGATACGCTCCCTCTGTATCTCGTTTCATGTGTTCTCAACAACAAGAGCCCTCCTTACCACCTAAGCATAGGTAGAGATCTCATGTACTGGGCGATTCTAACGCTCTGAGCTATCATAGAATTCAATCCCTAGATAAATTGCTCTTTCCAAGCCACATTCGTGGGTACCATGTCAAAGGAAAACTTGGCTAACCCATCGAATTTGTTAACATACTCTGTTACTGTGGTGTTTCCCTAAACTAGGTTCAGAAATTCATTTGTCTTTACAGTCTTAACTGCATCACAATAATATCTCTCATTAAACAACTGCCTAGATTCTTCGCAATTCATCGCAGCTGTATTTCGCATCTGGGATACCATTTCCCACCAAGTTCGGGCATCTTACCGTAACACATATGTAGCACAGATCACTCTATCGTGACCTACCACCCCCATACTGTCGAGGATGGAACTAATCGTGCCCATCCATTATTCAGCTCTAAATGGATCTAAGCATCCCTAAAAAACTAGAGTGTAGTATTCCTAGAATCTCTCATATAATAATTCCCAACTGTTCTCAACCCTAGGCTGAGCCAAAACTGATGCCACTCCTGGCATAACAAAAGAGGAGGTGTTCTGTGATAGAACCTGCTGTTTCAAACATCTGATCTCTTCCTCTTGCCTCTACAATCTTAATTTCATATCTCTAAACACCTACTAGCAATTCTAAGGGGCAGCCAGAGGGCTCTAGCCCTGGCCACAATTTCCAGCCTCAACATAAGCACCAACAGGTCCCATTAACTGCCTAGGTACATAACCTCTGAGTTCTTCTGTAGTCAATAACTTGACCCATTAAGCACGATGAGCACATTCAAAATCCTTCCACCGAAAAACCAAACCGCACCACACTCACATAGCATTGTGGTACTAAAATACATGCTCATAACATTCATGCATTAATCAATAAGCCCTGCTCTTTCAAAAAATATCACGCTCTTAACTCTAGCATGTAGATAAAGAATTCATATATCAATTTAGTAGGAAAACACATACTCATATAAATAGTCAAGGACCAGGCCCTATCAGAATATCTCAAGCTTCCTAATAAAGCATGCAGGTAAAGCATTTATATCCTATTTAAGCAGTTAAACACATAACCACATAAATAGTTACCATACCCTAAGCGAAGCTTGTCTTTAGTGACGAGTGAGCATGCCCAGCTTGTCTTCAGGAATCCTTAACCTTGGCACACTCTGATGCCAAGTTGTAACGCCCTACTACTCAGGGATCATTACACTGTGTATTTTAAATAGTGAAAACCTCGCTAAACGAGTCATTTGGCCATAACTATGTAACTAAACGTTATTAACGGCTTAGGGTTAAAAATTTTGGTCAAAGGTACCATCATTTCATTAAAATGTTTACTTCATACATGGGTTCCAAAATACATTTAAAAAGGTTAATTACAATGAAAAAAACTACAACTAGCCGACCTAAACGAAAAAATAGGGTTTGACCCTAGATCCTCTTTAAAACCTCGATCGTGGTGGTCGAGCAGCCGCATATGTACACATCGTCACCGAAGCTCTCCAACTCAAGGATGGTCCTGCTTTCTTTTCCCTTTACCTGCACCATATAGCACTCGTGAGCCAAGACTCAAGAAGAAAACTTAAACGTGCTCATAAGCAGTTACTAACATGTTACCAAATCATAATAAGCATGCCTAGCAGTAATAACCCTACTCATGCATGCATACCATCCATATAAATGACTACAACGTCATATGGCCAATAGCCCAAGACAAACAATCAATGAATCATACTTGGGTCCAATGCCCAAAATACATGATTATTGAATCATACTGAGGTTTGATGGCCTAGGATATGGAACTAATGAGTCACCCCAGGGCCCTTTACCCTATCATTTGTATAACTAGCCTTGGAGTTGGCCCAGCGTACCTGGTGCCCTAGTTTTCTCATGACCAATAGGTCAGTCAAGCGTATGATGCGCTCTTGGTTAGGCATAATCTTATCGACCACCGCTCAGCGCGCCATTGCCATCCTTTACTAATAAGTCAATGCTTTAAACTAGCACTCAGCGTGCTAAGGCCGTCCATGACTAATATGGACTTAATGAATAGGGTCTTCAAGGACTACTTGGATAATTCGTCGTAGTATTCATCGATGACATCTTAGTATACTCAAGGGACGAAGTCGAGCACGAGGAACATTTGAGGTTGATCTTATCATGACTAAAGGAGCATCAACTCTACACCAAGTTCAAGAAATGTGAGTTTTGGCTTTCGTAAGTGGCGTTCCTCGGGCACATTATATCCAAGGACGGAGTTGCAGTAGACCCATCCAAGGTAGAGGCTGTGAAAGATTAGCCAAGACCAAAGAACGCATTCGAAGTAAGGAGCTTTCTGGGATTAGCAGGTTATTATCGGAGGTTCGTAGAAGGCTTTTCTAAGATAGCCACTCCGCTCACCAACCTGACCCGGAAACAGCAAAGATTTCACTAGACTGATAAATGTGAAGAAAGCTTCCAGTTGCTTAAGGATAAGTTTTTCTCAGCACCAGTATCTGTGTACTGACACCCAACGATAAGTTTGTAGTCTACTGCGATGCATCGAAGCAAAGGTTGGGTTGCGTGCTGATATTGAATGACAAGGTGATAGCCTATGCCTCAAGGCAGCTGAAGGAGTACGAGCAACGCTATCCAACTCACGATATGGAGTTGGCAGCGGTGGTCTTTGCATTGAAAAATCTGGCGCCATTATCTTTACGGAGAACGGTGGGAGATTTATACGGACCACAAAATTTTAAAGTACTTCTTTACTCAAAAGGAGCTCAACATGAGGCAGCGCATGTGGTTTAGGCTAGTGAAGGATTACGACTGCGAAATCCTGTACCACCCGGGAAAGGCAAACATAGTTGTCGATGCGCTAAGTAGGAAGAATTATGGATGTTTAGCAGCACTAGCCGGAATAGAAAAACCGCTATAGCAGGAGTTGATCAGTGCCAGAATAGAAGTAGTCATCGGTAAGCTGGCTAATTTGTCTATCTAGTCAAATCTGCTAGAAGATATAAGGATTGGACAAGAGCATGATGACACATTAGTAGTGCATATGGATGCAGTTAGAGAAGGTAAGGCCATAGATGTTTCAATATCAAGTCAAGGGTTATTGAGATATAAGGATTGAGTATGCGTGCCAAATGATCAAAGGATTAAGATGACGATTCTAGAAGAAGCGCACAGTACCCCATACTCAGTTCACCCAGGGTCGACCAAGATGACTCACGACATCAAGGCAATATATTGGTGGCCAGGAATGAAGAAGGACATAGTAGAATATGTGTATAAATGCTTAGTATGCCAGCAAGTGAAAGCAGAACATCAGCAGCCTGCAAGCTTATTGCAACCACTTAGCGTACCAGAATGGAAATGGGACTATATAGCTATGGATTTCATGACAGGTTTGCCACGAACAAGTAAGCAGCATGATTCAGCTTGGGTAGTAATAGATAGACTAACCAAGTCGGCTTATTTCCTGCCTGTTAAGACTTCATACACAGCGAACCAATACGCAGACATCTATGTTCAAGAGATAGTACGGTTGCATGGAATTCCCAAGACAATAGTGTCGGATAGAGGATCGGTGTTTACATCGAGATTTTGGGGAAGTTTACAGCAAGCCATGGGTACTAAGTTAAGTCTTAGTACATCTTTTCATCCTCAGACAAACGGTCAGTCCGAGCGTACGATACAGATTTTAGAAGATATGTTGCGCACTTGTGCACTTGATTTCGGAGGATCATGGAATAAGTACATACCGTTGATAGAGTTCTCCTACAACAATAGCTACCAGTCAACGATTGGGATGGCACCTTATGAGTTACTTTATGGAAGGAGGTGTCGATCACCGCTACACTGGGACGAGGTAGGAGAAAGGCAACTCCTTGGCCCCGAAGCTAATAGAAAAGCTCAAGAAGTAGTAGCGCTGATTAGAAAGCGTATGCTCGCTGCTCAAAGCCGTCAGAAAAGCTATGCGGATGCCAAGCAACGTGATGTGGAATTCAAAGTCGGAGATCAAGTCTTCCTGAAAATATCTCCTATGAAAGGTGTGAAGCGGTTTGAGAAGAAAGGCAAGCTTAGTCCCTGTTTTATAGGTCCTTTTGAGATATTGGACAAAGTGGGAGCAGTTGCATATAGATTAGCCCTACCGCCAGCGCTAGCAGATAGTCACAACATGTTCCACATCTCAATGCTATGAAAGTATGTGTCATACCCATCTCACGTCCTCAAGTACGATACGATAGCACTCCAGAAAGACTTGAGTTACAAGGAAAGACTGGTTAGCATCCTAGATAGAGGGATGAAACAGTTACGGTCCAAGAGTATTCCGATAGTCAAAGTCCTATGGAGTAATAGTTCTGAACGAGAGGCAACGTGGGAGTTGGAGGAGGACATGTTAGCCCGGTATCCGGAATTATTTGGTAATTATATTTCGAGGACAAAATTCTTTTTAGTAGGGGAGAATTGTAGAGTCCAAGAACTTTACTTAGCTAGTTAGATAGTAGTAGTAATAGCTAGTAATAGTTGTAGTATTTTTATTACTGTGGATTTTGGTTCAAGTTGGGACTTAGTTGAACACTCGTAGCAACACTTATAGATTTATAAGTTTAACCTATAGTTTAAGAATATTAATTATAACATGAGGTTTGATTAATATAGCTGATAATGAAGATGATATTTATTATCTATAAGGTTTAGATAGACCCAATAAGATAATGACACTTGTCGTGTGCATGTTTATTAAGAAATTAAGTATTTTTGAGGAATAGTTTTATAAGAGGAATATTTGAAAACCCCAGAGTTTGCCAGCAGCTTTGAAATCGTTATAGGACTCAGTCAAAGTTGTTTACTCAATTCAAATTAGGCTGAAAAAGTGCAATTATGTGTATAATATTTCAGCGTATGCCGATATATCGCAGCTCTAGGGGGCGATATATCACCACTCGGGGAATACGAAAAACACGTAACTTCGCACGAACACTTCGACGAGCCTCGGGAACATAAGCCCAGATGATATATCGCCTACCATGGGCGATATATCGGCTCTAGGGCATTATTTTTTAACAATTTTGAAACCGAGCTCAAATTCAACCCATAACCTCTTAGCTGGCCTCAGAATCTTTTAACCGAGTCTTAAGCCTCTACTGAACGATTATTCAAATGTTTTTCAATTAAAAAGTCATTTTTTTTATTCAAGCTAAAAGAAGATCTTTTCATTCTTGAACTCTATAAATAGGACCTAGTACCCAGCCATTTCTTTCATTCTTCAAGGTGAGTTCAGAGCCTTTAAGCAGCTAGGTTTACTTTAGACTGTTAAACACTTGGGTTGGGGTTATAAGCTATATCATCTTAAGCTTATTAAACACTTGGGAAGCAAGGTTAATAGTGTGTTTTTCAATTTTGAGGTGTAGTTCGGTCATAGTGCATTCAAAGGTATTCCTATTCCTAGTTCATTTCTGTATATTTCATTAGTTTTTATAGTTTTTCTCTACTCAAATCCTAACTCAGTATTTTCCATTCATGATTAGGCAATTAAGTTCTTTGAACTTGAGGTTTCATTTCGGTAAGCTCGTCTTCTCAGTGGTTTAGATTCATTTCCTTCTTTATAAATACTCACCTTCTCATTAATGGTTTTTAGGAGTGTTCCAAAATCCCGTCCTTGTTCTCACATCCCGATATTTGGTAAGGAAAATAGGATAGTTATTATATGCTTATATGCTTATATGATTATGCTATTATATGTTCTTATTTGTTATGATTTATATATGTTTTGGGGCTTATAGTTGCTTAAATAGCAAACCCCAACCCTTTTATGTTTTTGGGGCTTATAGTTGCTTAGCTAGCAAACCTCATTGTATTTTGAGGCTTATAGTTGCCTAGTTAGCAAACCCCAATGTTTACCATGTGCATGGGTTAGAATTATGATATATGTTTATAGTGTATGTTATATGTTTATAGTTTATGTTTATGTGTCATGCTTTTAGTAGATTTTCCTTGCTGGGCATTAGGCTCATTCATTTGTTTTATATGTGCAGGAAAATAGTTATGGCGGCGGGAAGATTCTTTGCGGCTTAGGATTGTGTATTGAGGGAGAATGGATTTAGTGGACAGCGTGAACGATTCGAGGACAAAGTTGCTTTTAGTCATTTTATTATGTTTCTATGTATTTTCCGCACTTTGTTCTGTAACGAATTTTAAGATTTAAGTTATGTTTTATTTTATTTTCAAACAATGGGATCCCATATCCTAACCGAATTCTTATGTATTTTAACCTTTGCTTTATAGTTTTTAATAAAGTTATGAATGTTTCATATGTTTGTTTTCTTAAGAATAGTGTCTATGTATAAGTAGTTTTAATGGTCCAAGGTCTAGAATTAGTGGGGTCATTACACTTTCTTCCCCTGTAGTTGGTCAAACAAGTCGTCGATCCTAGGCAGTGGATACTAATTCTTGATGGTCAACTTTTTCAACTCTCTTTAGTCAATACACATCCTTAAGGATCCATCCATCTTCTTGACGAACACACTGGAGCACCACACGACGAAAAACTCAGTCTGATGAATCCTAAATCCAATAACTCCTACAACTGAATCTTCAGTTCCTTCAACTCTGCTGGAGCCATTCTATAAGGTGCTCTAGATACTGGCTTCACCCCTGGCGCCAACTCTATGACGAACTCAATCTCTCGGTGTGGTGGCAACCTTGGCAAGTTTGCGGGGAACAAATCAGGAAACTCGCATACTAATTTGGTCTCATTCGGTCAAACCGAAAAAACTCTAGAAGTATGCACAATGTTTGCTAGGAATCCTATGCGACCCTCTTGCATTAGGTTTCTAGCCTTCAGTGTCGAAATCATAGGTACTCGCAGTCCACTCACTGTCCCCACAAATACAAAGGGTACCTCTCCTTCCGGTTCAAAGGTCACCATCCTGCGTTTGCAGTCAATCGTAACCCCGTACTTCGATAACCATTCCATCCCAAGGATCATATCAAAGTCATCCATTGCCAACTCAATCAGGTTCACAAAGAACTACCTACTATCTATCTCTACTGGCAATGCTCTAACGCATCTCCTAGAGACTACCATCTCCCCAGTTGGCAATAAAGTCTAAAATATCCTAGCATACAAATTACTAGGTCTAGACAGCTGATCTATCACTCTAGCATATACAAATGAATGAGTAGCCCCTGAGTCAATAAATGTAGTAAAAGAAGAACCAACACTAGAAATCTGACATGTCACGATCGAGGGGCTAGCCTCAGCCTCAATTTGGATCAAGGTAAATATTCTGGCAAGAGTGAGGTTGTCGCTCTGTTTCGGTTCTTCTTTCTTGGCTTCTGGATAGTCCTTACTCAGGTGACTAATGCTCCAACAAGTAAAGCAGGCCTTGATCCTGTACTCTCCCTGATGTCATCGTCTACACCGAGGATACACTGGGAAACTCCTTCAGTTGTCTCCCCTGCCCTGACGGCCACTGAAAGCACCCTGTGCCCTCGTATCTGAGCCAAGAGGAACAACAGAATCTGGGGCCTTTCGTTTTGTTCACTGGGGCCACTACCCCAGCTAGATCCAGTAAAAAGAGGCACCGTCCTCCAAGCATCGCGCCTAGCAGTGCCCTCTCACCAAATCTAATCCTCGGCCCCCTCAGCTGTAAGGGCCTTCTCCACTACATGTGCATAAGTGGTAGTTCCCGGATTTATAGTTATCTTGACGTCACGGGCGATCATAACATTCAATCCCCGCACAAATCGATCCCTTCATGCCATGCCAATAGGCACCAAATCTGGTGCGAACTTCGCTAACCGATCAAACTTCAAGGTATACTCAGTAACCGTCATCCGGTTCTGAGTCAGGTTTATAAAATCATTAACCTTCGCAGCTCGGACTGCGACACTGTACTACTTCTCATTGAATATGTTTCTGAATTATTCCCAAGTCATGACTGCAACATTCCTTCTCTGAGACACAACATCCCACCAGATGCGGGCATCTTCTCTCAACATGTAGCTAGTGCAGGCTACTCTCTCATTCCCTTCCACCCTCATAAAATCCAGAATTTAAGAAATCATGTTCATCCACTGCTTTTCCCACAGTGGTTCTGGGCCACCCTCAAAGGTAGGAGGATGTTGCTTCCTAAACTTCTCATACAAAGGTTCCCACCTATTTTCCATAACAGGCTGGGCTAGCACTGGTGCCACAGCCTATGGAACCTGTAACCTAATGCCCTAAGGAGGGGTATGTTGTCTCAACTATTGAAGCTCTCCTTCTGTTCGATGAACTACAGCTTCCATTTCAGCAAATAATTGTTGCCAATTCGGTGGGGTAGGTAGAGGGTCCTGACCTTGGTTGTCATCCTCGGACCTATTGTCGCGGAGTCTGATTGATCGCCAAGGCATTACTGCAATATGCCTATAATCAATGATGTCACACATCAAGCATGATAACAACATCCAAAACCACCTCCCAATCTCATCAATCAACCACAACCAACAAGCCCACAAATCACACATAGCATACAACAATCAAGGGGGCCATGCCCTAACATCATGCATATAACAACACAGTCATCATGCTCTATCTATATATTTAGGCAAACAGGGAAACTTAAACAAACAATTAGGCATATAACTCATTAATTACCAACCAACCCTGAGTCGAGCTTGTCACTGGCAGTAAGCGTACATGTTCGGTCGATCTCTAGGAACCATAAACCTTGGCATGCTCTGATACCAATTTGTAATGTCCTACTTCCTTAGAGTCGTTACTATGTGAGTTAAAAATGTGTCATTAGCTCGCTAATCGAGGTTTTAGGTAAAAATTGTGACTAAACTGAAATAAAACTCGTTTCTTGACATTAAATATAAAAAATTGGACATTCATAGAAATCATAAAGAGTTATACAGTTAAGATCCCAAAATATTGTTTGGAAAATATATTACAACTCAAAAATATAGTTACGGTCGACCTAAGCGACAAAACAAGCCATCACAGGACTCTTCCCAAAAATAACCTTGGCTGTGGCACCCAGGTAGACTGAACATGTACCCATCACTCCATGCTCTCCGTACTCATGGTTTGTAGACCTTCCCTTTCCCTTACATGCACTATAGAGCACCCGTAAGCCGAAGCCCAGTAAGAAAACTCAACATATAACATATAACATAACAATTCACAATATACAATAAAACAGCCAACGGGCTAAACACATAGCGGCCTACGTCGTCCCAGGAGCTTTACCAGGCCCTGGGTTCGCGCTCTTCACCGAGCGGGTGAATTCAAAACCCCAAGAGGGTCTCGCCCTAGCTGCCTGTACTCAACGTGCTCAACGCCGATCCCAGCCCCTTGCCATATCTGGCTTCTTGTCGTTCTCAGCCTTCGGCGTTCCCGCCCTTCGTTGTTCATTCATAAACATACATAACATTCATAGATATTTACACGCATATTAAACATAAAGGGTTGTTCCCTAAAATACATACAATAGGGTCATACCCTGCTCTGCGGGTACAATAGTTTTCTTACTTGTGTCCCGAGCTGATAAGCATATGCGATCCCGAGCACCGTCCCCTAATCCAAGCCTCATTGAAAACCTAGTTACAATGTATTCATAATAACTGTCCATCAAATCCTAAACCAATAAATAACTTCGGAATATTAATCTAGTCTCCGAGACCTTGGATTCTACTAAATCGGGTAGTAAAATCCTTCCCGAGCCTTAACATTTGGGTTCCCAGGCTTAAAACCCTCAATCAGCCATTATTTCACATTTGAACTGCGACCTAGCCCCTTATGGGCCGCGGTGCACTCAAGTCAGAGGCAAGTCCCTCTCTACTAAAGGACACAGGCCACAGTGCTCCAGACCCTGCGCCGCGGCGCCTAGGCAAATTTCTGGAGCCCCCAGGCCTCATCGTTCAAGCGGCCGTGACGCCTGATGAACAGGGCCGCGGCTCGAGCCTCTAAACCTAGAAATACCACCATTTTTAGACTTCTAAATCTCCTACAAATCAATCCAAACCTATGCTAATGCCAGGATTCAGACCCAAATCGCTTATACTATGCTCAGAGCAGCACATAATCTTAAAGAAACTGAACAAAACCCTACTACAACCCAAATTCAATAACCTAAGGTTCCAACCTCCAAAACTCTAGCAAAACAAAGAAATTCTTAAAAAAAAAAAACTAGCTCTAATCCTTACCTCTGTGTTAGCTTCAGCTTGAGCAAATTCCTAAACACCTCAAGCCTCCAATCATTCAGTTCTTTAGTCTAAATCTTCCAAAAATCTTCCAAGCCTTCAAGCACCAAAGAGAGATAGAGGGAGCCGTGAGAGAGAGAGAGAGAGTAAAGGCTTTGGGGTCTCTATTTTTTTTCCTTCCAAATGGTTCTAAAGTTTCAGCTGCCCAATGCTTAAGTCTATCCCTTTGCCAAAGGTCCAAAATACCCTTAAGCCTATCTTAATCCTCAAGTGCCACCAAGGGCAATCCCATCATTCGCCACATCCCGCTAATTCCTCGAACACTCCTATAAATCCCCAATTAATCTCGACATGCCCAAATAATTGCTAACTTACTACCCGTTACCCGGTAATTTCCTAACACATATTATATTCCCAAAATACCCCGAGGCTCCTCCCGAGCCGAGTATTCAACCTCGTTGTGACTATTTAGCTAATCTGCTCCCTAGGATCATCTCGAATCGTGCATCATAAATATATCACCACTCACTCATGGTATCAATCACAATATACACATATATCGCATGTATGCCCTCAACAGGCTAAAATTAAAAATATGCCCCTAATAACCAGATGGGGCTCACATGCATATTTAATTCACCTAAACATGCATTCCTAATCACATAATCATTAAACTCACATAACAGCATAATTAAATCAATTATTGCCTTCCCGGCACGCTAATCAAGGCCCTAAGCCTTATTAACAAATTTGGGATGCTACATGTGGCATGCTTTTCCGTAATGTCATTGGTTACACTCAAGCTCAAGCTCATTGTCTCTGACATAGAAGATGGGTGCCCTTAGTTTAACGATGAGAATTCCTAGTGGTCATTTGATGCATACCCAAGGCCATGTCATGCTACGCTAACCTTTCAATGGGATCAAAACTTAGTGGATCTATTGAGCTTCTTAAGCTTCATGGTCCAAAATACCCTTAGGCTCCAAGCCTCTAGTTTGAGCTCGATCACAATCCTAGCAGAAAGACCTCCCTCATGTGCATCGCAAACCCTATCCTAATATTTTATGATGCTTGGGAGAACAAGAAGTACACCTCAAGCTTGAAATTCTAAATGGAGGTACATCAAACACCTCGCTCCTAAAAAAGTTGGTGGGAAGTGCAATAATAACCTCGATTGGAGAAAGTAATGATGGTTTATTAAGCATAAGGTGACGATCCACTTCGATGGCCCACATGGTGGATTCGGATTCTTTAAATTCACACATAGAGTCATGATTGGTTCCCGAGCCTGCCATTTCATGGTGTGGGCTTGGGTTATTTGAAATAATAGGTCTGACTATTTCCTTTGCATGGCATAATCTAACCAACAGGTATTTGCATAGATGGAAACATTCTAGCCTCGAGCCTAAGGTAATATGGTGATCTATCGGTATAGGGTCTAATATGAATTAATTCAATGGGTATTAATTTCCCATGAATTGTATAAAATAAGAGAATTAGGCTCATTTCAACACTTTTTTTCTCTCAAATTTGTTCCTTTCTCGTTTTCTTTTTGAGTTCTTGAATCGCTTGAAATTCTCACATTTCAAGTTTGTATATTACCTTCACAAGACTATTTTTCTTAGGTGATTCTTTCTTTCTCTCTTACTTCATTTTCTTTTCTTTCCATGTGTTCATGTCCAACAACAACTTTAGCGAAACCATTTGGGACCAAATTTTTTTGCTATCCAACAACCACTATTCGCATGTGATAATAAATTGAAATACAATGAACAACTCCTACTCAACATCCATCCCCCAGTGATAGATGTAATTGGGGCTCCCATTGGTTGATCTCTAGAGGTAGTACAAGATTCCATATTCGTCCTAGGAATCGTTTCTAACCTATGGATAAGGGAGAGAAAAAGTTGTCCAGCTCGAGCTTCACCTTTTTGGAAAAAAATGAAGATAGAGTGTTGGGGGAGAGTGAACTTACATCACCTATCTAGATAGATTCTATGTGAAAACTATAGTATAAAAAACCAAAAAACTAAGGGAGAAGCCAAGTGCAAGACAAAAAATAAAATCCAATCCTTGACAAGAAGAATAACTTTGCACTACACCACTTGAGACTTCAAACTTGGGGGGAGCGGGGGAACACCAAAGACTCATACACACGAGGATTATCGCTGTACAAATTCTCTATCTCCTAGCCCACCATTGATTATTGAGGATTTTTCAAAGAGGAAATGGAATTGGAATTGAACAAGCCTTGGAAATTCAAGCACTTTCTTGAAGAATTTCTTAAAGAAATCTTGGAGAGCTAGAGAAATAGAGTTGAAAAATGTGATCAAGGCCTCAAAACTCTAAAACACCCTTTCAAAGTGTAGGCACTATCATCAAGTCTAACCAATAGGATTAGAGCTCTTATATACATCATTTGGAGCTTAAAAACCCACCTGTACGAAACAAGACAGTCGACACATTGCCTACCAAGCGACACATCGCCTTTTAGCAAGTGATGTGTCAAGGTTAAAAATGGCACGTGACCTGTCGCCTCTAGGATTGTTTTGCTTATCCAAAAATGACCTAAAGCACCTCCAAATATTCTCAAACTTTATGGGCATACTTAGATACCTCAATGTATCATTTTAGACCAAAAAATATAATTTTTAAATGCCTACAACTCAAACTCAAATTTCACACCTCCATTATATATTTGAAATCGTTAAGGTTTCACACCAACTTGTGTAATACAACTTAGACTTTGTATTTTAAGCATACCCAATATATTAGCCTCCATTACTCAAATTTTCTTAACTGGTATTACATAAGTTTACCTAAGTGGTATTACACAAGTTGGTGTAAAACCCTTAATGATTTTACATGATGGAGATGTGAAATTTGAGTTTTAGTTTTAGGCATTTAAAAATTATAATTTTGGATCTAAAGTGATACATTGAGGAATCTAAGCATGCCCGAAAATTTTGGGAACATGTGGAGGTGTTTTAGTTTAACTTTGGAGAAGTGAAACAGACCTAGAGGCGATGTGTCGCCACCTAAAAGGAAATGTGTCGCGTGCCATTTTAAACATTAAGGAATCACAACAGGCAACACATCTCATGTAAGGAGGCGACATGTTGCCTATAGGCAAGTGACGTGTCGCATGTCCTTTTCTGTACATGTGCGTTTTTAAGCTCCAAATGATGTGTTTAAAAACTTTAATCCTATTGACAAAATTTAATGACAGTGCCTATACTATAAATGGTGTCTTTTAGAGTTTTGAAGCCTTGATCACACTTCTCAACTCTCTCTCTAACATTTCTCTCTCTCTCTCTCTAGCTCTCAAAGATCATAAGTTTTCTCCAAGAAATTCATCAAGAAAATACTTGTCTTGAGAATTTCAAAGGCTTGTTCAATCTCAATTCCCTTTCCTTTAAAAAAAAGCCTCAGGCATCAATATTGGTCAAGGAAATAGAGAATTTGGACAGTGATACTCCTTGTATATGAGCCTTTCAGTGTTTCTCCACCAAGTTTGAAGTTTCAAGTTGTGTAGTTCAAAGTTCTTCTTCCCGTCAAAGTTTGGCTTTTGGTTTTTGGTTTGCACCTGGTTTCTCCCTTGGTTTTTTGGTTTTCTATATTGTAGTTTTCATCTAGATTCTATCTAGAAAGGTGGCGTAAGTTCTCTCTCTCCCAACATATATTCTATTCTAAATCCATAGAGTGTCATTTTCATCAGAGTTAGCTCATTCTTCCCAAACTTGAGCTAGTTGAAGGTGCTCTTGAGATGATATCCATGGAGCTACCTATGTCGATGTGATGTGTAAGACAACCATAAGGAGGTCATGATGATAATAAAAGAGTCTAAAGGCTTTCGCATTCATGAAAGTGATGTCTTGTGGGTTGACTCGAGGCTCCATTAAGTACACACATTGGGGGTAAGTGGTTTTCTCTCAACAAACAATGGACAACTCAAGGTTTGAATCAATAACATGTTGCAACTAATTCATCTTCGGTTGTATTAACCTTAGGTCCATTGTTATTATTGTAAGCCTTCCTATACCTACATTCTTTTGCTAAGTGGCCTCCTTTGCCACACAGAAAATAGGTCTCTTAGAACTCTTGAATTCTCATCATTCCTCTTAGGACCTAGAGGGTTTTCTCTTTTGCTTTGGGGCTTCTTATGACTCTTGCCCTTGGGGTGAGTAGGCTTGTCTATAACATTGGCCTTGGAGGTTCCTCCATTGGACTCATCCACACATTTTTCTCTAGAGCGAGACTCCTCCTCAATCCTCAAATGTTTGAGAATCTCTTCCAAGAAATTCTCTCATTTTTATGGAGGATTTTCTTCCTATAGCCTCTCCATGATGGAGGTAGTTTGGCTATGATTGCATCCACAAGGAAAGCTTCCAGCAATGTTATTTTTATATAAGATAACTTATTCACAATAATTTGGAGCTCATGAACTTTTTCATCAAAGAATTTAAATTCAATGTATTGAGTGATAAGGAATTTCTCAGTACATTCTTCCTCCACTTTATACTTTGTTTTGTAGTGCCTCCCAAATCTTCTTTGCAAAAGTCGTGTTGGTGTAGAGATTATATAATCGATTCGAGAGAGCATTAAGAATATGGCCACTACATATTAGTTCATTTTTGTCCTTTTCTTCTTTTGTTTGACCACCTCTTGAGATCACCCTCCTTTGATGGATCTAAGGCTTTCAAGTTCTTATTTAATATGTGTGTGACCTTCAAGGTAGTGAGAAGAAATTTATCTTATCTTTCCAACGAATGAAATTTGATTCATCAAAACAATCTATTCGAACAAAATCATGTGACATAAATTTGAGAGCAGAGATGGAAGAACTTTCTTCCATGGTGGTTAGACTTAGAACTCAAAATCAAAAAATTAGAGAATTTAAATGTTTGGAAATTGAGTAGTCACCACCCTAATTTTACAACTCTAAATAGTAAGTGTAATGTAAATATCAAAAGTAATAACACGAAAGAAGATGGGAAACTCCAAAACGAAATTAAAATGTCTTATCTCAGAGATACTGAAATCCTTGCAACAAAGCTTGCCATGAAAATAATCGTTGTCGAAAACCTCTATTTCAAGCCTTTCCCAAGTTGCTTGAAGCCTTTATAGTAGTGAAATGAGAATTTGGATGTAACAAGCCTTGAAAATCACATAATTCAATCATTTTTTGGTGATTTTCTTGGAAAAAAAAGTGTGTTCTTGAGAGCTAGAGAGAGAGAGGTTAAAGAGAGAATTGAAAAATATGATCAAGACCTCTAAACTCTAATTGACGCCTTTTATAGTTTAAGCATTGTCATTAACTTTAACCAATATGATTAGAGTGTTTAAGTTTTAAATTTGGAGCCAAAAAACGTACTTGCCAAGCCAGGAGCAAGCGAAATTTTTCCTGTTATGGCGACATGGCGTCTAGCAACAGGTGACATGTCGCATGTTGCTTTTTGTCATTACGTGTGTTTTATGAATGGGATAGGCGACATGGTGCCTAGAGACCTGTGACCTATCGCCTAAGCTCTGGTCAAGTTGTTCAAAATTGACCATAGACAACTCCAATTGCTCCCAAATTTTTTGGGCAGGCTTAGATACTTCATTGTATCACTTTAGACCCAAAAAAAGACAATTTTTGAATGGCTACAACTCAAACTCAAATTTCACACCGCCATATGTGAAATCGTTAAGGATTTTACACCACCTTGTGTAAACCCATGTAGGCTTTGTGTTTAACCAATCCTAATAGTAACAAATATATGAATACACGTGTTGATAAACTGTGGTGTTTGCGTGTCTTTTCACAGGTTGAGAAAAGATGTTTTGGTCCTTAAAGTGGTAATTGGTATAGTAGAGTTGGTGTGGGGTTATTGGTAATTAAACTCTACAATAGGGCTTTACCTAAAGGGTGGAAGACTTAAACTTTGAAGGGTATAAGGACTTACACCCTAAGTTGATGTCTTAGATGTAACACTCTAATTTAACTAGGACATATTCTTTGAATAAACATTTTAAATGCAAAAGAAAGTAGTATTTATTAATGCTCTGGAGCTGAGTTTCATAAAAGATAAAGCCAAAACATGCAACAGTCATCACAAGAAACAAATCTTTCCATTCACATTGACATCCTCGTCCTTTTTCATTTTTGAAAATTCAGCTTATATTTCCCTTTTATAATTCGAAAATTCAGCTTGTAGTGTGAATAAGAAAATCCTCATCAATTCACCACAATTCCATCCAATCTTTCAAGCATTAGTTAATGCAAATCACCATGATCTCACTACACTTCTCTTTCACACACACCACACGCCCAAGGCTTAGTCACACACACACATGTGCACACATTTATCATATACTTGATTCAAAACATAAAATAACGTAAATAAATAAAATAAAAATAATAACTATTATAGTAAATAAGATAGCAACTAATTAAACAAAACAATAATAAAAGAATAGTAAAATAAACAATAAATAATTAAAATGTGTGTCCATATATTACATTAGAAGTGTGCCTTATTATCCTTGATATGAGAATTGGCTTCATTCCTCTTGCTTTGGCAATTCATTCTTTTCCAAGTCTTTCCTGACTTGGCGGGCTTTCTTTTACTCTTCTGTCATGACTTCTTTATTGATTTCCTCTATAAATGTCGTGTATGTTTTAGGTGGGTCTTAAGCTAAACGGTATAGGAACTCACCTTCAAGCAAGTTCTGTAACAAATTTCTTGAACTTGATCATTTGTTAAACTTTCAATCTCTAGAGCCACCTTTCTAAAGTAGGTTATATAATCCATCAAGCTTTATCCCTTTTTTGCTTCACATTTTGAAGGTCAAGCATACATTTCTTCGTCAATGGGATCACAAATTTGTAGACAAAAATTTTAATAAGTTTCTTGAAGCTAGAGATGGACCCAAGCTCAAGTGTGCAATACCAACTCAGACTAAGCCCCATGCATGGCCATCCAATGCTATAAGCCCCAATGTGGTGCATAAAGTTGCCAATGCCATCATACAACATGATAATAATCATTTTAATGCATTTTTTCTTAACAGTTCCCCGTGATGTCTTTGGTGAAGGAGGGTTTAATGTCTTAGTATTCACTCTTCATGGGAGGAGCTATCTTTTTAATGGCCTTATGCACCATCACCTGAAGGACCTTAGAGTCAATGATCATAGGTCTAAAGGATGGGCCTGAGGTTGCAATTGTGGTTGTTGGGTTTTTTTTTCTCATTGATTTGATCTCAAATATTAACTTTTTTTTCTTATTGTGAACTGACCTTAGATCCTCTTAACTAAAATCTTCTCTACCCTTATCACTTATTGACCAAGAGATGTTTATGAAAAGTTGCCCCTAGCTCAGGCTGAGGTCCGTGTACAAGCATTTATCCTTCTCTACCATTAATTGCTCTTTTCGCTAATGCCTTCAGACCACGGACCGGGACTTGGTTTCTATATATAGATTGGCCATACATTTCTTCCAAGAACTTGTGCTCCTTCCCAGTTCGATTAGCGGGCTCTAGGTTCTCTTTCACCCTTAATAGATTCATATTGGTCATAGTGACCCTTGGTGCTTTAGCAACCTTGGTTCTTGGATAAGTGATAGTGGCCTTTGAGGCATTCTTGACCTCAGCCCTGTTGCAAGCTCAACTTTGAGTGCTCGAGTGGCTTCCTCTAGCACGACCTCACAAATGGCCTTAGCCACTTTATTAGCAAAATTTGTGGGGAGGTTTCCCTCCCACAATTAGGGATGTAAATGGGGCGGGTCTGCCCTGCCCCGCACAACAAGGAAAATGGGCTTTTACTTCAGTTTTTAAGCTTGATTTACTTCGGTTTTCGCTAAAATTCGCAACCGCAGTAGTTCGGAGCGAAGTAAAAACTAGCTAAAAACCGAAGTAGAATCCCCACTTTCTACTTCGGTTTTTACATAATAACCGAAGTAGAAAGTGTATATACGCTAGCATCCTGGGCACTTTCTACTTCGGTTTTTAGACCGAAGTAGAAATGGTACTTTCTACTTCGGTTTTATCTAAGAACCGAAGTAAAAGGGCACTTTCTACTTCGGTTCTTAGGTAAAACCGAAGTAGAAAGTGCACATTTTACTTCGGTTTTACCTAAAAACTGAAGTAGAAAGTGCCCGCCTTTTTTATTTAATATATGTTTCTAATTATTTTTAAATGGATGGATCTATTTTTATATATATATATATTTTGGCCTAATTTTATTTAATTGATCTAATTAATTTTTTTTTTTGGCCTAATTATTTTTCAACAATTTAATTATATGATATTACAATTATATATATTTTTACAATTGAAATTGGTTAAGAATTTTTTTTGAATGAAAATATGATAACTTTTATTAATTAAAAATGTTGTACATAAGCATATAAAATACAAGTACTTAAGTAAGATAACTAGCCTTAACATTAATACATTTACAAAAGACTAAACTTACAACTAAACAAAAATAGGCTTACTGATAAATGTATGTCATCAATTTGCCTAACCATTCGTGTTGGATTGGCAAGAGGTCTGCAATCTCACAATATTGCGTCTTCCCACCAAACTGTAAAATTAATAAATATAAATTAATTTCATAGATTATCGATAGCAAATAAATTATAAAAAATGAACTTACTTTTTCTTTTAGGGTAGTCATTGCATTTGATGCCCGTACAAGATCTCTAATGTACTTCAAGACATAAAAACCACATTCATGACTTTGTGGTTGTCTTGGACATGTAACATTGAATATCTTTGTGGGATTGCCGAGTAATGCATTGGAAGAAGCTCTATAATATGCACTATTTAAAAAGAAAATTAACAAAAGTTATTAAAATGTAGTAACATGTAATATTTGTTGCATATTAAGAAATATTTTTAAAAATTTAAAACTTACCTCATTATCATTGAATCAATTTCTTCTGGACGTTTGTGTGATTTCAATGGATCTAAGAACACGATTTTTCCTTTTGGCATAGCAATCACCAACATCCAATGTTCCCTAAAATAAGAAGCGTATGTTAAGTAAAATAATTAAATTTTTAATATATGACTAATCAAATAAGAAAATTTTACACTATTTCTTACCGTATGTTCCAAGGTATAAAGTAAAGTTGACCAACTCTATCCATGGTCATCAACCAATTCGCCAAGTCAATGGTTGATCGCTCTACATCGTTAACATTATTAATGCTAAGACGTTCAATGTCATAAAACTTGTAATAGACACGCTGATTTGGAAATAGGGACTCCCAAATGCATCTGCAAAATTTTCTTTAGTGTTAAATATTTTGAAAAATTTCGGCAGAGTTTCCCCTATAAATAGGACTTCCCAAACCTGTAAACATTCAACGTCTATGAAAATTTTCAATAGATCACAAAGCAGTACTCATAACTGATTCTAAATTCCTATCATTCCAAAGAATTAGTTTAAGGGATACCTTAATCCGAATATCATTGCTGAGCCTCCAATCATATGCAAGGTGGCAACTTGTTCCACATCCTCTGAAGTTAGGAATATTGACTCGCGATTCATGAATGTTGGGTCCACTGGAATGGAGACGACTGAGTTTATTCCCTTAACTCTGCAAAATTCTCTCACCATAAACTGAAGGCTAACATGGATGCGATTCATGATGTGATCGGAAAATGGTTGGCCTTCGGTCAGAGTGTTTTCTGGATTGACATGAGACCCAGCTGATGACAGATGCGGGATAGTCATAGGAGGTTTTGACATATCCTTGGATGAACTTTTTGACATAGGAGGTTTCTTTCTTAGAGGACCCTACGCAACATCAAGTAAAAATAATATTAAAATACTGGACCAACAAATATTTTAATAGGTAACAAATTAAAGAATTTGTTTATACCTGGTCAGTCATAATTAAATCTTTTGGCCAAGGAAGGAATGTGTCATAAGTATCTCGAACATAGTGTATCTCCCCAACAGAACATGGGATTTCAGCATCCTCTTGTAACATTTTGGTGACTCGCACCCTCGCGTATTCGTCTGTTAGTTGAACACCATGAATAGTCAGTGGACCCACCCCATCAATGATAACACCCTCTGCCACCACATTATGAATATTATCCTAACAAAGTAACACATCCTGCATGTACGGTGTGTCATCCTACATGTACGGTGTGTGGTATTCTTCGTCGCTCTGCTCGTCATCATTGTCGTGTTCATCCATATCATCTATCTCACCTGCTTGTTTAGCTTTTTCCTCCTCTAAAGCTTTAAGTTCTGCTCTGAGCCTCGCAATTTCTGCATCTTTCTTACTAACAACATCAGCCATTTCTGTTGCTATTTTTGGTTTTCTTCCAAAGACGGACGAAATCTTCGCAAACGACCTACAATAATCAACCAAATTTATTTTAAAACTAAAATATTATAGAATTAAGTTAAATGCAACAAATAAAAAATAATACCATACCCAAGTGCTCTAACACGCCCTGGGTGCTCAGGTGTCCCTAAAGCTTGCGTTAATATGTCATTCCGACCCTTTGCAATGATTTCTCCACTACTAACTTTTTCTTTCAGCTCATTCTGTGGAACAAACCAGTGGTCACTTATATTAGTGACTTAGAAGAACTTTATCATTCCTAAATTACTTTAAAATACTTGCTTGAAACCACTTACAATTCTTGCTTTTGTTAGGTTTGTACCGTGATAAACCACATTCTGGGCAAGCGTCCATGTCTGCATACTCCTTACGATATAAAATGCAATCATTCGGACATGCATGAATCTTCTCATACTTCAACCCTATCAAACTTAATGTTTTCTTTACTTCATATGTAGACTCCGGAAAACAATTTTCTAGCGGCAAAATCTCCTTGAAAGCAGCTAAAAATTGACTGAAACACTTATCATTAACTCCATTTTCTGCTTTTATGTTATAAAATTTAACCGTTGTGGGCAATCTTAGTTTATTGCAACCACTGAACAATTGTCTGTCTGCATCTCTAACCATACTATCAAATTTTTCTGGATTATGAAAAAACTCTTCTTGTGCTTCATCAAGCAATTCTATAGGATGATCATCAAAATCATTACTCTCAAAATCATCTACACCTCGCCTACCTAATGGATATGGGTCATCATTTAATAATTCTCCATGCCAATACCATTTACTATAACTCATATCAAATCCCCGACAAAATACATGATCCTTTATCATGGTAATATTCCCCTTTACTCCATTACCACAATCGATACAAGGACAACGAATTTTTTGTGGATCACTACAATTCTTTAGGCAAAACTCTAAAAATTTGTTGAATCCATCTTGAAATTGTGATGTTTCTCTCCTCTCAAGCATCCATGATTTATCCATACTAATAACAATATTCAATTCCTAATAAGTTAGAAAAAAACTTATATTAGGTTCTAGTCTTATAAATTTTTGAAAAAAATCGACAGAGTATCCTCTGTTTCTATAGCATACCGTAATTTCATAATTACCTATAAAATCAATACAAACAAACACAATAATCAAGCATATATGAATCCATCATTATTAGGTTCTAGTCTTATAAATTTTTTAAAAAATTCAGCAGAGTATCCTCTGTTTCTATAGCATACCGTAATTTAAAAATTACCTATAAAACCATTTAAAACAAACACAATAATCAAGCATAGATGAATCTATCATTATTAGGTTCTAGTCTTATAAATTTTTTTTAAAATTCGGCAAAGTATCCTCTGTTTCTATAGCATACCGCAATTTCAAAATTTCCTATAACAACAACACAAACAAACAAAATAATCAAGCATAAATCAATCCATCCTTATATCACCACAGCACGCAAATTTCCCAGAGCCTACTTCACTAATTTTCAAACATAACTTTCACTAAATCTAATATGCATGATTACATTAGTCTTATCTTTATACATAAATCTTATAGTAATATAAATAAAAAAAAATAACTAACCTTCAATATTAATCTTCAATGCACCCGAAATGAACAACAAAGTTCACCACTCAATCAACGACCCTACTAAAACATTACATAATTAGTAAACTACATAATTAATTATCAAACCAATAAATAAAAAAATCAAACTAGTTAATGAAACTAATGAACAACACTTTGATCATCTTCAAGCTATTTATTTTTTTTCAAATATTTAAAAAACAAATTTATCTATTGTCAAAATTTCTAAAATTAACTAATATGCATATATATATTTATAATAAACCTAATTTTTATCACATTATTTAAACTAACAAAATAAACAAATAATTATAAAAATTAATAAAATATTAATTATATTAATTTTAAATTCGGAATAATAAAAAAAATTAAAAAAAACATAGAAAATTAAAAAATTATCATCAAAACCACATTTTAGTAATCTATACCTGTTTTGAAGCTCAAAATCCCCTTGCAATGACAAAAATCCGGTCAAAATTCGGCAAGAAACACCACTTTCAAATGGAGAAAATACCCACGGCCAAATGCTTTTTTTTCTCTAAAAAAAAAAAAAATTTTGGACTATATTTCGGTTTATAGGGTAGAAATGTTGCAAGAAATAAAGAAAAAACAAAAAAAAAGGTTTGGAGAATCAAAATGGGTGTTGGCTCACGGTGGTTAATGGAGGTTTTGGGAGTTTTTTTTGCACAGAGGGTAGAGAGGGTTTGAGAAGATGACCGTTCGGGTCTAGGGAAGGGGCTATAAAACACTTTTAACTTCGGTTTTTGACTTTCCACTTCGGTTTTTACCAAAAAACCGAAATTAAAGGTCCATAAGTCATATGCCTTGTGCACTTTTAACTTCGGTTTTTAGGTAAAAACCGAAGTGGAAGGTGAACTTTCTACTTCGGTTTTTACCTAAAAACCGAAGTTAAAAGTGCACAAGGGCCGCGTTTGGTTTGGCCAGTTTTTTGCATTTTTACTATCTCTAAACATAATATAAGGGCTTGTGCAAACAAACACGGCCCTCTCCACTATGAATTTTTCACTTCGTTTTTTAAAAAAAGCGAAGTAGTATGTAATTTTTTTCAGAGCGCCAATTTGAAAAGCGAAGTAAAAGAATTTGAAAAGGTTTTTACTTCGTTTCTTTTGTATGCTCACTATAAAAACCGAAGTAAAAACCTATATTTCTAGTAGTGCCGCCCCGCGAAAATTTTGCCCCGGCCCGATTAATTTCTTGGAGCGGGGCAGGTCTGCCCCGCCCCATTTGCCCCATTTAACTTTTTTTTTTTTAAGAAACATTAAATTATAATTTTAGAATTTTCCCTAAGCCTAAATATTATTTTTTTATTGTAATCTTTATATTTTACACTTGGTATCAACTACACAATCAAATATTATATTTTGTTTTTTTATTTTAACATTTACAAAATAAATACAAGAATAAGGATGAATTATATAAAACATATTTTTCAATATTTATAATTCTTTCTAGTCTGTATAGAATTAAAAATATTCTAAACCACATATAAAATGTCAATTTTACTTACTATGTTTATAAGTAGCATGAGAAAATTGAATTAGAGTATAAAAAAAAAAAAAAAAATTGAGGCGGGGCGGCCCCGCCCCGTTTAAATTCCTAGCGGGTCGGGGCTGCCCCGCCCCGCTTAAATTCATAGCGGGGCGGTGCCCCGCCCCGCCCCGCCCCCCCATTTTGCCATCCTTACCCACAATTTATTAAGCACACAAATAAGGTTGCTTATCTAGTCTATCTATTTCACGATTTGACTATGCGCTCGAGTTTGACGAAGTGTTTCATTTTGGAATTAAGCAAAGCAAAGAGTGCACGGAGCACTCCAAGCCCCCGAATCTTGACTTAGGGAAATAAGTGGTTGTACATGTTGGCGTGTCTCATCACTCGTCCTAGTGACTAGCATTGAGGTGGTCAACAGTCTAGTTTGTCATCTTATGAAAAGAATTCACTTAAACTATGGATCGAGGTTATGGCTTGTTATAGACACACTAGGACCCTCCTTCTAGCACCAAAATATTGGCGCTAAATTTTGTTGTCAGTGCTTTGGAAAAGGAAGAGATGAAATCAGGGAATATCATGTTAATACTAAGCTTAAGTTGTAGACTCAATCCTTAAGTTAGGTTAGAGCTCGAGAACTAATAGTCACCTTTTTTAAGGGACTTGAGTAAAAAATGTGAAGGGAACGTACCAAGATCGTTGTTTAGTTGTTATCGCTGAGCGAGATGGAAAAAATAGCATTCAATGAACAAAGTATTTATAAGAGTTGAAAAAACATTTTTAGAAAGTGACATGAGTCTAGAGAGACTACCATGCCCATACAAATCTATAACATGTCCTTCCTCCTAAAGCCCTAATTGTTGATTTTATTAGATAACGATTTACCGAATTGGGGCCGAGAAAGCCACCCCGAGGTTGCGAATCTGATGCTGAGAATGATGGGCTTGCTCGAGGGGAGTTTGACAAAATCTGGCCATGGCTTGGTCCCAAACCCTAGTACACCCAAATAAGCTCCCAGTAAATCAAAATATATATTGGTTTTGAAAACTACCCACATCAGCCACTTGAAGGGTGTTTGGTAAATAAGAAAGTTGAAAAACTGTTATATGTAATGTATAATGTCACTACGTACGTCAAAGTCAATCATATCAAATAAAAGTCTCTTTTTGTAACATTCTAGTAAAAGTTCGTATATGAATATGAAAACTTTGGTCAATATAAATGAACACTACGTACCTTTTTCTTATTACTACTAAAGTTTCTTTAAAACAAAGTGGATATAAGCCTGAAGTTGACATGACCAATGGTGAGTTATGTGGGCTGAGTCAAACGGTCTTTATGGTTAGTTTGATTTATCCAAGGAAAACAAACAAAGAAAGAAATGAAAATATATAGCGCAAATTTTCGTGCACCAACCTTTTCAATGATTAGAACCTTTTGCGAAATAATCAGTGTATCAAGAATGAGATCTCTTGATAATGAAGTGCAGCTGTCATGAACTGACCTGTACAGTACCCAAATATATATGGAGTTGACATTTGAACACTTATCCATATAATTAGTTGTGGGGCATTTTTATCTTCCACCATTAGTACAGTTGACATTAATTACAAATATAGTGCATAACGATGTAAGAAATCCTAGTAATATATTTATATTTATATTTATATATATATACAGGTTTTTCTCAGTCAATATGATCTAAGCTAGTTTGTTGGAATCTATATGATATATGATAAAGTAGGGTTTTTAGGGTTTCTAGCTGAAATTAATCAAGGGTTATTATTCTTATAATATTCCTCCCATTTGGTAACAAGAAATTATTATGTCGACACAAAATAATGGTGACATAAAACCAAATCTTCTACTCTTCTCTCCCCCACCACCAGCCCCATTATTATGGCTAGATATGTTGTAGATTTTTACTTTATTTGTTAGACGTCTTTATTGATTAATTCACAAGCTTTTATAGTACTTTTGGTAAACCAAGTTCTCAATTAAATAATTAATTATTGTTGGATAACTTATAAGTGAAAGTAATTAAAATTAGATTGGTGAGAAAGACTGAAAAGAAACGGCAGGGGGAATGAATTTGAATTTCGATCATTATATCATCATGTGTAAAAACACAATAATCCTAACTTAGAGCTCACACTAGCTTCTCTACTCTATCTCTATCATTCAAAATACATCACCAATTACTTAGAAATAAAATCTATTTCAAAAAGTTAAAAGGACTTTTACATAATTATATATGTATATATTTGTAAAGGTGAAATTGAAGTTAAGTTATATGTTAAATATCTCTAGAGTGACGAATAATTTCCAAGAATATATATAGGTTTTTTTTTTCTATGAAATATTATAATATATTACCGGTAATGATCGAAGTTTTCAAGTAAAAGATATATAAATATATATATACGCTGGAATATTTTTATGCCATCTTTTTCTACTTAAGTTATTGACGTTACTAGTAGTATAGTAGTATAGTGCATAACAATCTAAGAAATTCTAGTCATATATGCTCAGGTTTTTCTCAATCGATATTCTAAGCTATAGTTTGTTGGAGTTTGATATTATTTCTTACAATGAAATATTACGTAGTTATATAGGCTTCGTAGGGTTTCTGGATAAATTAAAGTTATATTTTTTCTTGTGATATTCCATCCATTTTGGTAACAAGAAATTATGTCAACAGAAAATAATAGTGATTCACAAGATTTTGCAGTATAAACTAATATAGAAATTTATTAGACCTGAGAAATTTGAAGAAAAACACAATAAACACTGCAAAAATAAAGTTATAACTAGTGAAAATATTTTACTTCTGACTTATTTTTTTATAGCTAAAAAAATAATATTTAGTTACAAGTTGTCATTAATATAAATTTTGTTACAATTTTTCATATAGTACAATGATAAAACTAATTGGGACTGAAAATATATTTAGAAGTCACAATGAATTTGTATTATCACATACTCTGTAGTGACTGAAAATAAGATTTATTGTTGTAAAATTAATCTGGTATCTTCACTAAATTTTATAAAGATGAAACAACTGAAGTCTTATAAGTTAAATCTCAAAGGTAACATATAGTTTCCCAGATAAAGGATTGTTGTTTTAAGAAATAGAAAGTTGCAAAATGGATATATTTGTGTTTGGCGTTTCTTGTTAGGAATTGGAACGTGAACAAAATCAATTCTTACTATTTCATTAATGTCTACAATGTCATTAGTTTCTTCTTTTTCTTATTCTAATTGGTTAACAAAACATCTTATGAAAGTAGTTGGCGCAAATTATTTGTCCATTTAGGTCATGTTTGGAAAGTAAGTGAATCATTTTATTATAATGTGATTTTGTTATGAAATTTGAGAATATATATTGAAAAGAAAAAAAATTAATCCAATAAATGAGATAATCCCTCTAATATGGGATAGTTTAATCCCACTAAAAAAACTATGAATAATTTTATCTTATTCAATTTTATATCTTCATATAATTCTATGGTAAGAAGAAGAAAAATGCAACTTTGTATCTACTCTTTTTTTTTTTTAATTTAGTTGGCAAATAATAAAGGAGCTTAGTGCAAAATGGTCTTTAATGGTGTGTGAAAGTAAGTAAATGTCGATATTTTTAATTTTGTAGTGAAATCCAATTTTTTAATATTACATATTACCAAATATGCCCTTTAGCAAATTACTATTTTATTCTAATAAATATTTTAATATTATGATATATGTATATTAGTTTTGTTTAATTTGCTTTTATTTTAAAGTAATTTTGATTTTTTTTTCATTTTTTATGGGTTGTTGAATAATATACCACACCACAAAATACATATACTCAGTTGAAAAATAATATACCAACAAAACTTACAAAATTATTATTAAAAATATATATACTGTGCTACAAAATTATACTGTCATTAAAATGTATATACCATGAAACAAAATTATATACTACCATTATATAATAAGATAGAAACTAAATATCATCAAAAAAAAAATATCACACAAAAAACATATACACTAATTGGAAAATAATATACCAACAACTCATAAAAAATTTAAAAAAATCAATATAACTTTAAAATAAAATAAAAATTATATATATATATACTACTATATTAAAGTCATACGCTCCTAGATAAATAAAAAAATTATAAAAAATGGCAATTTAGGTAATCAACAATGTAAAATGGTCATTTCTCTACAATTTTAAAAATAAAGACATTAGCTTCTTGATGCCCTTTTTTTTTGCCATTTATTATAATTTCTCAATAAGAAACCCATAATTTTTCTATATTTTTTTCTTATATTTTTTAATCCAATACAATCCAATCCAAACATAACCTAAATGTCTCAATAATTTATTTTTACTTTGGACAATTATTTTTCAAAGCAACATTCTTAGGATTTGAAGATGTATATAAGCATCTATTTAAAGTTCTAATATAAGTAGTTTAATAGCACCAAACCAAGGATACAAATCTTCTATTTCTATTTTTCATATTCTTCTATATTTCACCACTCTAGCAATTAATTCGTTTAAAATTATAATTAAAATATATGTAGAAATATAAGTAAAATAAACTTTTATTTTAAATAAGGTGGCTTTTTTTTTTTTTTGAGCTGATGGAAAAATAAGGTGGCTCTTGAATTATGGAAGCAAGATATAGGAATTGGAAAAATTTAGAAAGAAAAAAAATATTTTGAATTCCCTACAGAAATCAAATTAATGTAACTTTACATTTAGTTAGCCAAAATAAATTTAAATTTTTACTTTGTGCTGGGATAAGGATAAATTTCTAACCATTTCTCTAGATTTGCAAGTCTTTGGTGAAAAAAAATATCTCTTTTATATGTATTCTAAAATAATAATAATTGAGCCACATACAATTTATACTTATCAACATTATGCACATATAAATGATCATAATATTATATATAAATTTTGTTTGTCAATTATAAGGCACGCTAATATTTTAATTCCTTTCATTGATCAGAAGCTAGGTGCATATTTATCTTATTGATAGTACTTTAATGCCAAAAAAAGATTGTTTCTTAGGGAATGGAAGGTTTAGGAGTATCAAAATTAAGATAATTACCTAGTCATCAAGTGGATAAGGTAAATATAATATTTGTAAAGTGCTTCTATTATCTATTGTATTCATCTTATGACTATATATGACAAATGAGTTAACCGATAATGATGCATATGTATTTGTTGACGCCGCTTTTCGTCAACTTAAATCGTAGAGCAATTAAACAATATGAATTACGGTGCGAATGAATAATATAGTGGAACAATAAGGTTTTTACGTGGTTCAGCAGTTAAATCTGCCTAGTCCACGAGTCTGTATTATTAAGACTTTGAGTTTTCTGGAAATCCTTCAGAGATGAATTACCAAGAGTTTTCTCTCAAGATATCAGATGATCCGTCCTCTACAAGTGATCATTACCTCTCTATTTATAGAGAGGTTACAGAGTTCATTCCCACATATTTCGGGAAGATACTTCTGCATATTATTAATTCAAGTAATTACATTGAATGTTGTAACTCCTATATACAAGGAAGCGTCCCCTGAAGACCCGAAAACGGATAACAAACTTGTTAATATCCCTTTAATGATGGGATGTTACAACAATAAATATATTTAAACATACAGAACGTGTTACATTAGATGACTCATCGAATCTCCAAGGTCAGCAACCAGCATCGTGTCAGTCAAGGCTTATGGTTATGTTACAAATTGGCCATCTTATTTCAAGACCTGCTTGGAGCAAATAAATACCATCGAGGCTGTCACATTTCGAGCTTGTACTCTTTAAGCTCGGACTATTTGATCTGAAGGCACTCGATAACAGATGTATCCTGATGCTATGCCCTTTCGAGCCAAGAAAGAATCTCGAGGTTACATGTCTTCGAGATTGCCATCTTACTTCGGAGGTTTTACAACTGGACCATAAACATGTATTTCATATATCTCGAGCTCATACTTGACGAGTTCAGCTTTCGAGGTCATAATTTCTGGTCTCAAAATCTGGGTGTAACAGTTTGCCTCCTCAAAAGTATTAGTTTGAATCCTATGAGAAGGAAACTTTTGAACTACTTCCACTGGGAACCGTACCATCAAATATACTCGAGTGTGGACATGTGTCGAACAGGTATTGATCACTCAAAGTACTTGAGTACCTTGGAAACCTGCCCACGTCTATCCGCCTGCCATCCTTTATGGTATTATCAACTCACAAGTCCCTGGCCATTTGATCTGATACGGAATCTGGCCAATGGCCCAGATTAATCCGACCTTTTACATTTCCATGGGCTTATAAATAGGGCTCTATTCGTCTTCTTCTTTTTTACTTTCACGTTCAAAATTTTAGAGAGAAAAAACCAGAAACCTCTTTGCCCATTTCTTGCATGTTCTCCAAGACGAGAAGACAAAGCAACGTTGGACTCTTTGATTCTGTGAGATCGTATTTGCAGCCGCTTATACAATCATCAATTTCTCTACTTTAGCCGATCGTATTGTGTAAGTTTTCTAGTCATGGCTTCGTAAGTCCGTATCTTTGCATTGTTTTTTCCATGCAAGTCTATGTTGTTGCACTGTTGGTCCATTCATTAGTTTAACGCACTAGAATGTTTCGGCTGACAAATATTAGATTTAAATTCTAACATTATGGATTCCAAACCCCAGTTCATGTGCAAAAGACCCAAATGTGGTTCTTTCACTGAGTTTTTGAATTTCGGATGACATATCTTGCACACCAAGATATTGGATACAAAATCAAGGTTTTTTAAAGAATGCATGATTCCCAAAAATATCACTTTTTGAGTAACCGCCACCTTTTTTCCCTGATATATCAGGATTTTCAATAACATGTCCACCTTCCTTTCTTTCGGTGGAATGCACGCTCTGAGACTGGCCTCATCCTTTGGATCAAGCTTGCCTTGTAGCCTCGATCATTCGAGCTTAGGTCTTCTATTTATCTCATTATTTTCTGTTCGCTTGGCCCTCACCCTTTTGCTTTCTTGTTAGATGCCGCAGAACTTGGGAAAGTGGTGGGGGTCTAAGCTTGTGATTCCTTATTCACCCGCAACTCCGAGCCCGGAGTCTCCTTTCGATCGGAACCAGCTCTTGATCCGGGAGCACGAACTGAGGTGTGAGCAAGAGGACATTCGAGATCACTTTCGACGTCAGATAGACGAGGTCGAAGAAGGAAAAAGGAAAAAATTAAGGGTCACCCTCTACCCAGATTCGGACACCGAGCCCAGACCGATTCCTCTCGACCCTACGCTCAAAGTGACAGTCGCTTTCAAGCCAAGTGATCTTCAATTCTCTCTGATGGGGGAACCTTCTACCTCGCAGCCGACCTTGATACCTACCCCGAGAAGGGAATTCTTCGAGGCCGAGCATTATTGGAGCTCGATCTCATCGTTAGGGAAGATTACTGACATTCTAGCCCTACACGGCATAGGACTGTCGGGCTTGCTGAGGTGTCAAGCTCCGACCTCCCACGAGCGAAGTTGCCACGCTCCGGGAGATGGGAATCCTAACAGTAAGCTGAGGTATGTAGCTTGGAGCCAGGAGCACATGAAGGCGGGGGATGTTCTGCCTTTGAAGTTCTTTTTTAAAGGCTTCTTAGATTTCATTTGGCTGGCTCCCTTCCAGCTCAACACCAATTCTTACAAGGTTCTGTCAGCTCTGAGGTCGCTTTACCGCGAGCTGAAGTGGGAAGGACCTTCGCCTGAAGAGATCTTATATCTCTTTTGTCTGAAAAGCAATCCCTCCCGAGCTCAAGGAGGAGACGGCTTCTATTACCTTTCGAGCTATCCCAGGGAGAAAAAGATCTTCGAGGATCTTCCCAACCATCCTCCGGACTTCAAGAAGGCCTTCTTTTGGACAGATGGCCTAGCTCCATCTCGATACTATTCATTCAGGCGAATTTGTAAGTATCCCAAACTTCATTCTTTTTTGTGCTCGAATTTTGTTTAGGCTCGTGCTTAGTTAAAATGTGTTTATTCTTCCAGCCAACTTCCTCCGTCCTACTCCGACCAAGGAGATGAGAGAGCACAAGGAGGCTCTGCTCCAACTCCCTTATGGCAGGAGGTCCCTGTATCTCCTGCACGAAGACAAACTCCGAGCATGCGGCCTCTTAGAGAAGGATCAGTCCACATTTGACTGGTCCAATAAAAAGTATGACCAGTGGGAGCTCGTGCCTCTCCTAAGCGGAAACCTTCCTCTGAGGAGAAATGCGAGGCCTCCATCTCCAGCTTGGCGTCGCGTGAGTCCGCAATTGGGGAATGAGGCCAACGATGAAGCCTCGAGCTCGAGCTCGAGTGACAAAGGTATAGTCATCCTTAGCTCGAATTTGTGGTCTCCCTCACTACTAAAGCATAAACCTAATAGATTAATACTATGTAAGGACGATAGGAACCATTTCTATGTATGGTCTTAGGTAGATGAGAGGGTACATAAGTTCGATAGCTGGCTCGGGAAATATGACACCATGTATAGTCTGAACAAGGTATGGGACGGAATAGCCATTCAATACAAGACAAATGACTATAGAGACCATTTGAGGTTGACTTCCACTTATAGGGAAGGTACTCCCCCCGCCTCCTCTGAATATGGGGGAATTACGTGGTCACCGAGCATGAGCTCTAGTGAGAGTTCCAATTAGGTTTCTCTCCCCTTGTCTTTTCATTCCTTGTCTGACAGCATCATGCTAACTTATTTTGTTTTGGGATATCTTATAATGCGATGTGAATGTGCAGGTGATATGGACTCTGACCTCGATAACGTACTGGCCAGCGGTGGAGCCCAAAGGAGTAAGCGCCCAAGGGGGTCGCGAAAATCAGACCCGCCTACTAAGGTCCTTAAGAGGACCGAGAAGACACCTCCACCACCGGCTCCAGCTGCTTCAACGCTGGCTTTGAGTCCACCTCCTCAGGCCGAGACGTCCTCTGTGACCTTGCCTCCCGCTCCTCCTGCAATCCGGGTCAACCCCATGCTTGGCCCACCTCCGAAAAAACCCTCAGCCTCAAGAACACACCTGCTTTCGATTTCTACTCACGTCGATGAGTATGTGATCGATAACGCAGCCGGACCTCACGGGCCTATGATTGGCTCGGACGTTCTGTCTCGGGTGGGCCAGAGTTTTGGCAGCTTCAACGCCCCTCATTGGGAGTTCTTGAATAATGCTCGAGACTGCAACACTCTTTATGAGAAGAGCATCAAGCTCATTGCTGTGGTAATCTTTCTCATCTCACTACTAGCTGTATTTATACTTGGTTCGTATTCTAATTTGATTTCTTTATATGTCAGACTCTTGCTGTCTCTGCTCAACTTAACTATAAGTTGAACAACGAGGTCCATTCGAGCATGTCTTTTGCTCAGGAGTCGAAGGATCTCCAACTCAAGCTTAGTGACGAGCTTAAGGCCACAAAGGAAAAGATGGAGGCAGAAGCCGAGCAGCTAAAGGCCAAGACAGCCGAGCTTGAAGAGCTAAATGCCCGGCTCGCGGAGTTTGAGAAGATGAATGCCCGGGTCGCAAAGCTTAAGAAGATCAAAACCAAGCTTGAAGAAGAGAAGGCCGCCACTTTCGAGATCATAGAGGGTGAAAAGGCTCGTCTTCTTGAAAAGTTTAAGGAGAAGAAGGATCGGGCAGTTGACCTAGCCATGTATAGAATCTGGGCCAATAATGTCAACCTCAACACCAGCTTCTTAGGCCCCCTTGAGGCAAAACTCATGGCTAAATGGCAAGCTCGGCTCGATGAGGAGGAGGCTGCTCGGGATGAGGCAGAGGGGGCTGGGGAGGATGCTGATGCTGAGAAGGCCAAGGAGAATGTTCCTCCTTCCTAAATCTTGCTTCAGGGCTGCGTCCCTCTAATTATCTTGTAATAGTCTTTGTGTTTGATTTTTTACTTTTCATGCCCCCGGGGCTAAGACAATTTTATAGCTCGTGAAAGAGCTGCCTTTTAACGAGCTATTTTTGGGCTCAAACTTATGATATTTGAGATACCATTTTTTACTTTATCTTAATATATTTGCTTTACATTTCTTGGGTCGAAATATTTTGCGCATTTTATATTAAAGTGTCCTGTATGCCTGTTTATTCATACAAACATATGGTGGATTTAAGCTCGAGGTTCAATGCATTCATGCACAGTTTGCTCGAAATATCCGCATCCGATCTCGTTATTTGTCAAGGTCGGAGATTACTTTTACCATGCACCCGAAAGTACTTATATGGTGTGTAATGCAAATGGACTAGTTATATCTTACTTTTTTAGTTACTTTTTCTCATCCTCGGGTAGCTTCCTAAGGTTATGAGGTCGAAACTATCGTTTTGCAAGATACTCCAGCCTCGATCTCGACTTAACGCGAAGTGGGTTTATGTTCCAACTTACTGTCGATTATATCCAAACTATTTTAGCTCGCGCATTTGGTTATATCCAAACACTTGTATGCTTTTTCGTATATGCTATTTTATTTTTTCAAGCTGATGGTATATGTACCACTAATGCCCCCTTAATATCCTATGAGTGTGACCATAGGTTATTTAATTAAGAGAGATTGCAAAAAAAATACATCATATTAAAATGAAATCAAACTTTATTCAAATAATTCAATAGTAGGAAAATAGTATAGACAAACAAGCATGGTTATAGGTGACATCATTCCTACACTATTGATAGTAAGGTCGTAGATGTTCGCCATTCCATGCTCGTGGTACCAAACTTCCATTCAATCTTACCAACTTGTATACGCCGGGTCGGATGACTGATTCGATCTGATAAGGTCCTTCCCAATTTGGCCCGAGCACGCCAGCTGCTGGATCCCGTGTCGCCAAGAATACAAGCCTCAGCACCAAATCTCCTACGTTGAATTTTCTATCTCGAACTCTTTTATTGAAATACCGAGTAGCTCACTGTTGGTATGCAGCATTTTTTAGCTGAGCTTCGTTCCTTGTTTCTTCAATCAAGTCTAGACTTACTTCGAGCTGGGATTGGTTCGAGGCTTGGTCATAAGCGAGGGCTCGAATTGTGGGAATTTTGACCTCGATTGGCAACATAGCCTCGCAACCATATGCCAGAGAAAATGGGGTATGTCTTGTTGAAGTACGGGTCATGGTTCTATATGCCCACAGAACTTGGGGCAATTCTTCGGGTCATTTCCCTTTAGCTTCTTCAAACTTTTTCTTTAGCGAAATCTTTAGGGTTTTATTCACAACTTCGACCTGGTCATTCGCTTGGGGATGGGCCACATATGAGAAGCTCTTTGTTATCCCATTGTTTTCGTAAAAGTTGGTGAACAGGTCGTTGTCAAATAGAGTACCGTTATCGGACACAATCTTCCTTGGCATCCCATATCGGCATATGATGTTCTTTACTACGAAGTCCAAGACTTTCTTCGAGGTGATGGTCACCAAAGGTTCAACTTCAGTCCACTTCGTGAAGTAATCTACAGCGACTACTGCATATTTCACTCCGCCTTTGCCAGTCGGCAATGAGCCTATGAGGTCGATTCCCCAGACCGCAAATGGCCATGGGGAGGTCATCATAGTTAGCTCGGAGGGTGGAGCTCGAGGTATTGTGGCGAACCATTGGCACTTGTCACACTTCTTGACGTAGTCGAACGAATCTGCTTTGATGGTAGGCCAGAAGTACCCCTGGCGTATGATCTTCTTGGATAGGCTATGCCCCCCCAGTATGGTCTCCACAAAATCCTTCATGAATTTCCTCTAAGATTTTCTTAGCTTCGGGTGGAGCCACACATCAGAGTAGCGGTATGGAATATCCTCTTCTATATAGATTTCCATCTATAATGGTAGACCTGGGGATCTAATACATCAATTTTTGAGCTTTGGTCCGTTCTTCTTGGAGAATGTCGGTCTCAAGGTATTCAACTATCGGAGTCATCCAGGTTGGCTCGGAATTGATCATGCAAACATCTTCCTGCTCAGGCTCAATAATACTGGGTGTCATGAGATGTTCGATCGACACAACATTCAGTGCGTCGACCTCGGTAGAGGTAGCAAGCCTGGCTAAGGCATCTGCGTTCGAGTTCTATTCTCGGGGGACCTGTTCTATCGTATAGAACTCGAAATGCTCCAGTGCTGCTTTTGCCTTTCCTAAATACGCAACCATTCTCGTACCAAGAGCCTGGTACTCCCTAAAATTTGATTAACCACTAGCTAGGAGTCACTGTAGCAATGTATCGCTTTGGCTTTGAGTTCCTTGGCTATACGAAGTCCTGCCAGTAGAGCCTCGTATTTGGCTTCGTTGTTTGATGCTTCGAAGTCAAATCTCAAAGCGGAGTGAAATCAACTTCCTACTTGGGTGATCAGAATTACACCTGCTCCCGATCCATTTTCATTGGAAGACCCGTCAACATAAAGTTTCCACAGCTCGCGGGTCGGGGTTATAACTTCATCGTTGGTCACTCCAGTACACTCCACTATCAAGTCTGCCAGGGCCTGTCGTCTTATGGTCATCCTTGGATGATAAGTGATCTCAAATTGTCTGAGTTCAATGGCCCATTTGATCAACCAGCCCGAGGCTTCTAGCTTGGACAAGACTTGTCTTAGTGGTTGATCGGTTAGTACATGGATGGGGTGCGCCTGGAAATAAGGTCGGAGCTTTCGAGATGAGTGGATTAGGCTGAGAGCTAACTTCTCCATCAAGGGGTATCTCGATTCTGCCCCCAGTAACCTTTTACTGACATAATATACAGGCCTTTGCACTTTCTGTTCTTCTCATACGAGTACCGCACTAATGGCGTGCTCGGTCGTAGCAAGGTATGGTATAGAACTTCTCCCGTGATGGGTTTTGACAATATGGGGGGTTCCGCGAGGTGCTTCTTGAGCTGATGAAAAGCTAACTCGCACTCCTCCGTCCATTCGAATTTCTTGCCTCCCCTCAAAAGGTTGAAAAATGGAAGACAACGGTCGGTAGATTTCAAGATAAATCTACTTAGCGTCGCCATCCTGCCAGTCAAACTTTGGACATATTTATGCTTTCAAGGTGAGGGCATATCAATCAAAACCTGGATCTTATCTGGATTTGCTTCTATTCCCCGGGCATTTACAATGAAGCCTAGGAATTTTCCCGAAGATACCCTGAAAAAGTACTTCTGGGGGTTGAGCTTCATGTTATATCTCTGTAACATGGTGAAGCATTCTTTGAGGTCATTCACATGGTTATTATTATGTTGAGATTTAAATAACATATCGTCAACATAAACTTCCATGTTATTACCTATTTTCTCGGAGAACATCATGTTTACGAGCCGCTGGTAAGTGGCTCCAGCATTCTTGAGTCCAAATGGCATGACGTTGTAGCAATACAGTCCTTTGTCTGTCACAAACCCCGTATGCTCTTGGTCAGGGGCATGCATGGAAATATGGTTATATCCATAATAGGCGTCCATGAATGACATAAGTCCATGCCCTGCCGTGGCATATATGATCTGGTCGATCTGAGGTAAGGGGAAGCAATCCTTAGGACAGGCCTTATTGAGGTCCGAGTAATCGATACAGGTCCGCCATGTCCCGTTAGGCTTCGGGACCAGCACCGGGTTGGCTACCCAATTGGGTTAAAAGGCATCCCGGATGAATCGGTTTGCTTTCAACCTATCGACTTCCTCTTTTAGGGCCTTCTTCCTGTCGTCATCCAGTCGACTTCGCTTTTGCTGCTTCGGAGGGAAGCTTTTGTCGATATTCAATGCGTGGCTCACTACATTCAGACTTATCCCTCTCATGTCTGAATGTAACCATGCAAAAACATCCTGGTTCTTGTTCAAAAAGCAAATTAATTGCTATTTCGTTTCTTCGGGAAGGTTTTTCCCTACTTTTACTGTCTTCGGGGGATTTGTTTCTTCGAGCTTGACCTCTTCGAACTCTTCCAATGGTTCGAGGTTAGCTCTTTCCTTTATTCTTAGATCTATTTCTTCATCTATTTCGAAGATTTTCCAGTCCTTATTCTGAATTATGACGAGCTGTAACAACCCAAAATTCGCTAATAAGGCTTAAGGGCCTTGATTAGTGTGCCGGGAGGGCATAAATGGGATTAGAGTGAATATTATTGACTTGAATGTGTGAATATGTGATTGATGATGATTATATGATAATTAATGATATTATGTGATATATGTGAGAACCACATTATTATGTGGCCAGGTTCGTAGAGCGCAACTCGAGACGATCCTAGGGTCAGATAGCGGGAAAAGTCACAACGGGACTTAAGATATGACTTTGGGCAAGTCAGGGGTATCGGGTAGTGGTTTGGACTATTGGGTTACGAAAATAAATATATGGAGATATATTTGAGGTTAGGATGTCTAGGCGGGAATATTGGGGGATTTTACCGTTTTGGCCTCGGGGACGGTTCCGGCACCCCGAGCCTTGGGATTAATTTAACAATAAGATAAACTTAAGGAAACTTTCAGAAGAAAAAGATAAACCGACCAAAACACTTTTCCTCAGTTCTATCTCTTTCTCAAGGGAAAACAAAGGGAAGAAAAAACACTGAAATTCTAAGGGAAAATCAGTTGAAGCTTGGTGGATTGAGGGAATAATCTAGAGGCTTAGCTCAGGAATTAGTCAAGACTAAGGTAAGGGTTAATCCATGTGTTTTCCAGAAGTTTTATTTTGTATGTCAACTGGTTATTGAGGTGCTGTCCAACTATTGATTAGGGTGGAATTGAGCTGGGAAACTTGGGAATCAGCTAGACTTTGGCTAGGGGAAAGATTCTGTTAACAAGGTAAGCTCTTCTCCATGAATTAGAGGTTTGAATTTGGGTTCTTGACTGGTTAGTTTTAGGTGTTTATGTTCTTGGGTTTCAAAAATTAAAAAGAGAATTCTAGTGTGTGTTGGGCTGGGTATTCTGTGGAATTGTGTTGTTTAAGTCATGTTAAAAGTGTTGGGGTTGTTAGGTGTTGAAGTAGGGAGCTTAAGAGTGGTTTTGGCTGAGGTTTTGAGCTTTGAAATGGTGGATTTTCTAGGTTCGAAGGGAAGGGTCGCGGCTCTGTTCTAGAGTGTTGCGGCCCTAGGATGAAAAAGGGCCAAGGAGGCTCGGCCATGGGAGGGCGCCACGGCGCCCAAAGCAAGGGCCGCGGTGCGTGTCTTTGCTCAGGATAGTCTTGGTTCTACTTTGAGGCTAGGGCCGTGGCTAAGCTTCAAGGGCCGCAGCCCTTGGTTGTGCACTTGAACTTTTGAGGGTTTTAGGCATGGGAATGTGGTCTAGTATGCTCGGGATTGATTTCACCACCGTGCTTGGTGGAATTCGGATTCCTGGGAGTTAGTTTTGTAACCGGAAACCTATATTCGAGTATTAATGGAACCCTATACTTTGGTTGTGACTAGGTGATAAAGGCTTAGGCTCGGGATCGAATCGTGCTTGAGGGGCGTTGCTCATAATCAAAAACCGTACAGACTAAAGGTAAGAAAACTGCACTTGGTTGAATATATGTGATGGGACTAAGGGCTCCCAATTATAATTGCTTTATATGATGGTATTATGCCATGCAAGCTATTTAGTGAACCAGCGGCCTAAGGGTGCCAAGGGTTACACTAGCGCACAGGGCACGGCTCGGCCACTTGTAGCTGAGGACATCTTATTATGCACTGAGCTCAGTTTAAGCGAGCCAGAGTCAGTGGGTTAAACAGAGGGTCCGGCCTAAGTCGTCCGCCCTGAATATTATGTGATATGAGTGATATGAATGATCGATAGCATCCTGAATCTGAGTATATGTGCTGAATGTCTATTGTGAGATATTTGATGAGAGTCCATGCTTGATGAATTAACTGTCTGGTATTATTGATTGTGTTATATATGATGTTTTCTTGCTGGGCCTTGGCTCACGGGTGCTACATGGTGCAGGTAAAGGCAAGAGTAAGCTCGATGAGCCCTGATTGGAGAGCTCTGCAGGGTGAATGTACATGGCAGGCCACTCAGCCGCCACGGTTGAGGAGATTACAGGGACTAGAGGACCAGAACCTTGTATTTTGCCTTAGCATGGCTAATGTTTACTTTTGACTGTCGAGTTTTGCAAACCAGCTTTTAAATACTGATCTTTTGGGGATCCCTTCTGTAAACTGATTATAATCTATAAAATGTATCTTTTGAGGCCAAAATGTCTTTTAACCCTAGAACACTGAAGCTAATGACACGTTTTTAAATTAATGACTTGATTAGCAAGTCTTACAATTTATAAGTACACAGTGTAGCAGTCTTGGCTATCCAGGGCCTTACAACTTGGTATCAGAGCGTCCTAGGTCTAAGGGTTCCTGAAGACAGGCTGAACATGTACATTTGTTGCTAGAGACAAGCTCAAATCAGGGTTCGGTAATGTGTATATGTGTTTATGTGCTTATGTGCTTGTGATGAGCTGTGAATGTGTTATGTATTGGGTTATTAGGAAGCATGAGATACTGATAGGGCCTGGCCCTTGACTGCTGTGTGAAAATATTGAGGCATGTTTATTAACATCGTCGTCTATGTAAATGAATATATGGATGATTAATTGCATATAGTGCATGAATGGATGCTTGTTTTACAGTCATTGTGTTGTGAGATTGGAGGCGTGCTTATTAGCAGCCAGTGCATGAGAATGGATGCTTATATGATGGTTGTCTGAGAGTGGTTGTGTTTTACTGGTGGATCTTGGAAAAAAGTTTTACCCTGTCATCATGGTTTAATTGTAGAGTCGTTATTTGCAGATTGACTTGGATAGCTATGCGTCCAAGAAAGTCTACACGACTAGCCGGCACTAGGTCTGGGGCCGGGAATGATGACCAGGGCCAGAACCCTCCGCCAGTCCCTGAGAACTGGCAGCAGTTAATGGCTGATATGCAGGCTCGATTACAGAGTCAGGACGAGCAGATCCGTATTCTGTGACAGCAGGCTCCATCAGGGAGTGCTGCCCCTATTGTACCACCTGCAGTGGTACCAGCTGTGCAGCCTGGGGAGGTTGTTAACAGGTGGGAACCGTTATATGAGCAGTTCAAGAAGCAGCAACCCCCAATCTTTGAGGGTGGACCGGATCCGTTAAAAGCCGAGCAGTGGCTAACTATGATCACTAAAATTCTGGATTTTATGAGGATTGAAGGGCATGATAGAGTGGCTTGTGCCACTTATATGTTGAGGGAGGATGCCCGCATTTGGTGGGAAGTGGCATCGCAGACCAGGGATGTTACCACCTTGACTTGGGAAGGTTTCAAAGATTTGTTTAGCCAGAAGTACTACAATGTTGCTGTCAGGGCAGCAAAGGTTAATGAGTTCGTGAGTTTGGTACAGGGCAATATGACTATTACTGAGTATGCCCTGAAATTTGATAGGCTTGCGAAGTTTGCACCAGATCTTGTGCCTACTGATGCTGCTAGGCAAGATCGTTTTATCAGGGGGCTTAATGCCATGATAGCCCGGGATGTCAGGATCACAACGGTACTTGGAGGAACAACTTATACCCAGGCCATTGAGAAGGCTCTTACCGCTGAGGAGGCGGAGAATAAGATATGGAGGGATAGTGCAGCAAGAAGGGAGGGTCGCAGCGCGGTGCCTCCATATTCTGGGTCTGGTAGGGGCGGAGGCCCCAGTGACTTCAAGAGGAAGACTCCTGACACTTCGACCACTCCTGGTCCTGATAGGAGGGGTCGGGGTGGTCAGGGTGGCCGTCAGGGTGGCGGTTAGGCATGGCGGACCTATCCAAAGTGCTCGAGGTGTAGAAGACGCCATCTGGGCGAGTGTCGGGCCAAGGCATGCTTTGTGTGTGGGGCAGTAGGGCATCTCAGGAAAGACTACCCAACGGTGAAGAAAGGTGAAGCGGGGAAGGTGGATAGCTTGACTCCAGCTCGAGTATTCACCTTGACTCAGGCGGAGGCTGAGGCTAGTCCCTCAGTAGTGACAGGTCAGCTTTCTAGCGCTGGCTTTCCTTTTACAGTACTGATTGATTCTGGTGCTACACATTCTTTTGTTTCTAGTAGAGTGATTGATAGATTGTGTAGACCTAATGAGTATTGAACCGCAGGGTTTGGGACTTTGTTGCCTACAGGGGAACTGGTAGTCTCTAGGAGATGGATTAGGGCACTACTAGTGATGGTTGATAGTAGGGAATTCTCGGTAGATCTGATTAAGTTAGATATGGAGGACTTTGATATGATTCTAGTGATGGATTGGTTGGCTAGATATGGGGCTACGATTGATTGCAGGAAGAAGATGGTTACTTTTGAGCCTGAGGGCGAGGACCCTTTTGTCTTTGTGGGTGCGGTGTCTGGACCCCGCGTACCCATGGTTTCAGCATTGAGAGCCAGAGACTTGTTGCAGGGGGGATGCATAGGTTTTCTGGCTAGTGTAGTGGATACTGCTAAAGTTATGCCGGCAGGGCCGGGAGAGACTAGATTGGTGTGTGAGTTTTTGGATGTATTTCCTGAGGATCTTCCTGGGTTGCCGCCACGCAGGGAGATTCAGTTTGAGATTGAGTTAGCACCGGGGACAGAACCAGTATCAAGGACACCATACAGAATGGCACCAGCAGAACTGAAAGAGTTGAAGATACAGTTGCAAGAACTTCTGGATTTGGGGTTTATCAGGCCTAGCTACTCTCCATGGGGCGCTCCAGTGTTGTTCGTTAAGAAGAAGGACGGGACTTTGAGGATGTGCATTGATTACAGAGAATTGAACAAGTTAACCATTAAGAATAAGTACCCTCTACCAAGGATCGATGACTTGTTCGATCAGGTGCAGGGTAAGAAGGTGTTCTCAAAGATTGATCTTCGATCTGGTTATCACCAGCTGAGGATCAAAGATGAGGATATATCGAAGATGACTTTCCGGACACGGTATGGGCATTATGAGTTCTTGGTCATGTCTTTTGGTCTTACCAATGCCCCATCAGCTTTCATGGATCTGATGAACAGGGTGTTCAAGGACTTCTTGGATCAGTTCGTCATTGTCTTCATCGACGACATTTTGGTATACTCTAGTTCAGAGGCAGAGCATGAGCAGCATCTCCGACAGGTTTTGTAGAGGTTGAGGGAGCATCAGTTGTACGCCAAGTTTAAGAAGTGTGAGTTCTGGCTACCAGAGGTGACTTTTCTTGGACATATAGTTGGGGCAGAAGGGATTAAGGTGGATCCATCCAAGGTTGAAGCAGTTAGGGATTGGCCGAGGCCAAGGAATGCCTCGGAGGTGCGGAGCTTCCTTGGATTGGCTGGTTACTATAGGCGGTTTGTAGAGGGGTTCTCAAAGATTTCTTCACCGATGACAGAGTTGACAAGGAAGAATCATAAATTTTTTTGGTCAGAGAAGTGTGAGAACAGTTTTCAAGAATTGAAGCGACAGCTTATTTCTGCACCTGTGTTGAGTCTTCCTTCGGAGGAAGGGAAGTTTATGGTTTATTGTGACACATCGAGGATGGGTTTGGGCTGCGTGTTGATGCAGAATGAGAAAGTTATAGCCTATGCAGTTGAAGGAATATGAGCAGAGGTATCCGACTCACGATTTGAAGTTAGCAGCAGTGGTATTCGCACTAAAGGTGTGGCGTCATTATCTGTATGGAGAGAAGTGCAAGATATACACTGACCACAAGAGTCTGAAGTATTTCTTTACTCAAAAGGATCTGAATATGAGGCAGAGACGTTGGTTGGAGTTGGTTAAGGATTATGACTGTGATATCCTTTACCACCCTGGGAAAGCTAACGTGGTGGCAGATGCGTTGAGCCGGAGGGGCCCAGGACAGTTGTATAGCTCCACCCAGGTCTCGAGGGAATTGGCTGATGAGATGGTCAGGGCAAGGATAGAGCTGGTGGTAGGCCAGTTAGCCAATATCACTTTGCAGTCGACCCTGTTAGAGCGGGTCAAGGAGGGTCAGTTGACAGATGTGCAGTTGCAGAAAACTAGGCAGCAGGTTTTAGCGGGAACAGCTAAGGATTATTCTGTTTCTGAAATAGGTTTTCTTCGGTATCAGGGACGGATATGTGTTCCGGCAGATGAGAGGATTAGACGGGAGATATTGGATGAGTCTCACACTACACCATACTCACTTCATCCGGGTACCACGAAGATGTATCAAGATCTACGGACATTATATTGGTGGCCCGGGATGAAGAAGGATGTAGTTGAGTATGTGTCTAGATGTTTGACATGTCAGCAGGTTAAGGCTGAGCATCAGTGACCAGCGGGATTGCTTCAGTCTCTGGGTATCCCGGAGTGGAAATGGGAAGATATTACGATGGATTTCGTGGGAGGATTACCCAGGACAGTTGGACTTCATGACTTGGTGTGGGTGATAGTGGACAGATACACCAAGTCAGCTCATTTCCTACCAGTGAGATCGACTTATACAGTGGAACAGTATGCGGAACTATATGTGAGGGAGATAGTTCGTCTCCATGGGGTTCCAAAGTCTATTGTATCTGATCGAGACCCTGTCTTTACCTCTAAGTTCTGGGGAGCTCTACAGAGAGCCATGGGGACTCAGCTGAAGTTTAGCACAGCTTTTCATCCTCAGACTGATGGACAGTCTGAGAGGATGATTCAGGTTTTGGAGGACATGCTTAGGGCATGTGTGATTGATTCCGAGGGTTCGTGGAGTAAGTATCTCCCATTGATCGAGTTTTCATATAACAACAGTTATCAGTCCACGATTGGAGTGGCTCCTTATGAGATGTTATATGGAAGAAAGTGCAGATCGCCCATTCACTGGGATGAGATGGGTGAGAGAAGGTATTTGGGACCAGATATGGTTCAAAAGACTAATGAGGCCATTGAGAAGATTCGAGCTAGAATGCTTGCCTCGCATAGTAGGCAAAAAAGCTACGCTGATCCTAAACGTAGGAACGTGGAGTTCCAGGTTGGGGACCACGTGTTTCTGCGAGTTTCACCGCTGAGGGGTGTGAGGAGGTTTGGAGTGAAGGGCAAGTTGAGCCCTCAATTTGTTTGACCTTTTGAGATCCTAGAGAGGATTGGACAGGTGGCTTATAGGCTGGCCTTGCCACCGTCATTATCAGGAGTTCATAATGTGTTTCATGTCTCTAGGTTGTGGAAGTATGTTTCTGATACAACACATGTGTTGAGATATGATGACTTGGAGTTACAGGCAGACTTGTCCTACGAGGAGAGACCAGTTTAGATTTTAGATCGGAAGGACAAAGTTCTGCGGAATAAGACGATACCGTTAGTGAAAGTGTTATGGAGGAATAGCAAGGTCGAGGAAGCGACCTCAGAGTTAGAAACAGCGATGTGGGATCAGCATCCCGAGCTATTCAGGTAAATTGCGAGGACGAAATTCTCATTAGGAGGGGATATTTGTAACGACCCAAAATTCGCTAATAAGGCTTAAGGGCCTTGATTAGTGTGCCGGGAGGACATAAATGGGGTTAGAGTGAATATTATTGACTTGAATGTGTGAATATGTGATTGATGATGATTATATGATAATTAATGATATTATGTGATATATGTGAGAACCACATTATTATGTGGCCAGGTTCGTAGAGCGCAACTCGAGACGATCCTAGGGTCAGATAGCGAGAAAAGTCACAACAGGACTTAAGATATGACTTTGGGCAATTCAGGGGTATCGAGTAGTGGTTTGGACTATTGGGTTACGAAAATAAATATATGGAGATATATTTGACGTTAGGATGTCTAGGCGGGAATATTGGGGGATTTTACCGTTTTGGCCTCAGGGACGGTTCCGGCACCCCAAGCCTTGGGATTAATTTAGCAATAAGATAAACTTAAGGAAACTTTTGGAAGAAAAAGATAAACCGACCAAAACACTTTTCCTCAGCTCTCTCTCTCTCTCTCTCAAGGGAAAACAAAGGGAAGAAAAAACACTGAAATTCTAAGGGAAAATCAGTTGAAGCTTGGTGGGTTGAGGGAATAATCTAGAGGCTTAGCTCAGGAATTAGTCAAGACTAAGGTAAGGGTTAATCCATGTGTTTTCCAGAAGTTTGATTTTGTATGTCAACTGGTTATTGAGGTGTTGTCCAACTATTGATTAGGGTGGAATTGAGCTGGGAAACTTGGGAATCAGCTAGACTTTGGCTAGGGGAAAGATTCTGTTAACAAGGTAAGCTCTTCTCCATGAATTAGAGGTTTGAATTTGGGTTCTTGACTGGTTAGTTTTAGGTGTTTATGTTCTTGGGTTTCAAAAATTAAAAAGAGAATTCTAGTGTGTGTTGGGCTGGGTATTCTGTGGAATTGTGTTGTTTAAGTCATGTTAAAAGTGTTGGGGTTGTTAGGTGTTGAAGTAGGGAGCTTAAGAGTGGTTTTGGCTGAGGTTTTGAGCTTTGAAATGGTGGATTTTTTGGGTTCGAAGGGAAGGGTCGCGGCTCTGTTCTAGAGTGTTGCGGCCCTAGGATGAAAAAGGGCCAAGGAGGCTCAGCCATGGAAGGGCGTTGTGGCGCCCAAAGCAAGGGCCGCAGCGCGTGTCTTTGCTCAGGATAGTCTTGGTTCTGCTTTGAGGCTAGGGCCGCAACCCTTGGTTGTGCACTTGAACTTTTGAGGGTTTTAGGCATGGGAATGTGGTCTAGTATGCTCGGGATTGATTTCACCACCGTGCTTGGTGGAATTCGGATTCCCGGGAGTTAGTTTTGTAACCGGAAACCTATATTCTAGTATTAATGGAACCCTATACTTCGGTTGTGACTAGGTGATAAAGGCTTAGGCTCGGGATCGAATCGTGCTTGAGGGGCGTTGCTCATAATCAAAAACCGTACAGACTAAAGGTAAGAAAACTGCACTTGGTTGAATATATGTGACGGGACTAAGGGCTCCCAATTATAATTGCTTTAAATGATGGTATTATGCCATGCAAGCTATTTAGTGAACCAGCGGCCTAAGGGTGCCAAGGGTTACACTAGCGCACAGGGCGCGGCTCGGCCACTGGTAGCCGAGGATAGCTTATTATGCACTGAGCTCGGTTTAAACGGGCCGGAGTCAGTGGGTTAAACAGAGGGTGCGGCCTAAGTCGTCGGCCCTGAATATTATGTGATATGAGTGGTATGAATGATTGATAGCATCCTTAATCTGAGTATATGTGATGAATGTCTATTGTGAGATATTTGATGAGAGTCCATGCTTGATGAATTAACTGTCTGGTATTATTTATTGTGTTATATATGATGTTTTCTTGCTGGGCCTTGGCTCACGGGTGCTACGTGGTGCAGGTAAAGGCAAGGGTAAGCACGATCAGCCCTGATTGGAGAGCTCTGCAGGGTGAATGTACATGGCAGGCCGCTCAGCCGCCACGGTTGAGGAGATTACAGGGACAAGAGGACCAGAACCTTGTATTTTGCCTTAGCATGGCTAATGTTTACTTTTGACTGTCGAGTTTTGCAAACCAACTTTTAAATACTGATCTTTTGGGGATCCCTTCTGTAAACTGTTTATAATCTATAAAATGTATCTTTTGAGGCCAAAATTTCTTTTAACCCTAGAACACTGAAGCTAATGACACGTTTTTAAATTAATGACTTGATAAGCAAGTCTTGCACTTTATAAGTACACAGTGTAGCGGTCTTGGCTATCCAGGGTGTTACACGAGCGTTTGTGCACTCGTCTGCTTCTTTCCTCTAATGGAAATGCTATAGCATTCCCTTCCTGCTAGCTGGTTTCCCTTCAGTGTCCCGATGCCACTAGAAGTGGGGAACTTGATGGCCAAATGCCTCATAGACGAAACTGCCCCAACCCTACTAGGGCGGGTCTCCCAAGCAGCACATTGTAGGCCGATGGTAGGTCCACTACTACGAATTCCATCATCTTGGTTGTTGAGAATGGGAAGTCTCCCAAGGTCACAGGGAGTTCGATGGACCCCATACAGGCAATCCCTTCTCCTGAAAATTCGTACAACGTCGTTGCACAGGCCTTTAGGTCACGAAGTGCGAGTCCCATTGTTTCTAAGGTTGCCTTATAGAGGATGTTCACTGAGCTCCCATTATCAATAAGAATTCGGTGAACCCTCTTGTTTGCGAGCTGAAGAGTGATGACCAGTGGGTCGTTGTGAGGAAATTGGACATGGGACGCATCGTCCTCAGTAAAGGTTATAGGTTGAGATTCAACCTTTTGGTATTTCGGAGCTCTGGGTTCGGGTTCATAAGGGGACTCGTCGCTAGTTTTTAGCTCATTCACGTATCGCTTTTGGGCGTTCTTACCCGATCCTGCGAGATGAGGCCCGCCCGAGATGGTTACAACATCTTCTCCATCAATCGGAGGGGGTCTCTCGTCTTCCCTTGCTCGGGAATTGCTGTTTTGGGTAGGCGGTAGTGCAGCTGTCCTCTGGCTGGTAGAAGCTTGATTATTGTTCTGGTTCCTTACATACTGCCTGAAGTATCTTCTCGAGATCAGACCTTCGATCTCGTCTTTCAGCTGCCTGCATTCATCAGTAGTGTGTCTAGTATCTTTTTGAAATCTGCAGTACTTACTAGAGTCTCTCTTGGATTTTTGGTTTCTCATGGGGTCTGGACGTCTGAAAGGGACCTGGTTTTCATTAGCCAGGTAAATATTCTCCCGAGACTCATTGAGCTCGGTGTACACCTTGTACACGGAGAAATACCTTTCCCTTTTCTTCTTATTTCTCCCTTCCGCCTCGGGGTTACTTCCTTCATTCTTCTTTCTTTTGGAAGGGTTTTCTGCAGGGGGTTTCGAGGCTGATGGGTCCGCCGAAGTTGAGGCAGAGTTTAAGTTTGTCATTGTAGTTATGGGCTGAGAGGCCATATTCAGCGTTGACCTCGCCTCCTCTACATTGACAAACCTCTAAGCTCGTCGATTAAACTCGGTTATGGACCTCACAGGCTTCCTCTACATATCTTCCCAGAGGGGACTTCCCAGCATTACCCCAAATCGAACGGCCATTAAATGGCCGTTGTCGTCTACATCACGAGCTCGGGCGACTTCCAGATTGAATCTTGTAAGGTAGCTCTTCAACGTTTCATTTGTTTGTTGCCGGACATTGGTCAAGGCAGACACCTCGGACCTTATCCTGATCATGGCTCTAAATTGCTTCTTGAAATCTCTCAATAACTGATCCCAAGAAGTAATTGAATGCCTCTTATATTTTTCGAACCAGTTTTTTGCTGGTCCTGTAAGCGAAGTTGGAAACAGCATGCATCTAAGCTCGTGGCCCACATTACTTGCTCTCATAATTGTATTAAATGTACTTAAGTGACTGTATGGGTCAGATTTCCCTTCAAATGGTGGGACATGAGGAATCCGAAACCCTTGAGGAAATGGAGTGTTGGAAATATGGGGAGCAAATGGTTCGAGTTCCTCATTAGACTCTTCGTCCCGATCCCGACCTCACTCATTCTGCAATAGCCTAAATGCTCTTTCCAGTTGATCAATTCTCTCATGGACTGGATCCACGGGGGGTCTAACCTAAAATTGGTTATCGTTAATCACAATCCTAGGTTCGTGCCTTCGCCTGGGATCCTTGCGCCTATTTAGGCGATCTCTCAGGTCTGGGTTCGAGGGGTTACCGCTACCCCGATTCTGATTCATGTGTTCCCGTTAGTCAGGGTGGTCCCTTTGGTTCCCAGTATTTCTGCGTCCTTGGTCATACATACTGACTGATCTGGTGTCCCCTGAGCCTTCGCTGGCGAGGCTCGCTGCATGGTTGTTTTGAGATGGGTTCCTTTCAGGTTGTCTCTTCTCTATAGTGTGAGACCGAGACATCTGGCTCCTCGTAGGCTGGGCACCTCTCCGTTCTCTAGCAGCTTCTCCATTCCCCTACTTCCTTCCAGCCCGCCTTTCCCTATCACCCTGAGTCAGTTGTGTGTTTCTCCAAGGTGGTGAGGGATATCTTATCGGCGACGGAGGGTGTCGTATGGGTGATGGTGGTTGCCACCCATTTCGGGGTCTGGAAGGTCTCGAGTTTGCCTGTGCTAGCCCGGGAACGTTCTGCGTGTTACCAGGATTTTGAGTCTGAGCCGCTGTGGGGGCTTGGTTATTCCCAGTTTCGGCTGGTAACTCAACAGTCGAGTTAACAGGAGCTCCAGCTCAGGTGTTTCTTTGGGGCCTCGAGAGAGCAGGCTGTTCTGCTGGTAGCAGAGGTTGCTCCGTTCTTCGTGTGGCAACGTTTTTGCAAGGTCACCCACGAGGCCTGCGGGGAGGAACATGAACATCCCGCGGAGGTGGGGCTTGGACCTCAGGCGGAGGTGGAGGCTAAACCGCCTGCACCTCCGCAGCCAATCTAGCTAGCCCCTTGTTACGCTTCTTGGCCTCCGCCAACTGCTTTCTCAACTGACGGTTTTCGAGTTCCACAATGGGGACATATCGCTCAGGGTTATATTGCATGTCCTCGTCGTCCCTGGGGGCCGGTGGTGCAGGTGGTCCTCGAGAGTCAGAGGATCCACTTGTCTCCTCTGGGTCCGAATTCATCATCGGTAGTTTCCCAGGGCACCGCAGATAGCTAACTTCTTCTTCGGGAATATTAGGATCATTCGTGGCCATAGGTGATTCGGGAGGCTTCTTCGACTGACTAGACTCAGATTCGTATTGCTTAATGCTCTCAATGAAAGCACCAAACTATTGACGCCACTTTTCGTCAACTTAAATCGTAGAGCAATTAAACAATATGAACTACGATGTGAATGAATAATATAGTGGAACAATAAGGTTTTTACGTGGTTCAGCAGTTAAATCTGCCTAGTCCACGAGTCTGTGTTATTAAGACTTGGAGTTTTCTGGAAATCCTTCAGAGATGAATTACCCAAAGTTTTCTCTCAAGATATCAGATGATCCGTCCTATACAAGTGATCATTACCTCTCTATTTATAGAGAGGTTACAGAGTTCATTCTCACATATTTCGGGAAGATACTTCTGCATATTATTAATTCAAGTAATTACATTGAATGTTGTAACTCCTATATACAAGGAAACGTCTCCTGAAGACCCGGAAACGGATAACAAACTTGTTAATATCCCTTTAATGTTGGGATGTTACAACAATAAATATATTTAAACATACAGAACGCGTTACATCAGATGACTCATCGAATCTCCGAGGTCAGCAACCAGCATCGTGTCAGTCAAGGCTTACGGTCATGTTACGAACTGGCCATCTTATTCCAAGACCTGCTTAGAGCAGATAAATACCATCGAGGCTGTCACATTTCGAGCTTGTACTCTTTAAGCTCGGACTATTCGATCCGAAGGCACTCGATAAGTGATGTATCCCGATGCTATGCTCTTTCGAGCCTAGAAAGAATCTCGAGGTTACATGTCTTCGAGATTGCCATCTTACTTCGGAGGTTTTACAACTGAACCATAAACATGTATTTCATATATCTCAAGCTCATACTTGACGAGTCCAGCTTTCGAGGTCATAATTTCTGGTCTCGAAATCTGGGTGTAACAGTATTGCTTTGTATAAGGAAAGAGATAATGATTCCTTTTAATAATGAATATTCTTATATTTAACGATTCTAAACAACACTTAAACTTAAATAAAATAAATAATTAAAAAAATTAAAATATGATATTTTTGAGATATTTTACAATAATTATTTAAAAATAATAAATAAACAAATTAAAATAGGATATTTTTTAGATAATTTACAATGATAATTATTTAAAAATAATAAAATCATATATTTTATAACTTAAATAAAATTTAATTAAACTTAAATTCACTTATTAGAATAATATCATATTAACCATATAATATAATCTACTGTCAATTAGTAACAAATTGCTTTTAAAAAACTAGAAATAAACTTAAATTTAAAATCCACATATAATATTTAATATTACATTAAACATATAATATATAATCTCTTGTTGTCACTCCCAAATTCAAAAACTATAACAAACATAAACTTAAACAAGAATAAATCAATTATTTAATTAAAATAGGTTATTTATTTGAAATTTATATGACATTAATATAAATTTAATAAAAATGATTAATAAATTCTATAAATAAAACTAAGGAAACTTACATACACGTTACATGTATCTGGTGTATATATCTCTTCTATATAATAAGTGTGTAGATAACGGAAATTCTTGGTTTTAACTGTTTTTTACTTTTTTAATGTTAACTTTAACGGAATATTCTTATATTTAACAGACTATTCTTATATTTAACGGTAGTTTGTAAACACTTAAACTTAAATAAAATAAAATAAATAATTAAAAAAATTAAAATATGATATTTTTGAGATATTTTATAATGATAATTATTTAAAAATAATAAATAATTAAACAAATTAAAATATGATATTTTTGAGATATATTACAATGATAATTATTTAAAAATAATAAAATCATGTGTTTTATAACTTAAATAAAATTTAATTAAATTTAAACTCACTTATTAGAATAATATCATATTAAACATATAATATACTCTACCGTCAATTAGCAAACAATTATTTTTTTAAAAAAACTAGCAAGAAACTTAAATTGAAAATTCACATATAATATTTAATATTACATTAAATTTATAATATATAATCTCTTATTGTCACTCTCAAATTCAAAAACTGGAACAAACATAAACTTAAACAAAAATAAATAAATAAATAAATAAAAATAAGATATTTATTTAAAATTTATATGACATTAATACAAATTTAATAAAAATAATTAATAAATTCAATAAATAAAACTAAGCAAACGTGCAAATTACACGTTACTTGTATCTAGTATATATATATATATATATCTTCTATATAAAATGTGTGTAAATATCGAAAATTCTTAGTTTTAATGATTTTTTTATTTTTTTCTGTTAACTTTAACGGAATATTCTTATATTTAACATAATATTCTTATATTTAGCGGTAGATTGTAAACATGACTTAACTTAAATTGTTGACGCCACTTTTCGTCAACTTAAAACGTAGAGCAACTAAACAATAGGAACTATGGCGCAGATGAATAATATAGTAAAACAACAAGAATTTTGCGTGGTTCAGCAGTTAACTCTGCCTAGTCCACGAGTCAATTTTATTAAGACTTTGGAAATTTCAGGAAATCCTTCAGGGATGAATTCTCCAAAAATTCTCTCAAGATATCAAAAATCTGTCCCTTCCAAATGTTCATGACCTCTCTATCAGAGTTCGTTCCCACATATTTCGGGAAGATACTCCTATTTGTTAATGGAAATAATGACATTAAATTCGGTAACTCCTATATACAAGGAAACGTCCCTTGAAGACCAGGGGCATATAACAGACTAGTTAATATCCCTTTAATGTAGGGAAGTTACAACAATAAATATCTTTTGAATGCATGGATTGCGTCTCATCAGATAACCCACTAAGTTGTTCGAGGTCGGCAATCAGCATCATACCGGTCAAAGTCTATAGATAAGCTATGAGCTAGGTACCTTTCCCCAAGACCAGCTCAGAGCGGGTGGATACCACCGAGGTTATACTCGTGCCAGGCTCGGACTACTTGATCCGTAGACACCTGACATCGGGCATATTCCGATGCTAACTCTTTCGAGCTCAGAAAGAATGTCAAGGTTAAAAAGTCTTCGAGGTTTCCATCTTGATTCTAGGGTTCGACATCTGGGTCATGCACATGCGGTTCAGATATTTCGTGCTCGCAATTGACGAGTCCAGCTTTTGAGATCACAATCTCGAGTCTCGAAATCTGGGTGTAACATTTTTCCCTCTCAAAAGTATTAGTTCGAATCCTATGAGAAGGAAAATTTTGAACTACTTCCTTCGGGAACCGTTCCGTCACACACTCGAGTATGGACACGCATCAGCTGGGTAATGTTTACTCAAGGTACTCGAGTACCTTGAAACTCTGCCCATGATCATTCGCCTGCCACCTTTATGGTACCATCATGTCATTTATCCCTGGCCGTCGGATCTGATACGGAATCTGGCCAATGGCCCAGATTAATCCTGCCTTTTGCATTCTCACGGGTTTATAAATTGGACTCCAATCGTCTTCCTCTTTTACTCCCACGTTCATTTCAGAGAAAAAAAAGGAAGAAAGAAAAACCAGAACCCTCCTTGCCCATTTTTTGCATGTTCTCCAAGCCAAGTAGAAAAAGTAACATTGGATTCTTCGACTCAGTGAGGTCACACTTGCAACCGCTTGTTCGCTCATCCATTTCTCTGTTTCATTCGACTGCATTGTGTAAGTTTTCGGTTTAGGCTTTTTTACGTTATACACATACTTTTTTTTTTATGCTTTTGCCTCTGTTACACCGTGAGTGCTAGGATTTATACTAGTCTAGTGCACAAGGATTAGGGTGCTTCGACTAATAGTCATTAGGCTCAAACCCAGTTTCTGTGAAAGAAGGTCCAAAAATGGTTCCTTTTCTGGGTTTTCAAATTTTAGGAACCATATCTTGCACGCCAAGATATTGGGTACAAAATCAAGGTTTTTTAATGAATGCACGATTCCCAAAAATATCACCTTTTAGACAACCGCCATCTTTTTTCCCTAATATTTCGAGACTTTTCATAACTGATCCACCTTCCTTCCTTTCGGTGGATTACACGCTCTGAGACTGGTCTCTCCTTTTGGATCGAACTTGCCTTGCAGTCTCGATCATTCGAGCTTAGGTACTATTTATTTCTTTGTTTCTTGCTCGCTTGGCCCTCACCCTTTCACTTTCTTGTTAGATACCGCAGAATTCAGGAAAGTGGTGGGGGTCAAAGCTCGCAATTCCTTACTCGCCAGTAGCTTCGAGCCCGGAATCCCCATTCACTCGGAACCAACGCTTAATTCGGGAATACGAAATGAGACGTGAGCAAGAGGACACTCGAGACCACTTCCGACGTCAGATTGACGAAGTCGAAGAAGGAAAAAGGAAAAGGCTAAGGGTCGCCCTTCATCCAGATCTGAACACCGAGCCCAGACCGATCCCTCTCGACCCTACGCTCAAAGTGACAATCGCGTTCAAACCCAATGAGCTTCAGTTTTCACTGATGGGGGAACCCTCTACCTCGCAGCCGAGGAGAGAATTTTTTGAGACCGGGCATTACTAGGCCAGATAACTGATATTCTGGCCTTTCACGGCATAGTGCTATCAAGCTCGCTGAGGTGTCGAGTCCCGACCTCGCACGAGCAGAGCTGCCGTGCTCCAGGAGATGGAAATCCTGACAGCAAGCTGAGATATGCAGCTTGGAGCCAAGAGCATATGAAAGCAGGGGCGATACTGCCCTTGAAGTCTTTTTTCAAGGACTTCACAAACTTCGTTGGGTTGGCCCCCTTCCAGCTCAACACCAATTCCTACAGGGTCCTGTCTACCTTGAGGTCGTTGTATCACGAGCTGAAATGGAAGGGGCCTTCGCCATAAGAGATTTTATATCTCTTTTGCTTGAAGAGCAATCCCTCTCGAGCTCGGGGAGGAGACAGTTTTTACTACCTCTCGAGCTATCCGAAGGAGAAGAAGATGTTTGAGGATCTTCCCAATCATCCTCCTGACTTCGAGAAGGCATTCTTCTGGACAGATGGCCTAGCCCTGTCTCGATTTTATTCGTTCAGACGGATTCGTAAGTATCTCAACCTCCTTCTTTTTTGTATTCTTACTTTGTTCTTAGGCTCGTACTTAGTTGACATGCGTTTGATTTTCCAGCCAATTACCATCGCCCTACCCCTTCCAAGGAGATGAAGGAGCACAGAGAGGCTCTGATCCAACTTCCTTATGGCAGGAGATCCCTTTCCTATCTCCTAGATGAAGACAAGCTCCGGACGTGTGGGCTCTTAGAGAAAGATCAGTCTACATCAGACTGTTCTAATAAAAAGTATGAGTGGTGGGAGCTCGTGCCTCTGCCAACCGGCAACCTTCCCCCAAGGAGAGATGCAAGGCCTCCGTCTCCAGCTCGCCATAGGAGTCCACAATCGGGGAATGAGGCCAACGACGAGGCCTCAAGCTCGGGCTCGGATGAACAAGGTACAGTCATCCTTAGCTCGAATATGTGGCCCCCTTCACTACTAAAGTATAAACCCGATAAATTAATATTGTGTGAGGACGATAAGAACCATTTTTATGTATGGTCTTGGGTAGATGAGCGGGTTCATAGGTTCGATAGCTGGCTCCGGAAATATGACACCATGTATCGCCTGAACGAGGTATGGAATGGAATAGCCGTCCAATATGGGACCAACGACTATAGGGACCTTTCGAGGTTGACGCCCACCTATAGGGAAGGTACTCCCCCCGCCTCTTCTGAAGATGGGGAATTTCGTGGTCGCTGAGCACAAACTCGGGGGAGTGTTCCAGTTAGGTTTCTCTTCACTTGTCTTTTTATCCCATGTGTGTTTGCATTATGTCGAGTTACTTTATTTTTTGATAACTCATGTTGTGGTGTAACTGTGCAGGCAAGATGGACTCCGACCTTGATAACATCTTGGAGAGTGGCGGGGCCAAAAGAAGTAAACGCCCGAGAGGCTCACGGAAGTCTGAGCGTCCTGCCAAGGTCCTTAAGAGGACTGAAAAGACACATCCTCCACTGGCTCCGGCTGCCATGAGCTCGGCTGTGGAGCCGACTCCTCAGGTCAGAGCATCCACTATGGTCGAGCTCCAACCTCCCATCATGGTTCACTCAACGCTCGGCCCACCTCCGAAAAAACCTTCAGCTTCCACAACTCGCAAGTTTTCAGTTTCTGCTCACGTTGATGAGTATGTAGTTGAAAATGCTGCTGGACCCCATGGGGCTACGCTGGGCTCGAACATTCTGTCTCGAGTGGGCCAGAGTTTTAGTGGTTTTGACGCTCCTCATTGGCATTTTTTGAACAACGCCCGAGACTGCAACACACTTTACGAGAAGAGTGTCAAGCTTACTGCCGCGATAACTTTTCTTTTCTCGCTACTAGCTGTATTTATAGTCGGTCGATATGCTAATGTTGATTTCTTTGTATGCCAGGCTCTTGCTGTCTCTTCTCAGCTCAATTATAAGCTGAACAACGAGATCCACTCGAGCAGGTCCTATGCTCAGGAGGCGAAGGATCTTCAACTTAAACTGAATGACGAGCTCAAGGCAACAAAAGCCAAGATGGAGACGGGAGCTGAGAGCCAAGTCTTCCGAGCTTGAGAAGCTGAATGCCCGGCTCGCAGAGCTTGAACAGGAGAATGTTCGGGTCAAGGAGACCAACGCCAAGCTTGAAGAAGAGAAGGTCGCCACTTTCGAGATCATGGAAAGTGAAAAGATTCGACTGGATGATGAGGAGACTGCCCGAGATGAGGCGGAGAAAGCCGGAGGGAACGCTGGTGCTGAGAAGGCCAAGGAGAATGCTCCTTCTTAATTCTTTCCTCGGGGCTATGTCCCTTTGAATCTTTTGTAAAAGTCCTTTTATTTTTTTGTTTTTTTTTATGCCGATGGGGCCAAGACAATTTTATGGCTCGTGAAGGAGCTAGTATTACTTTTTTGAACTTACTTTAATATATTTGCTTTACATTTCTTGAGCTGAAATATTTTGCGCAATTTAAATTAAAGTGCTATATATGCTTGTTTATTCATACAAACACAATTTTGATTTAAGCTCGAGGTTCAATGCATTCATGCACAGTTTGCTCAAATTATCCACTTTCGATCTCGTTATTTTCCAAGGTCAGATTTTACTTTTACCATGCACCCGAAAGTGCTTATATGGCGTGTAATGCAGATGGTTTAGTTGTATCTTATTTTTTAGTTGCTTTTTCTCGTCCTCGGTTAGCTCTCTGAGGTTATGAGGTCGAAACTATCATTTTGCAAGATACTCCAGCCTCGATCTCGGCTTAGCACGAAGTGGGTTATGCTCCAACTTACTGCCGATTAGTTTTTAGCTGGTTTGTTCCAAACCTATTAAGGTCATGTTAGGTTTGTAATCCATACACTTATAATCTAGTTTGCATATTTTGTTACATCCAAACATTTTTATCTTTTTGGCAGTCTGGTTATATCCAAACTTATCTCATTTCGCGCATTTGGTTATATCCAAACACTTGTATGTTTTTGACAGTTTGGTTATATCCAAACAGTTATATGTGTTTCGTTTATGCTATTTTATTTTTTCAAGCTGATGGTATATGTACCACTGATGCCCCCTTAATATCCTATGAGTGTGACCATAGGTTATTAAATTAAGAGAGATTGCAAAAAAATACAGCATATTAAACGAAATCAAACTTTATTTGAAAAAAAACCAAAAATAGAAAAACAGTACAGATAAACAAGCATGGTTATAGGAAACATCCTTCCTATACTATTGATAGTAAGGTCATAGGTGTTCACCATTCCATGCTCGTGGTACTAGACTTCCATCCAATTTTGCCAACTTGTACACACCGGGTCGGATGACTGACTCTATCTGATAGGGCCCTTCCCAATTTGGCCCGAGCACGCCAACTGCTGGATCCCGTGTTGCCAAGAATACACGCCTTAGCACCAAATCTCCCACGCCGAATTTTCGATCCCGAACTCTTTTGTTGAAGTACCGGGCAGCTCGCTGTTGGTATGCAGCATTTTTTAATTGAGCTTTGTTCCTTCTTTCTTCGATCAGGTCAAGAGTTTCTTCGAGTTGAGAGTGGTTCGAAGTTTGATCATAAGCGAGGGTTCGAATTGTGGGAATTTCGACCTCGATTGGCAACATAGCCTCGCAACCATACGCCATAGAAAATGGGGTATGTCCTGTCGATGTACGAGCCGTGGTCCTATATCCCCACAGGACTTGGGGCAATTCTTCGGGCCATCTTCCTTTAGCTTCTTCTAACTTTTTCTTCAGCGAACTTTTTAGAGTCTTGTTTACAGCTTCGACCTGGCCATTCGCCTAGGGATGGGCCACTGACGAGGAGCTCTTTATTATTCCATTTTTTCGCAAAAGTTGGTAAACATATCACTGTCGAACTGGGTTCCATTATCGGACACAATCTTCCTCGGCATCCCATATCGACATATGATGTTTTTCACCACAAAGTCAAGGACATTTTTGGAGGTTATTGTCGCCAAAGGTTCAACCTCTGTCCACTTCGTGAAGTAATCTACGGCGACTACCGCGTATTTTACCCCGCCCTTGCCTGTCGAAAGGGAGCCTATGAGGTCGATTCCCCATACCGCAAATGGCCATGGGGAGGTCATCATGGTTAGTTCGGACGGTGGAGCTCGAGGAATTGTGGAAAATCGCTGGCACTTGTCACACCTTTTTACGTAGTCGAACGAGTCTGATTTGATGGTAGGCCAGAAGTATCCCTGGCATATGATTTTCTTGGACAGGCTATGCCCCCCAGTATGGTCTCCACAGAACCCTTCATGAATTTCTTCTATGATTTTCTTAGCTTCGGGTGGAGTCACACACCGGAGTAGTGGCATGGAATATCCTCCTCTATACAGCCTTCCATCTATAATGGTATAACGAGGGATTTGATACATCAACTTTCGGACCTTGGCCCGTTCTTCCGAGAGAATTCCGGTTTCAAGATATTCAACTATCGGAGTCATCCAGGTAGGCTCGGAATTGATCATACATACGTCCTCCTGTTCTGGCTCGTCAATACTGGGTGCCGAGAGATGTTCAATTGGTACAACATTCAGTTCGTCATTCTCGGTAGAGGTTGCGAGCCTGGCTAAGGCGTCCGCGTTCGAGTTTTGTTCTCGGGGGACCTGTTCTATCGCGTAGAACTCGAAATACTCCAACGTTGATTTTGCCTTTTCTAAGTATGCCACCATTCTCATACCTCGAGCCTGGTACTCTCCCAAGATTTGGTTAACCACTAGCTGGGATTCGTTGTAGCAGTGTATTGCTTTGGCTTTGAGCTCCTTGGCTATGCGAAGTCCTGCGAGTAAAGCCTCGTACTCGGCCTCGTTATTTGACGCGTCGAAGTCAAATCATAAGGCAAAGTGAAATCGACTTCCTGCAGGGGTGATCAAAATTACTCCTGCCCCCGATCCATTTTCATTAGATGACCCGTCAACGTAAAGTTTCCACAGCTCGTGGGCCAGGGTTATAACTTCATCATTGTCCATGTCGATACACTCCACTATAAAGTCTGCCAAGGCTTGCCCCCTAATGGTCGTCCTTGGATGGTAGGTGATCTCGAATTTTCCGAGTTCGACGGCCCATTTAAGAAGTCGACCTGAAGCTTCCGACTTGGATAAGACTTGTCTTAGTGGTTGATCAGTTAGTACATGGATGGGGTGCGCTTGAAAATAGGGTCGAAGCTTTCAAGATGAGTGAATTAAGCTAAGGGCTAGCTTCTCCATCAAGGGATATCTTGATTCTGCCCCCAGTAATCTTTTACTGACGTAATACACAGGCCTTTGCACTTTTCCCTCCTCCCGTACGAGTACTGCGCTTATGGCATGCTCGGTCATAGCAAGGTACAAGTACAGAACTTCTCCCGTAATGGGTTTTGACAAAATAGGAGGTTCTACGAGGTGTTTCTTGAGTTCCTGAAAAGCCAACTCGCATTCCTCTGTCCATTCAAATTTCTTGCCTCCCCTCAACAGGTTGAAAAACGGAAGACAACGGTCTGTAGATTTTTTTATAAACCTACTTAGTGTCGCCATCCTGCCAGTCAAACTCTGGACATCTTTTTGTTTTTTAGGTGAAGGCATGTCGATCAGGGCCTGGATTTTGTCCGGATTAGCTTCTATTCCTCGAGCATTTACAATGAAACCCAGGAATTTCCCTGAAGATACTCCGAAAGAGCACTTCTGAGGGTTAAGCTTCATGTTATATTTCTGAAGCACGACAAAGCATTCTTTGAGGTCATCAACATGGTTATTGTTAAGTTGTGATTTAACTAACATATCGTTAACATAAACTTCCATGTTGTTTCCTATTTGCTCGGAGAACATCATGTTCACGAACCGCTGGTAAGTGGCTCCAGCATTTTTGAGCCCGAATGGCATGACGTTATAACAGTATAACCCTTTATCTGTTATGAAGCTCGTATGCTCCTGGTCAGGGGCATGCATGGCAATCTGGTTATATCCAGAATAGGCATCCATGAATGACATTAGTCCATGCCCTGCCGTGGCATCCACGAGCTGTTCAATCCTCGGTAAAGGAAAACAGTCCTTAGGACAGGCCTTATTGAGGTCCAAGTAATCAATGCAGGTTCGCCACGTCTCATTAGGCTTCAGGACCAGGACCGGATTGGCTACCCAATCGGGGTAAAAAGCATCCCTGATGAATCGGTTTGCTTTTAACCTGTCGACTTCCTCTTTAAGGGCCTTTTTCCTATCATCATCCAGTTATCTTCGCTTTTGTTGCTTCGACGGGAAGCTTTTATCGATATTTAGTGCATGGCTCACTACATTTGGACTTATTCCTATCATCTTCGAATGTGACCACGCGAAGACATCCTGGTTCTTCTTCAAAAAGAAAATTAATTGCTATTTAGTTTCTTCGTTGAGGTTTTTCCCGACCTTTACTGTTTTTGGGGGGTCTGATTCTTCGAGCCTGATTTCTTCGAGCTCTTCCAATGGTTTGAGATCAGCTCTTTCCTCCACTCTTGGATCGATTTCTTCATCTATCTCCAGGATTGTCCCGTCCTTAGTCTGAATAACGACGAGCGCGTGTGCGCTCGTTTGCTTCTTTCCCCTTATTGAAATGCTATAGCATTCCCTCCCAGCTAACTGGTCTCCCTTCAACGTCCCAATGCCACTAGAATTCGGGAACTTGATGGCCAAATGCCTTAAAGACGAGACTGCCCCCAGCCCTACTAGGGCGGGTCTCCCGAGCAGCACGTTGCAAGCCGACGGCAGGTCCACTACTACAAACTCCATCATCTTGGTTGCTGAGACTGGATAGTCTCCCAAGGTTACAGGGAGTTCAATGGACCCCATACAGGCAATCCCCTCTCTTGAAAAACCATACAATGTCGTTGCACAAGCTTTTAGGTCTCGAAGCGCGAGTCCCATCTTTTCTAAGGTGGCTTTATAGAGAATATTTATAGAGCTCCCATTATCAATGAGAACTCAGTGAACTCTCTTATTCGCGAGCTGGAGAGTGATGACCAGTGGGTCATTATGAGGAAACTGAACATGGGACGCATCCTCCTCAGTAAAGGTTATTGGCTAAGACTCAATTTTTTGGTATTTTGGAGCTCTAGGTTCGGGTTCATAAGGAGGCCCGTCCCCAGTTTTTAGCTTGTTTACGTATCGCTTTTGGGCATTCTTGCCCGATCCTGCGAGATGAGGCCCATTCGAGATGGTTATCACGTCTTCTCCATCAATCGAAGGGGGCCTATCTTCTTCTCTAGCTTCAAGAATTATTGTTTTGAGCAGGCGGCGGGGCAACTGCCCTCTGGCTAGTAGAAGCCTGATTATTATTCTAGTTCCTAACATATTGTCTGAAGTATCCTCTCGAGATCAATCATTCGATCTCGTCCTTCAACTGCCTGCATTCATCAGTAGTGTGCCTAGTATCTCTGTGAAATCGACAGTACTTGCTGGAGTCTCTCTTGGACTTCTGATTTCTCATGGGGTCTGGATGCCTGAAAGGGACATGGTTTTCATTAGCCAGGTATATATTCTCCCGAGACTCGTTGAGTTCGGTGTACACTTTGTACACGGAGAAATACCTTTCCCCTTTCTTCTTCTTTCCCCCTTCCGCCTCGAGGTTACTTCCTTCATTCTTCTTCCTTTAGGAAAGGTTTTCTACAGGGGGTTTTGAGGCTGATGGGTCCACCGAGGTCGAGGCAGAGTTTACGTTTATCGTTGTAGTTATGGGCTGAGAGGTCATATTCAGCGTTGACCTCGCCTCTTCTACATTGACAAACCTCTGAGCTTGTTTGCTAAACTCAGTTAAGGACCTCATAGGCTTTCTCTGCATATCATCCCAGAGGGGACTTCCCGACATTACCCCAGCTTGGACGGCCATTAGATGACCGTTGTCGTCTACATCCCGAGCTCGAGCAACCTCCAGATTAAACCTTGTAAGGTAGCTCTTCAACGTTTCATTTGGCTGTTGCCGAACGTTGGTCAGGGTCGATGCCTCGGGTCTTACCCCGATCATGGCTCTAAACTGCTTCTTGAAATCTTTTGATAATTGATCCCAAGAAGTGATTGAATGTCTCTTATATTTTTCGAACCAGTTTTTTGCTGGTCCTGTAAGCGATGCTGGAAATAACATGCATCTGAGCTCGTAACCCACATTACTTGCTCTCATTATGGTGTTAAATGTACTCAAATGACTGTACGAGTCAGATTTCCCTTCAAAAGGCGGGACATGAGGAATCTGAAACCCTTGAGGAAATGGAGTGTTGGAAATATGGGGAGCGAATGGTTTGAGCTCCTCATCAGAATCCTCGTCTCGACTTCGACCTCGCTCATTTTGCAAAAGTCTAAATGCCCTTTTCCAGTTGATCGATTATATCCTGAACTGGGTCTACTGGGGGTCTTGCCTGAAATTGGCTATCATTAATGACAATTCCAGGCTCGCGTTTTCGCAGTGGATTTTTGCGCCCGTTTAGGCGATCTCTCATATCTGGATTTGAGGGATTATCACTACCCCGATTCTGATTCAGGTGGTCCCGCAAGTCGAGGTGGTCCCTTTGGTTTCTAGTATTTCTATGTCTTCGATCATACATGCTGACTGATCTGGTGTCCCCTGAGTCGTCGCTAGCGAGGCTTGTCGCATGATTATTCCGAGATGGATTTCTGTCATGCTGCCTCATCTCTACAGTGCGAGACCGAGACATTTGGCTTCTCGTAGACTGGGCGCCTCTCCGTTCCCTGGTAGCCTCTTTATTCCCCTGTTTCCATCCTGCCCGCCTTTCCTCATCACCCTGAGTTGGTTGAGCGTTCCTTCGAGGTGGTGAAGGATATCTTATAGGTGACAGAGGGAATCATATGGGTGACTGTGGCTGCCACCCATTTTGAGGTCTAGATGGTCCCGAGTTTTCCCGAGCTGACTCGGTGACATTTTGCGTGTTACCAGGAATCTAAGTCCGAGCCTCTACAGGGGCTCGGTTATTCCCAGTTTCTGTTGGTAACTCTGCAGTTGAGTTGACCGGAGCCCTTGCCCGAGTGTTTCTCCGGGGCCTCGAGGGAACAGGTTGTTCTGCCGATGGTGGAGGTTGTTCCGTTCTTCTTATGGCAGCGTTTTTCCGAGGTCGCCCACAAGGCCTGCGGGGAGGAACATGAACGTCCCGCGGAGGTGGGGCTTTGTTCTCCTGTGGAGGTTGAGGCTGAGTCGCCTACGCCTCCGCGGCTAACCTAGCCAACTCCTCGTTCTGCTTCTTGGCCTCAGCCAACTGTTTTCTTAACTGTCGGTTTCCAAGTTCCACAATGGGGACGTACCATTCGGTATTATAGTACATGTCCTCATCGTCCCTGGGAGCCGGAGGTGCTGGAGGTCCTCGAGAAACGAAGGATTCACTTCTCTCTTCAGGTTCAGGATTCGTCATCAGCTGCTTCCCAGGGCGTCGTGGATAATTTTCTTCAGGAATATTCTGATCATTCGCGACCATATCTAATCGGGGATTGTATTGCTTAAGGCTCTCAATGAAAGCACCAAACTATTGACGCCACTTTTCGTCAACTTAAAACGTAGAGCAACTAAACAATATGAACTATGGCGCAGATGAATAATATAGTAAAACAACAAGAATTTTACGTGGTTCAGCAGTTAACTCTGTCTAGTCTACGAGTCAATTTTATTAAGACTTTGGAAATTTCAAGAAATCCTTCAGGGATGAATTCTCCAGAAATTCTCTCAAGATATCAAAAATCTGTCACTTCCAAATGTTCATGACCTCTCTATTTATAGAGGGTTCTTAGAGTTCGTTCACACAGATTTCGGGAAGATACTCCTATTTATTAATGGAAATAATGACATTAAATTATGTAAATCCTATATACAAGGAAACGCCCCCTGAAGACCAGGGGGCATATAACAGACTAGTTAATATCCCTTTAATGTAGGGAAGTTACAACAATAAATATCTTTTGAATGCATGGACTGCGTCTCATCATATAACCCACTAAGTTGTTCGAGGTCGGCAATCAGCATCATACCGGTCAAAGTCTATAGATAAGCTATGAGCTAGGTACCTTTCCCCAAGACCAGCTCGGAGCGGGTGGATACCACCGAGGCTGTCACACTCCGAGGTTATACTCGTGCCAGGCTCGGACTACTTGATATGCAGACACCCGACATCGGGCATATTCTAATGCTAACTCTTTCGAGCTCAAAAAGGACGTCAAGGTTAAAAATTCTTCGAGGTTGCCATCTTGACTCTAGGGTTCGACATCTAGGTCATGCACATGCGGTTCAGATATTTCGTGCTCGCAATTGACGAGTCCAGCTTTTGAGATCACAATCTCGGGTCTCGAAATCTTGGTGTAACATAAATAAAATTAAATAAATAATTAAACAAATTAAAATAAGATATTTTACAATGATAATTATTTAAAAATAATAAAATCATATATTTTATAACTTAAATAAAATTTAATTAAACTTAAACTTAAACTTAATATTATTTTAAACATATAATATATAATATTTTGTTATCACTGTCAAATTTAAAAACTAGAACAAACATAAATTTAAACAAAAATAAATTAATTAATTAATTAATATATGATATTTTTAAGATATTTTATGATAATTTAAATAATTAAATCATATTTATTTAAAAATAATAAATGCATATATATCCTTTTTTATCTTATAAATTTGTGTGATAGTTTATTTTTTATCAAGTGATTGAAGTTCTTTTTCTTCATCAAATTCACCAAAGAACATTGTGAGATACATTAGAAACTAAAAATAATTAATGTGTGTATACTACTGTCTACACTATGACTTTTTCTATTCTTATTTTATTTCTATTATTAATTTATTTTTAAATAATATTATATTTTATATATATGTCATATAATTATGTAAATATATATCTATATGTTATGTTTAGATGTCATATATGTAGAAATTATTAATATAAATATTTATATATACTATAAATATTTATGTAGAGATTATTTATATATACTATAGAATTATAATTCATTCTATTATATATATATATATATATATATATTTAAATAGCTGTAAACCATCTTTTATTAAAATTACTGATAATATTTACAATTTTAAAATTAAGCAAACACGTGCATTGTACGTTATTTATACCTAGTATATATATATATATATGGACAATTTGACAACCTAATTATTAAAAAGATCGAAACCCACATAATTATGTATTAATGTTAAACCAACTCATTAGTCAATAGCATTGCAAAAGGTCCTCTTTTTTAAATACATATTAGTTAATAAAAACAGTAAGAAGGGTGAAAAATGCAGGGCATGGCGGTGGTTAATTATTACTAAAGATAAAACTTTTTTTTATTTTGCCTTGTGACAAATTAAGTAATTGGGATTCTCTGCATCTCATCGATATTCCATATTCAATGAACAATTTTACACGTAAAAGAAGAGAAAAAGATAAATTAATAAGTGACACTCGAAACTTGCACTAAAAAATCAAATAATAATATAATATCAATTGCCTTATTTAAATCAAAAGTAGTTAAAATTAAGCCTTGGAAATGCTTCTCAAAGCAATTTTAGCCTTAGAAAAAGTAAAAATTATTCTAAAATCATGGGTGGATTTCCCCATATTTTAATTTTTATCTCTTAAAAAACTCTTCTACCCTAAGCCACAATTTGTAGTTTTAGAGGGAAGAACTTCTAAAATGCTAAAAGTAAAAAATTGAAGCAGTCCCCACCAAGCCTTTTATGTGAATTTTTTTCTAAGTTTTAAATGTACCTAGCATTATCTGAAAGAAAAACATTATAGGTAACTAATATATAAAACATTTTGATATTGTTCATTAACTTGGAGTTAGGATGCAACATTTTCCTCATGGAAACTCACTCCTAATGGGGTGAGGATTCCCCATCTAAATGGGGAATGGAGTAGGGACAGGGACAATTTTTCGTCTCCAAATATTAAATGGGGCGGGGATGATGATGACAATCCCTACCTCGATGGTTTTCCAGTTTAAATTTATTTTATTGTTTTTATTAATATTTTTTTATGTATTTTATATCTTTATTTATATGTTATATATTGTAGTATATTAGTAACTTTTTTAAGATTTTAAAATTAAAAAATGACAATATTTAGTATTTTAAATTATAAATAGTGTAATATTTTTAATTTTATATGTAAATTATAATGTTTATTTTAAAATTTATTTTTTAAATAAATAGGTCTTCGGGACTCCCCACCCCAGCCCCGACAGGGAATAAATGAGGATGGAGATCAAGATTATTAATGGGGACGGAGAGGGAGTAGCACTCCCCGCCAATTTCTCACTTGTGTGTATACCTAATTAGAGCATATAAAATTGAAATAATATGCACTGTAAATCAGTCAAAGTTCAAACTATCAAAGTATGGAAGCATGAATGTTTTTAATTAAAGTTTATAACATGATTATTATCTTGGTATGAGTGTTGCTATGGGTAGTGATGCACACGAAGCGAGGAATTGGCGGTGAGTGCTCCCCCGTCCCTGTCCTCGCCCCATTCCCGCATATTCCTCGTCGGGGACAGGGTGGAGAATCCCTTATTGGGGCAAGGAATCCCCACGAGGAACCCATTTATTAAAAAAATCAATTTTAGATTAAAATTTTAAAATAAAAATAGTAAATTAAAATATTACACAATATTTATGATTTATAATACTAAACATTATCCCAAATAAAATTTAAAATATTTAAAAAGTTACTAATATACTACAATAACACATAAAGAAAGATATAAAATATTATAAAAATATATAATAATTTAAACAATGCGACGGGGAGTGTCATCCCCACCCATGCCCATTTAACATTCGGGGATTGAAAATTATCTCTGTCCCACCCCGTAAGATGAATCAATCACAATAACTTTTGACATTTTCCATAAATATTGTTCATAAAAATAATGCATACATCATCTGATCATCAATCGTATGTCAAAATTAATAATTATCTTCCTCTAATGTAAAAATGAAGGTCTTGTTGATAAGTAATTATATTATAAGCTACGTGAGGTATACTTGAATGTACACCTCCTAGCATAATATACACATATATATATATATATATATATAAATGTTATGTGATGATATTATTTTAGTAAGGGTTAATCAAAAAGTGAGTCATTACAAGAGAAGTTGATGACCAAGAAGAAACCTTTTGAATGGAAGGGGAATTTTTTTTTTTTAACAAATTAATGCCACTAATGATAACTTTAGAGAAAGTGGCTCAAAAAAGAAAGAAAAAGATCAAATCCTTTCTTGTAGAAAAGGGTGATGAAAAATTTATGATAATATTCCCATTTGGGCAAGGTTGATATGGAGGGCATCCCACCAAAGCTCTACTAAGAGGAAAATTACTTGGGGAAAGGAGTGGTGGAGGAGAAGGAATGGGTCGGTGGTGGTGGTAGTGGTGATGGTGGTGGTGGTGGCCTGGTGGGTTAATAAATATTGGTGCTCTACTCTCAGTCATCACCAAAAAAAAATTATGTGGGTCCCATAAATGGTGGTCCATTAGCTGCCACGTGGAGGCATATCAACCATAAGTTCAAGTATCCATATGCCCACCATGATATTTGCCATTGGTAGTAAACACTAAACAAATAAACATTAAGGCATTTGATGATGATAATATTGATAAATAAAGCTCAAAGGTTTGCTTAAATAAAAAAAGATTCTAAATTCTCTACTAACTTAAAAAAGGACAAGAGAAATTATATAAAACTTAATCCACACACACACATATATATACAAGCCATTGCCTCATGTTTTTGTAATGAGTGGAATGTTCCTCATTGTCTTGACAGCTACTGATTCAATTTTCAACATGACTAACAACATTGAGAATACTTGTTTAAAATTATTTTAGCTTAGCATCTTATTGATTCCTTCATTATTATTGTTTTCTTCCTTCTATTTAAAGCTTTACGTACCTGTTTTACCTAACCCTTCTAGTCACAGCCTCACAAGTAGCGTAAATATATCATGGAATGGTAATAGAAATTGTAATTGTAATTGAGACCTTAAATTTGAATATAATTAATATTCCACTATTTGTTGAAACAATTGAATTCTAAATAGAGTGGAATAAGAGAAGTGCTAAAAAAAACTCTCTCTTACATTTTATTATTTGTCACATACTTCATTGATAATTTAATATATTTTTTACAAATAAAATATTTGAGTGTCAAATATTTACATAAGAAAGTTAGCAGAGATAGAGGAGAATTTCTTTAGCACTTCCATGGAATAATTATTATATTGAAAAATACTTGCAAATTTTAAAAGAAAATGTACTGGTTGGAATTATTAATCCTTGCTATTTGGAAGGTATGTAGATTCTTCTATCAATTGATGGAATGAGTCCTGTGAAATTGGTGACACGATTGTCTAGAAGGTAGTCAAACCAAATTACACTTCAAGCACAGATTTTTAAAATAATTTTTTTTTATGCCAGTGTTTAAATATTGATTTAAAAAAGTGTAATAATAATAGACTACGGAAAGAAAAAAAAAACTTATAAGTTGCCAGTGCCATTGGACGGCACTAAAAAGTTACAAACATGTATGATGGAGCAGGTTCTGGTACATTAGCTTACTTGTTAGCCATTATTGTGACTTGCTGAGTCACTTAAGTTGTAACACTAATCTCTGTTACAAACCTTAATGTGATTACAATGGATTTCTATTTACATCTTTGTACAGCAAATACCGGCTCCTTGTTTTACCCAGTGCAGCATACCTGAAAACGTTCACAAATTAAATCACTGAGGAATATATATAGATATATATATATATAAATATATATATATAAGAATAAAATATACTACTTTTTTGGCTAAAAATAAGGCAAAAAATTAAATAAAAGGAGCTTTTGCATTTCATGAAGTCAAGATTTGTATGTTTCTTACCATTGAGGTACAAATGGTGCCATCCAAATTGCATCACCTGATTGAACAGGGTACCTGTTTACAATATAAAGTTTACAAAGAAGCTGATGAGAGTAAGAGAATTAATTGTAAGGCCAAGAATAACAAGCAGAATGCCAGGAGTAAAACAAGATAACATAAAAACTAAAACAGAATTTTGTGATCAAATGTTATTTTGCTGTTGCCAGTGAATCACTTCTCTCTATTATGATATATATATATATATATACATATATATAAATTGACATTAGAGAATGGAGCATTCTAGCTTGGGACCTCCTTTCTTTATGAGGAGATGGGTAGTACCACTAGGCTAAAAGCCTATGACCACTTTCTTTTATGATATTTAACGAGTTCTTATATAACAATTCTCAACCCCAAGGAGAAAATATTGTGATTGCAATAAATGATACTAAAGAACATGCAAATCCTCAATCTTCACTTTCAACGTGCTCGATGCATCACAACCATGGTTGGCCTTGCAGGGAGTGACGCCAAATGGTTAAACCAATGTAGGTCCGACCACAATGGGGAATACTCAATTTAGCTTGGCATCAGCCATCTTTTAAAAAATAACTCTTACCAGCTATCACTCAAGCGGTAAATGCCCTGTCCCTCCAAAAGTAACAATCCATGCTGATTATAATGGACCTCCTGAAAAAGAAAATAACCATGCACATGATGTTAAAAATAACCCAATGCTTGGCAAGAGAGAGTGTGCTTTCAAGAAGCTGGAGATCATAATAACTATTATCTGATGTGAAAAGAATTGTATTCACTTACTTTTCATTGAAAAATGATACATATTTATATACAAACTAGTATAGCTATCTTAGGATACTATGTCAATTAGGATCTCTACAATTAATCTAATTGATAACTAATTGACAACTATATACATGCTGTAACACTCTCCCTCAAGCTGGAGCATAAATATTAATCATACCCAGCTTGTTACACAGATAATCAACCCGAACCCCATTCAATGCTTTTGTGAAGAGATCCCCTAATTGTTCTCCTGTCTTCACATACCCAATAGAAATCAAACCTTGCTGAATTTTCTCGGACAAAATGACAATCAATTTCAATATGCTTAGTTTGCTCGTGGAATACAAGATTGGATGCAATATGAAGAGCAGCTTGATTATCACACCATAATTTTGCGAGTACGGAAGTTTTAAGACCTACTTCAGTCAAGAGCTGATAAATCCATATTATCTCGCACACAGATTGGGCCATAGCCCTATATTCTGATTCTGCACTGGATCTTAACACAACATTCTGCTTCTTACTCTTCCAAGAAACCAAATTTCCGCCAACGAAAACACAATAACCTGAAGTGGATCTCCTATCCATTTTGGAACCTGCCCAATCTGCATCTGAAAAACATTCAATATGAGAGTGATCATGATTTGCATATAAGATACCTCGTCCTGGTGCTCCCTTCAAATAACACAAAATTTGCTCTAACGCTGCCCAATGATGAATTATTGGAGATGTCATAAACTGACTGACAACACTGACTGAATATGCAATATCTAGACGAGTCACAGTAAGGTAATTCAGCTTTCCAACCAACCTTCTATATCTCTCAGAATCCTCAAATAGTTCTCCATCTTTTGTAAGGTGCATGTTCGGCGTCATTGGAGCACTACAAGGCTTTGCTCCCAATTTTCCTATCTCAGTTAACAAGTCAAGAACATACTTTCTCTGAGATAGAAAAATACCTTTCTTACTCTTTGTGACTTCAACACCCAAGAAATACTTTAGCATCCCCAAATCCTTTGTATGAAACTGAGTAAAAAGAAAAGACTTGAGAGATAAGATTCCCACAGTATCACTTCCAGTAATCACAATATCATCCACATACACAACTAACAAAATGATACCAAATTCCAATAGTTTGTGGAACACAGAATGATCCTAACTTACTTTTCATCATGCCAAAATTTTCAACAACCTGACTAAATTTACCAAACCAAGCCCAGGGACTCTGTTTCAAACCATACAAAGACTTTCGAAGACGAAAAACTCAGCCATACTCCCCCTGAGCAACAAAACTAGGAGGTTGCTCCATATACACCTCCTCCTGAAGATCACCATGAAGAAATGCATTCTTTATATCAAGTTGATGCAAAGGCCAGTGATGAGTTGCTGCCATTGAAATGAACAATCGAACAGATGTCAATTTTGCAACCGGGGAAAAAGTGTCAGAATAATCCACTCCATAAGTTTGAGCATAGCCCTTAGCGACAAGACGAGCTTTCAATCGAGCAACTGACCCATCCGGATTAACCTTAACGGCAAATACCCATTTGCATCCAATAGTCCGTTTCCCTGAAGGTAAATCGACCAAATCCCAAGTACCATTGTCATCTAAAGCATTCATCTCCTCTATCATTGCATTATGCCAACCAGGATGAGATATGGCTTTACAAACCGTTTTAGGAATAGGGACAGAATCAAGGAAAGCAATAAAAAAAAAAGATAAAGATGACAAGTGATTATAAGAAACAAAAGAAGAAATAGGGTAAGTGCACTGACGTTTACCTTTGCGCAAGGCAATAGGAAGATCATCATTTTGGACCGGATCTCATGACGAAGGAGCAGGTGCAGGACATGAATCAGGAGGTGGACGCCTAGAGTAGACTTGCGTAATAGGAGGCCTGAGACAGGATCAGAAGATGTGATAGATTATACCAACAAATCATCATCCTCCCCCTGACTAGTAAAAATAGGTGTGGATGGAAAGTAAGGTGTGTTTTCCATGAAGGTAACATCAATTGAGACGAGATATTTGTTAAGACTGGGATAATAACACCTATACCCTTTCTGAAGACGAGAATAACCAAGGAATACATATTTTAATGACTTTGGATCTAATTTAGTGACTTGCGGACGAACATCTCGAACGAAACAAGTACTACCAAATATCTTAAGATTAACTGGAAATAATGACTTATTGGGAAAAAGGACCTTATAAGGAATCTCACCATTAAGAACAGAAGATGGCATGCGATTAATGAGAAAACATGCTGTAGAAACGGCATCGGCCCAAAAAAGTTTAGGAACATTCATTTGAAATAAGAAGGCTCGTGCAGTTTCAAGAAGATGTCTATTTTTACGTTCTGCGACGCCATTTTGAGATGCAGTATCAACACAAGAAATTTCATGAAGCATACCATTCTGAACCATATATGAGTGAAATAAATGTGATGTATATTCTTTGGCATTATCACTTCGCAAAGTACGAATAGAAACATGGAATTGAGTTTTGATCTCAACACAAAATGCACAAAATATAGAAAACAACTCGGAACGATTTTTCATTAAGAATAACCAAGTTACACGAGAATAATCATCCACAAAAGTAACAAAATATCTGAATCCACGTTTAGACAAAATAGGTGAAGGACCCTAAACATCAGAATGAACTAATTCAACAGGAACACTAGCACATTTATTAATTCTAGGACTCGAACTAAGACGATGGTGTTTGGCAAATTGACACAACTCACAATCTAACGAAGACACCTTACTATACTGAGGACAAAGCTTCTTGAGCAAAGGAAAAGATGGGTGACCCAATCGACAATGAGCCTCGAAAGCGGAAGTGACACTAGAGCAAGCAATAGAAGTTGATGGCAGTGGGTCAAGAACATAGAGGCCTCCACACTCATGTCCTTTACCAATAATCTTCTTCGTCATAAGATCCTGAAATAAACAATAATCGGGAAAAAATGAGATGCAACAGTTAAGATTACAAGTGAGTTGACTGACAGAAAGCAAATTAAAGGATAAATTAGGTAAATGTAAGACAGAGGACAAAGAAAGCAAAGGGGTAGGATTGATAGTGCCAGATCCACGAACACAAGATGACGACCCTTCAGCTAAAGTAACGGTATGAGTGGAAGCATGTGATTGAAAAGTGAAAAAGAGATTAGAATTACCTGTCATATGATCTGTGGCACCAGAATCAATGATCCATTTGGAGGATGAGGAAAGAAGACACGCATTGGATTTACCTGAGTCAGCAATAGCAGTGACAGAAGAAGATGAAGGCTTGAGTGATTCCTGATACTGTGAGAACTTGGCAAATTCATCGGCAGAAATAAGGACTGATTTTTCAGAGATATCATCAGTAGAGGCAACGTTGGCCAAGTGTTTTTGCTGATTTTTGTACTGAAGCTTTCGACACTCAAACTTCGTATGGTCTGGCTTTTTACAGTAGTTGCACATAATGGTTCCAGAGTCCGACGTTCGAGTTTCAAATCCATGTGAGCCACCTCCCTTGTTGCCAGTATGATTATTTGATCCCCCAGGAGCACAAGTATTATTCCGACCAACTAAAGCACCTCTAACTGGAACATGTGGAGGACTTTCTGTGCGTAATAGGCGACTAAAGACATCTTGGAGAGAGGAGATCTTAGAACCGGAGAGGATTTGTGTAGAAATATCTTTGTAAATACATTTTGTACAGCTAATTTTAGGTTGTAATTTACAGCTAAGTTAGGTTGTAATTGACAGCTATGTTTAGGTTGTATTTTTTGTCTAGCTCTTTGTATTCAGCCTATATATAGGCCATACTATTCATCAATAAAATCAGATTAGAAGTATTATTCACACAAATCTACATGGTATCAGAGCCATTAGTAGTCTAAAAATTGAAAACTCTTTCCAATCTTTTCTACCCTCTTTCAGTAAAAAACAAAATTAGGGTTTTGCACTTTTTAGCTCAACCTTAGAAAATTATTTTAGGGCAACCTTCTACTCTCACCTCCTTCACAGGAAGCTTCCTGCACCTCCGGTCGGCCAAACCCTGAAGTCCGGCACCCAGCAGAGCCGCACGTGAGCCTCACGCGCCGCCTCCATCTCCGGCCCCATCTCCCACACGCGTGGCGCGTGTAGGCGCGTGCAGCACCCCGACGGCGAGCTTTTTCCGGCAACGTCTTCCTCGGCACTCCTTGCTGCATTTCCCTGTTCTTATCAATGGCTGTTACAACCAACTCCTCATCTAAAAGCCAATCTCAAACATATCACCTTCTCAAATCAATGGCTTCTCCTCAACTTCTCCAATCAGCCAAACTCACTCCTCAATCAGCTGCTCTTGTCACCAATTCTTCTCATAAAGTCCTCTATTTTCAAAACTTGGAAGTTAGCCACTTCTCAAAGGACAAAATCAATGCAACTCCAACACCTCTTGGGCAGTGTATGCAGCAGCCAAATCCATCTTCAACCGAGGCAAATGTCAGCATAATGTGTCATCAAGGTTCTACGTCTCACACATTTACTGCAACCTCCAACAAAGGTACTTGGATTGTTGATTCAGGGGCTACCGACCACATGACGGGTGATTTACAAGTCTTTAGCACCTTCAAACCATGTGCTGAATCCCACACCGTCAGAATTGCCGATGGTTCTCTCTCAAAAGTGATAGGGACCGGCTCTGTAACTTTATCAGATGAACTTCGCCTTTCATCTGTTCTATTTGTCCCTAAACTAAATTGCAATCTTCTTTCAATAAGCAAACTTACTCGATATCTGAATTGTGTAACTAAATTCTATCCAAATCTTTGTGAATTTCAGATTGAGGGCTCGGAGAAGGTGATTGGCAGTGCTGAAATGCATGATGGGCTCTATATTCTCAAGGATTCTCCTAAAAGTAAACAAGTTCACAAATCCAGTTGTGGTAATCATTCCAATTTAGATTCTGTTTCCAATTCTGTGTGTGTTTCGAATGAAAATCGTGTTATGTTGTGGCATTTTCGACTAGGACATCCAAATTTTGGTTATCTTGAAAAACTATTTCCTCAGTTATTTGTCCACAAAAGACTAAAATTCTTTCATTGTGAAGTATGTCAACTTGCTAAGCATACTCGAAACTCTTATCCCAGTCTTCCTTACAAACTTTCACAACCTTTTTCGATGATACATAGTGATATTTGGGGACCCTCACGAGTAACTAATATTAATGGATCTAGATGGTTTGTATCCTTTATTGATGATCATACTAGGACAACATGGACATTCCTTGTGAAAGAAAAATCTGATACTGCTTCTATTTTTAAAAAATTTCATTTCATTATTCAAAATCAATTTCGCCAAAAAATCCAAATCCTGAAAACTGATAATGGAAAGGAATATTTTAACTCCATTCTTGGTCCATACTTGTTAGATCAATGTATTATTCACATTAGTTCATGTGTTGATACTCCGCAACAAAATGGAGTGACTGAGCGAAAAAACAGACATCTTCTTGAAGTTTCTAGATCTATCATGTTTTCAAATCATGTTCCTAAACAGTTTTGGGGGGAAGCCTTACTCACAGCCACCTATCTCATCAATCGTATGCCTAGCCGTGTACTACAATTCAAAGCTCCCAGAAATCTGTTACTTGCCACATTCCCTCATATCTCAGCTTTCTCCTCCGATCCTCCATTTAAAGTCTTCGGATGTACGGCTTTTGTCCATATTTATGATCACAAACGAACCAAACTTGATCCAAAGTCTCACAAGTGTCTCTTCATCGGGTACTCCAACACTCAAAAAGGGTATAAATGTTACTCCCCAATTACAAAAAGGATCTATAACACTATGGATGTCACCTTTTTTTAACACCAATCTTTCTTTCCCAAATCTGGTATTCAGGGGGAGCATTCTCAGGAATATCAGCTTTGGGAAACTCTTCTGGATCATCAAGCTGCATTTCCTCAACCCAATGTTGTGACACACAAACATCAAAGTGCTTAGTCTTTGCCCTCTTTGCCTATCCAACCAGATCAATCAACTGGTCCTTCCTTACCCACTTTTCCTATCCAACCAGATATCAGTCCAGAAAGCACACCCAACCCGTCCTTCTCTATAGTCAATCCGCTCTCACCTTTCTCCTCAGAAAACCCAAACACTCCTTCAACTTTACCACCACCTCAAACTCAAGCACAATTTGATATAGGTAACAAAGAACTTCGTGTTTATAGTAGGAGAAAAGTTGGAAATATAGAGGTCAACATGCAAGACAAAAACTGCTCAAACACTCATCAAAGCCCTCTCAACCTCGAAAATCATGAAGGTAAGGATTATGTGGTTCATGAGTTAGTTTCTCCTACTATTGATCATCTCGACCTACCTATTGCTCATCGAAAGGGTGTTAGAACTTGTACCAATCACCCCATTGAAAAGTATGTTGCTTATGGGAAACTAACACCTATGTACCGAGCTTTTGTCTCTTCTCTTGATCTTATTCAGATTCCCACAGACATTTATGAAGCCTTGAAAGATCCAAAATGGAAGACTGCAGTCGATGAAGAAATGAATGCTCTTGAGAAAAATGGTACTTGGTTTCTCACTGAGTTGCCTCAAGGAAAACAAACAGTTGGTTGCAAGTGGATTTTCACCGTCAAATATAATTCAGATGGGAGTATCAACAGATTCAAGGCTCGATTAGTTGCCAAGGGATTCACTCAATCATATGGTGTTGACTATCAGGAGACCTTTGCTCCTGTCACCAAACTTAATACAGTAAGAGTTTTATTATCACTTGCTGTAAATTGTGAGTGGCCTTTATATCAGTTGGATGTGAAGAATGCTTTTTTGAATGGGGATCTCGAAGAAGAAGTCTATATGGAAATTCCACCAGGTATGAAGAAACACTCCAGTGGTCGAGTAGTGTGCAAACTACTCAAATCTCTTTATGGCTTGAAACAGTCACCTCGAGCAATGGTTTGACAAATTTGCAAAGTTAGTTGTCAAACATGGATATACTCAAAGTCAGGCTGATCATACTCTATTTTTCAAGTTCTCTTCAACTGGGAAGCTAGCAATTCTCATTGTCTATGTGGATGACATAATCTTAACTGGAGATGACTTAGGAGAAATTTCAGATCTCAAAAGACTTCTTGCCTCCAAATTTGAAATCAAAGATCTAGGAACCCTCAAATACTTCTTGGTATGGAAGTAGCCCGATCGAAAGAAGGAATTGTTATATCTCAGCGAAAGTATATCCTAGATCTTCTAAAGGAAACTGGAATGATTGGGAGCAAGCCGGTTGACACTCCCATGGATCCAAACTTGAAAGTTAATCGAAGAGAGGATTCAACTCCAGCAGAGAGGGGGAGCTATCAAAGATTAGTAGGAAAGCTAATCTATCTCTCTCATACCAGACCTGATATCGCCTTCCCTGTCAGCGTTGTTAGTCAACATATGCACAGTCCTTGTGAGGAGCACTTGGAAGCAGTGTATCGTATTCTAAGATATTTGAAAATGACACCAGGTCTTGGTTTGCACTTCAAAAAACACAACAACCGAGACTTGGAAGTTTACACAGACTCTAGTTGCTGGAGAGCTGACTGACAGACGATCAACTACTGGTTATTCTTGGCGTAGTAAAAAGCAGTCTGTGGTCTCAAGGAGTAGTGCAAAGTCAGAATATCGTGCTTCAGCCTTAGGTATTTGTGAAGGGATGTGGATCAAAAGACTCATGAATGAATTGAGGTTTGACTCTCCTAAGTCTTTTAAAATGTACAGTGATAGTCAAGCAGCAATTCGTACTACTAAAAATTCGGTTCACCACGATAGAACTAAACATGTTGAAATAGACAGACACTTCATTTCTGAGAAGGTAAATTCAAAGATCATTGAGCTCAACTACATTCCTACAAAGAAACAAATTGTCGACATTCTAACAAAAGCACTACCAAGAACAAGTTTTGAAGAATTTAATTCCAAGCTGGGTTTGTATAACATATACAACTCAGCTTGAGGGGGAGTGTAGAAATATCTTTGTAAATACATTTTGTACAGCTAATTTTAGGTTGTAATTTACAGCTAAGTTAGGTTGTAATTGACAGCTATGTTTAGGTTGTATTTTTTGTCTAGCTCTTTGTATTCAGCCTATATATAGGCCATACTATTCATCAATAAAATCATATTAGAAGTATTATTCACACAAATTTACAATTTGTGACTTAGCATACTCAAAATCAAACGAAAGGCCAGCCAAAAAACTCATAATAGCCATCTTCTCCCATTGGCTTTGTTGAACCTTCACATCAGGACTAAAAGGCAGCAACATATTAAGCTCCTCATACGTCTTCTTGAACGTCATAAAATAGTTTATGAGGGACTGGTCTTGTTTGTCCACACGGTAAAAGGCTTTGCAAACTTCATACATGCGGGAGAGATTCCCTTTTCCAGAATACAAAAATTCTAAATAATCCATTAGTTCTTTAACAAACTCACAATGATTGATCAAGTCAATTACCTCACCATCAATGGAATTTCGAATCTGAAGGAATAAGCGAGCATCCTCCCTGAGTCATGCCTGTCTCGAATCACCTTTGTCTTTAGGAGGATCATCAGTCAAATAGTCATCTTTGTTGATACTTCGTAAATAAAGCCGAATAGTCTTACTCCCGTCCAAATAATTCGAACCATTCAGTTTATGGTCCGTGATTTTAGACATCACAGGAACCACATTAGATACCATGGATTTTGTCTCAGCCATAACCTCAAAAGCAAATATGGAGATAACAAGTAAACAAAGCCAAGAAAAGGAACTTTCTAAACACAAGATCTGAACAAAAACAGATATGAAAATGACCGGAGAAGAACACAAATTGGGCAGAAAAGTGTCGAGAAGGACGTGGGGACCAACCGGAGTCGAAAGCACGGTGGCTGAACGGTGCACGCGCGTGCAAGCGCCGGTGCGTGGGGGACTGGGCAGCGGGCTACGGCGGCACGTGGGCTCCACTCGCTGCGTTTCTGGACCTCGGACGGCAGGGTCTAGTTGGTCGGCGGCTGGGCAGTCCTTCTGTGCCGGTGGTGAGAACAAAAGAACACTCTAAATAGGGTTTCTGAAATAGGAACCCTAAAAATGAAAGAAAATTAAACACTAATTGCAAACCCCAATTTGTGATGAACTCTAATTTTGAATTTCGAATCTCAAACACAGAACCTGGCTCTGCTCTGATACCTGGCTCTGCTCTGATACCATGTTATCTGAGGTGAAAAGAATTGTATTCACTTACTTTTCATTGAAAAATTATACATATTTATATACAAACTAGTATAGCTATCTTAGGAAACTATGTCAATTAGGATCTCTACAATTAATCTAATTGATAACTAATTGACAAAGTATTTTTAAGTAGACTTTTATGTATTTTGACTTATATAGCAGCCAAACTATACTAATACGGTACGAAAACAACACAATAATTATTTGACGAAAGTAATTTGTAAGAGGAAGCAAAACTGATTGGGATTTTGAGCTAAATAATCTCATTTATAAAAGAAAAATATCCACACTCCATGAACATGTATACACACCTGACACCTACAGCTAACTCAAGTTAAGTGCACCAATCCTTAAACCCATATCAAAGTTGCAGTTGTTATTTAACTCAATATAAAGGACTTAATCTCATAAGACATGTATTTATAAATGGAAAATGCACCAGTTGTGATCACCTACACGCGACAAACAGGTTCCACAGTGATAAGTTCTAGTGTGGATCCCATGTCTGTATTAGTTGTGGTGGTAGGCACTAGTGGTGCACCATAACAATGCTATATATTAGTTGTGTGAGAGAGGGAGAGAGAGAGTACTTTAACATTAAGATACTCCCCAGGCTGAAAATCCATAATCTGCAAAGGCAAAGGTACAACAATGTCAAATAACACATTAAAAAATCTACAAGACCGTGGAATTCAGGTTTAAAATTGATTTGGTACAAAGATTTACATGGACATTGAAGTCATAAGGAGTAGATGTTGGCAGAAGCTTCCTGAGCTCAAAGATCTGACAAGACAATAGGTATAGATAAGTAAAACATAAGTCTATAAACTCAATCTAAATCTACCCCCATGCCAATCTGACAAAAACTCAAAACAAATAATAAACAATATCTAGTAATATTGTATACCAACTACATAAATGTTAATATTAACTTAATAAAGCACAATATGATTTCCAAGAGCAAGAAGACCAGAGAACATAAGGTGGAAATTTCTGGTCAGACTTCTTCTAAATACTTGATTCCCAAACTCAAAAAACTAAATTATAATATAAACTTTTCCCCAATATTTTATTTTAAACTGAGAAAGCATAAGAAAATCGATCTAGATATCCAACAAATTCAGCACTTACCTCTCCTGGAGTGTCAATAAGTGGCTGCCGATCCGTTGAACCTACAATCTGTTCAGTAAAATGATTCTCCAAAGAAGCATGCCTAAAGGAAGAAAGAGCGTGTATTAGGCACTTGAATGACTGCTATCATAACTATTTGAAACAGCAAGTTTTAAAAGTTCAAAACAGACGCATAAACTTTGACTAACATGTGTCAAAAGAAGATTCCTGGCTTTTTTTATATGTTGATGTCAAAAGAAGAAGAAGGAAAAAAAATGTTCATGATACTGGCAAGCCATCTTTCAATCATCAATCATAAATTAATAATGTAGAAAACGAACCTTCTTTCAAAAACCACAAGAGTAGCAGATGCATCACACTTGATTATATGTTCAAAATTAGGAGGTAGATAAGCATACGAATCCACCTGTATTTCATATATGAAGAACATCAAATGTCTATTTAACATCTGCGGACAATCTATAAGAGAGTCATGTTATTCTCATGAGATCAAATCTCAATGGTCATCTCAAATATTCAAAATATCTCTAATGCACTTGAAGCAAACAAAAACATGCTTTGGAGTTATCACCTAAATCATCATCAGTTTTAAAGTCTTTAAAGTAACAAATTGTTTTGGAGTTATTATTAAAATCATAACCAATTTTTGGAAATCTTTTTTTTTTTTTTTTGAAACAAAACATCAGAACTTGTATTAGATAATTGGAAATAATACAAGAGAAATGGGAGTACAAGAGTCTTGCTACCCAAATTAACAAACTGAAACAAGAGTGTAGAATGTAAACGTCCTAGAATAAAGACTTTAGTGTATGTATTAGCTACAAGAAGAAATTACACTTTGTCTAAAGAGTGTATATTAACTAAATGCTAGACAACAAGCCTAAGGGGATATGCTTTATATAGAGAAGATGAGCAGCAATGAATAGTAACATCTACTACAAATCGGAGACATTATGTTTTGGGGTTATAATCAAATCAGAATCAGTTTTATTCTTAGGACCTGTTTACTAACATTGTTTTAAAGCCCTAAGAGTAATTATTAGCTAAAGAAATTAAAGTTTAATTGTAAAATTCAGTATCCAAGTGTAAAGGCAAGAACTACCACTTGTCAAGGGTATATAAGAGGTGTTAAAAACCTTAAAGACAAGGAATTTTCATTCTCTAAAAAGGAGTATGATAAACCCCCCAGTACACTTAGTATATACCAGGAGGCCACGTAATGAGCATAAGGCAGAAGTTTAATTTGTTAAAAGGGCCTGTTAAGTGTGTAAGGGTCTTTTAGTATTTTTATCCTTTAATTATCTTATTTGTTTTAGTGGCTGCTGTAATAAGGGGGGCAGGGGTTGTAATTTGTTCATTGGTCAAATCCTATATATAGGAAGCTGAGAATCTAATTTGGGATAGCTGGGATTTAGATGAGTTTTGACTCAATTGGGAGAGAACCCTCTCGAATGGTTGAATTGGAGAGACTAGCCTCTCGAAAGCTAGGTGTAATATTGGCCACTAATATCAATAAAGCAATCATTTTGAGGGATTAATGTTCTGGTGTGTTGAATTGTAGATAGAAACGTTCTGGTCTAAAGAAAGTTTTATCAATTTGGTGCGGTGACTGCGGACACGATGCCTAAGAAACCAACAGAGAAGAGTGATGCTACCATGGTGTCCGAAGAGGATCTTGAGGCCCTAAAGTCGGAGGTTTCAGGACTCAAGGATTCTCTCAATGATTCGCTTTAGGATTTGGCTCTGCTGATTCAACAACAGCTTCAAGAAACGATTCAGCAACAGTTCAAAGCCCTATTGGAAGATCAAGAACGGTCCAAGAAACCAGGGAAGAAGGACTAGCAGCTGCTGGGAGCAAGGAAAAAGATGAGACAGAAGGGTCAGCGAATAAATTTGAACCTCCGAACAGTACTAGTCTCCATGAACCTCGCCGCACAGCCAGGGGAACACCTTCGACGTCGGAATTCCATTTGCAACAAGGTGCTGCCAGGGGTTATTTGGAGAAGGATCATAACAATACTCGATATCGTCATGAGAATCGACTGAAAAAACTTAAAATGCCTACTTTGGATGGAGAAAACCCAAATGGATGGATACTACAGGCTGAAAGATTCTTCACCTGCCATGGGTATGAAGGCGATGAGAAAATAGAAGTGGCGTTCATCTCTTTTTCGGGTGATGCCCTTCTTTGGTACCAATATGAAAGTAACAAGCGACCGATTCATAGCTGGGAGGAAATGAAGCGATTACTTCTCCGTCATTTCCGTGATTCTCACGAGGGGTCATTATATGACCAGTTCTTGACCGTTCGACAAGAAGGGACAGTTTCAGAGTACAAGAAACAATTTATCAAGTTATTGGCACCAATAAGAGTTGTGGATCCAGCTGTGCAACTAAGTACATTCATGAATGGTCTACTTCCATCGCTGAAAGTCGAATTGCGAATTCATCGACCCCGGAACGTGGATAAAGCCATGGACATTGTGCAAGATATTGAGGATAAGAACAGGGCAACAAGGCAGCGCTACTCCAGCTCAAACCGCCTGAATATTCCTGACACTACAGCAAGGGCTGAAAGACCCTCAAGCCGAACTTCACTCGCCAATTCAACTACGGAAATTCGCAAACTCACGGATTCCAAGATTCAATTGAAACAACAAAAAGGGTTGTGTTTCCGCTGCGATGATAAGTGGTCTCCGGGACATCGCTGCAAGAAGAAAGAACTCCAAGTGATTATGATACCCGAAGATATCGAAGAAGACGAGTCAACACAAGATTCCGAGAAGGAAGAGGAAGGGATTGTGGGGCTGGAATCCACCGAAGTGTAGAAAAAAAATTGAAGTCTCTTTCCAATCCGTGGCTGGCCTATCTACAAATTCAACCATGAAACTCAAAGGACACCTCGGTACCAAAGAAGTGGTAATTCTTATCGATTCAGGAGCTACTCATAATTTTATTTCTAAGGCTTTAGTCTCCAATTTGCACATTCCCATCTCGGAAACTAAGGCTTACGGGGTTACTTTGGGGAATGGAGACTCAATGAAATGTGAGGGAATTTGCAAAAATCTGAATCTACACTTCCAGGGCATGGATGTTTGGGACGATTTCTTACCTTTGCCTTTGGAAGTGCCAATATCATCTTAGGACTGCAATGGTTGGCTACACTTGGTCTGACTAGTGTGGATTGGAAGTTGCAAACCATGGAATTTCATCTTGGCAAACAAAGGGTTCTAATCAAAGGGGACCCCTCACTTGATCGGTCTTTGGTGTCTCTCAAAACAATGGCAAAGACTCTTCAAGTTGAGCAACAAGGCATCATTTTAGAGTTCAACTACACCTACCATGATACCGACGATATGGGTCAAATTGTACCAGAATATTTGACTCAAATCCTTGCTGATTTTGCTAATGTGTTTGAAATGCCTAAAGGTCTGCCCCCGAACCGTTCCCATGAGCATGCCATTATCCTACAACCCGGAACAGCCCCGATCAGCGTTAAATCGTACCGCTATGCCTATTCTCAAAAAGATGAGATTGAAAAGTTAATGTCTGACATGCTTACGGTGGGAATAATTCAGCCCAGCACTAGCCCTTTTTCAAGCCCAGCTCTTCTTGTCAAGAAGAAAGATGGCTCATGGCGATTTTGTGTGGACTACCACGCTCTAAATAGAGTAACTATACCAAATAAGTTTCCAATACCTGTTATTGATGAGCTTTTAGATGAACTTCACGGTGCTCTAATTTTTTCTAAATTGGACCTCAAATCAGGTTACCATCAGATCCGAGTCCGGCAAGAAGATATGCATAAAACAGTGTTTCGCACACATGATGGCCACTATGAATTTCTAGTCATGCCGTTCGGAATGACCAATGCTCCAGCCACTTTCCAATCACTCATGAATGATGTGTTTCGGCCTTTACTACGAGATTGCGTGTTGGTATTTTTTGATGACATTGGTGTATAGCAAGACACAAGAACTCCATCAGCAACACTTAAGACAAGTATTTGAGCTCCTCCGAAAGCACCAGCTCTATGCTAACCGAAAAAAATGTGTTTTTGGTCAGCTGCAAATTTTTTTGAAAAAGAAACAGAGGTCAAAGACTGACCTCAAATCAAAATAATAATAAAAACCCTCACTTGTGGCGGAGGAAAACCGTGGTTACAAAAAAACAACAAAACAGCCCAAAAAAAACACCACTAACCCCAAACAACTAAACTTAAATCCAGAAATTGGCCCAATCTCTAATAAGTTCAGAGAAGAGAACCCCCTCAAAAAATTTGTTTCTATACACCCAAGTAGCCACCCAAAATTTTATCTTATCCCAAATAGTGTCTACAGAATTTGATATATCTTCAAATAGTCTATTATTTCTCTCTAGCCATAAGGCCCAAAAAGTAGCCAACACGGTAGTTTGCCAAAGACGTGAAACTCGCTTGCCGCCCCCTAACTTAGTGAGAAACAATTGAGTACAGTTAGAGGGCATACACCAAAGAATACCAAACTCAGCTAAAGCTTTTCCCCACACTTCTCTAGAGAAATGACACTCAGCTAAAGCTGCAAATAGAGTACTTGGGACATATCATCTCTCAGCGAGGGGTAGCTGTTGACCCCCAAAAAGTTTCAGCCATGTTGGAATGGCCAACCCCTAAAACCATCAAAGGCCTCCGAGGGTTTCTCGGCCTCACTGGGTATTATCGCAAATTTGTAGCTAATTATGCCCATATAGCTCAGCCGTTAACAGATCAACTGAAGAAAGATCAATTTCAATGGGGTGTTGAGGCCGAGCAAGCTTTCCAACAGCTTCAACAAGCCATGACGAAGGTGCCCGTTTTGGCTTTACCCGATTTCACTCAGCCATTTGTCATTGAAACGGATGCCTCGGGCCACGGATTAGGGGCTGTTCTTTTATAAAACCAGCATCCGATTGCCTATTTCAGTCAAGTTTTGGGAGTTCAAGCAAGAAAAAAATCCATATATGAAAAGGAACTTATGGCCATTGTCTATGCAGTAGCTAAATGGCGTCCTTACCTACTGGGCCGCAAGTTTGTGGTTAGAACTGATCAACAAAGCCTGAAATATCTCTTGAGACAGCAAGTAATCGGATCTGAATATCAGAAATGGGTTTCGAAACTGATGGGAATGGACTTTGACATTGAATATAAGCCCGGAGCCCATAATAAAGTGGCTGATGCTTTGTCTAGGCAAGTCGAACCAACCACCCTTGACACTATGGTCACCATGGAATGGCAATTATGGCCTGAGTTGGCAAGAGAAATAGCAGCTGACCCAGTGTTATCTCAATTACATGAGGATGTCAAAAGTGGCAGAAAACCACATCATGGGTTCCAAGTCCACAACGACCTCCTTCATTATAAGAATCGCTTAGTAATTCCCAAGAAGTCCACCTTGATTCCACGAATATTGGAGGAATTTCATACTACCCCATTTAGTGGGCATTCCGGTGAGCTTAAAACATATAAGCAAGTGGCTGCCAAGTTGTTTTGGGAAGGTTTACGAGAGGATGTTCACAAGTTTGTGCAACGCTGCTCTGTTTGTCAGCAAAACAAATTGCTCACAACCTCACCAACTGGTCTCTTGCAACCCCTAGCCCTTCCAGCCCAAGTATGGGACGAGGTAACAATGGATTTTATAGAGGATCTTCCAAAATCTGAAGGTTGGGATACAATTATGGTGGTAGTAGATTGTCTCTCAAAATATGTGTTAGGCCTCCTATTCGGTTCACTTATGCTAGGAGAACCAAGTCCACGCACCAAGGGTAGTTTGGTCTATAGGAAGGGGCTGTTTAGTAATTGTAGATAATAATGAGTAGCTGAATATATTGAGTGAGGAGGAAAGAGAAGGTCATGCATGTACTAGCTTTTGCTAATTACAGCTGGAGAGTCCCAGGCTCTCGAATCCCTGTGGAACCTGTATCAATTTGGTTGATTAATACACATTTCACAGCTTCTTGATCAGCCTGGGTTATTTGTTCTGTTCTTTCTGTTTTGGTACTATTTTATTGGGTTATCTCCAGATTTGCAGGTAGTCGGGCCTAACAAATTGGTATCAGAGCACTCGTCTGGGTGAATGACGAACACGAGGATGGATTCTCGACTTGACTCAGTTGAATCTCAGTTATCCGCCCTTCAGGATACGGTGACATCGCAGTCGCATGATATGGCGGTTCTTACCGAGAAATTGGAGATGGTGATTAAGGGCCAGGCTCTTATTGCCTCTGAGTTGGTCGCGGGCCGTTTTGGTGCTGACCATCCCTCCGGCGCAGGCGAGCACTCTTCGGTCGGCTCTCCTCCATTGGGTGGGTCGTCTTTTCGTGGGGGCGAGGGTGGCCATCGATCGGAATTCAGAGCTCGGAAGATCGAGCTGCCTGTGTATTCGGGGGCTGACCCCGATGAGTGGACCTATCGGGCGGAGAGGTACTTTGGGTTGCAGCGGTTATCGGAGGCTGAACAATTGGAAGCTGCGGTGATGTGTTTGGAGGGGGCAGCCCTCCATTGGTTTCGTTGGGAGAATCTTCGGAGGCCGATTGCTTCATGGGAGGAGCTGAAGTCGTTGATTGTCAAACGGTTCCGGCCAGTCACGGAGGGCTCCCTGTACGACCGCTTGCTGAACCTCCGGCAGACGTCCTCGGTCCAGGATTACAGACGGCAATTCGAATCCATTGCCTCCACGCTGGGGACGATGGAGGATTCCATGCTGGTGTCCACGTTCCTCAAGGGTCTGAAGATGGAGATTCAGGGCCCACTGCGAATCCTTAAGCCCGCGGGCTTGGCCCAACTCATGGAATTGGCAGAGGTGATAGAGGCTAATCAGTCCTTGGTTAGGGCTTCTCGGGTTGGGCTTGGGCCGCCCAAAACACACCCCAGCCCTATTCGGCAATTGGGTCCCTTGCAGCTCGATACGTCCAGAGGTCCTTTTCCCTCTTCGGCGGCTACATCGCCGCAGGCGACTTCTCCTACTACACCAGCGGCCACCTATCGTCGCCTAACAGAAGCTGAGATTCAGGATCGGAAAACACGTGGAGTGTGCTTCAAATGTGAAGGCAAATGGCGTCGGGGGCATGAGTGCAAGTTCCCTGAGTTGCAGATTGTTTTGGTACAGGATGATGCTCCTGTAGAGGAGGCCGACGAGCCGCTTGAGGAGCTGCTGGGTATGGGTGCTGCTACGCCACCGTCAACGGGGTTGGAGGCTCAATTGGTGGAGGTGTCACTGAACTCGGTGGTTGGTTTGACTTCGCCCAAGACGATGAAGCTACTGGGCAGTATCCGTGGACAGGACGTGGTCGTTCTTATTGATAGTGGGGCGACCCACAACTTCCTTACCGCTGAGTTAGCATCGAAGCTGCAACTTCCCATATCTCGCACTGAAGCGTATGGGGTCCAAATGGGGACGGGGCAAGCGGTTAAGGGGGAAGGGGTGTGTCGCTCGGTTCCGTTGGCTTTGCAAGAGTTGGAGATTGTTGCTGATTTTCTACCACTACCGTTGGGCAGCACGTATGTCATTCTGGGAATTCAGTGGCTTGAGACATTGGGGGGCACGTACCATCACTGGAAGGACCACATTATGAAGCTGAACGTTGGCGGCAGAGCTTTTACGTTGCGGGGTGACCCCTCCCTGCATAAAACCAGAGTTTCCTTGAAGGCCATGCGGAAGATTTTGCAACAAGAACGGTAGGGGGTTTGGGTAGAGTTGGGGATGTCCACGGTTGAGCCAAATGTGGGGGAGCTGCAGAGTAAAGCCAAGGCATTACTTCAGATGTACAGTTCAGTCTTTGATGTGCCGTCGACACTACCACCACACCGGAGCCGTGACCATGCCATTTCCCTGCGTCCAGGCACCTTACCGATCAGCGTGCGGCCTTACCGTTACCCCCAAATTCAGAAAGACGAGATAGAACGATTGGTGGGTGAAATGTTAGCCGCGGGGGTAATCCGCCCCAGTACCAGTCCTTATTCCAGCCCCATTTTACTGGTTAAGAAAAAGGATGGCAGCTGGCGTTTCTGTATGGATTACCGAGCACTTAACCGAGAGACAGTCGCCGACAAGTTTCCTATTCCAGTTATTGACGAATTGTTGGATGAGTTGCATGGAGCCAAGATTTTTTCCAAGTTAGACTTACGTTCGGGCAACCACCAAATACGAGTGCGACCGAAAGATATTCACAAGACGACTTTCCGCACCCACGAGGGCCATTATGAGTTTGTTGTCATGCCGTTTGGGCTGACGAATGCCCCCGCCACTTTTCAGTCCCTCATGAATGAAGTTTTCAAGCCGTTTTTAAGGCGATTTGTGCTGGTTTTCTTTGACGACATCCTTGTTTACAGCCCGGACAGCGACACGCATTTGGAGCATTTGGATTTGGTCTTCCAGACGTTAGCACAGCATCAGCTATATGCTAATCTCAAGAAGTGTTGTTTCTTCCAATCTCAATTGGAATACTTGGGTCATATCATTTCAGCGGAGGGGGTCGCCGTTGACCCCACAAAAGTTCAAGCCATGGTTGAATGGCCGCTGCCCACAACGCTTAAAGAGCTGCGGGGTTTCTTGGGGTTGACCGGTTATTACCGGAAGTTTGTCGCAGGTTATGGGACCATCGCACGACCTCTCACGGACCAACTGAAAAAGGACCAATTTGGGTGGTCAACGGCAGCCACTGAAGCCTTCTTAGCACTCAAGACAGCACTAGTATCCGTGCCCGTGCTGGCTATTCCAGATTTTACCAAGCCTTTCGTGGTGGAGACAGATGCCTCGGGATATGGCATTGGGGCGGTACTCATGCAAGAGGAACGGCCCCTTGCATATTTCAGTCAAGCGCTTAAACCGCGCGCCCAATTGAAGTCAATTTACGAGAAGGAGCTCATGGCAATTGTATTAGCCATTTTGAAGTGGCGACCTTACTTGTTGGGTAGGAAATTTACAGTGCGCACAGATCAGAAGAGCTTAAAGTTTCTGTTAGAGCAGCGTTTAGTGTCGCAAGAACATCAGAAGTGGTTGGTAAAAATATTGGGTTATGATTTTGAGGTTCAGTTTCGGCCAGGGGTGAGTAATAGTGCGGCTGATGCACTCTCACGGCTGCCACGGGTGGAATGCGCTGTTTTGTCCTCCACTACTTGGTTGGATTGGGATGTGGTATCGCGGGAAGTGCAGCAAGACAAACTGTTTGGGAGAGTGATTGCTGACCTTACCCAAGGGAAAGCAGTTCCGGGATTCGCTTGGGAGAGTGGGCGACTATTGTATAAGGACAGATTGGTTTTGACAGCTTCTTCTTCTTTGCTGCCAGAATTTTTGCGGGACTATCATTGCTCACCGATTGGAGGACACTCGGGTGAGTCGCGTACTTATCAGCGATTGCGACGGGATGTGTATTGGCAGGGTATGAAGAAGGCGGTGACGGATTTTGTGCGTCAGTGTGAGGTATGTCAGCAGAACAAGAGCATGGCCATGTCCCCTGCGGGATTATTACAACCACTATTGCTGCCCGAGCGGGTTTGGGAAGATGTGTCCATGGATTTCATTGAGGGGCTGCCCAAGTCGGACGGGGTAGACTCGATCTTGGTAGTGGTGGATCGACTGAGTAAATATAGCCATTTTATTGGCCTAAAGCATCCTTTCAATGCCCGGATCGTGGCTGAGAAATTCCTTGACTTTGTGGTCAGGTTGCATGGAGTACCGCGCTCGATAGTATCTGACCGGGACCGCATTTTTCTCAGCAACAGAACTGTTTCGTTTACAAGGTACCGAACTGAAGCGGAGTACCGTGTACCACCCCCAGACCGACGGCCAAACTGAAGTTGTAAATCGCTGCCTTGAGACATATTTACGCTGTTTTGCATCAGAGAAGCCGAGGGTGTGGGCGAAGTGGCTGTCTTGGGCTGAATATTGGTACAATACAACGTTTCACTCAGCTCTGGGGTGCACCCCTTTTAAAGTACTTTATGGCCGAGATCCTCCAACTTTGATTCGCTATGAGAATGGCAAAACAACGGCGGTGGCTGTCGAGCAGTTATTGGAGGACCGGGATGCATTTTTAGACGATTTAAAGATGCATCTACTGCGGGCACAACAAAAGATGAAGACAGCGGCAGATTTGTCTAGGCGACATGTGGAGTTTCAAGTGGGAGATTTGGTGTTTGTGAAACTTCAACCCTACCGACAGAAGTCCTTGGCCATTCGGAAGAATGAAAAACTGGCTGCACGTTTTTATGGTCCCTTTAAGGTGCTGTCTCGGATTGGGGCAGTAGCGTATCGCGTGGACCTGCCCGCTACTTCAGCCATCCACCCTATTTTCCATGTGTCTCAGCTCCACGCTGCTGTCGGGGCGTCACACTCTTCGCCCACTTTTCCTCCAACATTGACTGCTGATTTGGAGCTGATTGTTGAACCTGAAGTGCTCCTCAATGTCCGTCATGCCAAGGACGACCCCAACCAGCCGCTCGAAGTGTTAATTCAGTGGAAAGACTTACCGCTGCTTGAAGCCACTTGGGAGAAGTTTGAGACCATTCGCCATCAATTTCTGTCTTTTAACCTTGAGGACAAGGTTAATGATATAGGGGGGGGGGGGGGGGGGGTAATGTTAGGCCTCCTATTCGATTCACTTATGCTAGGAGAACCAAGTCCACGCACCAGGGGTAGTTTGGTCTATAGGAAGGGGCTGTTTAGTAATTGTAGATAATAATGAGTAGCTGAATATATTGAGTGAGAAGGAAAGAGAAGGTCATGCATGTACTAGCTTTTGCATTCGATTCGATTCACTTATGCTAGGAGAACCAAGTCCACGCACCAGGGGTAGTTTGGTCTATAGGAAGGGGCTGTTTAGTAATTGTAGATAATAATGAGTAGCTGAATATATTGAGTGAGAAGGAAAGAGAAGGTCATGCATGTACTAGCTTTTGCTAATTACAGCCGGAGAGTCCCAGGCTCTCGAATCCCTGTGGAACCTGTATCAATTTGGTTGATTAATACACATTTCACAGCTTCTTGATCAGCCTAGGTTATTTGTTCTGTTCTTTCTGTTTTGGTACTGTTTTATTGGGTTATCTCCAGATTTGCAGGTAGTCGAGCCTAACACTATGCCCATTTTATCAAGCTGAAGCACCCTTTTTCTGCTCCAACAGTAGCTGATTCTTTCATGAGAGAGGTGGTTAGATTACATGGACTGCCCCAATCCATAGTTTCTGATAGAGACCGGATCTTCCTTAGCCTATTTTGAAGTCATCTTTTTAAGTTGCAAGGAACGATTTTAAAAAAGAGTACTGCTTACCACTCTCAGACGGATGGACAAACCGAGGTGTTAAATCGCTGCCTTGAGACATATTTACGGTGTTTTTCTTGCCAGCAACCAAAACAATGGTCCAAATGGCTTGCTTGGGCAGAGTACTCTTAAAATACCTCCTACCATTCTTCACTAAAGAGTACCCCTTTTCGAGCATTATATGGGCGTGACCCCCCACCTCTCATACCTTACAAAAAAGGTACTAGCATAGTATCATCGGTTGACGAGTTACTTGAATCTCGTGATGCCATCCTCAATGACCTCCGAATGCATCTCCTTCGAGCCCAACACAGAATGAAGCTACAAGCTGATTTAAAGCACCGACCAGATGAGTTTGCTGCTTCTTGACTATGTTGAGGATTCATGATTTGGTTATTTCTTTGTCGTCTATAATGAACACGCAAGGTAATTCAGCTTTCCAACCAACCTTCTATATCTCTCAGAATCCTCAAATAGTTCTCCATCTTTTGTAAGGTGCATGTTCGGCGTCATTGGAGCACTACAAGGCTTTGCTCCCAATTTTCCTGTCTCAGTTAACAAGTCAAGAACATACTTTCTCGGAGATAGAAAAATACCTTTCTTACTCCCTGTGACTTCAACACCCAAGAAATACTTTAGCATCCCCAAGTCCTTTGTATGAAACTAAGTATGAAGAAAAGACTTGAGAGATAAGATTCCCACAGTATCACTTCCAGTAATCACAATATCATCCACATACACAACTAACAAAATGATACCAAATTCTGATTGTTTGTGGAAGACAGAATGATCTAACTTACTTTTCATCATGCCAAAATTTTCAACAACCTGACTAAATTTACCAAACCAAGCCCGGGGACTCTGTTTCAAACCATACAAAGACTTTCGAAGACGACAAACTCGGCCATACTCCCCCTGAGCAACAAAACCAAGAGGTTGCTCCATATACACCTCCTCCTGAAGATCACCATGAAGAAACGCATTCTTTATATCAAGTTGATGCAAAGGCCAGTGATGAGTTGCTGCCATTGAAATGAACAATCGAACAGATGCAATTTTGCAACTGGGGAAAAAGTGTCAAAATAATCCACTCCATAAGTTTGAGCATAGCCCTTAGCGACAAGACGAGCTTTCAATCGAGCAACTGACCCATCCGGATTAACCTTAACAGCAAATACCCATTTGCATCCAATAGTCCGTTTCCCTGAAGGTAAATCGACCAAATCACAAGTACCATTGTCATCTAAAGCATTCATCTCCTCTATCATTGCATTATGCCAACCAGGAAGAGATATGGCTTCACAAACCATTTTAGGAATAGGGACAGAATCAAGAGAAGCAATAAAAGAACAAAATAAAGATGACAAGTGATTATAAGAAACAAAAGAAGAAATAGGGTGAGTGCACTGACGTTTACCTTTGCGTAAGGCAATAGGAAGATCATCATTTTGGACCGGATTTGATGACGAAGGAGCAGGTGCAGGATATGAATCAAGAGGTGGACGCCTAGAGTAGACTCGCGTAATAGGAGGCCTGATTAGAGCTGTGTTTGTGGCTGGGACAGGATCAGAAGATGTGATAGAGTATACCAACAAATCATCATCCTCCCCTGACTAGTAAAAATAGGTGTGGATGGAAAGTAAGGTGTCTTCCATGAAGGTAACATCAATTGAGACGAGATATTTGTTAAGACTGGGATAATAACACCTATACCCTTTCTGAAGACGAGAATAACCAAGGAATACATATTTTAATGACTATGGATCTAATTTAGTGACTTGCGGACGAACATCTCGAACGAAACAAGTACTACCAAATATCTTAAGATTAACTAGGAACAGTGACTTATAGGGAAAAAGGACCTTATAAGGAATCTCACCATTAAGAACAGAAGATGGCATGCGATTAATGAGAAAACATGCTGTAGAAATGGCATCGGCCCAAAAAAGTTTAGGAACATTCATTTGAAATAAGAGGGCTCGTGCAGATTCAAGAAGATGTCTATTTTTACGTTCTGCGACGCCATTTTGAGATGCAGTATCAACACAAGAAGTTTCATGAAGCATACCATTCTGAACCATATATGAGTGAAATAAATGTGATGTATATTCTTTGGCATTATCACTTTGCAAAGTATGAATAGAAACATTGAATTGAGTTTTGATCTCAGCACAAAATGCACAAAATATAGAGAACAACAAAAAACGATTTTTCTTTTTTTTTTAAAAGAGGAGATAGAGGTCAAAAAAGACCTCCTCTCAATAACATTGAAAACCCTCACTTATGGCGGAGGAATACCGTGGTAACAAAGGGAAAGTAAGAAACATAAATTACGACCATAAATACACCCACTTCCTACGAAGGTTCAAAAAGAACACACCCTCAAAATCTTTCGTTCTATACACCCACGTGGCTACCCAAAACCTGATTTTATCCCAAAGAGAGTCCACTGAAGAAGAGGACTCTTCAAAGATCCTACTATTCCTCTCCAACCAAATAGCCCAAAAAGTAGCCAGGACAGTACACTGCCATAAGTGCACCATCCTCTTTCCTCCCTCTAACTGAGAAAGGAACAAGTGCGCACAAGAGAAAGGCATACACCAATAGACCCCAAACTCATGTAACACTTTATTCCATAAAGCACTGGCGAACGAACACCGTAGAAACACATGACCCATTGACTCACTTTCCTTTTTACAGTTAACACACCAATTTGGCGACAAGTAATGGAAAGGTCTTCTCCTCTGCAAATTACCATGGACACTTAACTTGTCTAAGAATAATAACCATCCAAACACTTTAACTTTGGAAGGAACACCACTTTTCCATAACCTTTTTGCCCACGGCAACTCTGGGCCTAAATGAGCATAGGCCAAACTATGAAAGGCCGTCTGGCAACTGAAAACCCCGCTGCTGTCTGGATTCCAGATCCTTTTATCCTCCAAAATATCCGGAAGATCCACATCCTTAATCAAATCTAACATCTCAATCAAGCTAGGAACCTCCCTATCAAATAAATTCCTTCTAAATCTGAAGTCCCAACCTAGTCCACCTGATCTACTACCACCCTCCGCCACTACCATATCTTTGATCGAAACTTTCGCTGCCTCGGACACCCTGAATAAATCATTGAAACGCGACCTCAAGGAGCAGTCACCAATCCACGTATCCTCCCAGAATCGAATCCTGTCGCCCCTTCCCACTTTGAAGTAAACCCAGCGCCTATACTCCTCGTACAGCAAAGTGATGTCTCTCCAAGGACCACGAACAGACAATCTACCCCCACAATCTGTATCCCAGAAGCCACCATCATCACCATACCTACTTTTGACCACCCTATGCCACAAAGACAATTTTTCCAAGGGAAACCGCCACAACCACTTCATGAGAAAAGCCTTATTCCTCAAAACCAAATTCCCAATCCCCAAGCCCCGTGACTACGAGAATTACATACATCGTTCCAGGAGACCAAGTGATCGGCCCCTGACTTGTCCGCACCTTCCCATAAAAAGTCGCGCATCAATTTCTCAATAACCATCGCCACATTCTTAGGAATACGAAAAAGCGACAAGTAGTACACGGGAAGGGAAGACAAAACAGATTGAATAAGAGTCAACCTCCCACCTCTAGACAAAAAAGCACTCTTCCAGGAATCCAACCGATTAGCACATTTAGAGATAACAGGGTCCCAAAACCCTTTGGAACGAGGGGAAGCCCCCAAAGGAAGCCCCAAGTACTAAATTGGCCACTGGCCCACTTCACACCCAATCTCACTAGCTTTTTGATCAACCAACTCCGTCTACATATTAATCCCCAGCAGCTGACATTTCTGCAAATTGATAGATAACCCAGACACAACACCAAAAACCTTTAGAATGTCCAAGAGCACCACCAAGGACTCCTCATCATTTGCAAAGAAAATCGTATCATCTGCAAACTGAAGGTGGCTGACGTCGACTTTATCCTTTCCCACTGAGAAACCTCTAAATGTCGAGACGCTTTTAGCCTTATCTACCATTCTGCCCAAAACATCCGCTACCAAAGTAAACAAGAAGGGAGACAAAGAATCCCCTGGCGGAGACCCCTATAACCTTTAAACTTTCCCCTTGGACGCCCATTTATAAAGACAGAGTAAGATGTAGAGGATAAACATCCACGCATCCACCTCCTCCAAACTTCACCAAAGCCTTTCTTTTCCAAAACTAAATCCAAGAAACCCCAGTCCACACAATCATAAGCTTTAGTGAAATCTATTTTAAACACCCAACCTTTTCTTCCTTTGCTTCTATATTCCTCCACTGCCTCGTTTGCAATCAAAACTGTGTCCAAAATCTGCCTTCCTTCGACAAAAGCACCTTGATTTTCGGCTATTGTGTCTGAAAGAACTCCTCGAAGTCTATAATCCAACACTTTTGAAATAACTTTGTACAGACTAGTGACCAGACTAATAGGCCTGTAGTCCCTAACCCGACAGCTATTTAATTTCGTCGGAATAAGGCAAATGAAGGTTTCATTGGTCCTTCCGTGAATGACACCATCCTTGAAAAAACCATGAAAGGCATCCAGCAGATCATCTTTCATAACATCCCAATTCTTCTGATATACTGCAATGGAAAATCCACTGGCCCCGGGGCTTTAGAGCCATTACACGCAAAAACCACTTGTCTAATTTCGTCTTCAGAAAATGGACGCTCGAGGAAAGAAGCCATATCCGACAGAATTGGAGACCAGGAAATCCCGTCCACCCCAATCCATTCTCTCGAAACCGCCGAATACAAAGACAAATAAAAACCTACAATAGCCCTTTCAATATCAGGCTCTTTACCCCAAATAGTTCCATCCTCTTCCTCAATCCTAGAGATGAAATTCCTCGCTTTTCGAGCACTAAGAATGCTATGGAAAAGTTTGGAGTTAGCATCCCCTTCCTTGGCCCACTGGCACTTCACCTTGAACCAAACACTTCTTTCTTCCTCAAAAACAATTTGCTACCAATCCTCTTTCAATTTTGAGCATTCCAAAAGAAAATGCTCATTCCACGAACCCCCTTCCTCCAATCTATCCAACTCAAACAGTCTCCTTTCCAAAAAAAGTTTTCGCATTTTCCTCTCCCCAAAGACCTGTCGACTCCACTTCTTAATATAATCGCGAAGAAAAGCTAGCTTTGACATAAACTTCATTCCTAGCCCCCCTTGCACCTTAGCCGAAGCCCACCAATCCTAGAAATGTCGAGAGAAATCCTTGTGCTCCAACAAAGAATTAGCAAATCTGAAAGGAGAAGGGCCCCAAGAAGGAGGACTAGAATCCAACACCACCGGACTATGATCAGAAACTACTCGAACCAAAGCTTATTGACGAATGAAGGGATAAAATTCTGACCACGAGGGAGTGTGGAAGAACCTATCCAGCCTACAACAAATTGGCTTATGTCTATAGTTTGACCACGTATAACGACCATTTTGAAGCTTTGGATCAACCAATTTTAATTCTCTAATCAAAGCGTCGAACATCTTCATACTCCTAGTATTAGAAATACTATTCAATTTCTCCTCAACTCTTCTAACCACATTGAAATCTCCCCCAACACACCATTTATCCCCACAAATAGCACTCAACCCAGCCAATTCATCCCAAAAACTATCACTGTTACCATACCATAGACTACAGGACCATACACGCCTGAGAACCACCAAGGGTCCTTCCCCTCAGCCTCCAAGCAAACTGAAACTGAATAATCCCCGACTAAAGAATCAATTACAGAGACACTCCTCGTATCCCAAACTACCAAGGTGCCTCCCGAACGACCTATCGGATGCTGATAAATCCAAGCTTTAAACCTAGATCTCCAAATGCTTCCAATGAAACTCCTATCTATTGACACCCTTTTTACTTCTTGTAGAACAATGATGTCTGGATTAACTTTACAGATCAATTCCTTAATCGCTTTCCGTTTTCCTTTATTGCCACAACCCCTCACGTTCCAAGTAAGCATCCTCATAACTTGTAACTATGCCCCAAACCCTTCTTTTTCTTGTTTTCATAGTTAACATTGAAGCTCAGCTTGCGTACTTCCCGATAACTCTTCTGAGATAGAATGACAGAGTCTCCTTTATTTTCCCCTCCCATAGTAGATGGAATCACCGAGATACCCAAAGAAGCCATGGATTTAAGAAGTCTAGATGACTCGCTGAACTTATCATCATCCTTGCTCCTAATTGTGTCCAGAGAGGCTGGCTTTTCCTGCGACGTACCTCCCTCCAATGACACCTCTACGCTCGCAACCCCGTGAACTACCTCAAACTTAGCACCTTCTTCAAATCTTCCTCCATCCCACAAGTTTCTCACCTGTTCAACACTGTCCTCATCGTCCATCAGTTCACCGTCACCATCATCATCCACAAATTCATCTTCGGAGCTGCCTGAATCAAGCTCTTCAACTATTGGAAAAACAAAGTCGTCCTCCTCCAAGACTGTGTCAAACGAAGGCTCCCCCCACCTTGATCTTCTGTAAAGTGCATACTTTCTACGCTACTGTTAATTTGCCTGCGAGAATACACTTTCCATCCAGCCACCTTCGCTTGAAATTCTGACTCATTCTCCTCTAAATTCTCCAACAGAACACTCTGCTTCCTAGGGAACTCCTTCCGCAGCGAACCATCCCAGAAGACAATATCCCCCATGTGAAAAACTATCAGGGTACTTAGGAATAATTCCTTTCAAACTGTTCAGCATAGATTTTGAACCTGCCCAGCCCATACTGTGGCCCAAAAAATTTAAAACACCCATTGGATTGAAGAGAGCCCTTGACTTGACATTCATTTTAAAAAGACAAGGCCCATTTGCCAAATAAATTTGAATCCAGCCCAATGAATCTGCTGAAAAAACCAAACCTCTCTTCTTAAATTGCCACGTGTAAAAAGGGATTTGAATCTCCTTTTTTAAAGAGAAACACGTGTTGGCCAGCCCACTATAATTAATAGATAAATCTGACTTTAATCTATTAAAAAATTTCTTTAAAGGCATGCAACAGTTACGGGAAGAATTCGAATTCTCATTAATGTCTACCATAATTGGCGCAAAACCTCTCCCTACGGTCTGCAGTTTCCGACCGCCCTTGACCACCATGGCGCCGCCTCCAAGCTTCTCATCTTCCCCATCCATCTCCTCTTCACAATTGAGCCCCGTCTTCTCCTCCAAACTAACCCCTGCCACGGATACCGGTCCAGTCAAAGGCTCCCTGGGCAATTTCCTCACCCAAACTTTTCTGACCGGCTGAAACTTCTTCCCACGATGCTTAACCAGACGCAAGGAGAGCAGATCGCCATCATACGGAAGGGAGATACTGCTTGGAATAAAACCCGAGGCATCCCCAACCACTTTAATATAGGCACAGAAAAAATTCTTCCCTTCCAAAGTATTCTTGTCTATAGCTAATAGCCCTCCACAAATTGAACCAATCACCTTGAAAACATGGTGGTTCCAAATATTCAACGGAATACCTTCAATACCAATCCATTCATGTTTACAAGATATTTTCCTTTCCACCAATTGATTTCTCCAACTCCATTTAGCAAAGGAGACTGTTGACACTCCGGGAATGGTGACCGAATCAGTGGAGACCAACCTCTCCTGCTCCCTCTCATTTGCACACCAAATTAAAGCCCTATCGTCTGAGAAATTCGAAACACGTAACTTTTTCCCCCACCAACTTTGGACTCCCTCATGAACAGCCGACCAAGGGGATCGACTGTCCATTCTGAACATGAAGACAACCAACCGCCAGTCGAAAGATGCCTCATCCCCTGTTACCATTGTTTGGCTTTCCTTTAATAAATCATTTTCCCGTGTAACTGCCACTTCCTTCTCATCCATGATCAACTTATTGGAATTTCCTTTAATGATGGAAGCCCAGGAGACTTTTTTATCCACCCTTCTTCCGAGAAATCCTTGAGAATAAAAGCCTTTCTTCCTAATCAGGTGACTCAGGCAGTCCGCTAACCCTTTCCATCCCTTGGCAAAGTCCTCCTCCGGAATGATGATCGAGTTGAAAGCGCTGTTATTGAGGACGGAAATCTTCAAAAAAACTCCTCTAACATTTTGAACGCAGTCCAACAACACCCTCATGGAAATATTCCTGTAAGTTCTCCTCCGATGAGCCCTAAGGTTAACTTTAGCATCAATCAACCACTCTACTTCTTCGAACAGCCACAAAGATGCGTCTAAAGATAATGAAATCTTGTAACCTGATAGCCTTGTCCTCTCGCAAATCCTAACTGAGCCACCATCCCTAGAAAGGGTCAACATAAACACCTTGAAGGCAGTACTAAAACTCCAATACCTCTGACCAGAGGACAAACTGGGATCCCCCGAAACAGATTTTTGTCCATATCCAGTGGGGAAGTGGACATATTTCTTCCCATAGCCAGTAGGGTTATGGTGCACTTTAGATCTAGACATACACTCTCTCTCTCACTACACTCTCTCTCTCACTACACTCTCTCTACAACAAAGAACGATTTTTCATTAAGAATAACCAAGTTACATGAGAATAATCATCTACAAAAGTAACAAAATATCTTAATCGAGGTTTAAACAAAATAGGTGAAGGACCCCAAACATCATAATGAACTAATTCAAAAGGGACACTAGCACGTTTATTAATTCTAGGACTTGAACTAAGACGATGGTGTTTGGCAAATTGACACGACTCACAATCTAACGAAGACACCTTACTATACTGAGGACAAAGCTTCTTGAGCAAAGGAAGAGATGGGTGACCCAATCGACAATGAGCTTCGAAAGCGTGACACTAGAGCAAGCAATAGAAGTTGACGGCAGTGGGTCAAGAACATAGAGGCCTCCAGACTCATGTCATTTACCAATAATCTTCTTCGTCATAAGATCCTGAAATAAATAAGATCCTGAAATAAACAATAATCAGGAAAAAATGAGATGCAACAGTTAAGATTACGAGTGAGTTGGCTGACAGAAAGCAAATTAAAGGATAAATTAGATAAATGTAAGACAGAGAACAAAGAAAGCAAAGGGGTAGGATTGATAGTGCCAGATCCACAAACACAAGATGACGACCCGTCAGCTAAAGTAACGGTATGAGTGGAAGCATGTTGTTGACCACGATTTTGGCCAACAACGAGTAGACGTCAAAACTACAATGAACCTTCAAGAGAAAAATACGACACAGATAATTTTATAGTGGTTCAGCCCCAATTTATTGGTAATAGCCTAATACACTAGGAGTTGTGATATATATCCTTCACTTAAGATCAGATGAACTTGAGCCAACTGAGTGCCTTAAGTGTAAGTAGGAAAATACATAGTTTCTCTCTCTAAACTCTCTTAGAAAATGCCCCAAGAATACCCCAAGTAACAGTCCCAAAGTCTCCAAACTAGAGAGTTTTTTCTCAGTCCAAAAAGATCAGAACCCCTTAAATGATGCCATGAGCCCTTTATTTATAGGTTCATGGATCGTACATTAAATATCTCCCTTTGACCGAGTCCTTAGTTCTTCCAACAGACTTTAATAAAATATAAATGAACTTAAATTACAATAATATAGCTATTATTCCGGGATATCTGAGAGATTCTCGCGGCAGTTGAGAATGATTCGGGTTGAAGTTGTTACTGAGGACATAGGCAAGCACCTCTCGTCAGCAAAGCACTCCTCTAGCACACCTCTGGTATAGCAAAACACTTTACTGGTCGGGCAAAACAAATGACTGGTCGGCCAAACACTCCACTGGTCGGTCAAGACAGGTAACTGGTCTAGCAAAACACTTCTCTGGTCTAACATGGTACTTCTCTGGTCTAACATGACACATCTCTGGTCTAGCAGAACATTTGACTGGTCGGCCAAACTCCTAACTGGTCAATCAAAAATCTTTGCCGGTCGGACAGAAATTCTATCAGGTCGGTCAGATCACTTTATCACAACTCCGAAGAACCAATACATTTATTGACTATTAATGTGCCATTTACTGACCATATATTGCCACTTGAAACTTCTGATTGCCACGTCATTGAACTGAAATTTTGAGGATAACATTTGCCCCCCAAGTTTATTATATGATTTACTCGTATGATAAACTTTTTCTCTAGCAAAATGTTTTTGAGGTCATCCAAAAGCTTCCATCCGGTCAGTAACCTTCACTTTTGTAGTAAACCCACGACTTAACTTTTCTGTCCATAAAAACGGTAGTTATCAGTTTCCTATTTCCAGTGCTTTTTTGGGCTCACGAATATAGGATAATCATTGATGTTATCTTGAAGTTTGTTGAACCCTTGAAATTCAACTTTTTGATCTTGTTTGCATAATTCAAAATCAAGAAAATAGGTTCCCTTTTAGCCCATCAAACCCATAACCTTGGCCACTCCTAGCCGATCGAACTATTCGGATGCATGCCCTTGCTCCTCGGATGCCCAGCTATTTCGGACACCTAGCCCTTCGGGTGCGCATCTCCTCGGATGGCCAACTCTTCGGACGCGCATCCCCTAGGCGTCCCCCTCGAGCCACTCGGACACGCGGTTCCTCCAGCCGCTCGGCCATGCACCCCAACCGCTCGGGTGTGTATCTCCTCGGATGCACACATGCCAGCCTCAGTCGCTCGGACGCAGCCCCAGCTAGTCGGACACAGCCCACACCTAATCGGACGCAGCCTTGGCTACTCGGACACCAGCCTTCGGACGCGCGCGCGGGCCTGCTCGGACACGCTCGGTGTCCGCTCGGCCATCACCCAACCGACCGGGCATATGGCATAGCCATTTAAGCACATGCCTAAAATTTATCCCTCCAAACACCATCAAAACACTTTGTTCAAATCTCTCAAAAGTATTTTGAGAGATTGATTTCTCTCGAACAATCTTGGGGAAATTTGACTTCTCTTCTCAAAAACATGTTTCCACTATGTGGTATTTACTTTACATTCATTTGTTCGTGTTTGTTTGATTCACTCCAGGGACCCATCGCTGTTAGTCATGCTTAACAACAGAGTTTCCAACTCGAGCAGTGATATATACTCAGCCAACCAGGGAAGTTGTATCTGCTCTCCCGACCTAGAAAACTTTGCACCTGATTAGCTAAACTTTGTACCTGGCCAGTAGTTTACTCTTTTTTCTTGTGAAGACAATTGTTGCTTAGCAGCTTTGATATTTTTCTCGTACAGCCGAGCTATTGGCATTTATACTTTACTTTTCTTTGTTAACTTAAAACATTCTAAGTCTTTTTAGACTTAAAAAGTTATAAGTTTTTTGTGAATAGTAAAGTCATTCTGATGTATGCCTTATATTTTCACATGAGTACTTAGTTTTCTAACTTTAGAAATTCTAGACATTTCATTAATCCACACTAAGTATACTTTCTCACTCTTATTGCTCTAACATTTTATGAGCATGATATTTATTGTCACACGAATATCTGCTTCTAACTTGAAATTTTAAAAAAATTCCAAGTTACTTAAGCTTTGTCAAACAAGTCAGCTTAATGGCCTTTTTGGACTTCGAAAATTTACAAGTCAGCCTAAAAACAGATATCTTAATTCGTGTTCTCATTGCCTGTGTTAAATTACATACCAGTATACCCCATGTGCCCCCCCAAATGATCGAGGATTGTAAGATTTTTAGTCACTTGCTACTTGACTGAATTTGTTCGAGCAGTTAATTACTCGTGAAACACATAGAATATATTGAAAATATTCGAGCAATTGAACACTACTTGAAGGTATCGACCAGTTGAACACTGTCCGATTTTACCGACCAGTGGAACACTGTTCGAATAATTAACACACATACACATTTGTAGCAAGAATCGACCACGCTGCGCGTAATCTCTTTTATTACTCGTAAATTAAAAAAGGACAATACGTGTCTAATAACAAGTCTTAAACAACAAAAATTGTTCAAAAATAGATGACTGGTCAGCAAATAACCAGCTCATAAACCAAATTTAAATAACAAGTTAAACAACTTGAAATTAAAGTACCTGAAAGCGGTATTTAGAAATAATATATTCACAGACGCTCGTCATTCCAGTGGCTCCTGATCCTAGCACTCCCACTCAGCATACCTCTCCCTTACTTCGTTGCTATCCTCAGCCAAGTGTGGACCTCCACATATAGTGTCTAAGGTAAAGTCCATAGGTCCGGGCTGCAAGGGTGGAGATCTTTGTCGTTTGAACCCAGGATTGCTACTGCCTCCTTCTCCTTGGGGTGTCTCTGCCCAGTACTTTCTCAACTTGCCCGACCGGAGAAGAAACTCTATCTCGTCCTTGAAGTGATTGCACTCATTCGTGTCGTGACCATAATCTCTATGGAAACGACAAAACTTATTCATGTCTCACTTCCTCATCTCTTTCCTGATGGGTGGAGGTTTCTTATAGGAAACCTCTTCATGACTAGCAAGATATATTTCCGCTCGGCTGGTCGAGAGAGTGGTGTAATTAGTGAACTGAGGCTCATACTTGGTTGGCTTTTTGTTTGAACTCAACTTTGCTTTCTTTTCCTCATAGTGGTCAGACCCGTTATTTCCACGTTTCTTTCCATCATTCTTAGGAGGGTCAGTTGATCTGCCCGGATTGTTTATGCCATTCTCCTCTTTCTCGATTGCATCATCCAATTACATATACTTGTCTGCTCGGTCAAGAAATTGTTGAAGTATTGAAATTGGATTTCTATGTATACTATCCCACAAAGGGCTCCGATAAGTTATCCCAGCAGATATGGCAACCATCTTCCCCTCGTCTCCTACAGCAGTTGCTCTATTGGCTTTTCTCATGAATCTCTGTATATAATTCTTTAAAGACTCATCTTTTCCTTGTTTGATATTTGCCAAGTGGTTGGCATAAACTGATGGAGTCCGGGCAGTGTTGAATTGTCTACAAAACTTCTTCCTGAATGCTTCCCAAGAGGTAATGGAGTTCGGTTTAAACTTCCAATACCATTCCTGGGCAGTATCTGACAAAGTAGTCGGGAAAACTCTACACCGATAATCATCACTTAGTCCGAGCAATTCCATCTGGTCCTCAAATTTCCCAACATGTCTGATGGGATCTGCCTTTTCTGTATATACTGGCAGAACCGGTGCTTTATATTTTGCCAGCGGCTGGGTTGCTCTAATCCGGGCACAAAATGGGCTGCCACTCCGGTGGTCTATCGCATCCATCCCAGAAGGTCATTTTGACAAACCTTGCACTACAGCTGTTAGCACGTCAAGCTGGGCTTGGATGGCTGGTGCAACTGACGAAGTTCCAAGGTCTTGACCGCCTGGTCGGACATTACCATCTGGTGCACTGTCGTCAAGTATTTCTACTTGACTGGCAGGGCGGTTCAGATTTTTCCCTTCGACCGGGACGGTCCTCCTCTTGTTGGTGATAACATCCCTTAGATCATTCCAGGAAGCATGCTCTCCTGCCCGATCGAACACCGTACTCTTCGATTTTCCAGAGGGCTTACTACGCAGGACTTGCTCTCTCCTACTATGTTGTTGGTCGGGGTGCAGTGAAGGCTTTTCGGTACGTCCCGAGCAGTCTTTTCCTCCTTGTTGGTCGTTGCCCTCCTTTTTCTTTGACTGGTCGGTATGATGACTATCAGCCTCGTCACGACCATGCCCATCTTTGAATTGTGAAGTCCTCTTATCTCAAGGAGTTCTGGCCTGATCCTACCTAGGTGGAGTCTTTTTACTACCCGATCGTTGACTCCCTAATCTAGAAGTTTCTGATCGGTGGCTCCTGGAGGGAGTTCTAGAGTTCTCCCTCTGCGTTGATGCAGTTCTAGAGCGGACCCCATCATCTTCCCGACCAGGGAGGTTACTCCTGCTTCTGTCCGGTCCACGAGAATTGGCTCTGTCAGTGGTCCTCCGATCAGTATTATGTTAGGCCTCCAACTCACATCACTTATGTCAGACGTAAGAAACAAAGGTGCTGATTCATATTCTGGGGTTATAGAATTGTAATGGGTGCTGATTCATATTCTGGGGTTATAGAATTGTAATGGGTTGCTATTAATTACTATTATGTTATTTAAGTTGTGTGTTATTGCTGTCAATTTTGGAATGGGAATAGGTTGTGGTTTATTTTATAAATAGGTAAGGGCTTGGTTTGTAAGGGTATCCTAGAGTGAGTTGTTGAATGTGTGGAGAGTTGGTGGTCTCTCGAATACCACCAGTGGCTGTGAGAGTGTATTTTTCCTATTCCTCTTAATAGAAATTCCAGAACTTTTGTGCTTCAATTACTTACTGTCTTGCTAGTGTTGTGCTTGGTTTCTGGTTTGTTCTTGCTTATTTTTTCAAGTCTTAACAGTGGTATCAGAGCAGTCTCCTTCCTGGGCTATGGCGGGCGTGAAACGGGTGGAGAACCGGGTCGACGATTTGGAGGAAAAATTGGAGGCCATTCACACTAAATTTGGCCTGCTGCGATCTGAGTTCCAGGGACTCGAAATTGAAAAACTACACAACGAAATCGATAAAATTCCAGACCTGGAGTCAAGTATTTGCGCCCTTGTTTGGCAGTTCGATGACTTTATTCATCAAAGGCCCAACTTGGGTCCTCAACCTTCTGTTGGATCTGGTGCGAATCCGAATCCAGCGGCAACTTCTAGTAAGGATAAGGAGAAGAGTATGGACGTCGAAAATTCTGCGGAGTTACTTACGCCTAGAAACTTGTCTGATTTGTTACCCAGGAAGTTGGAGCTGCCCATTTTCGATGGGGTTAATCCAGATGGATGGTTGTTCCGTGCTGAGAGGTATTTCGACATCAACCACATGCTTCCTTCAGAGAAGCTTCGCGCAGCAGTGGTGTGTCTTGAGGGTGATGCTCTTTCATGGTATTATTGGGAGGATGGAAGACGACCTTTTCGCGGCTGGAACGAATTCCGTGACATGCTTCTCGAACGTTTCCGGTCATCTCAAGAAGGGTCACTTCACGAGCAACTTTTTTCTCTTCGACAACTCACCACAGTTCAGATGTATATAAAGCAGTTTGAAATACTTTCAGCCCCTCTCCGTGATTTATCGGAACAAGTATTGGAAAGTATTTTTATAAAAGGGCTACGTGATGAACTCAAAATTTTGGAGCCCGTGGGCCTTGTTAGGAAAATGAAATTAGCCCAGAAAATTGAAGACAAAAATCAGGCCCTTTTGTCATACCGATTTGGACCCAATTTATCAATGGGGCAACGTACTCCTTCTGGTGCTACTTTCACTCACCGATCTTCTCACGCATCCACCATACCTGTTAATCGACCAGTTTCCTCTAATATATCAGTTTCAAAACCCCCTAACCAATCTTCTTTTCGCAGATTAACTGATGCAGAGATGCAAGCCAGACGAGAGAAGGGACTTTGTTTTCGTTGTGATGAAAAATTTAGTCCAAGACACCGCTGTAAGAAGAAGAAACTTCAAGTTTTATGGGTCAATGAGGAACCAGAAGATTCAGGTGATGATGAACTGATCGCGAAAGCCACTACCGACAACTCAATGGTGGAGGATGAACCAGAATCTCCAGTGTTATCCCTTTCTTCCTTAGTGGGTCTATCCTCTCCACACACTATGAAGGTGCGTGGCCTGATTGGCGAACGAGAGGTTGTGATTTTAATTGATTCTGGAGCCTCACATAATTTTATTTCAGCAAGCCTAGCTGAAGAGATAAAATTGCCTATTAGCCATACACGAGAGTTCGGAGTCGCTATGGGCAATGGTGATGAGGTTCGTACTATGGGGGTATGCCGACAAGTTTGCTTACACCTGGAACAATTTGATGTGATTGCAGATTTCTTTCCTCTGCGTTTGGGCAGTTCGGAAGTAATTTTGGGGTACCAATGGTTGTCTACTCTTGGGGAATCTTACATGAACTGGGGTACCATGTGTATGAGGTTTTCAGTGGGAGGCTCGAGGGTTAAGCTTCAGGGGGATCCTTCTTTGAGCAAAGCTCAAGTTTCCTTAAACGCCATGATGCGAACGATCACTCATGAGGGGCATGGTCTGCTGTTGGAACTTGGGCACATGACTTTATTGGCACCTGATTTGGATAACTCGGCTTCGCCGGCTATATCGTCGCCAACGGTGGCCACTCTCTTAACTAATTTTAGTGATGTCTTCAACATGCCTTCTTGCTTGCCCCCAACTAGAGTCAAGGACCATACCATTATTCTCAAGGAGGGCACCTCACCAATTTCGGTTCGTCCTTATCGATAACCTCAATTTCAAAAAGATGAAATTGAGCGGTTGGTGGCTGAGATGCTAGCGGCTGGGATTATCCAACCTAGTTCGAGTCCGTATTCTAGCCCAGTTTTATTGGTGAAGAAAAAAGATGGGAGTTGGCGCTTTTGTGTTGACTATCGTGCTTTGAATCGAGCAACGGTTCCCGATAAATTTCCTATCCTTGTTATTGAGGAATTATTGGATGAATTACATGGAGCCCAAGTATTTAGCAAGATCGATCTTAAATCCGGATATCATCAGATTCGTGTCCGTGGAGAAGACGTGCCCAAGACTGCTTTTCGCACTCATGAAGGGCATTACGAGTTTCTTGTCATGCCGTTTGGGCTTACCAATGCCCCCTCCACTTTCCAATCCTTGATGAATGAGGTTTTTCGTGAATATCTCTGAAAATTTGTTCTTGTTTTCTTTGATGATATTCTGATATACAGTTCATCTGAAGAAAGTCATCTTTATCACTTACAATGTGTTTTTTCTTTATTGCGTGCAAATCAATTATATGCTAATTCTAAGAAATGTGTTTTTGCTCAAACGAGGATTGAGTATCTAGGGCATATCATTGATGATACCGAAGTCTCAGCTGATCCAACAAAAGTACAAGCCATGGTGGACTGGCCTCAACCAACCAGTCTTCGTTCCTTACGAGGTTTTCTAGGCCTTCCTGGCTATTATCGTCGTTTTCGTTTTGTGCGAGATTACAGCAAGATCGCATGGCCATTAACTCAGCAACTGAAGAAAGACGCTTTTCGGTGGAATGCGGAAGCGGAGGCAGCTTTCCGCCAACTTAAAGAAGCCATGATTAGTGTACCAGTGCTTGCGCTACCTGATTTTTCTAAGCAATTTGTGATTGAATCAGATGCATCTGGTTTTGGGTTGGGAGCTGTCCTTATGCAAGAAGATCGTCCCATTGCTTTTTACAGTCACAAGCTCAGCTCTGTCTCTCGCATTAAATCTGTTTATGAGAGGGAACTAATGGCAATTGTTTTCGCTATTAAGAAGTGGCGTCCATATCTTCTTGGTCAAAAGTTCATAGTTCGTACAGACCAACGCAGCTTAAAATTTTTATTAGATCAGCGAGTTGTCGATGGCGAGCATCATAAATGGTTATTAAAGCTTATGAGCTATGATTTTGACATTCAATACAAGCCAGGAAGTGCCAATACTGCTGCTGATGCCCTTTCACGATTACCAGTTGAAGTCTCGCTGGGTACACTTTCTGCCATAATCATTCAAGATTTTGAGGAACTCAAGGAGCAAGTTGATGTTGATGCCTTTCTTTCTAATATCAAGCACTGCGTGCAGCAAGATCCCGCTTCTTATTCTGCATATTCACTTGTTGGGGGCCATTTGAGATACAATGGGAAACTCGTTTTACCGGCTGATTCTTCTTATATTCCATTATTGCTTCGCGAATTCCATTGCGGGGTGGTCGGAGGGCATGCTGGAATACGTCGTACTTATCATCGTTTAGCAGCTGAGTTTCATTGGAAAGGCATTAAAAGATCTGTCCAGAATTTTGTTGCTGCATGTGATGTTTGTCAACGCAGCAAGTATGAAGCCATGTCTCCAGCTGGACTTCTTCAACCCTTGCCAATTCCACAACAAGTTTGGGATGATATTACTATGGATTTCATTGAAGGCTTACCTAAATCAAAAGGGTATGATTCTATTCTAGTATTTGTCGATCGACTTTCCAAATATGCACACTTTATTCCTTTGAAGCATCCATTTTCTGCCCCTTCTGTGGCGGAAGTTTTTATTCAGGGTGTGGTTCGCTTACATGGCGTACCTCGGAGTATTATTTTTGATCGGGATAAGATATTTATGAGTCTTTTTTGGCGAGAGTTGTTCTCTTTGCAAGGCTCTGAACTCAGACGAAGTTCCTCCTATCATCCACAAACTGATGGCCAATCCGAGGTGGTCAACCGGGGTTTAGAAACCTATTTGCGTTGTTTTGCTTTGGATAAACCCTCTCGTTGGTCTGCATGGCTATCTTGGGCTGAATATAGCTACAATTCCTCTTTCCACTCTTCGGCAGGCATGACACCTTTTAAAGCTCTTTATGGTCGCGACCCTCCGCCCTTGATCCATTACGAGTTAGGTTCTGCTGCCAATGCTGAAGTAGAGCAACAACTGATTCAACGTGAAGTAATTTTGACGGAGTTAAAGTCTCACCTTTCTCGAGCCCAACAAAAGATGCAATCCTTTGCTGATTCGAAACGTCGTGATGTGAATTACGAGGTCGGGACCTTTGTTTATGTTAAACTCAGGCCTTATCGACAACAGTCCCTCGCTCGCAAAATCAATGAAAAACTAGCTCCCAGATTTTATGGCCCCTTTGAGATACTTCGCCGCATTGGAAAGGTCGCATATCAGCTTAAGTTACCCCCTACGTCCAAGATTCATGATGTCTTCCATGTCTCTCAGCTTAAGCTAGCAATGGGTAAGCATGCATCTTATCCTGCTATTCCTATTCATCTCTCTTCTGACATGGAGCTTTTGGTGGAACCATTGGAGGTGGTTAGTGTGCGATCCTCCACACATCCCAACTATACGGGTACTGAGGTTCTCATCAGGTGGAAGGGGCTGCCAGCTTTTGAGGATTCTTGGGAGCGCTTTGGGGTGCTTACAGAGCAATTTCCCCATTTCAACCTTGAGGACAAGGTTCGAGTTTGGGCGGCGAGTAATGTTAGGCCTCCAACTCACATCACTTATGTTAGACGTAAGAAACAAAGGTGCTGATTCATATTCTGGGGTTATAGAATTGTAATGGGTGCTGATTCATATTCTGGGGTTATAGAATTGTAATGGGTGCTGATTCATATTCTGGGGTTACAGAATTGTAATGGGTTGCTATTAATTACTATTATGTTATTTAAGTTGTGTGTTATTGCTGTCAGTTTTGGAATGGGAATAGGTTGTGGTTTATTTTATAAATAGGTAAGGGCTTGGTTTGTAAGGGTATCCTAGAGTGAGTTGTTGAATGTGTGGAGAGTTGGTGGTCTCTCGAATACCACCAGTGGCTGTGAGAGTGTATTTTTCCTATTCCTCTTAATAGAAATTCCAGAATTTTTGTGCTTCAATTACTTACTGTCTTGCTAGTGTTGTGCTTGTTTTCTGGTTTGTTCTTGCTTATTTTTTCAGGTCTTAACACATTATTATTTCTTGCTCCCTGGGAGGCTGCTCGTGCCGCGGCTTGAGCATTGACTTCGGCCAATTGGGTAGCCACTTCTAGAGCAAGTGCTGCTTCGTGATGTCTCCGGTTGACTTCCTCCTGTCGCTGTCTGAGCTCTTCGCTTCTGGCCTCCATATCGCGCCTTTGCTGCTCTAACATAGCTCTCTGCTTGGCCATCTCTTCAGCGAAAGACTCCTGCTGAGCATTGAATTGCATCATCTCCTCTTGGAAAGCGCCTATTGCTTCCTGGAGTTGTTCAACTTCTGGAGTGGTCTCCTCGAGAAACACCCTAGGCTCAGTCTCTGGGTTCTGCGGTCCAAGATCTTCTGATCTAGCAGGCTCTTTTGACGTGCCTGACTTTTTGGATGCCACATTGGTATTCTTGGGCGCCATTTCGATATGATAGTCGTGTGTTTCTTCTCTTTAGGCTCTCAATGAAAGCACCAAAATGTTGACCACGATTTTGGCCAACGACGAGTAGACGTCAAAACTACAATGAACCTTCAAGAGAAAAATACGACACAGATAATTTTATAGTGGTTCAGCCCCAATTTATTGGTAATTAGCCTAATCCACTTGGAGTTGTGATATATATCGTACACTTAAGATCAAATGAACTTGAGCCAACTGATTTTCTTAAGTGCAAGTAGGAAAATACATAGTTTCTCTCTCTAAACTCTCTTAGAAAATGCCCCAAGAATACCCCAAGTAACAATCTCAAAGTCTCCAAACTAGAGAGTTTTTTCTCTGTCCAAAAAGATCAGATCCCCTTAAATGATGCCATGAGCCCTTTATTTATAGGCTCATGGATCGTACATTAAATATCTCTCTTTGACCGGGTCCTTAGTTCTTCCAACAGACTTTAATAAAATATAAATGAACTTAAATTACAATAATATAGCTATTATTCCGGGATATCTGAGAGATTCTCGCGGCAGTTGAGAATTATTCGGGTTGAAGTTGTTACTGAGGACATATGCAAGCACCTCTCGTCAGCAAAGCACTCCTCTAGCACACCTCTGGTATAGCAAAACACTTTACTGGTCGGGCAAAACAAATGACTGGTCGGCCAAAACATCTGAGTGGTCGATCATGCACTTCACTGGTCGGCCAAACACTCCACTAGTCAGTCAGGACAGGAGACTGGTCTAGCAAAACACTTCTCTGGTCTAACATGGTACTTCTCTGGTCTAACATGACACATCTCTGGTCTAGCAGAACATTTGACTGGTCGGCCAAACTCCTAACTGGTCAGTCAAAAATCTTTGCCGGTCGGACAGAAATTCTATCAGGTCGGTCAGATCACTTTATCACAACTCCGAAGAACCAATACATTTATTGACTATTAATGTACCATTTACTGACCATGTATTGCCACTTGTCACCTCTAATTGCCACGTCATTGAACTAAAATTTTGGGATAACACATGTGATTGAAAAGTGGAAAAGAGATTAGAATTACCAGTCATATGATCTGTGGCACCAGAATCAATGATCCATTTGGAGGATGAGGAAAGACACGCATTGGATTTACCTGAATCAGCAATAGCAGTGACAGAAGAAGATGAAGGCTTGAGTGATTCTTGATACTGTGAGAACTTGGCGAATTCATCGGCAGAAATAAGGACTGATTTTTCAGAGGTATCATCAGTAGAGGCAACGTTGGCCAAGTGTTTTTGCTGATTTTTGTACTGAAGCTTTCGACACTCAAACTTCATATGGCCTGGCTTTTTACAGTAGTTGCACATAATGGTTCTTGAGTCCGACGTTCAAGTTTCAAATTCGTGCGAGCCACCTCCCTTGTTGCCAATATGATTATTTGATCTCCCAGGAGCATAAGTATTATTCCGACCGACTAAAGCACCACTAACTGGAACATGTGGAGGACTTTCTGTGCGTAAAAGGTGACTAAAGACATCTTGGAGAGAGGAGATCTCAGAACCGGAGATGATTTGTGACTTCGCAGACTCAAAATCAGATGAAAGGCCAGCCAAAAAACTCATAATAGCCATCTTCTCCTGTTGGCTTTGTTGAACCTTCACATCGGGACTAAAAGGCAGCAACATATTAAGCTCCTCGTACGTCTTCTTGAAGGTCATAAAATAGTTTATGAGGGACTGGTCTTGTTTGTCCACACGGTACAAGGCTTTGCAAACTTCATACATGCGGGAGAGATTCCTTTTTCCAGAATACAAAAATTCTAAATAATCCATTAGTTCTTTAACAAACTCACAATGATTGATCAAGCCAATTACCTCACCATCAACGGAATTTCGAATCTGAAGGAATAAGCGAGCATCCTCCCTGAGCCGTGCCTGTCTCGAATCACCTTTGTCTTTAGGAGGATCATTAGTCAAATGGTCATCTTTGTTGGTACTTCGTAAATAAAGCCGAATAGTCTTACTCCAGTCCAAATAATTCGAACCATTCAGTTTATGGTCCATGATTTTAGAAATTACAGGAACCACATCAGATACCACAAATTTTGTCTCAGCCATAACTGGGCAGAAAAGTGCCGAGAAGGACGTGGGGACCAACCGGAGTCGAAAGCACGGCGGATGAACGGCGCACGCGCGTGCACGCGCCGGCACATGGGGGACTGGGCAGCGGGCTACGGCGGCGCGTGGGCTCCCCTCGCGGCGTTTCTGGACCTCGGGCGGCGGGGTCTGGTTGGTCGGCGGCTGGGCAGTCCTTCTGTGCCGATGGTGAGAACAAAAGAACACTCTAAATAGGGTTTCTGAAATAGGACCCCTAAAAATGAAAGAAAATTAAATCCTAATTGCAAACCCCACTTTGTGATGAACTCTAATTTCGAATTTCGAATCTCAAACCCAGAACCTGGCTTTGCTCTGATACCATGTTATCTGAGGTGAAAAGAATTGTATTCTCTTAATTTTCCATTGAAAAATGATACATATTTATATACAAACTAGCATAGCTATCTTAGGAAACTATGTCAATTAGGATCTCTACAATTAATCTAATTAATAACTAATTGACAACTATATACATACTGTAACAGAAGTGTTGCAGTAACAAACAACACTACAGATGTGAAGATTTAGTAAATAGAAGGGGTTTTTTTATATAAAAACGATGATATTGTTAATGATAATAAGAGCGGAGGAGGAATTAAAAGTTGGCAAACTAAAAGGTATTGACATCGTTGACATGTAACTTAAACGAGGAATCCATTATAGAAATAAATAGCATCTAGTTTTTACCTCAAGTTTGTGGCTGACACTAGAAACATTAGTCAGTGTCACAGTACCCTGGACAACAAATACGAACCTATAGATAGAAAACATGCACAAAAGGAGATTGACAAAAAAAAAAAGTTATAAATACTGACAAAATTATCCACAAAACAGGAATAATATTAAGAGAATGATGGAAAAATGTAAAACAACAATATAAAGAAAGACAACTGACCTCTCAACATCATGTGCAGGGAGTCCAGATTGTGAATTCCCTGCAAAGTTGAAGCAGGTATTGATAACCAACAATAAAATTTCAACTACAGCTTAAACTAGAATGCCATAAAATATAATCGACAAACCTTGCATCTTTGCGAGGTACATCACAAAATGTGAGCCAATGGCCGGTGTAATCAAATAGGCTGCTAATGTATTTACCCTGCAAAAACATTTCTGATTATAACTATACCAACAGAGACATATATAATCCTTGTAATCTAGCAGCAAAATGAGATTCAAATATACCACTCTGGTAAAGGGCTGAAGACCTGACTTTCAGGTGTTATTAAAGCATGGTCTCTTTTGTAAACACTGCGTGTGAACCCTGGCAAGTCTGCCAAGAAAACACAGCATTAAAATCAATGAATTTTTAATTTCAATTTACAACAAAGTTGATAAACTAAAACAAGGACAAGTGTTACAAAATCAGAGCTCCCCAACTCATCTTTTGTCTTCCAATATCAACAGTCATCACCAGACCAAATTGTACATGAATCAATCTCTATTTGATTGTTAATTGCAACTTAATACTCATTATTTTGTATTATGTTATCGCTTATTTTGAATTATGTTACTCCCATTAGTAAAAGATTAAGATTACGGCGTTAACCCGTAAAATTGCTACACTAGATACTCCAAAAGGAGTACCTAATCTGGATATAAGAAGTAATATTTACTCAGAGAAACAATTAATAAAAAGAGCTCACACACTTTACGGTTAGTGCGCTTTGGGAAACTCATGAAATCACAATCATGTTAGAAATTATGAAGAGGGAAAAACAATGAAATCTTTATGTTAACTGACCTTGAAGATGAGAAGGAGAAAGCGTGGGATTCGTAACCTTCCAATACAAATGCTTGGAGTCGGTAGAGGAGCTGATAACAGAAGGCGCAGAGCAAAACCCATCTTCACTCACTACCAAATCAAGAAGACCTGAAAAGAAAAGTTCAAAATAATGAATGCCCTCAAAAGCTATTTTCTTTACATTGTCTCGACTCTATTTTCTGAGGAAACAAACAGAGGAGAGTCGGGGGTGTACATAAAGTGGTGAGAAGGATGAGAGAAGCTTGCAATGGGCAGCGCATTGGAAGTGTACGGGATGGTCTGACGAGATGGGAGTAGGGTTGTGTTGCTGCAATTGGGTCCAGTCGTCGATGACTGTTTTTGTTTGAAAATAGAAGAAGTTGAAGTGGAGTGGAGTGTGATCGAGGAAGACGCCAAAAACATGTGAGTGGCCACGTGTTTGATTGAGCACTGGCCGTGGCCGTTAAGATGCCACCTAATTTTTATAAAAAAAAATTATGAATATAGATGTTCGGCACCGCGGTGCCCTTATATCAATACTCATCTTTTATAGCTTAAAAAAATTAAGTAATAATTTTAAATGAAAGTATTAAAAAAATAAAAAGTCTTCAAATTAAAAGTTAGAGCAAAATCACTCTCGTATTTGGTTTTTTTAAGGAGTATTTGGTTTTGTAATATATTAATTTATATAATATTTTTTATCAGTTAAAATATGCTTTTAATTATTTTTTATAATTTTAAAATCATTTTTAAAGTATTATAAGTTGTACCAATGAAAATATTACACATGGTTTGGTAGTATATTTTTTTAAATTAATGTTAATTGTTTAATTACATATAACTAAGGTCATTTCAATTATTTAAAAAAGAGGTTTTTTCAAAAATATTTTTTTTTGTATTTTTTTACCTTTTTACGGTCCTTGATTTTTTTTTCAAAAATACTAACTTAAGTTTTCAAAAACACGTTTTTTAAAGTTTTATATCTACAAAAATACTGTGTTAATGAAACAACTAAAAAACAACAATAATACAACAACTAAACATTAACATATTGCATACTAACAGATTTTTTTTAAAAAATCAAAATATATCTACAAACAACAAATAGGTATCAACACAACAACAAAATATCATAACAACTATAAATAAACTTAAATAACTAAAAATCAAAATGGAAAAAACTATACATAAAATCTAAACAACAACCCCACAACAAACACAATGCAACCTATTACGTTTTTAAAAAAACAACACACTGCAATACAATATCGAAAAAACAACTAGAAAATAACAATTGGACAACAACTAAACATCAACTCACTGCATTAAAAAATAACTAAAAAACAACAATAGAACAACTAGAAGTCAACCCATTACATACTAACACAATTTTTTTTATAAAAAAATTCAAAATATATCGGAAAATAATTAAACACATTGAGTACTCTGCAACTCTGGGTAACGTGATGGATAAAATTCTATTTAGTCTAAACAAACTGAAACGAACCTAATATACTACCATTCTCATTGGTGTTATTACAATTGGAGTCATTGGGCAGAAGATGAAGTCAACCATAGTCTTATACCCAGCACCAGCCATAGGCCATCTAATCTCCATGGTGGAGCTCGGCAAGATCATGCTCACCTTCAAACCATCACTCTCCATTCACATCCTCATAACCACCGCTCCATACAACTCTGGCGACACTGCTCCCTACATCGCCACCGTCTCCGCCACCACTCCTTCCATCACCTTCCACCATCTCCCACCCATCGACCTCCTTCCCTCCATCGCAGCCTCTTCACCCCACCACGAGAACCTCCTCTTCGAATTCATCCGCTTCAACAAGCCTACCGTTCTTCAAGCTCTCAGCTCCATCTCCAAAAACGACGTCGTTCACGCATTCATCATCGACTTATTCTGCGCCGAAACACTCACTGTCTCTACCCAGCTCAACATCCCTTGTTTCTTCTTCTACACTTCATCGGCATCTGATTTAGCCGCCTCTTTTTATTTGCCGACCCTTCACCAAAATTCCCAGAAGAGCTTTAAAGACCAAAATACCCTTCAAGATATTCCTGGAGTACCATTGATCCCGTCTTCCGACATGGCAAAGCCAATTCTCAACCGTCGTGACAAGGCCTATGATAATTTTCTTGCATGCCCGGCTTATTTCTCTGAATCTGTCGGAATGATTGTGAACATGTTTGACTCACTTGAGTCGAGAGCCATCAAAGCCATAACAGACGGCTTATGTGTCCCCGAGGGCCGTTCTCCTCCCATCCATTGCATTGGACCGTTGATCCATACCAAATAAGGAAGAGGAAAAGTACGGTCCAAGTCACTGAGGTGGCTCGACTCACAACTGAGTCGAAGTGTTGTCTTTCTTTGTTTCGGAAGTCTGGGTTCATTTACTACAAATCAATTGAGAGAAACAGCCACTGGGTTGGAGAGGAGCGGGCAGAGGTTCTTGTGGGTGATGCGCAGTCCGGTCTCCTGATCTCCGAGCTGTCCTCTCCGACGGGTTGCCCGTCGGACTGGGTTGCCCATCGGCAAAGACCAAGGTGACTTTGAAGGCGAGGTCAATATGGACGTAATGCCCGCAAAAATGGAGAGCCAACCGTATAAATGTAAATATATAATTGAGAACATAAATTTGAAAAAAAATACCGTGCAACAGTAAAAATGAAAGTTTTGAGACAAAAATAGTGTTTTATGTAAATTTTCCTTTAAAAAAATAGGTTGACTAAATTTAAGTCTAAGGTACCAAATATGTATGATTTCCAAGGTATCTGATGATCATTATTGAATATATAATGTACTAAGCTTGAATTTTGATAAAACACAATATACTTTATAATAAATATCCATATATATATACTATGCAAGCAACGTGCAATGTAATGCACGTTTGCTTAGTTTTATTTAGAAAATTTACAAATTATTTTTATTAATTTTTTATGATGATCATATAAATTTTAAATAAATAAATAATATTATATATAAAAGAATGACATAAACATATTAAAATAAAAATAAAACCAAAACAATGTTTATTGTTTTTTTAAATAATAGGATAATCTTTTAGATCAAAAAATACCAATTTTAAGGTACAAACATTCATGATATTATTCAAAGGGAAATTTCACTATTTATGCATAATAGTGAGTATAATTACTAAATAATACCAGCACTAATAAATTTTTCAAATTGGTGCTCAACTTTCACCAAGTACCAAAAATACCCCTCTCATTTTTTTCCACTCAAATTTTTTCCCACACAAACTCTCTCACTCTCTCAGTCTCTCAATCCCCGAAACCCAAACCCAATCCGAAGGAAACCCAAAAACCCCAAAAACCGAAGGAAACCCTCTGCGATAACCATCACCGTCGATCTCAGGCTCTCTCTTTCTCTTCTCCGAAGTCGGCCTGTCGAACCTGTCGAACCTGTCGAGCCAACAACAACAACAAAGCTCGAAACCCACGTCGTCGAACCAGTCGAACCCATTTCTCATTAAGGTATATTCTCAAACCCTCGTGATTATTTTGGTTGTTTTGATCCCTTTGAATCTGGTGGTGTGGAATGGGTATGGTAGTTCTTTGGTCTGGGTTTTTCTGTGGTTTTTTCTGGGTTTGAACTAGTAGCTCGATAGGTTCGATGAAGGTTCGATAGAAGCTCAATGTTATCCAAGGTAATATATGAAACTAGCTCGATAGGCTCGATTATGGTTCGATAATAGGCTCGATAGGGTAGTTTGAATGGTTCGATGGTGGATCGATAAAAGCTCGATGGATCTGTGGTATTAGGTTGAAAGGGCTTGATAGGTTCGATAAGGTTCGATAGAAGCTCGATGTTATCCATGGGTAATATATGAAACTAGCTCAATAGGCTCGATTATGGTTCGATAGTAGGCTCGATAAGGTAGTTTGAATGGTTCGATGGTGGATCGATAAGAGCTCGATGGATCTGTGGTATTAGGTTAAAAGGGCTCAATAGGTTCGATAAGGGTTCGACAGTAGGCTCAATGGATCTATGGTATTAATAAACAGGGCTCGATAGGTTCGATAATAGGCTCGATGGTTATTTATGTAGACAGATTTTGCTTAGCTCGATAGGCTCAACACTGGCTCGATAGTGTATGTTTCAGCTCGATTATAGCTCGATAGAGCTCGATCACAGCTTATTTCAGTTTTTTGATGAAATTTTTTTGAATTTTTTCCTGATTATGTTTAACATTCTGTTTTCTTACCAAATTTGTTTCATGTGTTGTTGCAGATGCCTAAGTTGCTTGAACAGTTCAGTGATCACTTTCCTGGTCGAGTGACATATCGGGGTAGTTGTACTTTAAATCACATTAAGCCTAGGTTTGTGGAGCTCGGGCTGCTTGAAAGGGCTAAGGAATCCCCTTTCAAGCAGTTCTTTTTGGCTTCGGAGTTTAATTTCTCCGGAGTCTTGGTGCATCAACTGTTGCTAAGGAAAATCGCCAGCAACAACGAAGATGAGGTGCATTTTTTCTTGGGGTCGAAGTCTTGTAGATTTGGCATGGGAGAGTTTGCCCTGGTGATGAGGTTGAATTTCAGTACCTTCCCGTCACCAGAAGAGTTGGAAGGGCGTAATCTCAGCGACCGGCTGATAAAGGAGTATTTCAACGATGTTGAGAAAGTAAAGCTCTCACAGGTGGACCATGCTTTCAAGACTTGTACGGTTATGGAAGATGTGTACAAGCTTGGTTTATGTTTGTTTGTTGAGAGGGTTCGGAATGCCATTGAGGGCAAGTTGCACATTTTGCGAGATATTCTGAAAATTGTTGAGGACATAGAGTACTTCTTCAGCTATCCATAGGGGAAGTACTCTTATAGGAGGCTATTGCAGTCTTGTAAAAAGGACATGGTGAAGCAAAATGCCAACTATGATGCCAAGAAGGATGCCAAGGTGCAGCAAGAGTCCAAGTACAGTATGTATGGTTATGCCCCGGCCTTACAGTATTGGGCATATGAGGCTATCTAGCAGCTTGCGACAGAGCTTGTTGTGAGCTCGGGAAACATGGTCCCGAGGATGCTTAGTTGGTCACATCGGAGGAACAAGGATTTCACCAAGTCCGTCATCGCACCGATGTTATTGAAGAAGAATGTAAGTTATATTTTTTTTATCTATATGCTTATCTTTTATCATTATTTGAGTTAACCAAATGTTTTATGTTGTTTGTAGTTGATTGTCCTTCCGATGTTGAAGCCTCGACCAGCAGAAAAGACTATTATTTGTCTTTGACAGAGGGAGATCTTCCCCTTTATCCTGGGCTTGGCCAGGATCCCTCAGAGGCTAATGAGGAGGAGGATGAGACTTTTGAGAAAATTGCGGAGATAGTTTCTTAAGCAGTCGAGGGAGCCAAGATATTTGATGATGCTGCCCTGGGGGAGGAGGTTGCAGGTCCCACCCCTCCTGTTGCCTCAGCCTTAGCCTTCGCCCCAACATCAGCCCTAGCCTCAGCGTCAGCCCCAACACCAACCCCAACACCAGCCTCAGCCCTTCAGCTCACCGACTTGATTGAGCGGTTGGACAGAGTCGAGGGTCGACTAGAGACCCTCCTGAAGAACTAGTTAGTGATCTTGGACGTATTCAGTCAAATCCTGACATTTATTAAGGAGAAATCGAGGGGCTCCAATGAAGATTCAGACTCAAAGTCATTGGATATTCCTCTAGACTATGTTGATGATCCAACCACGCCTCCTACCATCATTGTGACACCTGATGCTGGGACTCCGGGAGTCATTATTGTCAACCCTGAGGATGTTGCTGGGGTTCAGTTTGAGAGGACTAGACGCCAAAGATGCAAGCCAGATTGGTTTGAGGACTACACCGATCCCACGAGGAAAAGACCTTGCACTGATGCAGCTGCACCAGCAGAGGAGGCTACACAGGTGCTGGACCCTCTCAAGAAGCCAGATCCCAAACAGTATAGGACAATGTGCAAGTGGCTACTTGGAGACATGCCCAACAAGACCCCGAGGGATGTAAAGACTGGGAATCACGGTCCAGGGTGGTTTCTGACGTGGAAGACACCCCAGTCGTGGCTCAATGATGGGGTAAGCCATTTATACATGTTCTGTTTTTACTGACTTGATATGAGCTCGATAGGAGCTTGATGGGAGTTTCCAGGATCGATGTGAGCTCGATATAGCTCGATAGGAGTTCGATAGGGATGTTAAAATAGGTTTGTTGTTTACTGTTTGAGCTTAGCTCGATAGGAGTTCGATAGGGATGTTAAAATAGGGTTGTTGTTTACTGTTGAGATTAGCTCGATGTAAGCTCAATGGAGCTCGATAGGAGTTCGATAGGGATGTTAAAATAAGGTTGTTGTTTACTGTTGAGATTAGCTCGATGTGAGCTCGATGGAGCTCGATAATAGTTCGATAGGGATGTTAAAATAGGGTTGTTGTTTACTGTTTGAGATTAGCTCGATGTGAGCTTGATAGGAGTTCGATGGGTATGTTAAAATAGGGTTGTTGTTTACTGTTTGAGATTAGCTCGATGTGAGCTCGATGAAGCTCGATAGTAGTTCGATATGAGCTTGATAATAGTTCGATGTGAGCTCGATGGAGCTCGACAGTAGCAATTTATGATGGTCTTTGCTACCTTTTTTTATCGTACTCTCTTTGTAGCATATTGATGCGGCAGAACACATGCTTCATATGCGTCGTAAGTATTTTCCCAATATATATCGACAGAATGCAATTGTGATGAACAGTTATTTCTCACAAGTGATACCTGCCCAGTATGATCAGTACAAGAAAACAGCCGACAAAACAAAGTATACTTGGGATTCTGACGTTATGTCCATGTTGACCGGCATCGAGCAGCAATTTCTGGCATCTTGGGGAGGATTTGAGGATGTATATTGGTGCCAGAACTATGGACAACAACATTGGTTTGCCATTGAGGCTTCCATTTCTAGTTGGACCCTGACTGTTTATGATTCGGACAACTCGGTGATTAGTGACGCAAAGCTTGACGAAATTATGAGTCCATGGTGCTTTTTGCTTCCTTCTCTATTAATGCAGAGTAAACTATTTGCTGATAGCTTGATGTTCTTCAACAGGAAAGAGCCCGCATCAGTTCACATGGTGTCGCAAATAGAAACATGAGCTCACTCAGTCAAAGAGAAGGTAACAAACATCATCTTCATACTAAATTTGTTTCTAACTAAAATTATAGTAATGTACACTTAATGTTTACTTTTTTTTTACAGTGGGGATTGTGGTGTGTATGCTGTCAAGCATATTGAGCATCTAATGGTCGATCTTCCATTGGAAACTATCTGCGATGAAAATATGGAGGTGTACAGGAACAAGTGGACCACAGACTTGTGGTATCAAAATTTGTTACCTTGATGACTGTATATATACAGGGTCTTTACATGTACAGTTTCTTGTTCACATTTTTTTATAACTTTCATGGGTTGTTATCGAGCTAATATCAAGCTATATCGAACTGTTATCAAATTTTTATTGAGCAATATCATTTTCATATCGAACCATTATCGAATTACAATCGAGTTATATCGAGCTTCAATTGAGCAATATCATTTTCATATCGAACCATTATCGAGCTACATATTATCGAGTTCATAACGAGTTTACATCAAGCTTAACATATCTTTTAAGAAAAATCAAATAAAAAAGGAGGGAAAACAAGCTAGGTTATTAATACAACAAGCCCAAATGGGAAAAAAGAGTTTATAGCCTAGCTTTGCATGTAGCCCTGTTGTGGCCAAGACCACCACACATGCTACACTTGCGCTCTTTGCGAATGATTTCGCCACTCGATGGGTAGCGGTTTGTCTTCCTTCTTCCCACCTTATTCTTTTTTGGTCGACCAACTGGTTGTTTTTCAACGGGAACCCCAACTTGCATTTTCTCTATGTTCTCGAGAACTTCCCAATCATCCTCGTTTCCAGTTGGGTAAATTGTTTCTTTGTAAGACTCCCTCCACATCTCAGTAGTGTAATATGGTGAACATAATGAGTAAATGTTGACACTACGCAAGATGGCCGCAACCACACCATGAACACAAGGGTAACCCATTATTTGAAACTGGCCATAAGAGCATGATTTGGTCATCAAATTCACCTCACCATCACCTTCTGGGTATACCACATGAAATTCAAACTGTCCAAGAGGATGGACTTTCAAGTACCTTGCATCATCCACAATGCCTAAGACATCTTTCTCATATATTGTTGCTAATTTAGATGTGCACTTCTCTACCTCCTCACGACGTGCGGCAAACCATGACTGAATTGTGAAACGAATGAATTCTACAAAAGTAGTGATTGGGAAGGTTCTTGCGTCTCTGGTTTTGTTGTTGAAACTTTCAGCGTAGTTGCTTGTCATTACATTGTATCGATTTCCAGGAAAGTAAGCATGAGTCCACTTATCGAAGCCAATACCCTCGAGATATTGAGCTATGACATGATCCATTTGCTTTATATTATTGAAGAACCTGTGAAATTTTGACTTCCGAAATGCATATGTCGCATTCCACATCTCCTTGTGACAGTGATCGGTCTTGAACTTAGCGATTACATTCATACTTATGTGATGGTAGCATGCGTCGTGGTAGGCATCAGGGAAGACCAACTCAAGAGCATGAATAATGCTAGCATGCCTGTCTGATACAAAAGACAGATTATCAACAACTCCAATGGCTTCCTTCAATTTCATCATGAAATACTTCCAAGAAGCATGATTCTCACTGTCAACAATTGCGAACGCAATTGGATAAATGTGGTTATTCTCATCCAATGCGACAGCGCACAACATGTGGCCACCGTACCTTGACTTCAAGAAAGTGTCGTCCACACATATAATAGGACAACATGATGTAAATCCCCTTCTACAGACTCCGAGTGAGAAGAAACAGTAAAGAAAGCGACCCTCATCTGTGACAAAATCAGTTATGGTACCTGGATTCTTTTGCTGCAGCATGTACAGGTAAGAAGGTAACTTGGAGTATGATTCTTTAGGTGTCCCCCTGACATAACCGAGTGCCTTTTCTCTGCCTCTCAAAGCCTTCATATAACTCATATCGATCCCAAAATTATTCTTCATATCCTCCTTTATGCTGTTTGGTGGGTAGCTAGTGCCATCAGTGGCATATTTGTTCTTGATAAGGTGCCCAAAGACAGAAGGTGCTGCTTGACGGTGGTCTTTTTGTCGCAATTCTAGTGAGCAAGTATGTACACTATTATAAACAGTGATCTCAAACATCTCTGATCGCGCTACTTTTTTCCCTCTTATTCTCCAACCACAATCAGGATCCTTGCAGGTGATATACAGTACATCAGTACCAGACTTCTTAACCAAAAACTCAAAATTATTCTTCATTGCGAAGAGAGCCGCTTTGGTTTTCAATTCCATCTTGTTCTCAAATGTCTTCCCAAGATGTAATTCCCCCAACGCTACACCAGATGAGGGTGATTCAGAACGACTAGAAGCCATGATATCTTCTTTTGTAAACATGGGAGCACTCCATTTTCTATGATCTTCTGTTGAACACATTGGAATGTTCCCTGTATAGTTATATTCTATTCCACCAGGACGACTAAAGCTGGTGCCAGGTGTTCGACGTCCTTGACTTGGTGGGTTCGCCCGTGCAATATGACGTATTAGTTGTTCTTGTGCTTGTTCTACTTGCAAATGTTCAGCTACTGGATCATCATTCACTGAATTGTATCCTAAGTCCTCATTGTGTTCAGCTACTGAATCGTCATTCACATAGGGGTTGTACTCATACTGGTTGTCCCTCAGGTCACCAATAGGACATCCTAAAGTATTGGCTGCTCCCTCAGGTCCGGGAGTGGAATATGGGTCTGCAATGACAATCTTTTTAACAGGAGTGACACACAAGGCCAACCTTTCTTTAGATGTTACTCCAAAGAATGCACGGACACCAAGATCACTTTCAACATGAACAGGTGTAAAAGGTTGGTCGCCGCATGTGTAAGGAACCTCCAATTTCAACTCATACATATGTTTATCAACTTTAAGTTCCTTGTGCAATATGTCAAGAAGTTGCAAGTACGTTACAGTATCCTCCATCGGCATCACCATGCATTAAGGGTCCTTGAAAATCCACTTATTCCCTTGTAATTCCCAAACACCATTGTAGGATACAAAAACGTAGACAATAGAGCCTGTGTTGGAAAAAAAACATTAAAATTGTCAGGAAAACTGTCATTTTTTCATAAATTCATGAAAAAAGAACATTATCGAGCTTTATTGAGCTATCATTGAGCTTTATCGAGTTAGCATCAAGCTCTTATCGAGTTAGTATCGAGCTACCATTTCTTAAACCGAACATAAAACCTAACCAAAACCACCATCGAACCCTATCGAGCACATATCGAGAAAACCTAAACCTATCGAGCTATAATTGAGCTCAAATATTGTAGGGTCCAATCGAACCCTTATCGAGTTTCCATCGAGCACAATCCAGCAACAAAACCTAAACCTATCGAGCTATATCGAATTGTTATCGACCTTCTTCTACATACCATCGAGCTCATATAGAACCGTTATCGAGCTCCTATCGAGCAAAAAAGTTGCAGAAAACCCAAGAAAACGCAGATCACGGAATCTCTCTAAAAATCCCCAAAAATACACCAATATAGGCTCAAGTTTGTTCAAAATAGCCAAAAAAATGTAAACAAATAATACCCAACACATAAAATGTACAATCTTATTACCCATGGTTTTTCTCCTCCAAAAACTCTCAAAATAGATGCTGCCTTTGATATTGACGACTTCACAGAGACAATGGAGATGGCTAACAATGATTTTGACAAGAAAATTATACAAATATGTAGGTTTTAGGGATGATTTCGTGAGAATGAGAGAGAGAGGGAAGAGAGAGGAAGAGAAGGTTTTAGGATTTTTTGATATAATGGGAGTGGTATTTTGGGTATGAGAGGAATGTTTAGCATCAAATTGAAAATATTAATAGTGCTAGGATTTTTTAGTAATATTAGGCATTATTAAGTATTATTTGTGAAATTTCCCTATTCAAATCACACATAAATGATTGGAGAAGAAACTTGTTTATTTTTTATAAAAGATAAATATTATTCTAATTTCTTATTTAATTACACATTCATACTATTTGTACACATATGACACTTATATATAATGTATTTATTATGTATTATATTTTATTGTAATAATAATACTTTATAACATGTGAATTTATATTAATATAATTATTAAATATCTAGTTGTGTATTAAATATTAGGAATATTGACGGCATAAATATAAAATTCATGCATGTATTGCACTTAAATACCTAACATTTTTTTTATGCAACCGTTACTTTTTCCCACAAGTGTCAAATACCAAACTTTTTAAATATGAATATTGGCAGCATAAATATCTTAATTTATGTAACTATTGCCCTTAAATACATAACTTTTAATTTTTATAGTATAAATAATAAAAAAATTAGTTTTAAAAATATATATATTTATTATTTATGCTACAAATATTAAAAGTTAAGTATTTAAGTGCAACAATTACATAAACTTATGTATTATGTCGTCAATATCCCTAATTAAAAAGTTTTGTATTTGACTGTTAATAGAAAAAAGTAACGGTTGCAACAAAAAATAAACATTAGGTATTTATGCCATCAAAAAAATAAGTTAGGTATTTAAGTGCAACAAAAGTCTTAGCTTAGGTATTTATGCCATCAATATTCCTAAATATTATTATAATAAAGATATTTTATAATATTTGAATTTATATTAATATAATTACTAAATATTTATTCTAGCAAAATTTTATAAAATTAGTATTATATATTATAATAATAATAATATTTAATACATTTAAATTTATATTAATATAATTATTAAATATCTAGTCTTGCATTATATATATTATAATAATAATATTTTATAACATTTAAATTTATATTAATATAATTCTTAAATATATAGTCTTGTATTATATATTATTATAGTAATGATATTTTATAACATTTAAATTTATATTTGTTTATCGAGTTTTTCGGAAACTAGAATTATAAAAGATAAGAGAGCTTAAAAAGAAAGGATTTAGAAAATGCAAGCAACGTTTTTACGTGGTTGGAGCGTTAATGAGCCTTAGTCCATGAGTCAGTTGTATTAGAGCTTAGAGAGCTTTTGACAATGGAGTTTTCTACAAGTTTTAGCAGAGTAATTGCTTACAAGTAAAATCTGGGATCCTTTCTCCAATGCGCCACTATTCATATTTATAGGCAGGCGAGTGCACTGTGCTTGGGCCGGGGTGGTCTGGGCCCAATAAGGGTGTAAATATCATTTGCTCTCTGATGGAGGCTCAATACAAAGGATTGAAATATAAAACATAAATTAACCAAGGCCCATTGGGCCAGCCTAAACACGATCACATTATAAGACTTGCGACAAACTAGTGTTTCAGTCTGGGTGTCGCTGTCAGTGTAATGGTGCCGCAGTTCTGAACCAACGACGTACATTCCCGAGGCAGCCTCCTTTGCATGTTACTTGTGGGGACATAGCTCCACACTTTTTGGGATGATGTCAGTATCGGGGATACTTTATCACGCCAAACTCGGCCAACCGACCCAGGTCTGTTTACCAACATCCCCCTCCATTTACCAAGGTTTCGGTCCGTTTACCAGGACCCGGGTTCATCCATAGCGATCCCGGCCTAATCTCGGACTTGGGAGTCGTGATCTCTTTTATCGCATCTCAGGAGACATCCCAGTACGCGGTCCTGGGTTTATACAACCTGCCCCGGCGATGGTCCCGACTTACATTCCCGGATGCCCTTTGGGCCTTGCCGAGACTTGGGGTGCTAATATTCGTTTTATCTTCGTCTAATGGGCCCAGTATGGGCTTTAACTCCCTGGAAGGCGGCCCATGGACTTAGAGTGTGGATCCGTACATTTTGGAAGAAACAGGGATAACAATTACCCCCCAAGCCTTCATCTGGGCTTGCGCGGTGGAGGCTTGTCTCCCTCCCAGATCTCAGCACTTCCCGATTCATTTCCAAGGCGACGGGTCTGCGGATGGGGGGCATTGCTTGCTGATTGATCATGGAGTGAAAGCCTGTTTTGATGTCCTGTACCGAATCCAAAAAGCCCGGTCCGTTTACCAGGATCCGGGTTCGTTTACCAGAGCCCCGGTTCATTTACTTCAAGGCCGTCTGGAGGCCTCCCGTTCGCTTTGCTTCATTGTGAAGGGTGTACGTGTCCCCTTACGGCTGGCGCATTGATGGCACTCGAATTTGAAGGGTCAGCAAACATTCTATTGGCTACTATGTTGGCAGTTAAATGTCAGCTCGATTTCCAAAGCGTCCCATCCGCACGAATGTCCCCATTATTATCTCTGCGACAAAGAGGACCGTTGGATGGGATGACCTTTGAGGTGCTCTTCTTCTGGGCTGTTGGATCGGGGCAGCGCGGATCGCACCTTTGGGTAACCGTGATCCAGTACTCGAGTAGGCCAATTAATGTCCCTGTACGATTCAGGACCCTCCGATGGGGGGGATCGCGCCGAACCGTTAGATCAAAACTAGCCTCTCGGTTCTTATAAATACCTTGAGGCTTGCATTTCAAACTTTTACACTCTCAACACGAAATTGCACAAGGGACCTTTTATGTTCGAGCTCCTTGACAACATTTACCAGCAGCTGCTTTGCCTTCGTTGTCATTTATTCCCTATGTGCCTGATCTTCGCACCTCTGCCTGTCCACTAGACAAAATTTTGCGTCGTCTCCACCTGTTCAAAATGGTGGTCCTGCCATCGTTGTTGCCGGACATACACCATTCCTCACGGCCAGTCCTTTTCAGTAAGTTTTCCTAACTTTTTGCTTTTAATTTCTCGCGTTTACCATATCTTCAAGTTGTTTTATAGCCGTAAGGTTGCTAGAGCCATCGCCTCTGTTTAGGGTGGCTCTGGGTGCGTTAGAGTAGGCAAGGAAAAAGTTGTCTAGGCCATCCCGGATCTTCTCAGGTTCGGGCTGTCCCGGGACAAACGACAATAGGCCGGCTTAGGAAAACTTTAGCAAGAACCCTTCCCGTTCGTTCCCGATCAGAATCTTGCCGATCCTTGGTGATCCTGGATCCGATCCGGAGGGGACTCTTCCAAGCAGTTCGTAGGAGAGCCCCCGTACCTTAACTGACCTCTTTGGGTTTTGGTGTTGATTACTTGGTTTGTGTTGCTTCCTTTTGTCCTCAGATCAACGACTATGACTTCCGGCGTCACCCTTCATTCAGAAGAACACGTTCAAACAACCCATTTCACTCTGCTAGGGCATAAAGCTCCCAGTGGCAACAGATGGGAGATGGATGGGGTGAATAACTTATTCTAGAATTATCAAATGTTGTATGCCCTGGAGAAGCATTTGGGCATGGAATTGACTCTCGGACTGTTCTACAACCGCCTGGCCAGGAAGGAAGAAAAAGCCCACACCGTCGTGGGCGAATTTGGGGCCTGGAGTGTGGGTCGTATTAGTGCGGGAGCCACTCTCTCGCTTCATGATTACTTCGTGCAATTCCTCAAGTTTGTGGGGATTGCGTCGTTCCAGTTCTTGCCTCAAGCATACCGATTACTTGCGGGATGGCGCATCTTTTGCATAGCGAAGCAAATCCCGGACTCGACTCCTGGAGAGGTGCTGTACTTCTACAAGCTGGAGCCGCAGCTTAATGCTAAGGACAAGAGCTTGGACGGATTCTACAAACTAAAGCCTCGTGGCAACTACACGGCCCCCACCAGCTCCTAGAAGCACCCCCTAGATGTCAAACACTACTGGTTCATGACATCCGGGTTCCTGTTGGACATGAACCCCACACTGATGCTGGATTTCCAGCGAGTGGGTAAGTAGCTTCCCGTTTCCTAGTTCAATTTTTATTCTCCGTTTTCAACTTGTTGTCTCGGATGACAGGACCTTATGCCCAGACTCCCCTCACCCACTTTATCTTGGATCGGAAGAAGTTCTACTCCACGCTAAGTGCGGAGGACCTGGACGTAGGGGGCTACGTTAACACCGAGAACCTTCGAGTGGTCGGGATGTTAGCAGCCAACCAGACGATCAGGGCCCCTAGTCTTCGGGGGATACAATGCGAGAAAGATCCAGCCTTGAGGGAGGAGCTGGCCCTCGAGCACATCAGGGCTGTGGAGGCCGCGACTCTGGCGGATGCGGCAAAAAGGAAGAGGGACTAGGCTCAACAAAGGGAGAGTGTCATATCCGAGGAGCTGGAAGCCCTTTTCGACGAGGTCCAACCAAACACGGGGACTCCCGGTGCTAGTGTATCAGGGCGAGGTAATTCACCTTTGCTTTTGACTTATGCTCCCTGTGTTGGGGACTTAGAAAGGGATAGACTAGTTTATCGAGGCTCCCTGTTTGGGGCTGATGGAGAAATGAGGCCTTCATCTCCCATCACTGTAGATCCAGAAACTCTCATGGACTCGTCCGGGTTCCTTCAATATGGGAACTTCTTGGACCCGGATGACATAGGAAACCGAGTCCATTCCTTCGCCTTAGGAGAATTAAGTCGAGTCCGAGTTCTAGGCAAGGGTTTATCCCGAAGTACTTTTGGCTTTGTTTTTACTCACTTATCCTGGCTTGTTTATTTTGTTAATTCCCTTTTTGTTTATCCATTTTAGAAGGCTCCGACATGTCCAACCTGTTATACCCAAAAATTGGAGAATGCATCCTAGGAGGCTAAGGAGAATGCATCTAGGAGAGTGCCTCCTAGGAGGGCTAAGAGGGTGGTCCTAGGAGACCCCAAGGAGGGTGTGGTCCTAGGAGACCCCAAGGGTGTGTAGGAGGTAAGCCTCCCAAGGTTTTCTAAGTGTTGGCTCGAACGTGCCCAAGGTAAATAGCTAAGGAGGAGGAGTCTCATGCAAGAGAATGGAGACTTAGACTTTCATAAGGAAAGTCTATACAATGTTCGATCGGACATGTTTGGGAGATGCTAAAGGAGGTTGCCTCAATGTTGTCCAAGGTGGGGTTCCCTCAATGTTGTCCAAGGTGAGTTTCCCTCAATGTTGTCCAAGGTGAGGTTCCCTCAATGTTGTCCAAGGTGAGGTTGCCTCAATGTTGTCCAAGGTGAGGTTGCCTCAATGTTGTCCAAGGTGAGGTTGCCTCAATGTCGTTCAAGGTGAGGTGCCAAGGAAGTTGCCTCGGACCACCTTGGTCCGAGGAGAAGCCAAGGAGATTGGTTCAAGGAGGAACATGGCATGCTAGAGGAGAGTACATGTTCGAGGAGAACCATGCACGTTCAACCCACCCAAAGCATGTCCTACCACCATGCATATCCTACCACCATGCATGTTTAACCAGCACTTGCATGGGTAGTGAGTAGGAGGTGGACCAACTAGCTAGAGGAGACTAAGTCAGACACAACTTCAACAACATGCGCGGGAATCTCTCATTCTTCCCACAAATGGGGAATTTGTTACATTTTGAATTTTGAATGTTTATTTGTAATATAAATGTAATAAATATAATAAAATATCCCTATTATAAGGGGATATCAGTTGAGGATCCCATCTCTAAAAATAGAGAGCTGATGGGATGAGAAGGGGGCTTCTTCTGCTTCTTCTTTCTAGAGAGAGAAAATTGGGACTGTCTATTCTAGAGAGAGAAAGTGCTGAAATTAGAGAGAATTCTTGTATTTTCACAATCTGTACTGAAGAAACTCAGTTGGCACAGTCCATCTGATCTTGAGTATAGATTTATAAATCACAACTCTAAGTGGATTAGGCTATTACCGACAATCGGGGCTGAACCACTATAAAAATCCTGTGTTATTTACTTTTCTTGTTTATACCGTCTGTTGTCGTTTACATTCTCTTGAAGGTTCATCGTATTTGACGTTCTCACGTCGTTGGCTAAAAACGCAGTCAACACAACCCGGTGGAGAAAATGAAGCAAGCCCTTGAGGCTCGAGCTGCCAAGGCCAGGGCTGTTGCTAAGAAAGCTGCCAAGGGTGTGTCCAAGGCGAAGGCGTTGGACGCGGTACTTGAGGGTTCAGTGCCGGAGCCGAACCCGGTCAAGGAGGCCCCACTTGCGCTTCCCGTTTCAACAGTTCCTGCCGAATTCGTGCCACCTCTTCCCGCACAACTTCTGGTGATTGACCTAGAGGAGGACCCCTTGACTAGTCAGGGATCTGAGAAGAGAGCCGCATACCCGGCTGCAGGCGAGTCCACGAAGGGGGCGAAGAGGGCCAAGACCAAAGACACCCGCTTGGCCGGGGAGTCCTCCGGGGAGAGTCAACTCGCTGCCTAGGAACTTCTAGGAGCGCCCGCGCTTCCCATCCATCTAGCTTTTCCCGAAGAGGGAGAGGCGATTTTGTGCGAGGAGCGGTCCAAAATGGTGCCCTGGATGTGGGAGAATGGTTGGGAGAAGAGGGAGGAGGTTTACCGGGCCTTGACAATTCGTCGTAAGGTCGAGTTCTCGGAGTGTCCGGCAGCTTTTAGCGCTTCCCAGCCGATCGTGGACCGGCTTGTTGCTGAGACGGGGTTTCGTCCAAAACTGGGGCAAGACACGGCTCCGTTCACCGCGGACTTGCTGGAGCAGGTTGGGGCTACTATGTCCAACTTGCAGTTGAAGCGGTACGCCACTATGGCCAACCAGGATGCGCTGTTCATTTCCTAGGCGATCCGCCATCAGGCCACCGTTGTAAGTTATCTGTCTATACCTCATTTTTCTTCTCGTATTTTTAGTTCTTCAGACTTTTCTAACTTTAATTTGTTCCAGGATGCTTTACTGGCCCATCGGAATGCCGACTTGGTGGCCGAGATGGCGATGAAAATGGAGTCGGGCCAATTGGAGCTAGAAGCGGTCGTGAACCAGTGGGAAGCCGCTAAGGAAGCCCTGGCCAAGGAAGTGGCTCAATCTAAAGTGGACCACGAAGAGGCAACTCGGACCAAATTTTAACTCGAAGAGACTTTGTCGCGGAGATATGCCGAGCATAGAAAGCTGGTGGCCAGTTTGAAGGCGGAGCTTCTCCATGTTAAACTCTCCTGGAGGCAGCCGAAGCCTAGTCATCCCAAGATCGGGAGAGGATCATCGGTCTTGAGTCCCGGATCCATGCTTTGGATGATTCGCTCCAGCTGGAGGTAAAAAAGCACGAGGAGACCTATCAAGGGAAGGAGCAAGCGGACGCCATGCTGGAGGCTACCTTTGATGAGGCCATCTACATGGCCTGGCTTCAGGATAAGAACATGAACCTCCTGCTTTACCTCGACCCTACCGCGAAGAGAGCCGAATTTGAGGCCAAGGAGAAAGCTGACGTGGAACCCTTGGACGAGGAAGAGGCAGATGGAGCCAACCTGGAGGCATCAGGGCACGACGAAGCCTAGGCCCGGGTCTGCTACTTGTTTTTCTTTCTCTTTCTTCTATTTTTGTAACACTTTTATGGACGCGGATGTGTCTAAGACAATTTTTATATTCGCATTTACTTTATTTCTTGCATAAGGTTTTCCTGTTTCCATTCATTAAACTCTCACTAAGTGTTTTTACCACCTTGTGTAAATGAGTCAAATGTTCGGTCCCGGTTCCAACGGCTGGGACCGTTGGGGAAAAGTTGCATAAAATGTCTCTTCTGGTGACCTGTGTTTGGGGTCTTGACAGCCTGGACTAAATTATTCTGATTTTACAATGCGGGCTCCAATAGCTCGGATCGCCTGATATCTTTCTAGATTTTAACTTATTAACTCGCTTTAACCTTGTTGCTCAGGTTCCAATGGCTTGGGCAATTAGGGAGTTGGTTAGCTTATTTTGAACCATGGGACAGGTTTTTTTCAGCCTGGACCATTTATAGAGGAGACGTGGATGGGTATTTGGTTATTCGGGATCACGTTTTAGTCAACCGAATATCCCCGGACCAAGCGTGTCTGGGTTAGGATTAGGGCTGGCCCGTATGTCCTATTGGATATTATACCTCTGAACCATGTATGTTCGGGCCAGGATTAGGCCTGAGCCTTAAGTCCTATTGAGTTTGTAGCCCCAGACCACGTATGTCCGGGTCGGGACTAGGCCTGAGCCTTGCGTCCTACTTGGTTTGTACCCCAAGACCTTGTCGGTCCAGGTTGGGACTAGGCCTTAGCCCTGCGTCCATTTGGGCTTGTACCCCCGGACCTTGTCGGTCCGGGTTGGGACTAGGCCTTAACCTTGTGTCCTTTCGTTAGGAGTTGGGCTTCCATTACTATCCGTTGGTTCGAACCAAGAGCATTTAGCGTCCTGTTTTGTTTTTGTTCTCGGATTTGCTCGTATGAATGGATATATCCCCCCCCCCCCCCCAAGTGATCGAGGAATGGTCGTGGGTCACTTATTTATAGAGACGGACGAGAAATTTCATTGTTTCACAGTGTATTTTTTTTTTCATATATGATGTTTTGAACACATCATTTTTATTATTCATGAAATCTCCCTGAGACGTACATTGTTTACAAGGAAAATTAAAAGCCTAAACATGGTCTCTTGACTACTGATAGTACTTGTGGAGATGTTCCTGTTGGATTAGCTTATACATGATCTTTATTTATTTTCATGTATATCTAATATTAAACAAATTAACACGAGATAGCCTAAAACATGTTTCTAAAATTGAATTCAAAGAGAAACAATGAATAGAATACTTACAGTATACGCAACGGAATTAAAGAGTCCTTCCTTCAGTTTCTCTAACTCTTGTATCCTCTTTGTCGCAGAGTATTATCAAGAAACTGAACCGATCTTCTATTTTCTTCACAGCCTTCGAATTAGGGCTGTGCAGAAATTTTTACAACCCGCCCAACCTGAATGATCCGCCCAAACCAACCCAAAAAAATCGCCAAAAAACGCAACCCGAATAAACCGACAAAAATTTAAACCGCCCAATTGTTACATTGGGCAGGTTGAAAGTCATTATCAACCCACCCAACATAACCCGACCCGCCCAATTAAGAGTTTACTATTTTTTAATACATTTAAATATATTATCTACATAATTGAATTTATATATTTTTTAATTGTATTTGGACTTTGGTTTGTAATTGGACTTTAGACTATATTAATTTTCGTTTTCATTTTAAGGAAATATGTTTGATACTTTGTTTAATACTTTTAATGTTGATGTAATTATTAATATATTGTTTAATATATTGCCAATTAATCCAAATAAATATATAAATTAATTAAGTTTTGTTTTATTTTTTTTACTATAAACTCAAAATATTGTTGTAAGCTTAAAAAGATAAATTTCACACTATTAGTACTAGTATTTAAAGGAAAAAAAAAATACAAAAATGTAATCTTAAAAAAAAATATCCTTCTCACTTCGGTTTGGGCGGGTTGACCCGACCAACCCGCCCAAACTATTGGACGGGTTAAAATAATTTTTTTCTTATTTGGGCAAGTTACGGGTTCACTTTTCCTAACCCGATTATAACATTGGACGAATAAAAATACTCTCTAAAATGTAAGTTGCTTGAGATAGAGCTAAGAGTCTGTTCTTTCTATCCCTGATGATCTGGATACCTAGAACATAACTTGCTTCACCCAAATCCTTCATCTGGAATTGAGTGCTTAGCCAATTCTTCACATCTGATAATTTCTTAACATTGTTTCCAATGAGTAAGATGTCATCTACATAAAGAACCAGGAATACCACTATTTGATTTGCCTTCAGTTGGTAAACACATGGCTCATCAATATTTTGTTCAAAGCCATAGGTTTTGATTATTTCATCAAACCTAAGATTCCAGGAACGAGAAGCTTGCTTAAGTCCATAGATGGACCTATTCAACTTGCAAACTTTTCCTTCTTGTCCAGATACTTTAAATCCTTCTGGTTGATCCATATAAATGACTTCGTCAAGCTTTCCATTAAGAAAAGTTGTCTTGACGTCCATTTGCCAGATCTCACAGTCGAGAGCGGCTGCTATGGATAGGAGGATGCGAATGGATTTGAGCATGGCTACCGGACTAAAAGTTTCCTCATAGTCCACACCTTCTCTTTGGGTATAACCCTTTGCCACTAATCGAGCTTTATAAGTCATGATATTTCCATCAACACCTCGTTTCTTCTTGTAGATCCACTTGCACCCAATGACCCTAAAGTCACTAGGTGCTTCCACAAGATCCCAGACGGAATTTGAGAACATGGACTCCATTTCCTGTTGCATGGCTTCGAGCCATAGTTCCTTTCCAGGGTTAGCCATTGCCTGTTTGAAAGACAACGGATCATCATCACTAGTGTCACCAACAACCATATTGGTTTCACCATCCAAACCATAGCGAACTGGGTTCCTAGAAACCCTCCCACTACGACGAGGCTCCGTGACTATTTGCTCAGGAACTGTGGTACTTTCTTCATTTAAATCGACTTGTGTCGGTTGGACATGAAGAGTGGGAATTTCATCATTAACTCGCATTGATGATGATGGAACATTGGTTGGAGTCAATTCTTTAACCATCTCCTCTAAAACTACTTTGTTGCGAGGTTTAAAGTTCTGGACATAGTCATTTTCCAGAAAAGTAGCATTTGTAGAAGTAAACACTTTCTTTTCTAAAAGACTAAAGAAAATTCCACCCCGAGTTCCTTTAGGATAGCCAACAAACATGCAAACTTCAATTCGCGGTTCTAGCTTTCCCTCCTTTTTCCTCAGGGCGTGAGTGGGACACCCCCAGATTCTATAATTGCGTAAACTAGGTTCACGACCATTCCAGTGTTCTAAAGGTGTTTTGGGGATCGATTTAGATGGCATGACATTGAGAATGTCGTTCGCGGTTTTAATTGCATGTCCCCAGAACGAAGTTGGTAGAGTTGAGTAACTAAGCATGCATCTAACCATTTCCAATAAAGTTCTGTTTCGGTGTTCCGCTACACCATTTTGTTGCGGAGTACCTGGGGCAGTAAGTTGTGATAAAATCCCAAGTTCAGTTAAATGATCTTGGAACTGCATATCCAAATATTCTCCACCCCTATCAGATAACAAGATCTTTAACGTTTTACCTAATTGGTTCTGAGCCATTGCTAGGAATTCCTGAAACTTTGAAAATGTTTATGATTTCCTATGCATTAGGTAAAGACATGAGTATCTAGAGTAATCGTCAATGAAAGTGACGAAAAACTCAAAACCACCCCTAGCTTGTACATTCAAAGGTCCACAAACATCTGAATGCACAAGACTAAGTGATTCTTTGGCCCTATCACCCTTTGCAGAGAATGGACGCTTGGTCAGTTTGCCTTCTAGACAAGATTCACAAACAGGTAATTCACCTAAGGTGAGTTCCCTCAAAGGTCCGTCCTTTGTAAGTCTTTGAATCCTATCATAGCCAATGTGACTTAGTCTCAAGTGCCATAAATACGTCATATTATTGTTATCAGTCTCTTGACGTTTATTGATCCTAGGTTTAGCTACTTTGAATAAATCATTATTAAGAGCGAGGGGTTCGTTAGGTCACAGAATATAAAGCCCGTTTTCCAAACATGCAATACACAATTGTGATCCATTGAAAGAAATAGCTATATTAAAACTTGTGAAAGTCATAACGATTCGTTCTAATTGCAACATGGAAACTGAAATTAAATTTCTACTAAAATCCAGAATAAAAAATACATCTTTTAAAATTAAAAATTTATTTTCGAACTTCAGACGAGCTCTTCCTCTAGCTTGGACCGCAACGAACGCTCCGTTCCCAACTCTAAGCTTTAAGCCGCCTTTGTTCACTTCCTCCCACGATTCAAGAAGCTATAAAGAGTTACAAACATGGTTAGTAGATCCAGAATCAATAATCCAAACAGCGTTATCATTCTGTAAAACACATGTTTCCAAGATAAATGAACTATAATCATTACCTTTTTTTTTTATCTACTAGAAACTTGGGGCAATCCTGTTTCCAATGCCCCTTCTCTTTGCAGTGAAAACATTTACCTTTACCTTTCTTGTTTTTCTTGTTTTTCCCCTTAGGTTGTGCGCTCGCCTTTGCAGCCTTTGCAGGCTTGGGGTTATTGCTTTGCCCACCTTTCCTCCTGTTTCCAGCTTTTGAAGACGAAGCTTGGTTAGCTTCAGCCTTGGCTGGATCAGCAGTAGTAGTAGTAGTTGTCTTCTTTTCTCCTCCCTTACTAGGTCCACCCATGATAGACTCAAAAGTCTGAAGCTCATTCATGAGCTGCGTCAGACCATAGTTTAGTTTATTCAACACATAGTTGGTGGTGAATTGAAGGAAAGTTGGAGAAAGACTGTTGAGGATTAAGCCAACTTGAGTTTCCTCATCTATTATGGGTCTGTGCAGTTCAGCTTCCTGAAAGTAGTTTGTCATCTTGATCAGGTGATCACGAACATGTTGAGAAGGTGTCATTTGAGCATTGGCATATTTCTTGGTGGCCTCAAAATGAGTCTGCGCTGACTTGGCACCAAACATATCTTGGAGCTGATCCATGATTTCGTAGGCTGTTTCGACATTCTCCATCTTTGTCTTGAGAGTGTCGACCATACTAGTCAACATGTAGTACCGCGCCTTGTTGTTAGCCGCCTGCCAACGCTCATACTTGTCCCTCACAGACTTGGTAGCTCCTTCAGCTGGAACTTCCGGGGATTCCTCAGTCATGACGAACTTGGAGTTGTCACCAATCAACACAATGTTGATGTTTTGCTTCCATTTAAGGAAGTTTTCTCCAGTGAGTTTCTCCATCAAAAGTTGAGAAAGGATGGGAGTAGACACAGCCATAATTATACTACAAATTACCAATAAAATATAAATCAATCACATTTGCTCAATAAAACTTCTATTCACACAAATTTCAAGAAATAACACAACATATACCAAAAATATGTAAGATATGAGAAAAAAATACAAAAAACAATCATATCTCTATTTCTTTAGGTTTTTAACTAATCTATGATATCCTTGTCCCGGTTGGCGAGAGTAAAAAATATCACTAGTTAAATAGAGTTGTAAACTCATTTAATAATGGACACCACTATTAACAACCTACTATTCGATCAAAATAAGAAAACAAAATCTCTTATTTTATGAGCTAGACCCACGGTTTCAATAATCATAGATTTAGTCCTAGTAGTCACCGTAGGGGTGAGTCTAGTAGAATTTGACCTATAATTATCTATCTTTCGAAATCTAACCTTGTCAAAATAACTAATGAACATCTTCTGTAGGGGGACAAATCAAAGCGCCTCGAGGCCCCATTAAGCTATTGACTATGTTAAACCAACGGTGGAGATTGAATATAATTATTAAAATAAGCTCATTATAAAATTAAAAAAAATTATATTTTTATTATTTATTTTTAGAAAATTAATGACTATGGTTTTCCCAAAAAAAATTAAACAGATTAAATTTTTTTAAAACCAAAGTCCTATAATTTCTTATTAATTCTAAAGTGTCACGTCGCAACAAATTCAATTAATTTAGAATTAATTTGTTGCTAATTAATATTTAGGTTTAACTAATATAATTAACCTATACAATTAAGTCCAACTCAGGTAAATGGGCATTAACAATTGGGCTTGTATGGAGGAGGGTTGGGTCCAGTATATCGTTCCCACTACAAAGGCCCCCTATCTTCCATACAAGGTCCAAAAGACAGGAATTTAAACATTTGTTTTATTAATTGTTATTAATTGATTAGGCCCACTATAGTCATGCAAAGCAAATGAGCATTCACAAGTGGAATCACCCACAAGAGAAGAATTTAAAATTTACATTTTCTAATGGGCCCAAATAAAACCTATTATTTTATGAATATTTTATTTGGCAAAATACCATATATCTAACAAACATATGGGCCGCTATATGCATCTAAGCCCAATTGCAAAAATACCACATATAGTGCAAACAAACATGTTATAATTGGATGGGCCTAATCATGTTACTATATGAGCAATTCTATGAATTTATGCAAAAATACCACAATTAATTATCTAGAATTTATCAAAAAAAATTCAAATTAATTAAATTTTTTTTTAAAATAAGTCAATTTAAATGAAATTTATCAACAATTAACAATAGTTAATTTAAATTTCATTTATCAACAATCAACTTGGTTTTAGGTTAATTTCATAAAAAAAATATTAATTTAATTTAAATAGGATTTATCAACAATTAACCAAAGTTAATTTAAATCTAATTTATTAAAAAAATATATTTTATTAATTGGCTGAATTTTTTTTTAAAATTTTTCAAAATTTAACCAATTTTAAATTTTAAAATCAATATCTTAACTATTTTCCAAAAATATCTTGTGTTGTTACAACTATTAGTTAATATTTTAACCATTTAAAAAAATATATAAATTGTTATAACAACCCTAAAATATCTCAAAATAGTTAAAAAAATTCAAATATCCATAAAAATATCTAATTAACAATATTCAAATTTCAAATAATTTAAATATAAAAAACTATAGAATAAAAAAGATATTTATATTTTCAAATAAAGATTTAATAAAAAAAAATCAAGAATTTAAATGAAAATATCTTAAATATCTGATATCATAATTTAAAATTAAGTTATTAGTCTATTTTTAAATTTGAATTTGAATATTTGTAGAAAATATCTAATTATTTAAATCTTAACTAACAAAAATATCTTATTTAAAAAAAACAATTTTAAATACATAACAAATCAAATATTTTTGGCTTTGATTATAAATAATAAATATCCACAATTTTAATTTTCTTTTACTAAAAAAATTAAAAAAAAAAATTGGATGAATAGTACCCGTGGGTACTGTTCACCATGGCTGGTGCGCATGGGCACGCGCGGGTGCGTGCGGGCGTGCGCGCAGGTAGCGCGCGGGCGTGCGCGCACACATGGGGAGTCAGGCCAAATTTTTTCCAAAATTTTTTTTGAGCAATTTTTCAAACCAAAACCATTTTCTAATTAATTTTTAACATGTTTTACACAAAAATAAAGCATATATAAAAATTAATAGCATAGAAAAGACAACAAAATAACCTAAAAATTGCTAAAATTCACATAAAATCAATATGCTTCATAAAAACATGAAAACCATCCAATTATTCAAACATATCAAATAATCCAATTTTAAACATGTTCATGCATAAAAATAAAGATTACCAAAGGCTCTGAGGCCAGTTGTTGGATTAGCTTATACATGATCTTTATTTATTTTCATGTATATCTAATATTAAACAAATTAACACGAGATAGCCTAAAACATGTTTCTAAAATTGAACTCAAAGAGAAACAATGAATAGAATACTTACAGTATACGCAGCGGAATTAAAGAGTCATTCCTTCAGTTTCTCTAACTCTTGTATCCTCTCTGTCGCAGAATATTATCAAGAAACTGAACCGATCTTCTATTTTCTTCACAACCTTCCAATGTATCCTTAGAATCACCTAGACTAGTGTGGACAATTCTCAACACATGAGATAGATACAAAGAAGAAGAAGAGAAAATAATCAAAAAGGCTTAGAAAATGACTTATGTTTAGAGAGAATCTAAAACTATAAAAAAAATCTTACTTGTGACTTATTTTTTGTCTTCTCTCTAAGCACTCATTTTATAGACTCAATTAGGTCATTTAATTTAATTAAAAAATCAATAAAATAATAGTTATTTTAAAGCCCTAGGTCGAAATTATCATGGGCTTTAGGCCCGTGAAATTTCTCATTTGATTATAAGCCCATTGGACTTAAAAATAAGGCATGTATTATTTTCTATTGATTTAATTAATTAAATCCTTTATCAAATTAATTATTTATAATTTCAACTTTTGATTTAAATTTATTTATTAATTTAGATACCAATTTATCTTAATTAATAAATCTGTCATAATTTCTCTTTTCTTCTCAAAATTACACAACTCTGTGAAACTATCCAAAATTGACTTAGTCAACTTTGATAATTCTAATTGATAATTAAATCAATTAATTGAGACTATCTAGATGAATTTATCCAAGGTACAATGGGGACCATGGGCCTATGAAATCAAGCTCCAATAAGTTATCATAAATCTAACAAATAAATTTACTAACTTATTAATTCATCGTGACTCCACTATAGATTCAGAATTGCACTCTTGAATTCATAGGACACTCTATAACAAATATATATACGTTATTAATTATCCATTGTTACAACCATAATTGTCACTCAATCCTCTATAGACGGTCTACAATGAGATAGGACTAAAATATCGTTTTACCCCTCATTGTATTTTATCCTTAAAACACTTAGTTCCTTGTAAATGATATTTCAGTAAACTAATTTAATTAATGAAATGAGATCTCTATCATTTAATACCTTGAACCAAACTAAAAGGAAACCATCGTTTCACTTCTTCATCAGAAGCTATAGATGTTCTTATCTATGATTAACACTCCCACTCAATTATACTACCGAGTTCCCAAGATGTAAGTATGGGCTAGTCCGTAGGGTAAGCTGGTAACGAACAAGTCAAAGAACTCAAATAATACAATCAGTTAGAATACTAACCACTCAGAATTGAGATTGAATTGACCTATGGTCAACTATATGATATGACTAGAATAGATAATAACGGTATGTTTACTTATCTTATCAACTGTCAATATCGGTCCTGTCCGATGTAACAAATAAATCCGATCTTATCTACTTTGCTAATGTTTTGGAAAGAACATAACACTGTAATGTGTAAGTAGATCATATCGTAGATTGGCAAGTCAGTGTGAATCCTGTGCACTGACTAATCTTAGGACTAACTTATTTTGAACACATATAATCATATTTATATTCCACTGTGATTACATCACTATAAATAAGATTAGCTATATGCTCGGGATTTAATAGAAGTTTATATTAAACAAATAATCATGAAAATAAAACATGTGAGCAAAGTGATTAACCAAGTCAAAAAATGATTTCTATTCTTTTATTGATAATAAAATGAGATTACAAAGAATTTGGGTTTTAATTAGGGCATAAAACCCCAACAGTTCCACATTTCAGGCCCTTGGGACTTCGGTCCCGTCGAGTCGCCTTAATCGATACGTTCCCGGACATACTTCTTGTTGGATTTCGTATGGTCCTTCCCAGTTTGGGCCCAGAATCCCCACTCCTGGATCTTGGGTTACAGGGAAGACTCTCCTTAGGACTAGATCGCCGGTTTCAAATCTTCGGCTCTTTACTTTTGAGTTAAAATGCTGAGCGATCTTTCCTTGATACATCTTCAACTGAACTTGAGATTCTTCCCGAATCTCTTCGATAAGATCTAAGGATTCCTGGAGCAAGGCATGGTTCTGAGCGGGATCATACGTGTCCCTCCTGTGGGATGGGACAACTGTTTCTACTGGGATGATGGCTTTGCACCCGTACACCATGGAGTAAGGAGTGTGTCTGGTAGACGTTCGTTCGGTGGTCCGGTATGCCCATAACATGAGGGGCAACTCTTCTGGCCATTTTCTCTTGCAACCTTGAAGCTTTTTCTTTAATTTCCCCTTCAAGATTTTGTTGACGGCCTCTGTTTGCCTATTTTCTTGGGGTCTGGCGACCACAAAGAATCTTTTGATGATGCCATGTCTCTCACAGAAGTCTGTGAAGTGGATGCTGTCAAACTGCTTCCCGTTGTCGGACACAATCTTGTAGGGGAGCCCGTACCGGCATACGATGTTGTTGATGACAAAGTCCAAGGCCTTCTTTGAGGTGATGGTATTCATGGGTTCCGCTTCGACCCACTTGGTGTAGTAGTCGACGGCCACGATTGCATACTTCACTCCACCCTTCCTGGTCGGGAGCGATCCTACTAGGTCGATTCCCCATACTGCGAAAGGCTAGGGACTCATCATCAGAGTTATTTCTGTTGGGGGGGCTCGCGGGATCTTCGCGTATCTTTGGCATTGTTTGCACTTGCGGACGTAATCAACACAATCTTTCTTCATGGTTGGCCAAAAATACCCTTGTCGTAGGATTTTCTTGGACAAGTTGAGTCCGGCTGTATGATCTCCGCAGAAACCTTCGTGCACCTCGTGCATGATTGCACTCATTTCGGTCCCGGATACGCATCGGAGGTATGGCATGGATAGCCCTCTGCGATAGAGTTTTCCGTCCATCATGACGTATCTGAGGACCTGGTACTGAAGCTTCCTGGCTGCTGCCCTGTCCGTGGGCAACCCCCCAGTCATTAGGTATTGGATGATGGGTCCCATCCAGGACGTGGAGTAGTCTATAGCGTTGATTGTGGGGGCATGGATACTTGGTGCAGGGAGATGGTTGATTGGGACCAGCCCGAAAAGTTCTGCCTCGGCATCCGTGGCCAACTTTGCCAACGTGTTTGCAAATAGGTTTTGTTCCCTTGGGATCTGGCGGATGGAGTGCTTCTTGAAAGACTGAAGTATCTCCCGCGTCTGCGTCACGTACGCTGCCATCCTTTCCCCTTTCATTTGGTATTCTCCTGAGATTTGTCTGACAACCAATTGGGAGTCGCTATAGATCTCCAAGTTCACAGCCTCTACTTCTCGAGCCAGGCGCAGTCCGGCCAACATGGCCTCGTGTTCGGCCTCGTTGTTCGAAGCCTTGAACTGGAAACGCAGGGCGCTTTGCAACTGGTGTCCTTGTGGTGACACTAGGATGACTGCGTCCCATGCTCCATTTTCATTTGAGGCTCCATCTACGAAAACCTTCCACGAGGGTGTTGCAAAATCGGTGGGATCGTCTTCTTTAGTGATCCCGGAGCATTCCATAATGAAGTCGGCCAAGGCCTGCCCTTTGATTGATACCTTAGGGATGTACGCAATATCGAAATGACTCAACTCCATGGCCCACTTCAAGAGCCTTCCGATGATTTGGGTTATTGCAACACTTGTCTGAGGGGATGGTTTGTCAGTACTTTTATCGCATGGGCCTGAAAATAAGGCCTAAGCTTTCAAGATGCGATCAGCAGGCAAAACATGTAACGCCCTGGGTAGCCAAGACTGTTACACTGTGTATTTATAAAGGTGCGAGACTTGCTAATCAAGTCATTTTGTTAAAAACGTGTCATTGACAACACTAATGAACTAGGGTTAAAAGGTTTTGGTCATAAAATATACATTTCATATAATTAAACATTTTACACAAGGGATCCCAAAAGAAACAGTGTTTGAAAGTCAATTTACAAAATTTCCAGAGTACAATCCACCGCTAGCCACTCTAAGGGCAAAACATACATCTATGGTCCTCCCGTTCCTGGTTCTTCCTCAACCGTGGTGGTTGAGCAACTGATCATGTACATTCTGCCTTCAGAGCTCTCTGATTCAGGGCTGATCAAGCTTGCCCTTGCCTTTACCTGCACCACGTAGCACCCGTGAGCCAAGGCCCAGCAAGAAAATATAACGTTATAGCACAAACAATAATAACAATTGAATAAACTTTAAAGCATGTTCATATACTTAGCATACCACATTAATCACATAGTCCATAGACATAACCAGAGAATCAACAAACCAACACTCAGCTATTCAACATAACAAATAAATCAATCAATAATAATAATAATAAAAATAATAATAATAATAATAATAATCAATTCACATGATAATCAGGGTCGACGCCCTTAGGTCGCGCCCCCTGTTTACCCCACCAACTCCGGTCCGCTTAAACCGAGCTCAGTGAATAATAAGTTGTCCTCAGTTACCAGTGGTTGAGCCGCGCCCTGTGCGCCAATGTAAACTCTGGCACCCTTAGGCCGTTCGTTTATTATTTACATGGCATAATATCATCCTTCACAAAGCATTTAAAATAGGGAACTCTTAGTCCCATTATAAATTCACAACCGGGTGCAGTTTTCTTACCTATGTACTAAGCTTCTTGAGCACTGAAATCCTGAGCGCGGTCCTCCTACCCGAGCCTCGCCGAAAACCTAATAACAGCACATACATTGCACTCTCATTACTAACCAATTCATAATCATCTCTCGGAACCAATCCTGTGCTCTCAGGACCTCCCGTTTCCCCGCACAAGGTAGTGGAAGCGTCCCCCGAGTCCCCTAAGCCAAAACCCTAAAAACTCAAATTCCCCTAACCTGAATTTAGCCTAGCACCGCGGCACAACCTTATGGGGGTCGCAGCGCCCAGAATGGTCCCCAAATCCTGCTTCAACCTAGTGCCACGGCACGGAAGAACAGGACCGCGACGCTCATACGCGAACCCAGAAAAGCCACCATTTTTAACACTCAAACCTCACTCAAAACCACCAAAAACCATTCTTATTCCACAACTCAATTGTCATAAACTTCTAACATGTTCCCAGCAACATAATCCAGTAAAAAGTTAGCCTAGAAACTCATCAAAATCCCACTTCAATTTCTGAACCCCAAAAGCTTAAAAACATCAAAACCAGTCAAGAAAACACCAAGATTCAGGTATTAGATCATAAATTCGAGCTTACCTTCACTGTAGCACCAATTCTCTAAGAAATTTTTGAGCTAACTCCCAGGTTCGTAGCTTCAATTCAATCTTCAATTTCAAAACCCAAAAACCTCTTAGAACTTAATCAAAACCACATAATTTAAATAACTAAGAGTGTGATTCACGTCTTACCTCAATCCTGGTTGAACTCCTTAGCTGAATACTAAATTAATCTTCCAAAACTTTAGCTCAATTCACTGAATTCCCAGCTGAATTTCCTTAAGTTCCAATGGTTTCCCTTGAGAGAAAAAGAGAGGAAAGAAGAGTGATAAAACTGAGAGGAGGAGATGGTTGGTTTAATTTCTTCTACCGTTTTTCTCAACTTTTCCTAGTCTAACTTTAGTTAATTAAGTCAATCTCGAGGCTTGAGGTACCAAAACGTCCCTGAGGGCAAAAATGGTAAATTCCCCAGTATTCCCACCTAAGCTTCCTAACCTCAAATATATCTCCAATTATTTATTTCTATAACTCGATAACCCAAATAACCATCTAATACCCGAAATACCCCTTGACTTGCCCCAAGTCAAGTATTGGGTCCCGTTGTGACTTTCCCGCTAACTAGCTCGCTAGGATCGCCTTAAGTCGCATATTGCTAACATATCCACATAATAATGTGGTCTCCACAGTTTATCACATTTATACCCTCAACGGGCCAAAATTACAAATATGCCCTAATATTCTACATAGGGCCTACATGCATACTAATTCTCATAATCATGCATTAAACTGTTTAATCCACACAGAAACCATTCATGCCCTCCCGGCACACTAATCAAGGCCCTTAAGCCTTATTAGTGATTTTGGGTCGTTACAACTATCCCCTCCTACTGAGAATTTCATCCTCAAAATTTACCTGAATAGCTCGGGATACTGATCCCGCATCACCGACTCAAGCTCCCAAGTCGCTTCCTCGACCTTGCTATTCCTCCACAATACTTTAACTAGCAGAATTGTCTTATTCCGCAGAACAATGTCCTTCCGATCCAAAATCTAAACCGATCATTCCTCATAAGACAAGTCTGTTTGCAATTCCAAGTCCTCATACCTCAGCACATGTGTTGAATCTGAGACATACTTCCGCAACCTAGAGACATGGAATACGTCATGAACTCCCAACAACGACGGTGGCATGGCCAATCTGTAAGCCATCTGTCCAATCCTTTCTAGAATCTCGAAAGGTCCAACAAACCGAGGGCTCAGTTTGCCCTTTACTCCAAATCTCCTCACCCCTCGCAGTGGTTAAAATCCTAGAAATACATGGTCCCTGTAACGCCCTGGTTACCCCAGAACAGTTACGGTGATCGGTGAACCGGAAATTTGACCCGCTACCTGAGTCCTTTGGTTAAAAACGCGCTCTAAGTGTTGTTAACATGCTAAGGTGGAAAAAACCAATAAAAAGGAAATGATATATTTTATTAAATACATAAAATTGTTCATGGGCCCATAAAAACATTTACAAGCTATTTACAACTCAAAATGGTCATTACTGTTTCAAATTTACAAACTTGCCGACCTAAGCGGCAAAAATAGGGTAAACCCCCTAGTTCCTCTGAGAACTCCTTGGCTGTGGTGGTCAAGCGATCGCATATGTACACATCACCACCTAAGCTCTCCACTCAAGGATGGGTGAGCTTTTCTTTCCCTTTACCTACACCACATAGCACCCGTGAGCCAAGGCCCAGCTAGAAAATACAATATAGCATGATATAATATCAACAACGATCATAATAATCATTCAGGACTATCAGTCCAAAACAGGTAGGTGACAGTCGCAAAAGTCACTTATGTGGGTACAACTCCCTTTAGCCTTGTGACGATAGGGTCACTGGGGCTTAACAGATAAGTGAACCTTTCACTAGCTTAAACAGGATAGGTGCATGATGACTAGTCACCAACATAACCTTCCTCATGACCCTAAACTCATAACTATGGAACATCGTTCCCTAGCCATGTGACAAACGGTCACCTAGGCCTTTGGCCCTGACTCTCAGTAACTATTCTTAGACTAGCCAAGCGCTTATAAGTTTCATCGACCTTAGGGTTGGTCCAACATTAATGCCTTAGAGCCATTCAATGTTGATATCGATTAGATCTAATCTTCATTCGGCCCTGCGTTCAGGATGCTTATACCGTTTCTGACTCTTAGGTCAGTGTCCCTAACTAGTCAGTGCCATATACAAGTAAAAAATATTCGCTAGCATTTAATATGCAATCCATGTCCACATTTATCAACTAACATGCCTCAATAACAATCATGCATGTCACATACACAGGGTGCAGTTTTTTTACCTCTTGTTCGAGCGAGAAATATAATAAGAACAACTCTTGAGAACGATCAACCTTTTGGTTCCTTAGCGGTTACCTAATCACAACCAATTATAACCTCCATTAATGAAAATCAACATTGAAAGGGTCTTAACCTAATCCCCACTCTCGGGACCCCGAAACATGCCCACACGGTGAGTAGATTCGATCCCGGGCCTTAAGGATTGAAACCCCGAGCCAAAAACCCTTAAAAACACTCAAAACGGGATTCTGAAGGAACAGAGTAGCGCTACAGCGCTGCTCCCTAGCACCCCAGTGCTATTCTCAGAACCCCCAAAACACCCAAATGCATCCTGTGTAGCGCTATAGCGCCCTAGGGTGGGCGATGTAGCGCTACCCTCAGACCAGATACCCCCTGAAACCTCCTTCTTCAACTCCTTCGATTCCAACCTGTTTCCAATGCTTCCAAATCCCATTTTTGGTGCCAAATGAACCCAAAAACCATCCCAACATACCCCAAACATCACAACCATAAGAACCCTAGCCAAATCTCCCAACAAAACCAAGTATTCAACCTAGAAATCACAACAGAAAACTAGAGCCAAAATAAGGCAAACCAGAGAATTTAATGGCTAGAAACTTACCTCAAGTTCAGCTTATGATGCTCTTCAATGGTGGAACACACTCCCAAACTCCCAAGTCTTATTTCCCAAGCTTGAATCCTCAAGAATGGCTCAAAAATCTCAAAGGAAACTGAAGGAATGAAGGTACGGGAAAGCTCTCCAAGTTACTCTGTTTTTCCTCTTCTTTCACAGCCTAAAATGGCTTATATCAATCCTAGGGGTGAAAAGATCAAAATACCCCTAGGTCTAATAAAGGTTTCTAATGGCTCCCAAGGGCAAAATTGGTATTTCCCACTTATCTCGTTAATCATAATTAACGCTCTCCAATTTCCGCTATTCTCGATAACCTCAAACATCAATAATTTATATCCCGTTACCCTTTAATTCCCAGCAACGCTCTAATCATTAAAATCACCCCGAGCCCCGAACTTAAACCTGTTATGACTAGACCGCTAATAAATATTCCATGATCGTCTCATGCCGAATAGCTCGAACAAACCCACATTATAATGTGGTCTCAACAATATAACACCGGCATGCATACAAATATACAATTATGCCCTCAACGGGCCAAATTACCAAAATATCATAATAATCAAATGTGGACTCACATGCATGCGTATAACATCATATTATAATATAATTCACATAAACATGCATATTATCATTTAATGGCATAATTAAACAATTATGGCCCTCCCGGCCTACTAATCCCGCCACTAAACTGCATTAGGGATTCTGGGGCATTACAGTCCCCAACCTATTATTCCACTTCTCTACGCTTAGGGTCAGCGTAGCTCTTCTGTTTACTATGCGAAGCAAGCATTCTAGCTCGGATCTTCTCAATAGCTTCATTTGTCTTCTGAACCATGTCTGGCCCCAAATATTTCCTTTCACCCATCTCATCCCAATGAATGGGCGACCTACACTTCCTCCCATATTACATCTCGCAAGGAGCCACTCCAATCGTGGAATGATAACTGTTGTTATATGAAAACTCAATCAACGGGAGATACTTACTCCAAGATCCCTCGAAGTCAATCACGCATGCCCTAAGCATATCCTCCAACACCTGAATCGTCCTCTCAGACTTTCCATCCATCTGAGGATGAAAGGTTGTGCTAAACTTTAACTAAGTCCCCATGGATTTCTGCAGAGCACCCCAAAACTTGGAGGTAAAGATAGGGTCTCGGTCAGACACAATAGTCTTAGGAACTCCATGAAGATGAACTATTTCCCTCACATACAACTCTGCATACTGCTCCACCATGTAAGTCGACTTCACTGGAAGGAAATGAGCTGACTTGGTGTATCTGTCCACTATCACCCACACCGAGTCATAAAGTCCCACTGTCCTGGGTAGACCTCCCATAAAATCCATGGTAATGTCCTCCCACTTCCATTCGGGAATACCCAAAGGCTGAAGCAATCCCGCTGGTCGTTGATGCTCAACCTTCACCTGTTGACTTGTCAAACATCTGGCCATATACTCCACCACATCCTTCTTCATCCCGGGCCACCAATATAATGTCCATAGATCCTGATACATCTTCGTGGTACCCGGATGAAGCGAGTACGATGTAGTGTGAGACTCATCTAGTATCTCTCTTCTGATCCCTTCATCTGCTGGATACAAATTCGTCCCTGATATCGAAGCATACCAGCCTCAGAAACAGAATAATCCTTAGCTACCCCCGCTAAGACATTCTGTCGAACTTCCTGTAACTGCACACCCACCAATTGACCCTCCTTGATCCACTCTAGTAGGGTCGACTGTAAGGTAACATTGGCCAATTGGCCCACCAACAACTCTATCCTTGCCCTGGTCATCTCATCTGCCAACTCTCTGGAGATCTGAATAGAACTAAATAACTATCCTGAGCCCCTCCGGCTCAATGCATCTGCCACTACATTGGCTTTCCCTGGGTGGTAAAGAATATCACAATCATAATCCTTCACCAACTCCAACCAACGCCTCTGCCTCATCTTCAGATCATTCTGGGTGAAGAAATACTTCAAACTCTTATGGTCAGTGTATATCTCGCACTTCTCCCCATATAGGTAATGTCTCCACACCTTCAGTGCGAACACCACTACCACCGGTTCTAGATCATGGGTAGGATACCGCTGTTCATACTTCTTCAGCTACTGCGATGCATAACCTATAACCTTCTCGTTCTACATCAGCACACAGCCTAAACCCAACCTTGATGCATCACAGTATACCACAAACTTTCCTTCCTCTGAAGGAAGACTCAGTACAGGTGTAGTAATAAGTCGTGACTTCAATTCTTGGAAATTGTTCTCGCACTTCTCTGACCAAACAAAGTTCTGATTCTTCCGTGTCAACTCCGTCATCAGTGAAGCAATCTTTGAGAACCCTTCTACAAACCGCCTGTAGTAACCTGCTAACCCGAGGAAGCTCCAAACCTCCGAGGCATTCCTTGGCCTCGGCCAATCTCTCACTACCTCCGCCTTGGACAGATCCACCTTAATCCCCTCTGCGCCAACTATATGCCCAAGAAAATCACCTTTGGCAACCAAAACTCACACTTCTTAAACATGGCATATAACTGATGCTCCCTTAATCTCTGCAAGACCTGTCGAAGATGTTCCTCGTGCTCTGCCTCTAAACTAGAGTACACTAAGATGTCATCGATGAAGACAATGACGAACTGATCCAAGAAATCTTTGAACACCTTGTTCATTAGATCCATAAAAGCTGCCGGGGAATTAGTCAAACCAAAAGATATAACCAAAAACTCATAGTGCCCATACCGCGTTCGGAAGGTCATCTTCGGTATGTTCTCATCCTTGATCCTCAGCTGGTGATAACCAGATCGAAGATCAATCTTTGAGAACACCGTCTTTCCCTGCAACTGATCAAACAAGTCATTGATCCTTGGTAGAGGGTACTTATTCTTGATGGTCAACTTGTTCAACTCTCTGTAATCTATACACATCCTCAAAGTCTCGTCCTTCTTCTTCACAAACAAAACTGGAGCGCCCCATAGAGAGTAGCTAGGCCTGATGAATCCCAAATCCAAAAGTTCCTGTAGCTGTATCTTCAGTTCCTTCAACTCTGCTGGTGCCATCCTATATGGTGCCCTTGATACTGGTTCTGTCCCCAGTGCTAACTCAATAACAAATTGAATCTCCCTGCACGGCGGCAATCCTGGTAACTCCTCAAGAAAAACATCCAAAAACTCCCAAACCACCCTGGTCTCTCCCGGTCCTGCTGGCAAAACCCTGGTAGTATCCACCACACTAGCCAGAAAACCTATACATCCTCCCTGTAACAAGTCTCTAGCTCTCAGTGTCGATATCATAGGTACGCGGGGTCCACATACCGCACCCTCGAAAACGAAAGGATCCTCACCCTCAGGCTCAAAAGTCACCATCTTCTTCCTGCAGTCAATAGTAGCCCCATACCTGACCAGCCAATCTATCCCTAAAATCATATCAAAATCCTCCATGTCTAGCTCAATTAAGTCTACTGAAAGCTCCCTACTATCAACCATCACTGGCAGTGCTCTAATCCAACTCCTAGAAACTACCAGTTCCCCAGTAGGCAATAAGGTCCCAAACCCCGCAGTCTGATACTCACTAGGTCTACACAATCTATCGATCACTTTACTAGAAACAAATGAATGTGTAGCACCAGAATCAATCAATACAGCAAAAGGAGAGCCAGCGCTAGAAAGCTGACCTATCACCACCGAGGGACTAGCCTCGGCCTCAGCCTCTGTCAAAGTGAACACTCGAGCTGGAGTCAAGCTGTCCACCTTTCCTACTTCCCTTTCTTCACTGTTGGGCAATCCTTCTTGAGGTGCCCTACTGTTCCACACACATAGCAGGCCTTGGCTCGACACTCGCCCTGATGGCGTCTTCTGCACCTCGGGCACTCCGGATAACTCCTCCATGCCTCATTGTCGCCCTAACGACCACCTTGAACACCCCAACCCTTCCTATCAAGACCAACAGCGGTCGAAGTGTCAGGGGTCTTTCTCTTAAAATCACTGGGACCTCCGCCCATACCAAACCAAAAATAAGGAGGCACCACTCTGCGACCCTCGCGCCTCACTACACTTTCCTTCCAAATCTTGTTCTCCGCTTCCTCAGTGGTAAGAGCCTTCTCAACAGCCTGGGCATAGGTCGTCCCCCCAGGTACCGTTGTAATCCTCACATCCCGAGCTATCATAGCATTAAGCCCTCTAATGAATCTGTCTTGCCTAGCAGCATCTGTAGGCACAAGATCTGGTACAAATTTTGTAAGTCTATCGAACTTTAGGGCATACTCAGTAACTGTCATGTTGCCCTGCACCAACCCCACAAACTCATTAACCTTCGCTACCCTGATAGTAACATTGTAGTATTTCTGACTGAACAAATCCTTGAATCCATCCCAACTCAAAGCTGTGATGTCCCTAGTCTGTGATGCCACTTCCCACCAGATGCGGGCATCCTCTCTCATCATATATGTGGCACAGGCCACTCTGTCATAACCTTTTATCCTCATGAAGTCCAGGATAGTAGTAATCATAGTCATCTACTGTTCAACTTTCAATGGATCAGGTCCTCCCTCAAAAGTTGGGGGATGCTGCTTTCGAAACCGCTCATACAATGGCTCCCACCTGTTCCCAACTTCCGCTGGCTGTATAACTGGTGCCACTACAGGTGGCACAATAGGTGTAGCACTCCCTGCTAGAGCCTGTTGTCGTAGCAGACGAATCTGTTCATCTTGGCTCTGTAGTCGCACTTGCATCTCTGCCATAATCTGCTGCCAGTTCTCAGGAGCTGGTAGAGGAATTTGGACCTGATCATCACCCCCGGTCCTAGACCTAGTGCCAGCTAGTGGCGTAGATTTTCTTGGACGCATAGTTATCCAAGTCAATTTGCAATCAACGACTCGACAATCAGACCATGATGACAGAGTAAAATCTTTTCAAGAATCCACCCATGGAACATCATCAATCACAAGCAACCAAGATATAAGCATTTATTCACATGCACTAGCATTGCTAATAAGCATGCCCCAACATCACCATTCAACAGTTAAGATATAGGCATCCATCCATACATTCACCCATATATACACGATATGCATTTAATCATTCAAATATTCATTTACATGCACATCGATGCTAATAAGCATGCCTCAATATTATCACACAGCAGTCAAGGGCCAGGCCCTATCAGTATCTCATGCTTCCTATTAATCCAACAGATAGCAACGTTCATAATTCTTCCCAAGCACACAAGCATATAAGCACTTATACACATTACCAAACCCTAAACCGAGCTTGCCTCTAGCAGCGAATGTACATGTCCAGCCGGTCTTCAGGAACCCTTAAACCTAGGACGCTCTGATACCAAGTAGTAACGCCCTGGGTAGCCAAGACCGTTACAATGTGTATTTATAAAGGTGTGGGACTTGCTAATCAAGTCATTTAGTTAAAAACGTGTCACTGACAACACTAATGAACTAGGGTTAAACAGTTTTGGTCATAAAATATACATTTCATATAATTAAATATTTTACAAAAGGGATCCCAAAAGAAATAGTGTTTGAAAGTCAGTTTACAAAATTTCAGAGTATAATCCACCGCTAGCCACTCTAAGGGCAAAACAGACATCTATGGTCCTTCCGTTCCAGGTTCTTCCTCAACCGTGGTGGCTGAGCAGCTGATCATGTACATTCTTCCCTCAGAGCTCTCCGATTCAGGGCTGATCAAGCTTGCCCTTGCCTTTACCTGCACCACATAGCACCCGTGAGCCAAGGCCCAGCAAGAAAATATAACGTTATAGCACAAACAATAATAACAATTGAATAAACTTTAAAGTATGTTCATATACTTAGCATACCACATTAATCACATAATCCATAGACATAACCAGAGAATCAACAAACCAACACTCAGCTATTCAACATAACAAATTCATCAATTAATGATAATAATAATCAATTCACATGATAATCAGGATCGACGCCCTTAGGTTGCGCCCTCTGTTTACCCCACCAACTCCGGTCCGCTTAAACCGAGCTCAGTGAATAATAAGTTGTCCTCAGCTACCAGTGGCTGAGCCGCACCCTGTGCGCCAATGTAAACTCTAGCACTCTTAGGCCGTTCATTTATTATTTACATGGCATAATACCATCCTTCACAAAACATTTAAAACAGGGAACTCTTAGTCCCATTATAAATTCACAACCGGGTGCAGTTTTCTTACCTATGTACCGAGCTTCTTTAGCACTGAAATCTCGAGTGCGGTCCTCCTACCCGAGCCTCGCTGAAAACCTAATCACAACACATACATTGCACTCTCATTACTAACCAATTCATAATCATCTCTCGGAACCAATCCTGTGCTCTCGGGACCTCCCGTTTCCCCGCACAAGGTAGCGGAAGCATCCCCCGAGCCCCCTAAGCCAAAACCCTAAAAACTCAAATTCTCCTTTCCTGAATTTAGCCTAGCGTCGCGGCACAGCCTTATGGGGACCGCGACGCCTAGAATGGTCCCCAAATCCTGCTTCAGCCTAGTGCTGCGGCACGGAAGAACAGGGTCGCAACGCTCATATGCGAACCCAGAAAAACCACCATTTTTAACACTCAAACCTCACTCAAAACCACCCAAAACCATTCTTATTCCACAACTTAATTGTCACAAACTTCTAACACGTTCCCAGCAACATAATCCAGCAAAAACTTAGCCTAGAAACTCATCAAAATCCCACTTCAATTTTTGAACCCCAAAAGCTTAAAAACATCAAAACCAGTCAAGAAAACACCAAGATTCAGGCATTAGATCATAAATTTGAGCTTACCTTCATTGTAGCACCAATTCTCAAAGAGATTTTTGAGCTCACTCCCAGGTTCCTAGCTTCAATTCAGTCTTCAATTTCAAAACCCAAAAACCTCTTAGAACTCAATCAAAACCACAGAATTTAAATAACCAAGAGTGTGATTCAAGTCTTACCTCAATCCTGGTTGAAATCCTTAGCTGAATACTAAATTAATCTTCCAAAACTTCAGCTCAATTCACTGAATTCCCAGCTGAATTTCCTTAAGTTCCAATGGTTTCCCTTGAGAGAAAAAGAGAGGAAAGAAGAGTGATAAAACCGAGAGGAGGAGAGGGTCGGTTTAAGTTTCTTCTACCATTTTTCTCAACTTTTCCTAGTATAACTTCAGTTAATTAAGTCAACCCCGAGGCTCGGGGTACCAAAACGTCCCTGAGGGCAAAAATGGTAAAATTCCCCAGTATTCCCACCTAAGCTTCCTAACCTCAAATATATCTCCAATTATTTATTTCTATAACTCGATAACCCAAATAACCATCTAATACCCAAAATACCCCTTGACTTGCCCCAAGTCAAGTATTGGGTCCCGTTGTGACTTTCCCGCTAACTAGCTTGCTAGGATCGCCTTAAGTCGCATACTGCTAACATATCCACATAATAATGTGGTCTCCACAGTTTATCACATTTATACCCTCAACGGGCCAAAATTACAAATATGCCCTAATATTCTACATAGGGCCTATATGCATACTAATTCTCATAATCATGCATTAAACTGTTTAATTCACACATAAACTATTTGTGCCCTCCCGGCACATTAATCAAGGCCCTTAAGCCTTATTAGTGATTTTGGGTCGTTACAAAACGTCAATTTTTCGATTAATGGGTATCGTGATTCCGCACCTGATAACCTTTTGCTTACATAATTGAACGGGAACTGGGCCTTCCCGTCCTCCTGTACTAATGCGGCGCTGATGGCATGTTCGGTCACGGCCAAATAGAGGTACAACGGTTCTCCCTCCGCTGGTTTCGCCAATATTGGTGATCAAGCCAGATGTTTTTTTAGCCTTTGGAAAGCCTCTTTGCATTCAGCCAACCATTTGAACCTTTGGCTTCCCCGAATGACGTTGAAGAATAGGATGCATTTGTCCGTGGCCTTCGAGACAAAATGGCTCAAAGCAGTTATCCGCTCAGTTAGACTGTGAACATCTTTGTGCTTCCATGGTGAGGGCATCTCAATCAGTGCCTTGATTTTGTCCGGATTGGCCTCTATTCCCCTGCCGCTTACTATGAACCCCAGGAACTTCCCGGATGCCACGCGGAAGGTGCATTTTTTGGGATTCAACTTCATCCCATACCTTCAAATGATCGCGAAAGCTTTGGCTAGATCGTCAGAATGTTCCCTGGAGGTCTTGGATTTGACCAGTATGTCGTCGATGTAGAACTCCATGTTCTGTCCTAGCTGGGCTCGGAACATTCTGTTGACTAGCCGCTGATAGGTGGCTCCGGCGTTTTTGAGTCCAAAGGGCATGACGACGTAGCAGTACACCCCCTTGTCAGTTTGGAAGCTGGTATGTTCCTGGTCCGCTACATGCATAGAGATCTGGTTGTAGCTAGGCATCCATAAAGCTCAAGATTTCGTAGTCGGATGTTGCGTCCACCATCTGATCGATCTGAGGGAGCAGGAAGAAATCTTTGGGGCAAGCTTTGTTGAGGTCCGTGAAATCGATGCACGTTCTCCAAGTCCCATTCGACTTTGGAACCAGCACTGGATTGGCTAACCACACGGGGTACAAAGCTTCTCGGATGAAGTTGATCGAGTATAGCTTTTCAACTTCCAGCTTGAGGGCTTCTGCCCTTTCCGCACCTAGGGGTCTCCGTTTCTGTTGGACCAGGGTTGCGTCCTTGTCGATACTTAAGGCATGTCAGATGATATTGCGGTCAATCCCAGTCATATTCGAGTGAGACCAGGCCAGTACATCCTGGTTCTCTTTTACCCAGGTGATGATGGTAGCCCGGACCTCCGCACTTAGGCTCTTCCCGACTTGGATTATCTTGGTCGGGTCGGTGTCGCTGATGCATACCTCCTCAATTTCCTCCATGGGCTCCAGTACGCGGTCTTCCCCAATCCACGGATCCAGCTCGTCTTCTTCCCAATATCCCGTCTTAACGGAGGGGGCGGGACTGGATCAACATCTTACTCCTTAAGAGGTTCTTTGCAGACCATGTAAATGGGCCAGGCAGACACGTGGCAACATTTCCGGGCGCTCTTCTGATCTCCCTGGACTGTTCCCACTCCTCCGTTATTGCAGGGGAATTTCATGCAAAGATGGCGGATGGAGGTGATAGCCTCGAAGTTGACCAATGCGGGCCGACCGAAAATGATGTTGTAAGCAGTGGGGCAGTTAACCACCACGAATGTACAAAATTTGAACGAGCTTTGCATCTCGTTCCCTAGTGTTACGGGCAACTGGATTTTCCCTATGGGGAGTATTGAGTCTCCATTGAAGCCGTAGATCTGGGTTGGGCATGAGGCCATATCTGCCTTAGTTAAGCCAATCGCGATGAAGGCTGATTTGAACAAGATGTTGACGGAGCTTTCATCGTCCACCAATACTCGAGACACCATCTTATTGGCTATTTGGGCATCAATGGCCAAAGGGTCATGATGCGGGAAATGGACGTTGCGGGCGTCGTCTTCTGTGAAGGTGATGGGGAGGTTCATCAACTTCGGGCATTGAGCTAGTGCTTGGACCAAGGTGCATACCTCTTGGTCATGGTCAAGTTCGCTGAGGTACCACTTTTGATCATTTCAGGACGGTCCTCCCAAATGGGGCCCGCCCGAGATGGTGGCTACGTGACCATCTACTCGCTGGGCGCGCAGTCCCAACAGGGTAGGGCATTCCGGGCCCGGGCGCTTGCACAGCGGGACCTTTGCGTATCCTCCCTGAGAAGGTGGGTACGCTCCAGGTGCGCCCGGGACCGTGGCATGTCTGGGGATTGCTGGCAGTCCCGGAACTCCCACGGGCATCCTAACCCACTGGTGGAGATGTCTCAGCTTGATCAAATTTTCGATCTCGTCCTTCAGCTGCCGACATTCTTCGGTTGTGTGGTCCACCTCCTTATGGTATGCGCACCTTTTGCTGGTATCCCTTGGGTTCTTTCCTCCTGTGAACATGGGGGTTGGTTTCCGGTAATGAACCGTCCTTTCTATGGCCAGGTAGATGTTTTCCCTGGTATCCACTAGGTTGGTGTACTCCGAATACTGGGGCTCATAACCCCTCTTGCCCTTCTTAGAGGGTTCGGACCAATTTTGTCCTTTCCCGGATCTCTTTTCCCGGGAGGGATTCACACTTGCCTCGGTTCCCCTTATCTGGGATGGCTGGGCCCCACCGGAAGCAGCGCTGTACCCGACTGGCGCGACTCTGTACCCGGGTAAAGGGGTAGACTGAGCGGTACCCCAAAGATGCAGGGCCATAGACCGCAGGCGCGACAAAGGTCATTCCCGGCGCTATCGAGGGAGTTAGATACTGCTGGGTCAGATATTGTGCCCCGTATCCCGAAAAGGTTTGGGCATTTGGCTGAGGGGCCGGCTGCCATCCGAATGCCTGGATTCGGGCCTCCTCCCAGTTGAAAAAGCCTTGTGCCCTCCTTATGAATTCTTCGAGGGTGGCTGCCTTGATGCGTTGCATGTCGTCCCATAGGGGGGATCTGACCCGGATCCCGGATTGTAGGGCCACTAGGCACTGCCCATCATCCACCTTGGTTTTGGAGGCTTCCTCTGTGAAACACTGGATGTATGCCCTCAACGTCTCCGTGGGGAGCTGCTTGATGTTGGCGAGGGCGCTGATCTGCATGTCCATCCTCATGGCGGCTACAAACTGTTTGCGGAATGCTGACTGTAGTCTGAGCCAGGATTGGATGGATCCTGGCTTGAGCCTCTTCCACCATTCCTCTGCAGGTCCGCCTAGAGTAATCGAAAAGTAGTGGCACTTGCCATTGTCGCAGATGTGGGCTACGGTCATTAACTGATTGTAACTCGATGGATGATCTCTGGGGTTGGTGTTCCTAGTGTAGGCGGGTAGATTTGGCATTTTGAACCCTTTAGGGAGCACCGCATCCAGGATGTGCTTGGCGTAGGGTTCCTTTCATCTTCTTCGGAGTCAGAGTCTCTTCCCTCATGCTTGTGGACCAAGCGGTTCGTGACCATTTTTAAGGTAGCCAGTTGTTCCATGAACTGTCTGGCCATACCATCATCTAGGGGAACTTTCTCGTTCCTTCTGTCGTTGAGATTATTTCTCAAATCGCCTCCTCAGGGAAAAATCTTTTCCTTGCGGGCCCATTCTTTTCGGGCGTCCAGCCCTTCGTGCAGGTCTACCTAGGACGTGTCGTCCCTGGAGCTAAGGGTGTTCAGTTCATCATCATGCTGGCGTCCCCGGTGATCTTTATTCACAGAGGCGCTCGGGTGAAAAAACCACTCCCGTCCAGTCTGCCCTGTGGCAGGCCGGATCCTGGTACCCTGCGGGCGCGTCCTTTGCGGATTGATCGGGTGGCCCTGTCCTGGGACGGGGTGCACCTTCTCTTTCCTAGGGAGCGGCTGGGGATAGGTCCCAGTTTTTTGGACGGGAGAAACTTCCCTCTGGGGGTTTGTTTTTCCCTCTGGGTTGGCCGCTTTGGCCTTCCCTTTCTCTTGGGCCGAGTTAACAGGACCCTGTCTGGGAGCTTGTCCCAGGGCAGGAATCGGCCTCGCATTTTTGAGCACGTTATTCCTAGCCTGTGGAGCAGGCGGTTGTGCTCCTGGAGACGGAACAACTGGAGGACTAGCTGCCAAACCTTGGGCGGCTACGAAAGCTTGCAGAGCCTGGAGGGACTCTTGCATCCATCGAGTGGCTTCCTTTTGTTCGGCAATCCTGGCCTCTTGGGCCAGGACTTGTTGTCTTAGTTTGGTCACCTCCGGGTCCTCCTGGTTGAGGTCTACTTCTTCTTGGATCGCGGGATCCTCAGCTTCGAGATCATGGTATTCCCCCTCATTTCCCTCCTCTTCCTCATAGTAATCTTCCTCATAATCTGCTCCACCTTCATAGTTCTGCGACTCGTTAGGCTGAGACATCTGATGAGGTGTGTCCTTAGGTTGGCTCTGAGGAAGAGGTTGGCTAGGTAGTGGCTCTCCATTGCCTTGTTCTTGGTTAGTAGGGTCAAAAGTGGTGTGTCTTGTGTTCACCATTGTTGTCGACGTTCAAGATCAAATCAAGTTTTCTTAGTCTCTCAATGAAAGCACCAAAATGTTTACCGAGTTTTTCGGAAACTATAATTATAAAAGATAAGAGAGCTTAAAAAGAAAGGATTTAGAAAATGCAAGCAACGTTTTTACTTGGTTGGGGCGTTAATGAGCCTTAGTCCACGAGTCAGTTGTATTAGAGCTTAGAGAGCTTTTGACAATGGAGTTTTCTATAAGTTTTAGTAGAGTAATTGCTTACAAGAAAAATATGGGATCCTCTCTCCAATGCACCACTATTCATATTTATAGGCAGGCGAGCGCACTGGGCTTGGGCTGGGCTGGTCCGGGCCCAATAAGGGTGTAAATATCATTTGCTCTCTAATGGAGGCTCAATACAAAGGATTGAAATATAAAACATAAATTAACCAAGGTCCATTGGGCTAGCCCAAACACGATCACATTATAAGACTTGCGACAAACTGGTGTTTCAGTCTGGGTGTCATGGGCTACGAGGTAGATTCGGGGGACAAGATCTGTCAGTGTAGTGGCGGCGCAGTTTTGAACCAACGACAAACATTCCCGAGGCAGCCTCCTTTGTAGGTTACTTATGGGGACATAACTCCACGCTTTTTGGGATGATGTCAATATCGGGGATACTTTATCATGCAAAACTCGGCCAACCGACCCAGGTTTGTTTACCAACATCCCCCTCCATTTACCAAGGTCCCGGTCCGTTTACCAGGACCTGGGTTCATCCACAGCGATCCCGGCCTAATCTCGGACTTGGGAGCCGCGACCTCTTTTACCGCATCTCAGGAGACATCCCGGTACGCGATCCCGGGTTTATACAACCTGTCCCGGCGATGGTCCCGACTTACATTCTCGGATGCCCTTTGGGCCTTGCCGAGAATTGGGCTGCCAATATTTGTTTTCTCTTCGTCTAATGGGCCCGATCTGGGCTTTAACTCCCTAGAAGGAGTCCCGTGGACTTAGAGTGTGGATCCGTACATTTGGGAAGAAACGAGGATAACAATATTAATATAATTAATAAATATCTAGTTATAATAATGATATTTTATAATATTTGAATTTATATTAATATAATTAATAAATATTTATTTTTAATTTTTTTTAAAAGTATATCCCGTTAAATATCTAGAATATTCTAATAAAGTTAACAAAAAAAAACTGTTAAAATCAATAATTTTTGTTATCTACACACTTTTTATATATACTAGATGCAAGCAACGCGCAATGTACGTTTGCTTAGTTTTTTTTTTTTTAAATTATTAATTATTTTTATTAAGTTTGTATGATTGTCATATAAATTTCAAATAAATAAACAATATTACATATAAAAGAATGATATAAACATATTAAAAGAAAAATTAAACTAAAACATTGTTTATAGTTTTTTAAAATATATATATATATATAATATGATAACCTTTTTAAATTTAAATAATAATTTTTTAATAAAAATTAAGATTATGTATTATATACTATTATTATAATGATATTTTATAATATTTAAATTTATATCAATATAAGTATTAAATATAGTCTTGTATTAAATATTATTATAATAATAATAATATTTGAATTCATATTAATATAATTTGTAAAAAATTAGGATTATATATTATTATAATAATAAAATTTTATAGTATTTGAATTTATATTAATATAATTATTAAATATTTAGTTTTGTATTATATATTATTATAGTAATGATATTTTATAACATTTGAATTTATATTAATATAATTATTAAATATGTAGTCTTATATTAAATATTATTATAATAATGATATTTTATAATATTTGAATTTATATTAATACAATTAATAAATATCTAGTCTTAAAGGTATATTTCGTTAAAGTTAACAAAAAACCGTTAAAACAAAAAATTTATGTTATCTACACACTTTTTATATATAAGGTATATATATATATATGTGTGTGTGCTCTTTGAAGCTCATTTTTGTCTATAAAGTTACATGGAAATAATTTATGACAGAATTTTTTTAATTCATGATTTTATAATATGATCTAATTTAATTTATCATATTTTGTATTTATTATGTTTATAATTATTTAATTTATCATATTTTATATTTATTGTATTTATAATTATTTAATGATCATATAGGAATTTTGCCTCCCAAACTATGACCTATCCATTATCGTGCCCTTTATTTTTGTCGGGTTGTTAAAAATTTCCCCTGAACTATTCATAGTGTTGTAAAGTGGACCTTCCGTCCAATTTTGACCATTGTGGCTAACAGCATGCTGACGTGGCTCTTTGCTTGCTGATGTGTCTTGGTCAAGTCATCACCTAATACGTATTTTTTTTTAAAATTATTTAAAAATATTTTAAAAAAACATTTTTATTAAAAATTAGTAAATTTAAAGTAAATTATAATTTATAAAAAAAATAATTTTGTAAGATTTGACTTAATTTAAATTATTTTTAGTGTAATGATTTATTTTAAATTTATTAATTTTTTTAAAAAAATAAGAGTTTTTTAACATTTTTAAATTATACATGTGGTGTTGATGTGCTGAATACACATTAGCAAGCAAAGAGTCATGTCAGCATGACATTAGCCACATTGGACAAAATTGGACGGAAATCCCACTTTACAACACTGTAAATAGTTCGGGTGGAATTTTTAACAGCCCAAAAAAATCAAGGGGCACGATAATATATATGTCATAGTTTGGGGGCAAAAATCTTAAATAGCCTTATTTAATTTATCATACCTTGCATGTGCTTGTACTATTAGTATATTCTTATTTAACAAGCATGTAATGTTGTGTTATTCGTCATGCATCACAATGTCATTCAAACATAAGCAACCTCATAATACCATTCAAGCCGGATGACCATGCATACACATACATTAAAAACTAACGTGGGACTATTTTTTAAAATAGTGGGTTCCGCTTGATATAGATTTGATTGGTTAAATGAAACTGCCACGTCAGTTGGTGTAATGTATTTGTGCATAATTTTGGTGCACATATCATTACTCTACATATAAAGAAGAAGATATGTACTGCAGTGATAACTTTACTTACCCTTCTTGAAAACCTACTAAGTCTTTGTTGGTGAAATGTTTTTTTTCTTACAATACAATATTTACATTGATATATGTACTCTTTTTACTAAGTATTTATTATATTTTAATATAATGTTTGATTGATTAAATAAGTGTTACAAAAAGTGATTATTTAATCTAAGTGGGGGAATGTTATATTATTTCATATAATATAATGTTAGATTAAATAATGTGACAAATGTGATTTGTCACACTTTGTAACATATTATTGAAAGTTACAAAATTGGACACATGTGTGTGTCCAAATGTAACATATTTTTTAGTTACAAAATCAGTTACAAATTTGTAACTTCCAAATATTATCCAATAATGTGTAGATTGAGAGTTACACATTTTTGTTTGAATTTCATAGAGTCATTATGTGATATGGTTGTTGAAGACATGTTTTTCACTTCCATTAGGTGTATAGAGGTTACAAAATCATGTGGAAAGAGATTGAGACGTTTTTTGAAAAAGTGAAATTTGGAGGCTGAAACAGCCTGGTGGCCGCGGCCACAAGCTTCCCAGGCCACGACCGCAGCTAAGCATGTCCTAGGCCGCGACCTGGGGTGCTGGCAACCAATTCCAATTTTCAATTTTCTACAAATTGAACGATTTTAACATCACAAGTAACTCCCAAATCTTCATTTTAATTCCATAAATATCAAATCAAACATTGGTAACAACCATGGGGGTTAGTGGAACTTGAAATTCAAAGGGTGTCTCAAAACTCTATAAATAGGAGCTTAATTCTCACTTGTAAGACACACCATTTTTCATCCACAAAGCACGTGGCTGGAAAATACATCAAAATGTTTGATAATTCCAGAGAGCTATTTCCAAACTTGAGAGTCCCTTAGTTCTTAGAGAATCTGGAAAATAAGCTTTTGGACAAAGGTCTTGAAACTTGTTCAAGTTGGTGATCTTCACTACTCTACACTTTGGTTGTGTGAGAGTTTGTGTTCTTTCTTATTCCTACTTCGTTCTTTTGTTCTTTACATCTTTTGTTTTATTTCTTTCTTAGTTTATATATGTGTTATTATTGGTTAAATACAAATGATAAGTGTTAAAATACAAGCAAGGTATAGACTCTTAGTAAAATTCACATAATGAAGATGTGAATTTGAGCTTCAATTGTAGGCACTTATAAAATTCAAATTTGGGTCCAAAGTGATACACGAGAGTATCTAAGGGTTCCCAAAAAATTTGGTGGCATATAGAGCATTTTTAGGACCTTTAGAAGTGTCCAAAGTCAGAGAGGGTGACGATACGTCGCCACCCAAGAGGTGAGACATCACCTGAAAGCTAGGGTTTCAAGAAACCCTAACAGGCAACGCATCGCTTGCATGCAGGCGACGTGTCGCTTGCTGTATTACGTGAAATATTATAAATGCTCTAATTGACATGTTTTTCAAGTCTAATTCTATTTGTTAGACATAATGACGATACCTACTCTATGTAAGGGTCAAAAATAGTGTTTTGGAAGACTTGATCACTCTCTCCATTATCTCTCTGCCCTCTCTTTCTCTCTCTCTCTCTCTCTCTAGCTCCAATAATCTCTAAGTTTTCTCCAAGAACTCTCCAAGAAAGTGCTTGACTTTGAGAGTTGAAGACTTGTTCAATATCAATCCTTATTTCCTCAAGAGAAGGCCTCAAGCATTAATGGTGGCTGGGAAATAGAGTATAATGACATCATTTTGCAACGTGTATAAGCCTTGGTTTGTGTTTGGTTGGCTCAAATAACTGCTTAAAGGATTTGTTCAAAGTGGTGGTCTTGCCTAAGGTTTTGAATCTTCATCAAAGTTGAAGAACACCACTCTTCTACTTGGGTTTGCATGTCATTCTCAATCTTTTTTAAGTCTCTGTCAATCCAAATTTTGTGTAGATTCTATTTCTTGTGGTGGTGTTATCTCACTCTCCCCCAACATTCTAATACTCTATAATCTTAGATAGCATATCATGGAAGAATCTAACTCTATTTTGGCATTGAAATTCATAACTCAAGCCTTTGTTAGATTAGATGGGACTAACTTTGTTCATTGGCAAGACAAGATTAGATTCTTGCCCACTACTTTGAAAGTTTTATATGTCTTGGATAAAGACCTAAAGGCCTTGGACGAGCCCAAGGAAGATGATACACAAGAAGTTGTCAAAGAAAGGAAGAAGCACGAAGAAGATGAGTTGATTTGTAGGGGTCACATTCTCAATGCCCTCTCGGATAGGCTCTATGATCTCTAAACCAACACCAAGAACGCTAAGGAAATTTGGGAGGCCTTGGAAAAGAAGTATAAAGTGGAAGAGGAAGGTACTAAGAAATTCCTTATTAATCAATATATAGAATTTAAATTTTATGATGATAAACCCCTTCTCCCTCAATGTAGCGTCTCAGAATTTTACTTAGCTAGATAGTAGTAGTAGTAGTTTAGTATTTTAGTTTTCGTGGTTATTGGTTCAAGCCGGGATTTAGTTGGAAACTCATAGAGATAGTTATGACTTTTATAAGTTTAGCCTATAGTTTAGAAATATTAGTTTTAACATAATGTTTGATTAATATAGCTGGTCTTAGAATGATATTTGAAATAACCTAAGGTTTAAATAGAATAATTAAGAACGTGACACTTGTCACATGGATGTTTATTAAGGATTTTAGATGATTTTAGATGAATAAATTAATCAAGGATAAACCAAGGAAGTCTAGAACCTTCCCCCAGCTATTAGGATCACGTTTTACTCAGTCAAGGTGGTTTAAATAACTTCAAGTGTGTTGAAAGTGTGCAAAACATGTTTAATATATTAGCGTAAGCCGATATATCGCAGCTATAGGGGCCGATATATCGCCTATGATGATATGAAAAATACGTCGACTCGCACGAACTAAACCATGGAGCCTCAGAATTATGGTGCAGGTGATATATCGCCTATAGGAGGTGATATATCGGCTCCAGTGACCATTTTTGAATTTTCGTGGAATCTGAAGCTAGAAACAGCCCTAAACAACTTTGACTTATTCCTGAACGTTTTTGACCGAGTTTTGGCCATCTGTTGAGCAAAAAAGATTATTTTTAATCATTTATTTACTCATTGAAATAGGAGTTAGTTTCACTCCTTGAACTCTATAAATAGGACCATTCACTCAACCATTTTTCATCATCTTTCAAGCACAGTTCAGAGCTTCCAAGCTGCTAAGTTCATTCTAGAGAAAAACACCAGGGTTTTGGGGTTAAAAGCTTTCCAATCTAAGCTTTTATAAACACTTGGGAAGTAAGATAGAGTGATATTTCAGTATTGAGGTGTAGATCGAAGATCTAATCTATCCAAGGTATTATTTATCCTCAGGTTTAGTTCATTATAGTTCCTCTTATTCTTTTTTATTTTCTTCCAAATCCTAACTCGTTATAATGACTTTTGGTTAGGTGTTCGATTTCTTAGAAACTTAAGGTTTTTGGTAAGTTCTTATCTTGATGGTTTAGATCTTCTCTTCATCTTATTTCTTTAGGAAACTTATGATTTTTACTGTTTGGTTTTAGGAGTTTCCGATCCCGCTTTTGTCTCCAATATCCCAGTTTTTGGTAAGGAAAATTAGGTAGTTTAGTTTATGATCTAGTTTATGTTTTGTATGACCTAACATTTCAGGTACAATAAATGGGTAAGTGTGTCTGGACCTAAGGTATCCAATGATGTATGATAGACTTATGTCTAGTAGGCTTGGTTGCCAAAATTTTATGATGGACCTAAGTTGATGTCCGGTGTATGACAGACTATTGTCTAGGGCTTAATTGCCACCCCTATATAAGCACTATCTTTTTATTATATCTGACTTGTTATTATGACCTATGACTTATGTCTATGAACTATGATTTAGATTAAGATTTATGATTATGACTTAGGCTATGATATGACATAGAGTTTTATGATGTTGTATGATTAGTATAAATAAGTTTTGTTATGACTCTTGTGAAATTTATGATATGTTTGATTATATGATTATATGACTAACTCTTGTTTGTATTTTACTTACTGGGCTTAGAGGCTCATCCCTTATGATGTTGTTATTTCAGGCAGTTAAAGATAGAAATGCTAGTGGCGAGTGGGACCTAGGAGCTTCATGATGCACTCATGGGGACCATATAGTCGAGGAAGATCAAGCGAGCCTATTTTTATTAAAGCATGTTCCTTTTAAAGTTTTATTTAATGTTGCTCATTTTAATATATTAAAGACGATTTTTTTTTCTTTTTAAAACTATGGATCCATATACTTATTTGTAAATTATATGATTATGATCCAGTGCTGTGTTCTCAATAATTTATGATAAATTAGGGCGTTACACTCAAATTCATGAGTTGCAAATTATTGTGAATAAATTATCTACTCTTAAAATTGTATTGCCAGAACAATTTCTTGTGGGTGCCATTATAGCCAAGTTACCTCCATCTTGGAGAGGCTATAGAAAGAAGATTCTCCATAGAAATGAAGAGATTTCTTTGGAGAAAATTCTCAAACACTTGAGAAATGAGGAGTGATTAGTGGTGAAAATGCATATTTTTTGATTTTATTGGTCAAATAAATTAAGTTTTAATTAATATTGTCATTGAATTAATATCACTTATTTTATAAATAAAAATATTTTATTATGATTTAATTTATTGTTATTTTTTAGGAATTAAAATTGTATTTTGGCACTTTGAAATGAAGAGAAAGGAAAACAATTAAATTTGAAAAAGATAATAGAAAAATGGCATTTTTTTTAAAACAAAGAGCCCAATTTGCACTAGGCCCAGGCCCGGTACTCTCCCATGTGGCCCACAATGCCCCCAGCGTGCCACTTGGCGCAACCTGCGCCTACCACGTCTCTAGCCCCTGCCTCCTCCAGCAGCCCAGTGACCCGCGTTTGACCCACGTACCTGCGCCTTAGCCCAGCGCCCGACCCGCCTGCCCACCTGATGTGTCCTTCAGCCCAGCCGCCCACGTGGTATGTTTCTATTGGCTGGGAATGGGTCAAACCCACCAGCTGCCACCAGCCACCTTTAGCCCAATTTTTTGTGCACTTTGGGCCTTGGACCTCCCATTTTGAGCTTTAAAACTCAAATTTTGTGGTGTTTTAGAAAAAGGGAAAAATGACCATTCACCAAAATAGCTAGGTTAATATTAATATAAGATTTGATTTTTCAAAATCATATTTTATTATTAATATTTCCGATTTATTTTATAAACCACATTTGTTGTTTAATTTCTTTTTAGTCCTTTTCATCCTCTATAAATAGGGACGCTTCTTTCACATGAGGATGTAATTTTTAGAGTAAAGAAACTATAGCAAAATTTCTACTCACTTTCTTCTCATATTTTCTTCTTAGAATTTTGTGAGAATCATGAGCATAATGGCTTAATCTTCCTAGGAAGGTTAGGGATGATTCCATATGCTATTGGTGCTATTTTGCTACTTTAATTTACTATGTTCTTAATATAATGTATTTGAGTCATATATGTTCTTTCATCCTCATCTCTATTTTTTTATCTTTATTTACTTGTGCTAATAGTATATATGATTAGTCATGCTCTTTCTATGTGCTTCTAATTAGTAAAAGTAATATTGATACATAATTTTATGTCTAATCTTCTATTGCATTATTGCTCTTGGGTATTTTGTCATTTTTAGATTTTTCATAAGATTAACATTGTGCTCCTAAAGTAAAGAACTTTATAACTCAAATGAACTTTTGTTAGAAAAGAATATGGACTTTAATGTTAGATTTTCCAAGTAAATGTTGGGATGTGAACTACTTACTTGTGTATTTTTGTAAATCAAGTAACTAAGTAACCAAACAAGCATATGGATGATTCTTGAAACCTTTCTACTTCTCAACTCTCTATTACACCTTACTTTTATTTCACTTGTCTCATTTTATTATTTCATAAAAAAGACAACACCAAAATCTCAAATCTCTTTTCATTTCCATTTTTATTTATTTCATGTTACTAACTTTTTGTGTTATTTTCTACTAATCTTTTAGTTTTAGGTTACCTCTTTGTGGATCGACCACCCAATTTTACTACAACTACAACTTAGTAGTTGTCACGATTTGGGCGTTAAACAAATTTGGCGCCATTGCCGGGGAGGTAGTTTTTCAAAAGTTTTAGTGGAACTTTTACTAAGATGTTAGTAACTTTGTTTGTATTTTTGTTTGTATGAATGTTTTGTTAGCATAGTGTTCTTCCACTTGTGTGTGTTGTACTTTTTTTTATTTGGTAACTTTTAATTAATTTGAATATCTAAAAAAAAGTTTAGTTATATATTTGAAAAAAAATTAGATAAAAAAAACAAAAACCAAAAAATTTATATATATAAACATACATATATATAAGTACATATTATTTTTTTTTTCTTTTCTTTTCCTTTTTGGTTAAATTTATATATATATATATATAAAAACTTATATATATACTTTATGTAAAATATATATATATATAAAATTTAGTTATTTAATCTTTATTTTCTTTTTTTAGTTAATTCCAATTTCAATTCCATTTCTTTTTCTTAATTTTTTTTTATTTTCTTAGTTTAAGAAATATTTGTAAAAAATAATAATAATAATAATAATAATAATAATAATAATAATAATAATAATAATAATAATAATAATAATAAGATTGTTGTTTTTATCTTTACTTCCAAAAAAAAAGTATACCTTACTTATTTAATATTGTTAAGTAGGTTGTTTCCTCTCTTTACTTTATTTTTGTGTTGATTATTTTGTTGTTTTAGGCTCCTTAGTTTAGGCGTTTCTTTTTCTTTGCCTTAGTTTTTCTTAAAATTTAGGGTTTTCAACAAAAAAAAATACATAAAATTATTCATAAAATTTCAATCATAAAACGTTTAGTATTGGGAACAATTGTGTAATATTACAAATGGTAGAAACCGATATTGTTTTGTATAGAAATATTGATTGTTAAATAAGGTTTGTGATAGCGTTACCCTCCACACTTACCAGTGGGATGCTAAGTGATGAGGTTTGTTAAAAGGAATGCTAAGTGAGAGTTGAAATCAATTTTTTGAGATCCTTGTTTTTGAGAAGATCAGAAGATCTAGTCTTGATGCTCTAGGTTTTAGATTCTCTCTACATCATAAGTCCTTTTCTAAGCCTCAAATTTTCTCTTCTATTCTTCTTCTCTTTGTATCTATCTCATGTGTTGAGAATTTCTCACTCTATTCAAGGTGATTCTAAGGATACTTTGGAAGACTGTGAAGAAAATTGAAGAACAGTTCAATTTCTTGGTGATACACTGCGACAGAAAGGATACAAGGGTTAGAGAAACTGAAGGAAGGAATGACTCAATCATTCCGCTACACAATAACGTAAGTGTTCTTATCATTATCTCTGTATGAATTCAATTTTAGAAACATGTTCTAGGTTGTCTCATATTAATTGTTTAATATAAGATTTACATGAAAATAAATAAGATCATATATAAGTTCCCAACAGCTGATATGAGAACCTTTGGTAATCTTTATTACATGCATGAACATGGTAAAATTAAATTATTTGATGTGTTGAGTAATTGGATGAATTTCATATTTTTTATGCTACATATTGAATTTTATGTGATTATTAGCATATTTTGGTTATTTTGTTGTGTTTTCTTTGCAAATAATTTTTTTTATATAAATGCTTTATTTGATGTAAAGCATGGTAAAATTTATTTAGAAAACGCTTTTGGGTTGAAAAATTACACAAATTTTATTAATTTTTTTTCTTTCAGCCAGTGGCCGCGGCCTGGGTAATAGCGGCTAGTGGCCGCGGCCACCATCAACCCCCGGCAGCGGCCAACACGCAAATTTTTGCCCAGATAGTCCTGTGGCTGCGGCCACCAGTTTTCACTAGTTGCGGCCTACGATAAATTTGTCTTAAAATTTGATTTTGAATGTATTTTTTAATAGGTTAATACAAAAATATAAGATCTTTTCTATTATTTAAAAATATATTTTTTAAAATATGATATTTTTGTTGTTTGATCTTTTAAAAAATAGATATTTTCTACAAAGATTCAAATTCCAATTTAAAAATAGGTTAACTTATTAATTTTAAATATTTAATATATTAAAATATTATAATTAAGTTATCAGATATTACAAATATTTTTTAAATACTTGATATTTTTTGAAATCTTTTATTTGAAAATAATAATATCTAATTATTCTATAGATTTTATTATTTAAATAATTTGAAATTTGAAAATTTGTTGACTAGATATTTTTATAGATATATGAATTTGTTTAACTGTTTAAGATATTTTTTCAAAAATTGCTAATGATATTTGTTTTAAAATTTTATAACTAGTTAAAATTTTGAAAATATCACGTTTTTCAAACCAATTAATAAAATATTTTTAATAAATGAGATTTAAATAAAATTAATATATATCAAATGACCTAAACTAAGTTGATTGTTCATAAATGAAATTTAAATTAACTTTTGTTAATTGTTGATAAATTTCATTTAAATTGACTTATTTATTTTCACAAAAATTTAATTAATTCAAATTTTTTGATAAATTCTAAAAATTAATTGTGGTATTTTTGCAAATGAAATAAATTGTGGTATTTTTGCATAAATTCATAGACTTGTTCATATAGTAACATGATTAGGCCCATCCAATTATAACATGTCTGTTTGCACTATATGTGGTATTTTTGCAATTGAGCTTAGATGCATATAGTGGCTCATATGTTTTCTTAATATATGTATTTTGCCAAATAAAATATTCATAAAATGATAGGTTTTATTTGGGCCCATTAGAAAATGTAAAGTTTAAATTCCTATCTTGTGAGTGATTCCACTTGTGAATGCACATTTGCTTTCCATGACTATAGTGGGCTTAATCAATTAATAACAATTAATAAAATTAAGGTTTAAATTCCTATCTTTTGAACCTTGTGTGGAAGTTAGGGGGCCTTAGTAGTGGGAACGACATACTGGACCCAACCCTACTCCATGTAAGCCCAATTGTTAAGACCCATTTGACTGAGTTGGACTTAATTGTATATGTTCATTATATTAGTTAAACCTAAATATTGATTAGCAACAAATTAATTCTAAGTTAATTGAATTTGTTTCAATGTGACACTTTAGAATTAATAGAAATTTATAGGACTTTAGTTTTAAAAATGTAACTTTACATTTTTTCTGGAGAACCATAATCATTAATTTTCGAGAATTAATAATAAAAATACTATTTTTCAATTAATAATGAGCTTATTTTAAAAGAATAATATTCGATCTCCATCGTTGGTTTAACAAGGTCAATAGCATAATGGGGCCTCGAGATGCATTGATTCGTCCCCCTACGGAAGGTGTTCATTAGTTATTTTGACAAAGTTAGATTTCGAAAGATAGATAATTATAGGTCAAATTCTACTAGACTCACCCCTACGATGACTACTAGGACTAAATCTATGATTATCGAAATCGTGGGTCTAGCTCATAAAATAAGAGATTTTTTTTTCTTATTTTGATCGAATAGTAGGTTGTTAATAATGGTGTCTATTATTAAATAAGTTTACAAATTTATTAACTAGTGATATTTTTGACTCTCGCCAACCAGCACAAGGATATCATAATAGATTAGTTACAAACCTAAAGAAATAGAGATATGATTATTTTGGTATTTTTTTCTCATATCTTACATATTTTTGGTATATGTTGTGCTATTTCTTGAAATTAGAGTGAATAGAAGTTCTATTGAGCAAAAGTGATTGACTTTTATTTTATTGATAATATGTAGTATCATTATGGTTGTGTCTACTCCCATCCTTTCTCAACTTTTGATGGAGAAATTCACTGGAGAAAACTTCCTTAAATCGAAGCAAAACATCAACATTGTGTTGATTGGTGACAACTCCAAGTTTGTCAAGACTGAGGAATCTCTGGAAGTTCCAGCTGAAGAAGCTACCAAGTCTGTGAGGGATAAGTATGAGTGTTGGCAGATGGCTAACAACAAGGCTCGTGGTACTACATGTTGACTAGTATGATCGACCTCTTAAGACAAAGATGGAGAATGTCGAGACGACCTACAAAATCATGGATCAGCTCCAAGACATGTTTGGTGCCAAGTCAGTGCAGACTCATTTTGAGGCCACCAAGAAATATGCCAATGCTCGAATGGCCCCATCTCAACATGTTTGTGATCATCTGATCTAAATGACAAAATACTTTCAGGAAGCTGAACTGCATGGAGTAATAATAGATGAGGAAACTCAAGTCGGCTTAATCCTTAACAACCTCTCTCCAGCTTTCGTGCCGTTCACCACCAACTATGTGTTTAATATACTCAACTATGGTCTGACGCAGCTCATGAACGAGCTTCAGACTTTTGAGTCTATCATGGGTGGACCAAGTAAGGGAGGAGAAAAGAAGACAACTACTACTACTGTTGTTGATCTAGTTAAGGCTGAAGCTAACCAAGCTTTGTCTTCAAAAGCTGGAAGCAAGAGGAAAGATGGACAAAACAACAACCCCAAGCCTGCAAAGGCTGCAATGACGAGTGCACAACCAAGTGCATAGATGCCTAAGGGGAAGAAAAAGAAAAACAAGAAAAGTAAAGGTAAGTGTTTTCACTACAAAGAGAAAGGGCATTGGAAACAAGATTGCCCCAAGTTTCTAGCAGCGAAAAACAAAGGTATTGATTATAGTTCATTTATCTTAGAAACATGTGTTTTAGAGAATGATAAATCTGTTTGGATTATTGATTCTGGATCTACTAACCATGTTTGTAACTCTTTACAGCTTCTTGAATCGTGGGAGGAAGTGGACGAAGGCGGCTTAAAGCTTAGAGTTGGGAATGGCGCGTTTGTTGTAGTCCAAGCTAGAGGAAAAGCTTGCCTAAAGTTTGAAAATTAATTTTTAATTTTGAGAGATGCATTTTTTATTTCGGATTTTTGTAGAAATTTGATTCCAGTTTCCATGTTGCAATTAGAACAATTTATTATGAATTTCACAAGTTCCAATATATCTATTTCTTTCAATGGATCACAATTGTGTATTGCATGTTTCAAAAACGGGCTTTATATTTTGCGACCTAACGAACCCCTCACTCTTAACAATGATTTATTCAAAGTAGCTAAACTTAGGACCAATAAACGTCAAAAGACCGATAACGATAACATGAGGTATTTATGACATTTGAGACTAGGTCACATTGGCTATGATAGACTTCAAAGACTTACAAAGGACGAGCCTTTGAGGGAACTCACCTTAGATGAATTATCTATCTGTGAATCTTGTCTAGAAGGCAAACTGAACAAGCGTCCATTCTCTGCAAAGGGTGATAGGACCACAAAACCACTTGGACTTGTTCATTCAGATGTTTGTGGACCTTTGAATGTACAAGCTAGAGGTGGTTTTGCGTATTTCGTCACTTTCATTGACGATTACTCTAGATACTCATGTCTTTACCTAATGGATAGGAAATCATAAACATTTTCAAAGTTTCAGGAATTCCTAGCTATGGCTCGGAACCAATTAGGTAAAACGTTAAGGATCTTGCTATCTGATAGGGGTGAAGAATATTTGGATATGCAGTTCCAATATCATTTAACTGAACTTGAGATTTTATCGCAACTTACTGCCCCGGGTACTCCGCAACAAAATGGTGTAGAGGAATGCCAGAAAAAACCTTTATTGGAAATGGTTAGATGCATACTTAGTTACTTAACTCTACCAACTTCATTCTGGGGACATGCATTTGAAATTGCGAATGACATTCTCAATGTCGTGCCGTCTAAATCAATCCCCAAAACACCTTTAGAACTCTGGAATGGTTGTGAACCTAGTTTATGCCATTATAGAATCTGGGGGTGTCCCGCCCACGTCCTGAGGAAAAAGGAAGGAAAGCTAGAGTCGCGAATTGAAGTTTTCATGTTTGTTGGCTATCCTAAAGGTACTCGGAGTGGACTTTTCTATAGTCATTCAGAAATGAAAGTGTTTACTTCTACGAATGCTACTTTTTTGGAAAATGACTATGTCGAAAACTTCAAACCCCATAGGAAAGTAGTTTTGGAGGAGATGGTTGAAGAATTAACTCCAACCAATATTCCATCGTCATCAACGCAAGTTGGTGATGAAATTCCCACTCTTCATGTATAATCTACGGAAGTCGATTTAAATGAAGAAAGTACCACTGTTTCTGAGCAAAAAGTCACGGAGCCTCGTCGTAGTGGGAGGGTTTCTAGGAACCCAATTCTCTATGGTTTGGATGGTGAAACCAATTTGGTTGTTGGTGGGATTCTCGTTCCTTCTCTGTTTGAGGTGTGGACATTGGTTATGATGATCCGTTGTCTTTCAAACAGGCAATGGCTAGCCCTGAAAAGGAACTATGGCTTGAAGCCATGAAACAGGAAATGGAGTCAATGTACTCAAATTTTGTTTGGGATATTGTGGAAGCACCTAGTGACTTTAAGGCCATTGCGTGCAAGTGGATCTACAAGAAGAAATGAGGTGTTGATGGAAATATCGAAACTTATAAAGCTCGATTAGTGGCAAAGGGTTATTTCCAAAGAGAAGGCGTGGACTATGAGGAAACTTTTAGTCCAATAGCTATGCTCAAGTCCACTCGCATCCTCCTGTCCATAGCAGCCGCTCTCGACTATGAGATCTGGCAAATGGACGTCAAGACAACTTTTATTAATGGGAAGCTTAACGAAGTCATTTATATGGATCAGCCAGAAGGAGTTAAAGTAGCTGGACAGGAAGGAAAAGTTTGCAAGTTGAATAGGTCCATTTATGGACTTAAGCATGCTTCTTGTTCCTGGAATCTTAAGTTTGATGAAATAATCAAAACCTATGGCTTTGAACGAAATATTGATGAGCCTTGTGTTTACCAACTAAAGGCAAATCAAATAGTGCTATTCCTAGTTCTTTATGTAGATGATATCTTACTCGTTGGAAACAATGTTAAGAAATTGTCAGATGTGAAGAATTGGCTGCACACTCAATTCTAGATGAAGGATTTGGGTGAAGCAAGTTATGTTCTAGGTATCCAGATCATTAGGGATAGAAAGGACAGACTGTTAGCTTTATCTCAAGCATCTTACATAGATAAAGTGCTTGAACGTTTCTCAATGAAAAATTCATAGAAAGGACGTCTACCGTCTCTCCATGGAATTCATCTTTCAAAGAAGCAGTCTCCCTAGACTCCTGAAGAGGAAGATGCAATGAGAAAAGTTCCTTACACATCTGCAATTGGAAGTCTGATGTATGCTATGTTGTGTACTAGACCAGATTTCTGCTATGCAGTGGGAGTAGTGAGCGGGTATCAGTCAAACCCAGGACCGGAACATTGGATAGCAGTTAAACATATCCTGAAGTATTTAAGGCGGACTAGGGATTATATGCTAGTGTACAAGGGTGGTGTTCTGAACCCAGTAGGCTACACCGATTCAGATTTTCAGACTGATGTCGATGATAGGAAGTCTACTTTTAGAATGGTGTTTACTCTTGGGGGTGGAGCTATGATATGGAGAAGCGTAAAGCAGTCTGCATTATCAGATTCCACCATGGAGGCTTAGTACTTAGCTGTGTCAGAAGCAGCTAAGGAAATAGTTTGGCTAAAGAAGTTCTATTCGGATCTTGGTATTATTCTAGAAATGGATAAACCGCTTGTGTTGTTTTGTGACAATACAGGAGCAATATCCAACTCGAAAGAACCTCGTAGTCACAAGAGGAGTAAGCATATAGAAATGTAGTATCACATTATTCGAGAATATGTGGCCAGGGGAGATGTGAAGGTTATGAAGATTGCATCTGTTGACAATCTTGCAAATCCGTTTACAAATACACTACCAGAAGCTACATTTGATAAGTATATCAAAGATATGGAATTAGTAGAATTAAGGCATTAGTTTCAACCCTCCACCTTCCAAATGCAAGAGGTTCCGCCTCTGACTTAAGGCGCGTCGCGACCCTCGAAGCCAAGTCGCAGCCCGCCGAGACAGTTTTGGCCTAGGGTATTTTTTAGGCTCGGGAAGGCTCAGGGAATGAAATCTAAGCGCACGGGACGAATTCTACTACCTAGTTTAGTAGAATTTGAGGTCCCGGAGGCTAGTATTGGTTTCCAAAACTTTTAATTGGACTAGAATTTGATAGTTATCCAGTGTTTCTTGTGACTAGGGTTGCCACTAAGGCTCAGGACTAAGGATCGTGCTTGGAACCATTCGTTATCCATCACTTGGGAGTTGAGGTAAGAAAACTACACCCATGTGGTTGCCATTGGGACTGAGATTCCCTATAATTGAACGTATGTGTACTATGACTTATAAGACTGTTATGTGTAACGTGAAAGTACGGCCTAAGGGAGCCAGGGTTAGTGATTAGCGTACTGTACACAGCTCAGCCTATGCGAGCCAAGATCAACCAAATAACAAGAGGGCTTGGCCTAAAGGCGCCGGCACCTAAATATTTGTATTACTGATTGAGATATATGTTTGAAAGTATATGTTATCGTTGTCTAGCTTAACACCTGTATTATGCTGATTAATTGAACTGGTTGGATTGAAGTTGATTATATGCTCTTGTTGCTATCTATACTTGTTGATTATGGTTGTCTTGCTGGGCCTTGGCTCATGGGTGCTATGTGGTGCAGGTAAATGCAAGGGAATGCTAGAAAAACCATGAGTTTGAGAGCTTTGGGGGCGAAGTGTACATTGGCAGCTGCTCGACCACCATGGCTGAGGGAATTGCATGAACTAGAGTTCAAAATTGTATTTTGCCATTTAACTTGGCTTTTTGTTGTACCAACTTTTAAGGGTTGTTTTTTCCGCCATGTAAATACTATTTTTGGGATCCCATGTATCAAGCACTTGTTTTAATGAAAATTAACCGTTTACAATCAAAATATTTTAACCTTAACTTGTCAGTTGACTTTAGGAAACACATTTTTGTTCAAACGACCTGATTAGCAGGTCTTGTACTATTTTAAGCACACAGTGTAACGGTCTTGGTTATCCAGGGCATTACAGGAAGGGTTCTCAAGGATAGCTACCCCATTGACAAAGTTGACATGCAAGAGCCTGAAGTTTGCGTGGTCAGACATATATGAGAACTACTTCCAGGATTTGAAGCGGCGTTTGATTACCGCTCCAGTCTTGAGTCTTCCAACAGAACAGGATAAGTTCTTGGTTTACTGTGATGCCTCAAGACAAGGGTTAGGTTGTGTCCTTATGCAGGTAGGGAAGGTAATTGCTTATGCATCATGTCAGTTAAAAGAATCTGAACAGAGGTACCCCACACATGATTTGGAGTTAGCAGATGTGGTCTTTGCGTTAAAGGTATGAAGGCATTACCTTTATGGTGAAAAGTGTGAGATATACACTGACCACAAGAGTCTGAAGTACTTCTTTACACAGAAGGATTTGAATATGAGGCAGAGGCATTGGTTAGAACCAGTGAAGGATTATGACTGTGAAATCCTTCATCATCTAGGGAAAGCCAACGTGGTGGCAGATGCCTTAAGTCGGAAAGGTCCGGGAAAATTATATAGTTCGAGGCAAATATCCAAGGAATTGGCAGAGGATATGACTAGAGCAGGGATAGAGTTAGTGGGCCAGTTAGTCAACATTACCTTGGAGTCTACTCTTCTAGAGAGGATAAAGGAGAGTTAGTTGAAAGAGCCGCAGCTGATGAAGATTAGAGGGGACGTCCTAGCTGGAGTAGCTATAGACTATACAATATCAGATATGGGTTTACTGAGATACAAATGTCAGATCTGTGTTCCGATGGATACTGTCATTAGACAAGAGATTCAGGATGAATCTCACACTACCCCTTACTCTTTGCATCCAGGCACCACGAAGATGTATTTGGATCTGAAGACTTTATATTGGTGGCTTGGGATGAAGAGGGATGTAACTGAGTATGTGGCTAAGTGCCTGACGTGTCAGCATATCAAGGCTGAACATCAGAGACCAGTGGGGCTATTACAGCCTTTGGATATCCTAGAGTGGAAATGAGAGGATATCATAATGGATTTTGTGGTTGGGTTGCCCAAGACTGTGGTTCAACATGATTCGGTGTGGATTATAGTAGACCGATACACCAAATCAGCTCACTTTCTACTAGTGATGACGATTTATACAGTTGACCAGTATGAAGATCTCTATGTGAGAGAGATAGTGCGTCTTCATGGGGCTTCGAAGTCGATTGTGTCAGATCGGGACTCCACATTTACTTCCAAGTTTTGGGGAAGTCTACAGAAAGCTATGGGTACACTATTTAAATTTAGTACAAATTATCATTCTTAGACAGATGGTCAGTCTGAGAGGACGATTCAGATATTGAAAGACATGCTTCGGGCATGTGTTTGTGACTTTGAAGGGTCCTGGAGTAAGTATTTGCCTCTGATAAAGTTTCCCTACAACAACAGCTATCAGCGACCATTGGAGTGGCTCCTTATGAGATGCTATATGGTAGGAAGTGTAGTTCGCCCATTCACTAGGATGAGATGGGTGAACGGAAATATTTAGGTCTTGAAGCAGTTCAGAGGACCAATGAAGCTATTGAAAAGATTAGAGCTCAGATGCTCACATCACATAGTAGATAGAAAAGCTATTCAGATTCAAAGCACAGGAACGTGGAGTTCCAAGTTGGAAGCTATGTCTTCCTTAAAGATTCACCACTGAAAGGGGTTAAAAGATTTGGGAAGAAGGCAAGTTGAGCCCTAGATTTGTAGGACCTTTTGAGATCCTTGAGAGGATTGGTCAGGTGGCCTATATATTTGTAGCGACCCAAATTTGCTAATAAGGCTTGGGCCTTGATTAGCGTGCCTGGAGGGAAATAATTGTTATATTGTATTAATATGTGAATTTAATGAATATGTGATTAGAAATGCATGTTTAGGTGAATTAAATATGCATGTGGGCCCCATTTGGCTGTTAGGGGCAAATTTGTAATTTTAGCCTGTTGAGGGCATAAATGTAATATCGGTATATGTTGTGATTGATACCACATGTGAGTGGTGATATAATTGTGGTGCACGTTCCAAGACGGTCCTAGGGAGCTGTTTCACTAAAAGTCACAACGGGGTTAAATACCCGGCTCGGGAGGAGCCTAGGGGTATTTTGGGAATATTATAACTTGAATATGAGAATTATTGAGAAATGGTTAGTGGCATTTTGGTAACTTGGGTAACTATAGGTAACTCTTGAGGATAGTTGTTTTAAGTGGGAAAGTGGTATTCTTGCAAGAGATTAAGGAAAAGTCTAGGATGCCCTTGAGGATTAGCTAGAATCTAAGTTAGGAAGGAGGGCAATTGGGTCATTTAGCTTAGGTGGTAGATAAGCTTTGGCTGAGGGAAAAGTTTAGAACGTTCTCACATTTTTGCTTATGCAAGAATTGTGTATTGGGAGCTCTAGAGAGAACTAGAAACCAGGAAGGAAGGAAGGAAGATCTGTGGAGTTTGGTGGGATCAAGAGGGGAATCAAGCCAAGGAAAAACTAGAGGATTGTTCTGCATATTGAGGTAAGGAAATCTGAGTAATTATTTTGTAGAAATCAGCTAAGAATGTTATGGTTTGAGAGTTGAATTGTGTGTTGTCTTGTGGATTATTGGAGTGAAGTTCAAATTGGGATTAGTGGAATTGAGCTTGGAATTGGATAAGGAAAGCAGCTCAAGGTCGAATCTCCATTTGAGGTGAGAGTTTCATGCATTTATGAGGTTATGCTCTGTTATGGTTTAAGTTTTATGAAGTTTTAAACCCTTTGGTGAATTATGGGTTTGAATGTGTATTTAAGCTAGTTGATGTTGTTTATGGGTTACTATACTATTTATTTGGGGTTTTAAGTTGATTTGGGACTTGGGAGTATCTTGGGGTTGATTTGGAAGAGTTTTGGCTCGGGAAAATGTTGGGGAAAAACCCAGTTTTCTGGGTTCGCGTATGAGCGCCGCGACCCTGTTCTTCTGCGCCGCGACGCTAGGTTGAATCAAGAGGAGGGCATCATTCTGGGCACCGCGACCCCTAAAGGGTTGTGCCGCGACGCTAGGCCAATTTCTGGGTAGGGGAAAATGTGTTTTTCAGGGTTTTGGCTCAGGGGGCTCGGGGGACGCTTCCGCTACCTTGTACGGGGAAGCGGGGGGTCCTAAGAGCACGTGATTGGTTCTGGGAGATGATTATGAATTGATTAGTAATGAGAGTGCTATGTATGTATTGTGACTAGGTTTCTAGCGAGGCCTGGGTTAGGGGACCGTGCTTGAGATTTCGGTGCACAAGAAGCTCGGGACACAGGTAAGAAAACTGCTGTACCCATAGAGCAGGGCGAGGCCCTAGTTGTGTTGCAGGGCACAACCCTATATGATTATATGCAGGTCATAGCCCAATGATTATGTTAATATGTGTTTAAGTGCTTGATTAATCATGCCATGTATGAATATATGTGAATGAATGACATAGGCAGGGAACGGTAAAGGCCGAGAACGACAAGGGCCGGGAACAGCGAAGGCCGAGAACGGCGAAGGCCGAGAACGGCGAAGGCCGAGAACGGCAAGGGACCGGGAGCAGCGTTTAGCACGTGGAGTGCGAGTTTCCAGGGCGAGACCCTAAAGGATACCTGGGATATCCTTACGATGTAGACCGTGAACCCAGGGCCTGGTAAAGAGCCTGGGACGGCACAACCGTATGTGTTTAGCCTGTTGGCGGATTTGTTTTGCGTTGAGTAATTGATATGCATATGTTATCTATTTGTGTGGAGTTTTCTTGATGGGCTTCGGCTCACGGGTGCTCTGTGGTGTAGGTAAGGGCAAGGGGAAAGCCGACCAACCATGAGTATGGAGAGCGTGAGGCAATGAGTACATGTCTGGTCTGCCTGGCTGCCATGACCAAGGGTATTTTTTTGGGAGATGCTTTGTACTGAATCCTATTTTGTCGTTTAGTCGACTTAAAACATATTTTGAGTTGTAAATATTTATAAACAGTATTTTCGGGATCCCTAATGTAAAACACTTATAATTTTCAATGAATCATTACATTATCAAATTATGTGATTTTAATACAGTTTAGTTACACTTTTGAGTTAAATGTTTGGTTAGCAAGTTAGATGCACATTTTAAACTCACTTAGTAACGACTTTAAGGTAGTAGGGCGTTACAATATTGGCCTTACCTCCGGCATTGTCGGTCGTGCATAATGTATTTCATATTTCGATGTTGCAGAAGTATGTGTCTGATGAGGCCCATGTACTGAGTTATGAAGATCAGGAGCTGCAGGCGGGCCTATCCTATGAGGATCAGCCAATCTAGATATTAGACGGGAATGACAAGGTCCTGAGGAATAAAACCATATATTTGGTTAAGGTATTATGGTGGAGCAACAAGGTTGAGGAGGCGACCTGAGAATTGGAGTTAAATATGCGGGATCAGTATCCCAAGTTGTTCAGGTAAAATTTTGAGGACGAAATTCTGTAAGGAGGGGATAATTGTAACGTCCCAGTTTCCCTAATAAGGCCTAGTGCCTTGATTAGGGGGCCATGAAGGCAATAATTGATTTAATTATGTATTTATGTGTTATGAGCATATTATTATGTGAATTATGTGAATGGTATGATAATATGACTATGTATGTTTAAAGTGTATTAAATATGCATGTGGTTCTGTTTCTTATTAGAAGGACATTTTCGTAATTTTGATCCGTTGAGGGTATACGTGTAAATATATGTGATTTATAAATATTACCACATTATTATGTGGATATATTTGAGTTACCCAGCATGAGGCGATCCTAGTGAGCAAGGTAGCGGAAAAGTCACAACGGGGTGAAATACCCGGTTTGGGGTGAGCTTAGGGGTATTTTGGTAATTTGATAAATTGTCAGGGATTATTGAGTAACGAGAATTAATTGATGAATATTTGGTTTGATAGATTTATTTAGGAATGTGTGGGGTAATTTGAGATTAACGTGCATTGTGCCAAATGACTAAGTTGCCCTTGGGAGTAACCTTTAAGGCCAAGTGGGGCAAGGGGCAATGTGGTCATTTGACCACATGGGTTAGCAAATAGGCCAGCAGCTGAGAATTGTGGCTCTTTCACATTCTCAGCCCTTTTCTTCCTCTCTTTGTGTGTTCACTTCGAAGCTTTCAGGGAAATTTATCTAGAGATCAAGCCAAGTGCAATTTCGGTGAAGATTGGAGAGTGCTTTGGGGGTTAGGAGCTGCTAAGCTAAGGATCTAAGCAGGGTTTCGAATTGGGCAGAGGGAATTCAGGTAATTCTCTGGTTCTTTCCTTTTCTAATGGTGTTCTTGAGCTACTTTTTGTTTTGATTCCTAATGATTGGTTTATGGGTGTTTTGTGGTGAAATGAATATGGGGTTTTGTTGCCTAAGCTATGTGATACGTTTTTGGGGTTGAAATCCAGTTAGAAACATCAGATTGGGTAAAATTTGGGGTCTAGTGCTGCTGGAAATTGTAGGTTTTGAAAATTGGGGAAGAACACTTGTGTTCTGGGCTGTTTTTGGATTTCCGGTGACCTAGCGCGACCGCGCTAGGTCTCAAGTTGAGGGGCGCAACGGCGCCAGGGGTTGGCGTGACTGCACCAATTCCCTGGGAACCCCAAATTTTCTGTGGGCATGACCGCGCCAAGGGCAGGCGCGACCGCACCAGGTGCCCCAAAAGGTGGTTTAGCTAAATTTTAAGAGTAAGGCCCGGGGGCTCGTGAATTCGGTTTGGGAGCCGACTTGGGGCTTGGGGGACATTTTTTAGCGCCACGTTAATTGGGAACGGTAGTTTTGAGAGTTAGAGTTCAGATTGGAACTCCGGATCTGGGGTTGATTTCTGATGAATGTATACTTGTTTTGTGACTAGGATTTTCGCAAGGCTCAGGTCAGGGATATCGCTCGGGGTCGTTTATTTAATATCACAAAGCTCGAGGTAAGAAAAATGCATCCAATACATGAGATATGTGATTAGGGCTTGGCCCGGTTGTTAAATGTAGAGATGATTAGGGCTCGGGCCCCTGTTAATGAGCATGATTATAATTATGCTTGTGAATATCTCATTAAGCATACTGGAATGTGTGGTATTTTTTTTATATGATGAATATATTATATGTAGGATTATTCCTGATTGGAAAGCTCGACTTATAAGTCGTGGTCGGCACTATGCGTGCAAAACACACGTCACTATGGCTAGGCCACCCTGGGAGTGTATTATGCACTGGTCTGGCTCATATTCCACTTGAGTAAATAGAAGTATGATACACACTTGTGTGACTCTGTGGTCGCATACTTGTATAATGTGTCTGCTTGGTTATAGTTATTACTACTAAGCATGTTGTTTATATTCTGTTGACTATATGAATCTGTTTAATTAAGTTTTTTTGTTGAGCCTTGGATCATGGGTGCTATGTGGTGCAGGTAAGGGTAAGGAGAAGCTTGACCAGCCATGAGTTGGAGAGCGTTAGAGGTGGTGTGTACATATGCAGTCTGCTCGACCTCCACGGCCGAGATATCGCAGAGGGACTAGGGTTGGACCTTGTTTTGCCGCTTAGGTCGGCTTATTTTGTAATCCTTGAGTTGTAAACAACTTTTAAACTTCTATTTTGGGATCCCATGTAAAGACTAAATTTTTTAATGGAAATGTTTATTCCTTTGACCAAAATTTTTAATATCTGAGCGAGTCCAACACTATTTTAGTTACTTAATCACATGTTTTAGTGACTCGTTTAGCAAGTCCAACACTATTTTAAACACACGTCGTAACGGTCCCTGATTAGTAGGGCGTTACATTGGTGATGAATTTTAGGTTGAGTTTCGTTAAGGGAAACTTCCTAAATTTTGTTTTCAATGTGGGAAACTTAGGCATCATTTCCATCAATATTTGACTTACTTGCAGCTTGAGGATGATGGTGTTCAAGATGCTCTTTCCTATAGGCCATGGCTCCAAGGTTCCCATATTTTGAATTCGGGTTATGATAGATATCTGACTAATTTTTCTCATGTTGAAGCATCGCCAATGCTCACTCGTCTAGTTTATTATTCTATGGGACTGAAGCTTACACAACATATATGTGGCTTACCCTACATATCTCCTTTATTCATAGCTAAATCAATGACCACTCCTATTGCTAATATCCAAGTCAATATAGGCCATCTAATCATTCATAGCATGGGTTACTCTGATGCTCATACTTCACACCATGATGCCCCACTTCAATGAAACATCAATCCTCCACTCCACCAATTATTGCCCTTGCTACCAATGTTTCTCATCTCCATCTCAAAAATCATGCACCTTTGGGATCTATAGTAGCTACTACGGTTGTTTCACCAACTCTTGTTAACTTCCACATATTTTTCATTCTCGCAGCTAGCTTATCACCCTGGTTTTCCTTTGAACAAGGATGTTTCTCCTCATCTGTGTACACTTAAACGACAATCTATTAAAGTGAGGAATTTTACATGGTCCATTTTAAAGAGTTCTCATAAACAATCTCAAGGTCCAATTTGAATACTATGGCCTCCATGTTTCTTATCCAACAAGCTCATGGTAAAGAACCTTGGGTTTACACAAATTTTTTTGCGTTATTTGATTTCTCAACTTATATTGAAGATGTTGTGGCTAGTTTTTCCTACTCCACATCAACTAAAGTTATCCTGGTGGCGGCTGCGATGCAACCCCCTCTTTTAGCACGAGTATTATAGGATGGAATGCACATGAATTAGGAACCCCATTGCATTCTGTATTGTACAACTTATTGTTAGGATTGGTCAAATACATAATGAAATAAGTCATGCACAAAGAGGTGCAAAATAATATACTATTTCACTAAAGTCAACATGAGGGGTTGACTTTTGGTGTAGGCATTTAAAAAATATATTTTTGGGTCCAAAGTGTTTCTTTGGAGTATATAAGAGTACCTAAAAAGTTTGGTGACATTGGGAGGTGTTTTGGGGCAATGTACGGGGTCAAAAGTCAGTGCAACAGGCATTGCATCGCATGTTGAGAGGCGATGCGTCACCTGGCTTAAGACATCCCAGACAAGCTATGCATCGTCTGCATGCAGGTGACGCATAGCGTGGGCCGTTTGTACAGACCCGTACAGTTACGTGTTTTGGATCCAAAACTTAGTTTAAAATGCTCTAATCTCATTGGTTAACACTAATGACAGTTCCTATGCTATTTAAGGGGTTCATTTGAGACTTTAGTGAACTGATCACTCTCCACACTCTCTCTCTCTCTAAAACCCTCTCTCTCTCTCTCTAACTCACAAACGTTACTAGTTTTCTCCAAGATCTTCATCAATAAAGCTTGACTTGTTTGAAGACCAAGGCTTATTAATCCCAATACTCATTCCACCATTGTAGTAGCTTCAAAAAATCTCTTATGGGAAGCTAGAAATAGAGTTTTTTAGATAACAATTCAATTCTGTCAAGCCTTCATGTTTATCTCCATTGATTTATTACATTAAATCATAACATTATGATTTTATGTAACTAGGATTCCTGTCAAGAAATATCATCTCTTTCCTTTGTCTCAATTGTGTTATTCTTCTATTGTTTATGAGATTATCTAGAGTTCGATTCCTTTGAATTATCATATTAATCTTGTGATAGTAAGTTATACTCCCAACACTTAATACTAGACATGCCCTGATCTCTCATATTTTTTGCAGATGACAACATGCTCTTTTGTTAGACTAATACTTGGTCTTGTGGATCCATTAAGCATGCTTTTAGTCAGCTTTTAAATGTTGATAAAGTAGTTTTTCCTTTCTCACCTAATGCCTTGTTAGCAAATCAGTTAATTTTTTCAGAAAACTTTGGGCATGCCTATTAAAGAATTCCATGAGAAATATCTTGGTTTACCTTTTATTACTGATCGAGATAAGCAACATCTTTTTGGAGATATCAAGGCTAAAGTTTGGAAGTTGTTAAACTCTTAGCATGAGAAACTTTAATTTTTTTTTTTCCATTGGTGGTAATGAGGTACTTCTCAAAGTTGTGATTCAAGCTATCCTTACATTTTCTATGAGTTGTTTTAAGCCCCCCTCCACATTGTGTCATCAACTTGAATCACTTATGGCCTAATTTTGGTGGGGTTTTAAAAAAGATTAGCCTAGTATAACAACTAGAATTTTTTGTGTCATTTTAAAGATGATGGTGGTATATGATTTTGATCTTTATTCACTTTAATCAAGCACTATTTTGTTAAGTAGGCTTGGCAAATTATTGAGTAACTTTATTTGCCTCTTAATCATATTTTTAATGCCTGATATTTTTCCACATTCGAGTTTTGTTTAAGCATCCATTGGTCATTTGTTGTCCATGACTTGGAGTAGCATTTTATTGGGATGAGATTAGCTTCATGATGGTCTTCGTTGGAAAGTTGGGACTAGAGATGCTATTTTCTTACTATTGAGATCGTTGGTTGCCCAATAACATTAATTTCAACCACTTGTATTGTTTGATCAATATTTGGAAGTCCATGTTTATATTTTTATTACTTTTGATAGGAGATGGAACCTTGCTCTGCTCTAAACATATTTTCATCCACTGGATGTGGACCGCATCAATCCAATTCCTCTTGCTCCAAGGTTGAAACCTGCTTGTTTACTTTGGCATTGTGCCGATTATGAGTGTTACACGGTCAAAATAGGCTATAGATCAATAACTCTGTATGATTATTGTAATATCTGCATTTTCATTTCATTGATATTTTGATAATTTTGGCTTGTGAGGGCAATTTCATAATATAATACTCTTGAGGGGTACTTTTTTGTAATTTGTGAAATTACGTGTTATGTGATTATTTAAATATGTTTATGTGATATTAATATCTGTGAAAGATATGAGTAAAAGTGATGAATCACACTTTTCTTTAAGTGCTAGGGGTTTTATTGTCAAGAATGGAAAATGGAAACTAATAGTTTAGTAGAGAATTCCTAAAAAGGGTTCAGTGAAATTGTTAGAATGGCTTAGATCAAGAGTAGGATGGTAATTTGACAATAATGAGTCATAATAAATATAAAGTGAAAGATTAGAGTTAGGGTTAGACTCACAATTTGAATTTGGTGGCTACTCTACACATGATCAAAGAAGAGAACTCTCTCTCTCTCTCACTCTCTCTAGACTAGGGTTCAAGATCTAAGGAAGAAGGAGAAGAATGATTTCTCCGTATACGTATAGATCACTAGGAACTCGTGTGGGGGCTCATTTAGGATGCTTTGGGATAATATTTTCAAGGTTTAGGTTGCTGCACATGATCTTGGTAAGAACTTTTCACACTTTTAAAGTTTTTTTGATTGTTCTTGAAGCTTTAGGTTGTGTTAATGATGGTTTTGATTAGAAGGCATGATAGGTTGAGATGATTGGTTTATATGCATGTTATAGACTATGATATTGTTTAATAAAGGTTAGAAACATGTTAGGAAAGAATTAATGAAGATATAAGTCTGGTTTTGAAATATATGTTCATAGCTTGGGGAAGAAGAAGTTTTGTTGTAAGAAATTGTTAGAGTTATGAATTTATGGGTTGCTAATGAATTTTTGGTATTATATTGATCTCTAAGAATTATATGATAATATAGAGGGATTCAAGACGAGAAAAACCTAAAAAGAATCATCCAAAACAGATTTAAATTTAGAAAGTTATGGTTGTTCGAAGTAGAATAGGTGAGAAGGTTTCGAACTAGCGCCCTAGCACCATTTAGGAGCGTTGCAGCGCCCAATGCCGTAGAAATATGGGTTTAAATAGCACCTAAGTATTAGCGCCACAGTACTTGGCAGCGATAGGGACATATTTTTTTGGGTTTTTAAGGCCGTTTTGAGGCTGTTTCTAGTGGGGTTCATTGGGGAATTCCTCCCACACTTCTTAGGGATATTTTTTAGGACTTTTAGGACATTCCTAAAGAAAATTAAAGGTTGATTTGGTCTTAGGAAATGTAAGATTCGGTTCATGACCTTTGGTTAAGTTATGAGTCTCTAAATGATATATGTTGTATGTTTTGGATTTAGGACTCGGCAAGACACTTTAAGGGAGGTGATTGCGTCGCTGCTGAACCTAAGGTAAGAAGAGTGGTCATTGTAACGCAGGGTATGAATTTGAGTGCACAAATGTTCTGTATGTGTGATCCAATGGATATGATTGTTCATGCTATGTTTATGACTATGCTTTGTCATATATGTGATGAAGGTTACAATTATTGCATGCTTATGTGTATTGATGCATGTTCACATTGACTTTATGAGATTTGGTTATATCATGCATTGAGTATGTTATGATCAATATAACATATGTGGAAAGAGCAAGGGAAGACATATTCTTTTAACTTGATATGTGGTAAGAACCCAGGGACTGTTGCAAGAGCAGTGGATTGTCGCAAGGGCAGTGGGTCATTTCAAGGGTGATATGTTTGTGGTTATAATGACCAGAATGATATTGATAAATGGTCGAAATGATACATGTAACACACATTATGATATTTTTTATGCTACACTATGATATGCTTGTTGGAATTAATGCCCTAAAAGCATGTAAATACATTTTATTGATTTAAATAAAAGTAAAATTTTATTATATTTGAATGTTGTAATTAATGTTTGAATCAATTATATAATAATATTTAGAAAATTCCTTGTTCATTCATGTGAATATGATCTTGTATTAGTACGAGAGAATTAAGCTCATATATAATGAATAAAATAGTTTGTAACATATTAACGTAAGAAATATTTAATGAATGGTTACTAGTGCGGTTTAATAAGCATATAGGATGCGAGTGATCTAGATTCGGATTATTGATGTGGTTAGACATCTTAGTAAATGTGTTGTATATAATAGAGATTATATATGATAGGAACGATGAGAATTAATTATCTTTATAAACTTGATGTTTAACATAAATATTTAATTCTTATCATAATATATGATCATTTGTAGATCAGTCTAAGTCCTGAGTATTCACGAACTCTTGTTTGTGTTTATTGGATCTTTGATTCACTCGTTAAGATTTCTTAGTATAATGAGGCTAATGACTTTTGTTTTGGAGATTAAATATCATGAATGGATGGAAACATGATTTACGATAATTATAACGCCCTACTTCCTTAGAGCCGTTACTAAGTGCGCTTAAAAACGTGCATTCAACTCGCTAATCGAGGTTTTAGGTCAAATAGTGTAATTAAGCCATAAACAGAGGAAAAATCTTAGAAATAATTCCATTTCATTGAAAATCATAAAAGTTTGACACTTGGGATCCCAAAATACAGTTTAGAAACATTTACATCATATAAATCGAACCAAGTCGACTAAACGACAAAATATAAGTTTATTTACAACCATCTCTCAAAATCCTCTGGCTGTGGCAGCCAAGCTGGCCCAACATGTACATGCTGCCTCACGCCTGCCACACTCATGGTCGGTTGGCTTTCTCCTTCCCCTTACCTACACCATAGAGCATCCGTGAACCGAAGCCCAGCAAGAAAACCCACAAATAGATAACATATGCAACACATATATCAAGCATATAAACAGGCCACCAATGGGCTAAACACATACGGCCTAGCCGTCCCAGGCGTTTTCCAAGCCCTGGGTTCGCGGTCCACACCGTGAGGATATCCCAGGTATCCTTTAGGGACTCATCCTGGCAATTCGCACTCCACGTGCTCAACGCTGCTCCCGGCCCCTTGCCGTACTCGGCCTTGCACTCAACGTACCTAGCACCGTTCCTGGCCCTTTGCCGTTCCCGGCCTCTGCCGTCCTCGACCTACACCGTTCCCGGCTCTTGCCGATCGTTCACATAATAACATTCATAGCATAATAATCAAGTACAGAATTCTAGCAAAATCATTCAAAGGGCTACACCCTGCAGTTCAAACACATTGGGCTCAACCCTGCATACCAGTTCTATTCAAACACATTGGGCTCAGCCCTGCATACAAGCTCTATGGGAACAAGGGTTTTCTTACCTGAGTCTCAAGCTCTCCGAGCACCGATGTCCCGAGCACAGTCCTCTAACTTGAGCCTCGCCGAAACCCTAGTCACAACACATTAACAACATCCATCCATCAAGTTCTAATCCAATAAATAACTTTGAGCCATAACCCTAACCTCCGGGACCTTGAATTCTATCAATCCGGGTGATAAAATCCATCCTGAGCCTTAACCATTGAGTTCCCAAGCCTAAACACCCTTAAAAACACAAACTGGCACTAAGAGCCGCGGTCCTACCCTCAAGCGCCGCGGCTAGCCTCGAAACAGAGGCTAGCACCTCACTGACCCCCACATGGGCCGCGGCGCGCACACCAAGCGCCGCGGCGCGCATGAACTTCTCAGCCTCCCATGGCCGCGCGCGCACACGGGCTGCGGCACGCCCATCCTAGGGCCGCGGCCCTCACCTCCAAACCCAGATTTCTCCCCCTTTTCCCTGCGTTTTCTTCAAACCAATTCACTCAAAACTTAACTAACAGACCCAGATTATCTCCACAAAAGTTCTAACACAGTCCCAACATTAAAACGCATCAAGAACCAGCTTCAAAACTCAACCAAGCAATCAAGAACATCCCAAACTTTGCTAACATGCAATCTCTAATAACCAGCATAAATTCTAAGCATAATCTTTATAATTAAATCTTACCCTTGCTGAATTAAACCTCTGAACCAGCTCCCTATGCTCCAAGCTTCAAGCTCCCCTAAATCCCCAGCTGCAATCCCTTAGCTTCTAGTTGATTTTCCCCAAAGTTTTCCTTGAATTTGTCTTAGAGAGTGAAAGAGAGAGATAGATAAGAACTACCCTCAGCTGGAAGGAAAAGCAAATGTCAGTTTCTAAATAATTCTTCCTTTTTGTTTTATTTAACTTAGTCTAAGTGGTTACCTCAAGGCTCGGGGTACCAAAACGTCCCCGAGGGCAAAATAGTAAATTTCCCCAACATTCCCTCCTAGACATTCTATCCTCAAATATATCTCCAAATATTTATTTTCATAACCCGATAACCCCACAACTCATCAGATACCCAAATTACCCCTCGACTCAACCCGAGTCGGAATCTCAACCCCGTTGTGACTTTCTGGCTAACCGCTCCCTAGGACTGTCTCGGATCGTGTTACGCAGACATATCACATATATATAACATTTATCACATTTATGCCCCTAATATCCATACGGGGCCCACATGCACATTTAACTCCACTAAACATGCATCATTATCATATATTCACATAAATCCACATATTAACATATTAAATCCATTTATTGCCCTCCAAGCACACTAATCAAGGCCCTAAGCCCTATTAGAAAATTTGGGTCGTTACAACTATCCCTTCCTTACAGAAATTTCATCCTCGAAGTTAACTGAACAACTCGGGATACCGCTCCCTCATCTCTGACTCAAGTTTCCATGTCGCCTCCTCAACCTTGCTGTTTCTCCACAGCACTTTCACCAAGGCGATGGTCTTGTTCCTCAAGACTTTATCTTTTCGGTCAAGAATCTGAACCTGCTTCTCCTCATATGAAAAATCCTGATCAAGCTCCAGATCCTCAAAACTTAGAACATGCGTCGAATCTGACATATACTTCCGGAGCATGGATACATGGAAAACATCATGAACCCCTGATAAAGCTGGAGGTATCGCTAATCTGTAAGCTACCTCTCCAACTCTTTCTAGAATCTCGAAGGGGCCAACAAACCTAGGGCTCAACTTGCCCCTAACACCAAACCATTTCACACCCTTCATGGGTGAAACCCTAAGGAACACATGATCACCAACTTGAAATTCCACACTCCTGTGCTTCAGGTCTGAATAACTTTTCTGTCGACTCTGGGAGGTGAGCATACGCGCTCTAATCTTCTCAATCACCTCATTGGTCCTCTGAACCATCTCTGGGCCAAGATACCTCCTCTCACCTGTCTCATCCCAATGAATAGGTGATCTACACTTTCTTCCATAAAGCATCTCGTACGGAGCCACTCCGATGGTTGCCTGATTACTGTTATTGTACGAGAACTCGATCAAAGGGAGATACTTACTCCACGATCCCCCAAAATCAAGCACACAGGCTCGCAGCATATCCTCCAATATCTGAATCGTCCTCTTAGACTGCTCATCCGTCTGAGGATGATAAGCGGTACTAAACTGTAACTGTGTGCCCATAGCCTTCTGCAGACTCTCCCAAAACTTGGAGGTGAAGGTGGGGTCTCTTTCGGATACTATCGACCTCGGAGTCCCATGAAGTTGAACAATCTCCTTCACATACAACTCCGCGTACTATTCCACGGTATAAGTTGTCCTAATAGGCAAAAAGTGAGCGGACTTGGTATACCTATCCACAATCACCCACACCGAGTCATGCTGTCCCGCAATTCTCGGTAAACCAACCACAAAGTCCATAGTAATATCTTCCCACTTCCATTCTGGGATCCCCAGAGGCTGCAACAACCCTGCTGGCCTCTGGTGCTCAGCTTTAACCTGCTGGCAAGTTAAGCACTTAGCCACATAATCCACCACATCCCTCTTCATGCCCGACCACCAATATAGAGCTCTCAAGTCCTGGTACATCTTCGTCGTACCCGGGTGCAATGAATAGGGAGTGGTATGCGATTCATCTAAGATCTCTCGCTGGATATCAGAATCCATCGGAACACAGACCCGACCCTTGTACTTCAGTAGCCCCATCTCTGAAATGGAAAAGTCCTTAGTCGCTCCGACTAAGGCACCTTCCCTATGACCTCTCAACTGAGAATCTTTCCCTTGCGCTTCCTTGATCCTCTCAAGGAGTGTAGACTAAAGAGTGATGTTGGCCAACTGTCCAACCACCAACTCTATACCTGCTCTGGTCATCTCCTTAGCTAACTTGTCAGATATCTGCCTCGAACTAAACAACTGTCCTGGGCCTTTCCGACTCAATGCATCAGCCACTACATTAGCCTTCCCCAGGATGGTATAGGATATCACAATCATAATCCTTAACCAACTCCAGCCACCGCCTCTGGCGCATATTCAGGTCCTTCTGAGTAAAGAAATACTTTAGGCTCTTATGGTCGATGTATATCTCGCACTTCTCACCATAAAGATAATGCCTCCAAATCTTAAGTGCAAACACCACCGCTGCCAACTCCAGGTCATGCGTAGGATATCTCTGCTCGTATTCCTTTAACTGTCTCGATGCATAGGCTATCACCTTACCAGCTTGCATCAACATGCACCCCAAACCCTGCCTGGATGAATCACAGTAGACCACAAACTTTTCATTCTCTGTCGGCAAGCTTAGCACTGGCGCAGTGATCAATCGCCTCTTTAACTCCTTAAAACTATTCTCACATCTATCCGTCCAGACATACCTTGTCTTCTTCTTTGTCAATTTTGTCAATGGTGTAGCTATTCTGGAGAACCCCTCAAAAAACCGCCGGTAATACCCTGCTAAACCCAGAAAGCTTCTCACTTCAGGAACATTGCTCGGTCTAGGCCAATCTTTGACCGCCTCAATCTTACTTGGGTCAACCAGAATCCCCTCCTTACTGACAATATGGCCTAGAAATGTAACTTGTGGCAACCAGAACTCACACTTACTGAACTTAGCATATAACTTATGCTCTCTCAACCGCTGTAGAACCAACCGCAGATGCTGCTCGTGCTCTGTCTCTGACTGGGAGTACACTAGGATGTCGTCAATGAATACAATCACAAACTTGTCCAGATAATCCTTGAAAACCATATTCATCATGTCCATAAAAAGTTGCTGGGGCATTGGTTAATCCAAAGGACATAACCAGGAATTCATAGTGTCCATACCTCGTTCGGGAAGCAGTCTTTGGTATGTCCTCCTCTTTAATCCTTAACTGATAGTAACCTGATCGGAGATCTATCTTGGAAAACACTATTCTTCCCTGTAGCTGATCAAATAAATCATCAATCCTAGGCAGCGGATACTTGTTCTTGATGGTTAACTTGTTTAGCTCCCTATAGTCAATACACATCCTAAGGGACCCATCCTTCTTCTTAACGAACAACACTGGAGCACCCCATGGTGAGAAACTCGGTCTGATGAACCCCAAATCAAGTAACTCTTGCAACTGAATCTTTAACTCCTTTAACTCTATTGGAGCCATTCTATAAGGTGCCCTAGATACTGGCTCCGCTCCTGGTACCAACTCTATAACAAAGTCAATCTCCCGCTGCGGCGGCAACCCTGGCAAATCTGCTGGAAACAAATCCGGAAACTCACACACCAATCTAGTCTCACCCGGTCCAATCGACACCACCCTAGAGGTATCCACAACGCTCGCTAGGAATCCTATGCAACCTTCCTGCATCAGGTCTCTAGCCTTCAATGCTGAAATCATCGGTACACGCGGTCCACTAACTGACCCCACAAACACAAAGGGTACCTCCCCTTCTGGCTCAAACGTCACTATTCTGCGCTTGCAGTCAATCGTTGCCCCATACTTTGATAACCAATCCATTCCCGAAATCATGTCAAAATCATCCATCTCTAACTCAATCAGATCAACAGACAGTTCCCTACCATCTACCTCTACAGGCAACGCTCTAATCCACTTCCTAGAGACTACCAATTCTCCTGTTGGCAACAAAGTCTGAAATCCCCTAGCATACACACCACTAGGTCTACAAAGTTGATCTATCACTCTAGCAGATACAAATGAATGGGTAGCCCCTGAATCAAACAATGCAGTATACAAAGAACCAGCACTAGAGATCTGACCTGTCACAACTGAGGGGCTGGTCTCCGCCTCAGTCTGTGTCAAAGTGAATACCCTGGCAGGAGCAAGACTGCCACTCTACTTCTACTCCTCCTTCTTAACTTGAGGGTAATCCCTCTTCAGATGAATTGCACTTCCACAAATAAAGCAGGCCCTGATCCTGCACTCACCCTGGTGTCGTCGCCTGCACCACAGACACATTGGAAAACTCCTCCAGTTGTCACTGCCACCCTGACGGCCAGTGGAAGCACCCCGTGCCCTTCTATCTAAACTGGGAGGAACAAAGGAATCTGGGGCGTTCCTCTTCTGCTCACTAGAACCACCACCATGACTGAACCCAACAAAAAGAGGCACTGTCCTCCTGGCATCGCGCCTAACAACACTATCCTTCCAAATCTGATCTTCGGCCCTCTCAACAGTAAGGGCCTTATCCACAACTTGGCCATAAGTAGTAGTCTTTGGATCCAAGGTAATATTCACATCGCAGGCTATCATAACATTCAACCTCCGCACAAACCTATCCCTTCTTGCCGCATCAGTCGGCACTATATCTGGCGCAAACTTCGCCAATATATCAAACTTTATAGCATACTCTGTCACTATCGATCGATTCTGAGTCAGGTTGATAAACTCATCAACCTTCGTAGTTCGAACTGCCACACTGTAATACTTCTCGTTGAACAAGTTTCTAAATTCTTCCCAGGTCATAACTGATACATCCCTTCTCTGAACCACTACGTCCCACAGAATGCGGGCATCCTCTCTAAACATGTAGCTAGCACAGACTACCCTATCATTCCCCTGAACTCTCATAAAATCCAGAATTGAGGAAATCGTATTCATCCACTGCTCTGCCCGCAGTGGGTCTGATCCACCCTCGAAGGTGGGAGGATGCTGCTTCCTGAACCTCTCATACATAGGTTCCCACTTATTCTCCATAGCAAACTGCACTGGCACTGGCGATGCGACCTGCTGCACTGGCAGCCTAGTAACCTGAGGCGGGGCCTGCTGCCTCAACTGTCGCAACTCTTCCTCGGTTCGATGTAGCCTTGCTTCCATCTCAGCAAACATCTTTTGCCAATTCTGTGGGGCAGGTGGAGGGTCCTGACCCTGGTTGTCATCCTCGGCCCTACTGCCGTGGAGTCTAGTTGATTATTGAGGCATCTCAACAAATATGCCTGCAACCAACGACACCGCTCATCAGGCAGGATAACAACATCCAAAACCACCTCCCAAACACATCAGTCATCCACAAAATAATAACTCATATAACATATAACACACAATGGGCCATGCCCTGGCATCATGCATATGTTAACTCATTCATCATGCTCTATATAAGATAAGCAGGCAAACAAGGCATTCAAACACATATTCAAACATACTAGCCAATCATACCAACCAACCCTGAGTCGAGCTTGTCACTGACAGTGAGTGTACATGTTCGGTCAATCTCCAGAACCAATATCCTTGGCTCGCTCTGATACCAAGTTGTAACGCCCTACTTCCTTAGAGTCGTTACTAAGTGCGCTTAAAAACGTGCATTAAACTCGCTAATCGAGGTTTTAGGTCAAATAGTGTAATTAAGCCATAAACAGAGGAAAAATCTTAGAAATAATTCCATTTCATTGAAAATCATGAAAGTTTGACACCTGGGATCCCAAAATACAGTTTAGAAACATTTACATCATATAAATCGAACCAAGTCGACTAAACGACAAAATATAAGTTTATTTACAACCATCTCCCAAAATCCTCTGGCTGTGGCAGCAAAGCTGGCCCAACATGTACACGCCGCCTCACGCCTGCCACACTCATGGTCGGTTGGCTTTCTCCTTCCCCTTACCTGCACCACAGAGCATCTGTGAGCCGAAGCCCAGCAAGAAAACCCACAAACAGATAACATATGCAACACATATATCAAGCATATAAATAGGCCACCAATGGGCTAAACACATATGGCCTAGCCGTCCTAGGCGTTTACCAAGCCCTGGGTTCACAGTCCACACCGTGAGGATATCCCAAGTATCCTTTAGGGACTCGCCCTGGCAACTCGCACTCCACGTGCTCAACGCTGCTCCCGGCCCCTTGCCATACTCGGCCTTGCACTCAACGTGCCTAGCACCGTTCTCGGCCCTTTGCCGTTCCCGGCCTTTGCCGTCCTCGGCCTACACTGTTCCCGGCTCTTATCGATCGTTCACATAATAACATTCATAGCATAACAAGCAAGTACATAATTCTGGCAAAATTAGTCAAAGGGCTACGCCCTGCAGTTCAAACACATTGGGCTCAGCCTTGCATACAAGCTCTATGGGAACAAGGGTTTTCTTACCTGAGTCCCGAGCTCTCTGAGCACCGATGTCCCGAGCACAGTCCTCTAACTTGAGCCTCGCCAAAACCCTAGTCACAACACATTAACAACATCCATTCATCAAGTTCTAATCCAATAAATAACTTTGAGCCATAACCCTAACCTCCGGGACCTTGAATTCTATCAATCCGGGTGATAAAATCCATCCCGAGCCTTAACCATTGAGTTCCCAAGCCTAAACACCCTTAAAAACACAAACTGGCACTAAGAGCCGCGGACCTACCCACAAGCGCCGCGGCTAGCCTCGAAACAGAGGTTAGCACCTCACTGACCCCCACACGGGCCGCGGTGCGCATGAACTTCTCGGCCTCCCATGGCCGCGCGCGCACACGGGCCGCGGCGTGCCCATCCTAGGGCCGCGGCCCTCACCTCCAAACCCAGATTTCTCCCCCTTTTCCCTGCGTTTTCTTCAAACCAATTCACTCAAAACTTAACTAACAGACCCAGATTATCTCCACAAAAGTTCTAACACAGTCCCAACATCAAAACCCATCAAGAACCAGCTTCAAAACTCAACCAAGCAATCAAGAACATCCCAAACTTTGCTAACATGCAATCTCTAATAACCAGCAGAAATTCTAAGCATAATCTTTATAATTAAATCTTACCCTTGCTGAATTAAACCTCTGAACCAGCTCCCTATGCTCCAAGCTTCAAGCTCCCCTAAATCCCCAGCTGCAATCCCTTAGCTTCTAGTTGATTTTCCCCAAAGTTTTCCTTGAATTTGTCTTAGAGAGTGAAAGAGAGAGATAGATAAGAACTACCCTCAGCTGGAAGGAAATGCAAATGTCGGTTTCTTAAGTTTCTAAATAATTCTTCCTTTTTGTTTTATTTAACTTAGTCTAAGTGGTTACCTCAAGGCTCGGGGTACCAAAACGTCCCCGAGGGCAAAATAGTAAATTTCCCCAACATTCCCTCCTAGACATTCTATCCTCAAATATATCTCCAAATATTTATTTTCATAACCCGATAACCCAACAACTCATCTAATACCCAAATTACCCCTTGACTCAACCGAGTCGGAATCTCAACCCCGTTGTGACTTTCTGGCTAACCGCTCCCTAGGACTGTCTCGGATCGTGCTGCGCAGACATATCACATATATATAACATTTATCACATTTATGCCCCTAATATCCATACGGGGCCCACATGCACATTTAACTCCACTAAACATGCATCATTATCATATATTCACATAAATCCACATATTAACATATTAAATCCATTTATTGCCCTCCAGGCACACTAATCAAGGCCCTAAGCCCTATTAGCAAATTTGGGTCGTTACAATAATGGAATCCATACTTTCCTAACAGATTGAATATTGGTTCCCTTAAGGGTTAATTCTGGAACTGAATAATTATTGAGCTCAAATATATCATATGATTATAGATTAATTATTTTCTAGTGAATTGATGGTACTTAAGGATCAAGAGGTAATTAGAAGGGTAAAACGGTAATCTTGACCAACTCTAACTAATGAACCAATAAATGGAGGACAAAACTACATTTATTGATTATATTAATGGACTACAAGAAAAAAACTTTGTAAATATAATTCTATAAATACTTAGAGTGCAATTCCATATTTATAGTGGAATAATAAATAAGATTATTAGATTAAAGAGTTTGATTGATAATCTGGTTTATTGGAGCTTCGTATTATAGGTCCATGGTCCCCAAACCGTCTCTGTCCTACACTGTCAAGGGTAAGGATGTCAAAAGAAAGATTTGAAGGGAGAAGGACTTAATTGCAAATGAATTAATTTTTCAGGTTAAAGAAAAAAATTATGTGATAATTAAGGGCAATTGATTAGTTATGAATTAATTAATTATTTAATTATATATTTTTTATTTTGAAAAAATATAGGTTAAAATAAATATTAATCATGTTTGTATTAATATAAAGAGAGATTAATAATTATCTTATTTAGAATAAGATATTTATTTATCTAAAACTAATATTTTAAGATAAAGTTAATTATGAATTAACTGATATTTATTTTTGGATAAATATATTGTCTTAAATATTAATTAAATAAACAAATGAGAAAAATTAGGGATAACCCTAATGGTGTGGTCGACACACTCATTATATAGTGAGTGTGGTGCCACACACAAGGATTTCCTGTTAGGAAAACTTATACAGGATCTTTATTTATTTTCATGTAGATCTAATATTAAACAAGTTAATATGAGACAACCTAGAACATGTTTTTAAAATTGAATTCAAAGAGAAATAATGATAATAATACTTATATAAGACGCAACAGAATAAAAGATTCTTTCCTTCAGTTTCTCTATCCCTTGTATCATTTCTGTCGCAAATTATTACAAAGAAACTGAACCATTCTTCAATTATCTTCACAGTGTTCCAAAGTATCCTTAGAATCACCTACACTAGGGTGGTCAATTCTAAACACATGAGATAGATACAGAGAGAAGAAGAGAAAAAAGTAACGATGCTTAGAAAATGACTTATGTTTAGAGAAAATCTAAAACCTATCACAAACTTGTGATTCAACTTATGATCAAAATTTCTCTTAGCATTCCTTTTATGGGCTCAATTATGTTATTTATTTAATTAAAAAATTAATAAAATAATAGCCAATTAACAGCCCTAGATCGAAATTCTCATGGGCTTTAGGCCTGTGAAATTTCCCATTTAATTATAAGCCTGTTGGACTTAAAATCAAGGCCTATATTATTTTCTATTGAATAATTAATTAAATAGTTATTTAAATCCTTTATCAAATTAATTATTTATAATTTGAACCTTGATTTAAAATTATTTATTAATCTAGACACCAATTTATCTTAATTAATAAATATGCCCTAATTTCTCTTTTCTTCTCTAAATTACTTAACTCTGTGAAACTATCCAAAATTAACATAGTCAACTTTGATAATTCTAATTGATAATTAAATCAATTAATTGAGACTATCTAGATGATTTTATCCAAGGTATAGTGGGGACTATGGGCCTATGAAATCAAGCTCCAATAAGTTATCATAAATCTAACAAATAAATTTACTAACTTATTAATTCCTCGTGACTCCACTAAAGACTCGGAATTGAACTCTTGAATTCATAGTATGCTCTATAACAAATATAGATGCGTTATTAATTATCCATTATTACAACCATAATTGTCACTCAATCCTCTATAGACGGTCTACAATGAGATGGGACTAAAATACCGTTTTACCCCTCATTGTATTTTATCCTTAAAACACTTAGTTCCTTGCAAATGATATTTCAGTAAACTAATATTAATTACTAAAATGAGATCTCTATCATTTATCACCTTGAACCAAACTAAAAGGAAACCATTGTTTCACTTCTTCATTAGAAGCTATAGATGTTCATATCTATGATTAACACTCCCACTCAATTATACTGTCGAGTTCCCAAGATGTAAGTATGGGCTAGTCCGTAGGGTAAGCTGGTAATGAACAAGTCAAAGAACTCAAATAATACAATCAGTTAGAATGCTAACCACTCAGAATTGAGATTGAATTGACCTATGGTCAACTATATGATATGACTAGAATAGATAATAATGGTATGTTTACTTATCCTATCTACTGTCAATATCAGTCCAGTCTGATGTAACAAATACATTCGGTCTTATCTACTTTGCGAATGTTCTGGAAAGAACATAACACTGTGATGTGTACGTAGATCATATCATAGATTGGCAAGTCAGTGTAAATCCTGTGCACTGACTAATCTTAGGACTAACTTATTTTGAACATATAATCATTTATATTCCACTGTGATTACGTCACTATAAATATGATTAGCTATATGCTCGGGATTTAATAGAATTTTATATTAAACAAATAATCATGAAAATAAAACATGAGAGCAAAGTGATTGACCAAGTCAAAAAATGATTTCTATTATTTTATTGATAATAAATGAGATTACAAAGAAATTGGGTTTTAATTAGGGCATAAAACCCCAACAAACTCCCACTTGCACTAATTGAAACTAATGTCTTAATTCTACCAATTCCATTTCTTTGATATGCTTATCAAATGTACCTTCTAGTAGTGTCTTTGTAAACGGATCTGCAAGGTTGTCTTCAAATGCAATCTTCATAACCTTCACATCTCCCCTGGCCACATATTCTCGAATAATGTAATACTTCCTTTCTATATGCTTACTCCTCTTGTGACTACGAGGTTCTTTTGAGTTGGCTATCGCTCCTTTATTATCAAAAAGAATACAAGCAGTTTATCCATTTCTAGAATAACACCTAGATCTGAATAAAACTTCTTTAACCAGACTATTTCCTTAGCTGCTTCTAACGCAGCTATGTACTCAGCCTCCATGGTGGAATCTGAGATTGTAGACTACTTTACGCTTCTCCATATCACAGCTCCACTCCCAAGAGTAAACACCATTCCAGAAAGTAGACTTCCTGTCATCGACATCAATCTAAAAATTTGAATCGGTGTAGCCTACTGGGTTCAGAACACCACCCTTGTAGACTAACATTGTAACATCCCAAATTTCCTAACATGGCTTAGTGCCTGGATTAGGGGGCCGGGACGTAATAATTGAGTTATTATGTGAATTACATTATAATATAATCATGCTTGTATGTTAGAGATATTAAATATGTGTATGTCGGCCCGTTTCTTATAAGAAGGGTATTTTAGTAATTTGACCCGTTTGGGGTATGAATGCAAATATGTGTTTGTGTGATTGAGACCACATTATTATGTGGATATATTTGGGTTACTTGGCGAATGGCGATCCCGATGAGCAAGTTAGCGGGAAAGTCACAACGGGGTCTTAATACCCGGCTTGGGGTGAGCTTAGGGGTATTTTAGTAATTTAGTACATTACTGGGAATTAGTGGGTAATGGGAATTTATTGGTAACCGTGTGAGAATATTGGAAGTAGCGGGAATTATAGGATGCAAATTGTGGATAGCGGGATTTAAGGCAAAGGACAAAATTGCCCTTGTGAGCACTTGTTGAATAGGCTAAGGGCAAGGGGCAAATTAGTCAATTCCATTGGGGTTTAGGACTTGGCTGGCTGGATTATATTGAGAAGATTTGAGAGATTACAGGAAACTAAAAGGAAAGAAATTAAGCAGCTCTCTCTCTCTCTCTCACGTTCTCTTTATGCTCCATGGGTGCTTGAGTAGTTTTTGGGGAATTGAAGAGTAAAGCTTGGGAAATCAAGGTGTTAGGCTTGGGGAAAAACAGAAGCTAGGTTCAAGTGATTCATTCCAGCTGAGGTAAGAGTTTTGAACTGTAATCGTTTGGTTAATTATGCTGAATAATTTAGAACTATGGTGTTGATGCATGTTAGATAGTTGGAAGGTTGAGTTTGTGGATTTTGATAAGTTTTATTATGATATATGGCTGGGTTTTGTTTTTGGAAAGGGTTGTGATAATTTTGGGAACTGAATTGGAAGGTTAGGGTGGAATTAGATGGGTTTTAGTTAGATTCGGTTGAAGAAAAACCCAGAAATTTCTGGGTTCGTGGTGGTGAGCCGCGGCCTGCGAAGTGATTTTTGAGCCAGCCGGGCTCGGAGGCAGGGTCGGGCCGCGGCGCCTCAGGGGCGCACCGTGTGCGTGCGTTGTTTTTCAGGGAGTCCGAGCCTCTGGAATTAGAGGCGGGCCACGGCTCGGGTGTGAGGGGCCGCGTCCCTTAAGGGGAATTTTGGCTTAAATGGGATTTTTTTTAGATTGGGAACTTAACCATTTGGGCTCGGGATCGATTCTACTTCCTTATTAAGTGGAATTCGATGTCTTGGAGGCTAAGATTTGGTCTGAAAGCTTTTATTTATCTGTTTTTTATGGAACTTCTTTATTACGGTTGTGACTAGGATTTCGCTAAAGGCTTGAATCGGGGATCGTACTCAAAGGGCCATCGTTAGTAACTCGAATACGGACCAAAGGTAAGAAAACTGCACCCGTTATGTGGATGCATGATTAGAGCTTAGTCAAGGTGATGAACATGACTATAATTATGTTTGTGAATATCATATTAGGTACATTGTAACGTGCATAATTATGATTATGCTTATGACTGCTATGTGAATGTATTATAATGCATTGTGATTTTTGATAAGTATGCTATATGAAACATGTGATTGTCTGTTATGACTGTGAAGCTTAGTTTATAAACTAGGGTATTATTAGGATGTTAAGTGGGGATGACTGTGAATGTATTAGTTGAGAATATGATGGGCTCTAGGAGATCCTTATTTGTTGAGAATGCCAATGCTTCAACTTATAAGTTGGAGGCACGTGGTGGCTTAACTTATAAGTCAAGGGCTTAAGGAACTTAGTTTATAAGCTAAGATTGGCATAATGCACGTGGAGTGCAGGCCACCATGGTTGGACCACCCTGGGAGTGCGACATGCACTTGACTGGCTTGGATGCCAACAACTTGAAAGGAAGTGCAACATGCACTTGTGTGACTCTATGGTATTCAATTGGGTTTGATGAATGTACTAGTTTCAGTTATTACTGTTTAATGGTTGTGTTAATCAGTGAACTGTTGATTATGTTTTCTTGCTGAGTCCTTTGGCTCACAGGTGCTTTGTGGTGCAGGTAAAGGTAAGGAGAAGCTCAACCATCCATGAGTCAGAGGGCATTAGCAGTGGTATGTACATATGCAGTCCGCTCGATTACCACAGCCAAGATGCTCAGAGGAACTAGGGTTAAACCCAGCTTTTGCCGCTTAGGTCGGCTTATTGTGTAATCTGAGTTTTGTAATAATCTTTTAAACTAACGTTTTTGGGATCCCATGTAAAGAACATGTTTTTAACTTAATGGAGATGTTTATGAGTTGATCAAAAATTTTAATACCTAAACCCTTAGTGGCTTAATCACATGTTTAGTCCAAATGACTTGTTTAGCAAGTCCAGCACTGGTTTTAAACACACCTGGTAATGGACCCTAATTAGCAGGGCGTTACAAACATACAATCCCTAGTCCGCCTTAAATACTTCAGGATATGCTTAACTGTTATCCAATGTTATGGTTTGACTGATACTTGCTCATTACTCCCAATGCATAGCAGATATCTGGTCTAGTACACAACATAGCATACATCAGACTTCCAACTGCAAATGCGTAAGGAACTTTTCTCATTGCATCTTCCTCTTCAGGAGTCTGGGGAGACTGCTTCTTTGAAAGTTGAATTCCATGGTGGGACGGTAAACGTCCTTTCTTGGAATTTTTCATTGAGAAACGTTCAAGAACTTTATCTATGTAAGTTGTTTGAGATAGAGCTAAGAGTCTGTTCTTTCTATCCCTAATGATCTGGATACCTAAAACATAACTTGCTTCACCCAAATCCTTCATAGGGAAATGAGTGCTCAACCAATTCTTCACATCTGACAATTTCTTAACATTGTTTCCAATGAGTAAAATATCATCTTCATAAAGAACTAGGAATACCACTATTTGATTTGCCTTCAGTTGGTAAACATAAGGCTCATCAATATTTTGTTCAAAGCCATAGGTTTTGATTATTTCGTCAAACCTAAGATTCCAGGAACGAGAAGTTTGTTTAAGTCCATAGATTGATCTATTCAACTTGCAAACTTTTCCTTCTTGTCCAGCTACATTAAAACCTTTTGGCTAATCCATATAAATGACTTCGTCAAGCTTTCCATTAAGAAAAGCTGTCTTGACGTCCATTTTCCAGATCTCATAGTCGAGAGCGGCTGCTATGGATAGGAGGATGCGAATGGACTTGAGCATGGCTATCGGACTAAAAGTTTCCTCATAGTCATCGCCTTCTCTCTGGGTATAACCCTTTGCCACTAATCGAGCTTTATAAGTTTCGATATTTCAATCAACACCTCATTTCTTCTTATAGATCCACTTGCACCCAATGGCCGTAAAGTCACTAGGTGCTTCCACAAGATCCCAGACGGAATTTGAGTACATGTACTCCATTTCCTGTTTCATGGCTTCGAGCCATAGTACCTTTTCAGGGCTATCCATTGCCTGTGTGAAAGAAAACAGATCATCATCACTAGTGTCACCAACAACCATATTAGTTTCACCATCCAAACCATAGCCAACTGGATCCTAGAAACCCTCCCACTATGACGAGGCTCCATGATTGTTTGCTCAAGAATAGTGGTACTTTATTCATTTAAATCAACTTGCGTTGGTTGGACATGAAGAGTGAGAATTTCATCATCAACTCACATTCATTTCAATGGAACATTCGTTGGAGTCTGTAACGCCCTAAACTCCAGGGACCGTTACGGTGTGCCTTATAAACAGTGCTAAACTTGCTAATCGAGTCATTTGGCCAAAATCGTGTTGCTAAGTATGATTAGCGGTTTAGGGGTTAAATTTTTTGGTTAAGATGTAACGTCTCATTAGAACGTTTACTGTATACATTGGGATCCCAAAAATATAATTTAAAGGTCTATTACAAGAAAATATTTACAACAGGCCGATCTAAGTGGCAAAACAGGGTTTAACCCTAGTTCCTCTTTCAACCCTCGGCCGTGGCGGTCGAGCAGCCGCATATGTACACATCGTCACCTAAGCTCTCCAACTCAAGGATGGTCCATCTTTCTTTTGCCTTTACCAACACCACATAGCACCCGTGATCCAAAGCCCAGCAAGAAAAACTCAATATGCTCATGAACAGTAATAACATATCATCAAATCACAAGGCACACGCCTAGCAGATAAAGCCCTAATCATGCAGGCAAATGAGTTCACGTAATGTTGAGTATAACACATCAACCGTTGATCATAACAATCATCCAGGGCTTTTAGCCCAAAATAGAAGAGTGACAGTTGTAATAGTCACTAAGGTGGGTTCTGTTCCCAATAGCCATGTGACGATAGGGTCACCGGGGCATATAGATAAGTGATCATTCCACTAGCTTAAACAAGACAGGTGCTCGATGAACTAGTCACCAATATAACCTATCGCATGACCAAAGAGTCACAACTATGGGATTCCGCTCCCTAGCCATGTGACAAGCAATCACCTAGGCCTTTGGCCCTGGCTCTGAGTAACTAGCCTAGACTAGTCAAGCGCTTATAAGATTCATCGACCTTAGGGTTGGTCCAGCATTAATGCCCTAGAGTCATTAAATGCTAATATCGATTGGATCTAATCTTTAATCGGCCCTGCGTTCATGACGCTTATGCCGTTCTCGGCTCTTAGGTCCGTAGTACGCAACCAGTGCCGACCTTGACTAGTCAGTGCCATACACAAGTAAGCAATGCTGCCAAACATATATCATATGTCAAATATTCGATTACAGGGCATTCAGAATGCTTACTTAACAATTGCTATCACAATTCAAATCATGCATAAACACAGAGGCTCAAGCTCTGACCAATCTCATATTCAATATTCACGGCATGCCCTAGTCACATGTTTCTCGTGCATCACATGCATTACATTTAAACACCCAACATGCATCAAGAATAACCATGCATGTCACATATACACAGGGTGCAATTTTCTTACCTCTGGTTCGAGCGAGAATTAGAATAAGAACGACCCTTGAGAACGACCGATCCCTTAATCCCTTAGCGATCACCTAGTCATAACCAAATACAATCTTCGATTAATGAAAATCAACAATAATAAGGTCTTGATCTAAACCCCACTCTCGGGACCTCGAAATATACCCACACGGTGAGTAGATTCGATCCCGGGCCTTAAGGATTGAAACCCCGAGCCAAAAACCCTTAAAAACACTCAAAACGGGGTTCTGAAGAAACATGGTAGCGCTATAGCGCTACCATCCTAGCGCCCCAGCGCTCTTCAGAGAACCAAAACCACCCAGTACCCCTTCAGGTAGCGCTGTAGTGCCCCCTACTGGGCGCTGTAGCGCTACCTTCATCAAGAAAATGCCCTAGAAACCTCTTCCTTCAATTCCACCATTTCCAACCCAAACCAAAAGCTTCCAAACATCAAATTAAGTGCCAAATGAACCCAAAAACCATCTCCACATGACCTAGGCACCACAACCCCAAGAACCCTAGCCAAAACTCCAATCAATTCCTAACTCAAAAACCAGCTGAAACTCAACTAGGAAAACAGAGCAAAAACAAGAGTTCTAATGGCTAAAAACTCACCTTAATCTCAGTAGCACACCCTCTTCAATGGTGGACCATAACCCTAGCTTATCACAGCTTGGTTCCTTGGCTTGGTTCCTCAAAAGAGAACTTGAAAATTCAAAGAGAAATGGGGAAGAAAACCATCGGGAGAGAAGGGAAGCAACACTCTGTTTTTGGTAAGCTTCTACAGCCTTAATGACTGATATAAATCCTTAAGGGTTAAAAGACCTAAAAGCCCTCAAGTCTAAAATAAAACCTTAACAGCCACCAAGGGAAAAATTGTCCTTTCGCACCTATTTTGTTAATCATAATTAACACCCTCCAATTCTCATTATTCTCAATATTCTCACATACCAATAAATCATATCCCATTACCCTTTAATTCTCGGTAATGTTCTAATCATTAAAATCACCCCGAGACTCACCCTGAGCCCCGAACTTAAACCCGTTATGACCAGACCGAATACTTGCATTTCATGATCGTTTCATGTTGAAAGGCTCGAACAAATCCACATATAATGTGGTACCATTCATAACTCACCCACATGCACGAAAATACACAATTACGCTCTCAACGGGCCAAATTACCAAAATGCCCTTATAATTATAATAAACCCATATGCATGCATTTATCATCATATAATAATATAATTCACATAAACATGCATATGACCACTTAATAACATAACAAATCAATTATGGCCCTCCCGGCCTCCTAATCAAGGTCCTCAACCTTATTAGGGATTTTGGGGCATTACAGAGTCAATTCTTTAACCATCTCCTCTAAAACTACTTTGCTGCGTAGTTTGAAGTTTTGGAAATAGTCATTTTTGAGAAAAGTAGCATTCGTAGAAGTAAACACCTTCTTTTCTGAATGAATATAGAAAAGTCCACCCCGAGTACCTTTAGGATAGCCAACAAACATGCAAACTTCAGTTCGCGGTTCTAGCTTTCCTTCCTTCTTCCTCAGGACGTGGGTGGGACACCCCTAGATTCTATAATAGCGTAAACTAGGTTCACGACCATTCCAACGTTCTAAAGGTGTTTTGGGGATTGATTTAGACGACATGACATTGAGAATGTCGTTCACGGTTTTAATTGCATGTACCCATAACGAAGTTGGTAGAGTTGAGTAACTAAGCATGCATCTAACCATTTCCATTAAAGTTCTGTTTTGGCATTCTGCTACACCATTTTGTTGCGGAGTACCTGGGGCAGTAAGTTGTGATAAAATCCCAAGTTCAGTTAAATGATCTTGGAAATGCTTATCCAAATATTCTCCACCCCTATCAGATCGCAAGATCTTTAACGTTTTACCTAATTGGTTCTGAGCCATTGCTAGGAATTCCTGAAACTTTGAAGATGTTTTTGATTTCTTATGCATTAGGTAAAGATATGAGTATCTAGAGTAATCGTCAATGAAAGTGACGAAATACTCAAAACCACCCCTAGCTTGTGCATTCAAAGGTCCACAAACATCTAAATGCACTAGTCCAAGTGGTTCTTTGGCCCTTTCACCCGTTGCAGAGAATGGACGCTTGGTCAGCTTACCTTCTACACAAGATTCACAGACAGGTAATTCACCTAAGGTGAGTTCCCTCAAAGGCCCATCCTTTGTAAGTCTTTGAATTCTACCATAGCCAATGTGACCTAGTCTCAAATGCCATAAATACGTTATGTTGTTGTTATCGGTCTTTTGACATTTATTGTTCCTAGGTTTAGCTATTTTGAATAAATCATTGTTAAGAGCGAGGGGTTCGTTAGGTCGCAGAATATAAAGCCTGTTTTCAAAACATGCAATACACAATTGTGATCCATTGAAAGAAAGAGATATATTAGAACTTGTGAAAGTCATAACAAATTGTTCTAATTGCAACATGGAAACTGAAATTAAATTTCTACTAAAATCCGAAATAAAAAATACATCATTTAAAATTAAAAATTTATTTCCGAACTCAGACGAGCTCTTCCTCTAGCTTGGACCGCAACGAAGGCTCCGTTCCCAACTCTAAGCTTTAAGCCGCCTTCATCCACTTCCTCCCACGATTCAAGAAGTTGTAAAGAGTTACACACATGGTAAGTAGATCCAGAATCAACAATCTAAATGGATTTATCATTCTCTAAAACACATGTTTCTAAGATATATGAACTATAATCATTACATTTGTTTTTAGCTACTAGAAACTTGGGGCAATCCTATTTACAATGCCCATTCTCTTTGTAGCGAAAGCACTTGCCTTTACCTTTATTGTTTTTCTTGTTCTTCCCCTTAGGTGTCAGTGCATTTGGTTGTGCACTCATCTTTGCAGGCTTGGGGTTGTTGTTTTGTCCACATTTCCTCTTGTTTCCAGCTTTCAAAGACTAAGCTTGGTTAGCTTCATCCTAGATCAACATCAATAGTATTAGTTGTCTTCTTTTCTCCTCCCTTACTTGGTCCACCCATATTAGACTCAAAAGTCTGAAGCTTGTTCATGAGCTGCATCAAATCATAGTTGAGTTTATTCAACACATAGTTGGTGGTGAACGGCAAGAAAGATGGAGAGAGACAGTTGAGGATTAAGCCGACTTGAGTTTCCTCATCTATTGTTGCTCCATGTTGTTCAGCTTCCTGAAAGTAGTTTGTCATTTTGATCAGATGATCACGGACATGTTGAGAAGGTGCCATCCGAGCATTGGCATATTTCTTGGTGGCCTCAAAACGAGTTTGCGTTGACTTGGCACCAAACATGTCTTGGAGCTGATCCATGATTTTGTAGGCCCTCTCGACATTCTCTATCTTTGTCTTGAGAGTGTCGACCATACTAGTCAACATGTAGTACCGCGCCTTGTTGTTAGCCGCCTGCTAACGCTCATACTTATCCCTCACAGACTTGCTAGCTCCTTCAGCTGGAACTTCCGGGGATTCCTCAGTCATGACAAACTTGGAGTTGTCACCAATCAACACAATGTTGATGTTTTTCTTACATTTAAGGAAGTTTTCTTCAGTGAGTTTCTCCATCGAAAGTTGAGAAAGGATGAGAGTAAACACAGCCATATTAAAAACTACCAATTATCAATAAATAGAAATCAATTACATTTGCTCAATAAAACTCCTATTCACACAAAATTCAAGAAATAATACAACATATATAAAAAAAATATGTGAGATATGAGAAAAAAATACCAAAATAATCATATCTCTATTTCTTTAGGTTTTTAACTAATCTATGATATCCTTGTCCCGGTTGGCGAGAGTCAAAATACCACTAGTTAAATAAAGTTGTAAACTTATTTAATAATGGACACCATCATTAACAACCTACTATTCGATCAAAATAAGAAAATAAAATCTCTTATTTTATGAGCTAGACCCATAGTTTCGATAATCAATAGATTTAGTCCTAGTAGTCACTGTAGGGGTGAGTCTAGTAGAATTTGACCTATAATTATCTATCTTTCGAAATCTAACCTTGTCAAAATAACTAATGAACACCTTCCGTAGGGGGACGGATCAAAGCGTCTCGAGGCCCCATAAAGCTATTAACTTTGTTAAACCAACGATAGAGAACGAATATAATTAATAAAATATGCTCATTATAAAATAGTATTTTTATTATTAATTTTCGAAAACTAATGACCATGGTTCTCCAAAAAATTGAAAAGATTAAATTTTTAAAACTAAAGTCCTATAATTTCTTATTAATTCTAAATTGTCACATTGAAACAAATTCAATTAAATTAGAATTAATTTGTTGCTAATCAATATTTAGGTTTAACTAATATAATGAACCTATATAATTAAGTCCAACTTAGACAAATGTGCCTTAACAATTGGGCTTGCATGGAGGAGGGCTGGGTCTAGTATGTCGTTCCCACACAAAGGCCCTTATACTTCCATACAAGGTCCAAAAGACAGGAATTTAAACCTTCATTTTATTAATTGTTATTAATTGATTAGGCTCACTATAGTCATGCAAAACAATCAGGCCTTTACAAGTGGAACCACCCACAAGAGAGGAATTTACACTTTACATTTTCTAATGGGCCCAAATAAAACCTATCATTTTTTTAATATTTTATTTGGCGAAATCCATATATTAAGCAAACATATGTGCCACTATATGCATCTAAGCCAAATTGCAAAAATACCACATATAGTGCAAATACACATTTTATAATTGGATGGGCCTAATCGTGTTACTATATGAGCAAGTCTATGAATTTATGCAAAAATACCACAATTTATTTCATTTGCAAAAATATCACAAGTAATTATCTAGAATTTATCAAAAATTTGAATTAATTAATTTTTTTACAAAAAAAAGTCAATTTAAATTAAATTTATCAACAATTAACAATAGTTAATTTAAATTTCATTTATCTACAATAAACTTGGTTTAGGTTAATTTGAAAAAAAATGTTAATCTAATTTAAATAGAATTTATTAACAATTAACCAAAGTTAATTTAAATCCCATTGAAAAAAATATTTTGATAATTGGTTGAAAAAAAATGATATTTTTCAAAATTTAATCAATTTTAAATTTTAAAATCAATATCTTACATGTTTTTCAAAAAATATCTTGTGTTGTTACAACAATAAACTAATATTTTAATCATTAAAAAATAAAATATTAATAGTTATAACAACCCTAAAATATTTCAAAACGGTTAAAAAAATTAAAAAATCCATAAAAATATCTAATTAACAAATTTCAAATTTTAAATAATTTAAATATTAAATACTATAGAATAAACAAATATTTATATTTTCAAATAAATATTTAATAAAAATAACAAGTATTTAAAAGAAAATATCTTAAATATCTGATATCTTAATTCTTATATTTTAATATATTAAAAGATTTAAAATTAAGTTGTTAGTCTATTTTTAAATTTGAATTTCAATCTTTGTAGAAAATATCTAATTATTTGAATCTCAACTAACAAAAATATCTTATTTTAAAAAATATTTTTAAATGATAAAATAAATATGATATTTTTGGCTTTGATTATAAATAATCAATTTCACAATTTTAAATTTCTTTAATTAATTTTTTTTAAAAAATATTGTGATGAACAATACTCGTGTTGGGTACTGTTCACTGTGGTATGTGGTGTGCGCGCGGATTGGTTTGGCTAACGTGGTGTGCGCGCGTGGCTGGGGAACGCACGCAGGCGTGCACACGCGGAGATGCTCTGGCTGCTGAGGGATGAATGCACGAGCTGCCAGGTGATGCACGCATGCGCGTGCGCGCGACTGGCAACCAGAGGAAAAAAAATTTGTGCAATTTTTCAAACAAAAACAATTTTCTAATTAATTTTTACTATGGTTTACACAAAATAAAGCATATATAAAGATTAATGGCATAGAAAACACAACAAAATTACCTAAAATTGCTAATAATCACATAGAATTCAATATGCTTCATAAAAACATGAAATTCATCCAATTATTCAAACACATCAAATAATTCAATTTTTAACATGTTCATGCATGACAATAAAGTTTACCAAAGGCTCCGAGGCCAGTTGTTAGGAAAACTTATATAGGATCTTTATTTATTTTCATGTAGATCTAATATTAAACAAGTTAATATGAGACAACCTAGAACATGTTTCTAAAATTGAATTCAAAGAGAATAATGATAAGAATACTTACATTATACGCAGTGAATTAAAGATTCATTCCTTCAGTTTCGCTAACCCCTGTATCCTTTTTGTTGCAGAGTATTACCAAGAAACTAAACCGTTCTTCAATTATCTTCACAGTTTTCCAAAGTATCCTTAGAATCACCTAGACTAGGGTGGTCAATTCTAAACACATGAGATAGATACAGAGAGAAGAAGAGAAAAAAGTAATGAAGCTTAGAAAATGACTTATGTTTAGAGAGAATCTAAAACCTATCACAAACTTGTGATTCAACTTATGATCCAACCTTCTCTTAGCATTCCTTTTATAGACTCAATTAAGTAATTTATTTAATTAAAAAATCAATAAAATAATAGCAATTGAGAGACCTAGGTCAAAATTATCATGGGCTTTAGGCCATAAAATTTCCCATTTAATTATAAGCCTCTTGGCTTAAAATCAAGGCATGTATTATTTTCTATTAATTTAATTAATTAAATAATTATTTAAATCATTTATCAAATTAATTATTTATAATTTGAACCTTGATTTAAACTTATTTATTAATTTATATAAAAATTCATCTTAATTAATAAATCTGCCATAATTTCTTTTTTTTTTCTCAAAATTACATAACTCTGTGAAACTATCCAAAATTGACCTGGTCAACTTTGATAATTCTAATTGACAATTAAATCAATTAATTGAGACTATCTAGATGATTTTATCCAAGGTATAGTGGGGACCATGGGCCTATGAAATCAAGCTCCAATAAGTTATCATAAATCTAACAAATAAATTTACTAACTTATTAATTCCTCATGACTCCACTAAAGACTTAGAATTGCACTCTTGAATTCATAAAACGCTCCATAAGAAATATAGATACATTATTAATTATCCATTGTTACAACCATAATTGTCACTCAATCCTCTATAGACGGTCTACAATCAGATAGGACTAAAATATTGTTTTACCCTTCATTGTATTTTATCCTTAAAACACTTAGTTCCTTGTAAATGATATTTCAGTAAACTAATGTTAGTTATTGAAATGAGCTCTCTATCATTTAGCATCTTGAACCAAACTAAAAGGAAACCATCATTTCACTTCTTCATCAGAAGCTATAGATGTTCATATCTATGATTAACACTCCCACTCAATTATACTACCGAGTTCCCAAGATTTAAGTATGGGCTAGTCCGTAGGGTAAGCGGGTAACGAACAAGTCAAAGAACTCAAATAATACAATCAGTTAGAATACCAATCACTTAGAATTGAGATTGAATTGACCTATGGTCAACTATATGATATGACTAGAATAGATAACAACGATATGTTTACTTATCCTATCTACTACCAATATCGGTCCAGTCCGATGTAACAAGTACAACTAATCTTATCTACTTTGCTAATATTCTGGAAAAAAAACATAACATTTTGATGTGTAGGTAGATCATATCATAGATTGGCAAGTCAGTGTAAATCCTGTGCACTGACTAATCTTAGGACTAACTTAATTTGAACATATAATTATATTTATATTCCACTGTGATTACGTCACTATAAATACGATTAGCTATGTGCTTGGGATTTAATAGAAGTTTATATTAAACAAATAATCATGAAAATAAAACATGTGAGCAAAGTGATTGACCAAGTCAAAAAATTATTTATATTTTTTTATTGGTAATAAATGAGATTACAAATAAATTGGGTTTTAATTAGGGCATAAAACCCCAATATTTCCTATCCCTGGGATTTGAATTTTAAATAATTTATCTATTTAATTATTTTTTAAATATGATTTAAATTAAATAAGTTATCACTTATCATATTTATTTTAATAAAATAAAGATTAATGAAATTCGTTAATTATCTTTATAAACCTGAAAGAAGCGATACTTTAAAAAAAAAGTTGGTTTTCATAGTCTGTGAGACTTACTCTTTGAAAAGAAAGCGATAATTTTTCCTAAACCTGAAAAACTATCCAATACATCTTCTGTCAATCAAACATTTCTTGACCTCATGTGTTGAGTACATATAGAAAGTCCTAAATCAACCTTTTTGAATCCTACGTGCCCACACACGCCCTTGTGTGTTTGAGGATTGGTCTAGAAGATCAAGATGTGAGCTTTCAAAATCTGGATTGGAAGATCATTGATTTTTACAAAAAGATTCATGGATAATTGATAGGCTTCAAAAGGTAATCTCTAATCTATTTGTATGTGATTTAATATATCTATATATGTATGATCTTGGCTGGTATTAATAAATTTTAAAAACCCAATTTTTATGTTGCGTGTCTCTAATTTACACTTTTAATACCAACAATGCTATATTATGTTATACTATGCTATGACGTTGTTATGATGTGTTATGATTTAAGATGTGATAGTTGAGTTAGTATATGTTTTATGATTGGACTTTGGGGTTGTGACCTACATAGCTCTTCTTGTTGGGTGTTAGCTCACGGTTACTTTGTGTTGTAGGTGTCGTATGTTAGTTTTGTTTCATGGTGATGGGTGAAGTCCAATCCAGAAAGGAAATGTATATCATGAGAGTCGCTCAACCTTGGTACGATCAAAGGGACGTAAACGCCAAAGTTTTATTCAACATTTTTATTCATGTAGTTTTAAAGGTGTTTTATTATGAATGGAGACCAAAAATATTTTTATTTGATCACTTGCATTTAAGATAAATGTTTTATTTTAAATTACAGATATCCGAATGCTCATGTTTTTGAAAACGTTTTATGCACTATTTATTCTATCATTTTATTTTTAAGCTTTAAAACGATTTAAAATGACTAGTACCCTAATGAGGTCTCAAGGTTAGGATTTTGGGGCGTTATAATCGGTATCAGAGCCAAAGGTTGTATTTTTGTTAGGATCTCATGATATATATATGAAGACTGGAAAGGACTCGACCCATCACACTATAAGTATTAGTTCTTAAGTTAGTTGTTTCGTTTCATTTTCTTACACTTTGCTACTGCATGTTCACACAGGTTTAGTAAGGTTAGACTTAATTTGTATGTTTATATTAAGATCTAGATTAGTATGATTGAAAGTTACAAGTAAGAGAAATAGGTATCATGATTGGTGGAATAGGGTGAGTGGCGTTGCGTTTAACGTGTCGCGCTATGTTTAGCGCATTGTGTTGCATTTACCGCATTATGTTTGTAACGTCCTCCTAATCAAGAACCATTACACTGTGTATTTTAAATAGTTCTAGACTCGCTAAATGAGTCATTTGGCCATAACCGTGTATCTAAACGTGATTAATGGTTTAGGGTTAAATTTTTTGTTCAAAAGGTATAATTGTTTCACTAAAACGTTTACTTCCATATATGGGATCCCAAACTAACTTTTAAAAAGGTTAATTATAATTGAGTAGTTACAACCAACAGACCTAAGCGGCAAAATAGGGTTTGACCCTAGTTCTTCTGAGAAACCCCAGCCGTGGTGGTCGAGCAACCGTATATGTACACATCGTCATCGAAGCTCTCCAACTCATGGATGGTCCAACTTCCTTTTCCCCTTACCTGCACCACATAGCACCCATGAGCCAAGGCTCAACAAGGAAACTTAAACATGCTCATAAGCAGTTAATAACACGTTACCAAATCATAATAAGCATGCCTAGCAGTAATAACCCTACTCATGCATGCATAACATTCATATAAATGACTACAATGTCATACGGGGGCCAGTTGCCCTAGATAAATGATTAATGAATCATACCGGGACTCAGTGCCCTAGGATATAGGACTAATGAGTCACCCCGGAAACCTTTTTCCCTATCCTCTGTATAACCAGCCTTGGAGCTAGCCCAGCATACTTGGCACTGAATTTTCCACGACCATTGGATCAGACAAGCGTATGATGCTCTCCTGATTAGGCCTATCATTCTGGGGCCCAACCCTAGGATATGGGACTAATAAGTCACCCCGAGGCCCATTCCCCTATCCTTTGTACAACAAGCCTTGGAGCTGGCCCAGCATACCTGGCACAAAATTTTCCACGACCATTGGGTGGACAAGCGTATGATGCGCTCCTGATTAGGCCTATCATTCCGGAGCCCAACACTAGGGTATGGGACAAATAAGTCACCCCAGGGCCCATTGCCCTATCCTCTGTATAACCAGACTTGGAGTTGGCCCAACATACCTGGCGCTGAATTTTCCATGACCATTGGGTCGGAAAAGCGTATGATGTGCCCCTGATTAGGCCTAACCATTTCGACAAGCGCTCAGCGCACTATTGTCGCTCTTGACTTACAAGTCAAGTCTTTTCAATCAGATAATGCAGACAAGCATATATCATTTAATCTACTATCCAGATACAGAGTATTCAACATGCTTAATCAACAATCATGATAACTTCATTTTGGGGTCATTTTAGAGGGTGTTTTGTGGTAATCTTGAGTTTTTATGTGTGTTTGTGCAAGATTACGCTTTTGTTTGTATTTGTTGTAGGTTAGTGCGATGAATCACGAGAAAAATGCAAAAAGAAGTGAACATGGTGGAAAAACGAGGCTCTTAGCGGATATTGGACTAAAAATGATACTAAGAATGTTTAAAGGACGGTTTTTGATGAAAAGATGAGCTAAAAGATCTAATATGAGAAAAAATTGAATTAAAGTTGCGACTTAGACTTATGAGTTGCGACTCAAGGTGAAGTCAGAGGCGCATATGCTTGTTGGAAGGAATTAATGTCGCGACTTGGGCTTACAAGTCATAACTCAAGAGGGAATTAGAGGCTCAGCTAAGGGGAAACTCGAACACGGGCCATGACTTAAGATTCTTGAGTCGCGACACCTGAAGCCATTATACGAAAGAGAAGGGCCCAAAAACAGACACGGGCCGCGACCCAGAGAAGGCCAAGTCGCGGCCTGCACACGGAAAAACACAGATTTTATTAATTTTTTACTATAAATTTGTGTTTAGGGTTTAGTTAAGTAATTAGGCCAGTTTTTAATTACGTTTTTAGAGACTAATTTTGTTTCTTAGGATAGTAATTCTACAGTTTTATATTTTTCTTTTTTCCTTAAGTTTATGAATCTTATGTTCTTTAATTATTATTGTAATGATTTAGTCATGTCTAATATGAACTAAACACTTTTTATCTAGGGTTTAATAAAGTCACTTGGATTTCTGTCTAATTGAATTATGATGTTCTATTGATTTTTCTTCTCTATTCTAATCTATATAATATGTGTTTAATGCTAGTAAATACTTGATCACTATTTGCTTGATTTAATGATTTTGATTCAAAATTCAAAAGATGAGAATTGAATATGCTATCATTATATAGACATAGGCTGCATATTGAACGAAAGTACCCGTATGGCTTGTGTAGTAATTAGGTTTCCATGCTTAATGCGTTCTATATGTTTAAGTTTATCACAGAAAGGTAAAAAACCTGCATATAGGCTGAGATCTTATATCTTGAAAAAGAATAGGAATCTATTTATGTTAACCTGCTATTAGAATAGAAAGAAAGAAATCTAGAATTGATTAATACAATTCTGATAACTATAAAAAGAATTTTCTGGTTCACTTAGAAAAGAAGGGTCGTTGTCAATCTCAAAAATTTGAAAAGTTGATGAAATTAACACCCTACGTATTTTTTATAGTGATTTAAATCTTTTATATAGTTTTTTTTGTTTAAAGTATTTCCAAATTTAAAATTAAATTAAAAAAAAATCAAATTCTTAGCTGCCAAATAGAAATTTAAAGAACAATTAGTGGTACTTGGAAGATAGTCTTCGAGGTAACGATACTTTACTTATCATATATTACTTGAATCGATTGCGTGCACTTGCGTATATACATATTTTCACGATCAAGTTTTTGGCGCCGTTGTTGGGGAATTAATTTCCAATATCATAGTTAATTGTTATTTGTTCTAATTTGGTATTTTTTATTTATTTTTATTTTTATTTTTTAATATTTATTTGGATCAAGGCTATATCGTGTTTCAAGAATTGTTGTTATATGCGAGGAAATAGACAAAAGGAAGTCATACCAATAGATCTTGAAATTGAGAAAACGTGTAGAAAGAATCGCAAGATAAAGAAGAGGCTGGACTTTACCATGGCTAAGAACGCAAATGACGTTGTCAACAATAATGCAAATATAGGTAATGCAGCTGAAGCTGATCCACCATTAAGAAATTATGTACTCCCTACTATTACGGGGATACATTCAAGCATTTGTCCTCCAACTGTTGAGGCTAACAATTTTGAGATAAAACCCTCAATTATTTAGATGGTGCAAAACTGTGTACAATTTGGGGGGTTACCAAATGGGGATCCAAATCTACATATCACAAACTTTTTGGAGTTATGTGCGACATTTAAAATGAATGGGGTGAGTAATGATGTTGTACGATTGCGGCTATTCCCATTTTCACTAAGGGACAGAGCTAAGAGTTTGTTGAATTCTTTACAAGCAAATTCTATACTTACTTGGGAAGATTTGGCTCAAAAGTTTCTTGGTAAATATTTTCCTCCTGCCAAGTCAGCCAGAATTAGAGGAGAGATTAACAACTTCCATCAACTGGATGGGGAGTCTTTGTATGATGCATGGGAACGATTTAAGGAATTGCAAAGGAGATGCCCACATCATGGAATAGAGAAGTGGTTGTTAGTTCATACTTTTTACAATGGTTTGGGGGGAAATACAAGAACGATTATAGATGCAGCATCAGGAGGAGCATTTATGTGAAAAAGAGCTAATGAAGCATATGAGCTCTTGGAAGAGATGGCTCTGAATAATTATAATTGGCAAACTGAGCGAGAGAATAAGAAAGTAGCAGGAGTATTAGAAGTTGATCCAATTGCGCTATGGACCACTTAAGTACCATCTTTAACCAAAAAACTGCAGCAAACTAATCTCACCGCACAAGCAATGCAAGTACTGAATGTCATGAGTTGTGAGATTTGTGGAGGACCTCATTCTTTTGAACAATGCATGAGCATAGCTAGTTGCTCAACAGATGTAAACAATACGCCCTTGGAACAAGCACAAGCTATAGGTAATTTTTCAAGACCTGAACCCAATACTTACTCAAATTCCTATACACATGCATGGAAAAATCATCATAATCTGTCTTGGAAAAATAATCAAGGGTTACAACCACAATATCCATAGTACCCACCTCAACAACCAACTTATGGATTACATGCTAGACCATATTATGATCCAAACCCACGCCCATCTCATCCACCACCTCCTCAAATGAACCCACCAACAATTCAGCCAGACCAATTAAATCAATTTATGACAGAGACAAGGTCTTCCATCAGAAGTTTGGAGACACAAATAGGTCAATTGGCTCAAATGTTCTCTAGTAGACAGTAAGGAAATTTGACTAGTTCCATAGTGGTAAATCCTAAAGAACAATGTCATGCTGTCACTTTGAGGAGTGGGACTAAGTATGATGGACCTACAATGGAAGAGAAAGAGAAGAATACAGAGAAACAACAAGTAACTAGTCCAATTCAAGAGGAAGTTACTGAAGACCTCCCAAAATTAGAAAAACTAAAATATTCTGAGCCTACACCAAAAATTCCATATCCTCAACGGTTTCGAAAGGCTAATCTTGACAAACAATTCTCCAAATTTCTTAAAGTATTTAAGAAACTTCATATTATGAAGGAGATATTGTCAAATAAGAGATAAATGGAGTATTATGAAACTGTTGCATTAACTGAAGAGTGTAGTGCAATTATTCAAAAGAAGCTTCCTCAAAAGTTAAGAGATCCGGGCAGTTTTACTATACCTTGCACTATTGGAAACTTTCATTGGGAGAGAGCTTTATGTGATTTAGGTGCAAATATAAATTTAATGTCACTGTCTTTATTTAAAAGACTTGGTTTGGGGGAAGCTAGATCGACTACTGTTACTCTTTAATTAGCTGATCGTTCTTTAACACATCCCAAAGGTATTATAGAGGATGTTCTAGTAAAGGTAGATAAGTTCATTTTCCCAGCGAACTTTATTGTATTATATATGGAGGAAGACGAGGATGTGCCTATTATATTAGGACGACCATTTTTAGCCACGCGGCAAGCGCTAATAAACGTTCAGAAAGGAGAATTAAGGTTTAGAGTACAAGGAGATGAAGTCATTTTTAATGTTTTCAAAGCTTTGAAATAACCTTCAGCTAGTGACAGTTGCTTTTGTGTTAGTGTATTGGAGGAACCAAGTAAAGGGGTTGAGCCTATTAAAGATCCATTGGAGTTGAGTCTGATAGAAAGTCCTGAAGAGTGTGCTGGTACTGAAGCCGGTGAGTATGTTAAGTGGTTTAATTCATCAGGGAAAATATATAAAAAGAAATATGAGGAATTAGGGCAAGTGTATGAGAGACCTCTTCCATCCATTGAGAAGCCACCAGTTCTTGACTTAAAAACCTTACATGATCATCATAATTATGCTTAGTTAGGTAAGAATGATACTCTTCTAGTTATTATTTCATCTTCTTTATCTGAGATTGAAGAAGAGAAGCTTCTGAGGGTATTAAGGGCTCACAAATTAACAATTGGCTGGACTTTAGCAGATATTAAAGGTATTAGTCCTTCGAAAGTAATGCACCGTATATTAATAGAGGAGGATAGTAAGCCTAGTATTTATGCTCAAAGGAGGCTAAATCCTTCAATGAAAGAAGTGGTAAGGAAAGAAATTCCTAAATGGTTGGATGCTAGAGTAATTTACCCAATATCTGACAGTGCTTGGGTTAGTCCTGTCCAGGTAGTTCCAAAGAAAGGTGGCATGATGGTGGTTAAAAATAATAATAATAATGAACTTATTCCAACTCGTACAGTGACGGGGTGGAGAATTTGTATTGATTACCATAAACTAAATAAAGCCACCAGGAAAGACCATTTTCCTTTACCTTCTGTTGATCAAATGTTAGATAGATTGGCTGGCCATCCTTATTACTGTTTCTTGGATGGATATTCCGGATATCATCAAATTCCCATAGCACCGGAGGATCAAGAAAAGACTACCTTCACATGCCCTTATGGAACATTTGCCTTTAGGAGGATGCCATTTGGGTTATGTAATGCTCCATCCACCTTTCAAAGATGTATGATGCCAATTTTTTTGGAATGGTGGAAAAATGTATTTAAATTTTTATGGATGACTTTTAAGTTTTTGGACCCTCTTTTGATGGATGTTTACTCAATTTGGAAAGGGTTTTGAAAAGATGTGAGGAGTCAAATTTAATTTTAAACTGGGAGAAATGTCACTTCATGGTGACAGAAGGAATAGCCTAGGGCCACAAAATTTCATGCCATGGAATTGAAGTAGATAGGGCCAAGATATCAACAATAGAAAATTTACCTCCTCCAGAGTGTCTGTTAAAGGGATTCGAAGCTTCTTGGGCCATGCTGGATTTTATAGGAGGTTTATAAAGGATTTTAAAAAAATTTCAAAGCCCTTATCTACCTTACTTATGAATGGTGTGGTATTCGATTTTGATTATGAGTGTTTAAAGGCGTTTAATACATTGAAGGAAAAGTTAGTCTCCGCTCCAATCATTGTATCACCAAATTGGGAAATTCCTTTTGAATTAATGTGTGATGCAAGTGATTATGCAGTAGGAGCGGTTCTTGGACAGCGAGTTGACAAGGTATTTTGAACAATTTATTATGTTAGTCGAACCTTGAATGATGCTCAATTAAATTATGCAACTACTAAGAAGGAATTACTTGCAATAGTCTTCGCATTTGACAAGTTTAGGCCATATTTAATTTGTAATAAGGTGATAGTTTACACAGATCATTCAGCTATTAAGTATCTCATTACTAAAAAGGATGCTAAACCTCGTCTGATTCGATGGGTTTTACTATTGCAAGAGTTTGATATGGAAATTCGTGATAAGAAGGGGACAGAAAATCTAGTTGCTGATAATTTATCTAGATTGGAAAAAGAAGAAGAGCATAATGCGAAAGAAGAGTCCAGGGATGGCCCTCGCCCTGATGGCCTATCTGAGCATTTCAAAACCTTTTTTCTATTCCAGGGATACTGAATATGTTGATAACTTTTCTTTTCTGATGACTGAGGCCTCCGCCCTTGCTTGATCCAATAAACGGAGGTATCACTGCCTTAGCTCTGCGCTCTCTGGCGCTTTTGCTCCATATCTTATTTCCTGTGCCCTCAACAACAAGAGCCCTCCTTACCACCTGAGCATAGGTAGAGATCTCATGTACTGAGGTGATTTTAATGCCCTGAGTTATCTCATAATTCAATCCCTGGATAAATCGCTCTTTCCGAGCCACGTCTGTGGGCACCATATCAAAAGCAAATTTGGCCAACCCGTCGAATTTGTTAACACACTTTGTACTGTCATGTTTCCCTGAACCAGGTTCAGAAATTCATTTGTCTTTGTAGTCTTAACTGCGTCACAATAATATCTCTCATTAAACAACTGCCTAAATTCCTCCCAGTTCATTGTAGCTGTATCTTGCATCTGCGATACCGCTTCCCACCAAGTTCGGGCATCCTCCCGTAACACATACGTAGCACAGATCGCCCTAACGTGACCTACCACCCCCATAAAGTTGAGGATAGAACTGATCATGCCCATACATTGCTCAACTTTGAATGGATCTAGGTCTCCTTTAAAAGCTGGAGGGTAATGTTTCTGAAATCTCTCATATAGTAATTCCCACCTGTTGTCAACCCTAGGATTGAGCCAAAACTGGTGCCACTCTTGGCATAGCAAAGGAAGAGGTGTTCTTTGACAAAACATGTTGTTTAAACACCTGATCTCTTCCTCTTTCCTCTGCAATCTTGCTTGAATATCTGTAAACACCTGCTACCAATTATGAGGGGCAAACGGAGAGCTTTGGCCCTGACTATAATTTTTTGGCCTCAACATAAACACTACCGGGTCCCATTAACTGCCTTGGTTACATAACTTTTGAGTTCATATGCAGTCAATGATTTGACCTATTAGGCATGATGATCACATCCAGAAGCCATCCCACGGAAAAAACCAAACAATACCACATTCACATATAACAGTAGTACTAAAATACATGCCCATAAAATTCATGCATTAATCAATAGGCCTTGCTCTTCCCAACATAAATATCATGCTCTCTACTCTAGCATGTAGGTAAAGCATTCATATATCAACTGAGCAGGCAAGCACATAATCATATCAACTATCAAGGGCCAGACCCTATCAGAATATCTCATGCTTCCTAATAAGGCATGTAGGTAAGGCATTTATATCCTATTTAAGCAGTTAAACTTATAACCACATATATAGTTACCAAACCCTGATTCGAGCTTGTCGTTAGTGGCGAGTGTACATGATCGACTTGTCTTCAGGAACCCTTAACCTTGGCACGCTCTGATACCAAGTTGTAATGTCCTCCTAATCAAGAACTGTTACACTGTGTATTTTAAATAGTGTTAGACTCACTAAACGTGATTAAGGGTTTAACGTTAAATTTTTGGGTCAAAAGGTATAATTGTTTCACTAAAACGTTTACTTCCATATATGGGATCCAAAAATAACATTTATAAAGGTTAATTACAATTGAAAAGTTACAACCAGTTGACCTAAGCAGCAAAATAGGGTTTGACCCTAGTTCCTTTGAGAAACCCCGGTCGTGGTGGTCGAGCAACCACATATGTACACATCGTCATCGAAGCTCTCCAACTCATGGATAGTCCAGCTTCCTTTTCCCCTTACCTGAACCACATATCACCCTTCAACCAAGGCTTAACAAGAAAACTTAAACACGCTCATAAGCAGTTAATAACACGTTACCAAATCATAATAAGCATGCCTAGCAATAATAACCCTACTTGTGCATGTATACCATTCATATAAATGACTACAACGTCATATGGGGGCCAGTTTCCCTAGATAAATGATTAATGAATCATACCGGGACTCAGCGCCCTAGCATATAGAACTAATGAGTCACCCCGGGGCCCTTTGCCCTATCCTCTGTATAACCAGCCTTGAAGTTGGCCCAACGTACCTAGCCCTGAATTTTCCACGACCATTAGGTCGGACAGATGTATGATGCGCTCCTGATTAGGCCTATCAAACCGGGGCCCAGCCATAGGATATGGGACTAATAAGTCACCCTATGACCCATTGCTCTATCCTCTGTATAACTAGCCTTGGAGCTGGTTCAACGTACTTGGCGCTGAATATTCCACGACCATTGGTTCGAACAAGCGTATAATGCGATCCTGATTAGGCTTATCATTCCGGAGCCCAGCCCTAGGATATGGGTCTAATAAGTCATCCCGAGCCCATTGCCGTATCCTTTGTATAACAAGCCTTGGAGCTGGCCTAGCATACCGGGCGCTGAATTTTCCACGATCATTGGGTGTCACAAGCGTATGATGCGCTCCTGATTATGCCTAACCATTTCGACCAGCGCTTAGCGCGCTATTGCCACCTTGACTTATGAGTCAATGTTTTTCGACCAGCGCTCAATGCACTATTGTCGTTCTTGACGTATAAGTCAAGTCTTTTTAATAAGAATGCAAACAAGCATATATCATTTAATGAACTATCCATCTACAAAGCATTCAGCATGCTTAATCAACAATCACAGGAATAATCATAATCATGCTCATTCTCAGGGGCCCGAGCCCTATTTATATCCCTGTTTAACAATTTGGGCCAAGCCCTAATCACATATATCACATATTGGGTGCAATTTTCTTACTTCAAGTCCGAGTGTAATGTATATTAAGAACGACCCTCGAGCACGATCCCAGTTACGAGAGGCTAGTGATAACCTAGTCACAACCATAATATTGAATCCCATCAATAATGAGCGACTAAAGGATTCCGGACCGAGTCTTAGCCTTCAAGACTACGAACTTTACTAAACCGGGTAGTAGGATCGATCTTGAGCCTTAGGTTTGAGTTCCCATCACTCAAAACCCAAATTGGCCAAAACTGCCTATGCGAGCCGCGACTTGACCCTGAGGGTCGCGGCGGGCCTCCAATCCGATTCCTCCCCCTGCCTTAGCCCAGGGATATGCGTCGCGACTTGACTCTGAGGGTCACGACGCACCTACGCCAAACAGATCCCCCTACTCCCTCGGTTCACACGGATCGCGGCGCGACCCTACGAACCCAGATTTTCCACTGTTTTCCTTAGACAAATCTCACTAAAAATCCTTTCCAAATAATCCCAAAGCCAAAATTCAATCACTCAAACATCATCAGCACATAAACATCATTAGAACCCAGCCCTAAGCTCATTTAAAACCCCATCAAAACTCAAAATCACTACCTTGTTCCACAAAGCTCAAGAACACTTTTAAAACCAAAACAGAGATTGAAGCTTACCTCAATTATAAAATTTAACCTCCTAGCTGCAACTAATCAAACTCTAGACCTCAAGCCTTCAATTACCAAGCCTTAGCTTCCAAAATTCTTAAGAACCTCCAAGGCACAACAAGAGAACTTAGAGAGAAACAGAGCAACGAGTGAGAGAGAGAGAGAGAGAGCTACTTAGTGTTCTATTCTTTGGGGCCTCTTGCTGTTGAAGGAGTTAGTGGCTAAGTCACTATTTTTGGCACAAATGACCCAAATGCCCCTTTTGCTTAAGCCTTGCCCTCTTATGCCCTCAAGGGTACTTTAGTATTTTGTCACATATCTCATTAATCATAATTAATGCCTTATAATTCCTGTTACTTCCAATATCCTTAAATAATTACCAAATAATTTCCCATTACTCGATCAATCTCGATAATGTACTAAATTACCATATTACTCCTAGGCTCACCCCATGCCCAGTATTGATCCCGTTGTGACTTTCTCGCTAGCTTGCTTCCTAAGATCACATTGTACCGAGTAACCAAAATATATCCACATAATAATGTGGTCTCATACATATATCACATATATGCACATATACTCTAAATATACCCGTAACAGGCCAAATTACAAAAATTGCCCTTCTGATGAGAAACGGGCCCACATGCATATTTAATACACCTAAACATGCATATCTAGTCATATTATAATATAACTCACGTAATCATATATTGATACACATATATATCACATAAACGCATATTTTATAATTAATTCACATAATTTCCATAATTTGCCATCCTGGCCCCCTAATCAAGGCCCTAAGCCTTATTAGGGAAATTAGGACGTTACAATGTTGTATCTAACGCGTCGGACTGTGTTTAGCACATCGGACTATGTTTTCTTTTTAGGCAAAACTACTATTGTAACGTCCCAAAATTCCTAATAAGGCATAATGCCTTGATTAGGGGGCCAGAAGGGCAATATTGAACTATTATGTGAATTTAATTGATTAATTATGTGATTATGTGAATTATATGGGCTATATTATAATATGACTGATTATACATGTTTACATGTGTTAAATGTGCTTATAGGCCCATTTTTGTTAAGGATGGTATTTTCGTAATTTTAATCCAATATGGGTATATCGGTCATTATATGTGCTATATGTTGAGCCCACATGGTTATGTGGATATATTTGAGATATTTTAGTCACAACGAGGACTTATACCCGGCTCGGGGTGAGCCAAGCAGTAATTCGGTGAGTTACCGAGACTCATTGGAGTATGAGTCGTATTTTGGGAAAAATAGTGATATTCCGGGTGTTGCAAATTTTCCTAAGTGTGTGCAAGTGTACACAATCGTCAAAACAAGTAATATAATGAAAGTAATTTTTATCGTCTCCTGAAGGATTGCCAAGCAAATATTGTAAAAAAAATCAACACCAAACAATTTGGGGTACAATTAATTTTTTTTTTTGATGATTTAATTAATTGAACTAAAAAAAACTAAACAAGAGAATTAAAATAAGTCTTTAACACTAAGCTAGAAAATGAAAAATTGTGATTAATATTATGATAAAAGTTAGGCATATCAAATCCCCCTAATTTGTAGTTTTGCCCATGATGTTGCAATAAAGTTCATAGAAAAGTTATCTTGTAACTAGGATTTCCAATTTAATGCACATGCCATTTTTCCAAATGCTCATGTTAAAGTTCATCAATTAAATTCACATAATCCTATGCTAAATTTAATTTCAAGAACATAAATTCAAGCATCAATCCTTCAAGTTTGCAAGGTGAATAAAATATCCCTAAGTTATACACTAATCAATAACCAAATTATCAACATGCATCAATCAAGCATTTCCACTAATTCTAACCCTTCCACAATTAAAACTAGCTTGCTTCTCACCTAAGTTGATCATTCTCAAGCAAGAGTTTTCACAATAAATATATCTCAAATAAATAAGAGAAAAATTGCATAAAACATTCAACACCTTGGGGTTAATTACAAATTAGGGTTCGTCAATATCCCTAACACAAACAAATTAGCTCATAATCAAAATACCCAAATCACCACAATATATATTCAACATTATCTCAAAAGTTCAAGATGATAAAAAAAGAAAATTATAGGAAAATAGAGTTTAGAAAGACAAGCCAAAATGATAGAGATATTCTATTCTTTGTCTTCTAACTTTTCTTCTTCTTCTAGCTCCCTCCTCCTCGGTTTTCCTCTTCTTTTTTTTCTTGACGTTTCAGCTCCAAAGGTGCAAAAAACTCTTTCAATGGTGATGGGCGGCTGGGTTGGTTTCTTGGAGAAGATATCTTCTCTTTTTGGGCTCAAAAAGGGATAAACCCTCTCTTTCTCTCTCTACACGTGGGGACCACTCTCCTTTTCAGACTTTTTCAGCTCCTTTCCACCTCATCCTCCCACTCTTAAAGTCTCTCCACCTCATTTATTAACATGCCATGTAGAGTCTAAGAACTTTACTTAACTAGTTAGATAGTAGTATTATAGTATTTATAGTATTATCTTTTTAACTGTGGATTTTTGGTTCAGACCGGGAATTATTTGGACAGTCATAGTAGTACTTGTAGATTTTCTAAGTTTAACCAATAGTTTAAGAATATTAATTTTAACCTAAGGTTTGATTAATATGGCTGATGTTGAGGATAATCTTTATTATACTATAAGGTTTAGATAAGAACCAATAGGATTTTAAGCACATGTTATGTATGGGTGATTAAGGATTAAGAATTTTGAGGATTAAATTTAATAAGGGTAAAGTTTAAATGCTCTAAGGTCAGTCAGCAGCTTTGAATACGTTTGAGGGCTTAGTCAAGGCTGTTTACTCCATTCAAATTTAGCTAAAATGTGTAATTTCGTGTTTAAATAATCAACGTGTGCCGATATATCGCAACACGTAGATATGGAAAACACGAAACGATGCACGACTGCCTCGGGCATACTGGCCCAGGCGATATATCGCCTACAGGGGGCGATATATCGCCGCTCTCAGCTTATTTTGAAAGTTTTTGAATTCTTTTTCCATTCAACCATTCAACCTCTTGATAAGTCCAGCACCTTTTTGAACGAGTCTTTAGCCTCTGCTGAACAACAATTCAAATTATTTTCACCTAAAAAGCCATTATTTTTATTCAAGTAAAATTAAGATCCTTTCATTCCTAAACTCTATAAATAGGACCTAGTACCCAACCATTATTCACCTTTTACTCTAAGTTCAGAGGCTGCAAGTTGCTAGGTGAGTGTGAGAGTGTAAACACTTGGGTGGGAAAATCATAATCTTGATCATCATAAGCTTATCAAACACTTGGGGAAGTAAGGTTTCATAGTATTTTGGTTCGAGGTTTAGATTGGTCTTATAAGTCTTCAAGGTATTTCCACACTCTAGTTCATTGGTTTTATTTTCTTTAAGTTCTCATAATCTTCTACTAGCCTTCTAACCTTATTCTTATTTTGGTTAGGAAATCTAAGAACTTGCACATAAGTTTTTGGTAAGTATGTTTCTCAAAGGTTTAGTCCTTCCATTCCTTTCATTTCTCTTTTTCTTCTATAGACTCACCTTTTCATAATGGTTATTAGGAGTGTTCCAAAGTCCCAACGCTGTCCTCTTATCCCGGTAACTTTGGTAAGGAAAATAGGATAGAATTTATATGTTATATGTTATATATGTTATCTTATGTTTCTTATGTTATGATATGTGTTATGATATGTATGTTTGTAGGCTTGGGCATATGACCCATATGACTAACAAGCCCCAAATAGATTATGGGCATATGACCTACTTAGCTAGTAGGACCCCACTAATCTAATGGGCATATGACTTGTTTAGTCTATGGGACCCCAAGTAATAATGGCCATTATAGTATGTGTATGATGTAAGTGTTATGTTATGTTTTTATGTTTCTTATGAAATTTATGTATATGAACTATGTGATAGATTTTCCTTGCTGGGCATTAGGCTCATTCCTTTTTGTTTATATGTGCAGGAAAATAGCTATAGTGGCGGGTAAGGTTCGTGGATGCTTGGGGAATGTGTATCGGTGATGAATGGATTCAAGGAGTCGAGAGTTCGATTTTCGAGGATGTAGTCTTGTTTTTATGGTTTACATGTATTTTTCCGCACTTGCTATGTAACTCCTTTTTATTTTAAATTATGTTTTGTTTTTAAAACAATGGGATCCCATATCCTACTTGAGATTTTATGTAAGTTTAACTCTTAGTTTTTACAAGTTTTCTTAATAAAGTTATGGTATTTTCTCTTGTAAGTTTTATTAAGGATTAGTATGTATAGTTTTCGTTAATGGTCCAAAAGTCTAGAGTAGTTGGGTCGTTACATGCCAAGTGTGCAAACTTTATGTTGCTGGCTACCCACACTTTGCTGCAGCAAAGTTGACTGATGCTAAAACAAAGTGCCAGAATTTCAGGTCCAAAATGGTTTCCTTGCACATGTTTCACTAAGCTTTCCAAGCACCCTTTCTTTTTGCCTTCAAAATAGATACCACATTTTTAGAACATAAACCCATTATTTTCCACAAGAGTTATCATTAATCAAAACAAAATACACAAACAAAATTAAAAGACAAAATGACTAAAACCACACAATAATAACACAAATACTCTATTTCACTTAAATTTTTAAGTTCAAAAGCTCAATTAATAACTCTAAAATATAGAGTTATCACACCCCCAAACTTAAACCATTGCTCGCCCCGAGTGATGACTCTAAAAGAAAAGAAACAAAAAAATCCAACTCAACACAAGACACACATGCAAAATAACAATTTAAGGAGACATAACACACCACACAACTATAACAGACACAACTGACAACACCAAGACTCAAAATAAAACAATACTAGGAATCAATTTGGAAATGGTCATATCAAAGTGAGAATAGAACTCTCAAATCAGGGATTCAAAAGATAACTCAAGTGTATATGCAAGCTAAGTTCCTCAAGTATTAAGATGCTAACCCAACCAAGCTTTCAATATGACCCCAATTAGTGCACAAATAGCTCTTCACAATCAACCTCTCTCCCTTAGACTAAGCTAAGCAAAAATTCTAAGGTTTAATTTATGCTTTCATATGTTGAACTCAATAATCCTTCTCCACTAATGTAGTTGACAAAGTGATTTAGATTAATAGGTCTTTACATGGTTGTAATGTAGGATAGGCTGATGGCATGGATTAAGATAAGTTTTGTAGGCTACAACCTTGAAACCTAGTTTGCCTTGGACCTAATGAATGTATTATCCTATATCCCTTACAAGTGAACTCACTCCCCCCAACTCACTCAATAACACTCAATTCCCTCTTCTATGCACACCACATTTATATGCTCAAATATGATTACAAGTCAACTATAAGCTTGTTTATTTACACTTAACTATATATATCTCTATTTTTTTTATTTTTTTTTATTTTTTTTCATTTTCTATTGTTTTCTTTTTATATATATATTAATTATTTTAATAAAAGGAAAACGAGGCCGCTTAAAAGCAATAAAATGAAAATAAAACATTGGAGATAATAAAACATAAACACACTTAACAAATTTGAGCATAAAGTGCATTAATTAACAAATATGAACACCCCCAAATAACCAAGATACCATTTCTTCACTTCCCCCCAAACTTAACTCAAATAATATCCAAGACAAACTAGGCTTAAGGTTTGGTGAGAAACAAAAATGGGATATTCAACAGTGGGATTGGCTATCCAGTCGAGGTTATATAATTAAAATAGGCCAATAAGCTCAAAGTTGGGTCACTACGCATAGTAATTTCAAGGTAGGCACGAAAAGCTCAAACGGTCCAAGAAAATTGCATAAATCCTCTCTAAATCACTAAGCTTCCTAGGATTTCGCCTCAAGCGAATTATCAAGCCAATTCTAAAAACTTAAACCTTCATGAATACTTAGTTTAACCTAGAGTGAGAGATTTCATGGTCAAACTATGCACACTTAATTGGGACACATTCTCATTATGGTTGAATTGGCGCCAAAAACTTTAAGTACTAAAGGTTCGCTCATACACAAGAGTTAACAAATGATGCAATTTTGTTTTCTGACATTTTATCATCGAGCCATTCCACACTTAAACACAATCATTACAAGAATTGATTCCATTATAACTAGACTCAAGACTTCAAACAAAACACGCCTAACAATACCTAAAACATAAGAAACATAAAGGAAATTCAAACAACACCCCCCTCCCAAACTTAAGGGAGAGCACTGTCCTCAGTGCACAAAAACAACAGAACAAAAAGAACAGATAAAACAGATAACATAAACAGAACAGGAAATGAAAATGATGCTAGAAAATAAATAAACTCCCTCTACTCGCCATCCTCCTCCTCGTCTGAAGAGGCAAGTGCAGCGGATGGTTCAACTGCATGCCACCGCTCCATGATGGCCTCAGGAAATGGTGGGAAAAGCTCGGGTGGCCGGAAAGAGTGACACAATACATTGTCACGCTGGCGCACATAGCCCCAATAGGTGTGCTGCTGGGCCTCCATATGATGCATCATACTAAGCATACTCTGCTGAGTGGCCTAAAGGTCAGCGACAATGGGGTTCAGAGGCATAGCAGAGTCATGGGCAGATTATGGCGGTGGGGCAGAGGCCGAGCCCTGTTTTCTCTGAATAGAAACAACTTTGGTAACCTTTCAAATTGTATGTGCATCAATGTAATTGGTAGAGTAACGTTGTTCATCATTCGGAGCTAGGGGTACACCCGCGTTGCGGCACAAGGCGGTGATCAATGTGGGAAAAATAATGGTCCCTTGTTCTTGATAACACCCAAGGCGACGATCTCTTTTGAAATGAGCTCCCCCACATTAATTGATAGTCCAGTCAAAATGTTGAAAAGTTGGACGACACGATCTTTGCTGATCGAGGTGTCATGAGTGGCGGGCAACATGTTGGTTTTGTTAAAATGATTCCATACACGAGCAAGAGTCATCAAGGAAGTGCAGGGAATAGTATGAGCTCCAAATTTCGGTGAAACATTCCATTATGTGCCCGCCAAAGTAACTTTTGTCAACATCTTGGCAAGCTCCGCATCACTTTGGTGAGGGGCAACGTCTCCATACTCAGCCTCATCAATATTAGGCAACCCAAAAACAACATTGATGTCCTAAGGTGCATAACTAACTTGCTTGCCCCGGACCGTGACTTGTCTCAATTTCTGTGATACAAAGTTGGCATAGAATTCTTTGATCCAAGGAACGACAGCCTCGCGAGGTGTTGTACAAAAATTAAGCCACTCTCGATTGTTAATCACATTGGTCACATAATCTAGATTTCCAACAGTGGGGAATGCTCTCTCAAACCAAATATCACGCCCGACAAGTTTTCTAAATTTTTTGGCAGCCCTCGGGGATATAAAATTTTCAACAACAGGTTGCTCATTTGTCACTGACTTTTTCTTTCTATTTGTTACTTGCTTGCTTCTAGGAATAATGCTCAATAACAAAAAATTCCAACAGCCACAGTGAATTGTAATGCCCAAAGTGAGGAAACAAGAGTAATATGGTACCTTGGAGGCGCAGGATACCCTTTTGAATGCACAGTGGTGGTGGAAAAATTTCTGGAGACCCCAATGAAGACAATCCAATGAGCTACCAAATCGGGATCGTGAATGGGCACGTGAGAGCCAAGATGGAGTGAGAGAGTCGTGAATGGGCCTTGGGTGTAGCCTTGATTAGCTGTGTTTGGCTTGGTTGGGGATGAAATGGGTCACGATTTAGCATATCAGGGTCGGGGGTTTGGGTTCGTGGGTTGGGGGAGGCTGTAGGTGGGTCATGGCTATGGGTTTGTGGTCTGAACTGGGGGGTCGTGGGTCGTGAGATCCGAGTTGTGGGTTTAGGTGGCGACGGGTTTGGGTGGCGCAGTTGGGAGTCGTGGGAGGCGAAGATGGCGGGGAGTTCGTGGGTGGCTAGGTGGTGAGTCGGCTGGTCACGGTAGGGGTCGTGCATTTGGGAATCGGGGCTGGGAGGTGGTTGGGAGATCGTGGGTGGCGTAGCTGGGAGGTCGATGGGGTTCGTGGTTGCGAGGGGTGGCGGAGATGGCTGGGAGGTGGGGGTGGCAGTTGAGTGATTATAGAGAAAGGGGGAAGGGATGATGAACTTAGGGTTTTAAAAATAGACTAGGGCTTTGGGCATGAGATTTTGGCCCAAATTTTACTCTTCTTGTGTTTTAACAACTTTGTTGTAACAACTTTGTTGTAACAACTTTGTTGTGACATCATAGAACTTTGCTGTAGCAAAGTCAAGTTAGAGAGTAATCCCAAATTTTTGTTTTTTAATGTTGTAACATCATAGAACTTTGCTGCAGCAACAGCAAGTCAGAGAGCAAGCCCATAATTTTGTTTTTTAATGTTGTAACATCATAGAACTTTGCTGCAGCAAAGTCAAGTGAGAGAGCAAGCCCAAATTCGATGTTGTAACATCATAGAAATTTGTTGTAGCAACAGCAAGTCAGAGAGCAAGCCCATAATTGATGTTACATCACCCAAACTTTGCAACCCCTTTTTTATTCCATTTTTCCTGCAACCATAAACACATTAAACCATCAAAATTCAAAGTCTAAAAAAAATGTATTATATACATATATTTACATAATATAAAGCTTGGGTTGCTCTACAATTAAATCTCCAAGTTCTGCAGCAGCCCAAGTTTTTACATGTTCTTCAAGGATCCTCCAAAGAGATTGAGCACTTGTTTTGTTCAACCTCACCTCCCCAATAATGCTTGATCCTTTGGCCATTATCCTTGAATTCCCTTCCGGAGCCTTCTTCACACAATTCCACCGCCCCGTAAGGATACACCTTAACCACCAAGAATGGGCTTGACCATCTTGACTTGAGCTTGCCTGGTAATATTTTCAAATGTGAGTTAAAGAGCAAAACTCGCTGGCCTTCTTCAAACACCCTTGGGTGAATATGCTTGCCGTTCCACCTTTTTGTTTTCTCCTTGTAAAGTTTGGCATTTTCATAAGAAAATAAGCGCATCTCTTCTAATTCATTTAACTGCAACATTCTCTTTTCTCCTGCAAGTTTCAAATCCATGTTGAGTGTTTGAAGGGCCCAATATGCACGGTGCTCCAGCTCTACCGGCAAGTGGCAAGCTTTACCAAACACCAAACGGTAAGGTGACATCCCCAATGGTGTTTTGAAGGCAGTTCTATAGGCCCATAATGCATCATCTAATCTCTTGGACCAATCCTTGCGGTTTGGGTTCACCACTTTCTCAAGAATTCCCTTGATCTCTCTATTTGACAACTCTGCTTGCCCATTTGTTTGAGGGTGATAACCAGTAGCTATTTTGTGTCTCACATCATACTTAGCTAACAATCCCACTAGCATCTTATTCACAAAATGAGTACCTTCATCACTTATGATTGCCCTTGGAGTGCCAAAATGAGTGAATACATGCTTATGCAATAATCTCATGACCACTTTAGAGTCATTGGTGGGATAGGCAGCTGTTTCCACCGATTTTGAAACATAGTCCACAGCAACTAAGATGTACACATTGCCATAAGATGGAGGAAATGGGCCCATAAAATCTATTCCCCACACATCAAAGAGTTCAACCTCAAGGATATTAATCAAGGGCATCTCATTCTTTCTAGAAATATTTCCCACCATTTGGCATCTATCACATTTCGTCACAAAAGCGTAAGCGTCCTTAAACATTGAAGGCCAAAAGAAACCACATTGAAGTACCTTGGATGCGGTACGATTTCCACCAAAGTGCCCTCCACAAGGTGAAGAGTGGAAATGGCGTAAAATGTCCTCCATATCTTGCTTGGGAACACACCTTCTAATCATTTGATTGGCACATTGCTTGAACAAATAAGGCTCCTCCCAAAAATAGTGCCTCACATCATGCGAAAACTTCTTCTTTTGTTGGCTTGTTAACTCTCGAGGCAATATTCCACTAGCCAGGTAATTAGCGAAATCCACAAACCAAGGAACAACATGAGATTGGTTGACCTCAAAAAATTGCTCACCAAAAATGTCTCTTTGATGGGCACAAGAACATTGGATTCTTTTTCACCTTCCACTCTTGACAAATGATCCGCCACTTGATTCTCAACTCTTTTTCTATCTTGAATTTCCACATCAAACTCTTGAAGTAGAAGAACCCATCTAATTAAACAAGGCTTGGCATCCTTTTTCTCAATCAAGTACTTTATAGCGGAGTGATCTGTGTATACTATCACCTTGGTGCCCACCAAATAAGCCCGAAACTTGTCAAAGGCAAAGACAATAGCCAAGAGTTCCTTTTCTATCACTATATAATTAAATTGAGCACCTGTCAAAGTACGGCTAGCATAATAAATGGTGTGAAATATCTTGTTTCTTCACTGCCCCATAACAACTCCCACTGCATAGTCACTAGCGTCACACATTAATTCAAAAGGCAAGTCTCAATTCGAAACTACAATAATTGGTGCTGAAATCAATCTCTCTTTCAACTCTTCAAAGGCTTTCAAACATGCTTCATCAAAGTGGAATGGTGCCTCTTTCTCCAATAAGTTTCAAAGAGGCTTAGAGACCTTGGAGAAATCTTTTATGAATCGCCTATAGAACCCGACATGCCCAAGAAAGCTTCTAATATGCTTCACCAAAGTAGGAGGAGGGAGTTTCTCTATAACTTCAATCTTAGCCCGATCAACTTCAATTCCTTGCCTTGATATCTTGTATCCCAAAACAATACCTTCCTTAACCATAAAATGGCATTTTTCCCAATTAAGAACAAGGTTTGTTTCTTCACATCTTTGCAGAACCTTGGCCAAGTTGCTCAAGCAATCGTCATATGAATCACCGAAAATAGAGAAGTCATCCATGAATACCTCTAGAAACTGCTCCACCATGTCAGTGAAAATAGCCATCATACATCTCTGAAATGTGGCAGGAGCGTTACATAGACCAAAAGGCATCCTTCGAAATGCGAAAGTACCAAAGGGATAAGTGAAAGTTGTCTTGTGTTGATCCTCTAGAGCGACTGTAATCTGATTATAACCAGAGTATCCATCTAGAAAACAATAGTACTCTCTCCCTGCAAGTTTGTTTAACATCTGATCAATGAAGGGAAGAGGGAAGTGATCCCTTCGAGTGGCCTTGTTCAGTTTTCTGTAGTACATGAAAATTCTCCACCCTGTCACTGTTCTAGTAGGTATCAACTCATTGTCTTCGTTCTCCACCATTGTAATCCCACCTTTCTTTGGCACACACTGGACATGACTGACCCATGAACTGTCAGAGATGGGATAAATAATACCTGCATCAAGCCACTTGATAATCTCCTTTTTCACCACTTCTTTCATGATAGGATTTAGCCTTCTTTGCCCTTCAATAGACCCTTTTTTCATTGTTTTCTAACAGAATCTTATGCATGCATAGAGAAGGACTAATACTCTTTATGTATGCAATGGTCCACCCAATGGCCTTCTTGAACTTCCTCAATACATCAAGCAACTTTTCTTCTTGCTCCATACTTTACTCAGCCGAAACAATCATAAGTAAGGTAGAAGACTTACCCAAATAGGCATATCTCAAGTGTGAGGGTAAAGCTTTTAATTCTAACTCTAGAGGATTTTCCATTGATGGTTTAGGGGCTTGAAAGACTTCGACGAGAAATCCAAAGATTCAAAATGCTTTCTTGTATGAAATCCTTGTGAACTAGCTTCTAGCCAAGCCAAGTATTCATCCTCATCCTCTGCATGTGAATCAAACATCAAGAGTCTCTCTAGAGGATCATCAAAATTGTTTTCTAACTCCTTTGAAACTAAAGAATCTACCACTGAAACAACATAACACTCTTTGACTTCATCTGGAAATCTCATAGCCTTGAAAACATTGAAAGTCACCTGCTCATCTTGAACCCTCATAGTAAGTTTACCCTTTTGCACGTCAATCAAAGTTTTACCAGTAGCTAGAAAAGGCCTCCCTAGAATGATTGGTATCTCCCTGTCTGCCTCATAATCCAACACAATGAAATCAGCTAGAAAAATGAACTTATCAACTTTTACCAAGACATCCTCAATCTTCCCATCTGGATAAGCAAGAGATCTATCTGCAAGCTGTAGAGTCACTGTGGTAGGTCAGACTTCACCAATCCCCAATTGTCTATACACAGACATAGGCATCAAATTTATACTGGCACCTAAGTCACATAATGCCATTCCACAATAAGAATTACCAATGGTGCATGGAATGGTGTAACTACCAGGATCTTTCATCTTTGATGGCAGCTTGTTTTGCAGGAATGAGCTACATTCCTTGGTAAGAGCCACTATCTCAAATTCCCCCAATATTCTCTTCTTTGTGAGGATGTCTTTCATGAACTTCACATAGTTAAGCATTTGCTCTAGGGCTTCAACAAGGGGTATGTTAATATGTAGCTACCTCAAAATGTCTAGGGACTTTTTAAATTGAGAATCCAACTTTTGCTTCTGAAAACGTTGAGGAAATAGAGGTGGCTATTTGAAATTGAACTTTCTAGGTGTTAATGCTGCGGCATCCCTATAGCATTCTGGGCAGAGGCAGATTTTGTGTACTAGGAAGTTCAGCATCTTTTTGGATTTCCTCATTTATTTGGATTGAAGAGGGCTCACCCTCATGCCTAGAATTTATCTTGTCCTTCTCCAACTCTTTCCCACTCCTCAAAGTGATGATTTTACAATGTTCCTTGCCCACATTCCTTGGATTCTCGGTATCACTTGGCAGTGTACCATGGGGTCTATTTCTAATCTCATTAGCTAGTTGCCCAACTTGGTTTTCTAAGTTCCTCAATGAAGCTGCTTGGCTTTGAATCATGGCTTCATTATTCACTATATATTCCTTCAACATGTTCTCAAGAGAGCTAGATTGCATTGCTTGTTGTTGTGACCTTTGTTGTGGTGCTTATGGGGGGTAACCCAGTGGAAAATTTGGTCTTGGGGGCATAGAAGGATTGCTAGGGCCAGCTCCTTCATTACTCCATGAAAAATTAGGATGTTGCCTCCATGATGGGTTGTAGGAATTAGAATAAGGATCATTCTTATTTTGGTTCCCCATGTAACACACACTTGGAAGGACAATTGTCAAAAGTATGACCCTCACCACAATACACACAAGAAATTCTCTCCATTTGGCCCATTTGTATCCCCATAGACTGCCCCATTGATTGATTCATCCCCATATTCATTGTCTTTAGCATATTAGAAATAGAGGACACTTAGGCTGCCAAAGAAGTGATGCCACCTACATCATGAATACCAGCCACCTCTCTACCTGTAGACAATCTAGAAGTGGGCCACTGATAGTTGTTGTTGGATATTCTCTCGAGGATTTCATATGCCTCATTATAGGACTTAACAAGAAGAGCCTCGTTCACTGAAACATCAACCACCATTCTAGTATGAGCGTTGAGACTATTATAGAAGGTCTCCATCTGGATGCAATGTGGAATGCCATGGTGAGGGCATTTGCGCAACAACTCCTTAAAATGCTCCCATGCCTCATATAAAGATTCTTCATCAAGTTGTTGAAATGAAGTAATCTCATTGCGGAGCTTGGCATTTTTATTGGGAGGAAAATACTTCATCAAAAATCGCTCAGCCAACTCTTGCCAAGTACTCACAGAATCAGATGGCAAAGAGTTTAACCAAGCTCCAGCTTTGTCTCTCAAGGAGTATGGGAGTAGCTTTAGTCTCAGTGCATCCTCAGTCACTCTGGGCAGCTTGAAAGAGTCACTCACTTCAATGAACAAGCAAAGGTGAAGGTGAGGATCCTCTGTTGGCATCCCACTAAACTAGCCCACAGTTTGAAGCATCTGGAACATGACTGGCTTCAATTCAAACTATGCTGCCTGAATTTCTGGTCTAACGATGCCTGGATTGAGCTCATTGAAGAGGGAGAGAGCATATTGCCTGACAGCACAATCTCTATCATCAGCCATAATAACTGCATTTTGACCATTATTAGCAGCTACTCCCCCTTGAGCTACTCGATCTTGAGCAGCTCCTGCTAGATTTATTGGTGGAACATGAGCGGTACCTGCTAGATTTGCCGCCCCTTGAGCAGCTCCTGATAGATTTTCTGCCCTCGGAGCGGCTCTCTGTTGAGCCCCTTGCTCAGCATCCATCACTACTACTTCCCTTTTTTATTTTTGTATCTTTCACATTCTTCTAAATGTACGCTCAATTTCTGGATCAATGGGAAGAAGTTCAGGGTCTTGATTCTCGCTCATACACTATATGTAAACCTGGATTTTTCAAGAGAATCACCCAAGTTAGCACAAAAGAAAAATTAAACCAAATTACAAGATAATTAACTTTACAATAATTGACTTTAAGCAATCCCCAGCAACACGCCAAAAACTTGTTGCGAATTTTCCTGTGTGTGAAAGTGTGCACAATCATCAAAACAAGTAATATAATGAAAGTATTTTTTATCGTCTCCTCAAGGATTGCCAAGCAAATATTGTAAAAAAAATCAACACCAAAGAATTTGGGGTACAATTAATTTTTGTTTGTTTGATGATTTAATTAATTGAACTAAAAAAAACTAAACAAGAGAATTAAAATAAGTCTTTAACACTAAGCCATAAAATGACAAATTGTGATTAATATTATGATAAAAGTTAGGCATATCAAATCCCCCTAATTTGTAGTTTTTCCCATGATGTTGCAACAAAGTTCATAGCAAAGTTCTCTTGTAACTAGGATTTCCAATTTAATGCACATGCCATTTTTCCAAATGCTCATGTTAAAGTTCATCAATTAAATTCACATACTCCTATGCTAAATTTAATTTCAAGAACATAAATTCAAGCATCAATCCTTCAAGTTTGCAAGGTGAATAAAATCTCCCTAAGTTATCCAGTAATCAATAAACAAAATTATTAACATGCATCAATCAAGCATTTCCACTAATTCTAACCCTTCCAAAATTAAAAGTAGCTTGCTTCTCACCTAAGTTTATCATTCTCAAGAAAGAGTTTGCATAATAAATATAGATCAAATGATCAAGAGAAAAATTGCATAAAACATTCAATACCTTGGGGTTAATTACCAATTAGGGTTCATCAATATCCCTAACACAAACATATTAGCTCATAATCAAAATACCCAAATAACCACAATATATATTCAACATTATCTCAAAAGTTCAAGATGAGAAAAAAGAAAATTATAGGAAAAGAGAGTTTAGAAAGACAAGCCAAAATGATAGAGATCTTCTATTCTTTGTCTTCTAACTTTTCTTCTTCTTCTAGCTCCCTCCTCCTCGGTTTTCCTCTTCTTCTTTTTTCTTGATGTTTCAGCTCCAAAGGTGCAGAAAACTCTTTCAATGGTGATGGGCGGCTGGGTTGGTTTCTTGGAGAAGATATCTTCTCTTTTTGGGCTCAAAAGGGGTGTAAACCCTCTCTTTCTCTCTCTACACGTGGGGACCACTCTCCTTTTCAGACATTTTCTGCTCTTTTCCACCTCATCCTCCCACTCTTAAAGTCTCTCCACCTCATTTATTCACATGCCAAGTGTGCAAACTTTATGTTGCTGGCTGCCCACACTTTGTTGCAGCAAAGTTGACTGATGCTACAACAAAGTGCCAGAATTTCAGGTCCAAAATGATTTCCTTGCACATTGTAATAACCCAACTATTCTAACACCTTGGACCATTAGAACTACTAGACATAGCTATTACTTTGAAGAACATATACATAAGAAATAATAATAACTTTATTAAAACTTCAACATAATATTGTGGAAATTACAAAGTCAAATAAAGTTATGGTATGGGTACCCATTGTTTAAAACATAAAACATAATTTTAAACTAAAGAAAATTGTTTACAAAACTAAATGCGGAAAATAAATAGAAATATAATTTTAAAAAAAAACTAAAAATAATGTCATCCTCGATCGACTCGCAGCCCATTCATTCCATTTATCCTCAATACAAAAATGAAGCCACCAAGAATCCTCCCGCCTCCGTATCTAGTTTCCTGCATCACACTAAAAGAAAAAGAAGTGAGCCTAATGTCCAGTTTGAAAAATCTACTAACACATATAACATAAAACATAAACATAAGACTATATCAAAGAAAAACATATACTATAAAACATATATCACAATTCTAACCCATGTACATGGTAAACATTGGGGTTTACTAGCAAAGCAACTATAAGCCTCAAAATACATTGAGGTTTGCTAGCTAAGCAACTATGAGCCCCAAGAAACATAAAAACATTGGGGTTTGTTATTTAAGCAACTATAAGCCCCAAAAACATATTCATATATATATATATATCACAACATATCATAACATATTATAGCATAATCATATAATAACATATAAGCATATAAAAACTATCTTATTTTCCTTACCAAAACCGGGATATTTGAGAACAAATGTGGGACTTGGAACACTCCTAAAACCAACAATAAAAATGTTGAGTATTTCTAAAGAATAAAGAATGAATGTGGAAGCTAAACCTTCAAGAAGAAACTTACCAAGAAAAGCCTTAAGTTTCAAGAACCAAATCAAGAACCAATAACAAAAGTTATGATATGAATAAAAGAAACTAAAGAAAACTAAAGAAATTAAAGAACTGGACTTCAAGAATAGGAATAACATAGTTGACCTTATGGATTGGTCTAACTTCAATACCAAAATCACACTAAACCTCACTTCCCAAGTATTTTATAGAGCTTAAGAATGATAAAGCTTCTATCCCAACCCAAGTGTTTATCACTCTATGGTAACACTAGCACCTTGGAGGCTCTGATCACAGCTTAAAGAATGAGAGGAATGGCTGGGTACTAGGTCCTATTTATAGAGTTAAGGAGTGAAACTAACCCCTTTTGATTTGAATAAAAATAATGAATATTAATTGAAAATATTTGAATATTCATCAATCAGAGGCTTAAGACTCAGTCAAAAACGTTTAGTGGCAGGTCTAAGTGGTTAAGGCTTATTTTAAAATTCTAAAACAAAAGTTTCAAAAATAATCACACTAAGGACGATATATCGCCCCCTATATGGCGATATATCGGCTCTGCCTTAGTCCCGAGCCTCTGTTCGTACATTCGTGCAAAGCCGACGTGTTTTTCGTATCCTTTGTTAGGCGATATATCGGCTCGCATGCTGCGATATATCGACATACGTGAATATTTTAAACACGTAATTGCACTTTTTCAGCATCATTTGAATGGGATAACTGCTTTGACTGAGTCATAATACGACCTTAACAGTTTCTAGCTGGTACTAAAGCGTCTATCTCTTTATTTTATCATCAAAATACTTAATTCCTTAATAATCATGCTTATGACAAGTGTTATGTTCTTATTGGCTCTATCTAAACCTTAGGTTATAATAAATAATATATCTAGGACCAACAATATTAATCAAACCTTATGTTATAATTAATATTCTTAAACTATAGGTTAAACTTATAAAATCCATAAGTGTTGCTATGAGTTTCCAACTAAGTCCCGGTTTGAACCAAAATCCACGCAATCTAATATACTACAAATACTACTAACTATCTAGCTAACTAAGTAAACATTCTGGGACTCTACAATTCTCCCCTACGACAAAGAATTTCGTCCCCAAAATTTACTTACCAAACAATTCCGGATACCGACCTTGCATGTCCTCCTCCAACTCCCACGTTGCCTCCCGTTCAGAACGATTTCTCCAAAGGACTTTGACTATCGGAATACTCTTAGACCGTAATTCCTTCATCCCTCTATCTAGGATGCTAACTGGCTGTTCCTCGTAACTCAAGTCTTTCTGAAGTGCTATCGTTTCTTACTTGAGGACGTGAGATGGGTCTGACACATATCTACGCAGCATCGAGATGTGGAACACGTTGTGACTGTCTGCAAGAGCTGGTGGTAGGCCTAATCTATATGCAACTGCTCCCACTTTGTTCAATATCTCAAAAGGACCTATAAACCTGGGACTAAGCTTGCCTTTCTTCCTGAACCGCTTCACACCTTTCATAGGAGATATCCACATCACACTGCTTGGCATCCGCATAACATTTCTCACGGCTCTGAGCAGCAAGCATACGCTTTCTACATCAGTGCGACTGCATCCTGAGCTTCTCTAACAGCTTCGGGTCCAAGAAGTTGCCTTTCTCCTACTTCATCCCAATGTAACGGCGATCGACATCTCCTTCCATAAAGCAACTCATAGGCTGCCATCCCGATCGTTGACTGATAGCTATTGTTGTAGGAGAATTCTATAAGCGGCAAATACTTACTCCATGATCCTCCGAAATCAAGTACACAAGCGCGCAACATATCTTCTAAAATCTGTTAGGTACGCTCGGACTGACCATCAGTCTGTGGATGAAATGTTGTACTAAGACTTAACTTGGTACCCATGGCTTGCTGCAAGCTTCCCCAAAACCTTGATGTAAACACCGACCCTCAATCGAACACTATTGTCTTAGGGATTCCATGCAGTCTTACTATTTCTTGAACATAAATGTTTGCGTATTGTTCTGCTATATATGATGTCTTGGCAGGTAGGAAATGAGCTGACACTGTTAATCTATCTATTATTATCCAAGTCTAGTCGTGCTGCTTATTTGTTCGAGGCAAACCCGTCACGAAATCCATGTCTATGTCGTCCCATTTCCATTATGGAATGCTAAGTGGTTGTAATAAGCCTGCAGGCCGCTGATGTTCTGCTTTCACTTGCTGGCATACCAAACATTTAGACACGTACTCTGCTATATCCTTCTTCATTCCTGGCCACCAATACATTGCCTTAAGACCGTGAGTCATATTGGTCGACCCTGTGTGAACTAAGTATGGGGTATTGTGTGCTTCTTCTAAAATCTTCACCTTAATCCCTTGATTATTTGGCACGCATACCCGATCCTTATATCTTAATAACCTTTGTCCTAACATTGAGAAATTTGTTGCCTTGCCTTCTTTAACTGCATTCATATGTGCTACTAATGTGTCATCATGCCCTTGCACAATCCATATTTCTTCTAACAGACTTGACTAGATGGACAAGTTAGCCAATTTACCAATGACTACTTCTATCCCATCATTAATCAGCTCCTGCTATAGCGATTTTTCTATTCTAGCTAATGCTGCTAGACTTCCATAATTCTTCATACTTAGCGCATCAACAATTACGTTTGCCTTTCCTGGGTGGTATAAAATTTCACAGTCATAATCCTTTACTAGTTCTAACCACCTGCACTGCCTCATGTTAAGCTCATTTTGAGTGAAGAAGTACTTTAAGCTTTTGTGGTCCGTATAAACCTCACACTGTTCTCCATAAAGATAATGGCGCCAGATTTTTAATGCAAAGACCACTGCTGCCAACTCCATATCATGCATTGGATAGCGTTGCTCGTACTCCTTCAACTGCCTTGAGGCGTAGGCTATTACCTTGTCATTCTGTATCAGCACACAACCCAATCCTTGCTTCGACGCATCACAGTAGACTACAAACTTATCATTGGGTGTCGATACACAAAGTATTGGTGCCGAGCATAGCTTATCCTTAAGCAACTGGAAACTCTCTTCACACTTATCCGTCCAGTTGTACCTTTGCTGCTTCTGGGTCAGGTTAGTAAGTGGAATGGCTATCTTAGAAAAACCTTCTACAAACCTCTGATAATAACCTGCTAGTCCCAGAAAACTTCTTACTTCTGATGCATTCTTTGGTCTTGGCCAATTCTTCACTGCCTCTACTTTAGATGGGTCTACACCAATTTTGTCCTTGGATACTATGTGGTCGAGAAATGCTACTTGCGAAAGCCAAAATTCGCACTTCTTGAACTTGGTGTAAACTTGATGCTCCTTTAGTCGTAACAACATCAATCTTAAATGTTCCTCGTGCTCAACTTTATCCTTTGAGTACACCAAGATATCATCGATGAATACTACGACGAATTTATCCAAGTAGTCCTTAAAGACCCTATTCATTAAATCCATAAACTCGGCTGGAGCGTTGGTAAGACCGAAAAACATGACTAGAAACTTGTAATGCCCATAACGAGTTCTAAAAGCTGTCTTAGGAATGTCTTCTTCCCGTACCTTGAGCTGATGATACCCAGACTGTAAATCAATCTTTGAGAACATGGTCGCTCCTCGAAATTGATCAAACAAGTCGTCAATCCGAGGTAGCGGGTATTTGTTCTTAATTGTCACCTTATTCATCTCACGGTAATCTATACACATCCGCATACTTCCGTCCTTCTTCTTTACAAATAGAACCAGTGCTCCCCATGGCGAATGGCTCGGTCTAATGAATCCCAAATCTAGGAGTTCTTGTAGCTGTGTCTTTAACTCCTTGAGTTCGGTAGGTGCCATCCAATATGGTGCCTTGCAGATAGGCTCGGTGCCCGGTACTAGTTCGATTGTGAAGTCAATTTCTCGAGTTGGCGGCAGTCCTGGTAAGTCATTAGGAAATACTTCTGGAAAATCCTTTACAATATGAACGTCTCCAACTTTTAGTGGTGTTTCTTTTACCACATCCGTGACACTGGCTAAGAATGCTTGACATCCTTTTTCTATCATCTTTTGAGCTTTGAGTGACGAATTAAGCGGTGTGTGTAGCCCTGAAACCTTTCCCATAAAGCATAGTCTCTGACCGTCAGGAGTCTCGAATATCACTTGCTTACGTCTGCAGTCGATGGTTGCGCCATGCCTTGCTAGCCAGTCCATTCCCAGTATCACGTCGAAGTCTTTAATCTCTAGTTCTATCAGGTCTCCTTCTAATTCTACATCCTCAATCTTGATCGGTACGCCTCATACTATTCGTGATGATAGAATTACTTTGCCCGAAGGCAACTCAGTTACAAACCTAGTTCTAAATCTTTCACAAGGTTTGCCTAATTTTTCTATCATTCCTAACGAGATATACGAATGAATGGCCCCCGAATAAAATAATACCAAACATACATTATTGAGGATAGAAATCTGACTTATAACCACTTTATTGCTAGCATCAGCTTTTCCTTGGGTTAAGGCAAATACCTTGGCAGGAACCATCTTGTCGTCCCTTTTTCCCTCTGGCTTGAGCTAGGGACACTTTTTCTTTCGGTGACCTTCCTGATTACAGTTGTAGCATCCCTTGGTGTTTGCACGGCACTCACCAGAATGTTTCTTTTGGCATTTAGCACATTGCGGGTATTCTACATAACCTGGCCTATTACCTCCATTGTTCGTCTGTGCCCTTTTATCGTTGTCGGACTACTTATTGTCAAGATGTCGTCTCTTCTGACCATTACTATTGATGGACTGCTGGTTGTTGTTGTTGTTGTGGTTATTCCAACCATTCTGAGGTTGACTTTGCTGTTTAGGCTCAGGCTTACTGGCCTCCTCTTTACTAACATTCGCCTGAAGCCTTTCCACTTCTATTGTTGTTTCTATAACATCGGCATAAGTAGTATTTCCCGGGTTGGCTAGCTTAACCCCTAGCTCGATCTTTGGTCTAAGTCCTCTAACGAACTTGGTCACCCTCAAAAAATCAGTTGGAACCATCTCTGGTGCAAACTTGGCAAATCGGTCGAACTATCGAGCATATTCTGCTACTGATAAGTTCCCTTGCTTCAGACCAGCGAACTCCTCGACCCTTGAAGCGATGACTGCCGAATGGTAGTACTTTTTGTGGAATAGCTCCACAAATCTGGTCCAAGTCATGGTGGCAACATCGTGGGTCTGCTGAACTAAGTCCCACCATATTCTAGCATCCTTTTTGAACAGAGATGAAATGCAGGATATGCGATCCGCGTTGCCGAGATTCATATGTGATAGGATCGGCTCTATATTTCTTAGCCATTCTTCTGCCTCGAAGGGGTCTGTTGTCCCTTCAAAGTCCAGAGCGTGTTGCTTACAAAATCGTTCGTAGATTGGCTCCATGTGCTGAGCTGGGAATGGCGTATAGTTTTCCATTGGCCATCCCCCATAAGGACCTACTTGATGGGGTGCTTGAGCCATTTGCTGAGGCTATGGTTGCGGCGGAGGCAGAGGCTGAGCCTGTTGTCGTTGTTGCTGTAGTAATTCCTCAACTTGCTGTCGTAGCCTTGCAATTTCTATAGTGTTGTCAACCAGCGGCAGCGGTGCATTTCGATTGGCATTAGCACACACTCCCCTTCTACGAACTGGAGGGGCTTCATTGCTCTCAGGAGCGGCGTTGGAGACATTAACATTGTTGCGAGCAGATCTTCTGAGCGACATCTTTAGCAGAGTTCTAACAATCGAGAAAACATGTTAGAACTTACCTTAATATGCTCTAAAGCAAAAATTAATCTAAGCAAACATAACTCGGACCTACTAATTATGATTTCTTATGAAAAATTATATAAGCCTTCTTTATAATTAGGGTGTGTTTCTAAACTTAGAGAAATAAGCCATCTTTATTATTTTCTAAGTGTGTTTCTAATTATCCTATATGACTTAATTCTCGATATCGAAACTCATCATTGTTCCAAAGTTAACCATATTGAGGGAGGGTTGGGATCAGTAAAATCGTTCCAACTACTATGGCCCCCTAACTCTTAGTATAGAACCTGGTTCATTGATTTGTATCCACCCTCACTGAACTTGGTCATTATTTATTAAATTTATTATTTATTATGATTGCAAAAGAAAATCAAACTCATACATGTCATCAAAGTAACAATGATATTAATTTGGAAAAACTGTTTTCACTAAGCACAATCATAAAGGCAGAAATAATAAATAAAATAAATAAAGAAACTAGTCTATTCTAAAAATTGGGATCTTCTACATATGATCCTTCATCTAACATATCATCATCTATCTCTTCATAATCATCATTTTTGTGAGCTTAAAAAATTCCTCGGGGAAGATTCGTAAAGACTCTATTCTTTTGTTATCTTGTGAATTGGAATTCCATCTTAGAGGTAAACCTAATTATGAGAAAATTATCTAATCGCCACTGGTATTTCATCTTCATCATCTATTGTCTCCCATATTTCTTCTAAAGCAGCAATTACAAAAGGAAAATCTTTAAAAAGCCTAATTACTAAAACATATTGCTCCGTAGCTTTCATCATTATTTGCTTAGTTGTTTGGAGATGAACTATTTGATTATGGAATAAAAGTAATCTCCGAGTGATTCTTTCCAATATTCCTATTGTATTTCTTGGTTCTCTAATCCTTTTTAAGGCCTTAATGGCTCGGATATCGCTATATGTTAAAGCTCCATCACATCTTAACTGAAAACATAAGGCGAAAACGTTAGCTAAACACAGAAACATAATAACTAAAACATAAATACTTACATTCGCGGTTAGATTCAGAGCTTAAGCGTGTGTATCAAGGAGAAATTCATGTAAATGGACCGTTGCTCTGATACCAACTGTAATGACCCAACTATTCTAAGACCTTGGACCATTAGAACTACTAAACATAGCTATTACTTTGAAGAACACATACATAAGAAATAATAATAACTTTATTAAAACTTCAACATAATATTGTGGAAATTACAAATTCAAATAAAGTTACGGTATGGGTACCCATTGTTTAAAACATAAAACATAATTTTAAACTAAAGAAAATTGTTTACAAAACTAAATGCAGAAAATACATAGAAACATAATTTAAAAAAAACTACAAATAACGTCATCCTCGATTGACTCGCAGCCCATTCATTCCATTTATCCTCAATACAAAAGTGAAGCCACCAAGAATCCTCCTACCTCCGTATCTAGTTTCCTGCATCACACTAAAAGAAAAAGGAGTGAGGCTAATGCCCTGTAATGACCCAACTACTCTAGACTTTTGGACCATTAACGAAAACTATACATAAACACTAATCCTTAATAAAACTTTACAAGTGAAAAGACCATAACTTTATTAAGAAACTTGTAAAAATAAAAGTTAAACTTACATAAAATATCAAGTAGGATATGGGATCCCATTGTTTTAAAATCAAAACATGACATAATTAAAAAGAGATTTACATAATAAAATGCGGAAAAATACATGTAAAAACCATAAGAAACAAAACTACATCCTCGAATCGAAACGCTCGGCTCTTGAATCCATTCCGCCTCAATACACATTCTCCAAGCTTCCAAGAACCTTCCCGCCACTAAGACTATTTTCCTGCACATATAAACAAAAAGGAGTGAGCCTAATGCCCAGCAAGGAAAAATCTAACACATAGTCCATATACATAAATTTCATAAAAAACATAACATAACACTTATATCACATACATACTATAATGACCATTATTACTTGGGGTCCCATAGACTAAACAAGTCATATGCCCATTCGATTAGTGGGGTCTTGCTAGCTAAGCAAGTCATATGCCCATAATCTATTTGGGGCTTGTTAGTCATATAGGTCATATGCCCAAGCCTACAAACATACTTAACATAACATATTTCATAACATAAAAACCATAAGATAACATATAAAAGCATATAACATATAAATTCTATCCTATTTTCCTTACCAAAATTACCGGGATATGAGGACAGAGTTGGGACTTTGGAACACTCCTAAAAACCATTTGTAACAGAGTGAGTATATTGAAGAAAAGAAATGAAATGAATGGGAGGACTATACCATTGAGAATATACTTACCAAAAACTTATGTGCAAGTTCTTAGATTTCCTAACCAAAATAAAGAATAAGGTTAGAAGGCTGAGTAGAAGACTATGAGAACTTAAATAAAATAATACCAATGAACTAGAGTGTGGAAATACCTTGAAGACTTGTAAGACCAATCTAAACCTTGAACTGAAATGCTATAAAACCTTACTTCCCAAGTGTTTGATAAGCTTATGATTCCCAACCCAAGTGTTTACACTCTCACACTCACCTAGCAACTTGCAGCCTCTGAACTTAGAGTAATAGATGAATAAATGGCTGGGTACTAGGTCCTATTTATAGATTTTAGGAATGAAAAGATCTTCATTTAACTTGAATAAAAATAATGGCTTTTTAAGTGAAAATAATTTGAACTATCGTTCAGCAGAGGCTGAAGACTCGTTCAGAAAGGTGCTGGACTTATCAAGAGGTTGAAGGTTTGAATGGAGAACGATTTCAAAAACTTTCAAAATGTGTTGAGAGGGGCGATATATCGCCCCTGTAGGCGATATATCGCATGGGCCAGTATGCCCGAGGCAATCGTGCATCATTTCATCTTTTTCGTATCTTCGTGCTGCGATATATCGCCCCCTATAGCTGCGATATATCGGCATACGCTGATTATTTAAACATGAAATTACACATTTTTAGCTTAATTTAAATTGAGTAAACAGCCTTGACTAAGCCCTCTAACGTTTTCAAAGCTACTGACTGACCTTAGGGTATTCAAATCTTTTACCTTAATAAATTAAATCCTCAAAAATACTTAATCATTAATAACCCATACATAACATGTGCTATTATCTAATTGGTTCTTATCTAAACCTTATAGTATAATAAATATTATCCTCAATATCAGTCATATTAATCAAACCTTAGGTTAAAATTAATATTCCTAAACTATAGGTTAAACTTAGAAAATCTACAAGTACTACTATGAGTGTCCAAATAAATCCCGGTCTGAACCAAAAATTCACAGTCATAAAGATAATACTATTATTACTATTATACTACTATCTAACTTAGCAAAGTAAAGTTCTTGGACTCTAAATGCCCAACAAGAAAAATCTACTAACACATATAACATAAAACATAGACATAAGACTATATCAAAGAAAAACATATACTATAAACATAAATCACAATTCTAACCCGTGTACATGGTAAACATTGGGGTTTACTAGCTAAGCAACTATAAGCTTCAAAATACATTGAGATTTGCTAGCTAAGTAACTATGAGCCCCAAGAAACATAAAAACATTGGGGTTTGCTATTTAAGCAACTATAAGCCCCAAAAACATATTCATATATATATATATATATCACAACATATCATAACATATTATAGCATAATCATATAATAACATATAAGCATATAAAAACTATCATATTTTCCTTACCAAAACTGGGATATTTGAGAACAAATGCGGGACTTGGAACACTCCTAAAACCAACAATAAAAATGGTGAGTATTTCTAAAGAATAAAGAATGAATGTGGAAGCTAAACCTTGATAAAGATTCTTACCAATAAAGGCCTTAAGTTTCAAGAACCTAATCAAGAACCAATAACAAAAGTTATGATATGAATAAAAGAAACTAACGATAACTAAAGAATTTTAAAGAACTGGACTTCAAGAATAGGAATACCTTAGTTGACCTTATGGATTGGTCTAACTTCAATACCGAAATCACACTAAACCTCACTTCCCAAGTATTTTATAAAGCTTAAGAATGATAAAGCTTCTATCCCAACCCAAGTGTTTATCACTCTATGGTAACACTAACACCTTGGAGGCTTTGATCACAGCTTGAAGAATGAGAGGAATGGATGGGTACTAGGTCCTATTTATAGAGTTAAGGAGTGAAACTAACCCCTTTTGATTTGAATAAAAATAATGAATATTAATTGAAAATATTTGAATATTCGTCAATCAGAGGCTTAAGACTCAGTCAAAAACATTCAGAGGCAGGTCTAAGTGGTTAAGGCTTATTTTTAAATTAAAAAACAAAAGTTTCAAAATGATCACACTAAGGGCGATTTATCGCCCCCTATATGGCAATATATCGGCTTTGCCTTAGTCCCGAGCCTCCATTCGTACGTCCGTGCAAAGCCGACGTGTTTTTCGTATCCTTTGTTAGGCGATATATCGGCTCCCATGCTGTGATATATCGGCATACGTGAATATTTTATACACGTAATTGAACTTTTTCAGCATCATTTGAATGGGATAACTGCTTTGACCGAGTCGTAATACGACCCTAACAGTTTCTGGTAGGTACTAAAGCTTCTTTTTCTTTATTTTATCATCAAAATACTTAATTCCTTAATATTCATGCTTATGACAAGTGTCATGTTCTTATTGGCTCTATCTAAACCTTAGGTTATAATAAATAATATATCTAGGACCAGCAATATTAATCAAACCTTATGTTATAATTAATATTCTTAAACTATAGGTTAAACTTATAAAATCCATAACTGTTGGTATGAGTTTCCAACTAAGTCTCGGTTTGAACCAAAGTCCACACAATCTAAAATACTACTACTACTACGAACTATCTAGCTAACTAAGTAAACATTCTGGGACTCTACACAAATAATTCACTAAGCTTTCCAAGCACCCTTTCTTTTTGCCTTCAAAATAGATACCACATTTTTAGAACATAAACCCATTATTTTCCACAAGAGTTATCATTAATTAAAACAAAATACACAAACAAAATTAAAAGACAAAATGACTAAAACCACACAATAATAACACAAATACTCTATTTCACTTAAAATTTTAAGTTCAAAAGCTCAATTAATAACTCTAAAATATAGAGTTATCACCGGGTTTAGCGGAATTAACTGGAATTTTAAGTGTATTATGAAACGGGATGGTAAAATGACGGTTTTGCCCTTAGTGGGCTTTGAGAGAGAAGTTTAGCGCTAGGGGAATTTTGGTCTTTTGGACCCTTAAGTTGTAAATAACTGAGTTTATTAACTCAGAAAGCAGAGCAAAACAGTGCATCTCTCTCTCACACACACACATTTTTTTTCTCTCTCTCTCTCTATCTAAGTTTTTGAGATTTTGGAAGGGATTTGTGATTCTACAGCTTGGTAGTAAGCTTGCTAGGGGATTTGGAAGTTGTTAAGCATAGGGAAATAGCTGGGAATCAGATTTCATTAGAGGTAATTCAATTCATTGAGTTTTTGCTTGGTTTTGTTTTAATGTTTTGAAGCTTACTGAATTTTTGATGCTCTATTGAGTTCTAGAGTTGTTTATTGTATTTCTAAGCTCCTGAGACCACTTTTATGGTCGAAATAGGTGAAACCATGTGTTTGGGATGGTTTTTGGAAGTTTGGCGACTCTAAAAATGGCTGGTTTTCTAAGTTCGCAGGGTTGTGTCGCAGCCCTGTTCTTGGGGTGTCACGACCCTTATGAACTCAGAGGGACTAGCAGGTGCCTCGAACCGCCTTGGTGCTAGGCGAGTTGTGCCACGGTGCATGCCCTGTGGTTTTGGGCTCGGGGCTCTTTGACTTGTTGCGTCGCGCCCCTTAGTGGGGGGTGCCACAGCTCAAATTGGGGAAATGAGAAAAAGTAGGTTTTGGGAGATGGGAACTCAAACCTAGGGGCTCGGGAATGGTTCTACTACCCAGGTTAGTAGAATGCAAGGTCTTGGAGGCTAGGACTTGATCCAGAAGCCTTTTTTAGCTCGTTCCTGATAGTTATTCATTGTTATGGTTGTGACTAGGGTGAACTGTTAGGCTTGGGATGAAGAGACCTTACTCGGGGTCGTCATATGCTATTCACTCAGGACTTAAGGTAAGAAAACTGCACCCAATACGTGTTATATGCGATTAGGGCTTGGCCTAGTTGCTGAATATGGTTATGATTAGGGCTCGGCCCTTGTGAATGAGCATGATTATGGTTATGCATGTGATGGTTTGATTACGCATGCTTGAATGCTCTGTATCTGAATAATTGCTAAATGATGTATGCTTGTCTGTATTGTCTAATTGAAAAGGCTTGACTTATAAGTCAAGGACGAAAGTAGCATGTTGAGCACTGATCGAAAGGCTTGACTTATAAGTCAAGGACGGCAATAGCGCGCTGAGCACTGGTCGAAAGGATTGACTTATAAGTCAAGGGCAACAATAGCACACTGAGTGCAGGATGATATGGTTAGGCCTAATCAGGAGTGTGGTATACGCTTGACCGACCCTAGGGTCATTTGGAAATTAAAGCGCCAAGTACGCTGGGCCAGCTCTAAGGCTGCTTATATAAAAAATATGGCAATGGGCTTTGTGGTGACTCTATAGTCACATATCCTAGGGCAATGGACCTCGATGTGAATTTATAGTCGCTTATGTGGAATAAGAAGCTCAACTTATAAATCGAGGGCGGCATTAGCGTGCAGATGCAGGCCGAAATGGCAGGGCCAATATAAAAAACTCAATTTATAAGTCAAGGATGGCAATAGCGTGTTGAACGTAGGTCGTTGCGGCTAGGCCAACCCAGAAGCGTGATATAAGCTTGTACGGCCCCATGGGCGCCTGAAATATAAAGCGTGAGGTACGCTTGGATAACTCTAAGGCTAGTTAAAAAGGGAATAGGGCAAGGGGGGTCCGGTGTGACTCTATGGTTGCTTATTTAGATTGAATTTGGTAAGCTTATTAGCCTTGAGCTATCGATGAATGTATGGTATAATTGATATTCGACCAACGTGTTGAACGAGGGGTTAGACGGCCATCGCATTGAGTGTGGGGCTGATAAAAAAATGTGTGGAATGCAGGTCGTGAAGGTGAGTTTAGTTTCGAGGGTGCGGTCCCCACTTGTCCGACATGAATCGTGAGCTGAATGCCTATGTACAAATTTAGCTCAGTCGGGTCGTTTGGCAAGATTGTCTTTCTGAGCCGTGTAATTGATTATATGATTAAAATGAACATCTTTGTAAACTGTGGAACATGTTTACAAATTTAAATGTATTAGATAATTGTGAAGCATGTGTTTAATGCTTTTGAATATTTGGATTTTGTTATGCCTTGTGAGGTTTTCTTGTTTGGCCTCGGCTCACGGGTACTCTATGGTGCAAGTAAAGGCAAGGAATAGTTGGACCAGCTCTGAGTTGGAGAGCTTCAGGGGCGGAGTGTACATAAGCGGCCTGCTCAACTGCCACGGTCGAGATTACTTGCTGGAACTAGGGTTGAACCCTGATTTTGTCACCTAGGGCGGCTTTTGGTGTTTATGTTGTTCATGTGTCAGTTTATAAACTCTTTTGGGATCCCGTGTACGAACCTAAACCTTTTAATGAAATGGTTATTGTTGACCAAAAATTTTAATACCTAATCCTTGGGTTAGTTTTAATTACACGATTTCAGTCCAAATTACTCGTTTAGCGAGTTAAGCACTATTTAAAATACACAGTGTAACGGTCCTGATTAGTAGGGCGTTACAATAATGGTTTGATGATTTGATAGAGAGATATTTGTATTAGGTTAGTGATATGAAAAGTTATGATCTATAGCTGGGGTGCTATACTTAAGTTGAAATTCAAAACGATATAAGGATAAAAGTATAGTGTAAAAAACGATGTGTTGTCATGATACAGTCATGGGTAGTAAGTGCATGTGAGTGGATAGACATTATGGGTTATACTAAGGACAAAGATTTGACTTGGTTACGAGATTAAGTTTGATTATGTACATAATGAATGACAAGAAAATTTGTATGTTAAACTAGGCAACTAGTTTGGTGGTTATTGAGTGAGATAGCCTAAAGTATTTCAATATAGTAGACTGAGGATAGAAGAATAAGAAAAGACTTGTTATAGTAACTCATTGTCTTTGGCTTGGGAATTAGTGAGAGCCTACTTGTGATTATTTGATGGATAAAAAAAATGTGTCTGGTTACGTTAAGGGAAAGTTAGGCATTGGTATTCATGTGGTAAATTCGCTAGGTCCCCGGTTGACTAAAATGGCTTGAGGATGGGCATAATCATTTATCACCTACACTTATAGTGTGTTTTGGTGTATGATATATGTGTTATATGTCTGTTTTTGCTTGTATGCTTGTTGTTTGTTTGTATCACTGCTTTTTGTGTAGTTAGTTGGTAAAACTTTTTCTATGTTTGATTGTTGGTTATCAACAATTTTTGGAGCCATGCTATGTTCAGTTTGACATGTCTTGTTTGAGAGGAGTTAGCCTAAGAAGGCCAAGGAGGCGATCAGTTAGCTCTTACAATCCGAGGAAAAATGGATGTTGTTTCGACGTTGATGATCTATTAGGACTCATAACGAGAGGTGGAATCATCTGAGGCGAGCTACTCCTCTAGCATAGGTTGAGCACGATCGGAATGCCATTGATATTATCCTAGGCACAAGAACTACTGAATGCCACTTGTAAAGGTTTTAGACTCAACGGTCTCTAACATTCGAGAAGGCATCGAGTCGTTGGGAGATGAAGGATAGGTTGACTGGATGGTAGCCATGAACTAATGTCATAAGGACTAGTCGATAAGATAAGGGAATCCTAATTGCACATATGATAGCATGTAGGTCTAAATTATAAAAGATGATGGTGCACACTTGGATGCGTCATGAAAAGCGAATGGGAAGCAAACAAGTACTTGGTATGAGTATTCTCACACATATTTTTAGGTGTATGATTTAGTGAGCTCGAAGCTTTAGCTGAAAGGTTTCTAAGAGTAACTTGAATGAGCACATCCAGTAGGACTACCAGAGTCGGTTGACTCAAGATGAACAACGAGCCGAGAATCATAAAGAATTTTGGTGACGATAAAGAACAAAGTTACTAATCAAGTTTAGCTTTGTAGGAGCAACTGAAAAACTAGGATGTTGAACTTCTAAGGAGCTACAACACAAATTAACAAGATTAAGAATGAAAAGAGATTGGGCACCTCTATTTTAAAAGGATGTATGAACAAGGGAGATGTTGGTATCTATAAAGAATGACATATATGAAGTTAGATAGATAAAGATTGTACTTGGTGAGTACACCAATGAAAGTTTACGTACTATAAGTTCACCAATAAGGACAAGACAACCTTACGAGGTTTTATAGGAAATTTGACATACTGTATCTTGAAAGGATGACAAGAAAGTGTGAAGCACTCATTACAAAGGAGACGATGGACAACCACATGCGAATGGAGCGGACTAGACAAGAGCAACAACTAATTAACACATGAGGAGACATCACTACATAAAGCACAACGCGACAACTTACAACATGATACGGTCGATAGAACTACATGAATGATGCTCAACATTGGAGGCACCATTTTGTTTTCCACCTTGCATGATGGAGGCCACAAACACATGGAAGGATTGCACAAAATCATTGAGATTTCACCACAGACAACAAAGACATGAAAAACACATAACTGGGAGGAGCAAACAATGATAAAGAAGCGTAAGGCATGGATGAAGGAGCAATGGACAAAGAATTTTAAGAAGATGAATTATGGATTAAGATGATGTGATGGCAAATGTTTGGAAATCCAAGGCACTAGGAATTTCCCGGACTATGATAGGTGACAGGAATTATGATTATGAGATAGGACAAAGGTGTTAGTAAACCACGATATAAGAAGTAATATATTTTGGAACAGTTTATAGTAGGATAGTATGGACTTCTAAGACGGACTACTTGGACGAAGATGCTAGGAGTTTTATGGATATGATGGATGATATTTTCAAGGCATGCAGATATCCTAGAATTATTTCAAAGGATGGAAACCCAGTATGAGGAGACTTGATTATGAGTAACTTGTAGAGATGTTACAATTCATGGAAGAATTTTATGAGCAATGGATATAAAGATAAAGGGTGGCTTAGACCATCATTCTCAAATGAAAGGATAAGTGAAGGATAGACCCACATTCTAAGGAACATGATGTGGAATCAATTTTTGGATTATATCAGGTTATGACATATGTATGAACGAGTTTATGCTAATGTTGTAGCTAACGAGTGAAATTTTTTTGACAACACCTTAAGCGGCAAGGTAAGAAAAAAGGATGTTACCCACTTGTTCAATAGGACATATCGAAAATAAGAAATTCAAAAGGTTTGAAACTGAATGACTACTTTTGAGGATTGGTGGAAAAGTCAAACATGGACTAAATACTTGGACGAGAACAATTGAATTGTCAAATTAAAATATTGAGAACATGAAGCATGTATAAGGAAGGGTTGACAGACAAAATGAGTATGGCATTATGAGTCGTAAGTGTTACTAAAAGGAATCAATTAACAGTTGACGTTAGAAAGCGCACAAAATGGAATTTATGGGAACATGTACCATATTTAACTCTTGGTTGCATGATTGAATTGATAAGGGGTGAGAATTTAAGAGTATATATGGTGCAAATCAATAAAGATTCTAGACAAAAAGGCAAAGTAAGAAGTATATACGTAAATGTTATTGATACTAAGGAGCTGAGAAGAAAGCTACCTATAATATGACAAATTGGAATTATGGCAATAGTTACATAAATATGAAGTAGAGCAAGTGTAGATGGGTTACTACTAAAATAGACAAAAGAAATGGCAGGAATATCAAGTGGCAAATAGTTAAAAGTAAAAGAAAGGTTGAAATAGTCAGAATCAGCTTTAAGGGTGGTGTAAACCAAAAAAAATTATACGGGGATATGTTGTTTATTGGATATGGCTATAATGCTCAGTCAAGATACTTCATGATGATCATGAGACAAGGGTGGCATGGAATGTTGAGCAGTTAATGACTATCGAGGAAGAGAGAACCTTGTAATGATATGGTAACATGAATTTCGAGGACGAAATCCCTTTTTAAGGAGGGGATAGTTGTAATATCTGCCTTTTCATTTCATTGGTATTTTGGTAATTTTGGGCTGTGAGGGCAATTTGATAATTTAATACTCTTTAGGGGTATTTTTTTTTTTTTGTAATTTTATGAAGTTACATGTTATGTGACTATACGAATATGTTTATGTGATATTAACATCTGTGAAAGATATTTTATGTTGGAAAGTACCAATGGTGCTTAGGTTATGAGTAAAAGTGACGAATCATGGTTTCCTTCAAGTGCTAGGGGCTTTATTGTCAAGAATTTTTGAAAGAGGGGTCATAATGAAATAAAGATAACGTATGAGGAATAAGTTAATTATGGATTATGGAAACTAATAGTTTAGTGGTGAATTACTAAAAAGGGTTTAGTGAAATTGTTATAATGGCTTAGATCAAGGGTAGGATGGTAATTTGGTGATAATGAGTCATTATAAATAGAAAGTGAGAGATTAGGGTTAGGGTTAGGGTTAGACTCATAATTTTAATTTGGCGGCTTCTCTACACATGATCAAAGAATAGAATTCTCTCTCTCACACACACTCTCTAGACTAGGGTTCAAGATCTAGGAAAGAAGGAGAAGAAGGATTTCTCCATATATGTATGGATCACTAGGAACTCGTGTGGGGGCTCATTTAGGATGCTTTGGGAGAAGATTTTCAAGGTTCAGGTTAATGCTCATGATCTTGGTAAGAACTTTTCACACTTTTAAAGTTTCTTTGATTATTCTTAAAGCTTTGGGTTGTGTTAATGGTGGTTTTGATTAAAAAGCATGATAGGTTGGGATGATTGGTTTTATATCCATGTTAGGGACAAAGATATTGTTTAATAATGGTTAGAAACATGTTAGGAAATAACTAATGAAGATATAAGGTATGGTTTTGTAATATATGTTCATAGCTTGGGGAAGACGAAGTTTTGTTGGAAGAAATTCTTAGAGTTATGGAGTTAGGGGCTGCTCATGAATTTTTTGTATTATATTGATCTCTAAGAATTGTATGATGATATAGAGGGATTCAAGATGAGAAAAAACAAAAAAGAATCGTCCAAAATAGATTTAAATTGAGAAAGTTATGGATGTTCGAAGTTGATTCAGTGAGCAAGTTTTGAATTAGCACCCCAGAGACATTTAGGAGTGTTGCAGTGCCCGACACTGTAGAATTCTAGGTTTAAATAGCGCCCCAACACCCGAGTATTAGTCTAATATAAGCTTCTGTTAGTAAGGGGTATTTTGGTAATCTGGCATGGGCTAGGGTATTATGGTAATTTGTATGTTTTATGTGTAGAGTCCCAGTAGTAGTAGCTAGGACTTAGTTGAACACTCATAGCAACACTTATAGATTTTATAAGTTTAACCTATAGTTTAAGAATATTAATTATAACATAAGGTTTGATTAATATAGTTGATTATAAAAATGTCATTTATTATACTATAAGGTTTAGATAGAACTAATAAGATCATGACACTTGTCGTGTGCATGTTTATTAAGGAATTAAGTATTTTTGATGAATAGTTTTAAAAAAAGAAATATTTAAAAACTCTAGGACCTGCCAGCAGCTTTAAAACTATATTATGACTCAGTCAAAGTTGTTTATCCAATTCAAATTAAGCTGAAAAAGTGCAATTACATGTCTAATATTTCAGCGTATGCTGATATATCGCAACTATATGGGCGATATATCACCACAGGGGAGATACGAAAAACACGTCGACTTTGCACGAATGATCGAACCAGCCTCGGGAATACTGGGAGAGGTGATATATCGCCTATAGGGGGCGATATATTGACCCCACCTATGTATTTTTGAAAGTTCGGTTTTTCAATGTTTAAAATAGCCTTAACCTCTTGACTAGTCTCTGAACGTTTTTGACCGAGTCTCAAGCATCTGTTGAACGAATATTAAAATATTTTTCAATTAATATTCATTATTTTATTCAAGCTAAAAGGAGGTAGTTTCACTCCTTGAACTCTATAAATAGGACCTAGTACCCAGCCATTTTTCTCATTATTCAAGTTGTGTTCAGAGCCTTCAAGCTGCTAGGTTTACTATAGAGTGATAAACACTTGGGTTGGGATAAAAGCTTTATCATCTTAAGCTTTATAAACACTTGGGAAGTGAGATATAGAGTGTGTTTTCAATATCGAGGTGTAGTTCGGTTCTAGTACATCCAAAGGTATTCCTATTCTTATGTTCATTTAAGTTTAATTCTTTAGTTTTCATTCAGATCCTAACTCATTGTTTTCAATTCTTGGTTAGGTATTTAAGTTCTTTGAAATTAAGGTTTCTTTTCGGGAGCTTCTTCTTGGTGGTTTAGTTCTCTACTTTATCATCTCTTTTCTTTAGAAATACTCACATTCTTATTGTTGGTTTTAGGAGTGTTCCAAATCCCATCTTTGTTCTCAAATATCCCGGTATTGGTAAGGAAAATAGAATAGATTTTATGTGCTTTTATGTTTTGATATGTCTATGTTTGATATGTTTATGTATGATATGATTTTAGTTCTTGGGTATATGTTTTGTTTAGATAACAAGCATATAATTGTTTAGATAACAAACATATAATTTGTTTAGATAACAAATAAATAACTTGTTTAGATAACAAGTCCCAATAATATATTCCTTGGGCATATGATTGTTTAGATAACGAGCCCCATAAATTTATATGACTTGTTTAGATAACTAAGCCCCGTAAATTTATGGGCATATGATTGCCTAGCTAGCAAGCCCCAAGAAGTATGATGGCCATTATAATACATGTTTTTTATACTCATATATTTTGTAGTCTTATGTATGTTTTATGTTGTATGTGCTAGTAGATTTTCCTTGCTGGGCATTAGGCTCATTCCTTTATTTTTATGTATGCAGGAAAATAGTTATGGCAGTGGAAGAATTCTTGGTAGCTTGGTTTATGTATTAAGGATGAAGGGATTCGATGGACTGCGTGACGATTCGAGGTCGATGTTATTTTTAGTCTCTTTAAAATTACATTTTTATGTATTTCCGCATTTGGTTTTGTAAACAATTTCCTTTAGTTTAAAGTTATGTTTTATTTTAAAACAATGGGATCCCATATCGCTCATTTATGTATTTTCAATATTTACTTTGGAGTTTTTAATAAAGTTATGAATATTCCTTATGTATGTTTTATCAAAAATAGTGGCTATGTCTAGTAGTTTTAATGGTCCAAGGTCTTAGAAATAGCTGGGTCATTACATTATGTGATACATGATTTAAGCTATGGTATGCATGATTTATATGTTCGTGTTTATGTTATATGAATTTCTCAGTCTATCCACACATGTGTTTCTTCAAGTATTAATGGCCAAAATGTGATAGTAGTTGAGTTATAGGGGTTAAAGTAGAAATATGAGTTTTATGGTAGGAAGTGTAATTAAGGAAAGTCAAAACTATTAGCTTAAGAAGGAATTACAAAAATGGGCTTAAGTAATTACTGAGGAAAATTAGAGAATGAGGATAGTATGGTAAATAGACTTTATATGATTAATTATCAGAGATGAATTAATATTGGGAATTTAAGTTTAGAATTCGTACGATGGTCAGACTATTCTCAAGCGATACATGGTAGAGTACAGAGCAAGAACACTTCTCTAGTTCTTGATCTGAAACCTTGAGGCCTAGGGATCCAAAGGAGTACATGGATTTGGTAATTTGGCGAACTAAGAATCATACAAAGGAGCAAGGATTGGGAGATTGGTGGCTGAATATTGATTGGTAAGTTCTTCCAATTTTATTGTTTAAGTTTGTTGATAGATTTAGGATTTTTATGTTGAAAAAGGGATTTAATTGTATTTGTCTTTATGAATGTTTATTAAAGGTTTAAGATTGATTATATCTAGGTTTCAAGGGTTAGAAACATGCTAGGATGGTTGATTTGGTGTTTTTAGTCGAAACTTTGCAATTTAGGTCGAATTCTAGGTTTAAAAATTGCATCTGTGATTTTTAGAAAAAGGGACTGGCGCGAACATGCCTAGCCCTGGGCAACCGCGCTACCTACCTAGAATGTCAAAACTCTCTGTGGGCACGACCGTGCCGGTTGCCCAGAAATGCTATATTTTGGTTCAAGTGCAACCTTTTGTTATATATTGGTACCTTTTGGTTTAGGGTTTTATGCAGTAGGGTTTTAAGACTTTCTTAAGGATATTTTGAGTATGAATTAGCCTTAAGAGGGACATGGGTGTATTTTACTATGGTTGTGGTTTATGTTGAGTTTTAAAGCTTTGACGTTGTATGATATGTTTAGGATTGCTAACGATACTTGAAGACATGCATTAGTGTGTGTGGATCACTGCTGCTATTGAGGTAAGAAGAATAGACACCTGCACGTGGGGTGTACGCTTGACGTACTTTTTATGGTAGAATTCATATTATATAGTAATGTTTATGTTTAAGTATGATTATGTTTGTACATGATTATGTTTAAGTATCTTTTGTTTGTTTGTGGTTTATGTGTTTTACTTGTATATGTGATAATTGTGTGACATGCTTGCGTTCTTAAATGCATGTCTACGTTAAGAAATTGCACACCACACTTGTCCAACTTTACTTGGGCTACGATCTTTTGTTTCATGTTGTGTTATGATATAATTCTTTTTAATTATGTTTCTATGTTTTTTATTTGAGTTCATGGTTAAGATTATGGGGTTGTGTCCTATCTTGTCTAATTGTTTTTTGGCTCATGGGTACTATGTGTTGCAGGTAAAAGCAAATATGTGGGTTTAGCACAGTGAGTTGGAGAGCTTTGGCGGAGGGTGAACATGTCAAGGATTTAATGATCGTAAGGGGTCGGGCCTATTGGGGAATTTTATTATGAATTCGAATGAAGTTTTAAGTTTTATTGTTGGATTCAAATGTTTGTTTTATTTTATTTATTTACGATAACTATGAAACTCTAGAGTTTCTTTTCTTTTTAAATGTTCAGTTTGTTAGTCACGTTTGATTTCTTTATAATAAAAGGTGTTTTATTTCAAAATTATTTATTGTATGGGTGTAATGACCCAACTATTCTAAGACCTTAGACCATTAGAACTACTAAATATAGTTATTACTTTAAAGAACATATACATAAGAAATAATAACTTTATTAAAACTTCAGCATAATATTGTGGAAATTACAAAGTAAAATAGAATTTTGGTATGGGTACCCATTGTTTAAAACATAAAACATAATTTTAAACTAAAGAAGATTGTTTACAATACTAAACGCAGAAAATATATAGAAATATAATTTTAAAAAGACTAAAAATAATACCATCCTCAATTGACTCACAGCCCATTCATTCCATTCATCCTCAATACACAAGTCAAGCCACCAATAATCCTCCCGTCTCCGTATCTAGTTTCCTGCATCACACTAAAAGAAAAAGGAGTGAGCCTAATGCCCAGCAAGGAAAATATACTAATACATATAACATAAAACATAAACATACGACTATAACAAAAGCATATACTATAAAACATATATCACAATTCTAACCCATGTACATGGTAAACACTGGGTTTACTAGCTAAGCAACTATAAGCCTCAAAATACATTGAGGTTTGCTAGCTAAGCAACTATAAGCCCCAAGAAACATAAAAGTATTGGGGTTTGCTATTTAAGCAACTATAAGCCCCAAAAACATATATATATATATCATAACATAACCTATTATAGCATAATCATAACATATAAGCATATAAAAACTATCCTATTTTCCTTACCAAAACCGGGATATTTGAGAACAAATGCGGGACTTGGAACACTCCTAAAACCAACAATAAGAATGGTGAGTATTTCTAAAGAGTAAAGAATAAATGTGGAAACTAAACCTTCAAGAAGAAACTTACCAAGAAAGATCTTTAAGTTTCAAGAACCTAATCAAAAACCAATATCAAAAGTTAGGATCTGAATAAAAGGAACTAAAGAAAACTAAAGAATTTTAAAGAACTGGACTTAAAGAATAGGAATACCTTAGTTGACCTTATGGATTGGTCTAACTTCAATACCGAAATACACTAAACCTCACTTCCCAAGTATTTTATAAAGCTTAAGAATGACAAAGCTTTTTCTCAACCCAAGTGTTTATCACTCTATGCTAACACTAGCACCTTGGAGTCTCTGATCACAGCTTGAAGAGTGAGAGGAATGGCTGGGTACTAGACCCTATTTATAGAGGTAAGGAGTGAAACTAACCCTTTTTTTATTTGAATAAAAACAATGAATATAATTGAAAAATATTTGTATATTCGTCAATCAGAGGCTTAAGACTCGGTCAAAAATATTAAGAGGCATGTCAAAGTAGTTAAGGCTTATTAATTTAAAAACAAAAGAAAAAAAAATCTCACTAAGGGCGATATATCGCCCCTATGTGGCGATATATCGGCTCTGCGCTAGTCCCGAGCCTTCGTTCGTACGTTCGTGCAACGCCAACGTGTTTTCTGTTTCTTTCGTTAGGCGATATATCGGCTCCATGCTGCGATATATCGGCATACGTGAATATTTTAAACACGTAATTACACTTTTTCAGAATAACTTGTATGGAATAACTCCTTTGACTGAGTCATAATACGACCCTAACAGTTTCTGGTAGGTGCTAAAGCTTCTATTTCTTTATTTTATCATCAAAATACTAAATTCCTTAATAATCATGCTTATGACAATTGACATGTTCTTATTGGCTCTATCAAAAACTTTAGGTTATAATAAATATCATATTTGGGACCAACAATATTAATCAAACCTTATGTTATAATTAATATTCTTAAACTATAGGTTAAACTTATAAAATCCATAATTGTTGTTATGAGTTCCCAACTATGTCCCGGTTTGAACCAAAATCCACGAAATCTAAAATACTACAACTACTACTAACTATCTAGCTAACTAAGTAAACATTCTAGGACTCTACAATTCTCCCCTACTACAAAGAATTTCATCCCCGAAATTTACTTACCAAACAATTTTGGATACCGAGCTTGCATGTCCTCCTCCAACTCCCATGTTGCCTCCCGTTCAGAACTATTTCTCCATAGGAGTTTGACTATCGGGATACTCTTAGACCGTAATTCTTTCATCCCTCTATCTAGGATGCTAACCGGCTGTTCCTCATAACTAAAGTCTTTCTAGAGTATTATCGTATCATACTTGAGGACGTGAGATGGGTCTGACACATATCTATGCAGCATCGAGATGTGGAACACATTGTGACTCTCTGCTAGAGCTGGCGGTAGGGCTAATCTATATGCAACTGCTCCCACTTTGTCCAATATCTCAAAAGGACCTATAAACCTGGAACTAAGCCTGCCTTTCTTCCCAAACCACTTCACACCTTTCATAGGAGATATCCTTAAGAAGACTTGATCTCCGACTTTGAATTCCACATCACACCGCTTGGCATCCGCAAAACGTTTCTGACGGCTCTGAGCAGCGAGCATACACTTTCTACATTAGTGCGACTGCATCTTGAGCTTCTCTAACAGCTTCGGGTCCAAGAAGTTGCCTTTCTCCTACTTCATCCCAATGTAACGGCGATCGACATCTCCTTCCATAAAGTAACTCATAGGTTGCCATCCCGATCGTTGACTGATAGCTATTGTTGTAGGAGAATTCTATCAGCGGCAAATACTTACTCCATGATCCTCCAAAATCAAGTACACAAGCGCGCAACATATCTTCTAAAATCTGTATGGTACGCTCGGACTGACCATCGGTCTGTGGATGAAATGTTGTACTAAGACTTAACTTGGTACCCATGGCTTGCTGCAAGCTTCCCCAAAACCTTGATTTAAACAACGACCCTCTATCGGACACTATTGTCTTAGGGATTCCATGCAGTCTTACTATTTCTTGAACATAAATGTCTGCGTATTGTTCTGTTGTATATGAAGTCTTGACAGGCAGGAAATGAGCTGACTTGGTTAATCTATCTATTACTATCCAAGCCGAGTCGTGTTGCTTATTCATTCAAGGCAACCTCGTCATGAAATCCATGGCTATGTCGTCCCATTTCCATTCTGGAATGCTAAGTGGTTGCAGTAAACCTACAGGCCGCTGATGTTCTGCTTTCACTTACTGGCATACCAAACATTTAGACACGTACTCCGCTATATCCTTCTTCATTCCTAGCCACCAATACATTTCCTTAGGATCGTGAGTCATCTTGGTCGACCCTGGGTGAACTGAGTATGGGGTATTGTGTGCTTCTTCTAAAATCTTCACCTTAATCCCTTGATTATTTGGCACGCATACCCGATCCTTATATCTCAATAACCCCTTACCTGATATCGATAAATCTGTGGCCTTGCCTTCTTTAACTACATCCATATGTGCCACTAATGTGTCATCATGCCCTTTCCCGATCCGTATATCTTCTAACAGACTTGACTGAATGGAAAAGTTAGCCAATTTACCAATGAGTACTTATATTCCAGCATTGATCAGCTCCTGTTGTAGCGGCTTTTCTATTCCAGCTAATGATGCTAGACTTCCATAATTCTTCCTACTTAGCGCATCAGCAACTACGTTAGCCTTTCCCGAGTGGTATAAAATTTTGCAGTCATAATCTTTTACTAGTTCTAACCACCTGCGTTGCCTCATGTTGAGCTCCTTTTACATGAAGAAATACTTTATGCTTTTATGGTCTGTATAAATCTCACAACATTCTCCATAAAGATAATGGCACCAGATTTTTAATGCAAAGATCACTGCTACCAACTCCATATTGTGTGTTGGATAGCGTTGCTCGTACTCCTTCAATTGCCTTGAGGCATAGGCTATCACCTTGTCATTATGCATCAGCACCCACCCAATCCTTGCTTTGGCGCATCGCAATAGACTACAAACTTATCGTTTGGTGCTGGTACACAAAGTACTGGTGCTGAGCATAGCTTATCCTTAAGCAACTAGAAGCTCTCTTCACACTTATCCGTCCAGTTGAACCTTTGCTGCTTCTGAGTCATGTTGGTAAGTGGAGTGGCTATCTTAGAAAAACCCTCTACAAACCTCCGATAATAGCCTGCTAGTCCCAGAAAACTTCTTACTTCTGATGCATTCTTTGGTCTTGGCTAATCCTTCACAACCTCTACTTTAGATAGGTCTACATCAATTCCGTCCTTGGATACTATGTGGCCGAGAAATGCTACCTGTGAAAGCCAAAATTCTCACTTCTTGAATTTGGCGTATAGTTGATGCTCCTTTAGTCGCAACAGGATTAACCTTAAATGTCTCTCATGCTCGACTTTATCCTTTTAGTACACCAAGATATCGTCAATGAATACTACGACGAATTTTATCCAAGTAGTCCTTAAAGACCCTATTCATTAAATCCATAAACGCAGCTAGAGCGTTTGTAAGACCGAAAGACATGACTAGAAACTCGTAATGCCCATAACGAGTTCTAAAAGTTGTCTTAGGAATGTCTTCTTCCCGTACCTTGAGCTGATGATACCCAGACCGTAAATCAATCTTTGAGAACGCGGTCGCTCCTCGGAATTGATCAAACAAGTCGTCAATTCGGGGTAGCGGGTACTTGTTCTTAATCGTCACCTTATTCAGCTCGCGGTAATCTATGCACATCCGCATACTCCCGTCCTTCTTCTTCACAAATAGAATCGGTACTCCCCATGGCAAATGGCTCGGTCTAATGAATCCTAAGTCTAAGAGTTCTTATAACTACGTCTTTAGCTCCTTGAGTTTGATTGGTGCCATGCGATATGTTGCCTTGGAGATAGGCTCGGTGCCCAGTACTAGTTCGATTTTGAAGTCAATTTTCCAAGTCGGCGGCAATCCTGGCAAGTTGTCAGGAAATACCTCTGAAAATTCCTTTACAATGTGCACGTCTCCAACCTTTAGTGGTGTTTCCTTGACCACATCCATGATGCTGGCTAAGAATGCTTGACATCCTTTTTCTTTCATCTTCTGAGCTTTGACTGACGAAATAAGCAGTGTGCGTAGCCCTGAAACCTTTCCCATAAATCATAGTCTCTGACCATCAGAAGTCTCGAACGTTATTTTCTTGCATTTTCAGTCGATGGTTGCACCATGCCTTGCTAGCCAGTCCATTCCCAGTATCACGTCAAAGTCTTTAATCTCCAGTTCTATCAGATCTCCTTCTAATTCTATGTCCTCAATCTTGATCGGTACGCCTCGTACTACCCGTGATGATAGGACTATTTCACCATAAGGTAATTTTGTTTCAAACCTAGTTCTAAATCTTTCACAAGGTTTGTCTAATTTTTCTATCATTTCTAACGAGATATATGAATAAGTGGCTCCCAAATCAAATAATACAGAATATACATTATTGAGGATAGAAACCTGACCTGTAACCACTTTATTGCTAGCATCAGCTTCTCCTTGGGTTAAGGCAAATACCCTGGCAGGAACCATCTTATCGTCTCTTTTTCCCTCTGGCTTGAGCTGGGGACACTCTTTCTTTCGGTGACCTTCCTGACCACAGTTGTAGCATCCCTTAGTGTTTGCACAGCACTCACCAAGATGTTTCTTTTGGCATTTAGCACATAGCGGGTATTCTACATAACCCGGCCTATTACCTCCATTGTTCGTCCAAGCCCTTTTATCGTTGTCGGACTGCTTATTGTCAGGATGCCGTCTCTTTTGACCATTACTATTGTTGCTGGACTGATTGTTGTTGTTGTGGTTGTTGTTTCGACCAGTCTGAGGTTGACTTGGCTGTTTAGGCTCAGGCTTACTGGCCTCCTCTTTACTAATATTCGCCTGAAGCCTTTCCACTTCTATTGTTGTTTCTATAACATCGGCATAAGTAGTATTTCCCGTGTTTGCTAGCTTAACCCCTAGCTCAATCTTTGGTCGAAGTCCTCTAACGAACTTGGTCACCCTCAGAAAGTCAGTTGGAACCATTTTTGGTGCAAACGTGGCCAATCGGTCAAACTACCGAGCATATTCTGCTACCGATAAACTTCCTTGCTTCAGACCAGCGAACTCCTCGACCCTTGAAGCGTTGACTGCCAAATTGTAGTACTTTTTATGGAATAGTTCCACAAATCTGGCCAAGTCATGGTGGCGATATCGTGAGTCTGTTGTACTAAGTCCCACCATATTTAAGCATCCTTCTTAAGCAGAGACAAAACGCAGGATATGCGGTCCGCGTTGTCGAGATACATATGTGATAGGATCGGCTCTAAATTCCTGAGCCATTCTTCTGCCTCGAAGGGGTATGTTGTCCCTTCAAAGTTTGGAGCGTGTTGTTTACGAAACCGCTCGTATATTGGCTCCATGTGCTGAGCTGGGTATGGCGCATAGTTCGCCATTGGCCATCCCCCATAAGGACCTACTTGATGGGGTGCTTGAGCCATTTGCTGAGGCTGTGATTGCGGCTAAGGCTAAGCCTGTTGTCGTTGTTGCTGTAGTAATTCCTCAACTTGCTGCCGTAGCCTGGCAATTTCTGTAGCGTTGTCAACCGGCGGCGGCGGTGCATTTCTGTTGGCATTAGCACACACTCCCCTTCTGCAAATTGGAAGGGTTTCATTATTCTCAGGAGCAGCGTTGGAGACATTGACATTGTTGCTAGCAGATCTTCTGAGCGACATCTTCAGCAGAGTTCTAATAGTTGAGAAAAACATGTTAGAACTTACCTTAATAAGCTCTAAAGCAAAACTTAATCTAAGTACACATAACTCGGACATATTAATTATGACTTATGTTTACCCAAAAAAGGTCATTGATGACGTGGCAAGGATTACTTACGCATGGATTGACACGTGGCGGAATTAAAAGGCAGAGGTGCTGTTCGGCTATCGACCAGAGGCGCGCCTCCTTGTCGGTGTTAAAGTTTGTCACGATCAGGCTGGTCGTGCAGCCCGATTTATTTCCTTCTTAGGTTGTAATCTAATATTAACTACATTTGAATATCTCTTCATAATTATTCTTGACACGCGGTTATTAAGGATAAGATATGACACGTTATCATATGTAATCCTCCTTGAGCCTATAAATATGCATGAAATAGCTCAAGGAATGGACTTTTTGATTGATTTAGCTTTTTTGCTTAAGATTGGGGGAAAAAGAGCTAAGGTGAGTTGTTACCATCTGATTGTATTACGCTTAAAGTTTGTAAAACTCAAGAACCCTAGTTCTTTGATCACAACTTTAGGATTCTATAATAACAATATCACAAAGTGGATGTAGGTCATTACCAATCACTGGGGCCGAACCACTATAATTCTTGGTGTTTTTTCCTTTCCATTAGATTATATTTTCAAGTGTCGTTCTATATCCTGTCGTATATTTGACTCCGTGTCGTTGGCTAATTTGAGGGTCAACACTTTGGTGCTTTCATTGAGAGATTGTGAAAGAATCTCATGGAAAAAACATCTAAGAAGACCGGACAGGCCACTGGCGCTGCATCATCCCAGCCTCCTCCCCCAAATGTGGCTGAGGGCGAACCACATTTGGAGTTTGATGAGGAGGAGTTAGATTTTGAAACATTGAAGGCAACACTGGGGGTGTTGCAGGATGAGTTGGCCAATCAAGAGAATGTTGCAGAGAGAATGGCGTCGCGGCAAAGAGAAATAGGACTCCAGCGTCAGGAGCTGAGCGAGCGGCATGCTGAGATGGATCGTCGACAGAGGGATGCCATGGCCGCCCTTGAAGCAGCCATCCAGCTGGCTAGGAAGCAGGCTGTGCCAGCCTCCCAGCCAGACCAGCCACCAAACGGGCCGCCTCAAAGGGGTCCCAATCCTAGTCCTCCGCTCCAGCCAGTAAGCCCTCAAAGACCGGAGCAGCTGCCTAAGGCTCAGGATGATGTCCCACCTAGGGATCCTGAGCAGCAGCCTCCATCTCAGGCTGGTCGAGGCAATCCCCCATGCCCGAGGCAGAATAGGGTCGGGCAACTGCCCCATAGCTCTAGACGCCCAGGGGATGAAGAGCCGAATTTACCGACCAGGGGGCAGCATCCTTCCACCAACAGAAGGAACTCCGAGACAGGCCCTGCGGTCAGGGTCCCCCCACGGCATAACAATGCATGGGGACCCACCGACCAGCGCAGGCCTCCCCCTAATGCTCGGGAAATGCCAGCCCAAGGAGGCAACAAAGTGAATAGCCGGTCGCACCATAGTCAGCCATAATTCAGAGATGGCCACGACTATAATGAGGCCAATTCTGGTAGAAGAAATGTTGGTCGGAGGAACAAAGAAAGAGGTGGGGGCAGGAGCCCCCCACCTAGAGAGGACCGACCAGCGGGCCATAACGCTGTGGGGTAGCCCAGGTAGTAGAACGTCTTTAGTCGGCTGGGAGCCAGTGAGCAGCGACGAAGAGATGATGATCTGAGGGACGTACTTAACGACCGCCGAGAAAGGCACGATGAGTACGTTCCCCCAGCGCCAGAGGCCCCAGCAATCCCAGAAGTTGTCCAGGCTCAGATCGATGCCCTGAACCAGGCAGTGCAGCAGCTGGTCGGGGGGCGAACATCCCACATTGAGTACGATCGGAGGAGAGGCACTCCCTTCGTACAGAGGCTTGTTGTGGCTGAAACCCCCAGCAAATTCAAAATGCCAACACTACCGAATTTTGACGGGTATGGAGACCCAGTATCTCACGTTAATAAGTTTGAGATACAAATGGATATACAAAAGGTGTCAGAAGATGCCCGCTGCCGCATCATCCTGACAACACTGTCTGACACTGCCCAAGAGTGGTTCTTTAAGTTCCCTCCTGCTAGTATAGTATCATGGGCAATGTTCATAAAGGAGATTTACGGACAGTTCTATGCGGGTCGCGTGCACCCCACTGAGGCAAACCAACTGGTCAAGATACGCCAAAAAGAGGGAGAGCCTTTGAAAGAATATGTTCAGTGCTTCATGCGAGCTGCAGCTGGAGCCAAAACTATGGGCGATGAAGGTAAGATGATGACCCTAACTGCTGGGGTTATACGCCATTCACCCCTCTGGAGCAGCCTCAGAAAGAATGGGGTAAGAAGCTCCCAAGAGTTCTTAGATCGAGCTAATCAGTACATCAAGCTCAAAGACGCGATTGCCAATGAAGGGAAATCGCCAACAAAAGACAAGGGGCCCAAGGAAGAGCCCACCAAAGCCGCCAATGGGTCGGAAAAACCCAATGGCAATGGCAAAGGCAACGGGAATGGCAATGGTAGAAATGGTGGGAAGCAGGCGAACAACGAACCCTCGACCTCCGAGAATAAGCATCCCAAAGGTAATCGGTATGAACCAAGATTCACCAACTACACTGCCCTTGTTGAAAGCCGAGCTAAGGTCTACCAAGCGACCAGCTCAAGTGTGCCTTACAAATGACCTGCAGCTATAAGGAAAGATATCTCCAAGAGAGATACGACAAAGTTCTATCATTTTCACAACGACTACGGGCACGACACCAATGAATGCAACCAGTTAAAAGCAAAGATTGAGTTCCTGATCAGGCAGGGACATTTAAGAAGATATGTGCGAGCCGCAGGAGGGTCTTAGCGAGAGGCTCAAGGTGGCAATGAGCAGGCGCCTGCACGTCAACGCTCGCCACCTCTACAGCCAGCTCATGTGGCAAGCACTTTACTCCCCATCTGTGGAGGCCCACATCTTGCAGGAGACATTGGGAAGGCAAGGGAACGATACGCGCGAACCCTAAGCCACGACCAGGACATCGAGATGATGAGTGTGGAAGATCGAGCACCAAAAAAGGCTCGAACAGAGGAGGAATTGATAACATTCTCTGATGATGATGCCCAGCACGTGCGATTCCCACACTCCAATCCCCTGGTCGTAGACGTACAAATTTCCAACATGATGGTGAAAATGGTGTTGATCGACACAGGAAGTTTGGTCAACATCCTGTACAAGTCTTCGCTGGAAAGAATGAAGTTGTCCGTCAAAGACCTGGAGCCATGCAACCAAACCATTTATGGTTTTTTTGGTGAAGGGCTCGCCCCAACAAGGTCGATTAGGCTTCCAGTTACAGCAGGTACTGCACCTGCTAATAAGACATTACTCACTACTTTTATAGTAGTTGATTGTCCTTAGGCATACAACGCTGTAATCGGGAGACCAATTTTGGTTGACTTACGAGCCGTCACCTCCATATGGCACCTCGCTATGAAATTCCCAATGGACGTAGGGATAGGATGTGTATTGGGAAACCAGGGGGAAGCGAGGGAGTGTTACAATGCCTCGATCACCAAGGCGAAGAAGGGTGTGTCGAGAGATGCCACTGGAAAGGAGTTGCAAATGGAAACTGATGTTCAGGCCCACTCGGGTGATAATCTCACCAAATAGGGCATTGCCCAAAGTGAGGATAGGGACTTAGATCCTCGCTTTGGGGATTTTGAAGAAGAAGTGGGGCCCATCGAGGACCTTGAAGAGGTCCAACGGAAAATCCGACCAGAGTTGTGAAAGTCGGTAAAAACTTATAGACAACAACAAAACAAGCACTGGTGGAGTTTTTAAGGAGGAACCAGGAGGTCTTTGCCTGGTCGCATAAAGACATGGTCGGGATAGATCCTGCAGTCATCAGCCATGTCCTAAACATCGACAAGAATTATCCACCAGTACAAGAAAAAAGAAGGCTGCTCGACAAAGATAGATCAAGGGCCTTGAAAGAGGAAGTCGAGAAGTTAAAGGAGAATGGGTTCATCAGGGTGGCATTTTATCCATCGTGGGTCTCTAATCCCGTACTAGTGCCCAAGCCGAATGGCAAGTGGCGTACATGCGTCGATTTTACAAACCTAAATAAAGCCTGCCCCAAAGATTGTTTCCCACTCCCAAGGATCGACCAGCTGGTCGATGCCACTGCAGGGCATGAGATCCTCTCATTCATGGATGCGTACTTCGGGTATAATCAAATTAGTATGCATCCCCCTGATGAAGATCACACTAGCTTTCAGACTGATACAGGGCTCTACTATTACAAAGTGATGCCTTTCGGTTTGAAAAACGCTGGTGCGACTTACCAGTGACTCGTCAACCACATGTTTAAGGAGTTGATCGGCACAAACATGGAGGTCTACATCGACGACATGCTGGTAAATTCAAAGAAAGCAGAAGGGCATGTAAGGGATTTACAGGAGTGCTTCAGCGTCTTGAACAAATATCAGATGAAGTTAAATCCCCTTAAATGCTCCTTCGGAGTAGGATCAGAGAAGTTCTTGGGATTTATAGTTAACTCGAGAGGAATTGAAGCCAATCTCGAGAAAATTAAAGCCCTGATCGATATGAAGTCGCCTGGTATTTCAACTCTAAAGTGCGCGAAAGAAAGTTCAGCGTTGGAGATCTTGTACTCCGAAGAGTTTTTCTGAATACCCGCGATTAAGCTACTGGAGTACTCGGACCTAATTGGGAAGGGCCATACCAGATTGAAGAAGCCCTTCACCCAGGCACTTATAAGCTTGCATGCTTAAACGAAGATCTTGTTCCTCACTATTGGAATGGAGAACACCTGCGCAAGTATCACCAATAAACAATTCTTCTTAAAGAATTGGCTTGTATTAATTTTACTTTTTACAAGTTCTGAAAAAGGGTTGGTCATTTTATGTGACCGATCGCTTATAAGTGTATGATTTTATTGATCACTTGTACAAACATGTTTCGTCCATTTATTACGAGAAATATAAGGGATTGTGCGCAGCCAGTCATTTCTTGCCAATTATTGTATTTATTACAAGTATTTTCTCATTACGTGTGTTGTTTTGTTGTATTATAATTCTAATTATATTTCTACGAGCATTAATGTTCGAATAGGTTCTGGTCAAGGCAAGTGACCAAGGACCTAAAGCTCCTCGATCACTTGGGGGGCATATAAGGTACAAGTAAGCAAAGCATATCGTTAAAAGGTATGTAAACACATGAGCAAAATAAGTGAAGGCATGCTAGGGTACTTAGAGTGTTTTTCAAAATTTGTATTTTGTTAAATCAAACCAAAGTGATATGCTAAGTTCGTTCATGCGAACAAGATATTATAATAAAATAAAAAGGTGTTATAATATCAAAAATGAATTACTTTACACCGCGAGCAGAACTGCTCGGATGTAATTGTCTGATTAAAAGGAAAATAGCTGCCCATGCAGCAATAAAAAGTTAATGTCTTTACATTATGACCCGTAGGTCGAGTACTTGAAAGATTAAAAGAAATAGCAGACTACGAATCTGGAGGATCTTGAGGGGTACCCTGATCAACGACATCTGCAGTTTCATTGTCCGCCCCGTCCATGCCAGTCGCCAAGGAGATTTCGGGCGAGGCAGGTACTCTTGCCCTCTCCTCCTCCGCTAGTCGAGCAGCGCAGCGGGCTATCTCAGCTTGCCTTGCGCGCTCGGGAAGGTAGTTGAAGTCCGCCCCTTGGTTGTGTTTCCAGAAGTCATAAAAACACTTACTCGTGGCATTCTTGTACCTTTCCAAATTGCTGGCATTGGCTTTCTCAAGCTCCTCGATCCGACCCTCCAAATTTGTAGTCTCCTGTCTGCTCGCAGCCAAATCCTCTTCGAGCTTTTTAGCCGCACGGTAATTGACGCAGTTAGACTCCTTGAAGTTGTCTCTCTGATCGATGGCCTTATCCAGAGCACTTTGCTTCTCCTTCAACTCCTCAACCAGTTTAATCTTCTCCTCAAGCATCGCTGCAAGCTGTTCAACATATTTCGCTTCGGCAGCTTTGAGTTCGTCAGCATGTTGTTGCTCTAAGGATTTAGACTGCTCGGTGACAGCACCCGAGTGTAGCCGGCCGGCGGTAAGGGTTAGAAATGCCTACGGTCAGAGCAAAGATTAGACTGACTGTAAAGTATACAAGAAGCCATCTCCACAGGAAAAGATAACTTATACTGGAAAATTCATTTAAAGCGCGGGTTAAGATCTGGTCAACATCCATTGTCTCAATCGCAGCCATCGCCTCTCAGCAGCGGTCATGCTTCACAATTTTTGCGACCCTGTCTTTGACCGATCTGAAGGCACGACTTGTTATGTCGCCCCGGGTGGAAGTAGGACCAGCCTGCTGAGTCTGGTCAGTTGGGGCCGCTGGAGATGGAGTCGACCCAGCAGGAGCAGCGGGTGTCTGCTGCTCGTGGGGAGAAGGTGGTGGAGTTGCGTTGGCTGAGGGTCTGTCCTCCAGGAGGCCTGCAGTGCGAGGCTTCTTAGCCTGAGGCATTTTACTGCTTTCCCCGGGATGCCTCTTGCTTGCTTTCTTTTTGCTCGAGGGAGCTGCGGAAGCATCGGGGGCGCTATATAAGTCGAACACGCACTCGGAGTCCATATCTGAAATAGAAGCAAACATTCGAGCAGTGAGACAGTATAAACAATTAAATATGTTATGTCAGGAAAAGAAACAGAAAAAATTATAAGTGAAATACTCGAGCTATCATTACTGGTCGCTACATTATAAACTCTACTAGTCTTATACTCACTCTCTGGCATGAAGAAGGATGAATCTAAATTTGGAGCGTACTTAAAATTGTCATCCCCATCAAATAAGTGACAGGGAATTAGCAAGCTATCTAAGAGCGAGAGATCAGTACTGTTCTCGTCCGAAGATTCGTTGAGGGGCTCGAGGGTTTCGGTGGCTTTCTTTTACCCTTTTCCCTTTGGGGCAGGGGGAGCGGCAGCCCGCGGGGTGCTGGAAGGTTCCCTGATTGTTACTCTGGTGGCCCTCCTCGGAGGAGTTTGTTCCATGTCTGGGTGCTGCTTGGGAACTTCTCCACCAGTAGCACTCCCCGTTGTTGACTCCCTCATGTCCTGATGAGGGGCCAAAAGGCCGACCAGCCTAAGGTTAGCCTCTGTGATAGATGTTTGATGCTTTTCTCCATGTCAGTCATACTGGCCAAGAGGGTTGATCTCAACTCCATGTCTGGAGTGGGGTCTGGTCGCAGCCATGGGCCTGAAAAGCTTTAAAAGTCTAAGGAAGTGTGGAGGAAACACTAAATAAAGATTAACAGTTAGTGGTACAAAGGTTTTACCTCCTTGAGCAAAGGCCAAATTATTCGCGATCATGTTGGTCGTAAGGAAATACTCCTGGTAGTACCTCCCCACGTTCGATATGTGAGTGGTGTCGGTCAAGAAGGTGCGCTTAGTCTCCTGGTGACAAAAGTGAAAGAACCCCATATCTTCTTGGTTGGGGTTGGATTTGAGGTCGAACAAATAGTTAACCTCATGAGGAGTTGGCACGGGCCATTTTTTGTGACTGTAAAGGATATAGAGTGCTGCAAGCATTCTATACCCATTGGGAGTTATTTGAAAAGGGGCAACTCCGAAATAGTTGGCCACCCCTTGGAAGAATGGATGAAGAGGCAAGGTAGCCCCTGCCTCAATATGATATCTCGACCAGGCCCTGGAGGCACCTCTGGGCAGGTTCGCCCGTTGGTCTTGGTTGGGTCGAACTAATGTCACCCCCGTGAGTCCATGTTTTTTGATGTAGTTGGCGATCATCCTAATTGTCACTTAACTTTCAGAGAAAACATACCATTCAACATCTGGTTGAATGGAATTTCGAAGCTAAGCATGAGCTTGGATATTGGGGTCAGGGATATTTTCTACTCGATCACTGGTCGAGGGAACTTCAGCCCGAGGAGCAAACTGATTTGAAGGATTGGGAGTTTTCTTTTTCTGGGCCGTAGTTTTTGCTCGAGCCATATTTTGGATAAGGACGGATGGAGTGTTTGAAGTGGCACGAGAAAAGGGAATTTCAGGTATTAGCGATGACGGTTGCTCCTCGTTCTCAAGCAGCTGAGCCAATAAGTCGTCATCGATGGGTCTTTCTCCTTCCCACGGATCTTGCATGAAAGTTGCGAACAGAGAAAGGAGGAGATAAGACACACAGCTTGAAAACTTGTGTTGAAAGTTGGAATATTGTTGCTCGCGTATACGACCAGCAGCATTCTAACAGAAACACTAAGTTCTATACGAACAGTTTGAAAAACAGATTGAAAAGCGGAAGTAGAAAGTTTTTTGAAAAAGCTTTTTCGACTCCGAAGGGGCGGGAAAAACCCAGTTTTTCACCTAGCTTAAAAATCGAATTTTTACTTCGATTTTACGCCCTAAATCTACAATCTCGACTACCAAACTGGCTCCTAACTCATATGAAACAATATTTCACTACCCTATTAATCATCTGTCAACATGCAAATAATCCCCATACATTTTCAGCCAAGAACACGAAAGGGTTCAGAGATGAAAGCAAGCATAAGGCAGTTTCGTAGGGAAACCCAAAAGGCAAGAAAGTTCGTAAAACTTACTCAGGTAAAGATTGAAGTCCGAAGATGAGAGCTACCGGGCATCCGAGTATAGATGTCTAAAAGTCTCTGGGCTCTGGGGCGCAAGTTCTTCAGCGTTCTTCAAGAAAGCAAAGGCAAGTAAAAGGTAAAAATGGTAACTTGAGGATTATTATGAAGACCAAGGCATGATAAAAGAGGCAATCATGAGTTACTTTTTTCTAAGTATGGGGAAGTGGAATGGCCGTCGGACACAGTTTTGGGAAACTGAAAGGACCTGATTAGACATGATTGGTTACGTTTTTCGAGAAGACATGGGTAGTTCTAATAGATTTCGTGGGGCATACGAAAGGTTAGTTTCCTAAGTTTACTTATTGCTGGTCGCAATAAATAAACTTGGGGAGCAAATGTTTACCCAGAAAAGGTCATTGATGACGTGGCAAGGATTACTTACACATGGATTGACACGTGGCATAATTAAAAGGCAGAGGTGCTGTTCAGCTATCGACCAGAGGCGTGCCTCCTTGTCGGTGTTAATGTTTGTCACGACCAGGCTGGTCGTGAAGCCCGATTTATTTCCTTCTTAGGTTATAATCTAATATTAACTGCATTTGAATATCTCTTCATAATTATTTTTGATACGCGGTTATTAAGGATAAGATATGACACGTTATCATATGTAACCCTCCTTGAGCCTATAAATATGCATGAAATAGCTCAAGGAAGGGACTTTTTGATTGATTTAGCTTTTTTGCTTAAGATTGAGGGAAAAAGAGCTAAGGTGAGTTGTTACCATCTGATTGTATTACGCCTAAGGTTTGTGAAACTCAAGAACCCTAGTTCTTTGATCACAACTTTAGGATTCTATAATAGCAATATCACAAAGTGGATGTAGGTCATTACCAATCACTGGGGCCGAACCACTATAATTCTTGGTGTTTTTTCCTTTCCATTAGATTATCTTTTCAAGCATCGCTCTATATCCTGCGTATATTTGACTCCGTGTCGTTGGCTAATTTGAGGGTCAACAACTTCTTATGAAAAGAATTGTATAAACCTTCTTTATAATTAGGGTGTGTTTCTAAACTTAGAAAAATAAGCCATCTTTATTATTTTCTAAGTGTGTTTCTAATTATTCTATATGACTTAATTCTTAGGCTCGAAACTCATCGTTGTTCCAAAGTTAACCATACTGAGGAAGGGCTGGGATCAGTAAAATCGTTCCCACTACTATGGCCCCCTAACTCTCAATATAGAACCCTGGTCCATTGATTTGTATCCACCCTCATCGAACTTAGTCATTACTTATTAAACTTATTATTTATTATGATTGCAACATAAAATCAAACTCATACATGTCATCAAAATAACAATAATATTAATTTGGAAAAACAGTTTTCACTAAGTACAATCATAAAGGCAAAATAATAAATAAAATAAATAAATAAACTAATCTATTCTAAAAATTGGGATCTTCTACATCAGATCCTTCATCTAACATGTCATCATTTATCTCTTCATAATCATCATTTTTGTGAGCCTCAAAAATTCCTCGAGGAAGATTCGTAAAGATTCTATTCTTTTGTTCTCTTGTGAATTGGAATTCCATCTTAGAGGTAAACCTAATTATGAGAAAATAATATCTCATTGTCACTGGTATTTCATCTTCATCATCTATTGTCTCCCATATTTCTTCCAAAGCTGCAATTACAAAAGGAAAATCTTTAAAAAGCCTAATTACTAAAAGATATTGTTCCGTAGCTCTCATCATTATTTGCTTAGTTGTTTGGAGATGAACTATTTGATTATGGAATAAAAGAAATCTTCGAGTGATTCTTTCCAATATTCCTACTGTATTTCTTGGTTCTCTAATCCTTTTTAAGGCCTTAATGGCTCGGATATCGTTATATATTAAAGCTCCATCCATTCTTTTTTTTTTGGTAAATCAGAATAGTATATTAACACCAACTGTTGTTACAACCTACAGCACCAATAGGCCTGAAAATTCTATACAGTTAATCACATTACAATTGATCAAACCATTGCTTTTCACTATGAGTTAATTTCCTAGACCAAACCCCTGTAATTCTATGTTTAACCACAGACTTTATATTATGTACAAGTGAATCTATTTGTCTACATCTAAAATGCCACAAAGTTTCATTCCTATTTGACCATATCAGATAAACCATAGCAGCAACTGTAGCAGTAAAAACTCCTTTCTTAAATCGACTATGTCTGCTGTGCCTAATGTTACTGATTAAATTTTGCAAAGAGACAGCTTTAGCCTTCCAGTGTAGCCATGCCTTTAAGCCATTTAACACCCTGCAACTATACACACAATCAAAATATAAATGTTGTATGGTTTCCAAACCAGCTCCACATACTACACAGTCAATTTCTTGACAAATATGGAACCTACTTAGCCTCTCTCGAACAAGCAGTCTTCCCATCATAATCAACCAAAAAAGAAATTTATGCTTTGGTACACTAATTCTGTCCCATACCACCTGCTGCCAATTCATTGATTCAAACATAGGACAAAGCTTCTGATAGCCTTTCATGATCTGATATGTCCCAGTGGAGAACATTTGAAAATCAAAGCATTGTTTAAACTTGTTTTTCACTGCCACTATTTGCTTCCAGTACCAACTGCTCGATGGTGGGGCTTCATAACTCCACCAATTAACTCCTCCCAAATACACATGATGAACCCATTTAATCCAGAGGTTATCCTATTTTGCTGCAACAGTCCATACATATTTCCCTATAGCTGCTTGATTCCATTCTATCACATTTCGAAAACCCAAACATCCCTCTTTTTTTGGTTTACAAAGTGAATCCCAAGCCACATAACCTGGACCCATATACTCAGACGCACCTTTCCACAAGAATGCCCTACAGATGGAGGTTACCTTCTGAAGTATTCTCTTAGGCAATATCATAATCTGAGACCAATAGGAATGGATTATTATCAAAACTGAGTTAATCAAGGTAACTCTACCTGCAAAGGATAAGTTCCTAGAACTCCAAGTTTTGATTCTAAGCACCATTTTATCCAATAAAAGCTCACACTCAGCAGCTGAGAGTTTCTTAGAGTTTATAGGAATACCAAGATACCTGAAAGGCAACTTACTATGAGCAAATCCTGAAACAGCCAAAACCCTTTGAACTTCCCGGGAATCCATGCCATTACAATATATGTTCAATTTTGCTTCATTTGGATGCAATCCTGATGATTGAGAAAACAGCTTGAGGCCTTGCAATAACAGTAAATTGATTTGAAATCTCCATGACAAAATAACAATACATCATCAGCAAAACAAAGGTGGTTTAATTCAAACGTTGCACATTTGTCATGATAACGAAAATCTGGTTTCTGCCCTATTTTCCTCAAAATACGAGTAAGATATTCCATGCCCAAAACAAATAACAGGGGGGACATGGGATCTCCTTGCCTAAGGCCCCTTTTAGCTGTAAAATATCCATGCATTGCACCATTCAGCATAATAGAGTACCTAGGAGTGCGTAAACAAATCATGATAAGTTGAATAAACTTTTCCAGAAATCTAAATGCTCTCAACATCTCCTCAAGGAAATCCCATTCTACCATATCATAAGCTTTCCTCAAATCTAATTTTATCATACAACTAGGCTTTGAACTCTTCCTACCATAATGTCTTACCAAATCTTGGCATACCATTATATTATGGCCAATGTACCTCCCTTTTATGAAACCACCATGATTTTTAGCTATCAGATAAGGTAAAATACTCCTCAACTGGGAACAAATAAGCTTAGTGGCCACTTTGTAAACAACATTACAACAAGCAATAGGACGAAAGTCACCTACCCCAATTGGGCATTTGATTTTCGGAATCAAGATCAAGCTTGTTGTATTCAGCTCCTTTAGAAGATTCCCAGTGTGAAGAAAATCCAGAACAGCTGAACATATATCCTTTCCAACCAGCTCCCAATTATCTTGAAAAAAGCAACTTGGATATCCATCCGGTCCAGGGGCCTTAACACTCGGAATGCCAAAGATAGCTTTTTTTACTGCATCATTTGTATGAGCTGATAATAAAAAACTAGCCTTCTCTTCAGATAAAACAGTTCCAACTTCTACAATATTGAGTTGTACCTTCCTTCTGTTTTCCATCTGGGTTCCCAACAACTCTTGATAGTAATTTAGAAAGGCTTCAGTTACTGCTTCAGGATTATCCACCCAATTACCAGCCATATCTTGAATAGAATAAATTCTATTTCTTATTCTCCTTGCTCGAATGCTTGAGTGAAATAAATGTGTATTCTCATCTCCTTCTTTAATCCAATCCAGTTTTGATTTTTGAAACAAAAAGGAGATAAAACTCTTGTGAACTGCAATGTATTTCTTCCTTGCTGCTATTTCTTGTTCTATCAATTGTTCATTCAAAGGATTCTTATTCAGACAATCCTGTTTTCTTTTCATATCCTGATAAGCTATATTATCAGCAGCTTGTATGTTGTTGAAGCCTTAATATCCTTTAGAACTCCTTTAAGACGTTTCAGTTTCTGTACTAGTATATACATTTCCGTACCACGACAAGGTAGTTCCCAAGTTTCTTGTACTTTTGCCTTAAATTCTGGCGCCTGTTTCCACATTCTAAAGTATTTGAAAGTAATTCCCCCCCCCCCCCCCCCCGCCTCCCCCACTGAGTTTTGGATATACTGAAAGGATGGCTGGAGAGTGGTCAAAAGTACCTTCAGATAAAAATACAACTTCTGCGAATTCATATTGAGAAATCCACTCTTGGTTTTCCATAACCCGATCAATCTTCGAATAAATCTTGCTTTCTTTATCTTGTTTATTATTCCATGTGAAAAATCATCCCAAATATTTCACATCTTCTAAGTGACATTATTCTACACAATCTTTGAAGGCTGTAGAAACAACTCCCTGCACTCTATTGCCAACCCTCTCATCTGCATTCAAAATGTCATTAAAATCACCTAAGACCACCCATGGTTGCTTATGTCAACCTGCCTAAAATTTCAAGTCTCGCCATAAAATCTCACGGCCATTGACATCATAGAAGGCATAGACAAAAGTAACTAAGAACTTTTCCTGCCCATTATTCGATCCAACTTCCAAATGCATCAATTGACTTGTACAAAATCTGATAGCAACCTGAAACATAGACGGATTCCAACTGATTATTATTTTGCCACCCTTATGCCATGCATTATTAGATGAAAAACACCACCCTAAGAACATTCTGATATAAACTTCTCCTAACTTCTGGGTTTTCACCCTTGTTTCCAAGAGCCCAACCAATCCTATCTTCTTATTAGAGATTAAATGCTTAATCTCACATTGCTTTTTAGGATTGTTGAGGCCCCGGATTTTCCATGACATGATTCTATCCATTATGAAGAGGTGGACCTCCCCCACCTCCATTCTCAACTATATCCTCAACTTCTCCACCTTGCTCCATCAAGGCCTGAAAATTATTCTCAATAACAGTAGTTAATGGAGGCTGAATTCGAATCTTCCCACCCTTCTGAACTTGTTGAAAACCTTCTTTATCAGGTGCATGATCTGTTGCCATCTTAGTGTCCTTCACTAAAGTCTGCTTCACCACCTGATTAGTGCTCAAAAATATCATTTTATTAGTCTTAAAGTGTAAAATTAATTAAGTTTTAATTAATATTTTTATGGATATATTGTCATATATTTTATATTTAAAAATATTAATTTTAATTTAATTTGTGTTTAATTTTCAGGAAATAAAATATATTTTTGACACAAAGAAAAAGAAAGGAAAAAGAAATAATTAAAATTGAAGAAATCATGAAGAAAATGACATTTTTGAAGATGAAATGGCCCAAAACTAGGACCAAAATGGAGCCCAAACGCAGTCAGCCGCCAGCCAGCCGCCACTGACTCCGGCTGACACGTTCTGACGCAGAGGGTCCCATCAGCCTGACGCCGTCTGACGCGCTGTCCAATCCGAGCTGCCGCCTGACGCGCTGACATGCGTCCCATCCACCTGACGCGCCTGACATGCGTCCCATCCACATGACGCGCCTGACATGCGTCCCATCCACCTGACGCGCCTGACATGCGTCCCATCCGCCTGACACAATCTGACGCACGTCCCATCCGTGTCTCCACTTTACCAGCAACCACTTCCCATTTTCATCAGCTTTTTGAGCCACTTCCCCTACTATTTTGTACACGATTTTTACACGTTTTTGGTTCTATTTTCTCTATAAATAGAGAACCAAAGCTAGTGTAAATTATCAGATTGGAGAGTGGGAAAAATACACTTTATTATTTTGTTTCTTTTCTTATTTCTAGTTTAATTTTGCTTGTTTTAGGTGACAAAAATGAGTGAATTATTTTAGAAATATTGGTGAGGTTAGAGTGTAGTTTTTGTACTTCTTATTCTCAATAGTGATATTGATTCTTCTTATGCTTCATTTTCATATCTCATTAATTATTTTGTTTCTCATCTTTTAATTTCTTTTCTAAAATTATTTAGCATCTTTTACATAAGTTCAGTCATGCTTTTCTTATGTAACTTAGATTGTTAATTTATTTTAGTATATTTGTTATATTGTATGTCTTTTACTGCATTCTGCCAGTGGTATTTTGTCGCTCTTGGATATATAATATGATATGCTATGAAATTAGGAGTTAGATTCAATTTAATCTAGATTATTTAATTTGTGCTTTTAACATATACATCTTCCAGTTGCAATTAATGATGTAGAATTGCAATTGTGTTTTGAATTAATATCAATATTAGAATAGGTTTTACAGCACTGCATCTCTACCTTGCCATGCTCTTTATCTGATCATTTTCCCTAATCTATAGTTTTAATTTCACAAAATCCATATCTTCAATTCTACTTTATTTTTATCTTTTATTTACTAATCAAATTTTTAGTTGTGTTTGCCTCTCTGTGGATACGACATAGCCCGATTACTACTGCGACCGCTTAGGAGTTTATTAGGCGATATCACCACCCATGTTTTCTGTTGTATTGATTTCTTCCTACAGGCCACTGTATCATGCCCCAGTCCATTACAATGTCCACATAAGATAGGCTTCCACTCATACTCAACATAAACTGAAACTTCCTCATCCTTTTCTTTAACAAATGATAAAAGCTCAGGAAATTCTTGTTTTAATTGGACCGCCACCATTACTCGTGGATAGTTGAGCCTCTCTTTCCTCTTAGTTATCTGATCCACCATCACTGGATTCCCTATTTGGCTGATAATCTTAAATAACGCCTTCTCCCCCCAGTATTTTAGATCAAGTCCCTTGAGATGCACCCAAATAGGAACAATCTCCACATTTTCTTTTTTAAAATCATCTGAAGCATTCCACGGTTTCATGATAATAGGTTTCTTATCAAAGAACAAGAAACCTCCTGATATAACCTGATCCCTTGTTGCCACATCCTGAAATCGAACAATGAATATGCCATGTGCAAGTAATCTAACCTTATCTACTTGATCTCTCCATATTCTTCTAACATATCCTTCAAATACTCCCAGAGGAGGATTAGCCCCTAAAACATAGCATACCATTGCTGAATTCCAATAAAGAATTTCATCTTCTATATCTTCCATCTCAATCTTAATCCCTTTCCCCACCGATCCACCAGTGCTCATTTCACCAAATTTATCATTCAGATTCTGGATTACACTACCAGATTTAAGAATGGGAGGAATTGAGTTAGTCTTACTGGAATGTATCTGTTGTTTATAGATCTGCGAATTTTGCAGGAATTTCGAAACATCTGCCTTAGTCGCATCAGTTTGCTGCAGGATCAGAGCCGATTCTGGTGAATCATTTCCAGTTGGAAACTTCCCATCCAGATCATCTGCAATCTCATCATCAGAAAAATCAATGGGTTGAGCTCTGAAAAGTTCCTCAATTGATTTAGATTTCTTTGCTATATCAGAGGAGGTTGGGCTAGTTTTCTTCTTAATCTTGCCCCCCGATTGCTTGACTCTTCCCTGAGCTTTTGTTCTCTTCGCCATGGCACCAGAGCTCAAACTCTGAGAGAATATCAAAGCTCCAAGATCATGGAAAATGATGTATAGCTCCATCCATTCTTAACTGAAAACATAAGACTTAAACATTAGCTAAACACAGAAACATAATAACTAAAACATAAATACTTACATTGGCAGTTAGATTCGGATCTTGAGTGTGTGTATCAAGGAGAATTTCATGTAAATGGACCGTTGCTCTGATACCAATTGTAATGACCCAACTATTCTAAGATCTTGGACCATTAGAACTACTAAATATAGCTATTACTTTGAAGAACATATACATAAGAAATAATAATAACTTTATTAAAACTTCAACATAATATTGTGGAAATTACAAAGTAAAATAGAATTTTGGTATGGATGCCCATTGTTTAAAACATAAAACATAATTTTAAACTAAAGAAGATTATTTAAAATACTAAACGCGGAAAATACATAGAAATATAATTTTAAAAAAACTAAAAATAACGTCATCCTCAATCGACTCATAGCCCATTCATTCCATTCATCTTCAATACACAAGTCAAGCCACCAAGAATCCTCCCGTCTCCGTATCTAGTTTCCTGCATCACACTAAAAGAAATAGGAGTGAGCCTAAGGCCCAGCAAGGAAAATATACTAATACATATAACATAAAACATAAACATACGACTATAACAAAACATGAGATCCAAAAGGAATTACTAAAGAGCTTAATAAAATGGACATGACTGCTATGGATGGGCCAATACTTAATAAATGAGTATCTCCTCTAGATGGAAATAAATTTAAACATATATCACAATTCTAACCCATGTACATGGTAAACATTGGGGTTTACTAGCTAAGCAACTATAAGCCTCAAAATACATTGAGGTTTGCTAGCTAAGCAACTATAAGCCTCAATAAACATAAAAGTATTGGGGTTTGCTATTTAAGCAACTATAATCCACAAAAACATATATATCATAACATAACCTATTATAGCATAATCATAACATATAAGCATATAAAAACTATCCTATTTTCCTTACCAAAACTGGGATATTTGAGAACAAATGCGGGACTTGGAACACTCCTAAAACCAACAATAAGAATGGTGAGTATTTCTAAAGAGTAAAGAATAAATGTGAAAACTAAACCTTCAAGAAGAAACTTACCAAGAAAGATCTTTAAGTTTCAAGAACCTAATCAAAAACCAATATCAAAAGTTAGGATCTGAATAAAAAGAACTAAAGAAAACTAAAGAATTTTAAAGAACTGGACTTAAAGAATGAGAATACCTTAGTTGACCTTATAGATTGGCCTAACTTCAATAACGAAATACACTAAACCTCACTTCCCAAGTATTTTATAAACCTTAAGAATGACAAAGCTTTTTCCCAACCTAAGTGTTTATCACTCTATGGTTACACTAGCACCTTAGAGTCTCTGATCACAACTTGAAGAGTGAGAGGAATGGCTGGGTACCAGATCCTATTTATAGAGGTAAGGAGTGAAACTAACCCTTTTTTGATTTGAATAAAAATAATGAATATAATTGAAAGATATTTGAATATTCGTCAATCAGAGGCTTAAGACTCGATCAAAAATATTCAGAGGCAGGTCTAAGTAGTTAAGGCTTATTTTTAAATTTAAAAACAAAAGAATTTTTTTTTTCACTTAGGGCGATATATCACCCTTATGTGGCGATATATCGGCTCTGCCCTAGTCCTGAGCCTCCGTTCGTACGTTCGTGCAACGCCAATGTGTTTTCCTTATCTTTCGTTAGGTGATATATCGGCTCCATGCTGTGATATATCGGCATACATGAATATTTTAAACACGTAATTGCACTTTTTCAGCATAATTTGTATGGAATAACTACTTTGACTGAGTCATAATACAAACCTAACAGTTTCTGGGAGGTGCTAAAGCTTCTATTTCTTTATTTTATCATCAAAATACTAAATTCCTTAATAATCAAGCTTATGACAAGTGTCATGTTCTTATTGGCTCTATCTAAACTTTAGGTTATAATAAATATCATATTTAGGACCAGCAATATTAATCAAAACTTATGTTATATTTAATATTCTTAAACTATAGGTTAAACTTATAAAATCTATAATTGTTGTTATGAGTTCCCAACTAAGTCCCGGTTTGAACCAAAATCCACGCAATCTAAAATACTACAACTACTACTAACTATCTAGCTAACTAAGTAAAATTCTGGGACTCTACAATGGGTTGGTTAACTTCTCAAGAAATTGAGGCATTACAATTATCGTTGCAGCACTTGGCAGTGACAGTGACATATTTTTGGGGTTTTTAAGGCAGTTTTGAGGCTGTTTCTAGTGGGGTTCATTGGGGAATTCCTCCCTGACTTCTTGGGCACATTTTTTTAGGACTTTTAGGACATTCCTAAAGATAACTTAAGGTTGATTGGATCTTAGGAAGTGTAAGATTTAGTTCATGACCTTTGGTTAAGTTATGAGTCTCTAAATGATATATGTTATATGTTTTGGATTTAGGACTCGGTAAGGCACTTGAAGGGAGGTGATTGCGTCGTTGCTAGACCTGAGGTAAGAAGAATGGTCACTGTAACACAGGATGTGTATTTGAGTGCACAAATGTTATATATGTGTGATATAATGGTTACGATTGTTCATGTTATGTTTATGATAATGCCCTGTCATATATGTGATGAGGGGTTACCATTATTGCATCCCTATGTGTATTGATGCATTTTCACATTGACTTTATGAGATTTGGTTTTATCATGCTTTGAATATGCTATGATGAATATAACATATGTAGAAAGAGCAAGGGAATACATATTTTTTTAACTTGGTATATGGTAAGAACTAAGGGACTATTGCAAGGGCAGTGGGCTGTCGAGAGGGCAGTGGGTCATTGCAAGGGCAGTATGTTTGTGGTTATAATGACCAGAATGATATTGATAAATAGTCAGAATGATACTGGTAACACGCATTATGATTTTATTATGTTACACTATAATATGTTATGACTTAAGATGTGATAGTTGAGTTAGTATATGTTTTATGATTGGGCTTTGGGGTTGTGACCTACATAGTTCTTCTTGCTGGGCATTAGCTCACGAGTACTTTGCGTTGTAGGTGTTGTATGTTAGTTTTGTTTCGTGGCGACAGGTGAAGTCCAATCCAGAAAGGAAATGTATATCATGAGAGTCAGTCCACCTTGCTACGGTCAAATGGACGTAAACGCCAAAGTTTTATTCAACATTTTTATTCATGCAGTTTTAAAGGTGTTTTATTATGAATGGAGACTGAAAATAGTTTTGTTTGAACACTTGTATTTAAGATAAATATTTTATTTTACATTACAGATATTCAAATGCTACATGTCTTTAATAAGAATATTTTTAACAAAATTTTATGCACTATTTAGTCTATCATTTGGTTTTCAAGCTTTAAAACAATTTGAAATGACTAGTACCCTAATGAGGTGTCGGGGTTTGGATTTTGGGGCGTTATAAATATGCTTTTAATTCCTCTAGCTCTCAATCTCAACAATCATGGTAAAATAAATTTTGGTCATAATCACTTCCTCCAGATGTCAATTTTTGTTTCTTAAGGTTCCATTTAGAATGCTTTATCAGTTGCTAATATACTTCATTGTCACAAAATACTCATTTTAGCACTATGTTCTTTGTGTCACCTATTAGGAATACATTTTACAGGATCATAAATATTTTCATGTATGTTTCATATATTAAACATATTAACATATAAAACAACCTAGAAACATATTTCTAATGAATTTCATAAAGTAAATCAAACAGCAGAGTTTAGGAATCTTACTTTTATGAAACGGATATTGAGATTCCTTCCTTTACTCTCTCTAACCCTTGTTCTTTTTTGTAGCAGAGTAATAACAAGAGAGTGAACTAGTTCCTCAAACTACACAATCTTCCACAATTACCTTTGATCACCTAGACTAGGGTGGATAATTCTCAACACATGAGATGAGAAAATTATATAGAAGAAGAGAGAGGATATGAGTGGCTACAATAGATCTCTTGAGTCTATATTTTTTTCTTTTTCACTTCACTTTTCAGATTACAAAACCCTAGACTTAAGTACATATTTATAGCAACACTTTAGGGTTAATTAAATAATTAAAATAAAACCCTTATTATTAATTAATTAAATATAAAATAATATATATTATAAACTGAATTCGTTTATATCGAAATCTTATAAAGTTTATTAAAACTTTAGGGGGCTTCTCTAGTGCACCCCCTAAAAAAGGGCACACCGGTGCACCCCTTTGTGTTTTTAACTCGGGAAGTATTTTCGACAAATTTATTTTTTATAGTCATGTATATTGTAGTTATTTAGAGCATCCTGCAAATTTTCAGAAAATTTTGAATAATTTACAATGCCGAAAATAATGTTCAAATAGTTTGTTGCACGCGTGACTGTTTTTTTATGCGTGTGAAAAGTAACATGTTTGAACCTTATTTTCGGCATTGTAAATTATTCAGAATTTTTTGAAAATTTGCAAGATACTCTAAATAACTACAATATACACGGTCATCAAAAAAAATTTACCGAAAATTCTTTCCGTGTCAAAAACACCAAAGGGGTGCACCAGTGTGCCCCTTTTTAGGGGGTGCATCGGAGAACCCTCCAAAACTTTATATACACATATATAATTATATTTAAACAATAATTAATTAAATTATTTATTCTAATTAACTATTTATAATTTGAACTTGATTTAATATTATTTATCAACTTGACACCAATTTGTCATAATTAATAAATTTGCCTAAATTTCTCTTTTATTCTCTAAATTCCACATCTTAGTAAAACTGTCCAAAATTGACACAAAATAATTTTGACAATCCTAATTGATAATTAAATCAATTAATCGAGACTATCTTGATGATTTAATTAAAGGCATTGTGGGGACCATGGACTCATGAATTCAAGCTCCAATAAGTTACCGTAAAATTATTATCGAATAATTTCACTACCTTATTAATTCATTGTGACTTCACTAAAGACTCGGAGTTGCACTCTTGAACTCATAGAACGCTTTACACTTAAAGTAAATACGTTATCTATTGTTACAACCATAATTTTTCATTCAATCCTCTATAGATGATGTATAACTGAGTCGGGTACAAATTACCATTTTACCCCTCATTATATTTTATCCTTAAATACCACTAAGTTCCTTGTAAATGATATTTCTGTGAACTTTAATCACATAAATGAGTACTCAATCATTTATGTAAAGACCCAAAATTACTAATAAGGCTTAAGGGCCTTGATTAGTGTGCCAGGAAGGCATAATTGGAAGTTATGTGAAATGCATGTTTATGAGTATTGGGTAAGCATGTGGGCCCTGTTTGGTTGTAAGGGCATAATTATGATTTTGGCCCGTTAGGGCATAAACGTGAGTTTGTGAAAAAACTGTTAAGACCACATTATTATGTGGATATATATGTTTGCAGCTTTCGGCACGAGGCGATCCTAGGGAGCAAGTAGCGGGAAAGTCACAACGGGACCCGGTACTTGACTTGGGGCAAGTCAAGGGGTATTTCGAGTATTAGATGATTATTTGGATTATCGGGTTATGGAAATAAATAATTGGAGATATATTTGAGGTTAGGAAATCTAGGTGGAAATACTGGGGAATTTTACCATTTTGCCCTCGGGGACGTTTTCGGTACCCCGAACCTTGGGATTGACTTAAGTACCTTAGGATAGACTAAGTAAATTTTAGAAAGCAGTGGAACAAAAGCTAAACCGACCCTTCTCTCTCTCTCCTTTTCTCTTAAGGAAAACTTCTGAAAGCGAAGGGGATTTGGCTAGAATTCAGTGATTTGAGCTGAGGATTTGGAGGATTAACTCAGTGGAAGCTAGGGAACTAACTAGAATCTAAGGTAAGCTGTAAGTTTTATGTATGGTAGTTAGAATTCTATGACTTTGGTTGAATTCTAAGAGATTTGTGGGTTTTGAAACTGAAGATTGGATTGAAGCTAGGAACTTGGGAGTAAGCCCAGAAATAGCTTGGAGAATTTGTTCTGCAGTGAAGGTAAGTTCGAAATTATGATTTAAAGTTTGAGTTCTGGTGTTTTCATGGCTGATTTGAGTGTTCTTGAGTGTGTGGGTTCAAAAGATTGAAATGTTGTTTTGATGGGTTTCTAGACTAGATTTCTGCTGGGTTTTGCTGCTGGAAGCATGTTAGAGAGTTATGATAATTGAGTTATGTTATTGGGATGGTCTAGGGTGGATTTGGGTGAGGTTTGAATATTAAAAATGGTGGTTTCTCTGGGTTCGCGGGGCTGGGCCGTGGCTCTATTCTAGAGTGTCGCGGCCCTACGGAGCAAGGAAGAGCCAGGGAGGCTCTGCGGCAAGGGAGCGCCGCGGCGCCACATGGCAGGGCCGCGGTGCGTGTCTATGATCAGAGAGGCTTAGCCTCTATTTTTGGGGGCGGGCCACAGCGCCAGATTTCAAGGCCGCGGCTCAAAAGGGCATTTTTTGGCTAAATAGGGATTTTAAGCGTGGAAACCTAACCTAGGGTGCTCGGGATCAATTCCACCACCGTGTTTGGTGGAATTTGATGTCCCAGAAGCTAGAACTATACCCGGAAACTTTTACTTGAATATTAATGGAATCCATCACCTTGGTTGTGACTAGGTGTACGCTTGGGCTCGGGGCAGGATCGTGCTCGGGGGTCGTCTCTCCTAATTAAAGCACTTGGAATTAAAGGTAAGAAAACTGCACCTGGTTGTGGAATTTTATATTGGGACTAAGGGTTCCCTGTTTTGTATGCTCTTTAAGAGGATGGTATTATGCCAGGTGAATTGTAAATGGATGGTATCATGCCATGTAAATAGTAAACGTGTGGCCTAAGAGCGCCGGAGTTTACACTTGCGCATAGGGAGCGGCTCGGCCACTGGTAGCCGAGGACAACTTATAATGCACTGATCTCGGTTTAAGCGGGCCGGAGTCAGTGGGTTAAATAGAGGGTGCGACCTAAGTTGTCGGCCCTAATTGTCATGTGATTTGAGTGCGATTATTATGATGATTATAATATGCTGGTTAGTTGAATGGCAGATTGTTAGCTTGTTGAATATTATTGTTGAATGGGTGAGTGTTGTGTACTGTTGAGTACCTGGTTATGTCTTGTGAAATAATTGGATATTATTAGTGATTGTGTTTTAAATGTTATGTTTTCTTGCTGGGCCTTGGCTCACGGGTGCTACGTGGTGCAGGCAAGGGCAAGGGTAAGTCAAGTTGACCATGGGTTGGAGAGCTCTGGGGGCGAGGTGTACATTGTCAGCTGCTCGGCCGCCACGGTCTAGGGATTGTACAGGAACGAGAACCTAAAACGTGTATTTTGCCATTAGAGTGGCTTGGTTATTTATAAGCTTTGGAAATTTTGTAATTACGTTACTTAAACCTTGATTTGGGATCCCATGTACCAAACATATATTTTAATGGAAATTATTCGTTTATAACCAAAATCTTTTAAACCTAACCTGTTGTATCGTTAGATTCACATTTTTAATCAAATGACTTGATTAGCAAGTCTTGCACTATTTCAAACACATAGTGTAACGGTCTTGGTTACCCAGGGCGTTACAATTTAACTCGTTGAACCAAGCTATAAAGTGATCGTCATTTCACTTCTTACTAGAAGCCATAGATGTTCATATCTATGATTAACACTCCCACTCAATAATACTACCAAGTCCCCAAGATGTAAGTATGGGCTAGTCTGTAGGGTAAGCCGGTAACAAACAAATCAAAGGACTTGAATAATACAACCAGTTAGAATACTAACTACTCAGAATTGAGATTGAATTGACTTATGGACAACTTTATGTTATGACTATACTAGATAATAATGGTACATTTACTTATCTATCTAAAGTCAATATCCATCCACTTCGATGTAACAAATACATCTGATCTTATCTACTTTGCTAATGTTCTGGAAAGAACATAACACTACAATGTGTAAGTAGACCATATCGTAGATTGACAAGTCAGTGTAAATCCTGTGCACTGACTAATCTTAGGATTGACTTATTTTTGAACATATGATCATATTTATATTCCACTTTGATTATGTCACTATAAATATGATTAGCTATATGATCAGGATTTAATATAAGCTTATATTAAACAAATAATCATGAAAATAAAACATGTGAGCAAAGTGACTGACCAAGTCAAAAAATGATTTCTATTCTTTTATTGATAATAAAATGAGATTACAAAGAAATTGAGTTTTAATTAGGGCATATAATCCCAACATCACCATGCTTGGGAATTAATTGGGCATGCTATATTTGACTGTGATAAGACTAAAGTTGTGTAGAAACTCTCATTTTTCTATTGATTTCTCAATTGGATGTCTTGTGGAGACTATGTTCAAACTGCTTCTCACACCCTTTCTAAACATTAATTATACTAGTTTTTTTGGTACACATGTGGTGTTTATGGAACTCTAGAAATAATGTTATTCATGGTAAAATAGTTAGAACTCCTGTTGGGCTACTTTCCTGCGCCTACAATTATCAATAACAATTTAATGATGCTCGATTTCTTGCTTATCCAACCATGATGACTACTTCTCCATCTTAGCATGTGACAACTTGGCAACATCCTTTACAACTATCAATAACAATTTAATGATGCATGTGGGCCCTGTTTAGCTTAAAAGGGCATATTTGTAATTTTGGCTCGTTGAGGGCATAAGTGTGATTATATGTTATAATTGTGAAGGCCACATTATGATGTGTGTATATTTGCAGCATGCGGCTTGAGGCGATCCTAGGGAGCCAGTTAGCGAGAAAGTCACAATGGGACCCAATACCTGACTTGGGGCAAGTCAAGGGGTATTTTGGGTATTAGATATTTATTTGGGTTATCGGGTTGTGAAAATAAATAATTGGAGATATATTTGAAGTTAGAGAGTTTAGGAGGGAATATTGGGGAAATTTACCATTTTACCCTCGGGGACGTTTTTGGTACCCCGAGCTTTGGGATTAACTTAAGTAACCTAAGTTAGATAAAACAAAACTAAGGAAATAAGTAGAAACTCTTAAACCGACCCTTCTTTTTCTCTCAGCTCACTCATCTCTTTCTCAAACACTCTCTTTTTCTCAAGCTAACCTTTAAAGCCAATGAGGGATTTTGGGCTAGGAATTTCTTGAATTGAGGCTAAGGACTTGGGAATTAGATCAGCAACTACTTGGTGGATTTGTTCTTCAGTAAAGATAAGTTTTTAATTATGGTTTAACATTTGAATTCTGGGAACTGCTGGTTGTTTTAAGAAGGTTATGAGCTTTGGGGCTTCAAGGATTGAAGTGTGATTTTGATGAGCTTTTAAGCTAATTTTCTTATGGGTTTTGTTGCTGGGAGTATATTAGAACTATTGTGATAATTAAATTATGTCTTTGGGATAATTTGGTTAGGTTTTAGTTGTTGAAAATGGTGACTTTTATGGGTTCAAAGGGGTCGGGTCGCGGCACTGTTCTTGGTGTGCAGTGGCCCTCTAGGACAGTTGGGAGCCGAATTGAAGGGTGGGCCGCGGCATGGGGAGTGCTGGACCACGACCCGTGTGTGTTGTTTGGGGAGGTTGGGCCTCTGGTGAGAGGCGGACCACGGCATGGAGGGCTTATGGTCGCGGCTCTTAAGAGCATTTTTGGCTTTAAGGAGGTTTTAGGTGTGGGAACTTAACCTAGGATGCTTAGGATCGATTCCACTACCGTGTTTGGTGGAATTCGATGTTCCGAAGGCTAGAACTTGGTCCAGAAACCTTTATGCAGTTATTATTGATGGAATCCCTTATCTTGGTTGTGACTAGGTGTACGCTAGGGCTCGGGAAAGGGATCGTGCTCAAGGGTCATTCCTCGTAATCAGAAAACTACACCCGGTTGTGTGACTATGTTGGGACTAAGGGTTCCCTATACTTGTATCCATTATTATATGATGGTATTATGCTATGTGAACATGAAGTAAATGGCCTAAGAGTGCCGGAATTATTATTGGCGCACGAGATGCGGCTCAGTCACTGGTAGCTGAGGACAGCTTAATATTCACTGAGCTCGGTTTAAGCGGACCGAAGTCAGTGGGGTAAACAGAGGGTGTGACCTAAGGGCATCGACCCTGGTTATTATATGACTTGGTTATTGTTGTTAATTTGATGAATTTAAAATGTTGAATATCTGAATATTAGACTGTGAATTTACTGAGTATGTTCACTGATTATGTGTGAGCCATGGACTACTGAGTATATGGTTATGCTTAATGAATTATTTGATTATTGTTATTGATCATGCTATGATATTATGGTTTTCTTGCTGGGCCTTGGCTCACGGGTGCCACGTGGTGCAGGTAAAGGCAAGGGTAAGCTTGATCATCCCTGATTTGGAGAGCTCTAGAGGTGGAATGTACATAGTCAGCTACTCGGCCGCCACGGTCGAGGGATGGACAGGAATAGGAGAACCTTAAATGTCAATGTTTCCCTTAGAGAGGCTTGTAGTTGTATATAACCCATAAATTTTGTAAACTGCCTTTTAAACTCTATTTCTTTTGGGATCCCATATATGCAATGTTTATTTAAATGAAATGTATCTTTTATGACTAAAATCTTTTAACCCTAGTTCAATAATGGTTTTAGTGACACATTTTTAACTAAATGACTTGATTAGCAAGTCTTGCACCTTTATAAATACACTGTGGAACGGTCTTGGCTACCCAGGGCATTACAACTTGGTATCAGAGTTGTCTAGGTTTAAGGGTTCCTGAAGACTGGCTGGACATGTACATTCGCCGCTAAAGACAAGCTCGACTCAAGGTTTGGTAAATGTGTATACATGTTTATATGCTTAAGTGATTGGAAAGAACTATGATTGTTGTTGTTTATTTGATTAGTTGGGAGCATGAGATACTGATAGGGCCTGGCCCTTGCCTGTTGTGTGACAATATAGAGGCGTGCTTATTAGCATTGCCATGTATGTAAATGAATAACTGAAATGATTATTTGTATATTGCTTATATATGGATGAATATATGGATAAATGTCTATATCTTGACTGTTGTATGATGATGTTGAGGCATGCTTATTAGCATTGTTGGTGCATGTGGATAAATATTTTGATGAACTATTATACCTTGATTACTTGTGATTGGTTGTTTCCTAATGGTGGACTGTGGAAAAATTAATACCCTGTCATCATAGTCTGATCATCGAGTCTTTGATTACAGATTAACTTTGACAGTTATGCGTCTAAGGCGATCTACGCGACTAGTCGGCACCAGGTCTGAGACTAGAGATGATGACCAGGGCCAGAATCCACTGCCAGTCCCTGAGAACTGGCAGCAGATTATGGCAGATATGCAAGCCCGACTTTAGAGCCAAGATGAACAGATCCGTCTTCTCAGGCAGCAGGCTCCGTCAAGGAGTGCTGCATCCATTGTGCCACCTGTAGTGGCACCAGTTGCTCCAACAGTGGAAGTTGGGAATAGGTGGGAGCCGTTGTATGAACGGTTCAGGAGATAGCACCCTCCAACCTTTGAGGGAGGACCTGATCCACTGAAGGTTGATAAGTGGATGAGTATGATTACTGCTATCCTAGATTTCATGAAGGTAGAAGGTCATGACAGAATGGCCTATGCCACATATATGCTGAGAAAGGATGCCCGCATCTGGTGGGAAGTGGCATCACTGACTAGAGACGTTACTATTTTGAGTTGGGATGGATTCAAGGACTTGTTCAGTCAGAAGTATTATAATGTTGCCATCAGGGTAGCAAAGGTGAATGAATTTATGGGATTAGTACAGGGCAACATGACAGTTATAGAGTATGCCTTGAAGTTTGATAGACTTGCGAAGTTTGCACCAGATCTTGTGCCTACTGATGTAGCTAGGCAGGACAGATTTATCAGAGGGATTAATGCTATGATAGCCCGAGATGTGAGAATTACGATAGTACTTGGGGGGACGACCTATGCCCAGGTTGTTGAGAAGGTTTTTACCGCTGAGGAAGCGGAGAACAAGATCTGGAGGGAGAGTGCTGCAAGGCGAGAGGGTCGCAGAGCGGTGCCTCCATATTCTGGGTCTGGTAGGGGCGGAGGCCCCAGTGATTTGAAGAGGAAGACCCTTAACACTTCGACTGCTGCTGGTCCTGATAGGAGAGGTCGGGGTGCTCAGGGTGGCCGTCAGGGAGGCAGTGATACATGGAGGAGTTACCCAGAGTGCACTAGGTGCAGAAGGCGCCATCAAGGCGAGTGTTGGGCCAAGGTTTGCTTTATGTGCGGGACAGTGGGAAACCTCAAGAAGGATTGCCCAATAGTGAAGAAAGGGGAGCAGGGAAGGTGGACAACTTGACTCCAGCTCGAGTGTTCACCTTGCACAAGCGGAGGCCGAGGCTAGTCCCTCGGTGGTGACAGGTCAGCTTTCTAGCGCTGGCTTTCCTTTTACTGTATTGATTGACTCTGGTGCTACACATTCATTTGTTTCTAGTAAGGTGATTGATAGATTGTGTAGACCCAGTGAGTACCGTACTGCGGGGTTTAGGACTATATTGCCTACAGGAGAACTGGTAGTTTCTAGGAGGTGGATTAGAGCACTGCCAGTGATGGTTGATGGTAGGGAGATTTCAGTGGATTTGATTGAGTTAGATATGGAGGACTTTGACATGATTCTAGGGATGGATTGGCTGGATATGGGGCTACTATTGACTGTAGGAAGAAGATGGTGACTTTTGAGCCCGAGGGAGAGGATCCCTTTGTGTTCGTGGGTACAGTATGTGGACCCCTATACCCATGATATCAGTGCTAAGAGCTAGAGATTTATTACAGGGAGGATGTATAGGTTTCCTGGCTAGTGTGGTGGATACTAGTAGAGTTTTACCAATAGGGTTGGGAGAGACTAGATTGGTTTGTGAGTTCTTGGATGTATTTCCTGAGGATTTACCAGGACTGCCGCCGCACAGGGAGATTCAGTTTGTTATTGAGTTAGCACCGAGGACAGAACCAGTGTCAAGAGCACCATACAAGATGACACCAGCAGAATTGAAGATACAGTTACAGGAGCTTCTAGATTTGGGGTTCATCAGACCTAGTTACTCGCCATGGGATGCTTCAGTTTTGTTTGTGAAGAAGAAGGACATGACTCTAAGGATGTGTATAGACTATAGAGAATTGAACAAGTTGACCATCAAGAATAAGTACCCTGTACCAAGGATCGATGACTTGTTTGATCAGCTGCAGGGTAAGATGGTATTCTCGAAGATTGATCTTCGACCTGGTTATCACCAACTAAGGATCAACGATGAGGATATACTGAAGACGACCTTTCGAACGAGGTATGGGCACTATGAGTTTTTGGTCATGTCATTTGGTTTGACTGATGTCCCGACAGCCTTCATGGACTTAATGAACAGGGTGTTCAAGGACTTCTTGGATTAGTTCGTCATTGTCTTCATCGATGATATTTTAGTGTACTCCAGTTCAGAGGCAGAGCACGAGCAACATCTTCGACAGGTCTTACAGAGGTTAAGGGAACATCGGTTATATGCCAAGTTTAAAAAGTGTGAGTTTTGGCTACCAGAAGTGACCTTTCTTGGACACATAGTTAGCGCAGATGGGATTAAGGTGGATCCATCTAAGGTGGAAGCAGTGAGAGATTGGTCGAGGCCAAGGAACGCTTTGAAAGTTCAGAGTTTCCTCGGGTTAGCAGGTTACTATCGATGGTTTGTGGAAGGGTTTTCGAAGATCGTTGCACCGATGACAGAATTGACACAGAAGAATCAGAAGTTCATCTGGTAAGAGAAGTGTGAGAACAGTTTTCAAGAATTGAAGCGATGACTTATTACCGCACATGTGCTGAGTCTTCCTTCTGAAGAAGGAAAGTTTGTAGTATATTGTGATGCATCAAGGTTAGATTTAGGTTGTGTGTTGATGCAGAATGAGAAAGTTATAGCTTATGCATCACGACAGTTGAAGGTGTATGAGCAGTAGTATCCTACCCATGATCTAGAATTGGCGGCAGTGGTGTTCGCGCTAAAGGTGTGGCGACATTACCTGTATGGGGAGAAGTGCGAGATATACACCGACCATAAGAGTTTGAAGTATTTCTTCACCCAGAAGGACATGAACATGAGACAGAGGCGCTGGTTGGAGTTGGTAAAGGACTATGACTATGACATTCTTTACCACCCAGGGAATGCCAATGTGGTGGCAGATTCTTTGAGCCAGAGAGGCTCGGGGCAATTATTTAGTTCTACTCTGATTTCCAGAGAATTGTCTGATGAGATGACCAGGGCAGGGATAGAACTGGTGGTGGGTCGATTAGCCAATGTTACTTTGCAGTCGACCCTATTAGAGCGGATCAAGGAGGGTCAATTGGTTGAGATTAGGGGGAATATCTTAGCGGGGGTAGCTAAGGACTATTCTATTTCTGAGGATGGTATGCTACGGTATCAGGGGCGGATTTGTGTTCCAGCTGATGTAGGGATCAGACGAGAGATATTAGATGAGTCCCATACTACATCGTACTTATTTCATCCAGGTACCACGAAGATGTATCAAGATCTACGAACATTATATTGGTGGCCTGGGATGAAGAAGAATGTTGTGGAGTACGTGGCCAGGTGTTTAACTTGTCAGCAGGTGAAAGTTGAACATCAGCTACCAGCGGGGTTACTTCAGCCTTTAGGTATCCCTGAATGGAAATGGGAGGATGTTACAATGGACTTTGTGGGAGGTTTACCCAGGACAGTGGGGCTTCATGACTCGGTGTGGGTAATAGTGGACAGATACACCAAGTCAGCTCATTTTCTGCCAGTTAAGTCGACTTATACAGTGGATCAGTATGTATAGTTGTATGTGAGGGAGATTGTACGTCTCCACGAGGTTCCTAAGTCTATTGTATCAGACCGGGATCCTATCTTTACCTCCAAGTTTTGGGGTAGTTTGTAGAAAGCCATGGGAACTCAATTGAAGTTTAGCACAGCCTTTCAACCTTAGACTGATGGACAGTCTGAGAGAACGATTCAGGTGTTGGAGGATATGCTTAGGGCATGTGTGATCGATTTTAAGGGATCTTGGAGTAAGTATCTCCCGTTGATTGAGTTTTCATATAATAACAGTTATTAGTCGATGATTGGAATGGCTCCATATGAGATGTTATATGGGAGGAGATGTAGCTCACCCATTCATTGGGACGAGATGGGTGAGAGAAAGTATTTGGGACCAGACATGGTTCAGAAGACTAGTGAAGCTATTGAGAAGATCTGAGCTAGAATGCTTGCTTCACAGAGTAGACAGAAAAGCTACGCTAATCCTAAGCGTAGGGTCGTGGAGTTCCATGTTGGGGACCACGTGTTTCTGCGGGTTTCACCACTGCGAGGGGTGAGGAGATTTGGGAAGAAGGGCAAGCTGAGCCCTCGATTCATTGGACCTTTTGAGATCCAAGAGAGGATCGGACAGGTGTCTTACAGGTTGGCTTTGCCACCATCGCTGTCAGGAGTTCATGACGTATTCCATGTATATCATGCTTTAGAAGTACATCTCGGATACAACACATGTGTTGAAGTATGAGGACTTGGAATTGCAGATAGGTTTGTCTTATGAAGAGTAGCCGGTTCAGATTTTAGACCGGAAAGATAAAGTTCTACGAAACAAGACGATTCCTCTAGTTAAAGTGTTATGGAGGAATAGCAGGGTTGAGGAGGCGACCTAGGAGCTTGAGTCAGCGATGCGGGATCAGTATCCCGAGTTATTCAGGTAAATTTTGATGACAAAATTCTCAGTAGGAGGGGATAGTTGTAACGACCCAAAAATCACTAATAAGGCTTAAGGGCCTTGATTAGTGTGTCGGGAGGGCATAATTGGTTTATGTGTGATTTAAATGAGTTAATGCATGATTCTGTGATAAGCATGCCTATATGATTATATGAATATATGAAATGCATGTTTATGGGTGTTAGTATGCATGTGGGCCCTGTTTAGCTTAAATGGGCATATTTGTAATTTTGGCCCATTGAGGACATAAGTGTGATTATATGTTATAATTGTGAAGGCCACATTATTATGTGGGTATATTTGCAGCATGCGGCTTGAGGCGATCCTAGGGAGCCAGTTAGCGGGAAAGTCACAACTGGACCCAATACCTGACTCAGCGTCAAGGGGTATTTTGGGTATTAGAAATATATTTTGGTTATCGGGTTGTGAAAATAAATAATTGGAGATATATTTGAAGTTAGAGAGTTTTGGAGGGAATATTGGGGAAATTTACCATTTTTCCCTCAAGGACGTTTTTGGTACCCCGAGCTTTGGGATTAACTTAAGTAACCTAAGTTAGATAAAACAAAACTAAGGAAATAAGTAGAAACTCTTAAACCGACCTTTCTTTTTCTCTCAGCTCACTGATCTCTTTCTCAAACACTCTCTCTTTCTCAAGCTATCCTTTAAAGCCAAGGAGGAATTTTGGGCTAGGAATTTCTTGAATTGAGGCTAAGGACTTGGGGAATTAGCTCAGCAACTACTTGGTGGATTTGTTCTTCAGTAAAGGTAAGTTTTTAATTATGGTTTAGAATTTGATTTCTGAGAACTGTTGGGTGTTTTAAGAAGGTTATAAGCTTTTTGGTTTCAAGGATTGAAGTGTGATTTTGATGAGTTTTTAAGCTAATTTTCTTATGGGTTTTGTTGCTGGGAGTATATTAGAACTATTGTGATAATTAAATTATGTCTTTGGGATGATTTTGGGATAATTTGGTTGGGTGTTAGTTGTTGAAAATGGTGACTTTTCTGGGTTCGAAGGGGTCGGGACGCAGCACTGTTCTTGGTGTGTCGCAGCTCTCTAGAATAGTTGGGAGCCGAATTGGAGGGCGGGCCGCGACATGGGGAGTGCTGGACCGCAGCCCGTGTGTGCTATTTGGGGAGGCTGGGCCTCTGATGGGAGGCGGGCTGCGACATGGAGGGCTTAGGGTCGCGGCTCTTAAGAGCATTTTTGGCTTTAAGGAGGTTTTAGGTGTGGGAACTTAACCTAGGACGCTCAGGATCGATTCCACTACCGTGTTTTGTGGAATTCGATGTTCCGAAGGCTAGAACTCGGTCTAGAAACCTTTATGCAATTATTATTGATGGAGTCCCTTATCTTGGTTGTGACTAGGTGTACGCTAGGGCTCGGGAAAGGGATCGTGCTCAAGGGTCATTCCTCATAATCAGAGTGTTCAGAATTAAAGGTAAGAAAACTACACCCGGTTGTGTGACTATGTTGGGACTAAGGGTTCCTTATACTCGTATGCATTATTATATGATGGTATTATGCCATGTGAACATGAAGTAAACGGCCTAAGAGTGCCGGAATTACTATTGGCGCACGGAACACGGCTCAGCCACTAGTAGTTGAGGACAGCTTAATATTCACTGAGCTCAGTTTAAGCGAACTGGAGTGTAACGCCCTACTCCCTTAGAGCCGTCACTAAGTGTGTTTAAAATTGTGCCTCAACTCACTAATCGAGGTTTTAAATCAAAAACGTGTAACTAAGCCATAATTAAAAGAAAACATTAGAGAAAGTAGATTTCATTGCTAATCATAAAAGTTTACACTTGGGATCCCAAAACAAAGTTTAGAAAATATTTACAACACAAAACTGATCAGAGTCGACTAGACGACAAAACTTAAGTTCCCTTACAAACATCTCCCAAAATCCCCTAGCTGTGGCAGCCAGGCTGGCCGGACATGTACACGCCGCCTCACGCCAACTGTGCTCATGGTTGGTTGATCTTCTCTTTACCCTTACCTGCACCACATAGCATCTGTGAGCCGAAGCCCAGCAAGAAAACCCAAAACAGATAACATATGCAAAATACAAGTCAAACATATAAACAGGTCACCAATGGCTAAACACATACGGCCTAGCTGCCCAGGCGTTTACCAAGCCCTAGGTTCGCGAACCATGCCGTGAGGATATCCCAGGTATCCTTTTAGGGACTCGCCCTGGCAACTCGCACCCCTCGTGCTCAACGCTGCTCCCGGCCCTTTGCCGTTCTCAGCCTTGCACTCAACGTGTCTGATGCCATTCCCGGCCCCACGCCGTTCCCGGTCTACACCGTTCCCGGCTCTTGCCGATCACACATATAATATCAAACACCATATAGCAACAAGCACAAAGTTCAAACATAAACAAATAAAGAGCCATGCTCTGCAATACCAACATATATATAGGGCTCGGCCCTGCATATCACCTCCGTTCAATACAATGGGCTCAGCCCTGCACACGAGCTCTATGGAAACAGGGGTTTCCTTACCTGAGTTCCGAGCTTCCTAAGCACCGATTCCCCGAGCACAGTCCGCTAACGTGAGCCTTGCCGAAACCCTAGTCACAACACATAACAATACCCGACCATCAAATTCCAACCCAACAAATAACCTCGAACCGTAACCCTAACCTCTGGGATCTTGAATTCTATCACTCCGAGTGATAAAATCCATCCCGAGCCTTCCCCTTAAAGTTCCCAAGTCAAAAATATCATTAAATTCCTCACTGACACTAAGGGTCGCGGCCCCACCCCCTAGAGCTGCGGCTAGCCTCAAAACAGAGGCTAGCTCTCCACTGACCAACACGCGGGCCGCGGCGCGCCCGAATTCCTTCAGCCTCCCACGGCTGTGCGCGCATGCGGGCCGCGGCACACCCCTCCTAGGGCCGCGGCACTAACAGCAAACCCAGAATTTCCATCAACTTTTCATCCCTTCTTCAAGCCAATTATCACCAAAACCAAACTAAGACTCCTAAATATTCAACACAGTTACTCCAGCACAGAAACAACATCAAAACCTCATCAAAGCATGCTCCAAAACTTAGCTAAAACACCCAAAGATTAAGCAAGCTTAACTACATGCAAACCTCTAAACCAGCAGAAAAATAAAGACTAGACCTTAGTGTTTAAAGCTTACCTTGCTGAGCTTAATCCCAGAATTTTGATCCTCAATCCCAAAGCTTCAAGCCCCTAGAGTTTCCCAGCAGAACCCCTTCAATTTTTCCAAACAATTCCTTTAAGTTTCTTCAAGTTTAGCCTTAGAGAGAGTGAAAGAGAGAGACAAAAAAGCTATTTCTCAGTTCCAAGGAAGATATGAGTCGGTTTCCCTCAGTTTCTGTACAGTTCCATTTCATTTATTTGTTTTATATGACTAAAGTCTAAAGGTTACCTCAAGGCTCGGGGTACCAAAACGTCCCCGAGGGCAAAAATGGTAAATTCCCCAAATATTCCCGCCTAGACATTCTATCCTCAAATATATCTCCAAATATTTATTTCTATATCCCGATAATCCCATAACTCAGCTAATACCATAATTACCCCTCGACTCGCCCCGAGTCCGAATCTCAACCCCGTTGTGACTCCCTGGCTAACTGCTCCCCAGGACTGTCTCGGATCGTGCTGTACAGACATATCACACATATACAACATATATTTCATTTATCACATTTAACTCAATTAACATACATCATAATCATATATACACATAGATTCACATGTAAGCATATCTAAACCACTTATTGCCCTCCAGGCACACTAATCAAGGCCCTAAGCCTGATTAGCAAATTCGGGTCGTTACATGGAGTCAGTGGGGTAAATAGAGGGGCGGCCTAAGGGCGTCGACCCTGGTTATTATATGACTTGGTTATTGTTGTTAATTTGATGAATTTAATATGTTGAATATCTAAATATTAGACTGTGAATTTACTAATTATGTTCACTGATTCTGTGAGAACCATGGATTGCTGAGTATATGGTTATGCTTAATGAATTATTTGATTATTGTTATTGATCATGCTATGATATTATGGTTTTCTTGTTGGGCCTTGGCTCACGGGTGCCACGTGGTGCAGGTACAGGCAAGGGTAAGCTTGATCAGCCCTAATTTGGAGAGCTCTAGAGGTGGAATGTACATAGTCAGCTGCTCGCCCGCCACGGTCGAGGGATGGACAGGAACAGGAGAACCTTAAATGTCAATTTTGCCCTTAGAGTGGCTTGTATTTGTATATAACCTTGAAATTTTGTAAACTATCCTTTAAACTCTATTTCTTTTGGGATCCCATGTATGAAATGTTTATTTAAATGAAATGTATCTTTTATGACCAAAATCTTTTAACCCTAGTTCAATAATAGTTTTAGTGACACATTTTCAACTAAACGACTTGATTAGCAAGTCTTGCACCTTTATAAATACACAGTGTAATGGTCTTGGCTACCCAAGGCGTTACATTTACCTTCTCAATATAATCTTAATGTTGATAAAACTTTTAATAAGGATACAAACACAGTAGGTTTTGGTTCTCTTATTCAGAATTGGCAAGGTGAACCAATAGCTGCCATCTCCAATACTTTGTATGGACTATTCAAGTCTAAAGAAATAGAAGCTTTAACTCTTATTTGTGGTCTTCAGCTGATTGTGGATATTGGCTTACCGTTACATAAAATTGAAATTGATGTTCTTTTTTTTAAAAGAAAAATACTTCGTTAAACAGCAAAGTTAAGAGCAAGGACTATAATTCATCTCTAAAAGCATGACAAGCAACAAGAGGCAAAACCGATATAAGAAAGTAAATTGGTGCTCCTATGACTATATTAAACATTACTACAACCAACCATCAATGAAGGAGACCATATAGAGTAAAGAATTCCTTTGATCTCACTCCATCACGTCACTTTTCAATTGACTAAGTTAACAACATAGGAGTAGTTTGATTGAATCACAAAATTACCCAGTTCTAGTTCTATTCTAATTTTCAGACCTTCTGTAATAGCAAAGATCCCAGCAGTAAGTGCATCAAAATGCCTATTTATAAACATTTTTCTTATTATAAATCACATCTCCTCTAAAGTTTTTGGCCATAATACCAAGACCACAGCTGCCTCTTTCAAGTTTTAGCCAACATTAACATTAATTTTGATGCAACCAACCAAGGGCTTTATCTAGCTTTAGAATTATCATTGCTATAGCCTTTCACACCAAGAGAATTCTTGGAATCCTTCAAATAATTACCATACCACTCAATGAGATCCCTAGCCACAAGAGTAGAGTTACCTCAATTTTTTTCCCTACAGAACCAAGTTTGCCATCAAATAATTTTGAATAGCTGAAAGTCATCCCTAGATTGAGTTGTTGAAAGAGCAGCAAGTCAGGAGATAAGGTCCTCATTTTGCAAATTCTTAATCTCCTTCCAAAACCTGTTATGCTTCCAAATTGCATGATTGTTGGGCATTTCTAAAGAGCATGAATGATATCTTCAACTTGGTCTACATCACATTGGGTACAATATTTATTGACTGGGACTACCCTATAAAATAAAGCACTGTTAGTAGGCAACCACAAGTGCTTTCTTATACTTATTTAGTGGTTTCTTCTCTTAGGTCTTCTAAAATTGATTACTCTCATTAATCTAATTTGTTGTTAGCCATTAAACACCTTTTTTTCCCCTTAGATTTATTGTTTCTTATTAAAGATTTAAGCTAAATATGCTTGGAGGTTAGATTGAGAATGTTCCTCTATCCAATTTGTACATTAATATTTCAAATTAGCCACCTAATAAAATATAGGATTTTTCTTTGGTAGGGGCTAAAAAAGAGGCGCATTGGTGCATCTTTTTTGTGTTCCCCTACTGCGAACAATTTTCGGCACGATTTTTTTACGACTGTATTTATTCTAGTTATTTAAAATATTATGCAAAATTTTGGAAAATTTCAAATAATTTATAGTACCGAAAACAAGATTTAAACAGGTTGTTCCATCCGTGACTAATTTTTTTTATGCATGTGGAAAATATTCTTTTTTAACCTAGTTTTTGGCAAGGTAAATTATTCAGAATTTTCTAAAATAACTATAATATACACGGTCATAAAAAAATCACGCCGAAAATTATTTACGGGCTGCAAACACAAAAAAGGTGCACCCGTGTAAATCATTTTGTGAGTTGCACCATAGAAATTCCCATAACATATATATTTTTCATCTAATGTTAGTAATATCTATATAATAAGTGTGCAGATAACAGAAATTCTTGGTTTTAACAGTTTGTTATGCTAACTTTAACGGAATATTCTAAATATTTAACAAAATATACCTTTAAAACTAACTTAAAAATAGATATTTATCAATTATATTAATATAAATTTAAATATTATAATAATATTAAACTACATATATAATAATTATATTAATATAAATTCAAATGTTATAAAATATAATTATTATAATAATATGAGTAATGATATGTGCACCCAAAATATACACTCAAAACATTACACACAGTGATGTGATAGTTTAGCCTAGCCAATCACATTTATTAAAACTAGGTCTCACTATTTTCCAAAGCAGTGACACGTCACTGTGTGTAATATTTGGGTGCATATCTTGGGTGCGGGTGCACATATCATTACTCTAATAATATATAATACAAGACTAGATATTTAATAACTATATTAATATAAATTTAAATGTTATAAAATATTATTATGATAATAATATATAATCCTATTTTTTTACTAATTATATTAATATGTGTTACACCCAAATTTCGAGAATATAAATTTTTGGTCTCGAAAGATAGGCTCGTAAAATGTAAGCTCGAAATAAGCAAGTATGCCACGTCATTAGCATATGCGCGAATTAAGTTTGACAGTTTCTCTTGGTATCAAGTTGACGACGATGAAATTGGTGAGCTCGAAGCTATACGCGGTCTCGAAGGTGTTTCGAGGTTATAAGTCAAGCTTGAAGCCACAACTGATCAACTGCAAGGGTTCAACACGTGTATAATTTTCCTGATTTGTTCTTATTGGCGATTGAGCACTATTCGGGAAGGTTCGAGCCTGGGCATTGCAAGCTCGAAGGGGATGATATCGATAAAGTTACTAGCTAAGGGCGAGGTTAACTAGAATGACGAGCTCATGATGATTGGTCGATCTCGAAGGCGTGTAAATTATGCGTTAGAGGTCGGTAATCTTGTTTGAACATGGTTACTGTTTGAAAATCCCTATATCTTGGGGATTTGTTGTAATATGATAATAAATCCCGAATATCATGGGATATTATGTATTTAATGCATTTATTTGTATTTATTTCAAATTAGAATTGTAACTTCTCGAAATAAGAGGGAAGATGAGAATTTTATTTGTAGATATGCACAATTTGGTACTAAGAATACTCTGCATAATTGTTTTAAAAAAGCTTTAAGAGAATTCCACCACTCAATAATATTGACTCGTGGACTAGGCAGATTTTAACTGCTGAGCCACGTAAAATCTCATGTGTTTTTTATTAGTTTTCTTAAATCAGTGTTTAGTGCTCTTCTTATCTAAGTTGATGAAAAACAGCGTCAACAGTTTGGTGCTTTCATTGAGAGCATTAAGCTAGTCGTTAGTTAGTTTAATCAAAGACCTGAATTATCAATGGACACCACAAATAACCTCAGCACTGGTGGGCGACCATTACCCCAAATACCAGAGGAACAAACTCCTCGCACTGAAGACTATCCTCGTCGACCTGGGAAGCAGCCCATGGCTGACCAGGCCCCTGAGGAGAGAAGTGATTCATCCAATTCCCAGGGGCTACCTGCCCCCAAGCCTGATGAGGATCTCTAATATAATCCAAAGAGATATATTCCTATTGTGGAATTGGAGAATCGCCAACTGCGCCAACAATTGGCAGAAGCACCAAGATGCAACGAAGAGTTGGCCAGACAGGCTGCTGAGGCCCAGGTACTACCCCAGAGGCCATAAGGACGTCCTTGAGGGAGCACGGTAGCCAGGAGAGCTGAGCAAGGGGCCTAACAAGCTTGGCCGAGGCCCAGAACAAATCCTGGTAATGAACGCCCCAGAAGAAACACTCGGGCTGAGGCTACTGACAACCCGACTGCGGAGCTGTCAACAGGAATGGGGAATAACCGAGCTCCTCCAATAGCTCAGAACCCGAACCCTGAAACAATGAGAAACAACCTGGAACCAGTCCGAGTCCATTCTGGACCATCTAGGCCCAACAATGGGAGGCCGCCACCATCACCAATAAGACATCCACCCTCTCTAATAAGACACCTCTCACTAGTTCGAGAGGCCCCACGACCTGCACCGCAGAGGCCCTCTCGCAGTGTCAATCGAGATGGAAATCGTCAGGCCAAACTCGGACATAGGAGCGAGAGAGAGGCTACCCGAGAACACAGGGCTCCCCAACCGTTGGGAAGCCATGTGTCGAGATCACAAACGGCTGGGGCGAGGAGGCTAGTGGATGATCCCCCATGGAACCACTGAGCCCCTCAACCGGAGAGAACTGTTAGCTCCATAAGCGGGAGCTCAGATTACACCTGGTTTGTAAGTATATATAATACCGAGCCTATAAATTATGGGAATCGGGGGAATCATCCTGACCTTTAGGATCACCTGAACCGTAACCGGGGGCAGGCTAATCCCACAAACCCTGACTTACGTGACCATTTGAATGGTCAAAAACAGTCGGCATATGGAAACCATAATAACCCTATGCCAGAACAAGGAGCTAGAGTTTTTATAAACAATAACCAGCTCCCTCAGGCTCAAGCTCGACCCCCAGTGGACCTAGTCTAGGGGAGAATTGACCAGCTGGAAATAGCGTTCATGCTCTTATAAGATGAGCAAAACAGAGATAAGGCTAAAGACTCTAATGAGGAGCTCGAGCCTTTTTTCCCCACATATCTCTAACACCCCATTTTCGAAAGGATTTAAGATGCCCTATGTAGCACCATTTGATGGGAACTCAAACCCGTACAGTCATCTAAGCACATTCATTACCATCATGCGAGCCAGCAATGTTGGATATGAGCTCTCATGCATGTTGTTCCCAACTACTCTTACGGCACCAGCAAAAATTTGGTTTGAGAAGTTTAGAAGACATTCAATCTCATCTTGGGAGTAGTTAGCAAAGGAGTTTAAGAAACAGTTCAAGGCCATGGTTGGCGTCAGGCCCGAAGCCTCGGCCTTGACTAATGTCAGACAACAACAAGGAGAGTCATTGAAGAGTTACCTTACGAGATTTAATGGAGAAGTGGCTTGAGCCCGTAATGTCGATGATAGTGGCCACCTGATGGCTGATAGAGCAGGTATATTACCAGGGAGTCCCCTTTGGGATGATATGCAAAGAAAACCCATAAGGTCATTAACCGTCAACTGAAGGGCCCAGAGATTTGTCAATGTAGAAGAGGCAAGGTCAGCATTAAACCTGACCTCTCAGCCCGTAACTACAATGAAAAATGTTAACTCAACCTCCACCTTGGTGGCCCCATCGACGTTAAGAATCTCTAGGGATAACCCTTCAAGAAGGAAGAAAAATGAAGGGAATAACCCCGAGGATGACGAGGGAAAAAGAAGAAAGGAGACAAGTATTTCTCCATCTACACAATTTACACCGAGCTCAATGAGACTCAGGAAAATATATTTCTTGCCAATGAGAATCAGATCCCCTTTAGGCGACTTGACCCAATGCAAAATTAGAAGGCAAAGAGGGACTCCAATAAGTATTGTAGATTCCATAGAGACGTTGGGCATACAACTGATGAGTGTCGATAGCTGAAGGATGAGATTGAAGGCTTGATCTTGAGGGGATATTTCGGATAGTATGTGAGAAATCAAAATCCCAATCAAGCCTCGATGGGACAAAGGGCAGCAACTGCACAACCTACCCAATAGAACAACTCCCGACCATGGGAGGATGATCGACCTCCACAAATAGATGGAGAAGATGTAGTAACCATCTCTGGGGGACCACATATTGCAGGATCGGGCAGAAATGCCCAAAAGAGATACGTTAACAAGCTAAAGACTGGGGACGGTTCTCCCTACGAACCCGAACCACAAGATCCAAAGCAGCAGAGGGTTGAAACTCAACTCATCATGTTTACCGAAGAAGATGCATCACACGTCCAGTTCCCTCATAATGACCCCTAGTCATCACGCTTTAGCTCACGAACAGGAGGGTACGTAGAGTCTTGATTGATAACAGGAGCTCTATGAATATCCTTTACAAGGTCACTCTAGAAAAAGATGGGACTCACGCTTCGAGATTTGAAAGCTTGTGCGACCACGTTGTATGAATTTTCGGGAGAAGGGATTGCCTGTACGGGATCCATTGAACTCCCTATAACATTGGGAGACTATCCAGACTCGGTAACCAAGATGATGGAGTTCGTGGTGGTGGATACCCCGTCAGCCTATAACATATTGCTCGGGAGACTAGCCCTGATTGGTCTGGGGGCAGTATCATCTATCAGGCATTTGGCCATCAACTTCTCGACTTCTAGTGGCATCGGGGCGCTGAAGGGAGACAGCCTCGTGGGAAGGGAGACCAGCTCACGGGAAGGGAATGCTACAACATTTCCATAAGGGGGAAAAACCAAACAAGTGCCCAGACACTTCTGATCATTTAGGAGATGGATGGATCCATCTTCGAGATGGAAGAAGAGATCGACCCTAGAGTCGAAGAAAAGGTCGATCTCAAACCACTGAAGGAGCTCGAAGAAGTAGAGCTCAATGAAAAGGATACCATGAGGGTGGTAAAAATAGGAAAAAGCCTTTCTAGAAATGCAAGATAGCAATTAACCTGCTTTTTGAAAGAAAACCAAGATGTATTTGCGTGGTCACACTCGGACATGGTAGGGATTAGTCCAAATGTCATAAGCCATGCACTTAACATCGATAAAAGCTTCCCCCCGAAGTAACAAAAACAGAGGCTCCTGGACGATGACAGAAAGAAGGCCCTAAAAGAGGAGGTCGAGAGGTTAAAAGCAAATCGGTTTATACGAGATGCTTGTTATCCTGATTGGATTGCCAACCCGGTCCTGGTACCAAAACCCAATGGAAGATGGCAAACTTGCATCGACTATTCAGACCTTAACAAGACGTGCCCCTGCTTTCCCTTGCCTCGAATAGACCAGCTCGTAGATGCCACTGCAGGCCACAACATCATGTCATTCATGGATGCTTATTCTGCATATAACCAGAATGCCATGCATGCACCTGACCAAGAACATACGAGCTTTGTAACTGATAAGGGATTGTATTGCTACAACGCCATGTCTTTCGGGCTCAAAAATGCTAGAGCCACATACCAAAGGCTGGTAAATAAGATGTTTGTTGAACAAATAGGGAATAACATGGAAGTTTATGTGGACGATATGTTGGTCAAATCAAAACATAATAATAACTATGTGGATAATCTCGCTGACTATTTTGATGTACTTAGAAAATACAACATGAAACTCAACCCACAAAAATGCTCATTCGAAATATCTTCGGGTAAGTTCCTTGGATTTATAGTAAATGCTCGGGGAATAGAGGTTAATCCAGACAAGATCAAGGCGTTAATAGACATGCCCTCACCTCAAAAACATAAAGATGTCCAAAGCCTAACTGGACGAATGGCGACCTTAAGTAGGTTTATCTCAAAATCTACAGACTGTTGCCTTCCATTCTTTAATCTTTTAAGAGGGCGCAAAAAGTTCGAGTGGACGGAGGAGTGTGAACTCACATTTTAAAATCTCAAGGAACACCTCGCCAAACCACCGATCTTGTCCAAACCTAATATAGGAGAAATATTGTACTTATACCTCGCCACGACCGAGCACGCCATTAGTGCAGTACTGGTGCGGGAGGATGAGAAAGTACAAAAATCTGTATACTACGTTAGCAAGAGATTATTAGGGGCAGAATCAAGATATCCATTAATGGAGAAGCTAGCTTTGTGCCTAATGCACGCATCTCAAAAGCTTCGACTCTATTTCCAAGCACACCATATCCATGTGTTAACTGTCCAGCCACTAAGGCAGATTTTATCCAAGCCTGAAGCGTCCGGAAGACTATTGAAGTGGGCTGTCGAGCTCAGAAAGTTTGAGAACACTTATCACCCAAGAACGATAATCAAAGGACAGGCTCTGGAAGATTTTATTGTCCAATGTACTGGGATATCCAACGATGAAGTTTTAACCCCAGTCCCGGGAGTTGTGGAAACTTTATGTCGATGGATCCTCTAATAAAATTGGATTGGGGGTAAGCATCATTCTAATTACCCCAATAGGAAATCGCTTCCACTCAGTACTAAGGTTTGGATTCGAGGCGTCAAACAACGAGGCTGAATATGAGGCATTATTAGCAGGACTTCGAGTAGCCACCGAGCTCAAAGCAAAGGCTATACATTGCTATAGCGACTCCCAGTTGGTGGTTAACCAAGTCTTGGGGGAGTATCAGGCTCGTGGTATAAAAATGGCTGCATACTTAGAGAAAGTAAAGGCAGCCCTCGAAGAGTTTGAGTTCTACGCTATAGAGCAAGTCCCTCGAGAACAAAATTCAAATGCAGACGCAATAGCCAGGCTGACACACTGAACATGGTCCCAGTAGAATTTCTACCGACCCCAAGTATTAATGAGCCTGATGAAGAAGATGTATGTATGATTGACTCACAACCAACCTGGATGGCCCCAATAGTTGACTACCTCAAAACCGGAAGTCTCCCAGCGGAACAGAACGAGGCTAGAAAGTTGATGTACCAAATTTCAAGGTACACTATTGTGGAAGGGAAGTTGTATAGAAGGGGGTACTCTATGCCATTACTTCGGTGTGTAGCTCCTCCCGAGGCGAAAAATATTTTGGAAGAAATCCATGAAGGGTTTTGTGGAGATCACACTGGGGGGCATAGTTTGTCGAAAAATGTGATTAGGCAGGGGTACTTCTGGCCCACAGTCAAAGCAAACTCGTTCGAGTATGTAAAAAGATGTGATAAATGTCAACAGTTTGCCTCAATTCCACGAGCTCCACCCACCGAGCCCACCATGATGAGCTCCCCATGGCCATTCGCAGTATGGGGAGTTGACCTCATAGGCTCCTTGCCAACTGCGAAAGGTGGAGTAAGGTATGTTGTGGTTGTAGTTGATTATTTTACAAAATGGACCGAACCTGAACCCTCAACCACTATTACCTCGAACAAAGTCCTAGATTTCGTAGTAAAGAATATCATCTACAGATATGGGATGCCCAGGGAGATAGTACCAGATAATGGGACCAAGTTCGATAGCGATTTATTTACACATTTCTGCGAAAAAAATGGGATAATAAAAAGTTTCTCCTCTATGGCCCATCCCTAGTCAAACGGCCAGGTCGAAGTAGTCAATAAAACCTTAAAGAGCTCCATGAAGAAAAGTTTAGAAGAGGCAAAGGGGAAATGGCAAGAGGATTTGCCTAAAGTCTTGTGGGCTTATAGAACCACAGCGCGGACTTCAACGGGGCAGACTCCCTTCTCCTTAGCTTATGGATGCGAGCCCATGTTGCCTATTGAGGACGAAATCCCAACAATAAGGCACAATGCGTACAATCAGGCCTCGAACATGTCCCAGCTCGAAGAAAGTTTGGACCTCATTGAAGAAAGACGAGATGAAGCCTTATTAAAAAATGTTGCATACCAGCAATGAGCTACTAGATATTTTAACAAGAGGGTATGAGATAGAAAATTTGGATTGGGAGACCTGGTGCTAAGGCGCGTATTCTTAGCCACACGAGACTCGTCTGCTGGGGTACTTGGACCTAACTAGGAAGGACCTTACCAGATCGAGTCCATTATTCGACCTGGAGTGTATAAGCTGGCGAGGTTAAACAAAAAATTGGTTCCGTGAGCTTGGAAGGGTGAACATCTACAACCTTACTATCAATAATGAAGGGGTGATGTTTTCATTTGTAACCAAGCATCTGCTTGATTTTTTGCTTTTTATCAATAAAATTCTAAATTTCGTTCAAAAGTTGTATTGTTTATTGTTATACTTTTTTGCAAACCCTCATATTGTAATAACCTAAGATCATAATCATAGGATATTAATGGGGCATAAGTGGTATACAATCATACCATAGGTTTGAAAAAATATAACATAAAAAGTAATGTCTGGATTATCAACCTGACATGAAAAATGTATAAGTGTATGGATCATTAACCAAACACGCAAACTCAAAATGTTTGGATAATTAACCCGACATGAAAAAATAATCAAAATGTTTGGATAATTAACCTGACATGAAAAAATAATTAATAAGTGTATGGATTATAAACCAAACACACAAGCTAAACAAGTCTGGAACAAACCAGCAAAACCTAACCAATGGTAAAAAGTTGGAATTCTAGATAAACCAACTGTAAACCAAGTCGACTCTAGGGCTGGAAAATTTTGCAAACAAGTTTCGACCTCGCAACCTCGAGACAATACTCGAGATGAGGAAAAGTGGCTGGAAAAGCAAAATTTAATTAGACTACTAAGATTACATGCCAATTGAGTACTTTCAAGTACATGGTGAAAGTAAGGTTCGACCTTGACACTAACGAAGTCGAACATGGATTTTTTTGAATAAACTGTGTGTGAATGCATTGAAATTCAAACTTAAATCAAATAGATATATTTGTACGAATAAACAAGTATAAAAGCAAGTCATTAATAGTGGCAGGCTCGAATTATTTCGATCTAGAAATGTAAAGCATAACATTAAGGCAAAAAGCTAAAAGTAAAATTGAGTGCATAAAGATTTTCGAGCTAGAAAGTTGTGTGCATAAAAATTACTATTGTTATAAGTTGATAATTAAGATAGCTCAAAATCAAGCTATAAATTGTCATTGCCTCAAGGGCACAAAAATTATAATGGGTCGCAACCCATAATCTTGGCCTCAAGACTTAGATGTCTCCAACCGCAACCCCTGAGGCCTCTGCCGCCTCCTTAGCCTCGAGCCTGGCCTCCTCCTACTCAAGTCAAGTTGACATTTGGTGATAAATTCTGTCTCTAAGTTGTCCAGGAAGTTGGTGTCGAGGTCGGGGTTGTTCACCCAAATCTGATACATCACCATGTCTACGGCGCGATCTTTTTTGGTTTTGAACTTCTTTAGAAGATAAGCCTTCTCACCTTCAATAACTTTGAAGGTCATCTTCTTTTCCTCTTCTAGCTTGGCATTGAGTTCCCAAATTTCCTTGATCTTGGAATTCTTAGCCTCGACATTCTTCAAGGTCACTGCCAGCGTCAATTCAAGGTCGGGGACCTTCTGGACCTCTTTCAGAGCAACCTCCAGCTTTGACTCGAGTTTAGAAACCTTCTGAATGGTTGCATCCCTTGCTGCCACCTCCAGCTTCACTACTTTAAGCTCATCCTAAAGCCTCAGTTGGGCATCTCTAGCCTCTTGTGCAAGCGCCTTGCTCGCGGTCACTTCGTTATTCAGTATAAAGTTGTGCTGAACGAAGGATGTAAGTGCCTACACACAAAAAGAAACACAAGTTAGCAAAGCTCAGCCTAAGTTAGTGAAAGTGAGAAGGTCAAAGCAAAACAAACTAACCGAGGAGAGAAGCTCACCACCCTTGTAAACAATAGTGTTGGCATCTCGGCAGAAGGTCAAAAACTCCAATTGAGGAGCCCCGAGGTGGCTGAGACTTTGACCCACGCAAGTCAAGGTGTTAGAGCCTAGGTTGACTCCATGAGTTCTGGCTGCATTGTCGACTACAAACTCAAGAATGTGAGTCAAGATCGACAGGAAGCACTCCCACACAAGAGCCTAGCCTTTTCGAGCTAGGACTGTAGAGATTCCTTGAATTTGTTGGGCAGTAGGAAGAGGCAAAGTGGTGGGAGGCTCCGTGGGCTCAGTACCTGTACTTGGACTGACCTCAAGGCCAGGCTTGAAAGCTTGATTCAAATCCTGGGGAACCGAGACTGGAGGGACTATCTCAGTCTTTTTGGGTATCTTGGAGGGGCGACCTCCTCTTTACGAAGCTCGTTGGCACTTACTCGCCTTCGCGACCATAGGCTGGTTGAGCACATTATCTAAGTCTGAGTTCATTTCACCTAAAAAACATAAAGATCATACTTTAGTAATCAAGCAAGTGTTATTGAAAGAGATAAGACTCAAGGATAATATAAACCTAACTGGTACTCTCAACCGAGCTTGAGCTCGAGGACTAGGAAATTCCCCTATCTTTTGATGACACTGGGGGAGTCCCCTCTCTATAAGTGGGAGATAGCCTTGAAAGGTCTCTATAATCATTGGTCTCGTATTGAACGGCTACCCCATCCCAGACTTCATTTAAACTATACATGGTCTTGTACTGCCCTAACTAGCTATCGAACCTACGGACTCTAAGGTCCACCCTTGACCATGCTAAAAAGTTATTTCTAGGATCTTCACATACCACTATCATGTCAGGCTTGTGTTTAAGCATTGACGGAGACCACATGGAGTGGTCTAATACAACTTTACCTCCATCAGCCGAGCTCGGTGAGGCCTTGTCATGGGCTTCATTGCCCGAGCCTGGTCGCTCGTGTAGACGGGAGACAGTGGCATGGAATCGCGAGCCTGAAGGTTTCCTCATGGGGGGAAGTCTAGCAGTGGGGAATGGCACATGCTCCCACTTCAGGTATTTGCGATACCCCGAGTCATTAGTGGACTCGCCTTCGCCTAAAAGGACACAAGCTTGGAGCTTATCTTTGTGAAGGAGGTAGGACAGGGACCTTCGACTGTAGGGAATTCGAAGGATGGCGGCCTTATGTTCCATCATCGCTTATGATGGAGTGGGGCGATGGTAGTTGGTTGCATGAACAAACAAGTGTTAATATTTCGAGCATGACTATTTAATAAGTATGTTGAAATACTTACATATGCGTTGTAAGGAGTAAAATCTGGAAGGAGCGAGACCATCCGTCTAGAAGAAGGCGAGCTTGAAGTTTGGAGGATGATTTGGCATATCTTCGAAGAGCCATTTTTCCTTTGGATAGCTCGATAAATAATAGAAGTCGCCTCCTCCACAAGCTCGAGAAGGATCGCTCTTAAGACAGAAGAGATATAATATATCTTGTGCTGAAGGCCCTTCCCACTTCATTTTGTGATACAACAATCTGACGGCTGAGAAGACCCTAAAGGAGTTGGTCTGGAGCTGGAAGGGGGCGAGCCTGACAAAGTCCAAAAAATTCTTGAAGTATGTCTTCAGTGGTAGCAGAGCCTCAGCCTTCATGTGCTCGCGACTCCATGCGGGGAGCTTGATTTTGCTGTCGGGATTGCCATCCCTCGGGGCATTGCAGCTCCTCTCGTTTGAGATCACTGGTTGGCACATCAAGGTCCCAGAGAGCTTAAGGCCATGATAAGCCAGCAACTCGGATATTTGGCTGGTGGACGTAACTGAGCTTCAGTAGTGCTCATCCCCAAAAAACTCCTCCTTCGAGGTGGGGATTGAGAGAGCTTAGGAGGTGGAAGGATGCGTTGAAGAGTCCTCCATTAGGGAGAATTAAAGTACACCAGTTACGAAGGCGACAGTGACTTTGAGTTTGGGATCTAGCGGAATAGGCCTGATCTCGGGGTTTGGGTCAGGATAAGCCGCCACTCAGAGTCTTTTCCTCTTTTTCTCTTCGACCTTGTCTATTTGACGTCGAAATCGGTCTCATATATCCTCTCGCTCACACCTTTCTTTGTGTTCGCGGATCAGTCGCTGGTTTCAGGTAAAAGGTGACTCAGGACTGGGTGTTGATGGGTGGTAAGGGATAGCGAACTCGGGCCCCCATCGATTCTCAGAGTACTGCGACATCTAACAAGGAAGAAAAAGGTGAGGGCTCAGCATACAGGAAATCATAAGGAACTTATAATTTTGATAACTCGAGCTTGAAAGATCGAGATAATAAGATTGCTACAATCGAGGCTGAAGGCTCGAAAGGGCGAGATTGACTTAGATGTCTTTCCCGAACTATTGTAAAGTTCAGGCATCAAGGTCGCACCCACGCGATAGTGGGGAAGTTAATACCAGTTTTAAAAAAAATCCCATGTTTCAAGGGAAAAAGTTGGCAGTTACCTAAAAAGGTGATATTTTCAGGATTTGTGCATTAAAACCCTATACCAAAACCCTATTTCTTAAGCTACACGAAACCTTTAACCAAAAATTCCCCATTCTAGAAAAACTCCATTTTTACACATTTTTACCAGGCAGTTTTTGGTCTAACACCATGATTCTAAGCATACTATGGCTATATACAGCGGGAAAAAAAAAACTTGCCTAATGTAAGAATAAAGGTCTTATAAAACTGGTAAAAATCAGTGAAGATATTATCACAAAACAGAGGAAACATAGAAAAAGGAAAATAAGCGAATGAGGATCAGAGCACTTACACAAATTGGTTCGTGGGAACGAGAAGATCATCGATTGAAATATGGGAAGTAGGAATGATTCCACTGAGCCGGAAGATTTGGAGTTGCTTTGTTTCTTTGGTTTGGAAAACATACACAGATGTCCTGGTCGTGACGTATGGTCTGAGCGTATCGCTCCCTTGCCTTCCCACTATCTCCTACAAGGGGTGGGCCACCACAGATGGTGAGTAACGTACCTGCCACAAGAGCTGGCTGTAAAGGTGGCGAGCGTTGGCGTGCAGACGCCTGCTCGTTGCCTCCTTGAGTGTCACGACCCGAATTTGCTAATCGGGTTTAGGGCCTTGATTAATGTGCCTGGAGGGCAATAAATGGATTAATATGCTAATATGTGGATTTATGTGTATATTTGATAATGATGCATGTTTAGATGAGCTAAATGTGCATGTGGGCCCCGTCTGAATATTAGGGGCATAAATGTGATAAATTGTTATACCCAGATTTTGAGCCATGTTAAATGTGACCTCGAAAGCTGGATTCGCAGCGAATAAACTCGTAAAGTTCGAAGTATGCTCCAGGACTAAATATCGAGCCAGCAAGACTGAGACGACCTCGAATGTGGTGGCCTCGAAATGTTCACGATCTCGAAGGGTAGCTCTCGAGACGCATCTATCCTCAGGGATGACCTCGGGTCAGGGGTTCCGAGCCTGACACACGAACGATCTCGAAAGCCATGTGACCTCGGGAGATGTCATTAGCTCGAAAGCTGATGAGAAACCTGGGAGAATAAGGCCTTGGGGATATATGATAATAACCTTGAACATCTACAAGTGTTATTTATAAGGGACGTGTTCTGCATTTATTATTGTAAATCCCATAAAATCATGGGATATTATTTGATTAGTTATACACCCCCTGGTTTTCAGGGGACGTTTCCTTTTATATCGGATTACAGGCATTTAAAGCCATTTAATTTATTTACACAAAAAGAGTAACTACCCAAGATATGTGGGATAATATTCTGCATACTTCTCTATAAATAGAGAGGTCATGCACCATTGTAAAGGACCGAAATTCTAAACCTGGAGAGAAAACTCTGAAGAATTCATGCTTAAGAATTTTCAGAGATAATCTTGAGTTTAATAACAGAGACTCGTGGACTAGGCAGATTTAACTGCTGAACCACGTAAAAAATCGTGTTTTGAATTGTCATATTTTAATTGGCCATTACTAGTAATTGTTTACGTGCTCTTCTTTCACTGTTGACGAAAAACGGCATCAACATAAATGTTATATATATGTGATATGTATGTGCAGCACGATCCGAGACAATCCTGGGGAGCGGTTAGCCAGGAAGTCACAACGGGGTTGAGAATCCGACTCGGGGCGAGTCGAGGGGTAGTTTGGGTACTAGGTGTTATGGGATTATCGGGTTATGAAAATAAATATTTGGAGATATATTTGAGGATAGAATGTCTAGGAGGGGACATTGGGGAAAATTTACCATTTTTCCCTCGGGGACGTTTTGGTACCCCGAGCCTTGAGGTAACCACATAGACTTAAGTTAAGTAAAACAAAACTTAGAACTGTGTAGAGCATTCAGAAACCGACTCTTTCCCGTTTCTCTCTTTTTAGGTGGTCTTTCTTCTTCTCTCCATTTGAAGATTGGGAGAATCCTTGGTGGAATCAAGAATAAGGTCTAAGGAGTTCAATTGGGAATTTAGGGAGCTTGGAGCATAAAGGGCTGGTTCTAAGGTTTAATTCAGCAAGGGGGTAAGCTTTAATTATAAAGATTATGTGTAGAATTGCAGCTGGTTGTTAGAGTTTGCATGCGAGTTAAGTTTGGATTGTTCTTAAGTGTTTTAGTTGAGTTTGGAGTAGATTTTAATGGGTTCTTGATGTTGATATTGAGTTGGTATGTTGTGTTAATTATCAGGGATTGCTAGCTAAGTTCTAGGGTCAATTGGCTTGAGGAAATATAGGAAATTGGTGAAGAATTCTGGGTTTGGAGGTGAGGGCCACGACCCTAGGAGGGGCGCGCCGCGGCCCGTGTGCGCGCGTGGCCATGGGAGGCCGAGAAGTTCATGCGCGCCGTGGCGCTTCGTGTGCGCGCCGCAGCCCGTGTGTGTTGTAGGGGAGTGCTAGTCTCTGTTTTAAGGCTAGCCGCGACGCTTGAGGGAGGGGCCACGGCTCTTAGTGCCAGTTTGTGTTTTTAAGGGTGTTTAAGCTTGGGGACTCAATGGTTAAGGCTCGGGATGGATTTTATCACCCGGATTGATAGAATTCAAGGTCCTGGAGGTTAGGGTTATGGCTCAAAGTTATTTATCGGATTAGAACTTGATGGATGGATGTTGTTGATGTGTTGTGACTAGGGTTTCAGCGAGGCTCAAGTTAGAGGACTATGCTCGGGACATCGGTGCTCGGTGAGCTCGGAACTCTGGTAAGAAAACCCTTGTTCCCATAGAGCTTGTATGCAGGGCTGAGCCCAATGTGTTTGAATAGAACTGGTATGCAGGGCTGAGCCCAATGTGTTTGAATTGCGGGGAGTAGCCCTTTAACTGACTTTGCTAGAATTCTGTACTTGCTTGCTATGCTATGAATGTTATTATGTGAGTGTTCGGCAAGAGCCAGGAACGGCGTTAGGCACGTTGAGTGCAAGGCCGAGTACGACAAGGGGCCGGGAGCAACGTTGAGCACGTGGAGTGCAAGTTGCTAGGGTGAGTCCCTAAAAGGATACTTGGGATATCCTCACGGTGTGGACCGCGAGCCCAGGGCTTGGTAAACGCTTGGGACGGCTAGGCCGTATGTGTTTAGCCCATTGGTGGGCTGTTTATATGCTTGATATATGTGTTGCATATGTTATCTGTTTGTGGGTTTTCTTGCTGGGCTTCGACTCACAGATGCTCTGTGGTGCAGGTAAGGGTAAGGAGAAAGCCAACCGACCATGAGTGTAGCAGGTGTGAGGCGGCGTGTACATGTTTGGCCAGCCTGGCTGCCACAGCCAGTGGATTTTGGGAGACGTTTGTAAACAACCCTAGATTTTGTCGTTTAGTCGACTTGGTTCAATTTATATGTTGTAAATATTTCTAAACTGTATTTTGGGATCCCAAGTGTTAAAATTTTATGATTTTCAATGAAATTAATTTATTTCTAAAGTTTTTCCTCTGTTTATGGCTTAATTACATTGTTTGACCTAAAACCTCGATTAGCGAGTTGAAAGCACATTTTTAAACTCACTTAGTAACGGCTCTAAGGAAGTAGGGCGTTACATTGAGCCTCTCGCTGAGACCCTCCTACGGCTCGTACATTCCTCCTTAGGTATCCCTGTCTGATAAGGAACTCAATCTCGTCCTTCAACTGGTTACACTCACTGGTGTCATGTCCGTAGTCGTTGTGAAAATGATCGAATTTTGTTGTATATCTCTTAGAGATATCCTTTCTTATAGGTGTTGGTCGCTTATAAGGGACATTGGCATTGGCCGCCTGGCAGACCTCTGCTCTACTCTCGACAAGGGCCGTATAGTTGGTGAATCTCGGCTTGTATCTATTGCCTTTGGGGCGTTTATTTTCGGACGTTGATGGCTCATTGTTCGCCCTTTTTTCACCATTCTTACCATTTTCATTCTCGTTGCCTTTGCTGTTGCCATTGGGTTTATCCAACCCGTTGGTAGCTTTGGTGGGATCTTCCTTTGGTTCCTTGTCTTTCGTAGGCGATTTCCCCTCGTTGGCAATCGCGTCCTCGAGCTTGATGTATCGATGAGCTCGATCAAGAAACTCCTAGGTACTTTTTACCCCATTCTTTCTTAGGTTGTTCCAGAGGGGAGAATGGCGCCTAACCCCTGTAGTTAGCGCCATCATCTTTCCCTCACCGCCCACTGTTTTGGCTCCAGCTGCTACTCGCATGAAATGCTGGACATATTCCTTTAAGGGTTCTCCCTCCTTTTGGCGTATCTCGACCAGCTGGTTGGCCTCATTGGGGTGTACGCGACCCGCGTAGAATTGTTCGTAAAATTCCTTTACGAACATTTCCCATGATACTATACTAGCAGGAGGGAACTTAAAGAACCACTTCTGAGTAGTGTCGGATAGGGTGGCAGGGAAGATTCTGCAGCGGGCATCGTCCGACACCTTCTGAATATCCATTTGTATCTCAAATTTGTTTACGTGAGATACTAGGTCCCCGTACCCATCAAAGTTTGGCAGCACTGGCATCTTGAACTTGCTGGGGGTTTCTGCCACAGCAATCTTCTACACAAATGGAGTGCCTCTCCTCCGATCGTACTCAATGTGGGATGTTCGACTCCCCACCAGTTGTTGTACCGCCTGATTTGGAACATCAATTTGAGCATGAACAACGTCTGGGATCGCTGGGGCGACTGGTGTCGAAGGAGCGTACTCATCATGCCTCTTGCACCTGTCGTTGAGCACGTCCCTCAGGTCATCATCTCTGCGCCTTTGTTCGCTAGCGCCCAACCGATCAAAGACGTTATGCTGTTTGGGCTACCCCCCAACGTTATGGCTCGCAGGCCTATTTTCTCTTGGTGGGGGGTTTCTGTCTCCACCTCTTTCCTCACGCCCTCGACCAGCATTCCTCTTGCCGGAATCGACCTCATTATAGCATGCCCATCCCTAAACTGCGACCGACTATGGCGCGACCGGCTGGTCACGCTATTTCTTGCTCTAGCTGGCATCTCTCGAGCGTCAGGGGGAGGCCTGCGTTGGTCGGTGGGTCCTCGTGCATTATTATGCCGTGGGGGGCCCCTGACCGCAGAGCCTGACTCATTGTGCCTTCTGTTAGTAGAAGGACGCTACCCCCTGCTCGGTGGATTTGGCTCATCACCCCCTGGGCGTCTAGGGCTTCGGGGAGGCTGCCCGACCCTATTCTGCCTCTGGCGCTGGGAATTGTCGCGACCAGCTTGAGAGGGTGGCTGTTGCTCAGGATCTTGAATTGGGACATCCTCCTGAGCAACAGGCGGTTGCTCTGGCCTTTGAGGGCTTGCTGGCTAGAGCGGAGGACTCAGATTTGGGGCTCGTTGCGGTGGTGCATTTGGTGGCTGATCCGGTTGAGAGGCCGGCGCAGCTTGTCCTTGGCCCAACTGAATGGCTGCTTCAAGAGCGGCCATGGCATCTCTCTGTCGACGGTCCATGTCCACCTACCGCTCATTCAGCTCCTGACGCTGATGCTCAATCTCCCTCTGCTGCAGTGCCAAGGTCTCTGTCGCATTCTCCTAATTAGCCCTCAATTGGCCAACTCGTCTAGCAACACACTCATTGTTGTCCTCAACGTTTCCGAGTCCATTTCTTCCTCCTCAAAATCCAAATGTGGCTCATTTTCAGCCACATTTGGAGGAGGAGGTTAAGTGGATGCAGCGCCGGAAGCCTGTCCAGCTCTCTTGGATGTCTTAGCCATTTGATCTTCTTGAAGTTTTCTGAATAATCTCTCAATGAAAGCACCAAATGTTGACCCTTGATTCGGTCAACGACACAGAGTCAAATAAAAGACAAAGAACAAATAGGAAATCAAGAAGAGAATCAAATGGAAAGAAAGTGTTCGGCCCCAATTGGATGATAATGACCTACGCCCACTTAGTGTTCTTATTGATATTGAATCCCAATACTGTGATCAAAGAACTAGGGTTATTGAGTTTCACCAGTCTTAGCAGAATTACAATTTTGGTGGATAATCACACTATGCTTTTCTCTCTGAATCCCAAAATTAAAAATTCAAAAGTCCCTTCCTTGAGCCCTCTCATTCTTATTTATAGGCTCAAGTAGGTTCATGGGCCGATGGGCCTTAATTACCATTAAGATCAGCGTATCAAGGTAATAAAAAGAAATACAATGAATGTAATTATTACAAGATTGCGTATCTCAAAGGAAGTAAATGGAAGTATGCGACCAGGCTGGTCGCACTTAACCGCGAGACTTGATGAATCAACAACTATCTGATCGATGATCGAACAGGATCCCTTCACTCAGAACTGCCACGTGCCAGCCACGTGTAAGAAATTCCTGCCACATCATCAGGAGCCATTTTTGGGTAAACAATATGATAGATGGGGTTTGGTTATAGCATTGGCGGCAAAAAATTGGAATGTACGTGCACGGAAAACGAGGGTACTCAAGTACTCTGCATGCGCAATCCCTGAGTGACGCGTGTCCATATTCGAGTACAATAAGTGGCACGTTTTTCGAAAGGAGAAGTTCAAAAGTTTCCTTCTCATAGGATTCGAACCAACACTTTTGAGGAGGCAAAATGTTACACCCAAATTTCGAGAATATAAATTTTTGGTCTCGAAAGATAGGCTTGTAAAATGTAAGCTCGAAATAAGCAAGTATGCCACATCATCAGCATATGCGCGAATTGAGTTTGACAGTTTCTCTTGGTATCAAGGTGACGACGATGGAATTGGTGAGCTCGAAGCTACACGCGGTCTTGAATGTGTTTCGAGGTTACAAGTCAAGCTCAAAGCCACAACTGATCAACTGCAAGGGTTCAACACTTGTATAAATTTCCTAATTTGTTCTTATTGGCGATTGAGCACTAGTCGGGAAGGTTCGAGCTTGGGCATTGCAAGCTCGAAGGGGATGATCTCGATAAAGTTACTGGTTAAGGGTGAGGTTAACCAGAATGACGAGCTCGTGATGATTGGTTGATCTCGAAGGCGTGTAAATTATGCGTTCGAGGTCGGTAATCTAGTTTGAACACGGTTATTGTTTGAAAATCCCTATATCTTGGGGATTTGTTGTAATCTAATAATAAATCCCTAATATAATGTGATATTATGTATTTAATGCATTTATTTGTATTTATTTCAAATTAGAATTGTAACTTCCCGAAATAAGAGGGAATATATTTTGTAAACTAGTCTATAAATAGATTGGAGAATTTTATTTATAGATATGCACAATTTGGTACCAAGAATACTCTGCAGAATTGCTTTAAAAAAACTTTAAGAGAATTCATCCACTCAATAATATTGACTCGTGGACCAGGCAGATTTTATCTGCTGGAGTACGTAAAATCTCGTATGTTTTTTATTAGTTTTCTTAAATCAGTGTTTAGTGTTCTTCTTATCTAAGTTGACGAAAATCAGCATAAATTCAAATATTATTATTATAATGATATTTAATACAAGACTAAATATTTAATACTTATATCAATATACATTTAAATATTATAAAATATTATTATAATAATAATCTATAATATACAATCTTAATTTTATTAAAAAAATTATTATTTATGTTTAAAAAATTTATCATATTATATATATTTAAAAATAATTATAAACAATATTTTAGTCTAATTTTTTATTAAATATGTTTATATTATTTTTTATATATAATATTATTTATTTATTTAAAATATTTATATGACGATAATACATTTAATAAATATAATTAATAAATTATATAAATAAAACTCAACCAACCAACAATGACACTACTGTTACTAGGTAGCCACCTAATAAAATATATATATAAAAAATGAATTTAGCTTTGAGGGTTTATGTATGATTAGGGTTTATAGTTTAACTGAGAAAATGAAGGAAAGAAGAATAGTCACCTGAAAAACAAATACGGTTATTGTTTTCCCGCTCTTTGACCAGAACACAGAGAGGACGCTCTCTGCCACCATTTGAAGATTATGGCTATAAACGACAACATTGCTACGGCTCGTGTGATTACTTCTCTATGTAATAGCTTCCGCCAAGTACCTCCAGCTGCTGTTCCGGTAGTTCTGGATTGTGTTCTGGCTTCTACTGGGTTATCTTCGTCGACCCTTTTCGCTGCTCTCATTGAAACTTCTCCAGATTTTGATAAGGTAATAACCACATTTCATTGAATTCCCTCTTCTACACAAAGTGGATTACTATGTTTAGCTGTTAAAAAAAATGCAAATTGAACAAGATAAAGAGGTATCCATTTTCGTTGAAATTCATGCAATTCTGTATTTTGATCAATATTCAGTTCTTGGTATGTTCATTTGTTTTGGTCAAGGTCCTTTTAGGCTCAATTTTCATTTGTGATAAATGTAGGGTGGTTGGTTAAATGGGCCAATCCTGTAATATTGTCTAATTGTCATTGCTAGGAGGAAAGAAATGGCGACAACTTGGATTCTGATCAGTGTAGATACCTGGCTTCGTTTGTCAGCGCGCTTTGCCACCTTCTAAGAAAACTTGGTGAGTGATGATTCTAAAGCAAATACAAGAATTGGGTTCTTCTTTGAGTTACTCATACTTATTATATTTATTTATTTTTATTATTCTTCTTTATTGGAAAAGGTTTGAAAATTTCTTTGAATCTGTTCAGTGTCTTATATGCGACCAAGTTGATTGTCATTGATATTTTGAGTTATTTCCTTTTAAATTTTAAGCAATTTATGTTCAATTACGTCAACTGAATGTTGTTAACCTGGTTCATGCAAGTTAAATCTTGTATCTTGAACACCATATATATATATGTGTGTGGCGCTAAATATGACAGGGAGCATTATATTGAACACCGTACTGTGATTTCGTATTAATTTATTTTTTGATAAGAAACGAAACTTGTATTAATGAGTAAAAATAATACAAGTAAAAGTGTAGAAAAGAAAACCAGACAATAACACCGTACTGGGATGTTGAAAATTTAGAGCCAATAGTTATTATTTTTTCCCCCTAGTGTTCTGTTACGATTTCTAGCTAACTTGTGATAACATTGTGATCATAATTGTACTCAAACTTTTTTCGTTTGTCAAAATGCAGTGTTATTGCTTTAGTGTCGTTTTTTCTTGTGAAAAAAAAGTACTTAGTTTTCCTTTTATAAGTAGATTGGGGAGGTTTGTACTGTTAATAGCTTTCAAGGGTGCAGACAATATGTTGGTTTTTAGTCTTAACCTGGCGACTGATAAATTTTCTCAGCAGGCTCTGATCACAATGCTTTTAAGTTATTCATCTGGAGGAGTTTCCTTCCAATGGTGAATGCCCTACATAGTTTCAACCGTGAATTCGTTAACCAGGTAAATGGTTAAAGCTGGCCTGTTGTATATCTTGTTTTAGTTTCTCTCTCTCTCTCTCTCTTGTTTTTTGTATCTAATAATTGCTTATTGCCTTTGCTGTTGTTTCTTTTGCATGAAACTTTGTCATCAGGTTGCAGAAACATTCGTTTATGTTGTGGTTGAGACAAACAGCTGGGTGGTTGCAGAGGCAAACTTGGTTCCATTTTTATTAAGATCAGTTTATCATTCTTTATGCATACTTCAAAATGAAGAATTGGAAAACATGGAATGGGATTTGTGCCCTAGTTATGTTTTTAGTTGTTTAGGGCTGGATAAAGAGCAAGTTCGCTATCCGAATTGGTCAATTCCACCGCCTATATCATGCTACATTCTTTCTATAATGCTTGATGCTGCACTTTCAAACCTGCAAACAGCTGTTGCGTCAGAACTAGTGGTGGCAAATGGGTGTGTTGATTCTTTACATTTTGCAGGTAATTTGATTTGGAGTCTTTGTAGTATGGCTGAACATATGCTTTCACAAAGTTTGGAGCATCGCTCTTGTACTATTAGCTTTCTTCTCCCTCTTGTTTCCAAAGCATTTGCCTCTTACCACTCCTTTGAAGTTGTAATTCAAGGGAAAAAGTTTTTGTTTTCCAGGTAAGATCTACTTCTTTTGAACACGTTTGTTTTACACATACATCTCGTAATTATCAGGCATGCATGCGCTATAGTTTAGTATTCTGCTGTACTAAATAAATCTGATCGGCATCCAGGAATGATTTTTTTGTGAAAGTTTGGAAGTGCTGTAGAACACTATTTTCTCTTGGACCTATAGAGAGGAGAGATGCCTATAGTGTACTGTCTCTGTATTTGTCTTTCTTGCCTTGTACAGAAGAATCTGAAGATGCCGACATCAGGAGTGATAAAGTCAAAGGATTGGATATAAGAGCTGAAAAAGAATTTTGGAATGAAATTAAAAGAGGCTTGGTACTTGAGCAGTATCTCTTTAAAATTTTGTGGTAATCACTTGAGCTAATAAACATGGTTCACAATCATAATGAAAAACACTTTCTTTTCTGGTGTCACTGTTTAGGTTGATAAGGAGAGCTTTGTGAGGAAGCAGTCATTATATATGCTCAAGAAAGCAGTGCTCATAAACAAGAGCAGCCAGTCCTCCAGTGTTTCGGAGATTACATTGCAAAATAAACAATCAGCACCTCAGGGCATGACAAAGAGAGAGCTGTGGGCTGAAATGGAAGCCCAGTCACTGGGTCTAGGGAGAATTCGCAATTCAGTTGAGCCTGATTTAAACAGTCAGCAGAAGTGGGAGGCCTTTGTCCTGCTATATGAGATGCTTGAAGAGTATGGTACTCACTTGGTTGAAGCAGCTTGGAATCATCAGGTCTACTCTAATGTTTTGATTGGGTCTCTTGTATTTATGTGTTCTAAACTCCGGATGAGATAAGGTTTATTAATAGATACAATGAATGTGCAGCAGCATTTCTAAAAGCCCATTTGTGTGCCGAGATTTTTATTTCATTATTATTTTTTAGAAGTTCATTTATCTCACTTATCTCATATGTATACTGCTTCTTGTTGCAGGTTTCCTTGTTGCTCCAATCTTCCACCTCACATGTAGATTTTGCAAGCTCTAATGGAGGAAAAAATCAAAATCATCTTGAAATTTCAGGTGAAATCTTTGATTGGTTAGCGATTTTGTGGGAGCGTGGTCTCCAACATGATAATCCACAAGGTAATGGTGACTTTAAGGTCGTCTATGCATGCAGTGTTGTTATTATTATGCTAAATAATATTTTAGATGTAGTCTTTTGTTGTCTTCGCATCTAATGGATATGTGCAGTTAGGTGCTTGATCATGCAGTCAATTTTAAGCATTAAATGGAGGGATAATGGAAATTGTGCAAACTCAGTACCTGAAACTTTTATTCATGGTTCATTCCTACAAGCATTGAATGATCCTGTGCACCACAAGGAATTTGGTATGCATTTTAAAATTTTAGTCTGGCAACTCTTCAAGATTATTTAATGATGTTGTTAATAAATCGAATGATATTTTACAAAAGAAAGGAAGTAAGTTATTTGTTATCTGTAGTGCTATGAATATTGGAACATGGTTGTGCATGTGCTCTAAACCTACTTAATGTAGATGGTAGAAATTTGAGTGCCTTGCCAACGATATTATAACAAAGCAATATTCTGCATGAGTTGTAATGTATATATGCCTACAATTAGACAATCTATAAGTAATGCAAGTAGGATGGGCTTAGTTGTTGATAGTTATAGTGATTGCACTTGTCATTAATGTTATTTCTTATGTCTTAATTTTTTTTTACTTGCCATGCTTTTCTTAAGATCATATTTGTTGTGGAGGGGACTTCCTGTGCATTTTTTTTTCGTGTTTCAACTCTTCTAGTGGATATATATATAAATTATTTTTTAAAAGAAACAAAACTTGTAGTGTTGTTGTTGTTTTTTTTTTAAAAAGAGACAGAGGCCTTTGTCTTAGACTGGCCTCCTCTCACGTATATAAATAACCTTCACTTTTGGCGGAGGAAAACCGTGGTAACAATAAAAAACAAACACAACAGAAATAAAGATACAGACAACAAGAAAACACCCTCAACAACTTAACACTCCAACTACTACACAAACAAAAAACTGCTCCACTCCCTAGTGAGGTCTAAAAAGGATAACCCCTCAAAACCTTTGGTACGATACACCCAAGTGGCAACCCAGAACTTAACCCTCTCCCAAATTTGATTACACGAAGATGCCTTATCATAAAAAATTATGCTATTACGCTCTAACCAAATCAACCAAAAACAAACCAAAATCGTAGACCTCCAGAACTTATTCAATCGCTTATCCCCCACTAAGCTACAACATAACAACTGAGAGCAGGAACTCGAAAAACACCAACTCAAGCCAAACTCACCCGAAACTCTTGACCAGAATAACTGAGCCAAGTCACAATACAGAAATAGACAACTGAGAGATTCAGCCCGCCTTTTACAACAAACACACTAGCTGGGAGAAAGACACTGATGAGGACGGCGACGTTGAAGAACATCATTAACGCTAAGCTTCTCAACAAACAACAAACAGCCAAATACCTTAACTTTAGAAGGAACTTGACTCCTCCACAAAATCTTAGCCCGCAACACATCAATCCGCCCATCAGCATATCTAAGATGATGAAACTTGTATTCATGATGAAGAACACTAAAACAAATACCTACTAGTATATATATATATGTAGATTATTCAGTTGATAGAAAATAAGAACAATAATTATTTTAGAGGAAAATAAATAAAAATGTACTGAAGATTTTTGACACACGACAAAAAGGTATGCCTAGAAACCAAGTTATCTATTTCTCCAATCTCTCTAAGTTATAAACGCTTATCTTAAAAAAATGACTTCGAAAAAATGTCATTAGTCATGATTTAATTTTGTGCCTAACAAAATTTATAAGATTCAACAGAGGGCCTGTCAAATAAATATTGTTTTTATTATTTTGATGTTTCATGCCTTATTCCACTATGTTTACTTGCTGCTTTTAGCCCTCCTTATGTGTTCCACTATGTTGATGATTGAGTGTCGCCTTAATGTTTCTCTAATAGGTGTAAAAGGAGTATACTCATCAAAGACAATGGAAGGTGCTGCTGAGTTCTTAAGCCAATATGCTAGCTGCCTGAGCTCAAGGTAATGCTTTGTTTGACTTTTTTTTCTCTTGCATTTTCTTTAGTAGCTGTAAATGTAAGTTGATATGCTATGCAAGTTGCTTGAACTCACTTTGTAAATGTAAGTTGATATCCTATGCAAGTTGCTTGAACTCACTTTAGGCTGTAGCTGCATCTCCAGTATGTAACCTAGACAATTATATGTACATATTTTGGGTTATTGGAAGCAATAGAAGAGCTCTATTAAATTACCTTTTATTCTAATAAATATGTCATGCATTTTTAATGTTCGAATGCCTAGTGTTCGACCTTGTGCCTTGTTACAGTTTATGTTGCATTCAACTTCAAGTGAAGAACTATCTTGAGAAATTACTCAAGGATACTTTATTGTACATGTATACCTATTGGGATTTGAGCTTTAGAAGCATATTGTGAAGTATGAATCAATAAATCACATATGTATGAATTAAGCAGGAGGATTCTAATAAATTAACTAAATTTTTTTTATTCATAATTGAGTCCTCCACTAAATGTTAAAATTAATTTGTTTTATTCAGAACTCATATTCCTAATGTCTAAGTTATTGTTCTAATGTTCATTGTCCTTGTTTTGTCAACAAAACTAATCTGATTAATCCAGAATTTGCTTTTGAATGCTCTTTTTTACCTTGACCCTCGCCGGCGAATTTTTTTGCCTTTACTGAACTTTTGTTTCTTGTTTTCCCCTTATTTTATTTATTATTATATAAAATTAGTGTTTGGCTGAACATGCAAGGGATATGAAGGGTTGTATTAGTTGTTCATGTTTACATGATCAAGGAAAATGTATCTCTGTTGAATTGATGAAAGAAAATTGTTATTGGTTCCAATAAGAGAATGATATCTAGTAAATATTTGAAATGGTAACAGGAAATGGATGGTTTTCCTGATCAATTTAGCATCTGCTACAAAGCAGCAGTCATTTAGTAGAGCTGGGTTGATGGGACTTGCTGAATGCATTGCTTTAGCTGCTAGCAGAGTTAGAACACATGATAATGAAAGTGAAGCAGAAAGAGATGATATGTATGCTGACATGACAAATCTGGAATGTAACTCGGAGTGTTTTCTTCAAAATGACAAAATTGTTTTGCTTAACGCCTTGCGATTTATCATTGAGAGCAGCAAACAACACTTCAATCCTAATTATCGCCTTCGAGGTCTCAAATCACTCAATTGATTGGATTATAACTCTCATTTGCAGGTCAATATTCACATTATAATTAAAACCAAGAGAACTAACAATGTATTTTCTTTCTTATAACTCCAGTTTGTGAGAAAGTCCTTGAAGTTGGTGATTCTGTTGTGTGTACATTTGAGGTGCCTCTTGAGATACTATTGCACTTTATTTCAACTGTGCCACGAGATTTTACTGATTATGGTGGTAAGTTTGATGTTATAGCAACTTTTAATTTTTAGCTTCCCATTTCAATCTCTACAGTTATTGGAATGTGTTTGTATGTGTAAGTATACGCTGATATAGCTCACCTTTACCTGCGGGTCCTACAAAGAATATATGTTGAAACAGAAATGAGCCAAACTGAACATTATTTAGTGAAAAAGTAAGGATAATACATCAGTGCAACTTGTTTGTTGAAGATCTAGGCTCATGTAGTGGTTCAGGAGATTAATTTACATCTAATTGCTCTGCACTATGACCCAAATGTAGATTTCAAATTTATTTTATGTCAGGTCAGGTTCTAATTAATCAATACATCATAGGTTCTATGTTAGATCATTCATTAACTTGTCCATCTATTTTTTGGTTACTCTATGTTAGATATATATTAGCTATAAATTAGGACTAATTAGGTTTTTTTATTCTCCTAGTTTCCTAGAATAGCTTCCCAAGTTTGTGTATAAATACATGTTATTTTCTCAATAAAATATACAAGAATACAATTCTCTTCACCATTGTTTACATGGTATTAGAGAATAATTCGAAATTCGAAATTAGGGTTTATCACAAAATTAGGATTTGCAATTAGGGTTTGTTATTTATCTTTCTTAGGGTTCCATTTTTCGGAAACCCTATTTAGAGAGTACTTGGACTCTCACCGCTGGCACCATCAGACTGCCCAGCCGCTGATCGACAAATCCCCGGAGTTTGGTCGCCGGAATCCTAGGGCGTGAGCCCCATGCACCGCCTAAAGAATCGGCGACGACACCCACGCGCTAGCGTGTGCACGCGTGTGAGCCTCCTTTTTCTGGCCGTTTTGCTGCAGTTGCCTTTTTCGGTGTTTCCGACTCAGTGCTGCATTTGTTTCTACCATCGCTTTCTTGTTTTGTGATTGTTGAGGTTTGTTCGTCATCCTTTGTTGTGGTTCTTCCTTTTCTGTGCTCACTGTCCTTGTGTCGTTTTAGCATCATGGTAGACAATAAATCTTCTATTGTGATGGATGTGGTGCCAGTAATGTCTAAAATTATCGACCATAAACTCAATGGTTCGAACTCTTTGGATTGGAGCAAGACTATTCACCTTTATCTACGGAGTATTGACAAAGATGATCACTTGACGAGTGATCCTCCAAAAGCAGATTCGAAGGAGAAAGCATATTAGGGAGGATGCTTGCTTATTCCTTCAGATTCGAAATTCTATTGATAATGAGGTAATTGACTTGATCAATCACTGTGAATTTGTTAAAGAACTAATCGATTATTTGGAATTTTTGTACTCTGGAAAAGGAAATCTCTCCCGTATGTATGAGTTGTGCAAAGCATTTTATCATGTGGAAAAACAAGATCAATCCCTCGTAAACTATTTTATGGCATTCAAAAAAACGTACGAGGAACTTAGTACGTTGTTGCCCTTTAGTCCTGATGTGAAGGTTCAACAACGTCAGCGGGAGCAGATGGCTATCATAAGCTTTCTAGCAGGGCTCTCCTCTGAATTTGATTATGCTAAAACACAAGTTATTTCTGGGTCTGGTATCTCATCTGTGCAAGACGTCTTTAGTCGTGTTCTCCGCACTGAAATTACTCCATCTGTTCCGCTTACTAGAGCTTTGGTAAGTCGCATGCCATCCTCTGTTCTTAATGGTGAGATTCCCTGTAAAGCTCTTTTTCCCAGCAAGTCATTATTTCCAATTGATCCGAGGATATTTGGTAGTACTTGTTTTTTTCGAGATGTTCGTCCACATGTCACTAAGTTAGATCCCAATTCATTGAAGTGTGTTTTTCTTGGTTATTCTCGTCTTCAGAAATGTTACAGATGTTATTGTCCTAGTCTTAATAAATATCTTGTCTCAATTGATGTTACCTTCATGGAAGATACACCATACTTTCTGTCATTGCATAATCTTACTAGTCAGAGGGAGGATGATGATTTGTTGGTCTATGCAATCACATCCTCTAAACCTATCCCGACACCAGCTCATGCTAAACCTCCTATCATTCAAGTCTACTCCAGACATCCACCTCCTGATTCATGTCCTGCATCTGCTCCTTCGTCATCAGGTCCAGACCCGAGCAATGATCTTCCTATTGCATTGCACAAAGGTAAACGTCAGTACTTATCCTATTTCTTCTTTTTGTTTCGTATAATGACTTGCTGTCTTCTTCTTGTTCCTTTATTGCTTCCCTGGATTCTATATCTATTCTTAAAACTGTTTGTGAAGCCATCTCTCACTCTGGTTGGCACAATGCAATGATAGAAGAGACGAGTTTGTCGTCTTAAAAAATCTTTATATGGTTTGAAACAGAGTCCTTGTGCTTGGTTTGAAAAATTTAGTCAAGTTGTTGAGAAATTTGGTATAATGAAAAGCAAGTCTGACCATTCGGTGTTCTACAAACAATCAGAGGCTGGTATTATTCTGTTAGTTGTGTATGTGGATGACATTGTTATTACTGGAAGTGATGATATAGGAATCTCATCTCTCAAGTCTTTCATCCATACTCAGTTTTACATGAAGGATTTGGGGTGCTAAAGTGTTTCATGGGTGTTGAAGTTACGAGAAGTAAAAGATGTATCTTTCTATCTCAGAGAAAATATCTCTTTTGATTTGTTAACTGAGACAGGAAAACTGGGAGCAAAGCCTTGTAATACTCCAATGACTCCGAACATGAACTTTATAGGAGATGGGGAACTATTTGAAGATCCTAAGAGATATTGAAGATTGGTTGGGAAGTTGAATTATCTTACTGTAACTCGTCCAGATATTGCATATTTCGTCAGCGTTGTGAGTTCGTTTATGTCATCTCTAACAGTTCATTATTGGGCAGCGTTAGGGTAAATTTTGTGTTACTTGAAAGGAGCACTTGGACGTGGTATTGTGTATACAAATCATGGGCACACTCATATTGAATGTTTTTCAGATGCTGATTGGGCAGGTTCCAAAATGGATAGAAGATCCACTTCGGATTATTGTGTCTTTGTTGGAGGGAATTTGGTCTCATGGAAGAGTAAGAAGCAAAACGTTGTGTCACGATCCAGTTTAGAGTCGGAATATTGAGCTGTGACACAGTCTGTGTGTGAGATATGTGGATATATCAGCTCTTGATTGAAGTAGGACTTAAAACTTCAGTACCCGCAAAATTGTGGTGTGATAACCAAGCTGCTCTTCACATTGCATCTAATTCTGAATTTCACGAGCGAACTAAACACATCGAAATTGATTGTCAATTTGTTCGCTAGAAAATTCAGTAAGGTTTAATTTCCACAGGATATGTGAATACTGGAGAACAACTAGGGGACATCTTCACAAAACTTTTAATAGGGTGCGGGTTGATTATTTTTGTAACAAGCTGGGCATGATTAACATATATGCTCCAGCTTGAGGGAAGTGTTAGATATATATTAGCTATAAATTAGGACTAATTAGTTTCCTTTATTCTCCTAGTGTCCTAGAATAGCTTCCCAAGTTTGTGTATAAATACATGTTATTTTCTCAATGAAATATACAAGACCACAATTCTCTTCACCATTGTTTACACTCTACATGTCTCTACTCTATACCAAAAGAAATCAAACAATAAACATAGAAGAGGGGCAATTTTTCCTTCTTATTGACACTAAGTTTGAGAAAATGATAATTATTCCAAGTTGTCGTGTTTGGATGTTTATATGATTGTTGCTCTATGCAATGTCAACAAGGTTGCAATCTTTCTGTTTGGACTTCACAAGGTATGACTCTATACAATGTAGGCTATAGATTTATCATATCATATTCCATATTACATGGACTCAAGCATGGCTACATGTTGTTGTCTTGGATTTTTCTGCTCCCCCGTTTTTGGGGGTGTCTAATAAATACTTATTTTATAGGAAAATAACACTGTTATAGTGGCAAAAATTCTTTATTTTTCCCATCACTTGTATGTGCCTCCTTTTATAGTTTGATTGAGACATTGAATCTCTCCATCTCTAATTTCTAGGCTCTTTAAGAGTTAAAGTACAAGGATGGCTTATGGGGTGTGGAAGGAAGCATTGCAGAGTCAACTGTTCTAGTACTGAGTTTAAGTTTCCGAAGAGCCTCCATGACTTCCCCAGCAGGTTTACGAGTCCTCACTATATAGATAATGCATTTTCTACTTATGGCGATGAAGACTTAGATGCATGGGAATCTGAAGCAAAGAGATGGGCAAGAGTACTTTTTCTAGCAATCAAGGAGGAGTTTCATTTGAAGCCCATATGGATGGTGAGCCTTCATTTTGTTTCCCCCTGTTTTCATTTGTTATCTGCATTGATAATTATTTGGCATTTCTGCTGTCAGTTAGTGTATGGATTGTTATTTCTTACTTTTAAGAATTTTCATGCAATGTTGCTTTTTTCTCTCAGCGGAAGATATTGATAAATTATACCAATTTTATATGCAGTTTATTCAAAATCATGGTACTACTGTCTGCAGTCAAAATGAAAATTTGGAGTATCTACCTATTAAGTTTCTCATCCTTATCTTGAGCTTGGTTCTGGAGCTTCAGATAATGCAAGACAGGACTACTGTATTTGGAATCAAGTTTAGAACCAGAGCAGAATTTTCTTCACGTGAGACAATAAAAAAGCTGGGTTATGCAGAGTCTGCTGCTTTATATAAGAAGTTTACTAATGTTTTCCATTCTATCATGGTATGGCCTACTTTTTGGACCAAGCTTTTAAAAGATTTTAAATTACTTGGTGCTTCATATTGACTTGCTGTTATGATCTTGTGGTATGATTGTTTTGTCTGATTTGCAGGAAGAGCTGGTTTCATATGCAACCTTGTCTTCATCAATATTCTCTTCTAGCATTAAGATGGAGAGTAATATCCCCAGTTCTGTGAAAGGAAAACTTGGGGGCCCGAGCCAACGCCGATTATCATCTTCCACTACCACTCTGGTGCTTCAAGCTGTATGATTCTATGAACAAATCATCTTTTGGTTGTTGCTGTTGTGTGTGTGTGTACAAACTTATCTGTACTTTGTAAATTCTGTCTAAGTTCTTTAGTTATATAATGCAAAGGATTTAAAGGGCTTTTTGTTCTTTGATTTGATTTGATTAGAGTCTGGAGTTTGTAATGATATATTGTTTCTTGATCTTTTGGTGTGATTCGCCCACTCCTTCCATGCTTTAATTTCTTATTAATACAAATTAATTATTCTTTCCAGGAAAAAAAATCCAATGGTTCCTGACTTTCTAGTTGAATTTTTTGTAATTTTTTTGTCATCTGTTCAAACTTAAACGTTAGAAGCTTGCATTTCTGAGTCATCTTCTGTTGGCAATTAATTGTTTTATGCCTTTTTATGTAGTAGAAATCCATTTCTTCCTTTAATATATGTTTTATTTTTTTCCTTCTTTTTTTTTTCAATTTTTTTGAAGAAACTACTTCGTTGGTAATTTTGAATTTCTATGGATTAACAGATAACATCCATGAAGACTGTTGCACTTGTATCATCTTGGTGTGCACAGTTTGAAAGTGATTATCCTTTAGATTTTGCTTTCGAGTTTTTATGGAATTTCTTTCGGAGCACTATTTCATCTCCAGCTTGTGATTCAGAGGTGTGTACCAAGTTATTTAGTTTAAAATATTTTTAGATTTGTGCTCGATTAAGATTTACTTTCGAAGATTTTAGTTTTTATGATATTATTTCTGTGGGAACTGTGTGCAGACTGGAGCAGAGATTTGTCTTGCAGCATATGAAGTATTAACTTTTGCCCTCAGAGCTTTAGTGTCTGTGTTTTCTACTCAAACTTTGGATTTTATCAGAGAAAATGACAAGTTGCTGTCAAAAGTAGAAGGCAAAGCTATGCTCGATTTTTTGGTTCTTTCTTTTCTTGAGAATATCAATGGTCTTCTTGGTGTTGGAGTTTTGGTGCGAACAAGACGTGCAGTTCTAATGAATTGGAAGGTGAATAATTCATCAGATTCCTAAAAGTATTTTTTATAATTCTCTCTCTCTCTCAGGTCTTTTAAACTGATTTGTTGTTAATAATGCAGTGGCTTTGCCTAGAATCTTTGTTATCTATTCCTGGTTATGCTATTACGCACGGGCTTAATTTAGAGGACATGAAGCCTTCCTTCTCAGATGCTGCTCTGAGACAGATTTTTAATGATATTGTTGAAAAGTAAGAAATGATGAGATTCTATGTGATATGCTATTTTAATGTGAGTACTCAGCAATATAAGTTTTGCTGATTAACAGCCTGATTATTAGTTGGAGTATGTGAGTTAATAAATAGTATTTCATAACTGAACCAGTTGTTGGCTGTTATTATAATTATTATTTCGTATTGTGACTTTGGAGATTTATTTTACTTTTATGAGGTTTATTGTGGTGCTGAAGTTTTCCAAGCTAGATTTGTGAATTGAAAAAAAAAAGTGTAAAGTAGATGTATAAAGAAATAGGCTAATTATTGCAATTTGAGTTTAAGTGGAGCAAATAGACTTTCTTCTATAAATATGTATATATATATATATATATATATAATAAATGTAATAGTTTTCAATGGTTACGGTGGTTGTTCTTATTTTTTTTTTAAGAAAAAGAGACTGGATTGTCATTAATCCCAGATACTGAGTTGACATGCTTAATAGAATTTTTTTAGTCAATTACCAAATTGGTTACTACCATTGAATAATAATCTAACAGCTGAAATTAAGTACTAACATATAAATATATATATATAATTGGACAAGAAAAGAGAGCACTAGTGAATATAATTGTCAACTTCCATTATCTTGCAGCCTTGAAAACGCAGGAGAAGGTTCTGTTTTACCTATACTGAGATCAGTAAGATTAGCTTTGGACCTCTTTGCAGAAGGAAAGTCAGGTTCACTTGTCTCCTCTAGCAACGGAATTGAAGCCCAGGTTCGATTGTAGCATGTGCTCTTGGCAGTTGAAAATCTAGGAGACTTTAGTTTATGCTATCTTAGGAATATAGTATACCATAAGTATTAAATAACATATAGTACTTCTATTTTGTGATTGAAGTTTGTTGGAAGAACAGAGGATTTTAATCTTGGTCTGTACTCTATGTTTTTATAAACGAGACCTCTGCATATGCCTTCTTTTTGTTGCTCCCGTCAGTATTTTTTCTTTTTCTGCTAAGTCAAATGTCTACTAAATATCAAGGGCATGTTTTTTTTCCCTTCTTTTTGTACTTGACACGAATCCCAAATAACTAAAAAATATGATAAGTATATGGTTTAAATATGATTTAGAGTATTTTGTTGTCAAGTTCAAACAAGAGTTATGATTAGTTGAAAAAGTTTAATCTGATGAAATGAGGGAACTAACTGTTCATAATCATTTGGGTCCTGAAATTAATTCAGATGATTTGGAATTTGGTTCGTTCTTCTTGGATACTGCATGTCAGCTGCAACAAGCGTAAGGTTGCACCCATTGCTGCACTCTTATCTTCCATTCTGCATTCCTCCCTGTTTACTGATGAAAGCATGCATATGTCTGAGAATACACCTGGACCTCTCAAGTGGGTGTGTGGTCTCTCTCTCTCTCTCTCTTCTGTAGTATGCCAATTAGTAGTTGAAGGTTATTAATTGTTATCTCTCAACCATTGACAGTTCATTGAAAAAATTCTTGAGGAAGGTACAAAAAGCCCTCGTACAATTCGTCTTGCAGCACTACACTTAACGGGAATGTGGTTGTCAAACCCGGAGTTTATAAAATACTACATGAAGGAGTTGAAACTTCTCTCACTCTATGGTTCTGGTTCGTCATGCACCCTTCGTAATTGGTATTCCTTTTGTGGTTTTACATCAATTTTTTCTAGTTATAACTATAATTTGGAATATTTCTTTCCAGTTGCATTTGATGAGGATTTTGAAGCTGAAATAGCTGATAATCATGATACAAGGATTGAACTCTCCTTGCTGGCAAAAAGCCCTGATTCTGAACTGACTGAGGTGAGTAATTTGTTCATTTGAGTTTTTTAATTGTTAAATACTCCTAGTGGCTCTGGCATTGTCATGTAACTTGAATGGCCTTTTATTGTAAACAGATTTGTGGGGTTTTTTCGTTTAAAGTGTAACCTATTTAATCTGGGTTTTTTTTAGGTTTTTATCAACACCGAGTTATATGCACGGGTGTCTGTTGCTGTTTTGTTTTCCAAATTAGCTGATTCGGCCGAGATGGTTGGATTAAGAAAAGAAAAAAAGGAATGCCTTGCTGCTTTGGAATCTGGAAAATTGTTTCTGCTTGAGCTTCTTGATGCTGCGGTAATTATGTTTTGCAATTGGAATTTTAAGTTTGGGATTCTTAAACTAGTCTTAAATTAGAGTATCCAATAACCCACACGAGAAAATTATCTGCATCATTTATTATATTTTTTTTAAACAAAAGAAAGAGTTTATTCTATCTTTTTGAAAAGATGAGTCAGAGGTCAGAAAGACCTCTCAAAAACAATTATAAATCTCACTTTTGGTGGAGGAATACCGTGGAAACAAAAATAAGACAAAAACAAGGCCCTAGAAAAAGAACCAGAACAAAAAGATTAAGACCACAAATACATCCATTCCCTACAAAGATCCAAAAAGAAAACATCCTCAAATCCTTTCGACCTATAACCCCAGGTAGCCACCCAGAATCTAATTTTATCCCAAAGAGAATCAACAGAACAAGGGGACTCATCAAAGATCTTGCTATTTCTTTCCAGCCAAATAATCCAAAAAGTTGCCATGACTGTACTTTGCCAAAGACGAGCCATTCTTTTCTCTCTCTCTAGTTGACACAAGAACAGTTGCGAACACGAAGAAGGCATACACCAAGATACCCCAAACTCTTTTAACACTTTACTCCACAAAGCCGTGGAGAAAGAGCATTCAAGGAAAAGATGGGTAATTGATTCGCCATTGTTTTTACAGCAAACACACCAACTTGGTGACAAATATTGAAAAGGTCTTCTTTTCTGCAAAATGTCGAAGACACTTAATTTATTCGAAAATAACAGCCAGCCAAACACTTTCACTTTGTAAGGGACCACACTCTTCCATAACCTCTTAGCCCAAGGTAACTCTGGACCTAAATTAGCATAGGACAAAGATTGAAATGCAGTCTTGCAATTGAAAACTCCACTAGTATCTGGAATCCAAATCCTCTTATCCTCCAAAATCTGGGATAAATCTACAAACTTAACCAAATTAAAGATCTCAACCAAACTTGGAATCTCCCAATCAAAAAGATTCCTTTTGTATCTAAAGTCCAAGCAACGACCTTACGAACTGTTGATCTCCTCCCCCACTAACACGTCCTTAATCAAATAATTCTTGGCCTCCGATACCCTGAACAAATCTGGGTATTTCAGTTTGAAAGATGAATCACCAATCCAAACATCCTCCAAAAAACGAATTCTGTCTCCCCTTCCTACTTTAAAATAAACCAAGCTTCTATACTCCTCGTACAAAGACGAGATGTCTTTCCAAGGGCCACGAGTCGAAAATCTTCCTCCAACATTAGTGTCCCAATGGCCCCCATCACTCCCATATCTGCTTCTGACCACCCTATGCCACAAAGAAGTACTCTCCATAGGAAACCGCCACAACCACTTGAAAAGAAAAGCCTTGTTCCGCAGCGCTAAATTTCCAATACCCAAGCCCCCCGTGACTACGTGATTTACAAACTTCGTTCCAAGATACCAAGTGGTCAGCCCCTGAATGTTCTGCCCCTTCCCACAAGAAATCACGCATCAGCTTTTCTATAATCCCCACCACACTCTTAGGGATACAGAACAAAGACAAATAATAAACGGGAATTGAAGACAAAACTGATTGAATAAGAGTCAATCTGCCATCTCTAGACAAAAAAGCGCTCTTCCAAGAATCCAAACGATTAGCACATTTCGAAATAACAGGCTCCCAAAAACCCTTGGAACGAGGAGAATCCCCCAAAGGAAGACCCAAATACTGAATTGGCCATTGACCTACCTCACAACACATCTCTTTAGCTTGCCGTTCCACGATCTCCTTATTCAAATTGATTCCCAACAATTGACATTTCTGCAGATTGATAGATAATCCAGACACCACACTGAACACCTTGAGAATATCCAAAAGTACAACCAAAGACTCCTCATCGTTCACAAAAAATATCGTATCATCGGCAAACTGAAGATGACTGACATCCACTTTATCCTTTCCTACTGAAAAACCTCTAAAAGCTGAATTACTTTTAGTCGTATCAATCATTCTTCCCAGAACATCTGCTACCAGAGTGAACAAGAACGGGGATAAGGAATCCCCTTGCCGCAGACCCCGTGAACCTTTGAACTTACCCCTTGGACGACCATTTAAAAATATTGAAAAAGAAGTGGAGGAGAGACAACCACGAATCCACCTTCTTCAGAGATCGTCAAACCCTTTCTTTTTCATAACTAAATCCAGGAATCCCCAATCCACGCAATCATAAGCCTTAGTGAAATCAATTTTGAAAACCCAACCCTTCCTACCCTTGCTCCTGTACTCCTCTATTGCCTCATTTGCTATCAAAACTGTATCCAGAATTTGCCTACCTTCTACAAAAGCTCCTTGCGATTCTGCAATTGTGTCCGAAAGAACCCCCCTAAGTCTATAAGCCAACACCTTAGATATTACTTTGTAAAGACTAGTCACTAGGCTAATAGGCCTATAATCCCTCACTCGGCAGCTATTTAATTTCTTAGGAATAAGACAAATGAACGTTTCATTAGTCCTTCCATGAATGATTCCGTCGTTGAAAAAATCTTGAAAGACTGCGAGAAGATCATTTTTGACAACATCCCAATTATTCTGATACACAGCCATGGAGAAACCATCTGGCCCCGGGGACTTAGAGCCATCACAAGCGAAAACCACTTGTTTGATTTCATCTTCCTCGAAAGGCCGCTCTAAAAAGGAAGCCATAACTGTTGAGATCGGTGACCACGAAATGCCCTCCACTCCAATCCATTCTCTGGGGATCGCTGAATACAAAGCAGAATAGAAAACCAAAATAGCCTTTTCAATATCCTACCATCTTCTTCCTCAATCCTAGAGATAAAGCTTCTCGCTTTCCGCGCACTGAGGATGCTATGGAAAAGTTTGGAATTAGCATCCCCTTCCTTGGCCCATTGACACTTCACTTTAAACCAAACACTCCTTTCCTCCTCAAAGACAATCTGCTGCCATTCTTCCTTTACCTTAGAACGCTCCTTTCGAAAATGGTCATTCCACGATCCCCCCTCCTCTAATCTGTCTAAATCAAGCAACCTTCTTTCGAGCTCAAATTTTTGCACTTTCCTAGCCTCAAAGACCTCCCGACTCCACTTCTTTATTTTATCTCGAACCATTGCAAGCTTAGACATAAAGTGACAATCCGGCCAACCATGCACTTTAGTCGACTCCCACCACTTTTTGAAATAGCTAGAGAACTCCTTATGCTCCAGCCATGAATTGTCAAAGCAGATAGGAGCGGGACCCCAAGAAGGAGGGCTCGTATCTAACACCACCGGACTATGATCAGAAACTATTCGAACCATAACTTCCTGGCGAACGAAGGAATATAGTCCTGACCAAGAGAGAGTATGCAGGAATCTATCCAATCTACAGCAAACAGGCTTAAGTCTAAAATTTGACCACGTGAACTGCCCATTTTGCAGTTTAGGGTCAACCAACTTTAACTCTCTAATCAAAGCATCAAACTTCTTCATACTCCTTGTATTTGACTTGCTATTTAGTTTCTCATCAACCCTCCTAACCACATTAAATTCTCCACCAACGCACCAATTATTACCACAAATAGCACTCAAACTAGCTAATTCATCCCAAAAACTCTCTCTTACCATACACTACTGGTCCATAAACACCTGATAGCCACCACGGATCCTTCCCTTCAGCCTTCAAGAAAATAGAAACGGAGAAATCCCCAACTAACGAATCAATAATGGAAACACTCCTTGTATCCCAGACCACCAAAGTACCTCCTGATCGACCAATCGCCTCCTGCAGAATCCAACCTTTAAACCTAGATCTCCAAATACTACCAATGAACCTCCTATCTATAGACGCCTTTTTAATCTCTTGAAGAATAATAATATCTGGATTAATTTTGCAGATTAACTCCTTAATCGCTTTACGTTTTTCTTTGGAACCACAACTCCTCACATTCCAAGAAAGAATCTTCATAAGTCCAGATTATAACCCCCAACATTCCTCTTTCTTTTGTCATAGTTGACATTAAAGCTGAGCTTTCGTAATTCGCGGCGACTTTTCTTAGAAAGACTTACAGAACCCCCTTTATCTACCTTTTCCAAGACACAAGGAATGACTGAGATACCAAGAGACTGCATGGAATTAATAAGTCTCAGAGACTCAGACAAGCTCTTGTCCTCCATTTCCGCGGAGATGCCCAAAGCTACTGAATTGTCCTGTATCGTCTCTTCCACCAGTACCTCATTCATGTTCTCCTGAGTAGAGCCTTCCTCCAGTACCTCATCCTTGACCTCAGCGCCAAGCAAGTCATCTTCTTTACTAATATTTTCCTCCCACAAACTTCTAATTTGTAATCCTATATCATCCCCGTCCACATTTCCATCATTGGAAAGAACATCGATAAATTCTTCTTCTGAGCTTCCAGAATCAAGCTCTTCAACCACTGGATAAATAAAATTATCCTCCTCCAAAACAGGGTTAGGGAAAGACAAGGCCCCTCCCTCTTCCTCTTCTGAGACAGGACTTACTGTGCTCCTTTGAGAAGATTTGCGGGAATACACCTTCCAGCCATTCAAGTCTGCTACAAGCTGTGAATCATTGTCCTCTGTGCTTTTCGACAAGACACAGTGTTTACTAGACTGGGTCTTCCTGACCGAATCATTCCAGTAATTTATTTGTCCATGAGAGAATCTACCCCTTCCCAATGGATTAAAACCCCGGTGGAGTCTAATACAGTCAGAAAAAAGAGGCCCAGCAACAATTTCATGGCCCAGAAAATTAAAGCCCAACCTTGGATGGAAGAGAGCCCTTATTCTTAAATCAACTTTGAACAAACAAGGCCCATCAGCCTTAAAAACTGAGAACCAGCCCAAATCCTTGGTCAAGAAAGAGACTTTTAAACCCTCCAATTGCCACGTGAAGAAGGAAATCTTTCCCTTTTTAAAAACTGAACACGTGTCTTGCTTTTTTGAATTTTTAAAAGATAAGTCTAACTTTAATCTTTTAAAAATCTCCTTTAATGGCATGCACCCGTTACGTGATCCCTGGGATTCTACCAAAAGAGGCGCCTGTAACTGCTTTGCATTAAAAGCTCCCAGATCACCGCCGGCCACCGAAACTCCTCCCCTAACACCAGCGGCTTCCTCCCTAGACTCCATTCTACCACGACTGAAGCCCTTTGAGACCGTCGCACTGAGCTTCGCTGGACATTTCTGACCACTGAAAGACTTCGAAGGGAATTTCCTCATCCACACTTGTCTGGAATGCTTAGGGCGCTTCCCTTCAACGAGTAGGCTTCTAAACAATCTCAGGGATAACGTTTCCCCATCGACTGGAACTGTAATGCAGCTGGGAATGAAGCCGAAGTCATCCCCAACCAATTTGAGGTGAGCACGACAATGATTCTTCCCTTTTAACGTATCTCCATCTATTTCTAATAACCCTCCACAGATTGTCCCAACCATCTCAAAAACCTGAAAGTTCCACAAATTCAGAGGAATTCCTTCAACATCGATCCACTCATATTTACATGATATTTTCCTTTCCATCAAATGACTCGCCCAACACCATTTGACAAAAGAAACTGAAGTGAGTCCAGGAATGTTGACCGATCCATAGGAGACCAAATTCTTCTGCATACTCTCGTTTTCACACCATATTATCACCCTGTCATCTGAGAAGGAAGAGAATCTTAATTTTTGACCCACCCATTTCTGCACTCCCTCCTGAATAGACAACCAGGTTGATCGACTATCCAATCTAATCAAAAGAACAGCCAAACGCCAGTCGAGAATTTCCTCTTCCTCGGAATCATCCGATTGGCAGTCCCCCAGTTTCCTTTTATCAGATTCGACACCCGTCTCCTTCACTGCTCTTGAAGACAAACTTGAATTCCTCTTAACAACTGAGGCCCAAGAACCTGGCTTGTCCACCCTCCCTCCAAGAGTCCCTTGAAATTCAACTTTTCTCTTCCTGACCAATTGACTCAAACAGTCCGCTAAACCTCTCCATCCTTTGCTGAACTTCTCCTGAGGAATGATGATCGAATGAAAAGCACTGTTTTTTAAAACTGAAATCTTCAAGAAAACTCCTTTGACATTCTCTACACACTCCAACAGAACCCTCAAGAAATTATTCCTGAAGGTTCTCCTCCGAAAACCAGAATGATTACCTCTAGCACCCAGCGCCCCTTCCACTTCTTCTAACAGCCACAAAGAGGCGTCTAAAGACAACGAAATCTCGAAGCTTGAAACCCTTGTCCTTTCACAGATTCGAATAGAACCACCATCCCTAGAAAGGGTCAACATAAAAACCTTATGAGCCGTACTGAAGCTCCAATATTTTTGACCAGACACCGTACTGAATTGGGGCTCACCGAATGAGTATTTTGACCAAATCCAGTGGGGAAATGGACAACTTTCTTCCCATAACCAGAGGGATTATGGTGCCCTCTAGACCTAGATCTAGACATCTATTTTTTTTTTTTACTGTGCATCATATATTATATTATGCATTCTTGCCTCTCTCGCCTAATGATATTTATGGTAGGTACTAGTATATTGTTGTTTTCAAATTGTATTCTGTAAACATAGCTGTAGAGAGTCTGCATAAGTTTTTTTCAGGTCATTAATCATGGTTACATTCCAGGTCAGTAGAGAAAGAGATTGCTATAAAAGAATAAAAAAAGGTTCTTCAGAAAATGTTGAAAACACTCGTTGTATTAGTGCATGCTAACTCCAATTAGCTTGTCTAAACATCCTCATTTTGATGCATTTTTGTGCTCATGTCAGGTAAATGACAAGGATCTTTCAAAAGAGTTATATAAGAAGTACAGTGCCGTGAGTATATATTTTCTTTTGCTTGATTTATTGTCCTCTACTTAGCTACTTGTACTTTAGTGAATCAATCCAGGCTCTTGTTTCTTTTTAATATATAATTCACAAGAAATTACTTTAGCTATATAATGTATTTGGTAAAGGATGTAATGATGCAAAAATAGAATATTAAATTTTTTTAAGCAATCAGTTATTGTTAGCATTTTTGTTCTCCGCTAACAGCTGACATTTATTATTAACATTTGAATCTTACTTGAAAACAGCATACAATAATTAGTCACTGTTATTTCAATCCTCATCTTAGTTATATTTTTCTAAAAATTCATCTTCATTTTTTTTATATTTGACAGATTCATAGACGTAAAATACGCGCCTGGCAAATGATATGTGTTTTGTCACGTTTTGTCTGTCAAGATATTGTTGGGCAAGTCACAAATTACTTGCATATATCCCTTACCGTAAGTAAATGTTACATTTAACAATTGGTGAACTCCATTTATGAGTATCATCTTCAAAAATGTATTATAATGTTGTTCAATAGATTTTTTGATGATTGTGTTTTTTTATTTTTATTGTAGAGAAACAACTTACCTGCTGTTCGCCAGTACTTAGAGACATTTTCCATTAACATATATTTGAAGTTCCCATTGTTGGTAAGGCATTTTTTGCTAGTCCATGGTGCAAATAGAGCCTACTCTTATTATTACTGTGAAAGATGGATCAATCTGAATTCATTTTTGACTGTTATGATTATTTTTTTAACAGGTTGAAGAGCAAATCGTCCCTGTATTACGGAATTACGATATGAGGCCACAGGTAAACTTGTTTATTATTTTTTTTATGTTCTTTCCCCTTGCTAAAATAATGTTGTAGTTAGCTCTAGGCAAAACCACTTCCTAAATGTATTAACATGCATATACAAGATGTATAAAATGTGAAACAATGTATTAATATGAATACCAGATCTATAAAATCTGAGCTAGAGATATTAATATATATATAACAAAGGTATAAATGTGAACGAGATGTATTAAATTGTATATTAAAGGTATTAAAATGTGTACTAAAGGTATTAAAATGTATACTAAAGGTATAAAATATAAACCCGAGTATAAAATACAGTTAGGGTAAAACTGATCATTGATAGATAAAATCAAGTGATAAGTTAGTTAAACGTATACTTGGTACATATCAGTTAGGATGCCCAAATTATGCATTAAATGTAATTTGCATTTGCACTTCAATCTTTATAGTCGTTCATATTACTCTTATTATTTACTAATCTTATAACAGTCAGTATATCTGAAATCACTTCTGCCACAGTTTATATTGCAATAAATATGATTACAAGTTACAGAGTAGAGCAATTCCTTGTTTAATTTGTTGAAAGAGAATTGTGTTAATGTTCACAGTTCATATGTATTCTATTTCTATTAATATTTTGACATCAAATGCAGGCGCTCTCTTCTTATATATTTATAGCAGCAAATGTCATTATTCACGCATCTGAAGTTGTTCAGTCCAAGCATTTGGATATATTACTTCCTCCCATAGTTCCATTGTTAACCTCACATCACCATAGCTTACGTGGTTTCACCCAGGTGCTTATTTTTACTGCTTTCTACTCTATTTATGTTTACAAATTAAACTAAAAAGATGCTGCATTTGCTTTATTTTTGTTCTATATCTATAATTTATCATGTATTTAGAATTTTTTTGACTGATGTTTTTGCAGTTACTAGTATACCAAGTTCTTTCCAAATTCTTTCCTGCAGCAGATTTAAAAGCCACTGTAACCATGCCTCTAGAAAAGAGGTGCTTTGAGGATTTGAAAACTTTCCTCGCAAAAAACTCTGACTGTACACGGTATGAAATGTTTGTTTTTTTAAAAAAAATAATTTTGAGAGTATGGATTGTTGCTGTTTTGGCTTTTGTAGTCTGGATTAGTAGGAGGTGGTATAGTACGGTCACTGTTTTGGCTCTAGTTGATCTTTAAAGTTGTAGGGGAACATCGATTTTTTTAAGGATATTTTTGTAAAGATTATAATTCGTGGGATAGGGTTAAATTGTGCTTCTATGACCCTTGTTATCTGAGGTGAAAAGAATTGTATTCTCTTACTTTTCATTGAAAAATAATACATATTTATATACAAACTAGTATAGATATCTTAGGAAACTATGTCAATTAGGATCTCTACAATTAATCTAATTGATAACTAATTGACAACTATATACATACTGTAACACTCCCCCTCAAGTTGGAGCATAAATATTAATTATGCCCTGCTTGTTACAAAGATAATCAACCCGAACCCCTTCAACGCTTTTGTGAAGAGATCCCCTGATTGTTCTCCTGTCTTCACATACCCAGTAGAAATCAAACCTTGCTGAATTTTCTCACGGACAAAATGACAATCAATTTTAATATGCTTAGTTCGCTCATGGAATACAGGATTGGATCCAATATGAAGGGCAGCTTGATTATCACACCATAATTTTGCGGGTACTGAAGTTTTAAGACCTACTTCAGTCAAGAGTTGATAAATCCATATTATCTCGCACACAGATTGGGCCATAGCCCTATATTCTGATTCTGCACTAGATTTTGACACAACATTCTGCTTCTTACTCTTCCAAGAAACCAAATTTCCGCCAACGAAAATACAATAACCTGAAGTGGATCTTCTATCTATTTTGGAACTTGCCCAATCTGCATCTGAAAAACATTCAATATGAGAGTGATCATGATTTGCATATAAGATACCTTGTCCTGGTGCTCCCTTCAAATAGCACAAAATTTGCTCTAACGCTGCCCAATGATGAATTGTTGGGGATGTCATATACTGACTAACAACACTGACTGAATATGCAATATCTGGACGAGTCACAATAAGGTAATTCAGCTTTCCAACCAACCTTCTATATCTCTCAGAATCCTCAAATAGTTCTCCATCTTTTGTAAGGTGCATGTTCGGCGTCATTGGAGCACTACAAGGCTTTGCTCCCAATTTTCCTGTCTCAGTTAATAAGTTAAGAACATACTTTCTCTGAGATAGAAAAATACCTTTCTTACTCCTTGTGACTTCAACACTCAAGAAATACTTTAGCATCCCCAAGTTCTTTGTATGAAACTGAGTATGAAGAAAAGACTTGAGAGATAAGATTCCCACAGTATCACTTCCAGTAATCACAATATCATCCACATACACAACTAACAAAATGATACCAAATTCCGATTGTTTGTGGAACACAGAATGATCCTAACTTACTTTTCATCATGCCAAAATGTTCAACAGCCTGACTAAATTTACCAAACCAAGCCCAGGGACTTTGTTTCAAACCATACAAAGACTTTCGAAGACGCAAAACTCAGCCATACTCCCCCTAAGCAACAAAACTAGGAGGTTGCTCCATATTCACCTCCTCCTGAAGATCACCATGAAGAAATGCATTCTTTATATCAAGTTGATGCAAAGGCCAGTGATGAGTTGCTGCCATTGAAATGAACAATCGAACAGATGTCAATTTTGCAACCGGGGAAAAAGTGTCAGAATAATCCACTCCATAAGTTTGAGCATAGCCCTTAGCGACAAGACGAGCTTTCAATCGAGCAACTGACCCATCCAGATTAACCTTAACGACAAATACCCATTTGCATCCAATAGTCCGTTTCCCTGAAGGTAAATCGACCAAATCCCAAGTACCATTGTCATCTAAAGCATTCATCTCCTCTATCATTGCATTATGCCAACCAGGATGAGATATGGCTTCACAAACCGTTTTAGGAATAGGGACAGAATCAAGGGAAGCAATAAAAGAACAAGATAAAGATGACAAGTGATTATAAGAAACAAAAGAAGAAATAGGGTAAGTGCACTGACGTTTACCTTTGCGCAAGGCAATAGGAAGATCATCATTTTGGACCGGATCTGATGACGAAGGAGCAGGTGCAGGACATGAATCAGGAGGTGGATGCCTAGAGTAGACTTGCGTAATAGGAGGCCTGATTGGAGCTGTGTTTGTGGCTGAGACAGGATCAAAAGATGTGATAGAGTATACCAACAAATCATCATCCTCCCCTTGACTAGTAAAAATAGGTGTGGATGGAAAGTAAGGTATGTCTTCCATTAAGGTAACATCAATTGAGACGAGATATTTATTAAGACTGGGACAATAACACCTATACCCTTTCTGAAGACGAGAATAACCAAGGAATACACATTTTAATGACTTTGGATCTAATTTAGTGACTTGCGGACGAACATCTCGAACGAAACAAGTACTACCAAATATCTTAAGATTAACTGGAAACAATGACTTATTGGGAAAAAGGACCTTATAAGGAATCTCACCATTAAGAATAGAAGATGGCATGCGATTAATGAGAAAACATGCTGCAGAAATGGCATCGGCCCAAAAACGTTTAGGAACATTCATTTGAAATAAGAGGGCTCGTGCAGTTTCAAGAAGATGTCTATTTTTACGTTCTGCGACGCCATTTTGAGATGCAGTATCAATACAAGAAGTTTCATGAAGCATACCATTCTAAACCATATATGCGTGAAATATATGTGATGTATATTCTTTGGCATTATCACTTCGCAAAGTACGAATAGAAACATTGAATTGAGTTTTGATCTCAGCACAAAATGCACAAAATATAGAGAACAACTCAGAATGATTTTTCATTAAGAATAACCAAGTTACACGAGAATAATCATCCACAAAAATAACAAAATATCTGAATCCAGGTTTAGACAAAATATCTCAGTGTTTTGAAACAGGTCATTTCCCATCTGAACTTCATGAAACAACATTGTCTCTTATTCCTAAGGTTGCTAACCCCACCCGGGCTGTTGACTATAGACCCATAGCTTGTTGCTCTACATTGTACAAGTGTATGGCTAAATTGATCTGTAAGAGAATGGCCTTAGTTCTCCCTGATCTTATACAGGCAAATCAGGGAGCATTTGTTAAGGGTCGCTCTATAGCCCATAATATAATGATTTTTCAAGATCTCATCAAAAACTATGGGAGGATATCTACTTCTTCTAGGTGCGCTATCAAGGTTGATTTGAGTAATGCCTATGACACGGTTGACTGGGAATTTCTTGAGGACCTGTTAAAAGCTCTTAGATTTCCTCTGAAATTCATTGGATGGGTTATGTCTTGTGTTCGGAATACTTCCTTTTTTCTTCTTATGAATGGCAGAGTTCAAGGGTAAATTTAAAGGAGAAAAAGGGCTAAGACAAGGTGATCCCATGTCACCTCTGTTGTCTGTTCTTATAATGGAATATTTGACTAGAAGTCTTCAACTAGCTGCGCTTAATTTCCCCTTTAGATATCACCCTATGTGTAAAAGTCTCAAGCTTACTGTGCTTTGCAGATGATTTGCTTTTATTTTGTAAGGGTTCTATCTCAGCCGTTAAAAGTGTCAAGGAGGTGCTTGATGATTGTGCTGCTGCTACAGAGCTTTCAATCAACTCTAGTAAGTCTCATATTTTTTTTGGTGGAGTCACTAGTAGTGACAGGTCTCAGATTGCTCAGGCAGTTAAGCTGACTGAGGGTACTTTTCCTCTTAAGTTCCTTGGGGTTCCCATGAGGCCTACCAAATGGAGACATGAAGATTGTGAGGTTATTCTTCATAAGTTTCATTTAAAAATTCAGAACTGGGCAAGTAGACATCTTTCCTTTGCTGGCCGCATTCAACTTATCCATTCTGTTTTGCTTGGGCTTCGAAACTATTGGATGACCATTTTTGTTTTGCCTCAAAGCATTATTAAGGAAATTGAAAAACTTTGCAGGGGCTTTCTGTGGGGGCACTTCTGGGCAGAGAAGCAAGCTTCATATTCCTTCTTGGCAGAAAGTTTGCCTCCCCAAAGCCTATGGTGGTTTGGGATTCAGAGATGGTTCTAGTTGGAACCGAGCTGTTTTAGCAAAGTATGTTTGGGATTTATCTGCTAAACCAGATTTGTTATGGGTTAAATGGATCAATTCCATTTATTTGAAAGGAGTCAATATCTGGAACTATGAACTGAAGGCAGATTGCAGCTGGTATTGGAGGAAGCTTTGCCATCTTAGAGATCGTTTTAACCAGGCGGCTATTCTCTCTGCTGGTGCGCAAGGGAAATTTCAGTCAGCAAAATTATATAACAATCTTTTAGACCAGCAAAGGGTTGATTATTATAAGATTGTTTGGAGTAAACTTGTCCTTCCTAAGCACAGATTTATACTGTGGCAAGTGATTAACTCTCAGCTTCTAACAAGAGACAATCTCAGTAGGCTTTATATTCAAATGAATACCTTGGCCTACCCGGTTTGTGAGAGCTATCCTGAGAGTCATTCTCATCTATTCTTTGATTGTAATCTCTCTAAATTGGTGGTTAAAAGTATCTTTGATTGGTTGGGGTTTGATGCTTGGCCTATTGATTTTAATAGCTGGCAGGTTTGGCTGGCTAGAACCCGGTTTGGTGTTCTTGCTGCTATTGTGAATATGGTTTGTGCGGCTGCTATATACATCATTTGGAGGAATAGAAATAGGTGTCTTCATGATGGCTATTCTTTCACTGTTGAGAAGCTAGTTCAGAAGCTAGTTCAGGAAGTGAAATACACAACTAAATATAGGCTTTACATAGTGACTAATAGGCAGCTATCTGTTAAAGATCAAGTGTATATTCGGAACCTTCAATGTAATTAGCTGAGTTCTTTATTTGGTTTGTAATTGACAGGTTTTCCTGTTTGGTTTAGGGTCTTTGACTCTCATTTGTATTGTTCAGTGGTTAATGAAGATCATTTTTCTTCTTGATCAAAAAAAAAAAAAAAAAATAGGTGAAGGACCCCAAACATCAGAATGAACTAATTCATAAGGGACACTAGCACATTTATTAATTCTAGGACTCGAACTAAGACGATGGTGTTTGGAAAATTGACATGACTCACAATCTAACGAAGACACCTTACTATACTGAGGACAAAACTTCTTGAGCAAAGGAAGAGATGGGTGACCCAATCGACAATGAGCCTCGAAAGCGGAAGTGACACTAGAGCAAGCAATAGAAGTTGATGGCAGTGGGTCAAGAACATAGAGGCCTCCAGACTCGTGTCCTTTACCAATAATCTTCTTCGTCATAAGATCCTGAAATAAACAATAATCGGGAAAAAATGAGATGCAACAGTTAAGATTACGAGTGAGTTGACTTACAGAAAGAAAATTAAAGGATAAATTAGGTAAATGTAAGACAGAGGACAAAGAAAGCAAAGGGGTAGGATTGATAGTGCCAGATCCACGAACACAAGATGACGACCCGTCAGCTAAAGTAATGGTATGAGTGGAAGCATGTGATTGAAAAGTGGAAAAGAGATTAGAATTACCTGTCATATGATCTGTGGCACCAGAATCAATGATCCATTTGGAGGATGAGGAAAGATGACACGCATTGGATTTACCTGAATCAGCAATAGCAGTGACAGAAGAAGATGAAGGCTTGTGATTCCTGATACTGTGAGAACTTGGCAAATTCATCGGCAGAAATAATGACTGATTTTTCAGAGGTATCATCAGTAGAGGCAACGTTGGCCAAGTGTTTTTGCTGATTTTTGTGCTGAAGCTTTCAACACTCAAACTTCGTATGGCCTGGCTTTTTACAGTAGTTGCACATAATGGTTCCAGAGTCTGACGTTCGAGTTTCAAATCTGTGTGAGCCACCTCCCTTGTTGCCAATATGATTATTTGATCTCCCAAGAGCATAAGTATTATTCCGACCGACTAAAGCACCACTAACTAGAACATGTGGAGGACTTTCAGTGCGTAAAAGGCGACTAAAGACATCTTGGAGAGAGGAGATCTTAGAACCGGAGAGGATTTGTGACTTAGCAGACTCAAAATCAGACGAAAGGCCAGCCAAAAAACTCATAATAGCCATCTTCTCCCGTTGGCTTTGTTGTACCTTCACATCAGGACTAAAAGGCAGCAACATATTAAGCTCCTCATACGTCTTCGTGAACGTCATAAAATAGTTTATGAGTGACTGGTTTTGTTTGTCCACACGGTAAAAGGCTTTGCAAACTTTATACATGCGGGAGAGATTCCCTTTTCCAGAATACAAAAATTCTAAATAATTCATTAGTTCTTTAACAAACTCACAATGATTGATCAAGCCAATTACCTCACCATCAATGGAATTTCGAATCTGAAGGAATAAGCGAGCAGCCTCCTGAGCCTTGCCTGTCTCGAATCACCTTTGTCTTTAGGAGGATCATCAGCCAAATGGTCATCTTTGTTGATACTTTGTAAATAAAGCCGAATAGTCTTACTCCAGTCCAAATAATTTGAACCATTCAGTTTATGGTTTGTGATTTTAGACATCTCAGGAACCACATCAGATACCACGGATTTTGTCTCAGCCATAACTGGGCAGAAAAGTGCCGAGAAGGACGTGGGGACCAACCGGAGTCGAAAGCACGGCTGTTGAACGGCGCACGCGCGTGCACACGCCGATGCGTGGGGGACTGGGCAGCGGGCTACGGCGGCACGTGGGCTCCACTCGCGGCGTTTCTGGACCTCGGACGGCGGGGTCTGGTTGGTCGGTGGTTGGGCAATCCTTCTGTGCTGGTGGTGAGAACAAAAGAACACTCTAAATAGGGTTTCCGAAATAGGAACCCTATAAATGAAAGAAAATTAAACCCTAATTGCAAACCCCAATTTGTGATGAATTCTAATTTCGAATTTCGAATCTCAAACCCAGAACCTGGCTCTGCTCTGATACCATGTTATCTGAGATGAAAAGAATTGTATTCTCTTACTTTTCATTGAAAAATGATACATATTTATATACAAACTAGTATAGCTATCTTAGGAAACTATGTCAATTAGGATCTCTACAATTAATCTAATTGATAACTAATTGACAACTATATACATGCTGTAACAACCCTCGATTTTTAAAAATCTCGGGCTTGCTTTTTGTTAGACTTACTTTGGGACTGTCCTTGTTTGTTTTACATCATTTGTTAATGGATTGTTTTTATTTTTGGCTTTGCATCTTGTATATGTTGTTTGTATTTTAATTCCAAATTTTCTGTAGTACTGAAGAAAAAAAAATATTTTGATATGATAATTGCAGCTTACGAGCATCAATGGAAGGATATCTTGATGCATATAATCCTACTGTTTCTGTCATGCCTGCTGGAATTTTCGTCAATCGAGTTGAGGTCAGAGACTTGGTTGAACAAAACTTGTGTTATTGATCTGTTAAAATTAATACGCAAGTATACGTGGTCGAATCAAGTAATATATGATAAGTAAAGTGTCGATTCCACGAAGATTGATATTAATTACCAATAATTAACTTCTAACCCTAATTGATTTAAATAATAATTTCAGAATTGTGAGTTAAATAATTATTACTAAATTAAGGAAACAATTAATCACTAGAGAAATTCAGAGATAAAAATATGATTTAATTCAATGGATGTAAATGTTAGGGTTTTAGTTTCATCAACCATCCACTTATGATTTCTAACCAATTTTCAATATTTCTTAATTCTATTGTGATAGCAGATTAGAACTATATATTATAGTCTTGCTAGGATTTATAATTCTCTACAACATATTATTTCCTACATCTCTGTGATAAATCAACATATTGCAGGCTTTAAATACGTAATCCCTGAACTACACAATTTATAGAAGTACTCTCGTCTAATATAAAATTGTGATTATCTACCTATAGCATAATTTGCCTCTCTTCTCAAAGCATAGGTTAAAATCATGTAAACATGTAAATGGTGATCAATCATTCACAAGCATTAAGCATAAGATAAATAATTCACAATAGTAGAAAGAAATTTAGAAAAACTGCATTAAGAAATCAAAAGCTTCAAGGAGAATCCACTAACACCCTAACAACAAGATTAGTTCAAGACAAACATAATGGAATCAATCAAATTAAATATAAACATAAACTCAAGAATAAATAGAATAAAGAAGAGATCGAGAAATAAAACTCTCAGATCTTCAATGTTCTCCCAGGTCTCTAGTAATCTCTGAGCATAAAAATCTTGACTCCTCTCAATTAACTCTTAAAAACGCTTTTAAATAAGAACCCTAAAACTGTTTTTCAAAATAAATGACGATTACGCCCTTCTGATGACCACACAAAAACTACACGCGTCGCGGCCCGCCTCTCTGAATTCGCGCAATCATGGTCTCTGATTCCAGCACGCGCTGCGGCGCTCCAAACATGCGCCCTTGAAAATTCCAGAAAATGGCTCTCTCTGTTTTTCCCTTTGTGCCGCAACTCTTCACATTGACCTCAAAACTTATTTCCAAGGCTCTAAAATGAACAAGTCTCTCCGCATATGAATCCTCAACTCTCTTCTTGTCAACTTTTAGCATAACTTTCCCAATTGCTATGGTTTTTTCGTTCATTTCCTTAACTCCATGCTTCCTCATTCTATTTTCTGCAAACATACCAAAACAAGCGTAATACCGCACAACATTCCACCAAATTGACTCAAACTTACCTTAAACACAGGTTAAAAACTATGCTAAAAACCGACTCATCAGTTATCACGTTCATGTGACTTTATTTCTGTTTAGTGTTGTTTTTTCATCATACCTTATCAAGCTGTGTTGCCATTCTTAATGTGTATTGTTTTAGAATTAAAATTCTCCAATTAAGAACTTACTACTTTAAAAAATAGTGTTTATTTTGGATATCCTTATACAAGGAAAGTGCATTATTTTTTATCCACCTCATCAATACATATGGCCTTTTATGTTTGTTAGGTTGGAATACATGATTCCTAGAAAATGAGGATGACAATTTAACTCGAAATCCCATTTACCTGCTAGTACCTTACCTGTTAGGCAGGCAATACTTGATCTAATAGGGTTTAGAGTAGGGTGAGAGTACAATATTTAATATCTGATGCGCGTATAGTTGGGTCAGGGTATAGGGATACCCGAACTTATTTCTCAACTTTTCAACCCTAAACTCTAAAACCTAAAAAATATGTATACAACTATAAAATATTATATTAACACTTATCACTCATATTATTTTATTTTTTATGATTTTAACTTTAATAGGGTAGGATTGCCCATTAGTACCCTTTATTTGTTAAGGTAATGCCCATGTTCTATCAGCTTAAAATGATAGGATAATAATTAATAAGGTAGGGTATGAGGGAGGGAAGAGGTTGCTGCGTTTATGGCAGTGTACCGTCCTCGCTACTTTTTGGGTTATTTGGTTGGAGAGGAATAGTAGGATCTATGACGAGTCCTCTTCTTCAGTGGACACTCTTTGGGATAAAATCAGGTTCTGGGTAGCCACGTTGGTGTATAGAACGAAAGATTTTGAGGGTGTGTTCTTTTTGGACCTTCGTAGGGAGTGGGTGTATTTATGGTCGTAATTTTGTTTTTACTTTCCCTTTGTTACAACGGTATTCCTCCGCCATAAGTGAGGGTTTTCAATGTTATTGAGAGGAGGTCTCCTCGACCTCTATCTCATTTTTTTAAAAAAAAAATAAGGTAGGGTATGAGTAGAACCTATTTTTAAGAAGGTAGAGTTGTGGAATAGGCATATTCGATTTGAATCCTACCAGTTTCCATTTCTACCAGGAAAACAGAACACACTCACAAGTTATCTAATCACGTGATTGATACCTGTGTCTCTGGCCCTAAAAAGTAATCAGTTTTATTATTAACATTTTATTAAAGGTTTACCGTGCTAATCTTAGCTTTTTCCTCATTTTCCCCATAATAAAGGAGCTAGAGTTTGAATGTGCGCCGAAATCCCTCATGGAGGAAGTGCTCACCTTTCTAAATGTAAGCCCTTGTATTTCTCTACCATTTTCTGCATTGTTAGTTTCTCATAATTTATTATAACAGGATGTCAGGGAAGACCTTAGGTGCTCAATGGCTAAGGATTTGGTGACTATCAAGAATGAGAGTTTAAGAAGTGATGAAGATCACAACTGTGTGGATGTATCTGCTAATGACATCCAACAGAACGCTATTATTTCACAGCATAAGGATGTATTGTTAGATTTCCAGAAAAAGATCACTCTTTCTAAACATGAGAAACAAGACAGTGATAGTAGTCTCTTCTTGGGCCACAAGGAAAGTTACAGACAACTTGCAGGTGTGTATAAAATTGTACATCCATCACTAATTTTTACTCAAGTAAATCTTTCTTTTCTTATAAATTGATATTTGGCTTTATGTCAAATTAGTATCTGCTATGACATTTGATCAAATTTGTATATGAAAAACAGAGATTGAGAAGGAAGACCAGCTTCTTGATCATATATTGCAGTCTACAAGTCTGGCAATGGAAAAAGTTAAAACCAGTCGTCAACAATGTATTCTGGTAGCATCACTGATTGATCGCATACCCAATCTTGCTGGATTAGCACGGACATGTGAGGTGTGTAACGGGGCTTCTATATATGTTCATTGATGTCTTGCGTTTCACTTAGCTAGTCCTGTAGATAACCCTTCTTAATATCTGTTATTCATTTGCTTACACCAGGTGTTCAAGGCATTAGGTTTAGCTGTGGCAGATGCAAGCATTTTACATGATAAGCAGTTCCAACTCATTAGGTTTGACTTTAATCGGTTACTTCTGTTAACCTTTATCTACGAGCTCCACTTTTTTTTTCACCATTGAATTCGTTCTTTGATGCTGCTGCATTTTATAGTGTCATAACTTGTAGTTTAAAAACAAAAGTGTTATTATCTTTGTGGAACTTGAGTTGCAAAACCTTTTTTGTTTTAAGATGCAACAATTCTTTGCTGTAATAAAGAATGGGGCAGAGAGAGGAAGTACAAGTCCTTTTAGTGCAAAACCTGCCTTTTGAAGATCATTATACAGGGAAAACATCCGTAAGAAATAATTGAAACAAAAATAGAAGCTTGGATCCTAAATAGGGAATACAAGTAAAAAAAGTAAATTAAACACAACAGAAGCATATGTTATCTTATGTAGCTTGTGATTTTCTATAATTATATATGTTGTATTTTAATTAGTGAAGCAAGTTAAGTATGAACACCTTTTAGTATAATAAATAACAAGAGATGTTTTGTTTTTCAGTGTGACAGCTGACAGGTGGGTTCCTATCATTGAGGTCCCAGTAGATAGCATGAAGGTTTTCCTAGAGAAAAAGAAGAGAGAAGGCTACTCTATTTTGGGATTGGAACAAACTGCAAATAGCATACAGCTTGATCATTACACCTTTCCTAAAAAGATGGTTAGTTGCTTACAGAACTTGGTTACTGTCTTTCTAAATTCTAAAGAGAGGGCGATTACTGAGTGGGTTGGAGAAGGAAGTAGTATAAATTATTTGAACACAGTATCTCTATTGTTTTTCTCTTCCGTTATCATTCTAATGCTTTGGTGGAGTGTTACTTTGGCTAAAAAGTACTAATAAGCCTCTCTTTACCCCAAGATCTGAAAGAAAAAGCTAAAGAGATGAGTGCATAGCAAGCTAGCTCTACTAGACAGGAGCATTGCGAGTAGCTGTTTTTGTTTTTCATTACAAGGTTTTTTTTTCCAGTTATGCAGCATGTTGCGATTGTCACTAATGATTTTGCTCCTTCTATTGCTAGGTACTTGTTCTCGGGCGTGAAAAGGAGGGAATTCCTGTGGATATCATACATATTTTGGATGCTTGCATTGAGATCCCACAGTTAGGGGTAGTGAGATCTCTCAATGTACATGTCAGTGGTGCCATTGCTCTTTGGGAGTATACTCGACAACAGAGATCCTGATTACTCTATCGTCAAACATGGTGATTTTGAATGTTCGATTTTATGAACTTGCTGAACTCAAACTGTCCAGAAGCAATGCTGTAATGTATTACTGACTAAAATTCTCAAGTTACATGACTTCAATTTATTGACATATTATACAATTATCACATGATTTGTTTACACAGTGTAGCTATCTAGAGTAAAGTATGAGAAATGAAGTCTTACAGTAATTATCAGCTTTTCTGTTTACAAACGTACACCATTGTAAAGAGTTATACTCCAACTTTGACTGTCTCCAAGCATTTGCCAATTTTGTAAGCATCTCTTGCTGTGTCACCGAAGTTTGCAGCATAAATTGTATAATCTTTTGGTACACCCAGTAATTTTGCAAGTGTACTTCGTGATAAGTAGTATCTCTATCTGTAACACAACATTGTATTGCCGTTTTGGATTTTAAACTTCTGCATTTGCAAGCATGCATGAGCTTTATATCTCCAAATGATGTATTGTGAATATGTTTTTCCCGGATAAACTGGCTCTAACATTTCTTGTGAACTAATCTAAAAGGCCAACCAAGGCTGTCCTCGGACAATTATGTTAGTGTCTTGCTGAAAAGATGAAAAAAAATCCAGCAAGTAGCTCACACCAAGTGGCAGCTTTGAAACCTGTAAGTATTGGATACAAGCTCTTTCCTTCTTCTTTCTTATTCTTTTTGTAGTCATAATCGTTCTATTAGTTAATGCGATATACATAGAGCTTTGAAACCAGTAAGTATTGGATAGAAGCTCTTTCGTTCTTCTTTCTTATTCTTTTATGGTCATAATCCTTCTAATTAGTTAATGAGATATACATAGAGCTTCATCTACGCTTTGTTGATGTTAGGGACAGTTTAGCAAGAAACCCACGCCGCTTTTGGCCCTGTAAACGTTTGTCATTTAGATTAGGTTCTCAAACACTGATGAGTCATGATACAAATCATAAGAGAATGTCAAAAACATATCATGAAAACTTGACTTATTACCTCTAAGCTTTTCAGAAATGCTTTAATCTTATTACTTGTCTTCTTTTTGCTACTTGCTTTCTTAGTTGGGAAACTTAGAAGTTTGAAAATGTTTGGAATCATTAGTTTACAATTGCCAAAGCAAGATGGGGCTACACCATCCTTTGGCTTTCTTCGAGTATTGACTGCCTACGAAAACCAAAAACATAGGCAACTATATTACACTTAACATTAAAACCCTTTTTGAGAACAGAGCTTAAACAAGCAAGTAAAGAACAAGAAATAGAGATTTTGATCAAACATTAGCATTAGCATTTTGAGAACCAGAGTGGTACTTTGGTTTGAGGAGACTTGTGTTTATTGGAAGAACTTGGCGTCGGAAGTAAAGGTGTGAGTGCCGGTAGTCTTGCATATTGCCGAAGGCATTGAGAGTGCTGAAGGAGCTCAGCTCTCCTGTTAATGAATCTTTTACCGTTAGCACCATGCCCATAATGAATTACCTCTCTTTTGATGTTGTGATGAACATGATGGTGGTGGTGGTGGTGATGGTGATGGTGATGCTGATTAGCTACTATTCTCCTCGGCCTCTCTACATGCCTTGTCACTATCACTGCGTTCCCTTTCCTGATTGTTGCCTGCAAATTAAAGTGATCATCTTTGTGAATTTATGCAAGTGAGAGGGGGAGAGGGAGAGAAATGATATTACCATTGTAGTTTTGAAAGAAGAAGACAGAATAATGAGTTATGTTGTAGGAGAAAAAGAAATGTAAATTCCGAGATTGATTATGGTTAGTGTATAAATGTATGTAACAAGGTGGCCAAGAAGATGTTATTCCAAACTGAAAGGCCAATATGGTGCCTTTGGTTGCAACGAAACTTATTATCTCATCGTTCTTTGTTCAACGAAGTTCTTATTATATAAATACCTTAGATGTATTTTAAGCAAATTAGTTATATAAACGCCAAAGAAACCACTATTTAATTGTTTCCATTACCTGCCACGTGCCAACGTTATTCAATATTTTACCATATCATCTTCGTTTTGATTTGGTCTCTAGTGCTATTTTAAAATCCCCATCGCATATGTACAATGCATATTTTGCTTAATTTTATTTAAAAAATTTATTAATTAATTTTATTAAGTTTTTATGATTGTCATACAAATTTTAAATAAATAAATTATTATATATAAAAGAATTACAAAAATATATTATAAAAAATGTGAAAATTACATTTTAAACGGACTTTTCAGTGAAGTTTTAAAAAATATGGTTTTTTTTTTCAACATAATTTTTGTATGGCTTTTTTTACTTTTCTATCATTTTTATGGTTGTTTTTTATCATATTTTTGTCAAAATTTCTGATTATGCCATGTCTTTATTACTATAGAACTTTTTTTTTTCAAGTAGAATGGTAGTTTTTGTAATTTCATTTTATTTACTTTTTTTAACTTTTCTATACTACTTTTACATGGAATAAAACTTACCTTTTCAGTTATTATAAATGGTAGTTTTATATTTTTATATTATTTTATTATAACTTTTTTATATTCCTTTGTATATTATTTTAGGTGTCATCAACAACACAAACTGTTAAAATTAAGAATTTCTGTTATTTACACATTTTTTTTTATATAAAAGAGATATATAAGTTTAGATTAAAATTTATTCTACAAGTGAATGTACCATATTTTTTTAAAAAATTTATGATGCATTTGTTATATATTATTTTGATTAAATATATATATCATTATATTAGTGTTTTGAAAATATTAAAAACTAATCGATTTTTATTCTTAACCAATCTAAACTAATATATATCTATAGAAATCAGAAATAAGATTTCAATACAGAATGACAAAAATCGCTTACTTTACTCTTTTACCATCTCACATATTAATTGAGGCTTCATTTTCAGGTGACAATGAACATAAAATTGGAAAGAAATTATGTTTTTTTTTATGACCAGATAAAGATGAAAGACAATGACCATGCAAGTCCAAAAATAGAAATCAACAAATCTAATAGCACACTTGCTTATAAAGATCGTTTTGAACATAAAATCTTGTGAAACGTTACGATCTATTAGCTCTCAAATATTCAAAACACAACCATAACAAATATTCCCGAAACAAAAATGTCATTTGAAAAATAATTAGATATGTTTTTAGGTGCCATCAAACCAACTAAATAAGCATGAAGTAAGAACTGTCATTGGTATTTTAAAATCATTTTCAAAAATATCTTGAAAACTTCCTCCTGCCCTCTACAATCAACCAGTTCTCATAATGATGTGAACTCCAATGTCGGTATCCACAATATCGCTAATCTCCCCAACCTTAAGAGCAAAGGTCGCCTCTTCGAAAGGCTTCTGCATTTGACCATGGCTAAATGAACCTGCATGGACAATTTACACTTGGTTAGAACTGGTTTGTTTTTTTTATATTATTTTTATATAACTAATTTTATATTAAATTTTTCTTTGGTTGTTTTGCAAAATTCTTTTTTTTTGTGATATGAATTGTGTTTATTATTTTTTTATTTATTATAAACATTTTTTGCTTATTTTTATATTGTATGTTTCTTTTTTCAAATCCTGGGTGAGGTAACTAGTTACTTGATTGTTCTTTGACAATTATGTAAAAAAAAATCCTAGAGCTAGATTAAATAACATGTACCAAGAAGAGTAACCAGTTACCCTGAAAGGAGTAACCTTCTGCCATAAGAGGGGTAACCAGCTACCATAAGAGGGGTAACGGGTTACTCTTATTAAATATGAAAAGAAATATCAAATATGAAAAGAAACATCAAATCTGAATGAAAAAGAGGAAGAACACTTCATTATAAAAAGGAAGAAATAACTATGAATTTAGTAACATAGGTAACCAGTTACCATAAAGAACCTAGAAATATATACACACATCATAACGTGAAGGTAATCAGTTACCCACAGAAATATACACACAAAGAACCTGAATGTAACCAGTTACCCCAGAAATATAATCACAAATAACGGGAAGGTAACCAGTTTCCACAAATTTGAAGATAGAAAAAAAAAATCAGATCTGCCCCCTTTCCCTTCTCTCCCATCTTCTTCATATAATTTTTTTTCTAGATTTGAATGTTCCCATCAGGGTAACTGATTATCCATTCATGTTTGCATATTTTTATTAGTTTTCTTTCCAAATTTTTGTGTTCCTATATGGGTTACGGTAAAAAGAAAATGCTGAAAAAATTGATTTGAATTTATTTACATACAATGGAAAAAACTATAAAAAAATTACAATAATAAAAGATAATAAAAAATAGTAAAATAATTATGTAATGTTAAAATATGTGTGAAAAAAGGGAAAAAAGAAAATAGAATGAGAAAAGAATAAGTACAAAAAAAGAAGAAGAAAAAAACTTAGGAAAGAAAACTAAAAAGAATATGAAAAAATAAAACAAAACAAAAGAAATGACGAAGGAAAAAAAAATAGATGAATGAATAAAAATGAAAAGAAGAAGAAGAAAACTAATGGGAAAATGGAAAGAGAAAATTGGTTGAAAAAAATACAAAAGTAATAAATTTGATAAATACAAAAACATGCCAACAGAATGATAATAATTAATAATAAAAGGACGAAAGTGTAAGAGAAGAGACAAGTTCCACCATTTCTTTATTCTTTGTGGATGTTAATAATGCAAGAATATGATACAGAAAAAATATTCATTAATAATATATTTAATGAGTTTGGATTCTTCTAACATAAACATTCTCACTCTCCTCATAACTTAGTCAATACATTCATTTCTTTTAAATATTAGGTTATTTTTACAAAATGAGCTGTGTCTCGTCATTACACATATTAATTATATAATACATTTAAAAAATCATTACTATATATTATTAAATGATATGGAATCTCACTCCGAATTAGAGCTCGAATTTCAATTTAAAAAAAATGGGAGAAGAAAATAATAAATACAAAATTGAAGAAAAAATAGAAGGAAAAAAAGGAGAAAAAAGGGAAGAAAAAAAAGAAAGAAAATTGAAAAAATATGAAGAAAAAAAACATTACAAATGAAATAAAAAATTTGATAAATTAATAAAGAAGAAGAAGAATAATGGAAAAATGAAAAGAAAAAAAAGATAAAGAAAAAAATTAGTAGAAAAAAAAAAGAAAAAATAAGTAAGGAAAAAAGAAAGAAAAAATAACTGAAAAAATAATTAAAAAATGAAGAAAAAAATAAAATAAAATCACCTTCAAAATCAAAGAAAATATAACTATGATAAAAAAAATGTGACATTTTCATATTTTAGTTAGCTACTAATTGTATTTCCCATATTTTAATTTTGTCTTTAATAAATTTCCTATACAAAGTAAGAAAAATATAATTATTATATTTTTGCACATTGATAGTATAAAAGCCATATTTTTTTAAAAATCCCCTAAAAAAAATTAAACCAAAATATTGTTTATAGTTTTTTTTAAAAAATATGATAACATTTTTTTATCATAAGTTATCCTATTTATTCAAATCACACATCAATGATTGGAGAGAAAGCTTGTTTATTCTTGATAAAAGATAAATGTTATTCTTATTTAGTTACACATTCATACTATTTATACATATGACACTTGTATATGATGCATTTATTATGTATTATATATTATTATAATAATGATATTTTATAACATTTGAATTATATTGATATAATTAATAAATATCTAGTCTTGTATTAAATATTATAATAATAATAATATTTTATAACATTTAAATTTATATTAATATAATTAATAAATACTTATTTTTAATTAATTTTAAAAATATATTATATTAAATATTTAGAATATTCTGTTAAAATTAATAAAATAAATCGTTAAAACCAAAAATTTCTGTTGTCTACTGTTATACCCAAAAATTGGAGATCAATAACGTGGCAATAAAGGTGACAAGTGGCAGTGCATGGTCAGTAAAAGACACATTAATAGTCAATTAATACATTGACTCCTCAGAGTTGTGATAAAGGGACCCGGTAGACTGACGAAGAATTTGGACTGCCTGAAAGATGTCATAACCAAGCCAAGTGCACCTTGGTCCGAGGAGGCTAAGGAAAATGCATCCTAGGAGGCTAAGGAGAATGCATCCTAGGAGAGCTAAGGAGAGTGCATCCTAGGAGGCTAAGGAGAATGCATCATATGAGAGCTAAGGAGAGTGCATCCTAGGAGGCTAAAGAGAATGCATTCTGGAGAGCTAAGGGGAGTGCATCTTAGGAGAGCTAAGGAGGGTGCATCCGAGGAGAACTCAAGAAAGTGGTCCTAGGAGACCCCAAGGAGGATGTGGTCCTAGGAGACCCCAAGAGAGTGATCCTAGGAGACCCCAAGGATGAGGTCCGAGGAGGAGAGCCCAAGAGACCTTGGTCCTAGGAGACCCCAAGAGGGTGGTCCTAGGAGACCCCAAGAGGGTGGTCCTAGGAGACCCCAAGGATTTTGTCCGAGGAGAAACATGGCATGCTAGAGGAGAGTGCCATGTTAGAGGAGAGAAGAGCATGTCCTACCACCATGCACGTCCAACCAACAAATATTTGTCCTACCACCATGTACATGTTCGACCAGCACTTGCATGGGTGGTCAGTAGGAGGTGGATCAACTAGCTAGAGGAGACTACGTCAAGATTCCCAGAAACAACTTCAACAAGATATGCGGGAATCTCTCATTCTTCCCACAAATGGGGGGTTTGTTACATTTTGAATTTTGAATGTTTCTTTATAATTTAAATGTAATAAATATAATAAAATATCCCGGTTCTAGGGGATACCGTATGTATGACCCTAAGCCTATAAATAGAGGGCTTATGGGATGAGAGAGGGGCTTTTTATGCTTCTTCTTGCTAGAGAGAGAAAATTTGGGTCTGAGTATTCTAGAGAGAGAAAGTGCTGATATTTGAAAGAACTCTTGTATTTTTGCAATCTGTACTGAAGAAACTCAGTTGGCTCAGTCCATCTGATCTTGAGTACAGATCTATAAATCACAACTCTAAGTGGATTAGGCTATTACCGACTATCGGGGCTGAACCACTATAAAAATCTCTTGTGTTATTTACTTTCATTGATTAAACTGTCTGTTGTTATTTACATTCTCTTGAAGGCTTGTCGTTATTGACGCTCTCACGTCGTTGGCTAAAATCACAGTCAACATCTACACATTTTTTATATAAAAGAGATATCTATAGGAAAGCTCGAAGAAATATGCACTATTAATCATATTTGACTTATTCTATACCTCTTTCCAGCATTTTTTTTTTAAAATTCTAACCTTTTTGAGACAAAAATACTACTGATTTAAATTTGAAGAAATTATAGTAAATGTCCCAAAACAACAACACCAAGAAGCCCAATGTCTTCATTTCAAAATGAGAAAATTACATCTTTTATGGATTTTTTTAAACAATCTTACAAAAATATACCTTTTCTTTTTTCAAAAGAACTTATTTTATGGCTTTTTTTAAAAATAAAAATCAATTTTAGGGATTTTTATACAACTCATTACAATAATATTTTATATTACTATATTAATACTGATAATATTAGTTTTCATTTTTGATACAATTCTTAACCATTTTTAGATTTTAATTAATAAAATTCTTTTTAATTCTGATTTTATTTTATATTTTTTAAGATACAATTTATTGTTAAAATTGTGAAATTAGGGATTTGTAATCATAACTTCCTATTTTAGTAATCCCTTCACATTGACATTTATTTAAAAAAACCAACACATATATGCCAAAAACTAAATAAAATCGTGACCCTTTCACGTTTGCATTCATTATTTTCTAATGTTAGTTTATTTCAAGACTGTATTTTTTATTGATCAATGATTATTGTTCATTGTTATAAACAAATATATTTATTATTATTTTTAACATTAGTGTTTGTTTATTTTTCTAAATTGAACAATATATTTTTATTTTAAATTTAATGTATTGGTTATTATTAGTAACAATTTTGTTTATTTTTATGTTTATGCTCATGATGTCATTTTTAATTTTTTGGATTGTTTTGTATGCTATTTTTTTTTTCCTTTTTATGAATATACAGTTATGTTTATGTTTATATTTATTTTTATGAATATTTCTTGCTATGAATATACAGCTAAGTTTATGCTTATTTTTTGGAAAACACTGTTTATTTTGTCAATGTTGGATGAATATATTGTACTTTAAACGAATTTGTTTTTGCTTTAAATTGATAGATGTGGTAAATGTACACAGTTGTCATATTTGTGTATCATGTTTTAATAAAATAAATAGTATTGTATATGTTAGACAATAATGCTATTGTTAAACATTGTTTTCATTTATTTTTATCATGGTATAGTATAATAAACAAAAATATTTTAGTTAGACATGTAGGTTATAATTATACATAGTTGTCTTTTTAAAAAAAAAAATATTTATCAATAAAACAATACATTAGAATAGCAGGTTATAACTATATAAACGTTTTTGTTAATTTGTTGTTCAATGTGCACTTTTATACTGAATACTATTATTTTTTAATTGATTTGTTTTTCTTCTTCTTCACTATATTAGTTTATCATATTAAACAATATTATTTAGACAATTTCTTTTGTTTTTTGAAGATGGTTATTCAAATATTTCATGAATCGCCGCCATTTAATTGTAGTATCTCATTTAATTGAGATAATAATTTGCATATTATATAATTACTATTTGATTTATTAATTGAATTCCTATAATATTAAATATGGGAAGATTTATATATATATAGGACAATTCTTCTATAGGTGTTACACGCAGATTTCGAGCCTTGAGAATTGTGATCTCGAAAGCTGGATTCGTCAGGTATGAGCTCGCAATATCTAGAATACGTGTTCGCAACCTAGGCGCCGAACCTACAAAGCAGGTGGCAACCTCGAAGAGGGGTAGCCTCAAAGTCCTCACAAGCTCGAAAGACAGACATCGGAGTACGTCTATTCTCAGGTGGCCTCGGATCAGAAGTTCCGAGCCTGACATAAGTATGAGCTCGAAACTACGTGGTCTCGGAGAAAATATTACAACTCGAAAGTCACTCAGAGACTTGGGCTGGTACGATGCTAACGACGTTGATTGCTGACTTCGAGCATCTTAGCGAGTCACTTGGAGAGACGCAATCTACATTTATTGTTGTAACTTCCCTATAATAAAGGGATATTTATTGGTCAGTTACGCCCCCTGGTCTTCAGGGGACGTTTCCTTGTATATAGGAGTTACAGGCTTTTAAAGCCATTAAATTTATTAATGTAAAGGATAACTTCCCAGAAACGTGTGGGAGAGTATCCTAAGACTTCCTCTATAGATAGAGAAGTCTGGTACCTTTGTAAAAGGGGGAAAAATTTTTGTGATCTCTGAAGAAACTCTGGAGAATTCATCTCTGAAGAATTTCCAGGAATTTTCTAAGTTCTAATAACAAAGACTCGTGGACTAGGCAGAGTTAACTGCTGAACCACGTAAAAAATCCTACTTGTTTTATTGTATTCCTCTGGCCATAACTATTTATTGTTTACGTGCTCTATATTCACTGTTGACGAAAAATGCGTCAACAGTTTGGTGCTTTCATTGAGAGCCTTAAGCATTCAGTCCTTGAACAAGTTATGGCCGCAAACGATCAAAACATTCCTGAAGAAAACTATCCGAGACGCCCTGGGAAGCAGCCAATGGTAAACCCAGATAATGAAGAGAGAAGCGAGTCCTCCGATTCTCGGGGACCACCAGCACCTCCAAGGGATGAGGATATGTACTACAATCCTGAGCGGTACGTTCCCATTGTGGAACTTGAAAATCGGCAGCTGAAACAGCAATTGGCCGAAGCCAACAAGCAGAATGAGGAGTTGGCTAGGATAGTCGCAGAGGCTCAGGCGGCTCGGCTCAGCCCCCACCTCCGCGTGAAAACCAAACCCCTCCTCCGAGGGACGTGCATGTTCCTCCCCGCAGGCCTCGTGGGCGTCCACGAAAAAATGCTGCCACGAGAAGGCCAGAGCAACCTCCGGCACCAGCAGAGCCATCCGCTCCCTCGAGACCCCAGAGGAGCACCCGAGCTAGGGCTCCGGTTAATTCAACTCCGGAAGTACCAGCGAGAACTGGGAATAACCGAACCCCTGCAGAGGCTCGGACTCAAATCCCTGGTAACACGCAGAATGCAACCAACTCGTCTCAGGCAAACTCCGGGCCATCTAGGCCTCAAAATGGGTGGAAACCACCTTCACCCATACGCTTCCCGCCATCACCTATAAGATATCCTTCACCACCTCGCAAGAATGCTCAGCCAGATCGAGATAACGAGGAAAGACGTGCGGGAAGGAGGCAGGGGAGCAGAGAAGCCTTCAGGGAGCGAAGAGGCGCCCAGTCTACAAGAAGTCAAATGTCCCGGTCCCGCACTGCAGAAATGAGGCAGCATGAAAGAGACCCCTCTCGAGATAATCATGCGACAAGTCTTACCAGTGACGACTCGGGAGATACTAGATCGGTCAGTATGTATGACCGAGGTCGAAAGAATATTGGGAGTCGCACGAATCGCTTCGACCTACGGGAACACTTGAATCAGAATCGGGGTAATGTTAACCCGACAAACCCAGACCCGAGGGATTTCCTAAATGGGCGAAAAGATCCCCTGCGGAGGCGCGAGCTTGGAATTGTGATTAATGACAACCAATTTCAGGCAAGACCCCTCACGGACCCGGTCCAGGAAAGAATTGATCAGTTGGAGAAGGCCTTCAGACTTTTGCAAAATGAGCAAGGCCAAGGTTGGCATGAGGACTCTGATGCGGAGCTCGAACCGTTCGCTCCCCATATTTCCAATACCCCATTTCCTCAAGGATTTCGGATCCCTCACGTCCCAACGTTTGAGGGATAGTCTGACCCGTACAACCATCTGAGTACATTCAATACCATAATGACAGCAGGTAACGTGGGTTACGAGCTCAGGTGTATGTTATTTCCGGCATCGCTAACAGGACCAGCCAAGAGCTGGTTCGAAAAATATAGAAGACACTCAATCACTTCTTGGGATCAGCTGTCTAAGGACTTCAAGAAGCAGTTCAGAGCCATGATGGGGGTCAGACCCGAGGCATCAACTCTGACTAATGTTCGGAAGCATCCAGGCGAGACATTAAAAAGTTACCTTACGAGGTTTAACTTGGAAGTTTCCTGGGCTCGAAATGTGGATGACAGCGGTCATCTAATGGCTGTCCAAGCTGGAGTAATGCTAGGAAGCGCCCTCTGGGACGACATGCAGAGAAAACCAGTGAGGTCCCTAACCGAGTTTAACAAACGGGCACAGAGGTTTTTCAATGTAGAGGAAGCGAGGTCGACACTTAATGTGACCTCCCAGCCCGTAACCACAACGATAAATGTAAACTCTGCCTCAACTTCGGTGGACCCACCAGCGTCAAAGCCTGCTGCGGAAAACCCTTCCAAGAGAAAGAAGAACGAAGGGAGTAATCCCGAGGTTGAGGGAGGAAAGAAAAAGAAGGGGGAAAGATATTTCTCCGTGTACAGAGTGTACACCGAGCTCAACGAATCTCGGGAGAACATATACCTGGCTAATGAAAACCAGGTCCCCTTTAGACGTCCAGACCCAATGAGAAATCAGAAGTCCAAGAGGGACTCCAGCAAATATTGTCGATTTCACAGGGACACCGGGCACACTACTGATGAGTGCCGACAGTTGAAGGACGAGATCGAAGGATTGATCTCGAGAGGCTACTTTAGGCAATATGTCAAAAACCAGAATACTAATCAGGCGTCTACAAGCCAGAGGGCAGCTGCGCCACAACCTGCAAAAAACAACAATTCCCGAGCTAGGGAAGAAGATAGGCCCCCTCCAATTGATGGAGAAGACGTGATAAACTTCTCAGGAGGGCCTCATCTCGCGGGAGTGGGCAGAAATGCCCAAAAAAGATATGTGAATGAGCTAAAAACTGGGGACGGGTCTCCTTACGAACCCGAACCTAGAGCTCCTAAAAGTCAAAAGATAGAGTCTCAGCCAATTACCTTTACTGAGGACGACATATCCCATGTTCAGTTTCCTCACCATGACCCACTGGTCATCACTCTCCAGCTGGCAAATAAGAGAGTTCACCGGGTTCTCATAGACAATGGGAGCTCAGTTAACATTCTCTATAAGGCCACCCTAGAGAAAATGGGACTCACTCTTCGCGACCTGAAAGCATGTGCAACAACACTGTACGGTTTTTCAGGAGAAGGGACCGCTTGCATGGGATCCATCGAACTCCCTGTAACCTTGGGAGACTACCCAGTCTCAACAACCAAGATGATGGAGTTCGTGGTAGTAGACCTACCTTCGGCCTACAACGTGTTTCTCGGAAGACCAGCCCTAGTAGGGCTGGGGGCAGTCTCGTCTGTGAGGCATCTGGCCGTTAAGTTCCCTACTCCTAGTGGCATCGGGACATTGAGGGGAGACCAGTTGGCTGGAAGGGAATGCTATAGCATCTCCCTAAGAGGAAAGAAATAGACGAGCGCACATGCACTCGTAATCATTCAAAACAAAGATGGGACGATCTTGGAGATAAATGAGGAGATCGACCCAAGGGTGGAGGAGAAAGATGACCTCGTACCATTAGAAGAGCTCGAAGAAATCAAGCTCGAAGAGTCAGATCCTTCCAAAACAGTAAAGGTCGGGAAGCATCTCCAGGAGGAAACTAAATAGCAATTAATTTGCTTCTTGAAGAAAAACCAGGATGTCTTCGCGTGGTCACATTCGGACATGGTAGGAATAAGTTCGAACATAGCGAGCCACGCACTAAATATCGATAAAAGCTTCCCCCCAAAGCAACAAAATCGAAGACAACTGGATTATGACAGAAAAAAGGCACTGAAGGAGGAGGTTGACAGGTTAAAAGCAAACCAATTCATTAGGGACGCTTTTTACCCTGACTGGGTAGCCAATCCGGTGTTGGTCCCAAAGCCTAACGGGACGTAGCGAACCTGCATTGACTATTCAGACCTCAACAAGGCTTGTCCTAAGGACTGTTTTCCCTTACCGAGGATTGACCAGCTCGTGGATGCCACGGCAGGGCATGGACTGATGTCGTTCATGGATGCCTATTCTGGATATAACCAGATTCCCATGCATGCCCTTGACCAGGAACATACGAGTTTTATAACAGACAAAGGACTATATTGTTACAACGTCATGCCATTCGGGCTCAAAAATGCTGGGGCCACATACTAGCGGCTCGTGAACAGGGTGTTTTCGGAGCAAATAGGGAACAACATGGAAGTTTATGTTGATGACATGCTAGTCAAGTCTTAACTTAACGATAACCATGTTGACGATCTCGAAGAGTGTTTTGACGTGCTTCGGAAGTATAACATGAAACTTAACCCTCAGAAAATGCTCCTTTGGGGTATCATCCAGAAAATTCCTGGGCTTCATTGTAAACGCTCGTGGGATAGAAGCTAGCCTGGACAGGATCCAGGCCCTAATCGACATGCCCTCACCTCGAAGACACAAAGATGTCCAAAGTTTGACCGGAAAGATGGCGGCACTAAGTAGGTTTGTCTCGAAATCTATAGACCGTTGTCTTCCGTTTTTCAACCTATTGAGGGGAGGTAAAAAATTTGAATGGACGGAAGAGTGCGATCTAGCCTTCCAGGAGCTTAAAAAGCACCTCACAGAACCCCCCATCTTATCAAAACCTATTACGGGAAAAGTACTTGTAACGCCCTGGATAGCCAAGACCGTTACACTGTGTGTTTATAAGGTGCCAGACTTGCTAATCAAGTTATTTAAGTAAAATCATGTTACTGAAACAGTGGAGGAACTAGGGTTAAAAGTGTTTTGGTCTCAAAAGTTATATTTTCATTACTAAGCATTGTTTATCTACATGGGATCCCAAAAACGACAGTTTAAAAGCCATTTACAAAAGTTACAAAGTTTAAATACATTGACTGGCCATAGTAAGGCAAAAACGAGCAGTTAGGTAGTCCTTGTCCTGGTCCACTCCTCGATCGTGGTGATCGAACAGCTAGCTATGTACATTTCACCTTGGAGCTCTCCACCTCGGGCTTGGTCCGGCCTGCCCTTGCCTTAACCTGCACCACGTAGCACCCGTGAGCCAAGGCCCAGCAAGAAAGCATGATAACATAGTAAGATCAGCAACACTTAACAAATATTTCACAATGCTCAACCGAGAATTCAACATTTCATACATTTATCCAAACAGCAATAACAGTTGTCATTCAGACAGTCAATTAACTATAATCATAGCACAATATTCACGTTCATAACTAATAGATTGTCATACCCATCAAATAACATTCAGGGTTGGTGCCCTTAGTCGCACCCTCCATTTAGCACACTGTCTTCGGCTCAATAGGGCCGCCCCCAGTGTAATACTCACTGACTCTGGCCAGCTTAACCAAGCTCAGTGATAAATAAGCTGCCTCAGCTCCCAGTGGCCGAGCTGCGCCTCAATGCGCAAATATTGATTCCGACACCCTTAGGCCGGTAATCGCATGTCCCATGGCGTAATAACACCATCTCACGACATGATATACAAATATTGGGAACACTTAGTCCCATCGTGACCACATGGTTAATCACACTCACATAACAATACATACCAACATAGGGAACACTTAGTCCCAACCTAACCACATACTCAGGTGCAGCTTTCTTACCTTTCAATTCACTGGTTTCCGATGCCACGAAGCCGCGAGCACGGTCCTCTACCCCGAGCCTCTCCAAAGTCCTAATCACAACACAAAAATAATATTCTTTGTCACTAACCAATCCAAGACTACCTTCCCGGAACCTAATCCACACTCTCGGACCCCCCAAAACCCTAGAACAACACCCCGGAGACATCCCCCGAACCCCCGGGGCAAAGGCCAAAAATTGCCAAATGTGACACCCTGAAAATAGCCTTGTGCCGCGGCACCCACCAGTCAGAGACTCCAAGCCGCGGCACACAAAACCCGTGCCGCGGCACGCCTTCGCAGCCCTGAATTCTGGGTTTTTCCTTCGCGTTTTTCCCCAGCCTAACTCACTCCAACTCACCCCAATTTCATACCCAAGCCCCAAAACTCATTTGAAACCCCACATAGACCAACCAACAACTTATAAACACTATAACCCAGCTTAACTACACAATCACCCACAGAATTCATACCTAAATTCAAACTCTAACACCTAAGCTGAAACTTGAGAAAAGTACAAACCAGGCCCCTAAATCTTTAAACCATAGCAGCTATGAAATTGCAAACATACTTAATACCCTTACCTCAAACAGAAATTTGACCTGAGCTTCCTCCAATCCAAGCTTGACCTGAATTCCACCTTAACAAACCAGCTGAACTCCAGACAAGAAAAACCATGGCTATCTCTCAATTCTTTCAAAAACCAAATTCAGAACTTAACAAAACAGAGACCAATCCCTTACCTCAGTATAAACCTTGATATATGCTTGATTCCACCCCCTTAAGCCCTTCTTTAGCCTCAAGGAACTCAGTTCAGTTCCTCTCCCACCTTGCCTCTTAGGTTCTTGATTCTCCCTTTCCTTCTTGACCTTTCTAGCCTTCCAAGACTTAACTTCAGCTTTACTTAGCATAAATAAATCGTACATATCTTTTTCCCTCAGCCAAAGACTCTATATTACTGCCAAAAGACCTTTTTAACCTTCCTCAAATATCCTTTTCTAACTAAACCTCAAGGGTACACTTGTCTTTTCACCAGCTTTGCAATTCTACCACTTTCCCCATAAAACTTGTTACTCTTTATAGTTACTAATAGTTACACAGGTTACCAAATTACCAGTTACCACTATCTAGCTTTCTAGGACCGTCTCGGCACGTGCATCACACTAGTATCACAACACCCACGTGGTACGATTCACACATCATAATTATCACATAATATAATTCACATAGTCATATAACATGCTTAAAATCATAATCATGCATCTTAGTCATAATCATCACACATAATTCTCATCATGCCCTCCTGGCACACTAATCAAGGCCCTTAAGCCTTATTAGTGAATTTGGGTCGTTACAGTACTATACTTATATCTTGCCACTACCGAACATGCAATAAGTGCAGTGCTCGTGCGAGAAGAGGAAAAGGTACAGAGGACCATATATTACATCAGTAAAAAATTATTGGGGGCAGAGTCAAGATACCCCTTGATGGAAAAGCTAGCTCTCAGCTTAATTCATTCATCTCGCAAACTTCGACCCTACTTTCAAGCGCACCCCATCCATGTATTAACCGATCAACCGCTGAGGCAAGTCTTGTCTAAGCCAGAAGCTTCAGGTCGACTTCTTAAACGGGCGGTTGAACTCGGGCAATTCGAGATCACCTACCACCCGAGGACGACCATTAGGGCACAGGCCCTGGTGGACTTTTTAGTGGAATGTACTGGCATGACAAACGATGAACTTATAACCCCGGCCCACGAGCTGTGGAAACTTTACGTCGATGGATCATCTAATGAAAATGGATCAGGGGCAGGGGTCATTTTGATTACTCCCGCGGGAAGCAGATTTCATTCTGCCTTAAGATTCGACTTCAACGCATCGAATAATGAGGCCGAATACGAGGCTTTACTGGCGGGACTCCATATAGCCAAAGAGCTCAAAGCTAAAGCAATGCATTGCTACAACGACTCCCAGCTTGTGGTTAACCAAATTTTGGGAGAATACCAGGCTCGTGGCACAAAAATGGCAGCTTACTTAGAAAAGGAAAAGTCCGCATTGGAACATTTTGAGTTTTATGCGATCGAACAGGTTCCCTGAGAGCAAAATTCAAATGCAGACACCTTAGCTCGGCTCGCTACTTCCACCGAGAATGATGAGCTAAATTTTGTGCCAATAGAACATCTCTCGGCGCCTAGCATTAACGAGCCGGAGCAGGAACACGTGTGTATGATTGATTCCGAGCCTACCTGGATGACCCCGATAGTCGAATATCTTGAGACCGGCGTCCTTCCGAAAGATCGGAACCAGGCTAAAAAATTAATGTATCAAATTCCCTGTTACACAATTTTGGATGGAAAGCTGTATAGAAGGGGATATTCCATGCCATTACTTCGGTGTGTGACCCCACCCGAGGCCAAGAAGATCATTGAAGAAATTCATGAAGGGTTCTGTGGAGACCATATTGGGGAGCATAGCCTGTCCAAGAAAATCATACGCCAAGGTTATTTCTGGCCTACCATCAAATTAGATTCTTTCGAATATGTAAAGAAGTGCGATAAGTGCCAGCGGTTCACCACGATTCCTCGAGCTCCACCATCCGAGCTGACCGTGATGAATTCCCCATGGCCATTTGCGGTATGGGGAATCGACCTCATAGGCTCTCTCCCAACTGGCAAGGGCGGAGTGAAGTATGCTGTAGTTGCCGTAGATTACTTCACAAAGTGGACAGAAGCTGAACCGTTAGCAACAATAACTTCCAAGAAAGTCCTTGAATTCTTGGTAAAGAACATTGTATGCCGATTTGGGATGCCGAGGAAAATTGTGTCCGACAACGGAACCCAGTTTGATAGCGACTTGTTCACCAAATTTTGCGAGAAAAATGGAATAATAAAGAGTTTTTCGCCAGTAGCTCATCCCCAGGCGAATGGCCAGGTCGAAGCTGTAAACAAAACTCTCAAGAATTCACTGAAGAAAAAGTTGGAGGAAGCCAAAGGACGATGGCTTGAAGACTTGCCCCAAGTCCTATGGGGATACAGGACTACAACCTGAACATCAACAGGACATACCCCGTTCTCACTAGCATACGGTTGCGAGGCTATGTTGCCTATAGAGGTCGAAATTCCTACAATTCGAACCCACGCTTATGACCAAAGCTCGAACCACACTCAGCTCGAAGAAACCTTAGACTTGATTGAAGAAAGAAGAAATGAAGCTCAGCTAAGGAATGCTGCCTACCAGCAGCGAGCTGCCAGGTACTTCAAAAAGAGGGTTCGAGATCTAAAATTCGGTGTGGGAGATTTGGTGCTAAGGCGTGTATTTTTGGCAACGCGAGATCCGGCAGCTGGTGTGCTCGGACCGAATTGGGAAGGACCCTACCAGATAGAGTCAGTCATCCGATCCGGTGTCTACAAGCTAGCGAGATTGGATGGGAGCCTAATACCGCGAGCATGGAATGGCGAACACCTAAGACCTTACCATCAATAGTGTAGGAAGGATGTTGCTTGTAACCATGCTTGTCTATTTGTACTGTTTTGTCTACTCTTGGATTTGATCAAATAAAGAGTTATTTCGTCTGATATGATTTATTTTTGCAATCTCTCTTAATCTAATAACCTATGGTCACATTCATAGGATATTAAGGGGGCATCATTGGTATATATATAAATACCACCAGCTTGAAAAATAAATTAAGATACACGAAAAACGTAAGTGTTTGGAGATAACCAAATACGCGAGCTAAGATAATTTGGATATAACTGAATTATTAAAAACATAAGTGTTTGGATGTAACCAAATACGCGAGCTAAGGCAGTTTGGATAAAACCGAATTATCAAAAACATATAAGTGTATGGATTACAAACCAATCACGATCTTAAAAGGTTTGGAGCAAACCAGCTAAAACTAATCGACGATAAGTTGGAGCATAAACCTACTTCGAGTTAAGTCGAGATCGAGGCTAGAGTATCTTATAAAAAATAGTTTCGAAATCATAACCTCGGAGATATAACCGAGGATGAGAAAAAGTAACTAAAAAATAAGATATGACTAAACCGTTTGCATTACACACCATATAATTACTTTCGGGTTCATGGTTAAAGTAATATCCGACCTTGATGAATAACGAGATCGGAAGCGGATAATTCGAGCAAACTGTGCATGAATGCATTGAGCCTCGAGCCTAAATCCAAACTATGTTTGTACGAATAAACAAACATACACGATTCTTTAATATAAAATGTGCAAAATATTTCAAACCAAGAAATGTAAAGCATAAGTATTAAAAGAAAAGAAAAAGAAATTGTATCAGCCCAACGGGCATAAAATAAAGCAGTTACAAAAATAAAGGGTTGCAGTCCCGAGATGAGATTCAAGAAGGAGCAGTCTCCTTAGCCTTCTCAGCACCAGCAGCACTAGACTCCCCAAGACGAATAACATGACTATCCTTCTGAGCAGCCTCCTTAGCGGCCTCCTGAGCAGCCTCCTCCGCCTCAAGCTGAGCATTCCACTTATCTAGGAGCTTTGCCTCGAGAGGGCCTAGGAAGCTGGTATCGAGGTTGTCATTATTGGCCCATATTCTGTACATAGCCAGATCAACCGCCTGGTCCTTTTTCTCTTTGTACTCATCAAGGAGGCGAGCCTTTTCACCCTCAATTATATCAAAAGTGGCAGCCTTGTCTTCTTCGAGCTTTTTATTAGCCTCCTGGAGCCGAGTGTTCTCCATCTCAATCTCCGCGAGCTTAGCGTTCTCCTTCTCAAGCTCCGCGAGCCTAGCATTCTGCTTCTCAAGCTCGGATGCCTTGGCCTTAAGCTCCTCGGCTCCTGCCTCAAGCTTTGCATTTGCCGCCCTTAGTTCATCACTCAGTTTGAGTTGAAGATCCTTCGCCTCCTGAGCATAGGATTTGCTCGAGTGGATCTCATTATTCAACTTACAGTTGAGCTGAACAAAAACAGCAAGAGTCTGGCACACAATTTTTTTTTCATCATCATTAGCACACGGACCGTCTATAAATATAGCTAAAGGCGAAAAGAGAAAAGTTACTGTGGCGGCAAGCTCGATACTCTTCTCGTAGAGAGTGGTGCAGTCTCGGGCGTTGTTCAAAAATTGCCATTGGGGAGCATCAAAACTGCTAAAGCTCTGGCCCACTCGGGACAAGACGTCCGAGCCCAGCGTAGCCCCATGGGACCCAGCAGCATTGTCAATTACATACTCCTCAATGTGAGTAGAAATCGACAACTTGTGGGTTAGAGAAGCAGAAGGTTTTTTAGGAGGTGGACCGAGCGTCGGGTGAACCAAGACAGGGGGTTGGGGCTTGACCATAATGGAGGCACCGACCTGTGAAGTCGGCACCACAGTGGAGCTCGTGACGGGTGGAGCTGGTGGAGGAGGTGTCTTCTCGGTCCTCTTGAGGACCTTGGCAGGTCAGTCAATCTTTCGCGACCCCCTGGGGCGCTTGCTCCTCTTGGCACCACCACTCTTGAGGATATTGTCGAGATCGGAGTCCATCTCACCTACACAGTCACACCGCAATAGAGTTAACAAAAAAGAAAGGAATATATAAAAAGTAACTCAACATCACACCAATATGCAAAGTGATGAAAAGGGCAAGTGGAGAAAAACCTAACTGGAACTCTCCGTCGAGCTTGAGCTCGGAGACCAGGAAATTCCCCCATCTTCAGAAGAGGCGGGGGGAGTACCTTCCCTATAGGTGGACATCAACCTTGAAAGGTCCCTATAGTCATTGGTCCCGTATTGGACGGCTATTCCGTTCCATACCTCATTCAGGCTATACATAGTATCGTATTGCCCGAGCCAGCTATCAAACCTATGAACCCGTTCATCTACCCAAGTCCACACATAAAAGTGGTTCCTATCGTCCTCGCACAATACTAACCTATCAGGTTTGTGTTTTAGTAAGGTGGGGGACCACATTTTCGAGCTTAGGATGACTGTACCTTGATCATCCGAGCCCGAGCTCGAGGCTTCATCGTTGGCCTCATTCCCTGATTGCAGGCTCCTTCAGGGAACTGGAGGTGGGGGCTTTACCTCTCTTCTCGGGGGAAGGATGCCTGTTGGCAAGGGAACGAGCTCCCAGCGGTCGTATTTTTTGTTAGACCAGTCTGAGGTGGACTGGCCATCTCCCAAGAGCCCGTAAGCTCGAAGTTTACCTTCATGCAAAAGGTATGAGAGTGATCTCCTGCCATAAGGGAGTTGGAGCAGGGTCTCCCTACGCTCCTTCATCTCGTCAGAAGGAGTGGGACGATGATAGTTGGCTGGAAAATAAAATATAACTCAACTAAGTGCAAGCCTATAGATAAAAGTTCGAGCACAGAGATAAAGGAGGTTGGGTGTAACACCCTTAATAACCAAGACCGTTACATTGTATGTTTAAAATAGTGCAAGACTTGCTAATCAAGTCATTCAGACAAAGTGTAAACTCTATACCATTATTAGAGTAAGAATAAAAAGATTTTGGTCACAAACAGGCTATTTTCATTAAAAATGGCGGTTTAATAACATAGCAAGATCAGCAACACTTATCAAATATTTCACAATGCTCAACTAAGAATTCGATATTTCATAACAATTATCCAATCAGTAATAACAGTTTGTCATCCAAACAGTCAACCAACTATATTCATAACACAATATTCACATTCATAACCAACAGATTGTCATAACCATCAAATAACATTCAGGGTTGGCGCCCTTAGTCGCACCCTCTATTTAACACACTGTCTTCGGCTCATTAGGGCCGCCCCCAGTGTAATACTCACTGACTCCGGCTTGCTTAACCGAGCTCAGTGATAAATAAGCTGCCTCAGCTACCAGTGGCCGAGCCGCGCCCCAGTGCGCAAATATTGATTCCGACACCCTTAGGCCGGTAATCGCATGTCCCATGGCATAATAACACCATCTCACGACATGATATACAAATGTAGGGAGCTCTTAGTCCCATCGTGTCCACATGGTTAATCACATTCACATAACAATGCATACAAACATAGGGAACACTTAGTCCCAACCTAACCACATACTCAGGTGCAGCTTTCTTACCTGTATCCCGAGCTTCCAATGCCCCAAAGCCACGAGCACGGTCCTCTAACCCGAGCCTCACCAAATACCTAGTCACAACACAAACGAAACATCCTTTATCATTAACCAATCCAAAACTACTTCCCGGAACCAATCCCACACTCTCGGAATGCTCCAAATCCCTAAAACAATGCACCGAAGACATCCCCCGAATCCCCGGAGCAAAGGCTCAAAATTGCAAAATATCACATTCTGAAAATGGCCTAGCGCCGCGGCGCCCAGCAAGTCAGAGAGCTCGCCCCTTCCCTGAAACAGCCTTGCGCCGCGGCGCGCTAGAACAGCGCTACGGCGCTCCTTCGCGAGCCCAGAATTCTAGGTTTTTCCCCTGCGTTTTCCCGAACCCAAAACACTCCAAATCACCCCAAACTTATACCTAAGCCTCAAAATCAATTCAGAACCCCAAATGAACCCCTTTAACAACCTATAAACATCACAAACAACCCCAATCACACAAACACACCCCAAAATCCTATCTTGAGTTTCAAATTCCTAAAACTTTAACCATGGCTTCCAAAACTACAAATCATGCTTCAAAAGTCTTAAGCCACACCAATTACGAAATTAAACATGCTAAAGATTCTTACCTCAATCAAACTCAGCTTGAACTCCTCCCAATTCCAGCTCCCAACCTCTTTGCTCTTGATTACCCTAATTGAATTTCAAAGTAAAACCAGCCATATTCCCCTTAAGTTTTCTCACTTAATCTCTGAAAATTCAGACTCAAATTCAACTTAAACAGAGCACAATTCTTACCTTCGAGAAATCCTAGCTTAAACCTGGTTTTGATTGCCTCAAACTCCCTTTGAGTCTCCTCCTAGGTCCCAAGTTCAGCCCCTTCTTCATTTCCCTTTTCTTTCTAGCCCTTTCTTTCAAATTCAGCATAAACCAAAATATAACAAAGTATAATACGTATTCCCTTTTCCTACAGCTGAAGTAATCCTAATCCTTGCCTAATGACCATTTTACCCTTCCATCTAACTCCCATTCCAACTAAACCTCAAGGCTCTTCTTGTCATTCCTACTTCCTTACAATTCTACCACTTCTTTAACCAATCTTGTTACTCTCTATGGTTACTAGCAGTTACACAAGTTACCAAATTACCAGTTACCATTATCTCACAAGAGCTAACTTACAAAATCCCCAAAATACTCCTAGACTCCTCCCGAGCCGGGTATAAAATCCCCGTTGTGACTTTTGAGTTATCTAGCTCTCCAGGACCGTCTCGGCACGTGCATCGCATTGATATCACCACACCCACGTGGTACAAATCACATCACATAATTATCACACTTATGCCCTCAACGGGCTAGAATTATCACATATCATAATACACATAGTCATGCATCTCAAATACTCAAATAGTCATATAACATGCTTAAAATCACAATCATGCGTCTTAATCATTAAATTCACGCATACTTCCCATTATGCCCTCCAGGCACGCTAATCAAGGCCCTTAAGCCTTATTAGCGAATTTGGGTCGTTACATTGGGGTACTCTCAAATCTGTCTGAATGAATAAAATCAAGACGAAGATAGGCCATCCATCCAGAAGAAGGCCTTCTTAAAATCAGGAGGGTGGTTGGGAAGGTCCTCGAACATCTTTTTCTCCTTCGGGTAGCTCGAAAGGTAATAAAAGCCGTCTCCTCCCCGAGCTCAGGAGGGATTGCTTTTCAAACAGAAGAGATATAGGATCTCCGCTGGCGTCGGTCCTTCCCACTTCAGCTCGTGGTATATCGACCTCAGGGCAGATAGAACCCTGTATGAATTGGTGTTGAGCTGGAATGGAGCCAACCCAACGAAGTCCGTGAAGTCCTTGAAGAAAGACTTCAAAGGCAGTATTGCTCCTGCCTTCATATGCTCCTGGCTCCAAGCCACATACCTCAGCTTGTTGTCAGGATTTCCATCTCCTGGGGCACGGCAGCTTCGCTCGTGGGAGGTAGGAGCTCGACACCTTAGCGAGCCTGACAGTCATATACCGTGAAAGGCCAAGATATCATTTATCTGACCTAGCGAGGTAACCGAGTTCCAATAATGCTCGGCCTCAAAAATTTCCCTCGGTTGTGAAGTAGAGGGCTCCCCCATCAGAGAGAATTGAAGGTCTCCTGGGTTGTACGCGATTGTTACCTTTAGCCTTGGGTCAAGGGGGATCGGTCTGGGCCCTGAGTCAGACTCTGGATAAAGAGCCTCTCGAAGAATCTTCCGCTTCTTCTCTATAACCTGGACGATTTGACGATAATAATGAGCTCGGGTTTCTTCTTGTTCGTGAGCTAGCTCGTGCTCACGGATTAGGCGCTGGTTCCAGTCAAACAACGACTTTGGGCTCGGAGTTTTTGGCGAATACGGGATGGCAAGCAGTGACCCCCACCGTTTTTCCAAATTCTGTGACATCTAACGAGAAAGAAAAAATGGTGAGGGCCGGGCATGCAAGAAATCAAGAATAGCGAGCTTGGTGAGACAAGCTCGGAAGTGCTTGGGTACGAGACGAGCTCGATCCTGGAAGCCCGATTAAGGGTCACGACGTGTATTCCACGAAAAAAGAGGAGGGGAGTGGGTCTAATTTTTGAGAATCCCAAAATATCAGGGAAAAAGGTAGCGGTTGTTCAAAAATGGTATTCTTGGGTATTGTGCATTCTTTAAAACCAAGATTTTGTACCCAATATCTTGGTGTGCAAGATACGTCTTTTAAATTTTGAAAACCCAGAAAAAAGAGACCATGTTTGGGTTTGTTCTACATAAAAACTAGATTTAGAACCAGTAATGGGAAAACCCAAACCTAAATGCCTATTGGTCAAAGCGTCCTAGTATATCAAACTGCAAAATGAACCAGTGCATTCCCAGAAACTAAAAAACAGCAAAGCCAGAAACTGATAAAAAATATATATATATACATACATCAGATACTTATGCAATGAAGAAGACAATTGCAAAGAAATCGTTGATTGAAGAAGAGGCTGCAAGTATAATCCCACAGTCTCGAGCAAGCTGGTGGTTTTTTGCTTCTTTGGCTGGGAAAACATGCAAAAGCAAGGAGTTTTCTGGGATAGCCTCTGCTTTTTCTTTCTCTTTTCTTTCTTTCCTCTGATGAACGTAAATGTAAGATGAGGAAGATGACTAGAGCCTTATATATAGACAATCAGAAGTGGAAATGTAACGCCCCATGTCACTATGGATGCTTTCTGGAATGACGACTGGCCCTACAAACCAACACGAGTCTTTCCAGCGTGCTTTGTCCTCACTCGCACGCTTCTTGGGAAAAATTCCCAGGAGGTCACCCATCTTGAGATTACTCCAGGTCAAGCACGCTTAACTTTGGAGTTCTCAAGTGATGGGCTACCGAAAAGAAGATGCATCTTCTTGATATAGGTAGTACCCATCAATCCATTTAAGCCATCTTTAACTGTGTAGTCCCATACCTACACAATCTTAGAATCATCACACTTGACCTTCCCCATACGGTGTGGGATTGCACAGCTTTTTACCCGGTCTTTCCCCCTGCGGATCATGGGATTCTAACTGTCACAATCACCCCCCCTTATGGGCCCGACGTCCCCGTCGGCCACACTTCCGTCTAGGTTAAGGCTTTGATACCATGTTGTAACGCCCTACTTCCTTAGAGCCGTTACTAAGTGAGTTTTAAAACGTGCTTCCAACTCACCAATCGAGGTTTTAGGTCAAATAGTGTAATTAAGTCATAAACAAAGGAAAGACTTGAGAAATAGTAATTTCCATAGAAAATTATAAAAGTTTTACACTTGCGATCCCAAAATACAGTTTGAAATATTTACAACATATAAACTGAACCAAGTCGACTAGATGACAAAATCTAGGTTTATTTACAAGCATCTCCCAAAATCATCTGGCTGTCGCAGCTAGGCTGGCCAAACATGTACACGCCGCCTCACGCCTGCTGTACTCATGGTTGGTTGATCTTTTCTTTACCCTTACCTGCACCACAGAGCATCTGTGACCCGAAGCCCAGCAAGAAAACCCACAAACAGATAACATATGCAACACATATATCAAGCATATAAACAGGCCACCAATGGGCTAAACACATACGGCCTAGCCATCCCAGGCATTTACCAAGCCCTGGGTTCACGGACCACGCCGTGAGGATATTCCAGGTATCCTTTTAGGGACTCGCCCTGGCAACTCGCACTCCACGTGCTCAACACTGCACCCGGCCCCTTGCCGTTCTCGGCCTTGCACTCATCGTGCCCAACGCCGTTCCCAGCCCCTCGCCGTTCTAGGTCTACACCGTTTCCGGCTCTTGCCGATCACCCACATAATATCATACATAATATAACAAGCAAGTAAAGAATTCTAGCATAATCAGATAAAGGGCTACGCCCCGCAGTTCTAACATATTGGGCTCGACCCTGCATATCAATTCCATTCAAACACATTGGGCTCAGCCCTGCACACGAGCTCTATGGAAACAAGGGTTTTCTTACTTGAGTTCCGAGCTTTCTGAGCACCGACGCCCCGAGCACAGTCCTCTAACGTGAGCCTCGCCGAAACCCTAGTCACAACACATTAACAATGCCCATCCATCAAATTCTAATTCAATAAATAACTTCGAGCCATAACCCTAACCTCCGGGACCTTGAATTCTATCAATCCGGGTGATAAAATCCATCTCGAGCCTTACCCATTGAGTTCCCAAGCCTAAATACTCTTAAAAACACAGACTGGCACTAAGGGCCGTGGCCCCACCCACCAGAGCCGTGGCTAGCCTCGAAACAGAGGCTAGCACCACACTGACCCCCACACGGGCTGCGGCGCGTGCACCAAGCACCACGGCGCGCATGAACCTCTCGGCCACCCATGGCCGCGCGCGCACACGGGCCGCGGCGCACCTCTCCTAGGGCCGCGGGTCTCACCTCCAAACCCAGAATTTTCCATCTTCTTCCCTACCTTTTCCTAAAGTCAACCCACTTAAAACTTATCTAACAAACCCAGATGATTACCACACACATTACAGCTCAGTATCCACATCAAAACTCCATCTAAATCTTCTCCAAAACCCAACTAAAACACTCAAGATCACATCAAACTTAACTAGCATGCAACTCTTACAAACCAGCAACAATTCCCAACATAATCTTAGTAATTAGAGCTTACCTTGCAGAGCTTAGTCCCTGTGTTTGTTCCTCAATCCTCAAGCTTTAAGCTCCTGAATTTACTTAGCCCAATACCTTGCTTAGGCTAGCTTGCACCAGAATTTCCCTTGTGTTTTTCTTAGAGAATGAGAGAGAGAAAGGAGATAAGAGCTAACTTCAGTTGGGAGGAATAAGCTAATGTCGGTTTCCTAAGTTTTCTAAATAGTTATGAGATTTATCTTATTCAACTTATATCTATATGGTCACCTCAAGGCTCGGGGTACCAAAACGTCCCCGAGGGCAAAATGGTAAATTTCCCCAATATTCCCGCCTAGACATTCTATCCTCGAATATATCTCAAAATATTTATTTTCATGTCTCAATAATCCCATAACACACCTAGTACCCAAATTACCCCTCGACTCGCCTCGAGTCCGAATCTCAACCCCGTTGTGACTCTCTGGCTAACCGCTCCCCAGGACTGTCTCAGATCGTGCTGCACAGACATATCACATATATACAACATGTATCACATTTATACCCCTAATATCCAGATGGGGTCCACATGCATATTTAACTTAACTAAACATGCATCATAATCATATATACACATCAATCCACATATTAGCATATTAAATCATTTATTGCCCTCCAGGCACACTAATCAAGGCCCTAAGCCCGATTAGCGAATTTGGGTTTCGTTACAACTATCCCCTCCTTACATAAATTTTGTCTTCGAAATTACCTGAACAACTCGGGGTACCGCTCCCTCATCTCTGACTCAAGTTCCCACGTCGCCTCCTCAACCTCGCTGTTTCTCCACAGCACTTTCACCAAGGCGATGGTCTTGTTCCTCAAGACTTTATCTTTTCGGTCAAGAATTTGAACCGAATTCTCCTCATAGGATAAACCCTGATCAAGCTCCAGATTCTCAAAACTTAAAACATGCGTTGAATCTGACATATACTTCCAGAGCATGGATACATGGAATACATCATGAACCCCTGATAAAGCTGGAGGCATCGATAATCTGTAAGCTACCTCTCCAACCCGTTCCAGAATCTCGAAGGGGCCAACAAACCTGGGGCTCCACTTACCCCGAACACCAAATTGTTTCACACCCCTCATGGGTGAAACCCTAAGGAACACATGATCACCAACCTGAAACTCCACGCTCCTGCGTTTCAGGTCTGAATAACTTTTCTGTCGACTCTGGGAGGCGAGCATACGCGCCCTAATCTTCTCAACTGCCTCATTAGTCCTCTGAACCATCTCTGGACCCAAATACCTCCTTTCACCTGCCTCATCCCAATGAATAGGTGATCTACACTTCCTTCCATAAAGCATCTCGTACAGAGCCACACCAATGGTCTCCTGATAACTGTTGTTGTACGAGAACTCGATCAAAGGGAGATACTTACTCCACGATCCCCCAAAATCAAGCACACAGGCTCGCAGCAAATCCTCCAATATCTGAATCGTCCTCTCAGATTGCCCATCTGTCTAAGGATGAAAAGCGGTACTAAACCGTAGCTGCGTGCCCGTAGCCTTCTGCAGACTCTCCCAAAACTTGGAAGTGAAGGTGGGGTCTCTATCCGACACTATCGACCTCGGAGCCCCATGAAGTCGAATAATCTCCTTCACATACAACTCAGCGTACTGCTCCACAGTATAAGTTGTCCTAACAGGCAAAAAGTGGGTGGACTTGGTATACCTATCTACAATCACCCACACTGAGTCATGCTGTCCCACAGTTCTCGGTAAACCAACTACGAAATCCATAGTAATATCTTCCCACTTCCATTCTGGAATCCCCAAAGGCTGCAACAACCCTGCTGGCCTCTGGTGCTTAGCCTTAACCTGCTGACAAGTTAAGCACTTAGCCACATAATCCATCACATCCCTCTTCATGCCCGACCACCAATACAGAGCTCTCAAGTCCTGGTACATCTTCGTCGTACCCGAGTGCAAAGAATAGGGAGTGGTATGTGATTCATCTAAGATCTCCCGCCGGATACCAGAATCCATCGGAACACAGATCCGACCCTTATACTTCAGTAATCCCAACTCCGAAATGGAGAAGTCCTTTGTCGCTCCGACTAAGGCACTCTCCCTATGTCCTCTCAACTGAGAATCTTTTCCTTGCGCTTCCTTGATCCTCTCAAGGAGTGTAGACTGAAGAGTGATGTTGGCCAACTGACCAACCACCAACTCTATACCTGCTCTGGTCATCTCCTCAGCTAATCTATCAGATATCTGCCTCGAACTGAACAACTGTCCTGGGCCCTTCCGACTCAATGCATCAGCCACTACATTAGCCTTCCCAGGATGGTAAAGGATATCACAATCATGATCCTTAACCAACTCTAGCCACCGTCTTTGGCTCATATTCAACTCCTTCTGTGTAAAGAAATACTTCAAGCTCTTATGGTCGGTGTATATCTCGCACTTCTCACCATAGAGATAATGCCTCCAAATCTTAAGTGCAAACACCACCGCTGCCAACTCCAGATCATGCGTAGGATATCTCTGTTCATATTCCTTCAACTGTCTCAATGCATAGGCTATCACCTTGCCAGCTTGCATCAACACGCACCCCAAACCCTGCCCGGATGCATCACAGTAGACCACAAACTTTTCATTCTCTGTCGGCAAGCTTAACACTGGCGCAGTAATCAATTGCCGCTTCAGTTCCTTAAAACTGTTCTCACATCTATCCGTCCAGACATACCTTGTCTTCTTCTTTGTCAGTTCTGTCAATGGCGTAGCTATTCTGGAGAACCCCTCAACAAACCGCCGATAATACCCTGCCAAACCCAGAAAGCTTCTCACTTCAGGAACATTGCTCGGTCTAGGCCAATCTCTGACCGCCTCGATCTTACTTGGGTCAACCAGAATCCCCTCCTTACTGACGATATGGCCCAGAACTGTAACTTGTGGCAACCAGAACTCACACTTACTAAAATTAGCATATAACTTATGCTCCCTCAACCGCTGTAGAACCAACCGCAGATGCTGCTCGTGCTCCATCTCTGACTGAGAGTACACTAGGATGTCGTCGATGAATACAATCACAAACTTGTCCAGATAATCCTTGAAAACCCTATTCATCATGTCCATGAAAGCTGCTGGGGCATTGGTTAATCCAAAGGACATAACCAGGAATTCATAGTGTCCATATCTCGTTCGGAAAGCGGTCTTTGGTATGTCCTCCTCTTTAATCCTTAACTGATGGTAACCTGATCGGAGATCTATCTTGGAAAACACTTTTCCCTCTGTAACTGATCAAATAAATCGTCGATCCTAGGCAGTGGATACTTGTTCTTAATGGTTAACTTGTTCAGTTCCCTGTAATCAATACACATTCTAAGGGACCCATCCTTCTTCTTAACGAACAACACTGGTGCACCCCATGGCGAGAAACTCGGTCTGATGAACCCCAAATCAAGTAACTCTTGCAACTGAATCTTCAACTCCTTTAGTTCCGCCGGAGCCATTCTGTAGGGTGTCCTAGATATTGGCTCCGCTTCTGGTACCAACTCTATAACAAAGTCAATCTCCCTCTGCAGCGGCAACCCTGGCAAATCCGCTGGAAAGAAATCTGGAAACTCACACACTAACCTTGTCTCACCCGGTCCAACTGACACCACCTTAGAAGTATCCACAACGCTTGCCAGGAATCCTATGCAACCTTCCTGCATCAGGTCCCTAGCCCCTAGGGCTGAAATCATTGGTACACGCGGTCCATTAACTGACCCCACAAACACAAAGGGTACCTCCCCTTCTGGTTCAAAAGTCACCATTCTACGCCTGCAATCAATCATTGCCCCATACTTGGATAGCCAATCCATTCCCAAAATCATGTCGAAATTATCCATCTCCAGCTCAATCAAATCAACAGATAACTCCCTACCATCTACCTCTACTGGCAATGCCTTAATCCACTTCCTAGAGACTACTAGTTCTCCTGTTGGCAATAAGGTCTGAAATCCCCTAGCATACACACCACTAGGTCTACACAGCTGATCTATCACCCTAGCAGATAAAAATGAATGGGTAGCCCCTGAATCAAATAATGCAGTATACAAAGAACCAGCACTAGAGATCTGACTTGTCACAACTGAGGGGCTAGCCTCCGCCTCAGTTCGTGTCAAAGTGAATACCCTGGCAGGAGCAAAACTGTCACTATGCTTCTGCTCCTCCTTCTTAACTTGAGGGAAATCCCTCTTCAGATGGCTTGCACTCCCACAAACAAAGCAGGCCCTGATCCTGCACTCACCTTGGTGTCGACGCCTGCATCGTGGACACATAGGAAAACTCCTCCAGTTATCACTGCCACCCTGATGGCCAATAGAAGCACCCCATGCCCTCCTATCTGAGCTGGGAGGAATAAAGGAATCTGGGGCATTCCTATTCTGCTCACTGGAACCACCACCACGACTGAATCCAACAAAAGGAGGCACTGCCCTCCTGGCATCGCGCCTAATAGCGCTATCCTTCCAAATCTGATCTTCGGCCCTCTCAGTAGTAAGGGCCTTATCCACGGCTTGGCCATAAGTAGTAGTCTCTAGATCCAAGGTAATGTTCACATCGCGGGCAATCATCACATTCAACCCTCGCACAAACCTATCCCTCCTGGCCGCATCAGTCGGCACTAGATTTGGCGCAAACTTCGCCAATCTATCAAACTTAATGGCATACTCTGTCACTGTCGATCGATTCTGAGTCAGGTTGATAAACTCATTAACCTTTGCAACTCGTACTGCCACACTGTAGTACTTCTCATTAAACAAGTTTCTGAATTCCTCCCAGGTCATAACTAATACATCCCTTCTCTGAGCTACCACGTCCCACCAGATGCGGGCATCCTCTCTGAACATGTAGCTAGCATAGGCTACCCTGTCGTTCCCCTGAACTCTCATAAAATCCAAAGTTGAGGCAATCATATTCATCCACTGCTCTGCTCGTAGTGGATCTGATCCACCCTCGAAGGTGGGAGGATGCTGCTTCCTGAACCTTTCATACAAAGGTTCCCACTTATTCTCCATGGCAGGCTGCACTGGCACTGACGCTGCGACCTGCTGTACTGGCAGCTCAGTAACCTGAGGCGGGGCCTGCTGCCTCAACTGTCGCAACTCTTCCTCTGTTCGCTATAGTCTTGCTTCCATCTCAGCAAACATCTCTTGCCAATTCTGTGGGGCAGGTGGAGGGTCCTGACCTTGGTTGTCATCCTCGGCCCTACTGCCGCGGAGTCGAGCTGATTGTCGTGGCATCTCAACAAATATGCCTGCAATCAACGACGCCGCTCATCAGGCATGATAACAACATCCAATACCACCTCCCAAACACATCAGTCATCCACAAATAATAAATCATATATCATATAACACAGCGGGCCATGCCCTAGCGTCATGCATATGTTAATTCATTCATCATGCTCTAAACAAAATAAGCAGGCAAACAGGGCATTCAAACACATATTCAGACATATTAGCCAATCTTACCAACCAACCCTGAGTTAAGCCTGTCATTGACTGCGTGTGTACATGTTCGGTCAATCTCCAGAACCAATAACCTTGGCTCGCTCTGATACCATTTGTAATGCCCCACGTCACTATGGATGCTTTCTGGAATGACGACTGGCCCTACAAACCAACACGAGTCTTTCCAGCGTGCTTTGTCCTCACTCGCACGCTTCCTAGGAAAAATTCCCAGGAGGTCACCCATCTTGAGATTACTCTAGGTCAAGCACGCTTAACTTTGGAGTTCTCAAGTGATGGGCTACCGAAAAGAAGATGCATCTTCTTGATATAGGTAATACCCATCAATCCATTTAAGCCATCTTCAACTGTGTAGTCCCATACCTACACAGTCTTAGAATCATCACACTTGACCTTCCCTAGGCGGTGTGGGATTGCACAGTTTTTTACCCGGTCTTTCCCCCTGCGGATCACAGGATTCTAACTGTCACAGGAAAAAAGGGATTAATCCGAGCCATTGGTCAGGATTTTTACCCAATCTGACGGTCAGGGACAAATGACAAGATGGCGCCGAAAAGGTGGCAGGTGAACGATCGTGGGCAGGTTTCCAAGGCACTCGAGTACCTTGAGTGAGCAATACCCAACTGGCACGTGTCCATACTCAAACGTGTGTGACGGTGCAGTTCCCGAGAAAAGTAGTTCAAAAGTTTCCTTCTCATAGGATTCGAACAAATACTTTTGAGGGGGCAAAATGTTACACCCAGATTTCGAGCCTTGAGAATTATGATCTCGAAAACTGGATTCGTCAGGTATGAGCTTGCAATATCTAGAATACGTGTTCGCAACCTAGGCGCCGAACCTACAAAGCAGGTGGCAACCTCGAAGAGGGGTAGCCTCGAAGTCCTCACAAAATCGAAAGACAGACATCGAAGTACGTCTATTCTCGGGTGGCCTCGGATCAGAAGTTCCGAGCCTGACATAAGTATGAGCTCGAAACTACGTGGTCTCGGAGAAAATATTACAACTCGAAAGTCACTCAGAGACTTGGGCTGGTACGATGCTGACGACGTTGATTGCTGACTTCGAGCATCTTAGCGAGTCACTTGGAGAGACGCAGTATACATTTATTGTTGTAACTTCCCTATAATAAAGGGATATTTATTGGACAGTTATACGCCCCCTGGTCTTTAGGGGACGTTTCCTTGTATATAGGAGTTACAGGCTTTTAAAGCCATTAAATTTATTAATGTAAAGGATAACTTCCCAGAAAAGTGTGGGAGAGTATCCTAACACTTCCTCTATAAATAGAGAAGTCCGGTACCTTTGTAAAAGGGGGGAAAATTTTTGTGATCTCTGAAGAAACTCTGGAGAATTCATCTCTGTAGAATTTCCAGGAATTTCCTAAGTTCTAATAACAAAGACTCGTGGACTAGGCAGAGTTAACTGCTAAACCACGTAAAAAATCCTACTTGTTTTATTGTATTCCTCTGGCCGTAATTATTTATTGTTTACGTGCTCTATATTCACTGTTGACGAAAAACGACGTCAATAATATGGGTTTCACTTTAAGCCCTACTGGTAGGGCTCTCAGTGTTTTTTGACCCGTAAACAGTTTTTGGCGCGATTTTTTTTTATGACCGTGTATATTGTAGCTATTTAGAGCATCCTACAAATTTTCAGAAAATTCCGAATAGTTTACAGTACCAAAAACTAGGTTCAAATATGTTATTTTCCACGCGTATAAAAAAAATTAGTCACGAGTGCAACAACATATTTGAACCTAGTTCGGTACTGTAAACTATTCAGAATTTTCTGAAAATTTGCAGGATGCTTTAAATAGCTACAATATACACGGTCATAAAAAAAATCGCGTCGAAAACTGTTCACGGGTTGTAAACACTGAGAGCCCTACTGGTAGGGCTTAAAGTGAAGCCCCTATAGGAGAATTCCCCTATATATATATATATATATAAACAAATTAGGAAAGTGGCTTAATTGGTGGGATTGTGTTTATATAATTATGTTTAATAAAATTGTATATATTGTATATAATTTTGTAAATAATATATGTGATATTATTATAGTAAATTCTTTATTTTTGTTGAATGTAAGTAAAAAATTCCCCAAATTTTATGGATTTAGTTTCCCATATATTTTGTATAAAAATTGGTTTATGCCATAGTTTTACTCTTAATTAAGTTTATTTAAATTAGGAGATTATTTTAGTCATTTAAGTGTTTTTCATTTGATTATTTTTATATTAGTTTCATTATACAATATTGACTTAGTATTTTAAAAAAGGAACTTAATCTATTTTATTATTTTTATATTGTTTAATATTTATTTTTTATAATTTAATATTACAATTTAAAATCACAAATACATTTTCACTTCACTATTTTTAGTTTTTATCTATACAACTTCTCTTCTCGTTGACATCTTATTTCTCCTCCCTCTTTGTCAAACTTTTTTGGAGAAAACTTTTTATTAAATTGGCTCCCCTTCAACTCAAAATATTTTATTATTTATTATCATTTTTTTATTATTGTATTTATTTTTTTTACTATACATAAAAAAAAACACAAATCAATTTTTTTGTTCTAATTTTTTTTAAAGATCATGGCTATTTTTTTTTCCTCTTTTGCGTTAAGTAACTAATAACAATCACGTTTTCATATATGATATTTTTCTTTTTAAATTTGGATGTTCCCATCAGGGTAACCAGGTATCCATTCACATTTTTTTTCTTACATCAAGGTAACTGGTTACCCATTCACGTTTTTTATATCTATTTTTTTCTTTCCAAATTTGGATATTCCTATCATGGTTACTGGTTATCCATTCAAGTTTTCATATCTAATTTTTTCCAAATTTGGATGTTCCCACTAGGGTAACTGGTTACTCATTCACAATTGGTTACCCATTCACGTTTTCATATCTATTTTTTTTCTTTTCGAATTTGGATGTTCCTATCAGGGTTACTAGTTACCCATTCAAGTTTTCATATATATATATATATATTCAGATTTGGATGTTCCCACTAGGATAATTGGCCACCCATTCACATTTTCATATATATATTTTTCTAGATTTGAATGTTCCTATCAGGGTAACTGGTTATCCATTCACGTTTTGCATATTTTTATTATTTTTCTTTCCAAATTTGGATGTTCCTATAAGGGTTACAGTAAAAAGAAAATGCCGAAAAAAATTGATTTGAATTTTTTTACACATAGTGAAAAATATAAAAAAATTACAATAATAAATGATAATAAATAATAAAATAGGAAAATAATTATGTAATGTTAAAATATATGTGGGAAAAAAAGAAAATGGAAGGAGAAAAGAATAAGTACAAAAAAGAAGAAAAAATGGAATGAAAAAAATGAAGGAAAAAAAACATAGGAAGGAAAACTAAAAAAAATATGAAAAAGAAACAAAAGAAAAGAAAAGAAATGATGAAGGAAAAAAAAGAAAAAAAACTTATGAATGAATAAAAATGAAAAGAAGAAGAAGAAAAATAATAGAAAAATTGAAAGAAAAAAAAAGATGAAGGAAAAAATTGGTAGAAAAAATGAAAAAAAAGAAGAAAAAAAAAGAAAACATGGAAGAAGAAAAAAAAAGATAAAAAGTTCATATGTGTGAAAAAAGAAAAAAAATGGAAGGAGAAAAGAATAAATGCAAAAATGAAGAAAAATGGAAAGAAAAATCTGAAAAAAAAAAGAAAACAATAGAGGAAAGAAAACTGAAAAAATATGAAAAAAAAATAAAACAATACAAATGAAAGAAAAAAATAGATAAATGAACAAAAATGAAAAGAAGAAGAAGAAGAAGAATGGAAAAAAAAAGAAAAAAAAAGATGAACGAAAAAATTGATAGAAAAAAAAGAAAAAAAAACACATGGAAGAAAAAAAAAGTTCATATGTGTGAATAAAGAAAAAAAAATGGAATGAGAAAAGAATAAACGCAAAAATGAAGAAAAATAGAAGGAAAAATCTGAAAAAAAAAGATGAAAGAAAACTGAAAAAATATGAAAAAAAATAAAACAATACAAATGAAAGAAAAAGAATAGATAAATGAATAAAAATAAAAAGAAAAAAAAAGATGATGGAAAAAATTGGTAGAAAAAAAAAGAAAAAATAAGTGAAAAAAATAATAAAAAATGAAAGAAAAAAAATTAAAATTACCTTCAAAATAAAAAAAACATAACTATGATAAAAAAAATATAGCATAATTATATATATTTTTTCCAATTTTTGGGAAAGAAAATCCCATAAATATGAACTTCCAAATAAAAAAGCCATAAAAAAGTAGAAAAATTAAATGTCTATATTTTTGTAAAACAACCTCAAAAAATCTATAAATATGAAAAAAAAAAAAATTCATTTTAAAAATTGTAGAGAAATGACCATTTTACTTGCTTACCTAAATAGTCATTGTCATATAAGTCTTTCATTTGTATCTCATTAAGGTGATACCCATAACAAATCACTTCTTTTTTAGAATGATAATTAATAAATATTCCTTATTTTTAAGTTAGGGAAAAATATTTTTTTTTTCAAATTTATTATATTTTTATATTTTAAATTTAACATTTTCTATCATTTTCTATTTATTTAGAAGTATATGACCTTAATATTGTTGTATATGTATATTAATTTTGTTCAATTAAGTTTTATTTAGGATATTTGCGGCAAAACTCCCTAATCTTTTCGAGTTAACGCACCAATAACGCCAATAAATTTTTTTGACGGCAATACCTCCGACTTTTACATTTTTCTTGCAGCCGTCATCTTTGGACTGTTAATTGCAAATAAGACCACATGGCACAAATTCATTTGTCCACATGGCTGCTTACATGTATGTTACTTAATGACATGGACTTATTAACTAAGTTTACTCCAAAAATTATAATAAATACTAAAACTTTAATAAAAGGATAATGGTCATCTTTCACTAATTATATGACCAAATGACTAAAATGTCCCTCTTATTTAATTGTCCACTTAACTAATTCCAAGGGCATTTTGGTAATCTCACCCATTCTCCTAATTATACCACTAATCTCTAATTATTCCACTAATGCTCATCAAACACAAATATTCTATCAACTAATTTTATTCCACTAATATCCATAAAGTGTAAAAATTCCAATAATACCCCTAGACTTGACCTGAGCCAGATATTTTCTCCGTTGTGACATTTCTGCTTGAAAGGATCCACTCGTGTGTCGAAAATAACATTTATCCACATAATAATGTGGGCATGCTGCATGTAGCACATATAATTCATAAATATACCCTCAACGAGCCAAACTTACAAAAATGCTCACTTTAGTAAAAAATGGGTCTTTAAATACATTTAATTCACATAATCAAACATATTCAATTATATAATAATATAATTAATCAATTAATTCCACTCATGCCTCCAGGCATGCTATTAATGTACTAAGCCTCATTAGGAATTTGAGACGATACAATTATCCCCTCCGAATAGAAATTTCGTCATTGAAATTTACCTGAACAACTTAGGATATAAATCTCGCATATCCGACTCTAGCTACCAAGTCGCTTCCTCCACTTTGATGTTCCTCCATAATACTTTCACTACCGAAATAGTCTTACTCCGCAAGACTTTATCTTTTCTATCCAGAATCTGTACCAATTTTTCTTCATAAGATAGATCCTGCTGTAACTCCAGGGTCTTGTAACTCAACACATGTGTAGCATTTGGCACATACTTCCTTAGCATCAAAATATGAAACACATTGTGAATCCCTGACAACGCTGGAGGCAAGGCCAATCTATAAGCCACTTGCCCTACCCTTTCTATGATCTCAAAAGGTCCGAAAAACCTAGGGCTCAATTTCCCTTTCTTCTCAAACAGCTTTACTCCTTTCATTGGCGAAACTCGGAGAAAAACATAGTCCCTAACTTGGAACCCCACGTTTCTACGCTTTGGATCTGTGTAGCTTTTCAGTCTACTATGTGAAGCGAGTATTCGAGCCCTGATCTTCTCAACGACTTCATTGGTTCCCGGAACAACTTTAGGACCAAGATACTTCCTCTCTCCCATTTCATCTCAATGGATTGGTGATATGCACTTCCTACAATACAACATCTCATATTGTAGTGTCCCATAATTTTACTTAGCTAGATAGTAGTATTAGTTAGTATTAGTTTGTAGTATGTTAGTTACCGTGGATTTTGGTTCAAGCCGAGACTTAGTTGGAAACTCATAGCAACAGTTATGAATTTTATAAGTTTAACCTATAGTTTAGAAATATTAATTATAACATAAGGTTTGATTAATATTGCTGGTCCTAGAAATATTATTTATTATAACCTAAGGTTTAGATAGAATTATTAAGAATGTGACACTTGTCATAATTATGTTTATTAAGGATTTAAGTATTTTTGATGAATATTTTAATTAAAAGAAAAATCTAAAAGCTCTAGAACCTTCCAGCAGCTGTTAGGATCACGTTTTGACTCAGTCAAAGCTATTTAATCAATTCAAAATATGCTGAAAAAGTGCAAATACGTGTTTGATATATCAACGTATGCCAATATATCGCAGCTATAGGGGCCGATATATCGCCTATGGGAGATACGGAAAACACGTTGACTTTGCACGAACGAACAAATGGGCTTTGGGAAAATGGTCTAGGCGATATATCGCCCCTGGTGCAATATTTTAAAACTTTGTGATTTTAATTTAAAAAATAGCCTTAACCACTTGGACCTGTCTTTGAACGATTTTGATCGAGTTTTGGGCGTCTGTTGAACGAAAATTCAAATATTTTTCATTTTAAATTCATTTATTTATTCAAATTAAAAGGGGTTAGTTTCACTCCTTGAACTCTACAAATAGGACCTAGTACTCAGCCATTTTCTTCATTCTTCAAGCGTTGTTCAAAGCCTCCAAGTTGCTAAGATTACTAAACCATCCCTATATGATATATGTTTTTATAGTCATATGTTTTATAGTATATGTTTATGATATAGTCTTATGTTTATGATTTAGGATATATGTTGTTAGTAGATTTTTCCTTACTGGGCATTAGGCTCACTCCTTTATTTTTTAGCTTGATGCAAGAAAATGAATATGGAAGGCGGAAAGATTCGTGGCAGCTTGGCTTGTGTGTTGAGGATGAATTGATTGAATGGACTGCGTGACAATCGAGGATGGCATTGTTTTTATGTTTTTTTTAATTTATGTTTTATGTATTTCCGCACTTAATTTTTAAACAATTGATAAAAGTTGTGTTTTATGTTTTTATGTATTAAATAATGGGTACCCATACCGTATTTTATATTTCATAATTTACTTTGTATTTTGCACAATATTTATTTTGGAGTATTAAATAAAGTTATGTTATTTCTTATGTATGTTTTCCAAAATAGTAGCTATGTCTAGTAGTTTTAATGGTCCGAGGTCTTAGAAATAGTCGGGGCATTACACATATAGAGTTACTTCAATAGTTGACTGAGAATTGATGTTGTAGGAAAATTCAATTAAGGGAAGGTATTTACTCCATGATCCCTCAAAGTCCAATACACATGCCCAAAGCATGTCCTCTAATATTTGGATCGTTCTGTCATATTGCTCGTCTGTTCGAGGATGATAAGCAATACTAAATTTTAGCCTTGTACCTATTGCCTTCTGCAGACCTCCCCATAACTTGGAAGTGAATGTGGGATCTCGCTTTGAAACTATAGACTTTGGTGCCCCATAGAGAAGTACAATCTCCTTCACATATAACTTAGCATACTGCTCCACATTATAGTTCGTTCTCACAGGAAAAAAGTGTGCTGACTTGGTATATCAATCCACAATCACCCATACAGAGTCATATTTCCCCACAATCCTAGGCAATCCAACCACAAAATCCATCTTTATATCCTCCCACTTCTATTCAGGAATGCTCAAAGGTTGTAATAACCCTGATGGCCTCTGTTGTTCAGCTTTCACTTGTTGACAAGTTAGGCACTTAGCTATATATTCAACTACATCTTTCTTCATCCCTAGCCACCAAAACAAAGATTTCAAATCCTGATACATTTATGTTGTAACGCCCTACTCCCTTAGATCCGTCACCAATTGTGTTTAAAATTGTGCCTCAACTCGCTAATCGAGGTTTTAAATCAAAAACGTGTAACTATGCCATAATTAAAAGAAAACATTAGAGAAAGTGGGTTTCATTGTTAATCATAAAGGTTTACACTAGGGATCCCAAAACAAAGTTTAGAAAATATTTACAACACAAAATTGATCAGAGTCGACTAGACGACAAAACCTAAGTTCCCTTACAAACATCTCCCAAAATCCCCTAGCTGTGGCAGCCAGGCTGGCCGGACATGTACACGCCGCCCCACGCCAGCTGTGCTCATGGTTGGTTGATCTTCTCTTTACCCTTACCTGCACCACAGAGCATCTGTGAGCCGAAGCCCAGCAAGAAAACCCAAAACAGATAACATATGCAAAATACAAGTCAAACATATAAACAGGCCACCAATGGCTAAACGCATTCGGCCTAGCCGCTCAGGCGTTTACCAAGCCCTAGGTTCGCGGACCACGCCGTGAGGATATCCCAGGTATCCTTTTAGGGACTCGCCCTGGAAACTCGCACCCCTCGTGCTCAACACTGCTTCCGGCCCTTTGCCGTTCTCGGCCTTGCACTCAACATGTCTGACGCCGTTCCCGGCCCCACGCCGTTCCCGGTCTACACCGTTCCCGGCTCTTGCCGATCACACATATAATATCAAACACCATATAGCCACAAGCACAGAATTCAAACATAAACAAATAAAGAGCCATGCTCTGCAATACCAACATATATATATATATATAGGGCTCGGCCCTGCATATCACTTCCGTTCAATACAATGGGCTCAGCCCTGCACACGAGCTCTATGGAAACAGGGGTTTCCTTACCTGAGTCCCGAGCTTCCTGAGCACCGATGCCCCGAGCATAGTCCGCTAACGTGAGCCTTGCCGAAACCCTAGTCACAACACATAACAATATCCGACCATCAAATTCCAACCCAACAAATAACCTCGAACCGTAACCCTAACCTCCGGGATCTTGAATTCTATCACTCCGAGTGATAAAATCCATCCCGAGCCTTCCCCTTAAAGTTCCCAAGTAAAAAATATCATTAAATTCCTCACTGACACTAAGGGCCGCGACCCCACCCCCTAGAGCTGTGGCTAGCCTCAAAACAGAGGCTAGCTCTCCACTGACCAACATGCGGGCCGCGATGCGCCCGAATTCCTTCAGCCTCCCACGGCTGTGCGCGCATGCGGGCCGCGGCACACCCCTCCTAGGGCCGCGACACTAACAGCAAACCCAGAATTTCCATCAACTTTTCATCCCTTCTTCAAGCCAATCATCACCAAAACCAAACTAAGACTCCTAAATATTCAACACAGTTACTCCAGCACAGAAACAACATCAAAACCTCATCAAAGCATGCTCCAAAACTTAGCTAAAAACACCCAAAGATTAAGCAAGCTTAACTACATCCAAACCTCTAAACCAACAGAAAATTAAAGACTAGACCTTAGTGTTTAAAGCTTACCTTGCTGAGCTTAATCCCAGAATTTTGATCCTCAATCCCAAAGCTTCAAGCCCCTAGAGTTTCCCAGCAGAACCCCTTCAATTTTCCAAGCAATTCCTTTAAGTTTCTTCAAGTTTAGCCTTAGAGAGAGTGAAAGAGAGAGACAAAAAGCTATTTCTCAGTTCCAAGGAAGATATGAGTCGGTTTCCCTCAGTTTCTGTACAGTTCCATTTCATTTATTTGTTTTATATGACTTAAGTCTAAAGGTTACCTCAAGGCTCGGGGTACCAAAACGTCCCCGAGGGCAAAAATGGTAAATTCCCCAAATATTCCTGCCTAGACACTCTATCCTCAAATATATCTCCAAATATTTATTTCTATGTCCCGATAATCCCATAACTCAGCTAATACCAGAATTACCCCTCGACTCGCCCCGAGTCCGAATCTCAACCCCATTGTGACTCCCTGGCTAACTGCTCCCCAGGACTGCCTCGGATCGTGCTGAACAGACATATCACACATATACAACATATATTTCATTTATCACATTTAACTCAATTAACATGCATCATAATCATATATACACATAGATTCACATATAAGCATATCTAAACCACTTATTGCCCTCCAGGCACACTAATCAAGGCCTTAAGCCTGATTAGCAAATTCGGGTCGTTACATATGTGGTGCCTGGATGTAACGAGTATGGAGTGCTATGAGACTCATCCAAAATCTCTTTTCTAATTTCATTGTCAGAGGAACACACACTTTGTCCTTATACCGTAATATACCATTATAGGAAATAACAAAGTCCTTAGCTTTTCTCGCTAAGACTTCCTCCTGGTACTTTACCAATTGAGGATCATTCATCTGGGCTTCCTTGATCATCTCAAAAAGTGTAAACTGAAGAGTAATATTGGCCAACTGACCCACGAAGAACTCTATCCCAACTCCTGAGCAACTAAGTAAGGTAATATAGGTTGTTAGTGATGGGAGTATAACTTATTATCACAAAGTTAATATGATAATTAAAAAGAATCAAACTCTAGAGAGTCTAACAAACAATGGAAGAATGTAATACCCTACTAATCTAGGGTCGTTACACCGTGTGTTTAAAATAGTGCTTAATTCATTAAGCGAGTCATTCAGACTCAAAAGTGTAACTTAAATTATACAGTGATTTAAGTATTAAAAATTTTGGTCAAAGGATTAAACTTTTCATTAAAACTCTAAATATTTACATGGGATCCCAAAAAGGTTTATACTTATACCCTAATTCCCTCCAAATCCCACGACCGTGGTGGCTGAGCAGGCCGAACATGTAGGCGCTGCTCCAAATCCCTCCAACTCATTGCTGGTCGACCTTTCCTTTTCCCTTACATGCACCATAGAGCATCCGTGAGCCAAAGCCGAGCAAGAAAACCCAACATAGCATATTAAATAACTGATCAAACATAAATAACAAACAACATGCTTTACAGATAATAGATGAACTCATTTTAGTACATAAGCAGTTTACACGGTCTATGTCAAGCGAGGTGCCTCTCCCGACACTAAGCATACAACCATATGCCGAGTGAGTGTGTACAACACTCCACAATGGTCTCGCACCATCATGGCCTACATTTCGCATGTATTGCCGAAGACGGCCCATGCCGATCAATCACAAACAAACATATATAATGCAATCAATGCAACAACCACAAATATAGAATGGGGTACGTAACGCTAACTCAACTTTCAAGTAATTGGTTATAACCATTACATATCAAAATTGGGGCCCGTGCCTTGCTCTATGTGCATGTGCCAATTTTCTTACCACGATTCCAGTAATAACAGCAAGATCACCAAGTGTGATCCCATTCAAGCGTCTTTAGCCAAACCTAAACACAATCAGTCCAAACTGATTAACACAAAGTTTAGTTCATAATTCTGACTTCAAAATATCACATATTAACTTGGATTAAGTTCTAGGACTGCACAAATTTTCACAAGCTTTCCAACCATATAAAAAAAAAATGCTCAAATCCGACATCGGGGTCAAAAGTTATGGTTTAAATACGAAACCTAAAACGTGTGACCTAAAACAGGGCTGGCGTTCAGGCGCCTATAGAAAACTTATTTTGAGTCGCAGTGCCACATGATTCAAAGAGCATTACTCTGCTCAAGGAAAATGCATATGCGCCATGACGCCCACCCCAATAGCAGCGACGCCCCTGCGATAAACCCAGAATTCTACGTCTTTCCCCAATTCAAAACCTATGACTTTCCCTGCAATCCCATACCTCAAATTCGAACAAAAACCTCATTCTAACTAGAATTTAGACCAATTTCCACCTCAAATAGTCAATACAAGCCACAAGTAACATCAAGATACCCTAAAATACATCAAAACCCATAATTGTAACTTAGAGTTCTAAACTCTAACTTTGGCCCCAAAACCCGAGAACCAACGACAAAATCTAGAATTCTAGCAACAATTTATTCCTCAATTAAGTTTACAAATAGCTCACTAACACCAATACACACCCCAAAGAGTCTAGAATCCCCAAATTTTAAAAGTTCAAACCCAAAATCCCCCCAAATCAAGACACAAGATGAAAGATCAAGAACGCATACCTCAAGTCAAAATTTCTAGCTTCCAATGGTTGAAACACAATCCTAGTAGTTGTAAGTCTTTCCTTTGATGCTCAACTCCTTCCAAAATTCCCGAAAATCTAAGGAATGGGCCTCTAGCTTGCCAATTGTGTGTTATTTTGGTGAGTTGAAGAAGATATAAGTAAAGGAGAGGGAAGGGAGACTAAAGTGAAAACGAACTAACCCAAGGCTGTTGTCCATTTGTCTAATATTTGGTCAAATGACCATTATACCATTCCCTCTAAACTCCTTCACCAAAACTCCACATGGGCAAAATGGTCATTTAGCCTAAAATTCACACTAACCTCAAATTACACCACAAATTCCCATATTCAATCCAATAATCCATCAAGAAAAATTATTCCACCAACTACTTCATTTACCAAAAAGTCCCAAAGTATGCGAAATTCCTGAAATACCCATAGACTTGACTTGAGCTGGACATTTATCCCCGTTGTGACTTTTTCTCTTAACCACTCGAATTGATCCACTCAAGCTAAAAAATCACAGATATATCCACATAATAATGTGGTCTCAAGCACATAGCACAAAATACCTTTCTAACAAAAGGTATATACTTTCAACAACATAATTACAAAAAATACCCTTTCTAACAAAAGATGGTCTTTAAACACATTTAATACACATAATCATGCATAATCAATCATATAACCATAATAAATCAATTAATTCACATAATTATCCCACGTGCCCCCCCGACACTCTAATCAAAGCACCAAATCATATTAGGAGTTTTGGGACGCTACAAAGAATAACACAACTTAAGACAAAGGAAAGAAATGACCTTTCTTGAGAGAAACCCTATTTACATAAAATATAAAAGTTACAATTTAATGTAATAAATCAATTGAGGTGAACATGAAGGCTTGACACAATAGAATTATTGTCCAAAAAACTCTATTCTTAGCCCCCCCATAAGAGATTGCTTAAAGCTACTACAATGGTGGAATGAGTCTTGGAATTAACAAGCCTTGGTCTTCAAAGAAGTCAAGCTTTCTTGATGAAGATCTTGGAGAAAACTAGTAATCTTTGTGAGTTAGAGAGAGAGAGAGAGAGAGAGAGAGAGAGAGAGAGAGAGAGAGAGAGAGAGAGAGAGAGAGAGAGAGAGAGAGAGTGGAGAGTGATCAATTCACCAAAATCTCAAATGAACCCCTGAAATCGTGTAGGAACCGTAATTAGTGTTAACCAATAAGATTAGAGCATTTTAAAATAAGTTTTGGAGCCAAAACACATAACTGTACGGGTTCGTACAGACAACTCACGTGACACATCGTCTAGCAGGCGATGCGTCGTCTATCTGGGCTATTGTAAGACAGGCGATGCAACACCTATTGTACTGAGTTTTGACCCCATACATTGGCCCAAAAATACCTCCAAATGCCATTAAACTTTTTGGGTACTCTTATATACTCCAAAGAAACAATTTGGACCCAAAAATATATTTTTAAAATACTTACAACAAAAGTCAACCCACTCATATTGACTTTAGCGAAATAGTTTATTATTTTGCACTTCATTGTGCATAACTTATTTCACTATATATTTGACCAATTCTAACAGTTAGGGCTACTAATGACACTAGTCCTAGTGAAATAGTCTAGATGTCACTAGTAGTAATGAAAGTAGTGGTTGGTTACGAGATTAGCTCTTAAATTGTGGATGGTTATGTTCTACGATTATGATTCGTGAGTTCTGATGGTGTGGTTTCCTCATTATTAAGGCTCACGAGCGACTAACTGGGGTATTAGGGGATGTTACTGCTACTAGTGATACTAGTCCTTGTGAACGGTTTAGATGCACTAGTAGTAATGAAAGTAGTGGTTGATTACATAATTAGTCTCAAATTATTGGTGGTTAAGTTCTACGATGATGATTCATGAGTGCCAATGGTGTGATTTCCTCATTATTAGGGCTCCCGAGAGACTAAGTGGGGTATTAGGGGATGTTAGAGCTACTTGTGACACTAGTCCTAGTGAAATAGTCTATATGTCACTAGTAGTGATGAAAGTAGTTGTTGGTTACGAGATTAGCTCTCAAATTATGGGTGGTTAGGTTCTACGATTATGATTTGTGAGTGCCGATGGTGCAATTTTCTCATTATTAAGGCTCCCAAGCAACTAAGTGGGGTATTAGGTTGGGAATATAACTTAGGATCACAAATTAACATTGTAATTCACAAAAATTAAACACAATGTAAACTCATAAACAATGGAAAAATAACACAAATATGATCAAGATGAAGCAATGACCTATATAGAGAGAAGCCCTAGCTACATAAAATCATAAATTTATGATTTCATGTGATAAAAAAATGGAGATGAATATGAAGGCTTAACACAATAAAATTGTTGTCCAAAAAACTCTATTCCTAGCCTCCCATAAGAGATTGCTTGAAGCTACTACAATAGTGGAATGAGTCTTGGGATTAACTATCCTTGGTCTTCAAACAAGTCAAGCTTTTCTTGGTGAAAACTAGTAATCTTTGTGAGTTAGAGAGAGAGAGAGAGAGAGAGTAGAGAGTGATCAATTCACCAAAATCTCAAATGAACCCCTTAAATAGTGTAGGAACTATCATTAGTGTTAACCAATAAGACTATAGCATTTTAAAATAATTTTTGGAGCCAAAACATGTAACTCTACGGGTCCGTATAGATGGCCCATGTGATGCGTTGCCTGGCAGGCGGTGCATCGCCCTCATGTAGGTGATGCATTGCCTGTATGGGCTGTCGTAAGACAAGCGATGCAACACCTATTGCATTGAATTTGGACCCCATACATCAACCCAAAACATCTCCAAATTCCTCCAAACTTATTGGGTACTCTTATATACTCCAAAGAAGGAATTTGGACCCAATTTTATTTTAAGTGCCTACAACAAAATTCAATCCGCTCATGTTGACTTTAAGAAATCCTTATGGTTTTGCATCTCTTTGTACATAACTAATTTCACTATGTGTTTAACCAATCCTAACAATCCCCCACTGTTAGTGTTAGTGCCCAAAAAGCATGTGAAAATACTGTAGGAAAATACATATTGCAGGATCTTTATTTATTTTCATGCAATTTACATATTATCAAAAAACATGCAAATTCCTAGAACATGCTCCTATGAAATTGATATAAATACAGAGTAAAGTAAAAACTTACATTACATAGTGGAACTGGAACAAATCCTTCCTTCAACCTCCCTAACCCTTGATTCCTTTCTGTAGCAGAGCATTATCAATCGATTGAACTAGATTAGCAACACAGTCTTCCTCACCAAGCCTTTGATCAACCTAGAACTAGTGTGGGCTGGTTCTCAACACATGAGATAGAGATCTAGAAGAGAAAAAGAAGAGAGAATGTCCAAGAAAGGTTAGTCTATCTAGGTTTTCACTGACCTAATGAATCAATTGAGACTGACTTACTTATGAAAACCCTAGATATCATATTCCTTATATAGGCAACTTAATGGGCTTTATTTAAATTTAACTTTAAATTAATTAAAAATAATAAACAAAAAATAAAAGCCTTGGGCTGCCATAAATGGACTTGGGCCCAATCTCTTTATTTTGAATTTAAATCCCAATTGGGCCTCAATTCAAAATCTTTTATTTATTTTGAAATTAATTAATTAAATCCTTATTCAAATTAACTAATTATAATTTGAAGCTTGATTTAATATTATTTATTTATATTGACACCAATTTATCAATATTAATACATTTACCCAAAGATTCTCTTTTGTTCTCTAAATCTCATATATCTGTAAATTTTCCAAAATTGACCTAGTAAACTTTAAAAATCATAATTGATAATTAAATCAATTAATTGAGACATTCTAGATGATTTACTCAAAGGTGATGCGGGGACCATGGATCCAAGAAATCAAGCTCCAATAAGTTACCGTGAATTTATTTACGAATAATTTCACTACCTTATTAATTCCTCGTGACTCCACTATAGACTCAGAATTGAACTCTTGAATTCATAGAACGTAATTTCCAAACCATAAATACGTCATCCATTGTTATAACCATTATAGTCAGTCAATCCCCTATTGATGACTTACTAACGAGATGGGTGCAAATGAGCATTTTACCCCTCATCAGTATTTTATCCTTAACTCCCACTAAGTTCCTTATAAATGATATTTCTATGAACTTAATCATAGAAATGAGATCTCAATCATTTAACCTTTTGAATAAAGAAATTAAGGAAATCATCTTTTCACTTCTCATACAGAAGTTATATATTTCATATCTATGAATAATACTCCCACTCAATTACACTACTAAATCTTCAAGACGTAAGTATGGGCTAGACTGTAGGGTAAACTAGTAGCAAACAAGTCAAAAGATTTAAATAATATAATTAACAGAAAATTATCACTCAGAATTAAGATTGACTTAACCTATGGTCAACGTTGTGACATTGATTAGATTTGATAACAACGATACTTATTTATCAATCAATAATATATATCGGTCCTAGTCCGATGTAACCAAATACATCCGATCCTATCTACTTGGTCAATGCCTTGGACAAGTCATCACACCTCGAATGTGTAAGTAGATCATATTGTAGATTACCTAATCAGTGAAAATTCAACACACTGATCTTATTTTAGGACTTGTTCTTTTGGACATATAATTACAATTAAAATCCACTGTGACCTAGTCACTATAATTGTAACTATCCATATGTTCAGGATTTTATAAATGTTTGTATTATTTCAATAATCATGTAATAAAACAAGCAAGCAACATGGTTGTCAAACTAAATGATTTCTACTACTTTTATCGACAATATAAAATTGCGTTACATGCCCGACATGGTTTTATAAGGGCCTAAAACCCAACAAATACATTTTTATTGATTTAAATAAAAGTAAAATTTTATTATATTTGATTATTGAAATTATTGTTTGAATAATTTATATATAAATATAAGAAAAATTCTATATTCATTTATGAGAATATGATCTTGTATGCATACGAGAGAATTAAGAACATATATAATGTAAATTGGTCAGCAACATATTAAACTACGAAATCTTTATTGAATGGTTGCTAGTATAGTTTACTAAGCATATGGGATGCGGGTAATCTAGATTCAGATTACTGATGTGGATAGACATCTTGGTAAATGTACTTTATATAATTGTGATTATATATGAAACTACCGATGTAAATTAATTTAATTATAAACTTACCGTTTTCCATAAAGATTTAATTCATATCTTAAAAGAAGATCATTTGTAGATCAGTCTAAATCCTGAGTTGTCATGAACTCTTGTTCATGTTTATTGGATCTTTTGATTCATTCGTTAAAGTCTCTTAATATGATGAGGCTAGTGACTTTTGTTTTGGAGATTCAATATCTTGAATGGTTGGGAACATGATTTTACAATATTGGAACCCATGCTTTCCTAACGAATCAAATATTGGTTCCCTTAAGGGTTAATTTTGGGCTGAATAGTTTTTGAAGTCAAATCTATAGTAAGATTATAGATTAATGATTCACTAGTGAATTAATTGTACTTAAGGAACAATATGTAATTAGAATGCTAAAACGTTAATTCTTGACCAGCTTTAATTAACAAACCAATAAATGGAGGATAGAACTACACATATTGATTATATTAATCGACTACAAGAGAATACTATGTAAATATAATTCTATAATTACTAAGAGTGCAGTTCCATATTTATAGTGGAGTAATAATGGAATTAATAAGAAAGATTATTTAATTAAAGAGTTTAATTGATAGTTTGGTTTATTGGAGCTTAATATTATAGGTTTATGGTCCTCGAGTCACCTCTGTCCTATGCTGTCAAGGGTAAAGATGTCGCAGACAAGATTAATGGAGAAAATTACTAAATTACAAATGAATTAATTTTCCGGGGCTAAGTGATAATTATGTGCAATTAATTAATTATTTGACTAATTAGTTTTTATTTTAAATAAAATCTTTATATTAGTTGAAATTAATATTAATAAATGTTTGTGAATATTAAATAGAGTTAATTATTATCTTAGTATAAGATAATTATTCAAGTACTTATTATCTTTGTGGGGACAGTGAGTGGACAATGAGTACCTATGATCTCTGCATTGAAAGCTACAGACCTATTGCAAGAATGTTACATAGGATTCCTAGCGAACATAGTGGATACCTCTAGGGTCGTTTCAGTTGGACTGGGTGAGACGAGGTTGGTGTGTGAGTTTCCTGATGTATTTCCAGCAGACCTGATAGGATTGCCGCCACACCGAGAGGTCAAATTTGTCATTATAGACACATCGTGCTCTATATACATCAGTTAGGCAAACAAGGCAATTTTGATAAGTAATTAAACATATATTTCACTTAATACCAGCCAACCCTGAGTCGAGCTTATCTCTGGCAGCGAGCATACATGTTCGGTCAATCTCTAAGAGCCAAAAACCTGCCTCTGTTACCAAGTTGTAACGCCTTACTACCCTAGAGCCGTTACCATGTTATTTTAAAACATGCAATTTACTCACTAATCGAAGTATTAGACCGAAAAGTGTGATCTAGTTAAAGTACTAACTCATTTAAATAAGAATTCAATATAAAAGGCTGGGCATTCATTTAAATCATAAAAGTGTTACATTGGGATCCCAAAAAATTGTTTAAAACGTATTTACAACTCAATTTTTTTTATACAGTCGGCCTAGGCGACAAAACCAGATATTTATAATGTGTTCCTCAAAACAACCCCAGCCGTGGCAGTCAGGTAGGCGAAACATGTACGCACCACTCCATGCCCTCCAACTCATGCTTGGTCGGCCTTTCTCTTGCCTTTACCTACACCATAGAGCACCCGTGAGCCAAGGCCCAACAAGAAAACTCCACAAACATAACACACAACAATTCATTTCAGTAAATGCATAACTAAACGCAAACATAACAGAAAGTTCACAACTGCGGCCTGAGTAGATCAGGGTGCATTTGTAACGACCCAAAAATTACTAATAAGGCTTAAGGGCCTTGATTAGTGTGCCGGGAGGGCATAATTGGTTTAAGTGTGATTTAAATGATTAAATGCATGATTATGTGATAAGCATGCTTATATGATTATATGGATATATGAGATGCATGATTATGAGTATTAGTATGCATGTAGGCCCTGTTTATATTATAAGGGCATATTTGTAATTTTTGGCCCGTTGAGGGCATAAATCTAATTATTTGCGATAAATTGTTGAGACCACATTATTATGTGGATATATTTGCAGCTGGTGGCTCGAGGCGATCCTAGTGAGCGATTTAGCGAAAAAGTCACGGTGGGGATTTATACCCGGCTCGAGGGAGCCTGGGGGTATTTCTGGGAACTTGGGAAAATATATTGGAGACAATTAGGCATCGGGGAAAATAATTGGTGATTAATTAGATGACAGGATTTAAGTGGTAAATATTAGGAACACTTGAGGAATTAGCAGGAATTGGGAACAAATGAGCAAAATGCCCTTAGAGTGTTTAAAGACTTGGTTATATTTGGGATGGCAAAATGGTCTTTTGGTGTTTAAAAAGGGATAAGTATTAATCTGCTTTTTAGAGTTAGTTGAAGTGTTTACCGAGATTTTCGAAAACTACACTAATGAATATTAGATTAGACTAATGATATGGAATTTAGAAGACAAAAACAGGATTTTTACGTGGTTGGGGCGTTAATGAGCCTTAGTCCATGAGTCAGTTGTATTAGAGCTTGGAAAGTCTTTTACAATGGAGTTTCTCTCTATGTTTTGACAGAGTAACTGTATACAAGTCGAAGAGAGGTCCTTTTTCTAGTGCTCTATCGCCTGTATTTATAGGCTCATAGGAACACTGGGTCTGGGCCGGGTATGACCCGGGCCCATCAAAGATGTGGATACTCTTGGCTTCTCTGGCGGAAGCCCAATACAAAAGATAAAAATACATAGGTCCAAGAATAATTAAGGCCCAATGGGGCGGCCTAAGAACTATATTTCGCCTGACAAAATGGTGCTTTTGATCTGGGCACTCCGAGTTACGAGGCAGATTCAGGAGACAAAGCCAGCCAGTGTAATTGGTAGCGTAGGTCTGAAACAGCGGTGTGCAATCCCGAGGTGGCCTTTTCAGCAGGTGAAAAGTGGGGACAACCCCCACGCGTCATGGGGCGGCTTCAGGGTCACGGATGCTTTTCCTTGCCAACCGGGAGGACTTGACCCAGGTTCGTTTACCTCTGTCCCTCTTCGTTTACCAGAGGCCCGGACTGTTTACCAGGCTCCGGGATCATCTTTGCATACACTTCAACTGTAATCCCAGCTGACCATATGTCTCCTGGGCAACTGTCCTGGATCACCTTCCCGGACACCATCTGGGTCCGGAACCACACTTGGGCCGTAGCCCTTGGTTACTCCCGTACCAAGCGGTCCTGGGCTGAGCCCATATCCAAACGCTCAAACCATGGGCCTAGACCATCGTCCCTGGCCCACGATAGGAAATAGGGATAACATTTACCCCCCAAGCCTTTGCCTGGGTCTGCGAGGTGGAGGCTTGCCTTGTTCTCGGATGCTCCACGGTTGCCTTCCCAGTTCCTGCTTGGAATCGTGGGTCCGTGACAAAGGGCAGTGATGCTGGCCACATGCTGAGCCCGGACCATTTACCAGTGTTCGGGTACGTTTACCTAAGTCTCGCTTTGTGGCAGGGGTACACGTGTCGCCAGGCGACTGCTACAAAGAGGGCATTTGACCTCGAAAGGTCACCTAACTACCTCAAGGGTCGCTAGGCCTAGGCTAGTGCGTCAACACGGATTTTGAAGCGTCCCATCTGCATGGGGGTCCTTCATTAATGCTCCTGTGTTGATGTGGACCATAGGATGGGGAGACCTTTGACATTCGCCTCTCCTGGGCCGTTAGATCTGAAATGGCGAGGATCCAACTTAAGAGTGCTCATAAATGCCTCTGCACGATTTTGGACCGTTCGATGGGGAGATTTCTATCCGTTGGATCAGAGGCCAGGATTTGGGCCTTTATAAATGCTCCTTAGACATTCCTTTGACACTTTTACACTCTCGAGCCATTTCAAGAACTGAGAGGTTTTGCATGTCCGATATCGCCGACGACATCCTTCGCCGTCTGCTTACTCTACGCTGTTGTCTATTTCCAATAGTCCCAGCGTCCGCCCATCCGCCTGAGAGCATGTCCTGGGTTTGCCCTATCGACGAGTTGCTGAATCGCCTTCACCAGTTCAAGAACAAAGTTCTGCCATTCTTACCGTCGGACAACCACCATCCTCTACGGCCAACAACTCACAGTAAGTCCTTCTGACCTTCTTGGTGAATACATGAACGCAAGCTGTTCTTTTAATTCATATGCTTAGGATGCTAGAATCTGCTTACACTTAGGAACATTGTTAGGAAGGCCGCCTGGTTCGGGTTGCTCCGGGTCCGGATGCTTCCTGGACAGATGGTGGAGCCTACTTAGTAGCCCCTTTTCCATTCCCGATCTGGGTCTCGCGGCTCCCTGGTGATCCCGGACCTGATCAGGAGGGGACTCCAAGCAGTCCTTAGGAGACCCCCCATACCTTAACCGACTTTCTTGGGTTTAGGTACTGACTGCTTGGTTTCTTTTCTTTGTTCCCTGATCATCAATCATGGCCACAGGCATCACCCTTCACTCAGAGGAGGAAGTCAACAGGGCCCTCATCGTCCTCTCCGGGTCCCGGACCCCCACGGGCAACAGATGGGAGATGGACGTGCTGACCATAGAGTCCACTCCCAGACTCTTTCACAACCGCCTGGCCAAGATAGGGGAGCGAGCACACACGTCCGTAGAAGGGCTCGGGGCCTGGAGCGCTGGCCATATCAGTACGGGAGCCACACTCCCACTTCACGACTACTTCGTGCAGTTCCTGACGTTCATGGGTATCGCACCATTCCAGCTCCTGCCACAAGCATACCGCCTGCTCGCGGGTTGGTGAGTATTCTGCATCGCGAAGGAGATCGCGGAGCTGACCCCTGCGGAAATCTTGTATTTCTACAAGATGGAGCCGCAGGTCAACGCCAAGGACAAGACCTTGGACGGATTCTACAGATTGAAGCTGCGAGGTAGCTACCCCGCTCCCACAAGCTCCTGGAAGCATCCCCCGGACGTCCGTCACTACTGGTTAATGACGTCCGGGTTCCTTGTGGAGAAGAACCCCACACTGCTGTTGGACTTCCAGCGAGTGGGTAAGTGCTTCCCCGATCCTTTTCCTCTTTTTTATTTTTTCTTTCTTTTGCTTCGTTTCTCATCATGTTCCTCCAGGTGGCAGGACCTTTCGCTCAAACTCCCCTCACCCAGTTCATCCTGGAACGGAGGAGGTTCTACTCCGGGCTGAGCGCGGAGGACCTGGACATAGGAGGCTATGTCAACACGGACAACCTCAGACTGGTCGGGATGCTCGCGGCCCACCAGAATATTGTCATCCTGAACCTTTGGGGAATCCAGTGCGAGAAGAATGTCGCCATCAGGGAACAGCTGGCCCTGGAGCACATCGCGGAAGTGGAGAAAGCGGCGCGAGCCGACGCGGCCAAGCGGAAAAGGGACTTGGCCCAAACGGAGGCGGCCGCTTCGGAGGAGCTGGAAGAGCTCTTTGAGGATGCCCTATCGAACACGGGAACCCCCGGGGCTAGCATATCGGGGAGAGGTAACTCCCCTTTTTTCTTAACTTATGCTCCCCAAGTCGGGGACTTAGCTAGGGATAGGCTAGCACTCCGAGGCCTCGCATTTGGGGCTGACGGGGAGATGAGACCTTCGTCTCCCATCCCCGTAGGCTCGGAGGTTCTTATGTTCTTGTCCGGGTTCCTTCAGTATGGGAATTTCTTGAACCCAAACGACATGGGGGATCGAGTCCATTCCTTCGCTTTAGATGAGTTGAGTCACGCCCGGGGCTTAGATGAGGGTTCATCCCGGGTCACTCTTAGTTTTGATTTTGATTCTCTTGGTTAATCGTACTAATTCTTTTTTCTATGTTTTTGCAGGAGACTCCGCCATGTCTACTCCCGTGAGCGAACTGAGGCAACTCCTCAAGGACAGGGCAGCCAGGAAGGCTGCCAGAAAGACAAACGAAGTGGCAGGCCCAGACCCATCCCTCAACAAGGAGGCACCGGGGGCATAACTTCGACCCGGTGGGGGAGCGCTTGCCATGGTCCCCATCCAGGCTGTGGACCTGCTGCAGTCCCCGACCTTTCCCAACACCCGGTGATTGATCTGGAGACGGGAACCGCGGCCAGCCGAAGTTCCGGGAAAAGGGGCTGAGGAGGCCAGCACCGGGAAGAAGAGGCCCCGGACGAGGCGGGCTGGTTCGGCCGACGAGTCGCACGGCGAGAGTCAGCTTGCTGCGAAGGAGATTCCTGCACTACCGACCCTCCCCATACATCTGACACTACTCGAGGAGGGGGAGGTCGTCGTGCGGGACGAGCGCCGGTTGATTTCCTGGACCTGGGAGAATGGCTGGGGCTGGAGAGACGAGACTTACAAGGCCCTGACGATTTGTCGTCAGGTTGAGGTCGCGGATCGTCCGGTGACATTTAGCGCCCCTCAACCGATCGTGGATCGGTCAGCTGCCGAGACAGGCTTTAACCCCAAGCTTGAGCAGGACATGGCCCCCTTGGCGGCGGACTTGTTGGACCAGGTGGGGATCACCATGTCCAACCTCCAGCTCAAGCGGTACGCCACGATAGCCAACCTGGACGTGCTATTCATCTCCCAGGCTCTCCGCCATCAGGCCACCGCGGTAAGTTTACGTCATGTCTTTTTCTTCCCTCTTCTTATTTGTCTATAAGGATTCCTCCTAAATTTGCTTTGGTTCAGGTTGATCTGCTGTCCCAACGGAGTGTCGATCTGGTGGCCGAGTTGGCCATGAAGACGGAGACGATCCAGCTGGAGCTGGAGGCGGCCGTGAACCAGAGGGAGGCTGCCAAGGAGGCCCTGTCCAGGGAGACGGCCCAAGCTCAGGTGAACCACGCGGAGTTCGACTGTGTCAAGGCCGAGCTGGAAGAGGCTTTGTCCTGGAAGGAAATCGAGGCCAACGAGAGGGAAACCCTTCTGGAGGTGGCCGCAGCTCAGTCTGCCCGGGACAGGGAGGAGATCCAGACCCTGACGGCTCGGGTCTGTGAACTGGACAACTCTCTTCGCGAGGAGAAGACAGCGCACGAGGGGGCTTGCCGCAAAAAGGAGGAGGCAGACGACATGCTGGAAGTCACTTTCGAGGAGGCCATTTACATGGCTTGGCGCAATGACAAAAGCATGAACCTCCTGGTCTTCCCCGACCCTGAATCGAAGAGGGCCGAATTTGAGGCTAAGGAGAAGGAAGACGCGGAGCTTCTGGGGGATGAAGCCTAGGCCCGGATCTTCACCTTGCCTCTTTTTCCTTTCTTTTTTGTAATTTTGTAATAACTTTTTCGGACGCGTACGCGTCCAAAACAATTTGTATTTATTTTTTCTGGTTTATCCTATTTTTGTTATTCCTAGAGTAGAAATTTCATTTTATTACCGTGCCTGACTGATCCTGAGGGTTTGGTCCTAGTTCCAACGGCCTGGACTAGACCAACTCTGACCAGCTTGTCAAGTTTTCAGAAGTACCCGCCTACTTTTCAATCCCGGCTCCAATGGCCTGGGCCAACGTGGCTTAAATAGTTTACTGTGGAACCTTGTTCCCCCTTTACCAGTTATGGGCTACGGCTTTGCCCTGGGGCATACCGGATGCTTTTCTCTCCCGGACATCGCTAGTCCGGGGTGGGACCAGCCTTAGGCTCGGTCCTTTTAATTTATACCCCCGGACATCGTTCGTCCGGGGTGGGACCAGCCTTAGGCTCGGTCCTTTTAATTTATACCCCCGGACATCGTTCGTCCGGGGTGGGACCAGCCTTAGGCTCGGTCCTTTTAATTTATACCCCCGGACATCGCTCGTCCAGGGTGAGACCAACCTTAGGCTCGGTCCTTTTAATTTATACCCCCGGACATCGCTCGTTCAGGGTGGGACCAGCCTTAGGCTCGGTCTCTTTAATTTATACCCCCGGACATTGCTTGTCCGGGGTGGGACCGGCCTTAGGCTCGGTCTTCTTTAATTTATACCCCCGGACATCGCTCGTTCGGGGTGGGACCAGCCTTAGGCTCTGTCCTCTTTAATTCATACCCCCGGACATCGTTCGTCCGGGGTGGGACCAGCCCTAGGCTTGGTCCTGCAGGGTTTGTATCCCTCGGACATCGTTGGTCCGGGCCGGGACTAGCCTGAGCTTGCGCCCCGCCGGGTATTTGCTCATATCCGGGATACCCCCCACAAGTGAGCGGAGACTGGTCTGGGGTCACTTGAGTAATATTTTCATTGTTTGATAACATTTCTTTATGACGTTTTGCACACGCCATTTTTATTAATCAAGGGGGGCGCCCTGAGGCTTACATTAATTACAACAAAAATACAAAATTGGAACACACTCTTCTGACTACTGATAGTATTTACGGAGATGTTCCGCATTCCAGGCTCGCGGGACCTTTGCGTACCTTTGGCACTATTCGCACTTGCGGACGTAATCAATACAATCTTTCTTCATGGTCGGCCAGAAGTATCCTTGGCGCAGAATCTTTTTGGATAGACTGGGCCCGACTTTATTATCTTCGCAAAAGCCTTCGTGCACTTCATGCATGATGGCACTTAGATCTGTCCCGGACACACAACTGAGGTAAGGCATGGACAATCCCCGACGATAGAGTTTTCCATCCATCATGACATATCGGTGGACCTGGTACTGAAGCTTCCTGACTGCGGCCCTGTCTGCTGGCACCTCCCCGGCTGTCAGATAGCGGATAAGTGGTCCCATCCAAGACGCGGAGTGGTCGACGGTGTGGACCACGGGGGCTCTGAAGCTTGGGACGAGGAGATGGTTGAAGTGGACTAGCCCAGCCAGTTTTGCTTCAGCGTCGGTGGCCAGCTTTGCTAGTGTGTCCGCGAAGACATTTTGCTCTCTAGGGATCTGGCGGATGGAGTGCTTTGTGAACGCCTGTAGCATCTCTCTCGTTTGGGTCACATAAGCCGCCATTCTCTCTCCTTTAGTTTGATATTACCCCGAGATTTGCCTGACAACCAGCAGGGAATCGCTGTAGATTTCCAGGTTGGCAGCCCCTACTTCCCCGGCCAAACACAGCCTGGATAAGACAGCTTCATGCTCAGCTTCGTTGTTCGATGCCTTGAACTGGAAACGAAGGACATTTTGTAACTGGTGTCCCTGTGGCGATACCAAGATGATCCCGGCCCCGTTCTCATTCGAGGCCCCGTCCACGAAGACCTTCCATATGGGCGCTGCGGGGGCCTCGGGGTCGTCTTCCTGGGATATCCCGAAACATTCAACGATGAATTCGGCTAGGGCTTGCCCCTTGATGGACACTCTAGGGATGTAGGATATATCGAACTGACTTAGTTCCATGGCCCATTTTAGGAGTCTTCCCGATGACTTGGGCTTCTGTAATACTTGCCGCAGGGGGTGGTTGGTCAGGACTTTTATGGCGTGGGCTTGGAAGTACGGCCGGAGCTTCCGGGACACCATCAACAGGCAAAAGGTCAGCTTTTCGATTAGCGAATACCGAGATTCAGCATCCAACAATCGCTTACTCATGTAGTATACCGGGAGCTACGTCCTTTCCTCCTCCCGTACCAACGCGGCGCTGATCGCGTGCTCGGTCACTTCCAGATAGAGGTACAGAGGCTCCCCGTCCATCGGCTTTGCCAGGATTGGAGCTTGGGCCAGGTGTTCTTTCAGTTTTTGAAAGGCTTCCTTGCACTCAGATGACCATTCAAACTGCTGGCTTCCCCGAAGAACGTTAAAGAACGGGATGCACTTGTCCGTGGCTTTGGAGACGAAACGGCTTAAGGCGGCTACCCGCCCGGTCAGGCTTTGCACGTCCTTATGCTTCCGGGGAGAGGGCATATCAATCAGTGCCTTGATCTTATCCGGATTGGCCTCTATTCCCTAGAAGCTTACTATAAACCCAGGAACATCCCGGAAGCCACGCCGAACGTACATTTCTTGGGATTCAGCTTCATCCCATACTTCCGAATGACTGCGAAAGCTTCAGCAAGGTCGTTCGAATGCTTCCCGGACGTCTTGGACTTGACCAGCATATCATCGATATAGACTTCCATGTTTCGCCCTAGTTGGGCCCGGAACATTCGATTGACAAGCCTTTGATAGGTTGACCGACATTTTTCAGTCCGAAGGGCATGATGATGTAGCAGTATATCCCCTTGTCGGTTTGGAAACTGGTGTGCTCCTAATCTGCCACATGCATAGAGATCTGATTGTAGTCGGAGTAAGCATCCATGAAGCTTAAGATCTCGTACCCGGACGTAGCATCCACCATTTGGTCGATCCTGGGAAGCGGGAAACAATCCTTCGGACAAGCTTTGTTGAGATCCGTGAAATCGATGCACGTTCTCCATGTTCCGTTCGGTTTCGGCACCAGAACGGGATTGGCCAGCCACACGGGTTACACAGCCTCGCGTATGAAGTTGATTGAAGATAGCTTCTCTACTTCCAGCTTAAGGGCCTTGACCCTCTCTGTCCCCAAGGGCCTTCGCTTTTGGTGGACTGGGGTCGCGTTCGGGTTTATGTTCAATGCTTGGTAAATGATGTTGCGGTCGATCCCCATCATATCCGAGTGAGACCAGGCTAGAATATTCTGGTTCTCTTTGACTTGGGCGATGATGGCAGCCCGGACATCCGCTGGCAGATTTTTCCTGACTTGGATGATCCTGGCCGGATCGGTGTCGCTGATGCACACCTCCTCAATCTCTTCCATTGGCTCCAGGACGCGGTCGTCCCCTATTCTCGGGTCTAGGTCATCTTCTTCCCGGATCACTCTTTCAAGTGGGGGAGGAATCAGGTCAATGAAGTCCCTAACAGGCTCGTCCCGGACCATATATATTTGCCGGGCGGACACGTGGTAGCACTTCTGGGCGCTCTTCTGATCTCCCCGGACAGTCCCCACCCCTCCGTTGTCGCAAGGGAATTTCATGCAAAGATGACGGATATAGGAGATGGCCCCGAACTCGAAAAATGCGAGCCGACCGAAAATAACGTTGTAAGCGGTGGGGCAATCCACCACCACGAAGGTGCAGAACTTGAACGAGTGCTACAACTCACTTCCCAATGTTACAGGCAACTGGATCTTCCCCATGGGGAGCACTGCGTCCCTATTGAAGCTGTAAATCTGGGTCGGGCACAATGCTAGATCCCCTTCATTCAAGCCAATGGCGGTGAAGGCGAGCTTGAACAAGAGGTTGACGGAGCTCCTGTCATCCACCAACACACGGGACACCAACTTGTTGGCGATTTGCGCATCTATGACCAGTGGGTGGGTCATGGTGCGGGAAATGGACATTGTAGGCGTCGTGCTCTGTGAAGGTGATGGGGAGGTTCATCAATTTCGAGTGCTGAGCCGGGGCCTGGACAAGGGCGCACACCTCCTGATCATGGTCCAGTTCGTTTAGGTAGCGTTTTTGGTCATTCCTGGATGGTCCTCCCAGGTGAGGTCTGCCCGAGATGGTGGCCACATGCCCGTCCACCCGGAGGGGTGCTCTCCCAGATGGGTAAGGCATTCTAGGGAAGGGAGCTTGCGCGACGGGGGCCCCCTAAGGGGTCTGTGCCATTGGTCCCTGTGCATACCCTCCCTGAGGCGGGTATGCCCTGGGTGCTCTTAGGACTGTGGGTTGTCCCGGACCTGCTGACCAGCCCGGGACTCCCATGGGCATCCTGACCCACTGGTGGAGATGCCCCAACTTGATGAGATTCTCGATCTCGTCCTTAAGCTGCCGGCATTCTTCAATAGTGTGGCTCACATCCTTATGGTAGGCGCACCTCTTGTTGGTATCCTTCATATTTCTTCTCCCTTGAACATGGGGCTAGGCTTTTGATAGTGAACCACCCTTTCTGTGGCCAGGTAGATGTTCTCCCTGGTGTCCACCAGATTGGTGTATTCTGAATATTGGGGCTCGTAGCCCCTTTTTCCTTTCTTTGTCGGCTCAGGCCGATTTTGGCCTTTGCCAGATCTCTTCACCTAGGAGGGGTTTGCGCTTGCCTCTGTTACTCCCGCCTGCAACTGCTGGGCCCCGACGGGGGCGACGCTGTGACCCGCCGGTGCGGCCCCATATACGGAGAAGTGGGCGGATTGGGCCGGGGCATATCCCGAAGAGGCAGGACCGTACACTGTAGGGGTGTAGGTGATTCCAGGCGTAACGGCCGGTCTCGGGACGATTGGGGGCGTGACGTAGGACTGCGCCGGGAACTGCACCCTGTACCCCGGGAATGCTGGGGCGCTGGGCTGTGGTGCCGGAGGCCATCCGAAAGCCTGGATCTAAGCCTCTTCCCAATTGATAAATCCTTGGGCCCTCCTGATGAACTCTTCCAGGGTAGCTGCCTTATTACGCTGCATGTCATCCCAGAGAGGGGACCAGGCCCGGATTCCGGACTGCAACACCACCAGGCGCTGTCCGTCGTCCACCTTTTTCTTGGAGGCTTCTTCAGTGAAGCGTTGGATGTAGGCCCTCACTGTCTCCGTGGGGAGCTGTTTGATATTTGCGAGGGCGCTGATTTGCATGTCCATCCTCATGGCGGCCACAAACTGCTTGTGAAACGCTGACTGCAGTCCTGACCAGGATTGGATGGATCTTGACTTAAGTATTTTCCACCACTCCTCGGCGGGACCACTTAGAGTGATCGAGAAACAGAGGCTCTTGCCGTCGTCACTGACGTGGGCCACTATCATAAGCCAGTTGTATCGGGACAGATGGTCCCTGGGGTCGGTGTTTTCGGTATAGGCGGTGAGGCTTGGCATCTTGAACCCCTTGGGGAGTACAACATCCAGGATGTGCCTCGCGCAGGGTTCTTTGTCCTCTTCATCGGAGTCGGTATCCGCTCCTTCCTGCTTGCGGACCAAACGGTCCATAACCTTTTTCAAAGCGGCCAGCTGCTCCATGAGCTGCCTGGCCATGCCATCCTCCAGGGGGATTCTTTCATTCCTCTTATCATTGATGTTGTTCCTAAGGTCACCACCTCATGTGAGGATCTTTTCCTTACGGGCCCGCTCTTTTTGAGCATTCAGTCCGTTGCGTAGGTCTATCCGGGACGTGTCGTCCCCTGAACTAAGGGCACGACGCTCCTCGCTGCGCGGCCGTTCCTGACGCTTTTTGTTTACTGAGGCACTTGGGTGCAAAGACCTTTCCTGTTTGTCTCGTCCTGGGGCGTACCGGGGCCGTGTATTCCGCGGCCGCGTCCCCTATGGATCGATCGGGTGGCCCCGTCCTGGGACGGGGCGCACCTTCTCTTTCCTAGGGAGCGGCCGGGAACGGGTCCCAACTTTCGTGACGGGGGTGTACTTTTCTCGGGTCTTTCCACCGACCTTCTTTTTTTCCCTATTCGGGTTTCCTGGGGCTGGCTCAAGAAACTGCTTCGGGGGAGGGGTCGGCCTCGCTTCTTTGGGGACCCCGGCTCGGGCTTGCGGAGCAGGCTGTTGTGCTCTTGGAAGTAGGCCAGCTGGGGGATTGTTCGCCGAACCCTGCGTGGCTATGAATGCCTGCAGGGCTTGGAGAGACTCTTGCATCCGCCGATGCGCCTCCACCTGCTCAGTAATCTTGGCCTCCTGGTCCAGGACTTGCTGCCTCAGTCTAGTCACCTCTAGGTCTTGCGGGTTGGGCTCTCCTTCTGGGATCTCGGGATCTGCAGCTTCGTCGTGGTACTCCCCCTCGTTTTCCTCTTCATAATATTCCTCCTTGTTCTCCTCTTCGTACTCTGTCCCACCCTCATAGTCTTGTGACTCATCAAGGTGAGATGTTTGAGGAGGAGCGTTCTCGGGCGGATTCTGAGGAAGATGCTGGGAAGGCAACGGATCTCCATTTCCCTGCTCTGGGTTACTAGGGTTGAAAGTGGTGTGTCGTGTATTCACCATTGTAGTAGAGGCTTGGTGTTAGCACTAGCTTTCTCAGGCTCTCAATGAAAGCACCAAAATGTTTACCGAGATTTTCGGAAACTACACTAATGAATATTAAATTAGACTAATGATATGGAATTTAGAAGAAAAAAAATAGGATTTTTACGTGGTTGGGGCGTTAATGAGCCTTAGTCCACGAGTCAGTTGTATTAGAGCTTGGAAAGCCTTTTACAATGGAGTTTCTCTCTATATTTTGACAGAGTAACTGTATACAAGTTGAAGAGAGGTCCTTTTTCCAGTGCTCTATCGCCTGTATTTATAGGCTCATAGGAACACTGGGTCTGGGCCGGGTATGACCCGGGCCCATCAAAGATGTGGATACTCTTCGCTTCTCTGGCGAAAGCCCAATACTAAAGATAAAAATACATAGGTCCAAGAATAATTTAAGGCCCAATGGGGTGGCCCAAGAACTATATTTCGCCCGACAAAATGGTGCTTTTGATCTGGGCACTTCGAGTTATGAGGCAGATTCAGGGGACAAAGCCAGTCAGTGTACTTGGCAGCGTAGGTCTGAAACAGCGGCGTGTAATTCTGATGTGGCCTTTTCCGCAAGTGAAAAGTGGGGACAACCCCCACGCGTCGTGGGGCGGCTTCAGGGTCACGGATGCTTTTCCTTGCCAATCGGGAGGACTTGACTCAGGTTCGTTTACCTCTGTCCCTCTTCGTTTACCAGAGGCTCGGACCATTTACTAGGCTCCGGGATCATCTTTGCATACACTTCGACCGTAATCTCAGCTGACCATACGTCTCCTGGGCGACTGTCCTGGATCACCTTCCCGGACACCATCCGGGTCCGGAACCACACTTGGGCCGTAGCCTTTGGTTACTCCCGTACCAAGCAGTCCTGGGCTGGGCCCATATCCAAACGCTCAGACCATGGGCCTGGACCATCGTCCCGGGCCCACGATAGGAAATGGGGATAACATGAAGTTATAGAAAAGGTTATAAGCTGAAGGGAAAGAAAGAAAGAAGAAAAAATAGAACATTTAACCCACCTCTGTCTCTTCCACATGGTTTTCCCTATTCCTCACCATTTCATGTGGATTTATGGAGCTTTGGCTCGGGGAAATTCGAAGGAAAACTCAGAGGTTTGTTGGTGCAACTTGTAGCACTGTAGCACTAGCATTAGAGTACTACAACACTATACCTGGTTTCCTGGGGGCGTTTGTCTCTGCTTGTAACGCCCACCTTGTGGCGCTGTAGCGCTACCCTGCCTCCAGAAGTAGGTTTTGGGTATTTTTCTTAGGGTTATCGCTTGGGGGCTCGGGGGTGGGTCGATTCCACCACCCCGTTTGGTGGAATCGGGCTTCCCGAGGGCTTTGGATTAGTCCCAAAGTTGGGTTACAAAATTGAGATTTAATGATATCTCTATTTTATGGTTGTGACTAGGTGTACGCTAGGGCTCGGATGGGATCATGCTCAAAGGTCGTTTTCATTAACCAGAGCGCTCGGAATCAAAGGTAAGAAACTGCACCAGGTTATGTGATTATGTTGGCAATAAGAGTTCCCTATGCTTATATGTGATGTTATAAGATGGTATTATGGCATGGGGACATATGATAAACGACCTAAGAGTGCCAAAATCAACATTTGCGCACAGGATGCGGCTCGGCCACTGGTAGTTGAGGTTAAGTACATAATCACTGAGCTCGGCCTAAGCAAGCCGGAGTCAGTGAGATAATCAGAGGGTGCGGCCTAAGGGCGTTGACCCTGGATATGTGATATGTTTATTGTTGTTTAACTGATGATTGTGACAAGTTTGTTGTCTAGATGACTGATTATTGGCTTGTAAATTGATATCTTTGATTATGTGAGCAATATGACCTGTTGTATATCTGAGTGATCATTTGTGAAATATCTGACTGTTGATTATCGTTTATGCTTTGTATTATGGCTTTCTTGCTGGGCCTTGGTTAGCGGGTGCTACGTGGTGCAAGTAAAGGCAAGGGCAAGGTGGACCAGTCATGAGTTAGAGAGCTCTGGGGCTGAATGTACATAGTTAGCTGATCGGCCGCCATGGTCGAGGGATGGTACAGGGACAGGAGAACCTAAAATGTCTATTTTTCCCTTAGAGTGGCCATTAGTTGTATATATCCTGGAATTTTGTAAACTGTCCTTAAACTCTATTTCTTTTGGGATCCCATGTATGAAATGTTTATTTAAATGAAGTGTATCTTTTATGACCAAAATCTTTTAAACCTAGTTCAATTATAGTTTCAGTAACATGCTTTTAACTAAATGACTTGATTAGCAAGTCTTGCATCTTTATAAACACACAGTGTAACGACCTTGGTTATCCAGGGTGTTACAACTTGGTATCAGAGCGTCCTAGGTTTAAGGGTTCCTGAAGACTGGTTGGACATATACATTCGTCACAAAAGACAAGCTCGACTCAGGGTTTGGTAATTATGTATACATGTTTATATGCTTAAATGATTGGAAAGAAATATGAATGCTGATATCTGTTTGATTGATAGGAAGCATGAGATACTGATAGGGCCTAGCCCTCACTACAAGAAAAAACAGTATTCATAACACTTAAAAACTGCTAACCGGGACTATTGATAGCACTTCTGAAAATGCTAACATAGCCCCTGTTATTAAAAGTCCAGTCTTTTCTATAACATTTTTTGAATGTTATGTTCGGTGTTATCTTAAACTATTCAATAACACATTTTTAGGTGCTATAATATTCAAATAATAACATTTAGATAGAGTTTTTGGTTATAAATTTGAAGTTTAATCTTGTACTTTTTTCATAACACTTTTCAACTGTTACATTTGATTATTTTGATAACATTTTTAATTTGTTATATTATATAAACCATAATGATTTTTTACGCTTATAATATGTTTTTAAATCATAACATTAGTAATAAAATTTTAAATTTTATTTTGATAAGTATACTTATATGGTTTTTTTTTTAATTAAAAGATTTTCATTATTGTATTTTGATAAAAAAAAAATTCAAAATTAATCATAAAATGTAATTCTCAATATATTGATAAACCATAAGTATTACATTAAACAATAACTAATTCAAACCATGAATATGTCTACTTCATGAGATCTTAGTTCTAACTTAAGTTTGAAAGCATAACATAATAAAGTTTCTTGAACATTTTTTACTTCAAAAATGAAAAACAAAAACATTACAAGATACACAAAAGTAAACCATGCAAGAAACTTGCTCCATCCTTCAATTCATCATTCTTTGTGCACTTGTCCAGAGGACAAAATTCTCACATTCTATGATATCCCTTTGGGTCTGGTTGACAAGTCCTGGAAGTGATCTGAACCTAAAACAACACATATGGACATTAGACACATATTATTTCCCTTAAAACCAAATAGATTATTACATAGATATGCATGAACATCAGATGAGATGAACCTCATACCACTAGCTATTTTGCACAGCTTAATGATTATATGTGCTAAAGACAAAAAAAAAAATGGAGATGCTTAAAAATTAACAAAGACCTGTAAAAGATTTCATTAACCCACTTGGAATCCAAACTAACATGTATTTAGCCCAGGTAATGAATGAATGCTATACTATAATTTTTACAGACTTAAAATGAAATATCACTGGAACATTGTGCCAAGAACTTAAACAACTCTGAATTGTAGTAAATGGCTGAATGTTATTTGGGGATTGAACAAGGTTAATTAAACAGAGAGAACAAGCACTTCATTAAACTTTAAAACATGATTTTTAAACAATTTCATGAACAAATTAGATATTTTTGACCTCTGAAAGTATTTGAATCATGGATTAATATTTTTGAGTTGAGAAAGAATGAGTCAAGTTTATCATAAAATGCAAAAATTGGAGTTTTGGTGAAGTGAAATACACAAGCGTTTGAACTAAAAGTTATCTTATAATTTGTAGTTGTTTCAAAGTATCATATCACTATGTATATCCCTATGTAGTACCTTTGATGTCATCCACAGTGATGTAAGATTGATGTAAGAGGGCAGCAGCCTTAATCGAGTCGCACTTTGCGAGTTGAATTGCAGCCTTGGCTGAGAACAGAACAAATCTTAATCAGCTAAGCGTAAGTAACAACTAGATATATGGTTTGAACTAACAAAGTCAGTCACTGCTCGTGATTGAATTTTTTCACAAGTTATTGTCGAATTTGCCAAAATGTCATCTAGATACCATAATGGAAAACAAAGAAGTATGTCAACAAACTTACCACCCCAACAAAAGCCTGCAGCACCTATTGCAGAATAGCCCTTATTTTTCAAATCCTGAATCACTACTTTGGCAAATTCAAATCCCTCGTCCTCTTGGAACAAGCAAAAGGTTTCAGAACAAGTCTAAGAGAGTTTTAATACTAGAGTACAACAAATGCTTCCAGAAGTTAAATTAACTTGACAGTTAGGAAAGATTAAGATGCTAAAATAGCAACTATTGGCCTAGCTGAATCTAGAATTAATTTTGCAGAGCCCACAACATGAAAACTTTCAACTAACTCACCAGAAACAATCTTAAGTATCTATTACTAATATTAAGGACTATCAAGTATGAATCAAAACACTAGAACCAACCGTGCTATGATCTTTAATCCAAACGCTCATAGGCCTTTTAGTATCTGCACGAACAAAAGGATCCCCCTTCAAGAAGTCAGGAACGACCACAAAGAATCCAGCAGCTGCGACTTTGTCGCCCACTTTCCTTTACAATAGGCAGAAGCTTGTATTAGTTTTCAAGAGGGCACACAACATCATTAATACAAATCACAACTTATTTTTCTCAAACAAAAAAGAAAAAAAAACTGTCATGCAAGTGCTTAATAGCGAGTCTTAACGAATCCATGAGAGGTAACTCAAATGGTTGGTTTGTGCCGCTAAGTACCTCAATAGTAATATCCACTATTACTAATATTACACTAATCCCTTTAGAATAGTACAACAACAAATATTTGTCTAATTTAGCTCAGCTTCCTCAACATATAAGTTGGGTGTCATTTTTTTTAACAAAAGGGAATCTTGACTGGTTCCAAATATAATAACAGGTGGAAAAAAGGGGAAGAAGTTTGGACTGGTTTCAAATATTAAGCTAGGGAACACTCTCATATAATAATAATAATAAGAAAAAAAAGTAGTAATAATGCTAAAAGACATACTGAATTCATTTATAATTAACTCTTATTATTTACTAGTTTTGATGTTAAGCACAATCATTGCTCTTATGTATATGTATAGGACAATGGTGATGAATGAGAGAGAAAGTACAAGTGCTGGGGCATTGTAACTAACTAATGGGGAAGTTTTGGTTTTATTTTGAAGCGGTGGATTACCAATCACTGCTCTAAATCCCCTCTATTATGAGAATAACGTATGGGGCAGGGGAATAAAAACTACTGCTCAAACAAGGGCAATACCTCAAGAGTTTACATCTTTCATTGAAAATAAGTAAAATAAGAAATGAAATATCTGGGAAATTAAAATAGATATTATGAGAAACTTGAGAAAGCAGAAACATCACATTTGTTGTGACATCAAATGCTGATGAAGTACCCCCTGTGTCATTGATCCAATTGACTATCCTTTGCCTATGAGCATCTATAATTTGAGTGTTCCATCCCCACACGCACAAAAGTAAATAAATAAATAAAAGAGTGTATCTTATATAAAGTAAACTGATCTTTTCTAGCTGCCTAAAAAATAGTGCATGACATAAATAACATGATTCAGGTTCCCTTGCTTCAATTTCTAACTCATTGTTTTGTAAAATAATTCTAGGTCCACGTACGTATTGGTAGAGCAAGATCAAAATATTAACCCATCTTGGGTAGCCAAAAAGTCTCCAGACATCTAGACCCCAGATGAATAATCAAACATGGTATTTTAGAAATCTTGTATTCTATGCCCCAATCTGGAAGATCAATTCAACAAGTTTGTAGGCACTTGAAAAAAAAAAAAAAAAATAAAAAATGCCACCCTGAAAATAGTGAGGTAGCAGGTAAATAAACTGTACGTGAATGCACACAGATCTCTCAACATTGAGCAAACATAACAGCTAAAATCCTTAAGTGAAGACTTTCTTTCGGGCCTTAAGTTCTTACGTTGATAGTAACACAAGTCGCCATGCTCATAACCTAAACTATCCCAATATTCTCCAGTAGCAAATGCAGGATTTGAAGCTTGAATATATTCTTTTACATAAGAACCTGAGAAGCCCCTGTGAACAACATATAAGACAAAAACTTCTACTAAAATATATGAATAGAAATATAATTCTGAATTTATAGAACCATTCAAAACTTTCCCAAACATCCTATCATTCCAATTAGTGTAATCTGCAGTTGACAGAAGTCACTGTGATACCTCTTAAATTAGTCTCCTTTGAACGTCAAGGTGACACATGTTACATTTAGATGGCATGTTCAGTCAGAAAAGTTGAGTATAGTACTAAACAAATGAAATTGACTGGAGCATATAGAATATTAATGTCCTTAGCAGAGCCGTCTAAAGACATGACTTTATAAAGTTATGCTTCATTCATATCAATATCAGCATCTTTGACTCAAAAAGACAAATATGGGATAGATCTCAAAGATGGAAAGAATGATGTTCATTTATTGTAAAAGTCATTGATGACCTATAAATGCACAAGCACACAGTGCTCTCAACAATACAAACAGGATTTTTATTTTTATTTTTATTTTTATTTTTATTTTTATTTTTAAATGAATGGTGATGAGGATCTAATCTCATATACATTGCTTTCCATCCAGCTTTATCATTGTGATCTATGAATAAGCAATCCTAGCACAAAAATTAGCAAGAAGTGTTTGAAACACATGTAAAGCTGAAAAAGTTGAGAAATACATTACCTCACAAAGTCGAGGCGGCACCCATCATAACCAATGTAATTTCGAAGCCAATTTAACCACTCTTTTATATATTTTCTTACAAACTCCTGGGAATGATCCAAGATATTTCACAATATTTTTGTGGTTCAAATTCTGCAAAAGAGAATAAGGTTTATCAGTCTCTGACCATTCACCTTCTTCCAAGGATGCTAGTTGTAGGATTCAACTCAAGTGAAAGAACATAACAATGAAGTGATAGCTATCCATGGTGTTTAACTAAAATAGAAGTCCTCAGTTTATATCTCAAAAGTTTCATTGCTAAGCTGCAGGTTTTGGCATGCATCAACCAATCTTTCTTATTTGCGAGTTCAAAACTGCATAATTAATACACGCTACTTGAGTCATACAAGCAAGATAACAGGACTAGTGTATATATGGATATCAATAAGATGATTGAATGTAAAAATTATTGAGAGAGAGAGAGTTGTGAGAGGTTAGTTGGAATGATTTTTCCTTGTGAAAAATGTTCAAGTGATTAGCTAGTATTGATCATCATTATTAATAAGCTTTCTAACTATTTGGGAAAGTAAATAATATATAGTTGTGGATATGGGCCATCGTTGCTGCAACAAGCAGAAAGTCAAGAGAGGCCTTTGGTCACCTGAAGAAGATGACAAGCTCCTTACACATATCACCACTCATGGCCATGGCAGTTGGAGCTCTGTCCCAAAGCTTGCAGGTTCTGTTTCTTTTGCTCTATCTGTAAAAATTAGTGATTTTAAAGTTTACATCATCTTTTCTTATATTGTGAGATGTATAATATTTTAAATATGTATATATATATATTTCAATATTTTGTAAATATAAATGAATAGAATGAGTACTAGAGTGCAGGATTACAAAGGTGTGGGAAGAGCTGTAGATTAAGATGGATAAACTATTTGAGACAAGACCACCTCATTTTGCTTCATTGTTAAAAAATCCTTGCTCTTGCCATCTAGTGGAGATAACAACAAGAAGTTAGACAGAGTTCGATTTGACAAATCATGTCTGTAGATGGCTTAATGCAGGCTAGTGGGAATCATAATCTAATTTATACTGAGTATATTGATATAAAGCAAACTGCTTATGATTTCTATACGGATAAGGGGGAGCATGCAACAGTACTCTATCAACCAGTGAGAACATAGCAAAATAACTTAAACTCTTATAAGTACAACACGACTCTCAACTCTCAAATCTGACTATGCATATCATCAAAACTTATATCAGTTGACAGCATATAAAATGCACAAATTTCTCCGAAAAGAAACACACACAACAATGCCATTAATTAAAAAAAGAATGGGTAACTTCTTTAGAAAGGTTAGTCTCTGCCCAAACAAGACAAGAAATTTGTGTTATGCTTTTTAAAAAGTGAAAATTTCACCAGATACAATCAAGCATAAGAAGAATCTAATTCCTTAAGCGTTACATATTTATAAAAGTCCACGATTCTAATCTCAGACATGAAGCAAATATTACAAATATAGAAGAAACCCATATCAGACTACCAAATAATTCAACAACCCACGAAGCTATATCAGCCAAAACATAAAAGTTTAATAAAAATAAAGGAAGATAGATTGAGAGAGAAACCTGTGAGATCACCAGTGATGAGAACCAGAGAATGGTTTATTAAGATTAAGAAAGGCTCTTTCACACAAGAAGAAGAACAAATCATTATCGATACTAAGGATCCATGGGAAATCAGTACCTTCTCTTGCTGTAAAGTTACGTGGGTGTGAGGCAGAGAAGCTCCACTCTGGAGCGTGACTTCGTGAGGCGGAGAAAGAGCTCGACTCTGGAGCGAGTCTTCGTGAGGCAGAGCTGAGTTGAGGGCGGTGAGGGCGCAGAGACTTCGTGAGGTCGGTGAGGGCGGTGAGGCAGAGATGAGTTGAGGGTGGTGAGTCTTCATGAGGGCGGAGAGGGCTTCGTGAGTGAGAGATGGAGGCTGAGAGAAAGGGTAACTTAGAGAAAGGCTGAGAGAAAGGGAATTTGGCAGAAATTCATTTTGCCGCCTGAGCTTTTAGTCATATGGCGCCAAAAACAGACCGTGTGTTTTTAATCCCCACTATTCAGTTCCGTGTTTTTTAATCCCCCACTTAATAATAGCACTTCTAAATATATGCTATTCTTTAATGTAATATATACTCAATATTGTTGTAGTGCCTTGACTGCTGTGTGATGATATTGAGGCATTCTTATCAGCATGGCTGTTGTATGTGAATGAATATTTCAATAAATTCTTATATCTTAATTGCCTGTGATTGGTTGTGTTTCAATGGGGGATTATGGAAGGATTATTACTCTGTCATCATAGTCTGATCACCGAGTCGTTGATTGCTGATTAATTTGGATGGCTATGCGTCCAAGACAATCTACACGACTAGTTGGCAATAGATCTGAGACTAGAGATGATGACTAGGGCCAGAACCCTCCCCCAGTCCCTAAGAACTGGAAACAGATTATGGCAGATATGCAAGCTCGGCTTTAGAGCCTAGATGAGCAGATTCGACTTCTGAGACAATAGGCTCCGTCAAGGAGTGCAACATCCATTGTGCCACCTGCAGTGGTACCCGTTATACAGCTAGTAGAGTTTGGAAATAAATGGGAGCCGTTGTATGAGTGGTTTAGGAGACAACATCCTCCAACTTTTGAAGGGGGACCAGATCCACTGAAAGCTGAACAATGGATGAGTATGATCACCACTATCTTGGACTTTAAGAAGGTAGAAGGTCATGATAGAGTGGCCTGTGTCACATATATGCTGAGAGAGGATGGCCGCATTTGGTGGGAAGTAGCATCACAGACTAGAGATGTTACTACTTTGAGTTGGGATGGATTCAAGGATTTGTTTAGCTAGAAGTATTACAATGTTGCCATCAGGGTGACGAAGGTTAATGAATTTGTGGGATTGGTTCAGGGCAACATGACAGTTATAGAATATGCCCTAAAATTCGACAGACTTGCGAAGTTTGCACCAGATCTTGTGCCTACCGATGCAGCTAGGCAGGACAGATTTATCAGAGGCTTTAACACCATGATAGCCTGAGACGTGAGGATTACAACAGTACCTAGGGGAAAAAATTATGCCCAGGCTATTGAGAAGGCTCTTACCGCTGAGGAAGAGAACAAGATCTGGAGGGAGAGTGCGGCAAGACGGGAGGGCCATAGAGTGGTGCCTCCATACTCTAGGTCTGGTAGGGGCGGAGGCCCCAGTTATTTGAAGAGGAAGACCCCTGATACTTCGACCGCTCCTGGTCCTGATAGGAGAGGTTGGGGTACTCAGGATGGTCGTCAGGGAGGCGGTGATACATGGAGGAGCTATCCGAAGTGCACGAGGAGCAGAAGAAGCCATCCGGGAAAATGTTGGACTAAGGCCTGTTATGTGTGTGGGGGTGGTGGGACACTTCAAGAAGGACAACCCAACAATTAATAAGGGGGAAGCAGGGAAGGTGGACAGCTTGACTCCAGCTCGAGTCTTCACCCAGACGTAGGCAGATGCCAAGGCTAGTCCCTCGGTGGTGACATGTCAGCTTTCTAGCGCTGGGTCTCCTTTTACTTTATTGATTGACTCTGGTGCTACACATTCATTTGTTTCTAGTAAGGTGGTTGATAGACTGTGTAGAGCTAGTGAGTATTATACTGCGGGGATTGGGACTATATTGCCTACTGGAGAACTGGTAGTTTTTAGGAGGTAGATTAGAGCACTTCCAGTGATGGTTGATGGTAGGGAATTTTCAGTAGACTTGATTGAGTTGGGTATGGAGGACTTTGACATGATTTTGGGGATGGATTGGCTGGTTAGATATGGAGCTACTATTGATTGTAGAAAGAAGATGGTGACTTTTGAGCCAGAGGGCAAGGATCCCTTTATTTTCGTGGGTGCGGTATGTGGACCCCGCGTACCCATGATATTAGAGTTGAGGGCCCGGGACTTGTTACTGGGAGAATGTATAGGTTTCCTGGCGAGTGTTGTGGATACTACTAGGGTGTTGCCAGCAGGGCCGGAGGAGACCAAATTGGTTTGTGAGTTATTGGATGTATTTCCCGAGGATTTACTAGGGTTGCCGCCACATAGGGAAATTCAGTTTGTTATCGAGTTAGCGCTAGGGACCAAGCCAGTGTCGAGGGCACCATATAGAATGGCACTGGTAAAACTGAAGGAATTGAAGATACAGTTATAGGAGCTTCTGGATTTGGGGTTCATCAGGCCGAGTTACTCGCCATGGGGTTCTCAAGTGTTATTTGTGAAGAAGAAGGATGGGACTATGAGGATGTGTATAGACTACAGGGAATTGAACAAGTTGACTGTCAAGAATAAGTATCCTCTACCAAGGGTTGACGACTTGTTTGATCAGTTACAAGGAAAGACAGTATTCTCAAAGATTGATCTTCGATCTGGTTATCACCAGTTGAGGATCAAGGATGAGGATATACCGAAGAAGAACTTCCGAATGAGGTATGGACACTATGAGTTTCTGGTCATGTCATTTGGTTTGAACAATGTCCCATCAACCTTCATGGACTTAATGAACAGGGTGTTCAAGGACTTCTTAGATCAGTTCGTCATTGTCTTCATTGACAACATCTTAGTGTACTCCAGTTTAGAGGTAGAGCACAAGCAACATCTACGACAGGTTCTACACCCAAAATATTAAAATTCTTTTCAAATAAGCCCTTTAGGAAAAATTTCTTAATTTTATAAAAATCCCCAATTAAAATTATATGACATTTGGGTCCAATACTTGACTACTTAAGTTTCTCTCTCTTTAATCTCGTTAATAACATAAAATCATATTTTAAACACTATTTTTCCATTACTATTTCTTAAATTTGTAAACTTGCACATTTTATGTATTGAAACTCTGATTTATAAAAAAAAATGTATTATGAAAATGTTGGATATTGCCCCCGAAGCAGGCCAAGAGGGCCAGGACCAAGGATCTTGCCTTGGCCGAGGAGCATTCCTCAAGGGAGAGCCTGATCATCATGCAACAGCTCCCATATGCACCCAGGCTCCCTGTCAACCCAACTCTTCCTGAGGAAGGGGATCTGATCCTCCATGAGGAGAGGGCAAGATGGTGTCTCGGGCTAGGGAAGATGGGCGGGACAAACGAGATGAGGTGTACCAGGCCCTGACCATCTGAAGGAAGGTGGAATTTTCCAACTGTTCAAAGGCTTTCAATGCTCTCTAACCCATCGTGGACCGACTGGTAGCCGAGACCGGGTTTTGGCCTAAGCAGGGCCAGGACACGGCTCTGTTGGTTGCAGATTTGCTGGCCTAGATGGGAAATACCATGTCTACCCTCTAGTTGAAGCGGTAGGCTTCCTTGGCCGGCCATGATGTCCTGTTCATCTCCCAGGCCATTTGTCACCAAGCCACCACAGTAAGCCACAAGCCTGTGTGAGCTTTTACTTTACCATACTTATTACTTGTATATTTTCTAACTTTGGTTTGTTCCAAGATGCTCTGTTGGCTCATAGGAACACAGATCTGGTAGTCGAAATTGCAATGAAGCTAGAGACGACCCAGATGGAGCTGGAGGGGGCCGTGAACTAGGGAGAAACTACTAAGGAGGCTCTGCCTAGGGAAGTTTCTCAGATCCAGGATGACCGCGATGAGGCTGCCCGGATTCAAGCCCAGCACGAGGAAGCATTGTGCAAGAAGGACGCTGACCATAAGAAGTTGGTGGAAAACCTGCAGGTGGAGCTGCTTCGTGTTCGGGGCTCAGGGCATCGACTAAGGCCCTTCTTGAGGTAGCTGAGGCCCAAATTTGCCAGGAGCGGGAGAAGGTGGCAAACCTTGAGTCCCGGAACCAGGCTCTAGACAACATGCTTCAGCTGGAGATAAAGGGAAGCGAGGAGGCTCGCCAAGCGAATGAGCAGGCTAATGCCCTGCTGGAGGCCACTTTTGACTAGGCCATTTACATGGCCTGGTTCCATGACAGAAACATGAACCTCCTTGTCTACCCAGATCCAGCTACAAAGAAGGTTGAATTTGAGGCCAAGGAGAAAGCCGATGCAGAGCTTTTGGCCAGGGCTGAGCAAGATGAGACTATTCCGGATGTCCTGGATCAGGGTGAAGCCTAGGCTTGGGCCTTCGTGTTGTAATCCTAGCTTCTTTCCTTTTTGTTTGAACAAGTATTAATTTTATGGACGCGGATGCGTCCAAGACAATTTTTATCGTTTGTATTTATGTATTGATTTTACCTTATGCACCCTGATTTCCATTTTTCGTTCATCTATTTTTCCTTAAAATTCACTAAATGTTTTACCACTCTGCATGAACCTGAGTCGAATGTTGGGTCCTGATTCCAACGGCTGGGACCACTAGGGAAATGTTGTAGAAGTCATTTAGCTTGTCCTGGGACCTGTGTTCGAGTCTTGATGGCCTGGACCATTTTGGGCTTATCAATATAACTTAGCTTTTTTACCCCGATTTTATAGTTTGGGCTCCAACGGTCTAGACCGTTAGAGATTTCTTTTAGGCATGACTTAATTAGTTAACTCACTTTATTCTTGACGTTCAGGTTCCAACGGCTTGGACCGCTAGGGAGGTAATAACTATCGTTTGATTTATTCATCCTGACTCTGGTGTTCAGGTTCAAATGGTCTGGACCATCAGAGGTTAGTTTATTAGCTTATTCTGAACCTAGGGGGTCAGGTTCCAACAGCCTACGTCATTTATAAGACTAATTTTAAACAACTTAGACCTAAGACTCACTTTCCAATGGCTCTGGACCATTATAGGGGAAACATGACCAAGGATTTGGTTATTTGAGACCACGTTAGGTCAACTGATCTTTAGGTATTTTGCACCTTTTAGATCGTGCATGTCCGAGTTAGGGCTGGGCCATTTACAACCCCCAAACCATGTATGTATGGGTTAGGACTAGGCCTGAGCCTTACGTCCTATTAGGTTTTTGTACCCCCCAGACCACGTATGTTCAGGTTAGGACTAGGCCTGAGCCTTACGTCCTGTTTTGTTGGGAGTTGGGTTTTGCTACCACTACCCAGTCTATACGACCCGAATCAGGATTAAGCTCTACACTTTGCATCCTATTTTGTTTTTATTCATGGACTTACTTGTATAGATGGTCATACCCCCCAAGTGATCGAAGACTGTAATCTTAAGTCACTTGCTAGTGTAAAAAATGAAGATGGATGCGAAATTTTATTTCTTTATGATGTTTTGTACACACCATTTTTATTAAGATATTGCCTTGGGGCGTACATTGTTAAAAAGAAGAAAAATTAGGAAAGAATAACAAAATCAGACCCTCTCGACTACTGATAGTACCGGCGGAGGTGTTCTGCGTTCCAGGCCCTTGGGACCTCTGTTCCGTCTAGTCGCCTTAAGCGATACGTTCCCGGACATACTTCATATTGGATTTCATAGGGTCCTTCCCAGCTTGGTCCTAGAACCCCCACTCCTGGATCCTGGGTAGCAGGGAAGACTCTTATAAGGACTAGATCGTTGGTTTTGAACTTCCGGCTTTTGACTATAGAGTTAAAGTGCCTGGCAATCTTTCCCTGATACATCTTCAGCTGAACCTGAGACTCTTCCTGGATCTCTTCGAGATCTAAGGATTCTTGGAGTAAGGCGTGGTTCTAGACGGGATCATATCTGTCCCATCTGTGAGACAGGACTGCCGTTTCTACTGGGATGATCGATTCACATTTGTACACCATCGAATAGGGAGTATGTCTGGTTGACGTTCTTTTTATGGTCTGGTATGCCCATGGGGCATGGGACAGTTCTTCCGGCCACTTGGTTTTGCAGGCTTGTAGCTTTTTCTTTAATGTTCCCTTTAAAATCTTATTCATGGCCTCTGTTTGCCTGTTTTCTTGAAGCCTTGAAACTGCGGAGAAGCTTTTGATGATGCCATGTCTTTCCCAAAAGTTAGTGAAGTTGAAGCTGTCAAATTGCTTCCTGTTATCGGATACGATTTTGTGAGGGAGGCCGTATCAGCACACAATGTTACTGATGACGAATTCCAGGGCCTTTTTGGAGGTGATGGTGCTCATTGGTTCCACCTTGACCCACTTTGTATAATAGTCGACGACCACGATGGCATATTTTACACCACCTTTCCCGATCGGGAGCAAACCTACCAAAACGATTCCCCACACTGCAAAAGGCCAGGGACTTGTCATCAGGGTTATTTTCGTTGGAGGGGCTCGAGGGATCTTCACGTATCATTGTCACTGTTCACATTTGCGGACGTAATCAACACAATCATTGTTCATCGTTGGCCAAAAATATCCTTGCCTTAGGATTTTCTTGGACAAGCTAAGTCTGACTGTGTGATCTCCACAAAAACCTTCGTGCACCTCATGCATGATCGCGCTCATTTCTGTCCCGGATACACATTGGAGATATGGCATGGACAACCCCCTGTGATAGATTTTTCCATCCATCATGACGTATCTGGGAGCCTAGTACTGAAGGTTCCTGGCGATAGCCCTGTTCGCGGGCAATCCCCCTGTGGTTAGGTAGTGAATGAGAGGGCCCATCCAGGACGTTGAGTAATCTATGGCGTTGATTGCGGGGGCCTGAATACTTGGTGTAGGAAGATGGTCGATCGGGACAAGCCCAGAGAGTTATGCTTCAACATCCGTGACCAATTTTGCTAATGTGTCTACAAACACATTCTGTTCCCTGGGGATTTTGCGGATGAAGTATTTCTTGAAGGATTGGAGTAACTCTCGGGTTCGCGTCACGTAGGTGGCCATCCTTTCCCCCTTTGTTTGGTATTCCCCCAAAATCTGCCTGACCACCAATTGGGAGTCACTGTAGATTTCTACATTTGCTGCCCCTACCTTCCGGACCAAACATAATCCGGCTAACATGGCCTCGTGCTCGACTTCATTATTCAACGCTTCGAACTGGAAGCGTAGGGCGCTCTGTAATTGATGGTGTTGGGGGGATATTAAGATGATTCCGGCCTCGACCTAATTTTCATTCGAGGCCCCATTTACGAAGACCTTCCATAGAGGCGTGACAGGGTCGATAGGTTCTTCATCTTTGGTGATCCTGATGCATTCCACAATGAAGTCGGCCAGGGCCTGTCCCTTGATGGAAATCCTGGAGACATATGCTATGTCAAACTGACTAAGCTCTATGGTCCACTTCAAGAGTCTTCCCGATGATTCGGGCTTCTGTAATACTTGCCGTATGGGATGGTTTCTTAATACCTTAATGGCGTGTGCCTGAATGTAAGGTCTCAACTTCTTGGACGTGATCAGTAAGAAAAATGTCAGTTTTTCGATTAACGGGTATCTAGACTTTGTGACCAGCAACCTTTTGATCACATAATAGACCTGGACCTGGATCTTTCCCTCTTCCCGTACTAACATGGCGCTGATAGCGTGTTCCGACACAACCAGATATAGGTATAACGATTCCCTATCTACTGGTTTTGACAAAATTGGCGCTTAGGCTAGATGTTCCTTCAACTTCTAAAAGGCCTCTTCACACTCGGTCGTCCATTCGAACCTCTGGCTTCCGTGAAGAATATTGAAGAACAGGATGCACTTGTCCGTGGACTTTGAGACGAAGCGGCTTAGGGCCGTTATTCTTCCTGTCAAGCTCTGGATATCTTTGTGCTTCTATGGCAAGGGCATTTCGATTAGCGCTTTGATCTTGTCCGGGTTGGCTTTTATTCCCCTCGAACTTACTATGAAGCACAGGAATTTCTCGGATGCCATGCCAAAGTTGTATTTTTTGGTGTTCAGCTTCATCCCATACTTGCGAATGATGGAAAACGCCTCTGGAAGATCATCCGTGTGTCCCTCTGAGGCCCTGAACTTAACCATCATGTCGTCTATGTAAACCTCCATGTTCCTTCCCCATTGGGTCTGGAACATCCTGTTGACTAGCCTCTGATAAGTGGCTCCGACGTTCTTGAGCCCGAAGGGCATGTCAATGTAGTAGTACACACCTTTGTCTGTTTGGAAGCTGGTGTGTTTCTGGTTCGCTACATACATTGAGATCTAGTTGTAACCGGAGTACGCATCCATGAAACTCAATATTTCGTACCTGGATGTTGCGTCTACCATCTGGTCAATCTGGGGCAGAGGGAAACAATCTTTTAGACAGGCCTTGTTAAGGTCAGTGAAGTCGATGCAAGTTCTCCACATCCCATTTGGCTTTGGTACCAACACCAAATTTCCTAGCCAAATGGGATACAAAGCCTCCCAAATGAAGTTGATTGAAGATAACTTCTCAACATCTGATCTGAGGGTTTCTGCCCTCTCCGCCCCTAGAGGTCTTCACTTCTGCCAAACTGGAGTTGCATTCACGTCAATATTCAGGGCATGGCATATGCCGTTGCGATTGATTTTGGTCATATCCGAGTGAGACCAGGCCAAGATATTCTGGTTCTCTCTGACCCGACAATAATGGCAGCCCTGACCTCTGAATTCAAGTTTCTTTCAACCCGGATAACTCTGGTCGGGTTGCTGTCACTAATGCACATATCTTCTACCTCCTCCATGGGTTATAGTGCCTTGTCTGCTCCTATTCGCGAATCCAATTCATCTTCTTCCCGGATCATCCTTCGTGCTGGTGGCAGGGATGGAATCGGATCAGCATTTTCCTCTTCGAGAGGTTCTTCATGGACCATGTAGATTGGTTGGGCAGAGATGTGATAGCACTTCCGGGCGCTCTTCTAATCTCCCCAGACAGTTTCCACCCCTCCATTATCGCATGGGAATTTCATGCAGAGGTGGCAGATGGAGGTGATAGCGTTGAAGTCGAGCAGTGCAGGATGATCGAAAATAACATTTTAAGTGGTGGGGTAATCCACCACTACGAACGTGCAAAACTTGAACGAGCCCTAAATCTCGTTCCCCAACGTTGCAAGCAGTCGAATCTTCCCCATCAGGAGCAATGAGTCCCCGTTGAAGCCATAGATCTACTTTGGGCATGAGGCTAGATCTGCCTCGGTCAAGCCAAATGCGGTGAAGGCCGGCTTGAATAGCACATTAATGGAGCTCTTGTCATCCACCAACACTCTGGATACCATTTTGTTGGCGATTTGGGCATCAATGACCAAGGGATCATGATGCGGGAAATGGACGTTCCGGTCGTCCTCTTTAGTGAAAGTGATGGGCAAGTTCATTAACTTAGGGCATTGGGATGGAGTCTGGACCAAGGCGCATACCTCGTGGTTGTGGTCGAGTTCGCTAAGGTAGCGTCTTTGATCATTTCGGGACGGTCCTCCCAGATGCGGTGTAACGACCCAAAATCACTAATAAGGCTTAAGGGCCTTGATTAGCGTGCCGGGAGGGCATAATTGGTTTTGGTGTGATTTAAATGATTAAATGCATGATTATGTGATGTACATGATTATATAATTATATGGATATGTGAAATGCATGTTTATGAGTAGTAATATGCATGTGGGCCTTGTTTAGCTTATAAGGGCATATTTGTAATTTTGGCCCGTTGAGGGCATAAATGTGATTATATGCGATTAATTGTTGAGACCACATTATTATGTGGATATATTTGCAGCATATGGCTTGAGACGGTCCTAGTGGGCGGGTTGGCGAAATAGTCACGGGGGGGATTTATACTCGGCTCCAGGGAACTTAGGGGTATTTTTGGGAACTTAGAAAATATATTAGGGATTATTAGACAATGGGAAAAATAATCGGTAATTAATTGGGTGACAGGATTAATTGGTGGATTTTAGGAACACTCGAGGAATTAGCAGGAATTGGGAGCAATGGCCATTATACCCCTAGATTGTGTTAAGGATTAGTTTCATTTGGGAGGGTAAAATACTCTTTTCCTAAGTGTAAGGATATACTCAGCCTTTTCTCAGAACAAAACATAAAGTTGTGGAAAATTGAAGGAAAGAAAGAAAAAGGGAAAACTCTCTCGCAACTCACCTTTCTCTCTCCCACGTATCTCTCTCTCTGTTGCTTCCATTTGGACATTGAAGCTTAGCATCAAAGGGGGTGCATATGCTAAGCATGGGCTCGGGAAATCTTTGAAGTAATTGAAGGGAAATTAAGCTTGAGTTGTGGCTGGAAATCAGAGGAAAAGTCAGAGTTTTGTAGCTGAGTTGGTGTGAGGATTCAGCTGGAAATTGAGCTCCCAAATTGAGGTAAGAACTTTGACCTTAATCTCTGAATTTTGATGGATTGGTTTAGGTAAACTATGGGTTCTTGAGTATGAGAGTTTATGCTGTGTTAGACTGAGATTATGGGGTAATTATAGCTAGAGAATTGGGATATAGATTCTGTATTGTAGCTAAGCTTTTGGGTAATTAAAATGTGTAATTTAGTTATGAATTCGTAGCTGAACTGGTGTTGAATTGAAGGGATAAGTTGGGAAAATTCTGGGTAAAACTTGAGTGTTCTTGGCTGGGAGAAAGAGGAGAAAACCCAGGTTTTCTCTGGGTTCGAAGGTTGCGTTGCGACCCAGCCTGGGGGGCGCCGTGGCGTGTGTGGCCCTTCAGGCCTGGGTTGCTCTCAAACTTGGGGCAAGTCATGACTTGCTAAGCCAAGTCGCAACCCACCTGGGAATTTTGGCGTTGGAAGTGTTTCAAGAATTGTTAGGGCTCGGGGGTTCAAACCTAGGTGCTTGGGACAATTTCTATTACCTAGTTTAATAGAAATTGAGGTCTCGGAGGCTAGTTTCTGCCTCCTAGGTATTTTATTTCTGATTGGAAGTTAATGGATATTAATGCGCCCTTGTGACTAGGTTTATCACCGAGGCTCGAGGCTAAGGACCGTGCTTGGAACCAGTTCACCTTCTCCGCTCGGAATCAAAGGTAAGAAAACTGCACCTGTTTATGTGGCTATGTTGGGAATAGGGTTCCCTATATTTGCATAAAATGTTGTATGATTGTGATATGCCATGTGAGCATGAAATCAACGGCCTAAGAGTGCCAGATCTGATATTTGTGCACAGGACGCGGCTCGGCCACTAAGAGCTGAGTTTAGAGTTGTTTCCTACAGCTTGTTGAATCCTTGTTTAAATGGTTTGCAATTTGTTGGTTTCTAGCATTGATTATGTGTCTGTCTTAAGGTGCTGAATACCTAGTTAACTGCTTTATGGATCATTTGATTATTTGTATTGTTTATGCTCTATATTATGGTTTTCTTGCTGTGCCTTGGCTCACAGCTGCTACGTGGTGCAGGTAAAGGCAAGGGTAAGGTGGACCAATCCTGAGTTGGAGAGCTCTAGAGGCAGGATGTACATAGTCAGCTGCTCGACCGCCACGACCGAGGGATAGTACAGGGACATGAAAACCTAAAATGTTTATTTTGCCATTAGAGTTGCTTGTGAATGTATATGACTTTTGAAATTTTGTAACTGTCCTTTAAACCTTGTTTCTGGGATCCCATGTACTAAACGTTTATTTAAATGAAATTTATCTATTTATGACCAAAATCTTTTAACACTAACTCGATTATGGTTCTAGTGTCACAATTTTCAACTAAACGACTTGATTAGCAAGTCTTGCACCTTTATAAACACACATCGTAATAGTCTTAGCTATCCATGGCGTTACATGCAGCCCTCCTGAAATGGTGGCCACGTGACCATCTATCCGCGGAGGTGCTGTTCTGGGAGGATATGGCATTCCGGGTCTGGGTGCCTACACAATCGAGGCCCCATGAAGGACCTGTTCTCCAGGACCTATAGCGTACCCGCCCTGGAAGGTCGATACGATCCAGGTGCACCCGAGGCCGTAGGTTGTTCGGGAGCTGCTAACAGTCCCGGAACACCCACTGGCATTCTAACCCATTGGTGGAGATGTCCCAACTTGATCAGATTTTCAATCTCATCCTTCGGTTGATGACACTCTTCGGTTGTATGACCCACGTCCTTGTGATAGGCACACCTCTTGCTGGTGTCTCTCGAGTTCTTTCCCCCTTTGAACATCGGGGCTGGCTTCCGGTAATGGATCGTACTACCCGTCACGAGGTATATATTCTCCCTTGTGTCCACTAGGTTGGTATATTCTGTGTATTGGGGTTCGTAACCCCTTTTTCCCTTTTTGGAGGGTTCGAACCCGTTTTTCCCTTTGCCCGATCTCTTTCCTTAGGAAGGGTTTACCCTTTCCTCCGTTCCCCCAACTTGAGACGGTTGAGCTCCGCTAGGAGCGGTGCTGTACCCGACTGGCGCCATGCTATACCCGGAAAATGGGGCAGATTGAGCTAGTGCGTACCATGTTGAAGTTGGATCATAGGCCGTCGGGGTCATGAATGTCATCCCATGGGTACCAACAGATCCGGGCGCCGTGGGGGTGTCAGATAATGATTTGCGGGAAACTGCACACCGTATCCGGGAAAGGTCTGGGCACTCAACTGGGTTGTCGGCTGCCACCCAAAAGCCTGGATTCGGGCCTCCTCCTAGTTGATAAAACCTTGTGCCCTCCTGATGAATTCTTCTAGGGTGACCGCCTTGCTGCGCTGCATATCGTCTCAGAGAGGGGATCTAGCTCTGATTCCGGACTGGAGAGACACCAGGCGCTGTCCGCCATCCACCTTGGTTTTTGAGGCTTCCTCTGTAAAGCGCTGGATATAAGCCCTGAGGGTTTCTGTGGGATGTTGCTTGACATTGGCCAGTGCACTGATCTGCATGTCCATCTTCATGGCGGCCACAAATTGTTTAGGGAATACCGATTACAATCTGGACCAGGATTGGATTGATTCTGGTTTAATTCTCTTCCACCATTCTTCCACAGATCTGGCCAGAGTGATCGAGAAACATAGGCATTTGCCATTGTCGCAGACGTGAGCTACAGTCATCAGGCGGTTGTAGTGTGACAAATGGTCCTTGGGGTCTGTGTTCCAGGTATAGGCGGGTAGGTTCAACATTTTAAATCCTTTTTGAAGTACCACATCCAGGATGTGTTTAGCGCATGGATCCTTTCCTCCTCTTTGGAATCGAAGCCTCCCTCTTCCTGTTTCCGAACCAAGCAGTCTGTTACCTTCTTTAATTCGGCCAACTATTCCATGACCTGTTTGGCCATTCCATCATCCAGTGGAACTCTCTCATTCCTCTTGTTGTTGAGGTCATTCCTTAAGTCGCCCCCTCGGGGGAAAATCTTTTCCTTGCGGGCCCGTTCCTTTTGAGAATTAAGGCCGTTGCGTAAGTCTACCCGGGAAGTATCATCTCTCGAACTGATGGCTTCCGGATCTTCCTCGCGCTTGTGTCCTCTGTGATCTTTATTCACAGAGGCGCTGGGATGGAAATGTCGTTCTCGTTCAGTCTCTCTAGGGACATTCTAGGGCCTGACACCTTGTGAGCGCTTCCCCTAGGGATCGATCGGATGATCCCGTCCTGGGACATGATGCATCCGTTCTTTCCTAGGGAATTTCCCTGGGTTAGCCATGGTTTTTGGAACGAGATGTGCCTTATTTTGGGGGTTTGCTTTTCCCACGAGGTTAACCATCTTGGCTTTTCCTTTTTCTTGAGCGGGATTCGACAGGCCATCTCCGGGATGTGGTCCCGGAGGAGGGATCGGGCTCGTGTTCTGAGGTACGCCAGTCCTGATTGGCGGGACTGGCGGCTGTGTTCCTGGAGGCAAAACAGTTGAAGGATTGGCTACCAATCCTTGGGCAGCGATGAAGACCTGGAGAGCCAGTAGGGACTCTTACATCTGGCAGGTAGCCTCTTTCTATTCGACTATCCTGGCTTCTTGATCCAGGACTTGCTATCTCAGGCGGACCACTTCTGGATCCTCCTGTCCGGGGTTCATATTTTCTTCTTCAGGGTCAACAGGGTTTTCAGCCTTGTGATCCTGATGTTCCCCTTCATCTTCTTCGTAGTAACCTTTATCGTAGTCAGCCCTGTCCTTGAAGTTTTGGGAGTTGTCAGGCAGAGGCACTTGATAAGGAGTATCCTCAGGTTGGTCCCGAGGAAATGGTTGTTCAAGAAATGGTCCTTCATTGCCTTGTTGTTGCTGGTGAGCAGGGTCAAACACGGTATGTCTGGTGTTCACCATTGTTGTAGACAGTCAAGATTGATTCAAGCTTTCTTTGGCTCTCAATGAAAGCACCAAAATGTTTACCGAGTTTTTCAAAAACTAGAATTATGAAAGAGAAGAGAGCTAAAAGGAAAGGATTTAAAATATGCAAGCAAGGTTTCTACCTGGTTGGGGCGTTAATGAGCCTTAGTCCACGAGTCAGTTGTATTAGAGCTTATAGAGCTTTTGAAAATGGAGTTTCCTGCAAGTTTGAGCAGAGTAATTGCTTACAAGAGAAAATCTAGGGATCCCTGCTACAATGCATAATTGATCCTATTTATAGGCAGTTTAGGTTCGATGGGCTTGGGTTGGACTAATCCGGGCCCAATAGGGATGTAATCATGGTTTGCTCGCTAATGGAGGCTTAATACAAAGGATATTGCTAATTAATACATATTAATCAGAGCCCATTGGGCTGGCTTGGGCGTGGCCAAGCCATACTGCTGTCAATAGTACATAACCTCAGACTAGTCCGCGTAGGCTTCTAAGGGGTCCTGGGGACAGGATCTGTCAGAGTAGTGGTAGTACTATTTCTTAGGAGCAGCGTGCATTCTGTATGTAATCTCTTCTACAGGTTAGTTGAGGAGACCAACTTCCGTGTTTCTTGGGAACGTGTCAGCGTCAGGGAAGATCAATCTTGCCCTATCCGGACATCTGGTCTGGGTTCCTTTACTAACGTCCCGGTCCATTCACCGAGACCCTGGTTCGTTTACCAGGGCTCGAGTTCATTCTTGATAAGGATGTACTTCTAAACTGTCGAGTCGGCCACCTATACCTGCATCCTGGAGGATACAGATGGGTTGGGATCGGGAAGATGAGTTGGGCCAGCATCTTGGTCCCGGTTCGCACACTATGGTGGCACCCATTGAACAATGATGGGCTTATTGACGATTGGTCAGCTAGGACTTTCCACTTCCCCATTCATTGGGCTTAGGATGGGCCTTTGATCTCTATGGGAGAGCCCAGAGACCCATTGTGTCATGCCACGTGTCCAGGGGGAAAATAGGGATAACACCAGGCTATTTATAAGCCTAGTTGGGAGAATATCTTCCTAGTATTTAGGGAAGTTTCAACCAATTATTCAAATCTGTAATAAATGTTAATAAATACATTAAATACATAATATCCCATGATAATTGGGATGTAATATCAGATATCAACAAATCCCTAAGGAATAGGGGTCTCCTAACAACTGTTGTGTGCAAAACACGTTGCTATCCTCGAACTCAAGGTTAATGCACTTTCGAGATCGACCAATACTTCGAGCTCATTATTCCAGTCAGCCTCCTCCTCAGCTAGTGGTTTCATTGAACTCAATCTTTAGAGACCAATATCTTTGAGCTTACAACTAAGGCTTGAATAACACCCATAAGCGTCGGAGAAGATTCTTTCTTTCGAGCTTGAACCTTAAGCTCGAGCCTATTAAACTTGTGCTCGATCACCAAAAAGAACTGGCCAGGAATCATGCATATTTATACAAGTGTTCAACCACTGCTTGTTATTATCAAGCTTACGCTTTATGAGCCTACATTTCGAGACTCATTTATTCATCCTAGAAATTTGGGTGGAACATTTTGCCCCCTCAAAAGAGTTGGTTCGAATCCTATGAGAAGGAAAATTTTAAACTCCACTTTCAAAAATCGTGTCACCTACCAAACTCGAGTGTGGACATGTGTCACTTGGGGATTGAATACCCAGAGTACTCAAGTACTCTCTTTTTCTGCGCACGTCCCTTCCAATTCTTTTTGCCGCCACATTTTGGGAATCAAACATGATCTCGTTCTAATGCAAAACAACGGTCCAGATCAACTCAACCTTTGAAATGCCGACTGGGGTATATGTATACCCCTTCTCCATCTTTTTCATTCCCAATTTTATTCTTTTGAGTGTACGAACCAGAGAGAAAAAGAAAGAAAGAACCAGGGTTCCATTTGCATGTTTTCTAAATCGAAGAAACAAAACAACTCTAGTACCTTTGGCTCTATGGGATCATTCCTGCTTCCCATCCTCCAGTCGACGATCTCCTCGTTTTCATGAACCAATTTGTGTAAGTTCTCTAATCCCTCCTGGTTGTATATGTATATTTATTTTTCTTGTTTTTACGTTTCTTTCATCAGTGAGGATGTTTCTCTGGTTTTTACCATATTTTTAGGGCTCCTCTCTTGCATTAGGCAAAAAAACTTTGATTGAGGGAATTTGGTATGACCAGAACCAAAGTATAGAACAAAAAAAGAAGAAGGTAGAAATAAGTAAAAATGGTGTTTTTTAGGTAATGTGGGTATGTTTGGTCATAGGTTTCGTGTAGCTTAAGAAATAGGGTTTTGGATTAGGGTTTTAATGCACGAATCCCGAAAATATTGCCTTTTTAGGTAACTGCCAACTTTTTCCTGGGAAATCCGAGATTCTTTTAAACTGGTAATAATTGCCCCACTCTTGCGTGGGTGCACTCTCGATACCCCAAACTTTACAATAGTTTGGGGTGGTCATTCAAATTAACCTTGCTCCTTCGAGTCTTCAGGCTTGATTCAAGGAATTCTCGTTATCTTGAGCCTGCGAACTCGAGTATCAAGATAAAATTTTCCATTCTTCAAAATTATGGGCCCTCACCTTTTTCTTTCTTGTTAGATGTCACAGTCTTCAGAGAATTGGTGGGGGCCCGAACTTGCCATCCCTTACCATACCTCAACTCCTGGACCTAAGTCACCTTTCACATGAAATCAGTGATTGATTCGCGAGCACAAGGACTGGTGCAAGCAAGAAGATATACGAGCTCACTTCCGACGTCAAATTGATGAGGTCGGGGAAAGAAAAGGGAAGAGATTCCGAGTCGTAGCCTATCTCGACCTAGATCTCGAGATCAAGCCTATTCTATTAGACTCCAAATTCAAAGTCACCATAGTATTTCCACCTAGTGATCTCTCATTCACCCTAATGGAGAATATTCCAAAACAACCAACCACCTCCCAGACCCTCTCAATCCCTACCTCGAAGGAAGATTTTTTAGAGGTTGAGCACTACCGGAGCTCAGTCACTTCCACCTGCCACATCTTCGAGTTACTGGCCTTCCACGGTCTGAAACTATCCAACAAATTGATGTGTGGACCTGCAACCTCCAATGAAAGGAGTTGCTACGCTCTGGGAGATGGCAATCCCGATCGAAAGGTCAAGCTCGCTGCCTAGAACCGTGAGTACATGAGGGTTAGGGCCATGCTACCCCTAAAGGATTATTTTAAAAGTTTTATGGACTATGCTGGCCTCGCCCCTTTTCAACTCCAGACTAACTCTTTCAGAGTTTTATCAGCTTTGAGGTCATTGTACCACGAGATGAAGTGGGACAAGCCCTTGGCATAATAGATCTTATATCCTTTTTCCCTCGAGAACAACCCTTCTCGAGCTCACGGAGGACATGAGTTCTACTACTTATCGAGCTACCCGAAGGAGTAACGGTTGTTCAAGGACATCCCAAACCATCCTCCAAATTTCAAAACAATCTTCTTTTGGATGGATGGGCTCGCTCCTTCCCAGTTCTACTCCTTCCAACGCATACGTAAGTATTTCAACACGCTCATCTTTTCTTTTTTTCCTTTGATCTGCTGAGCATGAAATATTCATTCAACTCTTGTATGCAGCCAACTATCACCGACCCACTCCAACAAAGGCCATGAAGGAACACAGGGAGGAAATTCTCCAGCTCCCATATGGTCAAATATCCCTCGCTTATCTCCTCCACGAAGAAAAGCTCTGAGCTTGTGGCCTCTTGGACGAAGGCGAGTCAACGAATGACTCAGGGATTTGCAAATACTCGAGGTGGGAAGACATGCCAATCCCCACCGCCAAACTTTCCCCCAAGAGGAGGCCTTTGAGCTCGCAAGCCCGTGCCACTGCCTCCCGTTTACTTGAAGAACCAGTCTTGGGCGATGAAGCCCATGACAAGGCCTCGGGAAGCTCGACGGATGGAGGTAAAGTAGTGTTGGATCGTTCCATGTGGTATCCTACCCTCCTTAGTTCGAACTTGATGTAATGGTTCTTTTTGAGGACCTTCAGAATAATTTCCTAGCATGGTCGAGGGTAGACCTTAGAGTTCGTAGGTTTGATAGCTGGCTAGGAAAATACCCGATCATGTATAGTCTAAATGAGGTCTGGGATGGGGTAGCTGTAAAATATGGGACCAACGTCTAAAGGGATCTATCGAGACTATCCCCCACCTATATAGAGGGGACCCCCTTAGAGTCATCAGAAGATAGTGGGATTTCTTGGTCCCCGAGCTCAAGCTCGGCCAAAATTACCAGTTAGGTTTCTTTTATCTTGGAGTCTTGTTACTTATGACAACCTTGTTCAATTGCTGACATACTATCTTCTCTATTTCTCAGGTGATATGGATTTGGAACAAGACAACCTTCTCAACAAGCTTGTGGCCTCGAGGGCAAATAAACGCCAACGAGTGTCCAAGAAGGGAGGTTGCCCTTCCAAACTCACCAAGAAAACCGAGGTGGTCCCCCCGGCCCAAAAGCTGTCAGACCCAAGCCAGGTTGCTGAGCTCAGAGCATGGTTATGCATTCTTCTCTTGTAGTTTAAACGAATTGAGCCCAAGCTCCTATCCGAGACCGCTTCCTGTCGATCTCGACTTATGTGCCTGAGATTGTAGTCGACAGCGCTGCCGGAACCTCTGGGTTCAACCTCAATTCTGATGCTTTAACCCGTGTGGGTTAAGGTTTCAACAACCTTGGGGCCCCCCAGTGGGAATTTATGACTTCTTGCCGAGATGCCAACATTCTTTTCGACAAGAGTGGCGAGTTGTTTTCCTCGGTTAGTCACTTTTGCCTAGCTCCTTGCTTCCGTGCAAACTTTGATTTGTGCTTTTGACCTTGACCCTATTTTCTTCTTCTTTTGTAGGCATTTATATCCTTTGTTTAGCATAATTTCGTGCTAAATAGCGAGGTCACATTGAGAAAAGTGCTTGCCTAGGAGGCCCAAAATGTCCAATTGAGGGTCGAAGATGACCTTAAGAAGGCTCGGCTGGAAATTGAAGCGAGGGATGTGGAGATCAAGAGGATCCCTAAGCTTGAGTCCAAGATGGAGGCGACCTTGAAGGAAGTCGAGACTAGGGACTCAGAGATCAGGAGGATTTAGGAGCTCAACATCAAGATGGAAATGGAGAAGAAGATGACCTTTGAGCTTATCGAGAATGAGAAGGCACGTCTTCTTGAGGAGTTTAAGACCAAAAAAGATAGCGTCGTAGACATGGCGGTGTATTAGATTTGGGCTAACAATCTTAACCTCGATACCAATTTCCTTGGTGACCAGGAGACTGAATTTACTGCCAAATGGCAGGCTCGACTCGAGGAGGAAGAGGCCAGGCTTGATGCTGAAGAGGTGGCAGAGGATTCCAGGACTGTGGCTGAGGAGACATCTAATCCTTGAAGTCCAAGTCATGGGTTGCGACCCATTTTTGTTTCTTATTGTAATCACACTATTTTTATGCCCTTGGGGCAAAGACAATTTACAGCTCGAGTTTGAGTTATTTTGATTATCTTGTGAATGTTATATTTTACTAGTAGTCTTTATGCCTTTAACTTTCTAGCTTGAAAAACTTTTTGCACATTATCTACCTTTAGATTTTTACCTTAATATTATACATCAAATTTATGGATCAAAATATTTCGAACATGTTATTAAGGACCTACTTTTATACTTGTTTATTTGTACAAATATATGTTGGGTGTAAGATTGAATATCGATACATTCATGCACAGTTTATTCGAAATTCCCATGTTCGACTTCGTTATTGTCAAGGTCAAACTTTACTTTTACCATGTATTTAAAAATACTCAATGGCATGTAACCTCGTTAGTCTAGTTATATATATATATTTTCAAGTTACTTTCCCTCATCCTCGAGTATGATCTCAAGGTTTTGAGGTCAAAACTCGTTTGCAAAAATTTCCAGCCCTAGTCTTGACTTATGTTTTTTGGTTGGTTTTTCTAGAATTCCAACTTTTGACTATGTTGATTAGGTCTCGCTGGTTTGTTCCAGACTTCTTTAATTCGTGTTTGGTTAATGATCCATACACTTATTGTTTTCTTTGTTGGGTTTTATGCCCTTATAAAACCATGTCGGACATGCAGCACGATTTCATATTATCAATAAAAGTAGTAGAAATCATTTAGTTTGACAACTGTGTTGCTTGCTTGTTTTATTACATGATTATTGAAATAATACAAACATTTATAAAATCCTGAACATATGGATAGTTACAATTATAGTGACTAGGTCACAGTGGATTATAGTTGTAATTATATGTTCAAAAGAACGAGTCCTAAGATTAGATCAGTGCATTGGATTTTCACTGATTAGACAATCTATGATATGATCTACTTACACATTCAGGGTGTGATGTCTTGTCCAAGGCATCGACCAAGTAGATAAGATCGGATGTATATAGTTACATCGAACTAGGACCGATATTGATTATTGATTGATAAATAAGTATCGTTGTTATCAAATCTAATCAATGTCACAACGTTGACCATATATTAAGTCGATCTTAATTCTGAGTGATAATATTCTACTAATTATATTATTTAAATCTTTTGACTTGTTCATTACCAGCTTACCCTACGGTCTAGCCCATACTTACATCTTGGAGATTTATTAGTGTAATTGAGTGGGAGTATTATTCATAGATACGAAATCTATAACTTCTGTATGAGAAGTGAAAAGATGATTTCCTTAATTGCTTTGTTCAAAATGTTAAATGATTGAGATCTCATTTCTGTGATTAAGTTCACGGAAATATAATTTATAAGGAACTTAGTGGGAGTTAAGGATAAAATACTGATGAGGGGTAAAATGGTAATTTGCACCCAACTCGTTAGTAAGTCATCGATAGAGGATTGACTGATTGTAATGGTTATAACAATGGATAACATATTTATGGTTTTGAAAATACGTTCTATGAATTCAAGAGTTCAATTCCGAGTCTATAATGGAGTCACGAGGAATTAATAAGGTAGTGAAATTATTCGTAAATAAATTCACGGTAACTTGTTGGAGCTTGATTTCATGGATCCATGGTCCCCGCATCACCTTTGAGTAAATCATCTAGAATGTCTCAATTAATTGATTTAATTATCAATTAGGATTTTTAAAAGTTGACTAGGTCAATTTTGGAAAATTTACAGAGATATGAGATTTAGAAAATAAAAGAGAATTTTTGGGTAAATTTATTAATATTGATAAATTGGTATCAATATAAATAAATAATATTAAATCAAGTTTCAAATTATAATTAGTTAATTTGAATAAGGATTTAATTAATTAATTAAAAATAAATAAATAAAAGGTTTTGAATTTAGGCCCAGTTGGGAATTAAATTCAAAACAAAGAGATTGGACCCAAGTCCATTTATGGCAGCCCAATGCTTTTATTTTTGTTTATTATTTTTAATTAATTTAAATTTAAATAAATCCCATTAAGTTGCCTATATAAGGAATATGATATCTAGGGTTTTCAGACGCAAGTCAGTCTCAGTTGATTTGGGTAAGTGAAAACCTAGACACTCTAATCCCTTCTTAGCCACAATATCTTCTTCTTTTCTAGATCTCTGTCTCATGTGTTAAGAACCAGCCCACACTAGTTCTAGGTTGATCAAAGACTTGGTGAGGAAGACTGTGTTGCTGATCTTGTTCAATCTCTTGATAATACTCTGCTACAGAAAGGAATCAAGGGTTAGAGAGATTGAAGGATGGAGTTGTTCCAGTTCCGCTGCGTAATGTAAGTTTTTACTTTACTTTGTATTTGTATCAATTTCATAGGAGCATGTTCTAGGAATTTGCATGTTTTTTTGATAATATGTAAATTGCATGAAAATAAATAAAGATCCTGCAATGAGTTTTTCCTACATTTTTCATGTTAGGTTAACAATCCATACATTGCTATTAGAGTTTATTTTTATTTATGCTATATTTTTTTGAGCTTATGGTATGATTGTATACCATTTATGCCCCATTTATATCCTATGATTGTGATCTTAGGTTATTGAATTTTGAGGGCTTGCAAAAAAGTATAACAATAAAAATACAACATTTGAATGACAAAAAGAAAAAATCAAATACAAAGCTTTCTTAAAATGAATAAAAATCACTCTACATTACTGATAATAAGGTCGTAGATGTTCACCATTCCAAGCTCGTGGGACCAATCCTCCATTTAACCTTGCCAGCGTATAAACTCCAGGTCAATTGATGGATTCGAGGTCCCTTCCAATTAGGCCCGAGCACCCCAGCAGATGGGTCTCGTGTGGCTAGAAACACTCGCCTTAATACTAATTCTCCCAATCTAAATTTCCTGTCTCGGACTCTTTTGTTAAAATATCTCGTAGCCCTTTGCTGGTATGCAGCATTTTTCAGCTGGGCTTCAAGCTAGGATTAGTTCGAGGTTTGATCATACGCATCACGCATTATAGTTGGGATTTTGACCTCGATAGGCAACATGGCCTCGCATCCATAAGCCAGGGAGAAAGGGGTATGCCCCGTCGAGGTTTTCTTCGTTGTTCTGTATGCCCACAGGACTTGAAGTAGTTCCTTCGGCCATCTCCCCTTAGCTTCTTCTAGCCTTTTCTTCATAGAATTATTTAGAGTCTTGTTTACTGCTTTGACCTGGTCATTTTCTTGTGGATGGGCCACGAAGGAAAAACTTCTAATTATCTTTTTTTTTTTTTTTTTGCAGAAATGTGTGAACAAATCACTGTCAAATTGGGTCCCATTATCCGACAGAATCTTCCTGGGCATCCCATATCTACAGATGATGTTTTTTACTATGAAATCTAGGACTTTCTTTGAGGTGATAGTAGCTAAGGGTTCAGCTTCGGTCCACTTCATAAAATAATCGATGGCGACTACAATGTATTTTACTCCACCTTTTCCAGTTGGCAATGAGCTCGATTCCCCATACCGCGAATGGTCATGGGGAGCTCATTATGGTAAGCTTAGTGGGTGGAGCTTGCAGTATTGAAGTAAATCATTGACACTTATCACAATGCTTAACGTACTTGAATGAGTCTGCTTGACTGTTGACCAGAAATATCCTTGCCTAATCACCTTTTTGGACAGACTATGCCCCCCAGTGTGGTCTCCTCAAAATCCTTCATGGATTTCTTCTAAAATCTTCTTTGCGTCAGGGGGAGTTACACACCTAAGTAGTGGCATTGAGTATCCCTTTTTGTACAAATTTCCTTCAAAGATGGAATATCTTGGTATTTTGTACATAAGTTTTCTAGCCTCGTTCCAGTCTACTGGGAGACTTCCAGGTTCGAGGTAGTCAACTATCGAGGTCATCGAGGTGGGTTGCCAATCAATCATGTTGGCATCTTGTTCCTTAGGCTCGGTTATGCTTGGAACCGGCAGGAATTCTAATTGAACCACATTGAGTGTGTCAGCTTCTTATGTCGTGGGGAGCCTGGCCAATGCATCTGCATTCGAATTTTGTTCCCGGTGAACTTGTTCTATGGCGTAGAACTCAAATTCCCCAAATGTTGCCTTAACTTTCTCCAGACAGGCTGCCATTTTTATACCACAAGCCTGATATTCACCTAGAATCTGGTTAACGACCAACTGAGAGTCACTGAAGTAGTGGATGGCCTTTGCTTTGAGCTCGGAGGCAATCCGAAGACCGGCTAATAACGCCTCGTATTCAGCCTTGTTATTTGATGCCTCAAAACAAAACCTTAAAGCTGAATGGAAGCGATTTCCCGTCGGGGTGATCAAAATGAAACCTGCCCCGTCCCATATTCATTAGAGGACCCATCGACATAAAGTCTCCACAGCTTGTGGGCTGGGGTTACTAGTTCCTCGTTGGAGATTCCTGTACATTCGACAATGAAGTCTGTCAAAGCTTGCCCTTTGATCGTTGTTCTAGGATGATAGGTGATGTCGAACTGTCCGAGCTCGATGACCTATTTCAACAATCTCCCACATGCTTCAAGCTTGGATAATACTTGCCTTAACGGCAGATCAGTGAACACATGGATATGATGTGCTTGGAAATAGGGTCGAAGCTTTTGAGATGCATGTATTAAGCACAAAGTCAGTTTTTCCATTAATGGTATCTCAATTCTGCCCCCAGTAACCTTTTGCTAACGTAGCAAACGAGTTTTTGTACTTTCTTATCCTCCCGAACAAGTACTGCCCTAATGGCATGCTCGATTGTGGTGAGGTTAAGACAAGGCTTCCCCTGTGATTGGTTTAGACAAGATTGGTGGCTCGATGAGATGTTTCTTAAGGTTCTGGAACGTGAGTTCACACTCATCCAACCATTCAAATTTCTTGCCCCTCTCAAAAGATTAAAGAATGGAAGACACCGATCTGTAGATTTTGAGATAAACCTACTTAAGGCCGGCATTCCTCAAGTTAGGACCTGAACATCTTTATGTTTTCGGGGTGAGGGCATGTCAATTAACGCCTTAATATTTTCGGGATTAGCCTCTATACCCCGAGCATTCACTATGAATCCGAGAAACTTTCTCGAGGATACTCTGAGTGAGGATTTATGTGGGCTAAGTCTCATATTGTATTTTCGAACCACAACAAAACATTCAACGAGATCGTCCACAGGGTTGCAATTATGTTTGGACTTGACAAACATATCGTCCACATAAACTTCTATGTTATTCCCTATCTGCTCAACGAACATCCTATTCACTAGTCTTTGGTATGTGGCTCCTGTATTCTTGAGCCCGAAAGGTATTACATTGTAGCAATACAAGCCCTTATTGGTCATGAAGCTCGTATGTTATTGGTCGGGTGCATGCATGGCTATCTAGTTATATCCAGAATAAGCATCTATGAATGACATGATGTCGTGACCCACAGTGGCATCTACGAGATGATCGAATTGAGGCAAGGGAAAGAAATCCTTGGGGCATGCCTTGTTGAGATCCGAATAATCGATGCAAGTTCACCACTTGCCATTGGGCTTCGAAACTAGCACAGGATTGGCTATCCAATCAGGGTAGAAAGCATCTCGGATAAATCAATTTTCCTTTAGCCTTTCAGGGCTTTCTTCCTATTGTCGTCCAAGAGCCTCCTTTTTTGTTACTTCGGAGGGAAGCCTTTATCTATGTTGAGTGCATGGCTTATGACACTCAACTGATCCCTACCATATCCGAGTGTGACTATGCAAACACATCCTGGTTTTCTCTAAAGAAGTGAGTTAATTGCTATTTCACATCTTCAGAAAGATTCTTTCCCATTTTTACCACTATCGTGGTATCTTTCTCATCGAGCCTCACTTCTTCAAGCTCCTCAATTGGTCTGAGATCGAACCTTTCTTCTTCTACTCTAGGGTCGATCTCTTCTTCGATTTCGTTGACGGATCTGTTCATTTTCCGAATAAAAAAAAGTGCTTGTGCACTTGTTTGGTTCTTTCCCCTCATGGAAATGCTATAACATTCCCGTGCAGGGAGCTAGTCTCCCTTCAGTGTCTCGATGCCACTAGATGTTGAGAACTTGATGGGTAAATGACTAACATAAGACACTACCCCCAACCCAATTAGGGTTGGTCTCCCGAGCAGTAAGTTGTAGGCAGACGGGGTGCCACCACTATGAATTCCGTCATCTTGGTCACAGAGACTGGATAGTCTCCCAAGGTTATGGGGAGCTCGATGGATCCCATGTTGGAAATCCCTTCACCTAAATATCCATACAACGTCATTGCACAGGCTTTCAAATATCAAAGCGTGAGTCCCATCTTTTCTAGAGTGGCCTTATAAAGGATATTGATTGAGCTCATGTTATTTATTAGGACTTTGTGCACCCTTTTGTTGGCAAGCTAATGTATGATGACTAGAGGGTCATTGTGGGGAAACTAAACATGTGAATCATATTCTTCTGTAAAAGTAATGAGTTGAGATTCAACTCTTTGTTGCTTTGGAGCTCGTGGTTCAGGCTCGTAGGAAGAATTGTCTCCCATCTTGAGCTCGTTCACATATCTCTTCTGGGCATTTCTGCTCGATCCAGCAAGGTGTGGTCCTCCAAAGATGGTTACCACATCCTCCCCATCTATTGGGGGAGGTCGATCATCCTCCCTTGCTCAGGAGCTGAGTTTCAGTGAGCTCGGTGTAAACCGTATAAATGGAGAAATACTTGTCTCCCTTCTTCATTTTCCCCCTATCTGCCTCTGAGTTATACCCTTCATTTCTCTTTCTTTTTGAAGGGTTATCTCTTAAGGGTAGAGACATTGACAGGGTAGCCGAGGTCAAGGCTGAGTTAACATTCGTCGTTGTAGTTATAATGGGCTGAGGGGTCAAATTTAATGTTGACCTCACCTCCTCTACATTGATGAATCTAAGCCCTCTTGTTAAAATCAGTTATTGTTCTTATCGGTTTTCTCTGCATATCATCCCAAAGGGGAATTCCTAGCAATATACCAGCTCGAACGACAATAAGATAACCACTGTCATCAACATTACGGGCTCACGCCACCTCGATGTTAAACCTCGCCAAGTAGCCTTTTAATGACTCTCCCGGCTATTGTCTGACATTGGTCAAGGTCGAGGCCTCGGGCCTGACGCATACCATGGCCTTGAATTTTTGTTTAAATTCCTTTGCCAATTGATCCCAAGACGAGATCGAATGTCTCCTGAATTTATCGAACCAATTTTTTGCTGGTCCTGTCAAAGTAGTTGGAGATTTCATGCATCTGAGCTCGTAGCCAACATTGCTGGCTCGCATGATGGTGTTAAATGTACTCAAATGGATGTACAGATCTGAGTTCCCATCAAAATGAGCTACATGTGGTATCTTGAACTCGTAAAGGAATGGTGTGTTTGATATATGTGGAGCAAAAGACTCAAGCTCCTCATCGGAGTCGTCGGCCTTATTCTTGTTCCTTTCATCCTGAAGGATCCTGAATGCTCTTTCGAGCTGATTAATTCTCTCCTGGACCATGTCCACTGGAGGCTAAGCTTGTGCTTGGGGTAGCTGGTATAGGGTTATACTGGTTCTCATATACTGGTTGCACAGGTTCCTTTCGACTATTCAGATGTGCATGAAAATCGGGGTTCGAGGGATTAGCTTGCCCCCGGCTCTGGTTCAGATGATCTCAAAGATCAGGATTATTGTCATAATTCCCAGTATTCCTAGTTTTGGTATTATATATGCTTACAGACCTAGTGAGGTCCAAACTCCCACTCATAAAACTAACATTTCTTTCTGGTTGAGGGGCTCGATGGTTGCGAGGTAGATCTTCCACCAACCCTCTTGATCCAGTTGTATGTGATCTAGACATGTGGCTTTCTACTGGTTGGGCTACCTTATGTCCTCGGGTTGTCTCTCATTCACCCCCATGTCCGGGTCGAGTTCGACAGTTCCTGTCTTGGCTGCCACTTCGAGATGGCCTTTGTGGTGCATGCTCCCTTGCCCAGTTCCTATTAGGAGCAGGCTGGGGTACTTCTTGGATCGGTGATGGGTGCCTTATAGGAGATGGTGGATGCCTTATAGGCGATGGAGGAGGCCTTCCATTGTTGGGCCTGAATGGTCCAGAATTGGCCCGGACTGGTTCCGGGTTATTTCTGAAAGATTCAAGATTAGTGCTTCGAGCTACTAGGGGAGGGGGGCTCGTTTATTCCCTGTTCCTGTAGTTACCTCCACCTTCGGATTACCAGCAGTATTAGCTTGAGTATTCCTCCTAGGGTGATTGTCACCAGTGTTTGCCTTGGGCCTTGGCTGGGTCTGCAGGGCCCCTTGTTCGGCCACCTGGTGGCTGTGCTCCTGCGGGGATGCCCTCTGGGCCTCCGGGGTGGCGCCTGGACATTGGCGGTCTGCCTAGCCAATTCTTCATTGCGCCGTGTGCCTTTTTCCAATTATTGGCGCAATTGGTGATTCTTTAGTTCCACAATGGGAATGTACCTCTCAGGATTATAATAAAGGTCGTTGTCGGGCCTAGGAACAGGTGGCCCCCTGGAGTTAGATGATGCACTCCCCTCATCTTGGCCGTGGTTTGGCATTGGTTGTTTCCCAGGCCTCTGAGGATAATTATCAGTTTGAGGAGTTTGCTCCTTAGGTATTTGGGGCAATGGTCCCCCACCAATTCCTGGGTTTTGTTCGCGGCGACAATTGATGCAATGCAGGAGGGTTCTGATTAAACAATACAAAGAATTGCTTAATGCTCTCAACGAAAGCACAAAATTGTTGACATCATTTTACATGGTTCAGCAGTTAAAATCGGCCTAGTCCATGAGTCAATATTATTGATCTTAATACTCTTCCAAAGCTTTCTCATAGCAATTTGACAGAGTATTCTCAATACCAATTTGTGCGTGAATACAAATGAAAATTACCAGGCCATTTATAATCCTGGTTGGGAGAATATCTTCTCCTGATTCAGGGAAGTTACAACCAATTATTCCAATCTTAAATAAATATAAATAAATACATTAAATACATAATATCCCATGATAATTGGGATTTAATATCAGATAACAATAAATCCCTTAGGAATATGGATCTCCTAATAGCTGTTGTGTGTAAAATGCGTTGCTGACCTCGAACGCAAGGCTAACGTGCTTTCGAGATCAACCAATACTTCGAGCTTGTTATTCCAATCAGGCTCCTCCTCAGCTAGTGGTTTCATCAAACTCAATCTTCGGAGACCAATATCTTTGAGCTTACAACTAAGGCTCAAATAACACCCATATGTGTTAGAGAAGATTCTTTCTTTCGAGCTTGAACCTTAAGCTCAAGCCTTTTAAACTTGTGCTCGATTGCCAGCAAGAACAGGTTAGGAATCATGCATATTTATACAAGTGTTCAGTCACAACTTGTTATTTTCGTGCTTACGCTTTACGAGCTTACATTTTGAGACTCATTTATTCATCCTCAAAATTTGGGTGTAATAGTGGGAAGCATAGGTTTTCTCGTCGTTGCTGGAGAAGATGGCCGAAATCAAAAGCAACCTTTTAGTTTTTTTTTTTTTTTTATATTTTATAAACAAAAAAGTAACCAAACTTTAAAATTTAACAAAATTCAATATATCAAGCAATTTCATGGGTTACTAAAAGTTACTTTGTTATTTCATGTTTTAAAGTTACTTTAGGGTACTTTAAATAAACCTTTTTTATAGAGAAATTTCTATAGGTTTCTAAAAAAACTTATAAGAAACCAAATAGTATCTTAAACATCATAGAATGAGTTACATTACAAAAACCAAATAATTTTGTTATATAGTAACTTTTTTATAATTTATTTGAACTTATTAGTTTCTTAAATTGGTTTGAAGATAGCGTAAATGTTGCTACAAAAAAAATGCAGCATAAATGTATCTTAAACCACAAGACAATATAATATAACCTAAAAATAACACAATTATTTTTAAGGTACCTAATCAAAATCAGTAACCAAAATGTATATAAGATATTGATTAGTTACCCTTCTACCAAAAAAAAATATTTTAGTTAATTAACTCCAAGCTTATATGTAGAATTTGGTTGAATAGTGACTGAAATGTATGAAAAGCAACTTTGTAGTTGTTTTTTAAATTATTTAAGTACAAGTTAAATTAAAGAGTTCCAAAAAATGTGCATTATTTGATATGATTTAAAGTAACTTGCAAGTTTCTTTTTTGCTTTGTTAATTAGAAAACCTTTATAATTCACATGTAAAAAACATGAGTGACTAGAACATGTATTATATTTTTTTATTTAAAAGTTACTAGGTAGTAAACTAAATAGTATTATTTGCTAAATATGGCAACTTGATATACTATATGCTAATAAATAATATGTAAACTAGGCTTGAATGTACTGTAATATTATCTTAAGATATCTACAAATAAGTTTTGGAGATAACCAAAATGTATATGAAATATTATGGTTTAAAAATTAAGTTTTTATGAAAAGTAACCAATTGGTAACTTATTGGCATTTTAAGTAACCAAATGTTACTTTTGAAAACTCAGAAAAATTGAAAAATGAGCGAAATGAGATTTTCCCCATTTTTTCAAATTCAGGTATGAATAAGTTTGCATTCTGGTATGTAGGTGTTGACGTGGCACATCATATATGTAAATAAATTTTTTGAAAATATTTTGTAATTAATTTGCAGTATACGTGTGTGCATATATATATATATATGAAAATATCCCAAAAAAAATATTGTAATTCACAAGGATTAAACACTATGTAAACTCATAAACAATGGAAGAATAACACAAATATGATCAAGGTGAAGAAATGGCCTTTATAGAGAGAAACCCTAGTTACATAAAATCGTAAAGTTGTGATTTTATGTGATCAAACAACGAAGATGAACATAAAGACTTGAGACAATATAATTTTTGTCCCAAAAAATCTATTCCTAGCCTCCTATAAGAGATTCCTTGAAGCTACGAAAATGGTGGAATGAGTTCAGGATTAACAAGCCTTAGTCTTAAAACAAGTCAAGCTTTCTTGATGAAGATCTTGGAGAAAACTAGTAATTTTTGTGAGTTAGAGGGAGAGAGAGTGGAGAGTGATCAATTCACAAAAATCTCAAATGTACTCCTTAAATAGTGTAGGAACCATCACTAATGTTAACCAGTGAGATTGGAGCATTTTAAAATAAGTTTTAGAGCCAAAATACATAACTGTACTGGTTCGTACGGACGACCCATGCGATGTGTCACCTGTCTAGGCTGTCGTAAGACAGGCGATGCATCACCTCTCAACAAGCAATGCAATGCCTATTGCACTGACTTTTGACCTCATACATTGACAAAAAAATATCTTCAAATGCCTCAAAAAAATCTGGGTACTCTTAGATACTCCAAAGGAACACTTTGGACCCAAAAAGATAATGTTTAAGCGCCTAAAACAAAAGTCAATTGACTCATGTTGACTTTAGAAAAATATTATGATTTTGCACATCTTTGTGCATAACTAATTTCACTATGTATTTGACAAATCCGAACATTAGGGGATGTTAGTGCTACTAGTGATACTAGTCTTAGTGAAATGGTCTATGTTAGGAGTATGTACTAAAATCATGTAAAAGACATTTATTATTTCAATGAATAAATAAATACAATGGTCTATTATTGTTATATTTAGATTATTTAAATTATTTTTTGAATAATTTCTTTGTAAATATCAGAAAAATTCCATATTCATTATTGAGAATTTGATCTTGTATTAGTGCGAGAGAATTAAGATCACATGAATGAATAAAAATAGTCAACAAAAAATTGAAGTTATGGAATTCTTTAATTGGGGTTGTAAGTACGGTTTACTGAGTATCATGTTGATACAAATAATCTAGATTCAGATTATTGATGTGGTAAGACATCTCGGTAAAGGTGCTTTATATAATATGATTATATATGACAAGGACCAATATGAATAAAAGTCTTTATCCAAAAACCATTTAATAATAAAGATTTGTAATTCATATCATAACTGATGATAATTTATAGATCAACCTAAATCCTGAATGTTCATGAACTCCTATTTATGTTTATTAAATCTTTTGATTGATTCGTTAAGGTCTCTTCATAGATTGAGGCTAATGACTTTTGTTTTGGAGATTTAATATCATGGATGGCAGGGAACATGTGTAACGCCCTACTCCCTTAGAGCCATTACCAAGTGAGTTTTTAAAAGAAACTTAGTGCAAAGAACTCGTTACCGAGGTTTTTAAAACCAAAGTGTGACTAAGCAAAAGTTAAGGCTGTAATCTTTTGAAAATGCTATACTTTATTGAAAACTTCAAGTATATAAAATCTGGGATCCCAAAATAAGGTTTGAAAACTATTTACAACTTAAAATAGGTTTACAGTTGATTAGTTATTAAAATCACAGATTATTACAGCCATTTTTCGTAAATACCCCCAACCAAAGCAGTCGGGCAGGCCAAACATGTACGCGTCGCTTCATGCTCTCCGTACTCATGGCTGGTTGACTCATTCTATGCCCTTACCTACAACACAGAGCACCCGTGAGCCGAAGCCCAGCAAGAAAACTCATACAGTTCATGACGTGTGCAAATTAAACAGTTAACATATCCAGTAATCCACAGATAAACAGGTCAGCCATCAACTAAGCAAACACGGCCATGCCGCCCCAGAAGCCTTACCAAAGCCTGGGGTTTCGGTCCTCACCGTAAGGATATCCCATTTATCCACTGGGTCCTACCCTGACTATAAGCATCCCATGTGCTAAGTGTTACTTCCGGCTCCGCTGCCGTTCTCGGCTCATTAGCCGTTCTCGGCACCTTTGCCGTTCTCGCTACTATAATCACATATAGTATAATTCAAATAACATTCAAATGTATATCAATTCAATCAAAACTATACCATAACATATAATACAGTTTAGGGCCGCGCCCTGCATTAATACTATGGGTCCAAGCCCTGCCTACGGGTGCTACAGTTTTCTTACCTGTAACCCGAGCTTCACAGTACACCAAAGTCACGAGCACGGTCCTCTAGCACGAGCCTCACCGAAATCCTAGTCACAACACACATAAAACACTTTTAATACTAACCAACCTAAAACCACCTCCTGGGACCAATTTCGTACTTTCGGGACTCCCAAATTCCTAAAACAATTCATTGGAAACATCCCCCGAGCCCCCGGAACAAATGCCCAAAATTGCAAAATTTCCCATCCTGAAAAAGGCGTAGCGCCGCGGCGCTACCCGCAAGTGCCGCGGCGCCCAGAGAAGTCAGAAAGTTCCCCTGACTGTAAACAGCCTCGCGCCGCGGCGCCTAAGAACAGGGCCGCGGCGCTCCTTCGAGAACCCAGAAATCTGGGTTTTCTCTTGCATTTTTCCCGAGCTAAAACCCCTCCAAATCATCCCAAACAATTACCTAAACCCCAAGATCAATTTAAAACTCCAAATAGACCATTCAACAACCCATAAACATCATAACCCAGCTCAATAACACAATCACACTCAAAATCCACCCATTTGATTTCAACTTCAGAAATTTAAACCCATAAACTAAACCCATAAACCAAAGCTTGAAAAACTTAAACCATGCTTCAAATTTCCTAAACCACAACAGAAACAAATCTTAAAATTGCATAGAATCCTTACCTTAAGTGGAGAATTCACCCTTTGCTTCCTTGATTCATCTCCAAGTCTCCAAATTTCAGCTCCTTCTCCTCTTCTTCTTCTTCTTGCCCTAGCTTTTCTTCTTCTAGTTTTTCTTTTCTTCTCTTCTAATTTTATCAAAACCAAACAATGACAAGCCTAAACCGAGTACCCCATATAACCCAGCTGCAATTTGTCTAAACCCCTTGCCAAATGACCATTTTACTCCTCCTTACCTATCCTTTCCTAACTAAACCTCAAGGGCTTACTTGTCATTTCCTATCCATTACAATTCTACCATTTCTCCATCTAAACCTGTTACTCTCTATGGTTACTAACAGTTACATAAGTTACCATAATCTCTCAAGAACTAAGTTACAAAATCCCCGAAATACCCCTAGGCTCCTCCCGAGCCGGGTATAAAATCCCGTTGTGACTTTTGAGTTAACTAGCTCTCCAGGACCGTCTCGACACGTGCATCACAATAATAACACCACTCTCACGTGGTACAAATCACATAATACAATTATCACATATATGCCCTCAGCGGGCTAAAATTACCAATTTACCCCTATCATACAAACGGGGTCCACATGCATATTTATTTCACCTAAACATGCATACTAACCACATATTCATTAAATTCACATAAATTAATGCAATATAACAATTATTTCCCTCCAGGCACACTAATCAAGGCTCCAAGCCTTATTAGCAAATTTAGGTTGTTACAACATGTATCAACAATACGGAATCTAATCTTTCCTAACGGATCGTATATTGGTTCCCTTAAGGGTTAATTCTGGAACTAAATGATTTTGAGCTCAAATCTATAATTAGATTATAGATTATTTATTCACTGATGAATTAATGGTACTTAAGGAATAAGAAGTAAATTAGAAATGTAAAATGGTAATTATTCCATTCTAATTTATGAAATAATTAATTAGAGGGTTGAACTATTGTAAGATGGTTATATCAATGGACAACTTAAAATAAGATTTTTGTAAAAGTATATCTATAAGATAAAGAGTTCAATTCTGAATTTATAGTGGAGAAATATCAGAATTAATAAATTAACTATTATGATTAAAGAGTTTAATTATTTAGTTTTGATTTATTGGAGCTTAATGTTATAGGTCCATGGTCCCTGAAATGGCTCAAACAAACACTGACAAAGATAAATACAAAAATGGGCAAAAAGACTTATTTGATAAGTAAAATATTTTTGTATGCACTAAACGTAATTCTTGTATAATCAATTAATTAATTAATTATTTGATTTAACAAAAATATAATTAATTTTGAATTAGTTTACTTTTGGGATTTTTGGTATTTAAATAATAATGAAAATTGGGAAAATCACATACCCTCCCTGACATGGGTTGGGCGTGTAGCACAGTGCACAGACACTGTGCTACACGCACAAGATGATTCTAGAAGAATCTTGGTTCAGCAATTTTATTTATTTAAATATTAAATAAATAATGAGATATTTTAATATGATTAAAATATTATTATTTAAACAAAAATCTTATAACTGATTAGTTATTTTTAAGTTGTTTAAAATAACTAATATTATTTATTTTTAGTATATTGGATATATTAAATATAGGAGATCAATTTTTCCAGAGCTATACTTTTCAGAGATAGAAAATATATCGTCAAATCTCCCTGAGAGAAACAGAACAGTGCTACAAGCATAGGTCACTGTTCTTCACAAATTTAGGTCCAAGCTTTATCAGATCTCATGTGTTGAGAACATCTGATAAATAGATTTTGACTATTGTTTTGTAAAACGAGCCCACACTCGTTCTTTGTGTGTTGAGAACATTTTGGAAGATCTTGGTGTGAGATCTCAAGGATTTTTCCGTACAAAAATATAGCAGCAAGGAAGGACTTGATGTAATTTTCTATTCATCTCTTTGATTCAATATATATATGTATGTGAAGAAGTAGATCTAGAAATCTTGTGGGGTTAAATTAACAATTTTGATTATTGTTCCGCTGCGTATAATCTCTGATTTGATCTATAAAAACCAACAGTCTAGATGTCACTAGTATTAATGAAAGTAGCGGTTGATTTTAGTTCTCCAATTTTTAGTGGTTAGGTTCTACGATTGCAATTCATGAGTGCTGATGTGGTTTCTTAATTTTTAGATCTCCCGAGTGACTAAGTGGGTGGTTAGTGTAATGTCTCAAATTACCTAATAAGGCTTAGAGCCTTGATTAGGGGGCCAAGATGACAACTTATGGATATTATACGATTTACATATGAAATCTGTGTTTATGTGATATATATGTGTATCATTATATGATTACATTAGTTATACTATAATATGAATAGATATGCATGTTTAGGTGTATTAAATATGCATGTGGGCCCGTTTCTTATTAGAATGGCAATTTTCGTAATTTGGTCCGTTATGGTTATATTTGGAATATATGTGATATATGTGTGAGAGCACATTATTATGTGGATATATTTGGGTTACTCGGCACGAGGCGATCCTACGGAGCAAGTTAGCAGGAAAGTCACAACGGGACCAATACCCAACTCGGGGTGAATCATGAGGTATTTTGGGTATTTAGTACATTACTAGGACATTAGGTAATGAGAGTAAATATTTGAGGATATATTTGGAGTTAGTGAGATTAGGAGGGAATTTTGGGGATTTTTACCATTTTACTCTCAGGGACGTTTTTGAAACCCCCGAGCCTCGGGATTTACTTAGAGTTACTTGAACTCTAAGTATCCTCACAAACACAGAAACACTTAGAACGTTTAAACTCTTTCTCTCTCTCTCTCGGCATACTCTCTCCATCCTTATTCCTTGGGAATTCTTCGCGATCTAAGGGGAATCGAAGCAAGTTTAGGCTCGGGATTGCTTGGGGAAAAGCTTAGTAACGATTGGGGCAGCAGAGGTAACGATTTCTAGCCCAAAATCTCTGTGATTTCCCTGGTTTTAGCAGAGTTTTAGAGTTTTAGAAACTCAATTTGAATTTGGAGAATTGATGAGGTTTTGGTCGAGTTTAAGCTTGGGTTTCATGTATATTGTGGTGCTAAATTGATTGGGAACCTTATTTTGAGGATTTAGCTATGTTTGGATAGGTTATTGGTGAGATTTGGATTGAAGAAAACATGGAAAATTTTGGGTTTTCATGTTGAGCCGCGACCCTGTTCTTGGGGAGCTGCGACTCTCATGAACGAGGAGGAGGAGGAGGTACTGAACCCCCATTTTGAGCCGCGTCGCGGTCCAAAGGAGAGCCCTTGAGCTTTCTAACTTGAGGCAGCCCGCGACCCTTGTGACACGACACTTGAAGGCCTTTTGAGCCTCGGAAGGTTTTGAGTACGGGAACTCAAACCTAAGGGCTCAGGATCGATTCTACTACCTAATTTAGTAGAATTCGACGTCTCAGAGGCTAGGACTTGTTCTGGAAGCCTTTATTTGCTCTTTATTGATGAGATTCTATATTATGGTTGTGACTAGGTTATCTCTTGGGGCTCAGAATCGTAATCGTTCTTGAGGGTCGTTCTTAATATACATTACACTCGGATCTGAGGTAAGAAAAATACACCCGGTCTGCGTTTAGGGCTTGGCCTGATTATAGTACAAGATTAATGTTATGTTGAGAATGTTTAATTAAACATATTAAATGCGTTGTGTTTACCTATGTTATTTAATAACCGTTGGTCTTTATATCTGATTGGAAAGATCAGCTTATAAGCTGAAGATTTACCTATGTTACCTGATGAAGGGGTTGGCTTAATAGTCAAGGGTATAGCCAGGTCTAAGAGACTCGACTTGTAACGACCCAAATTCGCTAATAAGGCTTAAGGGCCTTGATTAGTGTGCCGGGAGGACATAAATGGGATTAGAGTGAATACTATTGACTTAAATGTGTGAATATGGGATTAATGATGATTATATGATAATTAATGATATTATGTGACAATATGAATATTTATGTGATATATGTGAGAACCACATTATTATGTGGCCAGGTTCATAGAGCGTAACTCGAGACGATCCTAGGGTAAGATAGCGGGAAAAGTCACAACGGGACTTAAGATATGACTTTGGATAAGTCAGGGGTATTTTAGGTATCGGGTAGCGATTTGGACTATCGGGTCATGAAAATAAATATATGGAGATATATTTGAGGTTGGGATGTCTAGGCGGGAATATTGGGGGATTTTATCGTTTTGGCCTCGGGGACGGTTTCGGCACCCCGAGCCTTGGGATTGATTTAGCAATAAGATAAACTTAAGGAAACTTTTGGAAGAAAAAGATAAACCAACTAAAACTATTTTCCTCAGTTCTCTCTCACTCTCAAGGAAAACAAAGGGAAGGAAAACACAGAAATCTTAAGGGAATCAAGCTGGAATTTCTGAGAATTGAGGTGGGGATTTGGAGGCTTAGCTCAGGGATTAATCAAGAACTGAGTCAGGGTTAAGGTAAGAAATTTAGTCTTCTCTTCTGTGGTTGGAAATTCTGGGTTTTGGTTAAGTTTTGAGGCAAACATGGTTTTGATGTTTTAAGGCAGAATTGAGGAGGAAACTTGGGGACTTAGCTTGGCTTTGGCTTGGTGAAGTGGTTCAGCAGAAGAGGTAAGTTTCAACTCATTGTTTAGAAGTTTTAAATTGGATTTGAATGGCTGGTTTAAGTGTTTATAGCTCTTGAGTTTCAGAAATTGAAAAGAGAAGATTAGTATGTGTTAGGCTGTGTTTTCTGTGGAATTATGTTGTTTAAGTCATACCAAAGGAGTTGGGATTAATTGGTTATGAGTTGGGGAGCTTTGGGATGGTTTAAGGTGAGGTTTCAAGCTTAGAAATGATGGGTTTTCTGGGCACGAAGGGGAGGGCCGCGGCTCTGTTCTAGAGAGCTGCAGCCCTAGGATGAAGAAGGGCCAAGGAGGCTCGGCCATGGGGGGGGCGCCGCGGCTAAGCTTCAAGGGCCGCAGCCCTTGGTTGCACACATGAGTTTTTGAGGGTTTTAGGAACAAAAAAGTGGTCTAGTATGCTTGGGATTGATTTCACCACCGTGCTCGGTGGAATTCGGATTCCCGGGAGTTAGTTTTATAACCGAAAACCTATACTCGAGTATTAATGAAACCCTATACTTTGGTTGTGACTAGGTGATAAAGGCTTCAGCTCGGGAACGGATCGTGCTTGAGGGATGCTACTTGTAATTCAATAACCGTACAGACTAAAGGTAAGAAAACTACACCAGGTTGAATATTTGAACGGGACTAAGGGCTCCCTAATATAAATGATTGAAAGAATGGTATTATGCCATGTAAGTTGAAACCAACGGCCTAAGCGAGCCACGATTAACTTGTGCAATTGGCACGGCTCGGACATTGGTATCCGAGGACAGCTTATTATGCACTGAGCTTGGTTTAAGTGGGTCGGAGTCAGTGGGTTAAACAGAGGGTGCGGCCAAAGGTGTCGGCCCTAAAATTTGTGTAAATTGAATACTGTATTTGGCTATAGATGAGATTTTTGAATAATCTAAGTGTGGTTGAAGTTGCTTGTACCTTGAAATATGCTTATATGCTATGGTTTTGTTAACTGAGCATGCTTGCTAGAATATCTGTTTGAGATTGCTATATATGTTGTGTATGTTGTTTTCTTGCTGAGCCTTGGCTCACAGGTGCTACGTGGTGCAGGTAAAGGCAAAGGCAAGATCGATCAGCCTTGATTGGAGAGCTCTGCAGGGTGAATGTACATGACAGGCCGCTCATCCGTCACGATTGAGGAGATTACAGGGACGAGAGGACCAGAACCTTGTATTTTGCCTTAGTATGGCCAGTATTCACTTTTAACTGTTGAGTTTTGTATACCATCTTTTAAACACTGATCTTCTGGGAATCCCAAATGTCTATTAACCCTAGAACACTTAATCTAATGACACGTTTTTAAATTAATGACTTGATTAGCAAGTGTTTCACTTTATAAGTACATAGTGTAGCGGTCTTGGCTATCCAAGGCGTTACACGACTGATCAGTCGAAGGTTAAAGACTCGACTTATCAGTCGAAGGTTGAAAGACTAGACTTATTAGTTGAAGGTTAAGGTTAAGGGACTCGGCTTATGCGTCAAGAGTTTGAAAGGCTCAACTTAGGAGTCGATGGTGACAATAGCATGGTGAACGAGATATACGCTTGAATGCCCCTAGGGTCGTCTGGAATGTTAAGCATCAGAGTTGCTTGGCCAAATTTAAGGCTGATTATGTAAAAGATGGGCAATAGGCCCTAGTGTGACTATATAGTCACTTATTTGAGTTAATTGCATGCATGAGTAGAGTTATTACTACTAGGCAAGCTAATTATGAATCTGCGATTTGATAATGTACTTCTTATAAGCTTGATTATGTTTTCTTGTTGAGCCTTGGCTCATGGGAGCTAAATGGTGCAAGTAAAGGAAAGGAAAAGCTTGACCAGCCATGAGTTGGATAGCTTCAGGGGCGGAGTGTACATATGCGACCTGCTCGTCCACCACGACCGAGGCTATTAGTTGGAACTAAGGTTGGACCCTGATTTTATCGCCTAGGTCGGATTTTGTATACATTTTTGGGTTTGTAACTGTTTTAAACTATGTTAGGATCCCATGTATGGAAGTCAAACTCTTTTAATGAAATGGTTGACTTTTGACTGAAATTTTTAGTACCTGAAAATGTGGTTAGTTTTAATTACACGATTTAAGCCCAAATGACTCGTTTATCGAGTTAAGCACTATTTAAATTACATATGTAATAGTTCTTGATTAGAAGAATGTTACAATTTGGTATCAGAGCAGTTTAGGTTTATTGGTTCCTGAAGATTGGCTGGGCATGTACACTCGCTGCTGAAGACAAGCTCGACTCAGGGTTTGGTAACTATTTATGTTAATTCGTGTTTACCTGCATAATTGACATATGAATGTCTTATTTGCATGCTTGATTAGGAAGCATGAGTTATGCTGATATGGCCTGACCTGTGACTGTTATGTGTATGATAAGAGATGTGCTTATTAGAACCCTGAATGAGTATGACTATAAACTGAATTTCTTATTAGCATGATTGATGTATGTGAAAGTTATTGAACTACTTATTAGCACTATTATTGCATGTGTATGCTTAATTTTCCGGTCTTGGACCATGGGAGTGGTGCTGGGCACCATTATTATTGCTTAATTTGTTGAGTCATTGATTGTAGATAAGCTTGGAAGTATGCTGCTAGGGCAATCAAATGAACCAGCTGGCACTGGAAGTGAGGTTAGAGACAATGACAAGGGTTAGAACCCTCCGCCAGCTCCTAAGAACTGGCAACATGTGCTTACTGATGTGCAAGCTAGGATACAGAGGTAGGATGAAGAAATCTTCCTGTTGAGACAGCAGTAGGTTCCAGCAGGGAACACTGCACCGATTGTGCCACTTGTTGTGCCACCAGTATTACAGCACACAACCAAGGGTTCAAAATAGGTGGGAGCCTTTCTATGAGCGCTTCAGTAAACAACAGCCTCCCACCTTTGAGGGAGGGCCAGATCCGTTGCGAGCTGAGTAGTGGATGGCCATGGCCACCTCCATCGTGGACTTTATGGGGGTGGCAGGTAATGATAGAGTGGCTTATGCCACATTCATGTTTTAGGAAGACGCCTGAATCTAATGGGAAGTGGTATCCCAAACCAAAGATGTGAAGATCCTGAGCTGGGAAGAATTCAGAGAGTTATTTAATGAGAAGTACTATAATGAGGCGGTAAGAGTTGCAAAGGCTGATGAGTTCTATAATCTAGTGCAGAGCACCATGACTGTTGCAGAGTATGCCCTAAAATTTGATAGGTTGGCCAAGTTCGCTGCAGACTTGGTGCCAATTGATGTGATAAGAAATGGGAGGTTTGTTCGAGGGCTAAACATTATAATAGCCTGGGATGTTAAAATTACTTTAGTACATAGAATGATGACTTATGCTCAGGTAATGGAGAAGGCCCTTACTGCTGAGGGTGCTAAAAACAAGATCTGGCGCGAGAACGCAGCCAGAAGGGACACTAGGAGGGTGAGACCTCTCTTTATTGGAGTCGGTAGAGGCAGAGGCCCTAGTGACTAGAAAAGGAAGACCCCAAATACCATTATAGTTCCAGGCCTAGATAGGAGGCCACGAGGTATACAAGTTGGCTGCCAGGGCGGCAATGAGAGCTGGAGGACTTATCCAGAATGTGCCAGATGCAGGAGACATCATCTAGGAGAGTGCAGGGTGAAGGCCTGATTTTTATATGGTATAGTTGGGCACCTCAAGAAAGATTGCCCAAGGGCGAAGAAGGAATATATAAAGTAGGCGGACAGCTTAGCTCTGGCTTGAGTGTTCGCATTGACACAATCAGAGGCTAAGGCTTGACCCTCAGTAGTGACAGGTCAGCTTTCTAGTGCTGACACTTCTTATTCTGTTTTGATTAATTATGGGGCTACACATTCCCTTGTATCTAGTAGGGTGATTGATAGGTTGTGTAGACCATAGGAATACTATGCAGTGGGATTTGGAACTTTATTGCCTACTGGGGAGTTAGTGGTTTCCAGGAGACGGGTCAGATCATTACCAATGATAGTGGATGGTAGAGAGTTTTCAGTTGATTTGATTGAGCTAGCCATGAGCAACTTTGATATGATCTTGGTATGGACTGGTTAGAGAAGTATGGGGCAACAATTGATTGCAAGAAGAAGATGGTAACCTTTGAGCCTGAGGGTGAGGATCCCTTTATATTCGTTGGCACTGTGCATGGACCCCATATATCTAAAATATATGTACTTAGAGCTAGAGACCTATTGCAGGGGGGATGCATAAGATTCTTAGCTAGTGTGGTGGGTACCGCTCAGGTCGTGCCAGCGGGACAACAGATTAGATTAGTCTGTGAGTTCTTGGATGTGTTTCTAGAGGATTTTCCAGGGTTACCTCCACACAGGGAGTTAGAGTTTGTGATTGAACTGGTGCCAGGGACAGAGCTAGTGTCTAGGGCACCTTATAGAATGGCTCCAGCAGAGCTGAAGGAACTAAAGGTTCAATTATAGAAGTTACTAGACTTGGGTTTTCTCAGGTCCAGTTTCTCGCCATGGGGCGCACCTGTTTTCTTCGTGAAGAACAAATATGGTTCTCTGAGGATATGTATCGATTATAGAGAACTAAACAAGTTAACTATTAAGAACAGGTATCCTTTGGCAAGGATTGATGATCAGTTTGATTAGTTACAGAGTAAGACGTTATTCTCCAGGATAGATCTTTGATCTGGTTACCACCAGCTGAGGATCGGGGAGGAAGATATACCGAAGAAAGCTTTTTGCACCAGGTATGGGCATTATGAGTTTTTGGTAATGTCATTTGGTTTGACTAATGCCCCAGCAACATTTATGGATCTGATGAACAGAGTGTTCAAAGATTACCTGGATCAATTCGTGATCGTCTTCATCGACGATATTCTGGTATATTCTTAGTCAGAAGCAGAACATGAGCAACAACTCAAGTTGGTACTATAGAGGTTGAGAGAACACAAACTGTTTGTGAAGTTTAAAAAGTGTGTATTCTGGTCACATAGTCGGTAAAGATGGAATTATTGTAGATCAGACAAAGATTGAGGCGATCAGAGATTGACCAAGGCCGAAGAATGCTTCAAAGATCATAAGTTTCTTGGGATTGGCAGGTTATTACATGCGCTTTGTGGAGCGGTTTTCCAAGATTGCGTCACCACAGACAGAGTTGACATGCAAGAATCAGAGGTTTATATGGTCAGATAGGTGTGAGGACAGGTTTTAGAGACTGAAGAAGAGTCTGATCATCGCTCCAGTTTTGAGTCTTCCTATAGATCAGGACAAGTTTGTGGTTTATTGTGATGCCTTGAGGTGGGGCCTAGGTTGTGTCATTATGCAAATAGGGAAGGTGATTGCCTATGCATCACATAAACTGAAGGAGTATGAGCAGAGGTACCCCACACATGATTTAGAACTTGCAGCAGTAGTTCTTGCATTGAAGGTATGGCGACACTACTTGTATGGTGAGAAGCGTGAGATACACACTGTTCACAAGAGTTTGAAATACTTATTCACCCAAAAGGACTTGAATATGAGGTAGAGACGTTGGTTAGAGCTGGTGAAGGATTATGATTGTGAGATCCTCTATCACCCAGGAAAAGCTAATGTGGTGGCGGATTCCTTAAGCCAGAAAGGTCTGGGACAGTTGTACAATGTTAGGCAGATATCTCGAGAGTTGGCAGAGGATATGACTAGAGCAGGAATTGAGCTAGTGGTTGGTTAGTTAGCAAACATCACCCTGTAGTCTCTTTTAGAGAGGATCTAGGAGAAACAATTGAGTGACCCACAGTTGGGGAGGAGTAGAGGGGACGTCCTAGCTGGAGTGGCTAGGGACTATACAGTGTCAGACATGGGTTTATTGAGGTACAAAGATCGAATTTGTATTCCGATGGACATTGGGATTAGACGAGAGATTCTGGATGATTCTACATCCAGGAACCACGAAGATGTACTAAGATCTAAAAGCCTTATATTGGTGGCTTGGGATGAAGAGGGACGTGGCTGGGTATGTGGCAAGGTGTCTGACTTGTCAGCAGATCAAGCATGAGCATCAGAGGTCAGCAGGGCTATTACAGCTTCTGGATATCTCAGAGTGGAAGTGGGAGGACATCACGATGGATTTCGTGGTGGGGTTGTAGAGTCCAAGAACTTTACTTAGCTAGTTAGATAGTAGTATTATAGTATTAATAGTATTATTTTTGTAACTGTGGATTTTTGGTTCAGACCGGGAATTATTTGGACACTCATAGTAGTACTTATAGATTTTCTAAGTTTAATCTATAGTTTAAGAATATTAATTTTAACCTAAGGTTTGATTATATGACAGATATTAAGGATAATATTTATTATACTATAAGGTTTAGATAAGGACCAATAGGATTTTAAGCACATGTTATGAATGGGTGATTAAGGATTAAGTATTTTGAGGATTTAATTTAATAAGGGTAAAAGTTTGAATGCTATAAGGTCAGTCAGCAGCTTTGAATACGTTGAGGGCTTAGTCAAGGCTGTTTACTCCATTCAAACTTAGCTAAAAATGTGTAATTTCGTGTTTAATTAATCAGCGTGTGCCGATATATCGTAGCTATAAGGGGCGATATATCGCAGCACGTAGATACGGAAAACACGAGACGATGCACGACTGCCTTGGGCATACTAGCCCAGGCGATATATCGCCTACAGGGGGCGATATATCGCCTCCTTCAGTATGTTTTGAAAGTTTTTGAATTCTTTTTCCATTCAGCCATTCAACCTCTTGATAAGTCCAACATCTTTTTGAACGAGTCTTCAGCCTCTGCTGAACGATTATTCAAATTATTTTCACCTAAACAGCCATTATTTTTATTCAAGTAAAATCAAGATCCTTTCATTCCTAAACTCTATAAATAGGACCGAGTACCCAGCCATTATTCATCTTTTGCTCTAAGTTCAGAGGCTGCAAGTGCTAAGTGAGTGTGAGAGTGTAAACACCTGGTTTGGGGAAATCATAAGCTTGATCCTCATAAGCTTATCAAACACTTTGGGAAGTAAGGTTCTATAGTATTTCGGTTTGTGGTGTAGATTGGTCTTACAAGTCTTTAAGGTAACCCAAAAATCTAGTTCATTGGTTTTATGTTATTTTCTTTCTCATAGCCTTCTAACCTCATTCTTATTTTGGTTAGGAACTCTAAGTTCTTGAGCACATAAGTTTCGGTAAGTATGTTTCTCAAAGGTTTAGTCCTTCCATTCCTTTCATTACTTTTTTTTCAAATCTACTCACCCTGTTATGTATGGTTTTAGGAGTGTTCCAAAAGTCCCAATGCTGTCCTCTTATCCCGGTAACTTTGGTAAGGAAAATAGGATAGAATCTATATGTTATATGCTTGTGTTATCTTATGTTTTATGTTATGAAATATGTTATAAAATATATTATGAATATGTATGTTTGTAGGCTTGGGCATATGACCCATATGACTAACAAGACCCCAAATAGATTATGGGCATATGACCTACTTAGCTAGTAGGACCCCACTAATCTCATGGGCATATGACTTGTTTAGTCTATGGGACCCCAAGTAATAATGGCCATTATAGTATGTGTATGTAATAAGTGTTATGATATGTCTTTATGTTTATTATGAAATTTATGTATGTGAAGTATGTGTTAGATTTTTCCTTGCTGGGCATTAGGCTCATTCCTTTTAGTTTAAATGTGCAGGAAAATAGCTATTAGTGGCGGTAAGGTTCGTGGATGCTTGGAGATTGTGTATCGATGATGAATGGAGTCAAGGAGTCGAGAGTTCGATTTCGAGGATGTAGTCATTTGTTTATGGTCTTTATATGTATTTTCCGCACTTACTATGTAATCCCTTTATTTTATAAATCATGTTATGTTTTGTTTTTCAAACAATGGGATCCCATATCCTTCTTGGTATTTATGTAAGTAACTCTTATTTCTATAAGTTTTCTAATAAAATTATGGTATTTTCGCAAATGTAAGTTTTAGTAAGAATTTGTATGTATAGTTCGTTAATGGTCCAAGAGTCTAGAATAGTTGGGTCATTACAGGGGTTGCCTAGGATAGTAGGCCAACATGATTCAATCTGGGTCATCGTGGACCGGTATATGAAGTTAGCTCACTTTCTACCAGTGAGGATGAATTACATGGCTGAATAGTATGCAGATCTCTATGTGAGAGAGATAGCACGCCTTCATGGGACTCCGAGGTCAATCGTGTCAGAAAGGGACCCTATCTTTACTTCCAAGTTTTTGGGAAGTTCACAGAAGGCAATGGGTACACAGTTGAAGTTCAGTACAACTTATCATCCTCAGACCGATGGTCAGTCTAAGAGGACTATCCAAATACTAGAGGACATACGTGTATTGGACTTTGAAGGGTCCTGGAGTAAATATTTTTCTCTGATAGAGTTTTCCTATAATAATAGCTACCAATCAACTATTGGAGTGGACCTTATGAGATGATGTATGATAGGAAGTGTATATCACCCATCCACTGGGATGAGATAAGTGAGAGGAAATATTTGTGCCCCAACGCAGCTCATAGGACCATTGAGGCTATTGAGAAGATTAGAGCTCAGATGCTCGCTTATCAAAGTAGACAGAAAAGTGATGCTAATCCCAAGCGTAGAGATGTAGAGTTCCAGGTTGAGGAATATGTCTTCCTCTGCGTTTCACCATTGAGAGGGGTGAAGTGGTTTGGGAAGAAGGGAAATCTGAGCCCTAGGTTTTTTGGACCATTTGAGATCCTCGAGAGGATCTGTCAGGTGGCTTATAGGTTGGCCTTACCCCCAGCAATGTCTAGTGTGCACAACACATTTCATATTTCCATGTTGAAGAAGTATGTATGTAATGAGACTCATGTGCTGAGTTATGAGGATCTGGAACTAGAGAAAGATTTATCCTATGAGGAGCAGCCAGTTTAGATTATAGATAGGAAGGACAAGGTCCTGAGGAATAAGACTGTACCTTTGGTTAAGATATTATGGTGGAACAACAAGGTCAAGGAAATGACTTGGGAGCTGGAGTCAGATATGCAGAATCAGTATCCCGAGCTGTTCAGGTAAAATTTCGAGGATGAAATTCCTATAAGGAGATGATAGTTGTACCGTCCCAAATTACCTAATAAGGCTTAGGGCCTTGATTAGAGAGGGCCAGGATGACAATTTATGGAAATTAAGTGATTTACTTATCAAATATGTGTTTATGTGATATATATGTGTATCATTATATGATTACATGAGTTATATTATAATATGACTAGATATGGATGTTAAGGTGTATTAAATATGCATGCATGTAGAGTCCAAGATTTTACTTAGCTAGTTAGATAGTAGTAGTAATAGTAATAGCTAGTAATAGTTGTAGTATTTTTAAGACTGTGGATTTTGGTTCAAGCCGGAACATAGTTGGACACTCATAGTAACACTTGTAAATTTTCTAAGTTTAACCTATAGTTTAAGAATATTAATTATAACCTAATGTTTGATTAATATGATTGATTATGGAGATGATAATTATTATACTATAAGATTTAGATAGACCCAATAAGATATTAACACTTGTCAAGTGTATGTTTAATGAGATATTAAGTATTTTAGAGGAATAAGTTTATTAAGAGTAATATTTGAATATCCTAGGGTCTGCCAGCAGCTTTGAAATCGTTAAAGGACTTAGTCAAGGTTGTTTACTCAATTCAAATTAGGCTGAAAAAGTGTAATTATGTGTATAATATTTTAGCGTATGCCGATATATCGTAGCTCTAGGGGGCGATATATCGCCATACGGGCATACGAAAAACACGTAGCTTCGCACAACAACCTCGACGAGCCTCGGGCATATGAAGCCAGGTGATATATCGCCTATAGTGGGCGATATATCGGCCTTAGGGCATAAAATTTGAATGATTTTGAAACCAAGATCATTTTAATCCTTAACCTCTTGATAAGTCCAGAATCTTTCTGACCGAGTCTTCAGCCTCTGCTGAACGATTATTCAAATATTTTTCAATTAAAAATCCATTATTTTATTCAAGTTAAATGAATATATTTTTATTCTTGAACTCTATAAATAAGACCTAGAACCCAGCCATTTCTTCATTCATCAAGCTGAGTTCAGAGTTTACAAGTTGCTAGAATTACTTCAGAGTGTAAACACTTGGGTTGCGGTTATAAGCTTATCAAACACTTGGGAAGTAAGGTTTATATTATATTTCGGTTTCGAGGAGTAGTTCGGTTATAGAAGCATTCAAGGTATTCTTTATTCTAGTTCATTTCTGTATTGTTTCCTTAAGTTCTTATAGTTTTTCTCCTCAAATCCTAACTCGTATTCTCTATTCTTGGTTAGGCATCTAAGATCTTGAACGTAAGATTCTTGTTGGTAAGTATCATTTTGATGGTGTAGTTATTCTTTTCATCTCTATTCTTTAGTATACTCACCCCTCTATTATGGAATTTAGGAGTGTTCCAAAATCCCGACTTTGTTCTCATCATGCCGGTATATTGGTAACGAAAATAGGATAGTTTTATAAGCTTATATGTTATGTTGATATGTTATGATAAGTTATGTTATAGTATGTTATGTTATGTTATGTTTTCTTATGTTTCATGGTTATGATTTACCCTACCTCATATATTAGACAGGGGACGTAGATGGGTTATCATAAGCATACCATGTGATCTAACCTACCTCAGATATTCTAAAGGGGACGTAGATGGTTTATCACATGTTTTAATGGCCATTAATAGTGTAGTCTTACATGATGTACATTTTTATAGATATATGTTATATGTTTATAGCTTATAGTTTATGTGTATGATATGTTTCATGCTTGTAGTAGATTTTCCTTGCTGGGCATTAGGCTCACTCCTTTATGTTTTGTATGTGCAGGAAAATAGCTTTGGCAGCGAGAAGATTCTTGGCAGCTTGGGATGTGTATTGAGGAAGGATGGAAATGGTGGATTGAGCGTTCGATTTGAGGATTAAGTCGCTTCCTAGTCTTTTAAAAATTATGTTTGATATGTATTTTCTGCACTTTATTTTGTAAACTATTTATTTAAAGTTATGTTATGTTTTTTTTATTTTAAAAACAATGGGATCCCATGTCCTACTTTGAATTTTATGTAGTTTAACATTTGTTTTACAAGTTTTAATGAAGTTATGATTATTTCATATGTGTGTTTTCTTAAAGATTAGTGTCTATGTATAGTAGTCATTAATGGTCCAAAGTCTAGAGTAGTTGGGTCGTTACAGTTGGTATCAGAGCAACTGTTCATCCGCATGAAGTTCTCCTCGATACACACACTCAAAGCTCCGAATCTGACCGCCAAGTAAGTGTTTAAGTTACAGTTATTATGTATAGCTAACAAGTTTAGTCTTTATGTTTCAGTTAAGAATGAACGGAGGATTAACCTATGGGGATATCCGAGCCATTAAGGCTTTAAAGAGAATTAGAGAACCAAGAAACATTGTAGGAGCACTAGAATGAATCACTCAGAGGCTGGTTTTGTTCCACAGAGAAATAGGTCATCTCCAAGAAACTAAACAGATCATGATGAGAGCAACAGAGAAATACGTTTTAGTAATTAGATTATTTAGAGATTATCATACTGTAACAACAGCCTTAGAAGAAATATGGGAAACAATGGATGATGAAGATGAATTGCCGGTAGCAATCAGATACTATTTTCTCTTAATTAGGTTCACTTCAAAAACAAAATTTCAGTTTACAAATGAGCAAAAGCATAGAATTTTTACGAACCTTCCTCGAGGGCATTTTGAGGCACATGATAATGAGGACTATGAGGAGTTAGATGATGATATGCTAGATGAAGGATCGGATATAGAAGATCCTGATTTTTAGAATAGTTAGTTTCATTGTTTGTTTTATTTATTATTTGTTTTTTTTATGGTTGTAAATAGTGAAAATTTTCTTTTCCAAATTAATATCATGGTTATTTTGTTATCATGTATGAGTTTGATTTTCTTTTGCAGTCATAATAAATAATAAATAAATTGAATAATGACTAAGTTCAGTGAGGGTGGATACAAATCAATGAACCAAGTTTCTATATTGAGAGTTAGGGGGCCATAGTAGTGGGAACGATTTTACTAATCCCAGCCCTCCCTCAATATGGTTAACTTTGGAACAAAGATGAGTTTCGAGCCTGAGAATTAAGTCATATAGGATGATCAGAAACAAACTTAGAAAGTAAAGATGGCTTGTTTTTGTAAATATAGAAACCCACTCTAATAATGATGAAGACTTATATATAATTTTCAAAAGAAGTCATAATCAATAGGTCCGAGTTATGTTTGTTTTAGAATAAGTTTTTGCCTTAGAGCCTATTAGGGTGAAGTTCTGACATGTTTCTCTCAACTGTTAGAACTCTGCTACGATGTTGCTCTGAAGATCTGCTTGCACCAACAAAAATGCCTCCACACTGCTCCAATGAACAACGAAGCCCCTCCAGTTCGCAGAAGGGGAGTGCGTGCTACTGCTAGTCGCAACGCGCCACCACCACCAGCTGACAACACTACGGAGATCGCCAGACTGCGACAACTAGTCGAGGAACTATTGCAGCAACAACGACAATAGGCTCAGCCCCAGACTCAGCCTCTGCCTCCGCCGCAGCCACAGCCACAGCCGCAGTAAATGGCTTTAGCACCCCAACAAGTTGGTCCATATGGGGGATGGCCAGTGGCGAATTACGCGCTGTATCCAGTACAACACATGGAGTCAATTTATGAGAGGTTCCATAAGCAGCACGCTCCAAACTTTGAAGGGACTACGGACCCCTTTGAGGCAGAAGAGTGGCTAAGGAATGTGGATCCAATCCTGACGCACATGAACCTCAGCAACGTGGACCGCATATCCTGCGTTTCGTCTTTGCTCAAGAAGGATGCCAGAATATGGTGGGACTTGGTCCAGCAATCGCATGATGTTGCCACCATGACTTGGACCCAATTTATGGAGCTGTTCCACAAGAAGTATTATAATTCGGCTGTACTCATTTCAAGAGTTGAGGAGTTTGCTGGTTTGAAGCAAGGGAATTTATCAGTGGCAGAGTATGCTCGGCAGTTCGACCGGTTAGTTAAGTTTGCACCGGAAATGGTTCCAACTGACTATCTGAGGGTGTCCAAGTTCGTTAGAAGACTTCGACTGAAGATTGAGCTGGGGGTTAAGTTAGCAAACCCAGGAAACACTACTTATGCGGACGTTCTAGAGACGGCAATAGAAGTAGAAAGGCTGCAAGAAAATGTTAGTAAAGGAGAGCTAGCAAGCCTGAGCCTAAACCACATAACCAACCTCAGACTAGTTGAAACAACAACCATAGTAGCAGTAATCAGTACAGCCACAACAACCACAATCAGTCTAGTAACAACAACAACGGTTAGAAAAGAAGGCATCCTGACAACAAACAGTTCGACAGCGATAAAAGGGCACAGACAAATAATGGGGGAAATAAGACGGGTTATGTAGAATATCCGCCATGTGCTAAATGCCAGAAGACACATCCTGGTGAATGTCGGGCAAACACCAAGGGATATTACAACTGTGGTCAAGAAGGACACCGGAAGAAAGACTGTCCTCAGCTTAAGGCAGAAGGGAAAAAGGAAGACAAGATGGTTCCTGCCAGGGTTTTTGCCTTAACCCAAGGAGAGGTTGATGCTAGCAATAAGGTGGTCACAGGTCAGGTTTCTATCCTCAATAACATGTGCTATGTATTATTTGATTTGGGAGCCACTCAGTCGTATATCTCGTTAGGAATGATAGAAAAGCTAGAAAAACCTTGTGAAAGATTTAGAATTAGGTTTGTAACCGAGTTGCCTTCGGGCAAAGTAGTTCTATCATCACGGATAGTACGAGGCATACCGATCAAGATTGAGGATGTAGAACTAGAAGGAGACCTGATAGAACTGGAAATCAAAGACTTCGACGTAATACTAGGTATGGATTGGCTAGCACGGCATGGCGCAACCATCGACTACAAACGCAAGAAGGTGATGTTCGAGAGTCCTGATGGCCAGAGATTATGCTTCATGGGACAAGTTTCAGGACTACGCACCCCGTTAGTATCATCTCTCAAAGCCCAAAGAATGATGGAAAAAGGATGTCAAGCATTCTTAGCCAGCATCACAGATGTGGTAAAGGAAACACCACTTAAGGTTGGAGACGTTCGCATTCTAAGAGAATTCCCAGAAGTATTTCCCAATGACTTGCCAAGATTGCCGCCGACTCGGGAAATTGATTTCACAATCGAATTAGTACTGGGCACCGAGTCTATCTCCAAGGCACCATACCGGATGGCACCTACGGAACTCAAGGAGTTAAAGACGCAGCCACAAGAACTCCTAGATTTGGGTTTTATTAGGCCAAGCCATTCGCCATGGGGAGCACCGGTTCTATTTGTGAAGAAAAAGGACGGAAGTATGCAGATTTGCATAGACTACCGCGAGTTGAATAAGGTAATGATTAAGAATAAGTACCCGCTACCCCGGATCGACGACTTGTTTGATCAACTCTGAGGTGCGACTGTATTTTCAAAGATTGATTTACGGTCTGGGTACCATCAGCTCAAGGTGCAGGGAGAAGATATTCCTCAGACAGCTTTTAGAACTCGTTATGGACATTACGAGTTATTAGTTATGTCTTTTGGTCTTACCAATGAACCAGCCGAATTTATGGACTTCATGAATAGGGTCTTCAAGGACTACTTAGATAAATTCTTCATAGTATTCATCGACGACATCTTAGTATAATCCAAGGATGAAGTAGAGCACGAGGAACATTTGAGGTTGGTTTTGTCACGACTGAGGGAGCATCAACTCTACGCCAAGTTCAAGAAATGCGAGTTTTGGCTTTCGCAAGTGGCGTTCCTTGGGCACATAATATCAAAGGACGGAGTTGCTGTAGACCCATCAAAGGTAGAGGCCGTGAAGGATTGGCCAAGACCGAAGAACGCATTCGAAGTAAGGAGCTTTCTGGGATTAGCAGGTTATTATACGAGGTTCGTAGAGGGCTTTTCTAAGATAGCCACTCTGCTCACCAACCTAACCCAGAAACAACAAAGATTCAACTGGAATGATAGATGTGAAGAAAGCTTCCAGTTGCTTAAGGATAAGCTTTGCTCAGCACCAGTACTCTGTGTATCGACACCCAACGATAAGTTCGTAGTCTACTGCGATCTGTCGAAGCAAGGGTTGGGTTGTGTGCTGATGCAAACTGACAAGGTGATAGCCTACGGCTCAAGGCAGCTGAAGGAGTACGAACAACGCTATCCAACGCATGACATGGAGTTGGCAGCGGTGGTCTTTGCATTGAAAATCTGGCGCCATTATCTTTATGGAGAACGGTGCGAGAATTATACGGACCACAAAAGTTTAAAGTACATTTTCACTCAGAAAGAACTTAACATGAGGCAGCGCAGGTGGTTAGAGTTAGTAAAGGATTAAGACTGCGAAATCTTATACCACTCAGGAAAGGCAAACGTAGTTTCCGATGCGCTAAGTAGGAAAAGTTATGGAAGTTTAGCAACTTTAGTCGGAATAGAAAAACTGCTACAACAGGATTTGATCAGTGCCGGAATAAAAGTAGTTGTCGACAAGCTGGCTAACTTGTCTATCCAGTCCAATCTGCTAGAAGATATCCGAATTGGGCAAGGGCATGACGACACACTAGTAGCACATATGGATGTGGTCAGAGAAGGCAAGGCCACATATTTCTCAATATCAAGTAAAGGATTATTGAGATATAAGGATCGGGTATGCATGCCAGATAATCAAGGGATTAAGATGGAAATTCTAGAAGAAGTGCACAGTACACTCAGTTCATCCAGGATCGACCAAGATGACGCATGCCATCAAGGCGATATATTGGTGGCCAGGGATGAAGAAGGACATAGTAGAATTTGTGTCTAAGTGTCTAGTATGCCAGCAAGTGAAAGCAGAGCATCAACGACCTGCAGGCTTATTACAACTGCTTAGCATACCAGAATGGAAATGGGACGATATAGCTATGGATTTCTTGACGGGTTTGCCACAAACGAATAAGCAGCATGATTCAGCTTGGGTAGTGATAGATAGACTAACCAAGTCCGCTCATTTGCTGCCTGTTAAGACTTCATATACAGCAGACCAATATGCAGACATCTATGTCCAAGAGATAGTACGTCTGTATCGAATCCCCAAGACGATAGTGTCGGATAGAGGATCGGTGTTTACATCGAGATTTTGGGGGAGTTTACAGCAAGCCATGGGCACTAAATTAAGTTTCAGTACAGCTTTTCATCCTCAGACAGACGGGCAGTCCGAGCGTACGATTCAGATTTTAGAAGATATGCTACGCGCTTGTGTACTTGATTTCGGAGGATCATGGAATAAGTACTTGTCGTTGATAGAGTTCTCTTACAACAATAGCTACCAGTCAACGATTGGGATGGCACCTTATGAGTTGCTATATGGAAGAAGGTGCCGATTATCATTGCACTGGGACGAGGTAGGAGAAAGGAAGCTTCTCGCTCCCGAAGCTGTTAGAAAAGCTCAAGAAGCAGTAGCGCTAATTAGACAGCGTATGCTTGCTGCTCAAAGCCGTCATAAAAGCTATGTGGATGCCAGGCGACACGATGTGGAATTCAAAGTCGGAGATCAACTCTTCCTGAAGATATCTCCTATGAAAGGTGTGAAGCGGTTTGGGAAGTAAGGCAAACTTAGTCCCTTTTATTGTTCCTTTTGAGATATTGGACAAAGTGGGAGCAGTTGCATATAGACTAGCCCTACCGCCAGCCCTAGCAGATAGTCACAACGTGTTCCACATCTCAATGCTATGCAAGTATGTGTCAAACCCATATCACGTCCTCAAGTACGATACGATAGCACTCCAGAAAGACTTGAGTTACGAGGAACGACCGGTTAGCATCCTAGATAGAGGGATGAAGCAGTTACGGTCGAAGAGTATTCCTATAGTCAAAGTCCTATGGAGTAATAGTTCTGAAAGAGAGGCAGCGTGGGAGTTGGAGGAGGACATGCAAGGCCGGTATCCGGATTTATTTGGTAAGTAAATTTCGAGGACGAAATTCTTTTTAGTAGGGGAGAATTATAGAGTCCAAGAACTTTACTTAGCTAGTTAGATAGTAGTAGTAATAGTAATAACTAGTAATAGTTGTAGTATTTTTAAGACTGTGGATTTTGGTTCAAGTCGGGACATAGTTGGACACTCATAGTAACACTTGTAGAATTTCTAAGTTTAACCTATAGTTTAAGAATATTAATTATAACCTAATGTTTGATTAATATGACTGATTATGGAGATGATAATTATTATACTATAAGGTTTAGATAGACCCAATAAGATATTAACACTTGTCATGTGTATGTTTAATGAGATATTAAGTATTTTTGAGGAATAAGTTTATTAAGAGTAATATTTGAATATCCTAGGGTTTGCCAGCAGCTTTGAAATCGTTAAAGGACTTAGTCAAGGCTGTTTACTCAATTCAAATTAGGGTGACAAAGTGTAATTACGTGTATAATATTTCAGCGTATGCCGATATATCGCAGCTCTAGGGGGCGATATATCGCCATACGGGGATAGTAAAAACACGTAGCTTCGCACGAAAACCTCGACGAGCCTCGGGCATATGAATCCAGGCGATATATTGCCTATAGTAGGCGATATATCGGCCTTAGGGCATAAAATTTGAATAATTTTGAAACCGAGCTCATTTTAATCCTTAACCTCTTGATAAGTCCAGAATCTTTCTGACCGAGTCTTCAGCCTCTGTTGAACAATTATTCAAATATTTTTCAATTAAAAAGCCATTATTTTATTCAAGTTAAATGAAGATCTTTTCATTCTTGAACTCTATAAATAGAACCTAGTACCCAGCCATTTCTTCATTCATCAAGCTGAGTTCAGAGTCTACAAGCTGCTAGGATTACTTTAGAGTGTAAACACTTGGGTTGGGGTTATAAGCTTATCAAACTCTTGGGAAGTAAGGTTTATAGTATATTTCAGTTTCGAGGAGTAGTTCAGTTATAGAAGCATTCAAGGTATTCTTTATTCTAGTTCATTTCTGTATTGTTTCCTTAAGTTCTTATAGTTTTTCTCCTCAAATCCTAACTCGTATTCTCTATTCTTGGTTAGGCATCTAAGATCTTGAACGTAAGATTCTTGTTGGTAAGTATCATTTTGATGGTGTAGTTATTCTTTTCATCTTTATTCTTTAGTATACTCACCCCTCTATTATGGAATTTAGGAGTGTTCCAAAATCCCGACTTTGTTCTCATCATGCCGGTATATTGGTAACGAAAATAGGATAGTTTTATATGCTTATATGTTATGTTGATATGTTATGATAAGTTATGCTATAGTATGTTATGTTATGTTTTCTTATGTTTCATGGTTATGATTTACCCTACCTCAGATATTAGATAGGGGACGTAGATGGGTTGTCATAAGCATACCATGTGATCTAACCTACCTCATATATTAGACAGGGGACGTAGATGGTTTATCACATGTTTTAATGACCATTAATAATGTAGTCTTATATGATGTACGTTTTTATAGATATATGTTACATGTTTATAGCTTATAGTTTATGTGTATGATATGTTTCATGCTTGTAGTAGATTTTCCTTGCTGGGCATTAGGCTCACTCCTTTATGTTTTGTATGTGCAGGAAAATAGCTTTGGCGGCGGGAAGATTCTTGGCAGCTTGGGGATGTGTATTGAGGAAGGATGGAAATGGTGGATTGAGCGTTCGATTCGAGGATGAAGTCGCTTCCTAGTCTTTTAAAAATTATGTTTGATATGTATTTTCCGCACTTTATTTTGTAACCCATTTATTTAAAGTTATGTTAGGTTTTTTATTTTATTTTAAAAACAATGGGATCCCATGTCCTACTTTGAATTTTATGTAGTTTAACATTTGTTTTACAAGTTTTAATGAAGTTATGATTATTTCATATGTGTGTTTTCTTAAAGATTAGTGTCTATGTATAGTAGTCATTAATGGTCCAAAGTCTAGAGTAGTTGGGTCGTTACAATGCGGGCCCGTTTCTTATTAGAAGGGCAATTTTTGTAATTTGGCTCGTTAAGGGTATATTTGGAATATATGTGCATATATGTGATATATGTGTGAGACCACATTATTATTTGGATATATTTGTATTACTCGACACAAGGCGATCCTAGGGATAAAGTAAGTAGGAAAGTCACAACGTGACCAATACTCGACTTGGGGTGAGTCACGAGGTATTTTGGGTATTTAGTACATTACCGGGACATCGGGTAATGTGAGTAAATATTTGAAGATATTTTTTGAGTTAGCGAGATTAGGAGGGAATTTCGGGGATTTTGACCATTTTACCCTCGGGGAGTTTTTGGTACCCAGAGCCTCGGGATTTACTTAGAGTTACTCGAACTCTAAGTATCCTCACAAACACAGAAACACTTACACCATTTAAAATCTCTCAACTCTCTCTCTCTCTCTCTCGGTATACTCTCTCCCTCCTAATTCCTTGGGACTTTTTGCGATCTAAGGAGAATCGAAGCATGTTTAGGCTCGAGATTGCTTGGGAAAAAGCTTAGCATCGATTGGGGCAGCAGAGGTAACAATTTCTAGCCTTAAATCTCTTTGAGTTCCCTGGTCTCATCTGAGTTTTAGAGTTTTAGAAACCCAATTTGAATTTGGAGAATTGATGAGGTTTTGGCCAAGTTTAATCTTGGGTTTTGTGTGTATTGAGGTGATGAATTGATTGGGAACCTTATTTTTGGGATTTAGCTATGTTTGGATAGGATTTTTTGGTGAAATTTGGCATGAAGAAAAAGGGGAAAATTCTGGGTTTTCATGTCAAGCCACAACCCTGTTCTTGGGGCATCACGACTCTCATGAACGTGGAGGAGAGGGAGGAGGTGTTGAACCCCATTTTGGAGCCACGGCGCCTGCAGGGAGCGTCGCGGCGTGTGTGGCCTAGAGGAGAGCCCTTGGGCTCTCTGACTTGAGGTGGGTCGTGGCTCTTGGGCCTTGGGCTGCGACGCTTGAAGGGTTTTTGAGCCCCGGGAAGGATTTGAGTGCGGAAATTCAAACCTAAGGGCTCGGGATCGATTCTACTACCCGGTTTAGTAGAATTCGCATCTCGAAGGCTAGGACTCATTCTAGAAGACTTTATTTGCTCTTTATTGATGGGATTCTATATTATAGTTGTGACTAGGTTATTGCTAAGGGTTCAAAACTGGGATTGTGCTCAAGGGTCGTTCTTAGTATACATTACACTCGGACCTGAGGTAAGAAAATTGCACCTGGTTTGCGTTTAGGGCTTGGCCTGATTATAGTACATGATCAATGTTATGTTGAGAATGTTTTATTAAACATATTAAATGTGTTGTGATTACCTATGTTATGTAATAACCGTTGGTATGTATATCTGATTGGGAAGCTCAACTTATAAGCTGAAGATTTATCTATGTTACCTGATGAAGGGCTTGGCCTAATTGTCAAGGGTATAGTCGGTTCTAAGGGACTCGACTTATAAGTCGAAGGTTAAAGGCTCAACTTATCAGTCGAAGGTTAAAGACTTGACTTATCAGTTGAAGGTTAAAAGACTCGACTTATTAATTGATGGTTAAGGGACTCCGTGTAACGCCCCAACCCCAGGGGACCGCTACAGTGCGCATTGCAAACAGTGCTAAACTCACTAATCGAGTTATTTGGCCATAAACGTGTAACTAAGCGTGATTAGCGGTTTAGGGATTAAAAACTTTGGTTAAGATATAACGTTTCACTAGAACGTTTACTGTATACATTGGGATCCCAAAAATATAATTTTAGAGTTTATTACAAGAAATTGTTTACAACAGGCCGTTCTAAGCGGCAAAACAGGGTTCAGCCCTAGTTCCACTTTCAAACCTCGCCCAAGTATTGGTCGAGCAGCTGCATATGTACACGTCATCACCTAAGCTCTCCAACTCAAGGATGGTCCAGCTTCCTTTTGCCTTTACCTGCACCACATAGCACCTGTGAGCCGAAGCCCAGCAAGAAAACATAACACTTTTCAAAAACATTAACAAATGATTATCATTATAATCACATTGAATATAAAGCTTTCAAACCAATGGGTGAACATCACATGATTCTAGCGGGAGAGTGGCCGTTAAGTAAGCCACTAGCCTCCAAGCTCTCTTTTCTAGCGGGAGAGTGGCTGTTAGGTAAGCCACTAGCCTCCAAGCTCTTTTTTTCATTCATCGACCCTCAGGGTCGGTCAGGCATTAATGCTCCTTGAGACATTCAATGCTAGTAGTCGATTAGATCTAATCTCTGTTGGCTTGCGTGATTCACGCTAAGGCCGTTCTGACAAATAAGTCAGCGCTACCTGACCTGTGTCCAGTATCACTGCCGAACCTGACTAATGAGTCACAGCTTCACAGTTAACACTAACACTTTTGTCGATTCTGACTGAAGAGTCAGTGCATCATGACTAGTGCCCAGTACCACTGACGAACCTGACTAATGAGTCACAGCTTCACAGTTGATACTAGCACCTTTTGTCAAATCTGACTAATTAGTCAGTACCATACACAAGTAAGCAATGCTATCAACATATATCATATGCCAGTTATCCAAGAATAGGGCATTCAGCATGCTTACTAAACAGTTTCCAGCATAATCATGATCATGCACAAATTCAGAGAATCAAGCTCTGGCCAATCTCATATTTATCATTCATGGCATGCCCTAATCACAAGTTTCTCGTGCATTACATGCATCACACTCAATCATCCAGCATGCCTCAACAATGGTCATATGCAAATGGGCAAGATTGCCAAGCATTATTAAACATCCAACATGCATCAATAATAACCATGCATGTCATACTCAATAATCAACCAACATGCTTCAGTGATAACCATGCATGTCATACTCAATAATCAATCAACATGCTTCAATGATAACCATGCATGTCACATATACACAGGGTGCAGTTTTCTTACCTTGGGTCCAAGCACAGGTTACCAACAAACGAGCCACAAGAACGATCCTGATTCCAAGCCTCTAGTGTTAACCTAGTCACAACCACAAATGGTAACCCAATGAGTTCAAGTTCTAAAACCAACCCTTGAACTAAAACTTAGCCTCCAAGACATCAATCCTCACTAATCCGGGTAGTAGGAATGATCCCGAGGCCCAAAACCATGTTTCCGGGGTCAAAACGAGCAAACGGGGTGAAAACAGGGCAAGGGCTGCGGCCCTAGCACCTTGGGCCGCGGCCCCCAGGGTTCTTCTGAGGCTAGGGCCGCAGCCCAGGCCGCGGCGCCCAGCAAGGCCAAATCATGACACCTGATTCTTCGAGCAAGGGCCGCGGCGCCCAAGAACAGGGCCGCGACCCAACTTCGGGTCAACCATTTTTCCTTCGTTTTAACCTTTTAAAACCTCCCAAAAACATGTCTAAATATTCCCAAATCATTAAATCAAAGTTCCCAAACTCCCCAATGGTCCAAAACCACCAAAACCCAAGGTTCAAACAAACTAAAAACTCAACGATTCACAAAGTCCAATTCAAGCTTAAAAACTTTTAAAAACTTAAAACTTAAACTTGAATTACCTCCGATTGAGTTGATTCCAACTAAATCCTCCGGCTAATAAGCTTCTAATTCTCCTTAGGATTGCTATGCCTCGATCCTTGCTTGATTCTGAGTCCTAGAACTCAAGTTATCTTCGGAAATGCGACCGGGAGACGAAAAGGGAACTTTTGGGGAGAGAGAACGTACATAACGTTCTTTTTATTTCCTTAAAAGGTTACTTCAAGCTTAAGTAGCTTCCAATAAAACCTAATGCTCGGGGTCCCGAAAACACCCCTGGGGACATTATAGTCAAAACTTCCAGAATTTTCCCCTAGTCTTACTAACTCCCAATTTATCACCAAATATTAATTCCCATTACCCAATAACCCGGTAATGCTCTAAATACCCCTTGACTTACTCCAAGTCAAGCTTAAATCCCGTTGTGACTTTCCCACTAGCTTACCTCCTAGGATCGTCTTGTGCTGGGTAACCCTGGCATAACCAGATAATAAGAAAGCACCATGCCCATTTCATATATATGCCAAAAATGCCCGAAATGGGCAAAATATGAAAATCACCCAATTAATCACAAATGGGTTCACATGCATATTTAATACACCCAAACATGCATATTATCATTAAATAGCATAATAAAGAAATTATGGCCCTCCCGGCCTCCTAATCAAGGTCCTAAACCTTATTAGGAAATTTGGGGCATTGCAACTATCCCCTCCTTACATAAATTTCGTCCTCGAAATTTATCCGAACATTCCGGAATATCAATTCTGTACAACTGATTCCAGTTTCCCAGGTCGTTCTCTTGACCTCATTATTTCTGCAACATACCTTAGATCAAGGTACACTTTGTTCCTCAGAACCTCATAACTCAACTCATGAGTTCTTCCAACCCATGTCCACTGCATGAAAATACATAACACAATGTACAACTATCAGAACCAAAACTATGGTCTTACAAAAGATAATCTGACTAGTCCAATCCATGACTCAAACTGTCATACCAATCTAGGCTCAACTTGCCTTTATTCATCACCCCTTTCCATGGTGATTCTTTAGGAAAACACAACTTCCTATCTGGAACTCCACGTTCCTGCTTTTCAATTTAGTAACACTTTTCCACTTAATCTGAGAAGTGAGCATCCATGCTCCAACCTCTAATAATCTCAATGGTCCCCTGAACCATCACATGATCCAGATAAAACATCTCACCCATCTCATTCCAATGAAAGGGTGACGAACATGTTCCACCATACTTTATCTCATAAGGTACCTTTTCTACTCTGGACAATTCTCCCTCTGATTATCATTAGTCCGAGAACAATGAACCGCACTGAATTCCATCTATATATTCATCGCCTTCCCTCACTCTTCCATAACCTGGAAGTGACAATTCAGTTTTCATCTAATAAGATAAACGTTAAATTCTCATGAAGGCACACCGTCTCTTTCACAAAGAGATCTGACTACTGATCCACTGTGTTACTTATTCTTATAAACAAAAAGAATCTTACTCACAACACTGGTCCAAAATGACCCAAGTCAATCATGCTGTCCCACCTTCCTGGGTAGCCCTACCGCGAAACCCATCGCGATGCTTTCTTATTTCCATTACAGAGTACCCAAAGGCTGCAATAACCTTACTGATCCCTGATACCCTGTCTGAACCTGTTAACAGGTTAAGAACTTTACCACACATTCCACTATACCCCTCTTCATCACAGGCCATCACCGTAAGACTTTCATACTCTGGTACACCGCCATGATGCCTGAACGAAGAAAATCAGAAAGTGACATGAGATTCATCAAGAACCTCTCATTAAATCCCAGTGTCCATCAGACCCCAAGTCTGATCCTTACATTACAATAAATTCACACTTGACACTGTAACATTCTTAGCTAACCCAGCTAAGATTTCCATTCAATCTTTCTTATCTGAGATTCACTTAGTCATTTATCCTTTTGATCTTCTCTGAGATAGAAATTCAAACACAAAACTGGCCACCTGGCCCACCAGAAATTCTACACTAGCTCTGGTCAGATCCTTGAACCAGCATGTTGCATAAATAAATCTCTTTTCTCTGTATCACTGAGGTGTCATAACAACCTGTCAATGATTCTGATATGTATAAAGAAACTCAGAACTCTTTCCACAAAACACATATAGTACCATGCTCATCCAAGGACACTCCCACCTTCTAAGGTATCCCTTGACCTTAGCAAATTCCACAGAGAATACACCACAATATCATCATCCCAGACGATTGCGAATCCCATTCAAATAACCCCTTGAATGCTCTGTTCATCTGATCCATAACCACTTAGCGTTAAACAAATTCTCAAAATACAATCCAGCACCTCCTAGTGCTCTCTATCTATTATAAGCACAGTCTTTTGCATATTCTTTTCCCCTGATCCCTAACTGGTACTAACCAGATCAAAGATCAACTCTTGAGAATTCCCTTCTCACTCAGTATCTAAGCCTCGAGTTCTTACAAATCTACTAAGTCATTCAATACAATGCCCTCAATTCTACTCTATCCTTGGCACTAATCAAACCACCATTTTATCTCTTCATATTACAGAAACCCTGACAAATCCCCTGGAAACATATCCAGAAACTCACAGACTAGTCCAGCCTGTCCCGATCCCACTGGCACAATCTAATTGGTATCCATCACACTAGCTAGGAGTTCTATGCACCACTCCGCCATAAAACTCTAGCTCTCCACACATATATCATCAGCATACCAAAGCTATGCACAGCACCAACTGCCTCAAGGCTTTCTATTCTCTAATCACACCCAAGCCAGTCATAACCAGCTTTATCAATATCACGGATGAGTCATTTCCATAACCCAACTTACCTCTTAAGCTGCCAATTCCATACTGTGTTCCCATCACAACATAAGCATGTGATCATCATATCAATTTTATACCTCTCTATAAGCAACAAACAAAGGAACATCATGGCACCAAGGCCAATCAACATAATTCAGAAGTCAAAACAAGAAAACTGACCTGCCACTCCTGAGGAGCTAGTCCCAGTCCCAGACTCTGACTGCTCTGGAATAAACACTTGAGCTGGAGTCGAGCTGTCTATCCCCTTTTGCTCAAACTCTCTTAGCCTTGGGCAATCCTTCTTGAGATGCCCAACTATTCCACATACGAAACATGCCCTTGCTCGGCATTCTCCCAGATGATGCCTCTTACACCGAGCGCATTCTGGGTAAGGCTTCTAGCTTTTCTTCTTGCTTGCTCCACTAAGTGGAGGTACCACTATCTGAGCTCCATGCTCCATGGCACTCTTTTTCACATCTCTGATGCTCTCAACAGCAAGAGCCTTCTCTACCACCTGAGCATAGGTAGAGACTTCATGCACCGGGGCAACTCTAATGCCCTGAACTATTCCAGGATTCAATCCTTGAACAAACCTTTCCTTCCGAGCCACATCTGTGGGTACCATGTCTAAAGAAAACTTGGTCAACCCATTAAATTTATTAACATACTCAGATACTGATGCCTTTCCCTGAACGAGATTCAGAAACTCATTCATCTTGACAGTCTTAGCCACATCATAGTAATACTTTTCATTAAACACCTGCCTAAACTCCTTCCAATCCATCACAGCTGTGTCTCGTGTCCGGGATATCACTTCCCACCATGTCTGAGCATCATCCCGCAATACATATGTCGCACAGATCACCCTATCGTGACCTACCAGCCCCATACTATCAAGAATGGAACTGATCATGGCCATCCATTGCTCAGCTCTGAATGGATCTAGGCCTCCCTCAAAGACTGGAGGGTAATACTCCTGGAATCTTCCACAGAGAAATTCCCATCTGCTCTCAACCCTAGGCTGAGCCAAACCTGGTGCCATTCCTTGCACAACATAGGAAGAGGTGCTTCCCAACAGATTCTGCTGTTGCCTCAAACACCTAATCTCTTCCTCATGCCTCTGCAATCTTGATTGCAAATCTGTGACTATCTGTTGAAAACTCTGAGTGGTAGATGAGGAACTCAACCCCTGACTGAAACCCCCAGCCTCTGCATAGCCACCACCAGGCCTCATATCCGCCTTGGCTATAAATCTGTTCTGCAGTCAATAGCTTGACCCATTAGACACAATGAGCATATCATGAGCTTTCCCCCACGGGATCAATCTTTCCACACCACATCACAAATCACCGCAGTGCCATAAACATTCCCATGGTGTTCATACATCAATCAAAATCCCTGCTCTTCCAACATCCAACATCCACACCATGCCTCAACTCAAGCATGCAAATATCACAATTATGTAATCATGGAGCAGGTATTCAAATGATCATATTCATAAATATATCCATGGAGCATATAATCAAATAGTCAAGAGCCAAGCTCTATCAGAATCTCATGCTCCCTAATGCAATGTGCAGGTAAAGCATTCACAATCTATTTAAGCAGCTAAGCACATAACTACAAAAATAGTTACCATTCCTTGAGTGAAGCTATCTTCAGTGATGAGTGTACATGCCCAGCTTGTCTTCAGGAACACATAAACCATGGCATGCTTTGATACCAAAATTGTAACGCCCCAACCCCAGGGGACCGCTACAGTGCGCATTGCAAACAGTGCTAAACTCACTAATCGAGTCATTTGGCCATAAACGTGTAACTAAGCGTGATTAGCGGTTTAGGGATTAAAAACTTTGGTTAAGATATAACGTTTCACTAGAACGTTTACTGTATACATTGGGATCCCAAAAATATAATTTTAGAGTTTATTACAAGAAAGTGTTTACAACAGGCCGTTCTAAGCGGCAAAACAGGGTTCAGCCCTAGTTCCACTTTCAAACCTCGCCCAAGTATTGGTCGAGCAGCAGCATATGTACACGTCATCACCTAAGCTCTCCAACTCAAGGATGGTCCAGCTTCCTTTTGCCTTTACCTGCACCACATAGCACCTGTGAGCCGAAGCCCAGCAAGAAAACATAACACTTTTCAAAAACATTAACAAATGATTATCATTATAATCACATTGAATATAAAGCTTTCAAACCAATGGGTGAACATCACATGATTCTAGCGGGAGAGTGGCTGTTAAGTAAGCCACTAGCCTCCAAGCTCTCTTTTCTAGCGGGAGAGTGGCTGTTAGGTAAGCCACTAGCCTCCAAGCTCTTTTTTTCATTCATCGACCCTCAGGGTCGGTTAGGCATTAATGCTCCTAGAGTCATTCAATGCTAGTAGTCGATTAGATCTAATCTCTGTTGACAAATAAGTCAGCGCTACCTGATCTGTGTCCAGTATCACTGCCGAACCTGACTAATGAGTCACAGCTTCAGAGTTAACACTAACACTTTTGTCGATTCTGACTGAAGAGTCAGTGCATCATGACTAGTGCCCAGTACCACTGCCGAACCTGACTAATGAGTCACAGCTTCACAGTTGATACTAGCACCTTTTGTCAAATCTGACTAATTAGTCAGTACCATACACAAGTAAGCAATGCTATCAACATGTATCATATGCCAGTTATCCAAGAATAGGGCATTCAGCATGCTTACTAAACAGTTTCCAGCATAATCATGATCATGCACAAATTCAGAGACTCAAGCTTTGGCCAATCTCATATTTATCATTCATGGCATGCCCTAATCACAAGTTTCTCGTGCATTACATGCATCACACTCAATCATCCAGCATGCCTCAACAATGGTCATATGCAAATGGGCAAGATTGCCAAGCATTATTAAACATCTAACATGCATCAATAATAACCATGCATGTCATACTCAATAATCAACCAACATGCTTCAATGATAACCATGCATGTCATACTCAATAATCAATCAACATGCTTCAATGATAACCATGCATGTCACATATACACAGGGTGCAGTTTTCTTACCTTGGGTCCAAGCACAGGTTACCAACAAACGAGCCACAAGAACGATCCTGATTCCAAGCCTCTAGTGTTAACCTAGTCACAACCACAAATGGTAACCCAATGAGTTCAAGTTCTAAAACCAACCCTTGAACTAAAACTTAGCCTCCAAGACATCAATCCTCACTAATCCGGGTAGTAGGAATGATCCCGAGGCCCAAAACCATGTTTCCGGGGTCAAAACGAGCAAACGGGGTGAAAACAGGGCAAGGGCTGCGGCCCTAGCACCTCGGGCCGCGGCCCCCAGGGTTCTTCTGAGGCTAGGGCCGCAGCCCAGGCCGCGGCGCCCAGCAAGGCCAAATCCTGACACCTGCTTCTTCGAGCAAGGGCCGCGGCGCCCAAGAACAGGGCCGCGACCCAACTTCGGGGCAACCATTTTTCCTTCGTTTTAACCTTTTAAAACCTCCCAAAAACATGTCTAAATATTCCCAAATCATTAAATCAAAGTTCCCAAACTCCCCAATGGTCCAAAACCACCAAAACCCAAGGTTCAAACAAACTAAAAACTCAACGATTCACAAAGTCCAATTCAAGCTTAAAAACTTTTAAAAACTTAAAACTTAAACTTGAATTACCTCCGATTGAGTTGTTTCCAACTAAATCCTCCAACTAATAAGCTTCTAATTCTCCTTAGGATTGCTATGCCTCGATCCTTGCTTGATTCCGAGTCCTAGAACTCAAGTTATCTTCAGAAATGCGACTAGGAGATGAAAAGGGAACTTTTGGGGAGAGAGAACGTACAGAACATTCTGTTTATTTCCTTAAAAGGTTACTTCAAGCTTAAGTAGCTTCCAATAAAACCTAATGCTCGGGGTCCCGAAAACACCCCTGGGGACATTATAGTCAAAACTTCCAGAATTTTCCCCTGGTCTTACTAACTTCCAATTTATCACCAAATATTAATTCCCATTGCCCAATAACCCGGTAATGCTCTAAATACCCCTTGACTTACTCCAAGTCAAGCTTAAATCCCGTTGTGACTTTCCCACTAGCTTACCTCCTAGGATCGTCTTGTGCTGGGTAACCCTGGCATAACCAGATAATAACAAAGCACCACGCCCATTTCACATATATGCCAAAAATGCCCGAAATGGCCAAAATATGAAAATCACCCAATTAATCACAAATGGGTCCACATGCATATTTAATACACCCAAACATGCATATTATCATTAAATAGCATAATAAAGCAATTATGGCCCTCCCGGCCTCCAAATCAAGGTCCTAAACCTTATTAGGAAATTTGGGGCATTACACTCCGCTTATAAGTCGGGAGTTTGGAAGGCTCGGCTTAGGAGTCGAGGGTGACAATAGCATGCTAAGTGCTAGCCGATAGGGCTAAGCTAACCCGGAAGCGAGATATAAGCTTTAACGCCCCTAAGGTCGTCTGGAATGTTAAGCATCAGACCTGCTTGGTTAGCTCTAAGGCTGATTATATAAAAGATGGGCAATAGGCCCTAGTGTGACTATATAGTCACTTATTTGAGTTAATTGTATGCATGAGTAGGGTTATTACTACTAGGCATGCTAAGTATGAATCTGTGATCTGATAATGTACTGCTTATAAGCATGATTATGTTTTTTTACTGAGCCTTGGCTGGCGAGTCCTAAATGGTATAGGTAAAGGAGAGGAAAAGTTGGACCAGCCATGAGTTGGAGAGCTTCAAGGACGGAGTGTGCATATGCGGCCTGCTCGTCCGCCACGACCGAGGCTATCAATTGGAACTAGGGTTGGACCCTGATTTTTCTGCATAGGTCGGGTTTTGTATACATTTTTGGGTTTGTAACCGTTTTACACTATGTTGGGATCCCATGTATGGAAGTCAAACTCTTTTAATGAAATGGTTGACTTTTGACATAAATTTTTAGTGCCTAAACCTGTGGTTAGTTTTAATTACACAATTTAAGCCCAAATGACTCATTTAGCGAGTGAAGCACTATTTATATTACACAGTGTAACGGTGCTTGATTAGGAGGACGTTATAGTTAGGTTCTATGATTGCGATTCGTGAGTGTTGATGCTGTGGTTTCCTCAGTATTACTAGGGTCGTTGGGGGCATTAAGGCCATTGGGGCCACTAGGAGCTTCTCGAACTCTTTGCGAGGCAGTGCAATGGGAGATTTTTCGGTACTAAGTTGTTGTAAAGGTAATATAGGCATATGAATAGGATAAATAGTTAATAATACTCCACGGTACCAAAAATCAGACAACAAAATCAATAATGTGTTTGGTGATCAAATGAAAAAGTGATGTATAACGTGACCAAATGAAAGAAATTAATTTTTGATTTGAAAACTAAATAGCCTAAGCACACGTGTAACATAACTGGTCAGTCATCACCTAAACAATTTTATACTTTATATGTAAACATATACCATACCTAGAAATTGAAGCTTGTTAGAGAGTTTTGCTTAATAATAATATCTATTTTAAATTTATGTCATTATCATGAATATGTTTGTTGAATTGTAACTTATGGGATATGTTTTGTAACGACCCTCAAAATATACAAGACCAAAAACATGCGGAAATCTAAACTTCTACTTTAAATTATTGTTTCGAAAATCCATATAAAAAAACTTTTAAAAGATCTGTGTGCGCACACTTTTGGTTTAGCAAACAGAAATACAACTACTATTCCATAGAGTTATAACAAAGCAATTATCCCAAAAGAAATAATAAACTTCCAGTTTTATCTTTTCAAAATAGTGATCCATCAAAAACCTCCCCAAGTCAGGCCACATGTACATATCCACAAGCAGACTCCGACGCTCACTGCTCCAGTTTTCTTTTGCATTTTCCTACAAAATGAAACAACTAGGTAAACGAAAATGCTTAGTAAGAATAGATTTACACAAAAGTATACTAAACCCAGTAACAGGTTGACCTAAGGTAGTTATTGCTATTGGTCATTAGGGTGTTTGATAAGTTCCAACCCTATCATATAATTCTCAAACAATAGCCAAATCAGAATCAAATACTTTGATTATACCTAACAACCAACGTTACACATATCATGATAACCTGCACTCAGAAGATCCCAGATGATTCGATAAATATATACATATATATAATTACACAATTTAATCGACTCAACAAACATAAAGGATCCTGGCTCCAACCCGGATTCCCTCTTAACGTCCTGGCTCCAACTCAGACTATCTTACCATGTCTTGGCTCCAACCCGGACTTTATCTTACCATGTCCTGGCTCCAACCTGGACCATAATTTTACCATGTCCTGGCTCTTACCTGGACTATAATTTTACCATGTTCTAGCTCCAACCCAGACTATCTTACCATGTCCTGGCTCAAACTCGAACTATAATTTTACTATGTCCTGGCTTCGACCTGGACTATAATTTTACCATGTCCTGGCTCCAACCCGGACTATAATTTTACCATGTCCTGGCTCCAACCCAAACTATCTTACCATGTCCTGGCTCCAACCTGGACTATAATTTTACCATGTCCTGGCTCCGACCCAGACTGTAATTTTACCATGCCCTAGCTCCAACTCGAACTATAATTTTACCATGTCCTAGCTCCAACCCCGGACTATCTTACCATGTCCTGGCTCCAACCTGAAATATAATTTTACCATGTCCTGAGTTTGACCTGGACTATAATTTTACCATGTCTTGGCTCCAACCCAAACAATAGTACAATAAGGTTCTGCCTCCAACCCGAACTCACTCACCATTAAGCCACAAAATGCATAAGCATTGTAAATGTAGGCATTAAGCATACCCTGGTCTTAACGATCCAAACAAAACTAGTGTAATCTACTACTACAAGCACACACTATTATATTCATGTTGTAGCCAAGAAAGAGAAAGACTAACTTACTTGGAGTCCTTAGTTCCCAGCTGGATCTTTAACACCGCTATTCATTTTCTCCTTCGCAGTTACTGTAATTAATACAATGTACTCAGATTAAACTATGACATACTCTTATAGCTAATATTCTATGATAGCTACATGCAATAAAGTTCTCTTTGAGACTCTATACTATAGCCTCTTATAGACCTTACAGTGTATAAGGCTAGATTTCGTTTTGGTTTTTACAGTATCATGAGAAAATCAGCCTCACTGCAACACGCTCTCTATGTCGTGCATCTTAATATTCTATAACTAAAGAACCCTCTTATCGGATAACTCGTATTTTGGTTTTAGGAAAAACAAGTTCTACTCTGCTCATAACTTTAGAAAAATACCAACTTGTCGTCCTCTTATGAAAGTTTACCGTTTTCTATCATTTACCAAAATATTGATTTTTGACCATTTACAAATAATATTTGAAAATGTTATCCCGTTCACTTAAGGGTTCTATAAAACCCAAACTCCCATTCTCGTCATTTTTATCCATAACCTAGGATCTCTTTTTATGGTATTTTTTAAAAGAAGGGAAATTGGACCCTTCACTTATAAAATGTTAAAAATCAACTTTTAAAGTAACTCAAGATGATTTGGGATTGGTTAAATCTCCAAATCCTTAGTTATCTTTGCAAAGGATTATTTCTTCTCATTTCCAAACCTTTAATGTCATTGTATGTTTTAAAGTGATGAAGTCCCGTTTTTAAGCTTTTGCCAGCAATAGAGTTTTTTAACCAAACCCCTTAAACTATCATTCACGTATTCTGTGTCATAAGGGCGGGAACTAGATGAAAGTCTCATGTCATAACTTGTTTTAGGTTAAGAGAACTAACCTCCCAAAACTCACTTTTCGTTAAGGTTCGAAATTACTAATTTTTAGATTTTAGGGTAAACTTAGAAAAATTATTTCTCTTAAACCGTAGTACATTTTTCTCTAAAATTTTACAAGAATCTTTGGACATGTCTAAATTATCTTCCTTCAAAATTTCTTAATTTTTGGAGAAATAGAACCCACCAAAATGTTTAAATCAATCTGGGTAATGCTTGCTACCAAGAAGTTTTGTTTCCAGATTTTAGGACAAATTTTGAAAACTCATATCTCTTATACCATAACACATTTTCCTCTAAAATTATATAGTGAACCTTATAAATGTTTAAAATAATACTATACAAAATTTCATAGCTTTTTTATGAGTAACATTTGTTAAAAAGTCAACAATCTTGGCAGCACACGCTGCCCAGAATTTTCAAGATTTGCATCACAATGCCAAAAAGTGCATAACTTGGATTTAAAAATCCCTTTCTATGATTTTCCAAAGCCTATCATCAAGTACTCACAAAGACCTATGCAACTACACAAATATTTTTCACAAATAGAGGAAGTAGAGTATGATCTGACCTGTTGGAATCTAGACCACGAAATTTTGGCAGCATGCATTTTTACAAAATCACTACTACAAAAACATGCTTTTAGGATATTTTTTAGGGCACTCACCTAAATGCGAGCCCTAAAAACATCTCATGGACTTTTTAGGACACTCATTGAGAGTTCTTAAATAATTTCTTTTAAAACTCGCAACACGAGCCCTAAAATCTGATGCGTGTCCTAAAAGTTTGAATTTTGTTTTTAACAAAAGTTCCTGGACTTTTTAGGACACTCATTGAGAGTCCTTAAAGAATTTCTTTTAGGACACGGAAAACGAGTCCTAAAAACTTATGTGTCTCCTAAAAGTTTGATTTTTTTTAACAAAAGTTCCTGGAATTTTTAGGACACATTGAGAGTCATTAAAGAATTTCTTTTAGGACTCGCGGCCCATAAAACTTATATGTGTCCTAAAAGTTTGAATAATTTTTTTTAACTAAATTTTTATTTTATATTAAATCACAAAGAAAAAAACAACAGCCCATTCTCTCTCTCACTTCCCCTATTTCTCTTTCTCTTTCTCTCATGCATGCCCACTGCCCAGCCATGAACGGCGGCGCTCTAGCCACCCCCATCTACACACGTCGGCCCATAGCATTCCCCGGCCCCCGAAATCCCCAGCCCCGTGAGACCGTGGCCTCACGTGCCCCTAGCCTAGTCGACGGAGCCTCCAAAGTTCAGCGACCATGTGGGTTTCCAAAACATTTTGGGAATTTTTCGACTACCTCGAGCCACCCTGAGCCAAATGACCACCACCACTGCATTCATTGTGCTTTGGGCTTCAAAACCCACTAAAGGATCGGACCAAACCACCACCGTGGGATGGTGGCACTGCCGTCGTCGTTGAAGCTCCGACGGAAGCTTTGGCTACCATTTAATTTTTTAAATATTAAAAATAAAACTTTTTATGACTCGCAATGAAAGCCCTCAAAACATTCTTTTATTGCGAGTCCTAAAAAATCTCAATTTTTAAAGCTCTCAAATAGAGGACTTGTACCCCGCGAGTCATAAAAACTTTTTTAGGGCTCACAACACCTTTTTTGTAGTAGTGAACCTAACAAAAATAAGCATTTCTAGCATAACCCTATCCACATGTAAGCATGAAAATCATACAATCTCAACCTTAAGCATAAAATTAACTCCAAAAACCATTAAAATAACCTATACAACAAGATCTACCAACAAAAATCACAAAAGTCAAGAACAACCATAAATTTCTTCCTTTGATAGTTCTAGCTTGGAGATGTGTTTTCCTTAGCTTCCTCAAACTCCCCCTTGTGCTCTACACTCTCAAACTGAGCCCCAAAGTCCCACATGTAGATTTTTAAGAGAGAGTTAGGGTATAAAGACTTAGATGAGAGAGAAAACATGCAAACTACCAAGATCTCCTACCTTGCTTTCACTTGATCACCAAAGTCCTAAATCATTGAAATTCTACCAGTACAAGCTTCCCTTGAACCCTAGAACACAAGATCAATGTCATGCATGGCTATTAGATCACATGCATGCATCATTAACCCTCAGGGTTTCGGGTTTGAATAGGAAAAGATGAGAAAAATGAAGTAGGTTTCGAAACTTACTCTACACAAGTGTTCTCTTGAGCTTCTCCCTCCTTCAATGGGGAAATTAGTGCTCTTGGAGAGAAAAATTGCAGCAATGGAGAGTAGGGAGACTTAGGGTTTCAGTTTTGGGGAGAGGAAATGGAAGAGAGTGTTTTTCTTGAGGGAAAAGGAAATTTTTAGAAAATGATTAGATGTATAAGAGAGGAATGATTAGGGTTTAGCCAATGAATGGGGAAATGCTCTTACTCTTCCCTTAGGGTAGATGTACTAGGCTCTTGAAAGACCTAGGCATAGCCTTGCCGCCCCCCTTCTCTCTCTCCTCCCTTGGAAAAGACCTTTATGCCCGTGCTACTTTTTACCTCTCTCCTTAGACACTCAAGGGCTCTTTGGTAATTTTACTTATCCAAAATTCCCTAAATTTTTACCCTATAGTTGTTAAATATATCCAAGCTTAATTAATTAAATTAAATGTGACCTAAAAATAAAATTTGTCACATATCACATAATTTTGGTAATTTTATCAAATTGACCAAAATGTCTTTAGAGGCCCAAGCAAGAAATTCTCATTCTTAAGCCCTGTTGATTGGAATTCAAACCTCAATCAATTTTTCTTAAACTTATTGGCTCGACTATAAAGTCCCAGTTGCCAGAAAAAATTAATATTTTTATGCCATAGTATTTCCTATTTTATTTAATCTGAGATTTTTCTCCCATTAAGGTTTATGCCTTGATTTGAGACCAATCTTTCTTTATATAAAGCTAGATCCTTTACCGGATCATTACAGAGGCTATAAAATTCACTATTCAGCACAAATTCATATAATATCATTTATCAAAATATTATTCCACATAATTCTTCACCGGCTCCAACCGGCTACTAATGGGTGTTCAAAACACGAGATGTTACATGTTTTTTTATATGTATGCCTATTATGACTGGATAAAAATGGCTAGGGAGACATAAAGTTCAGTTTTAAAAAAAACCATCATACCATGTAATGACCCAACTATTCTAGACTTTTGGACCATTAACGAAAACTATACATACTAATCCTTAATAAAACTTACAAGTGAAAATACCATAACTTTTTTAAGAAACTTGTAAAAATAAGAGTTAAACTTACATAAAATCTCAAGTAGGATATGGGATCCCATTGTTTTAAAATCAAAACATGACATAATTAAAAAGAGATTTACATAACAAAATGCGGAAAGATACATGTAAAAACCATAAGAAACAAAACTACATCCTCGAATCGAAACGCTCGGCTCTTGAATCCATTCCGCCTCAATACACATTCTCTAAGCTTCCAAGAACCTTCCCCGCCACTAAGACCTATTTTCCTGCACATATAAACAAAAAGGAATGAGCCTAATGCCCAGCAAGGAAAATCTAACATATAGCCATATACATAAAAATTCATAGTGCAACATAAAAAAAACATACCATAACACATATATCACATACATACTATAATGGCCATTATTACTTGGGGTCTCATAGACTAAACAAGTCATATGCCCATTAGATTAGTGGGGTCCTACTAGCTAAGCAGGTCATATGCCCATAATCTATTTGGGGTCCTACTAGCTAAGCAGGTCATATGCCCATAATCTATTTGGGGCTTGTTAGTCATATGGGTCATATGCCTAAGCCTACAAACATACATAACATAGCATTTTTCATAACACATATTCATAAGATAACATATAAAATCATATAACACATAAATCCTATCCTATTTTCCTTACCAAAATTACCGGGATATGAGGACAGAATAGGGACTTTGGAACACTCCTAAAAACCATTTGTGAAAGGGTGAGTCTATTGATATTGAAGAAAAAGGGATGAAAGAACTATACATATTAAAACATACTTACCAAAAACCTTGTGCTTAAGAACTTGGATTTCCTAACCAAGAATAGGAATAAGGTTAGAAGGCTGAGTAGAAGACTATGAGAACTTTAAAGAAAATAAAATAATACCAATGAACTAGAGTGTGGAAATACCTTGAACACTTGTAAGACCAATCTAAACCTTGAACCGAAATGCTATAAGACCTTACTTCCCAAGTGTTTGGTAAGCTTATAGTGATCAAGCTTATAATCCCAAACCCAAGTGTTTACACTCTCACAATAACCTAGCAACTTGCAGCCTCTGAACTTAGCTTGATGAATGAATGAAAAATGCTTGGTGCTAGGTCCTATTTATAGAGTTCTAGGAATAAAAATCTTCTTTTTGGCTTTGAATAAAAAAAATAAATTTAATTGAAAATATTTGAATATCCTTCAGCCAAAGGCTTAGGAATTGTTCAAATTTTTCAGAGAGATTTAAGGATTCAAAGCTTGATTTTAAAATAATAAAATCAAATAGAATCCTAACTTCTAACTCCCAAAATCTCGTAACTCTAAACTCCCCTTCAGTAAAATCAACATATCTGGAGTTGTGGAACTCTTGGACTCTCTTTATACCGTTAGAAAGCTCATTAAATTATCTACAACTTTTAAGAAATACTATTTTTCGAAATTCCTAATATAACTGGGTCAAAAACAGGTTGGAAGTTACAGTGCCCTAAAGTTACGAAAAATCTATTTAATTATCTAAATATCAACCTAATCCACAAATAAATAAAATTGTGATAAATGTCATGCTCCTATCAGATTTTGGTGAAGACTAAGTCTTATATTTCTCTTATTTTATCATTAAAATAATAATTTCTTAATAATCATACATATGATAAGTGTTACTTTCTTATTGGGTCTATCTAAACCTTATAATATAATAAATATCACCATCAATATCAGTCATATTAATCAAACCTTAGGTTAAAATTAATATTCTTAAACTATAGGTTAAACTTAGAAAATCTACAAGTGTTACTATGAGTGTCCAATTAAATCCCGGTCTGAACCAAAATCCACTGTTATAAACATACTACAACTAATACTAGCTATTACTACTACTACTACTATCTAACTAGCTAAGTAAATTCTGGGAATCTACATACCAATAGAAACTTAACTCTTATATTCCAAAGGCTAAGTTTAATGGATTAGATTTGAATAGACTTATCTAAGAACACACTCACCTCGGTGGTGTTATAACCTCCACGATAGTGGATGAAACTTGCAAACTTCCTTATTGTAGCCTTATCCTAGAAGACAATCGGGGGGATACTATTATTTGCTTGCCCACGTGGCCACATGACTATATATATGAACAATAATTGCATCCAAGAAAACATGTCATGTAATTAAAGAGAAGATTAGGCCATAAACAACCATTTGATCACATTTGACTTATGTCACTTATCTGTAGAAAAGAGCAAACAATCAGACATGTAATGAATATCTCCCCGCTTGTAACGCTGAATTTGCTCACAGAGAAAGTTGAGGGTGTGTGTCGCCCAATTGAATTTCTTAATAGACTCCAAAATTGCAAACAATGGATAGGTAGGCTTTCTTAACATGATTGCCTGATGTCGGATAAAGAATGACTACAATTACGAACAATGTGTAATGCATGACAAAGAGTTCATCTGCTGACGTGCTCCGTTTAATTTCGTTCTCCAAATCATTGTTGGTAGTGGATCTCTTTCTCACATTGAGAATCAACTCCTTGTAAGAGTTGCCTTGATTCATGTCTGGTAGTTTAATAGGGGTACTGCATTCCCTAATCCTTGTAACATGCTCAAAATGATATGGCTTCAACTTAATTTTGCTACTACCCACAGTAAGTACCCTACCGTCATAGTCAATGTAATCAACTAACCACCTAGCTAAGTTTCTCTTTACACAGTCCATCTTCAAATCCAGCATTGCTTCAAAACCAATATTTCAGGATTACACTTGTAGTGGAACTTTTGTTCATCTTTCCTCTTTTTATGTTTGATAACCATCCCATATTCGACCTTCTCCTTAGGGGGAAGGGCTTCAAATAGTCCACCCAAAATAGTACAAATCTTTGAGAATAAAAATGTAATAAAAATCTAGGTTAGTTTTTGTGCTTGGATTAGAAAGGTAGAACATAATATATGTTTCAATTTAATGTTACTTAAGTTTATTTTCTTCATCAACTCTGAGTTCAAGATGGTTAAGCTTCCATTGTTAATAATTTTTTCCTACAAAACAAGGAGCTTGGTTAACAAGGAAATAAGTGGCTATGAAAAAAGTGTGGGGCAATCTTTGTGTTTTATTATATACTCTTAGAAAGTCAGAGAATGCATAACGTTTATCAACACTGGGAGACAATTTTTTATTATCTGTTTAGTATAAGACTCGAAGTATGTCTCCTTACTCGATCTTTCACTAGTTTCTGTTGGAAAAACATTCAGAGCACGCAGGGGAATAGGCGTGGTGGGCCCATTGTATACAACAACAAAAAAATTCATTACTCATATAAACAGTTTCTATGAACAAGAAAACATCCAGACAGAAACATTAACATACAATATTATTAATCATTCAAAACATATATAAATATAGAATATATTTATATATAACATATAAACACGTAAACATATGAATCTTTAAGACCATAAGCATTACCTCTTGAAGCCTATCAAGTGTCCTTGAGTCTTTTTCGTATATTTATCGATCTTCCTATCCAATGCTTTGAGTACTCAAACCACGATTTTTCAGAGTGTTCTCTACACCTCAAGATGTGTGTGGGCACATAGAGAACATGAATTTGCAATTTAGGAATCACAAGTATTTCTCAACATATGAGAACTTGGATTATGGTTTGAGAAAGCTTAGAATAAAGAAGAAGATGATAAACTTTTTGTCTGACAAAAAATTATGAGAACTATCTGAGTTGTGTTTTGTGTGGTTATTGTGTTGTTTTTCTTCTTCTTCTTCTTCTATATCATATATATAGAGATTATAATATTACCTTATTATTCCTAACAATAATAGTAATATAATAATATCATAATGATGATAGGAATTGATTTACGTAAATATATAACTTACCAAATTTGAAAAAAACTATTTTCAAATTATTAATTAGATAAATAAATAAAATAAAAACAACACTGATACAATATTAGTGTAGTGGTACACGCATGGCACAGTCATTGGACTGTGCCATGCGTGAACAACTATTTCCTTTTCAGGGATATTGTATTTTTCTTTTATTTATTTATTTAACTAAAATCAATCTTCCACAAAATAAGCTATTAATCTTTTTAAGGAAAAGACGACAACCATATTTCAAAATTTAAATTTTAAATTCAATATTCAAATTGATGATCATCATTATTATCATTATTTAAAATTCAATAAATCAAAATCTATTTTTGACTTACCAATTTGATTTTCTCCTACTAAAATAAAATAATTAATTTCAAAAATTAATTAATTTATTTATATATATGAATTTCAAAAATTATATATTTTAATTAATAAATATATTTTTTTAAATTAAAAATTAATTCCAAATTAATTATTCTACATCAATTATCATATAATTGCATACTTGACCCGAAGAATAAAATTATTCTCAAATTCCCAAATTACAATTTTACCCTTGTATCAACTCTTACCTTGATATGGTGTTGATAGAGCCACCCTGTGTCCTATAATATCAAGCTCAAATAAATATTAGATTATTAATCAAAGCTCTTTGATTAAATAATCTTATTTATTAATCTCATGATTACTCCACTATAAATATGAGATTGAACACTTGATAATTATAGACATATATTTACTAAATACTTTATTAAAGAATAAAGTGTCCATTTATATAATTATTACATACAACGTCAATCCTCTATTAATGGTTCATAATTAAAAGGGAATAAAATTACCGTTTTACCCTTTTAGCTATATTTTATTCCTAGAGTACCACTGACTTTACTGGTGAAGGTTGTGTCACAACAAGTTTGAGACGTGAGCGCTCATAACATTTTCAGTTCCAAAAGTCAATCCAATAGGGAACCATTATTCAATATATAAGAAGGTATAGATTCCATATCTGTTAAACTACGTCCCCAGCCATAAATGTCATTGAGTCCCCAAAACAATTATTCTTAGCCTGATCATTCTGACAAACCTTAACGCATGAATCGAAGGATCAGATGACATATATAAGAGTTCATAGCAACCTCAGGATTAAGATCATCGTGTATATGATCATCATTTGATGTGTTTGATTAATACTATGAAATGGTGTTTAAACAAGTATTAACAAATCACATATGGTCCAGTTCTATATATCACTATATATAAAGTACCTTCACTAAAGTGTCCTACTACACTAGTGACCTGGATCTAGGTCACTTGTATTCATAATAATAGCGAACCGTACTATCAGTAATTAATCTAAAGATTCCATCACTTTATTTTACTGCGAACTATTTTAAGTTTATTATTTTAATCTCGATCCTCTCATATCAATATGAGATTAAGACCACATAGATAAATTTGGGAATTTTTTGATATTTTCTTAATATTATCAATATAATATCAGACATAGTCTATATATATAATGATTCAATTCAATTATTTCTTTCATTTAAAACATTTGTCAACTACAATTGCTTTAAGGGCACTATTCCCAATAGTTTCAACTTTCCTTTTTGAACTCTTACCCATTTTGTATTATGAGTAAACAAATTAATAAATAGTTGGTTAGTACTTATTATATGCTGTTTAGAAAATAGTACTTTACCAATTACTATAATAATTAATTAGTGGTCCTAATATTGCACAAGAGCATATAATGAAATTATGTAATGACTCAAACAAGCAAAAGAGACATTTCTTGTTGAATAATTATAATTTTTTCCCCTGAACTTATGACACTACCAGATAGTGCCCCCTAAAATATATGGCCTGTTAAAAATTCCCTCTGAACTTTTCCATTTACAAAAACATAATCCTTCTATTAGCTTCTGTTCCATTTTTCCGTTTCAACTTTGATGTGGCATTGCCACGTCAATCCCGTGTGTAGAAAATTTGTATTTTTGCCCCCTGAACTTTGATTACTACAAAATTGTGCCCCCTTTTATTGAAAAAATAATTTAAACTTAAAAAAACATCAATTTTTTTAATAATGTAGTGCACCAATTTTTTTTTTAGTTATTAAAATTTTTGTGTTTTATTTTATTTAAGTGTTAAGTGTGGTGAATTATTTTATTTAAATGTTTGTTTATTTTATTTAATTGTTTGTTTGCTTTATTTAATTGTTTGTTCATTTTATTTTTAATTGTTAGAATTGTTGGTAGAATTGTTGTGAAATTATTTGTTAAATGATATTTATTTATTGATTTTTAATTAAAAATGTGATTATTTGAGTTTTGGTTGAATGCACTAAGGTGCATGGTAGGTAGTGATGCACCCTAGCGATTTAGTGTGTGCAAGTGCATGGTAGCATGGTTCACATGTGTAGAATTTTCTACACACTTTAAAATTGCCTTTTATTGTATTTATTAAATTAAATAAAAAAAGGGAATGTAGGCTTGGACGTGTAGTGTAGTGGGAAAGGGTTGGATGTTTACCATTTTTGTTAGGTGATATTTTGATAAAATAGGTAAGGGTATTATCATCTTTATTTCCTACCATTAAAGATAAAATCATAATAAATAAAAAATAAAAGAAAATAAATAGAAAATAGGAAACTTACCTTTTCTCTTAATTGGACCATTATGAGAGGATTAGGATAAAGGGGGAATGAATTGGAGAAGAGAGCATTATGCTCTTGGGCTGCCGAAATTAGAGATAGAAAGAGAGAGAGGGGCGTGAGCTAGAGAGAGAAAGGGGAAAAGGAAGAAATGAAGAAGAAGGAGAAGGGAAGACCAAGTCTAGGGTATGCCTTCTTTGTGTTTATGCTTGTCTATTCTCTTCTTTTGAATCTAGTAATATTGACTATGTTTTTATTGTCTGTTGTTGAATCTCTTCTTCTTCTCATGGTGAATTTTAAAAAAACCCTAGGCTCGAACAAGGGGTGGTAAAATTTGGTATTGGTCACCTTGTGTTCTTGATTCTATCAATCAAGAAAGGTAATGAACCCTTAACCCTTTTTGGTTTTATGTATTGATAAGTTTATATGAATGGGTATATTGATTTTTTGACCCTTTTGATGTTGGGATTGAAAGGTTGTATTGGGTGCATGTATGGAAGATTTGATCTAGGTATGGCTATGATTTTGTGTGGAATTTTTGAATGATAATGTTCTTATGTTCATGGTGATGAGTTTGAAAAGGGAAGGTTGTCAATTGAGGGTTTCGGCCTATGGGGTTTGGGTATATTGTATTGTTTGTTTTTCTTGTGTTTCCTACATGTTAGAAACATGCTAGGTTTATGTGAAGGTTGTCTTTGTGTCTATGTTGCTATGATCATTTTTGAACTATTGATTATGTAAAAGCATGAAAGGGTGATGACGGGTGCATGCTAGGTTTCATGTGAATGTAGATGAGAATTTTGTGTTATATCTTGTTGGGTATCCTAGGTGTTTCGGCCTAGGGGTAATGTTCAAGCATGTTTGTTCCTTGTATGTCTTAATACCAATTGTGATCTTAGAAACATGATAGGTTGTTTGTAAGATTTTAAATGGGTTTATGTAAGCTTTGTTTTCCTTTGGGTGATAGATAGAAATATGCTAGGGTTTGTGTCTAAATTTAGTTAATTAAACATGCATGATTTTGTGAATAATTGGTGAAAATTTTGATGAAATAATGATATGCATGCATAAGAAATGTCTATAATGATATGTTGCATTTGTGGGAATAAATTGGTGTTTTAATTCACACTTAAAATGATATTTTTGCACAAATAATTAGCTACAGTTTTTTTTTTATTATTTTAATGAAAATATGAATTTTTAAAAAAGGGAAATGGTGATTTTAATGATAAATTTGGTTGTTGGAATTTTTGTAAAAAAATGTGATGTGTATTTTAATAAAAGAAATTTGATTAGTATTTTGAAATAAATTAATAACCTAAACTATGGTAATATTAAAAGTTGTATTTTTAATATAATATAAGTGTTTATTTTATTGGTTATAATTTTTCTTTATTTTGATTAAGAAAAATGTTGAATTTAATTCACTTGTGATTTTTAAATAAATTAAATGGTGGCTGAAAGTTTAGTTTAATAAGTTTAAAATAATTATTTGATTATCACATATGAATTTATATTACATAAAATTAAGTCTTAAAATAATTCAAGCAAAATATATTTTTCCCACACCTAAAATTTATATTTTTCTTACATCAATTATTTAATTATATTAATTTAAATTAAATTGTTATTTTATAAGGAAACATGATAATTATAAGTATTTTAAATAATTTCAAGCCTTTGTTATTTCTATGTAATTTGAAAATAATAAATGGATTTATTATATTTTTTTAATGGCTAAATAAATTATTTTTATGAAATAAAAATAATGTCTTTAGAGATTTAATCAACCTAGTAATTTTAAGAAGATAATTAATAGTAAACAAAGCATGTTACAAGTTTATTATTTTGAAAACAATAGAAGTAAGACACGTAGAATTATCATTTTAAACGTCACATTTACGTAATGTTCCCACGTATGCATGTTGCATGCAAAATCACTTTTACGTTAAAAAATATGTCTATTATGCAACCATGTAGTTTTTATAGAAAGATCTTGCATGTAATATAGGTAGAATGTGCATTATTCTTTTATGACCTTATGTGTAATTATGCATTTTTGTATGTTGTGAGTAACTTTCACCATGTGTGCATGGCCCATGCACACATGAGTTATATGAGTGGGAAAAATAGAGATTATGTGAAGCTAAGGAATGTTATTTTGATTATGGTATAGGCTCGTTGAGAAGTTGTCGTTTTACTTAGCTTGGACCTGGGGTAAGGAAGTTAGATAGAATTTTATTTATTTATGATGTGAATTGTAAGATTGTTTGTATGAATGAAAGTGATATGATGCTTTGCGCTATGAATTATGAAATGCTTTAATACGATGATATGTTTGGATTGTATGAATGTTGTATGCTATGAATGGATGTTAGCGTGATGAACACGACACATCAAAAAGGAGTTGCTAAGGATATGAAGACGTAACCCGAGTTACTAAGGACATGAAGACGTAGCTCAAAGGGCGGACGCGCTGAGGTTATTCAAGACCAGAGATGCTGTTTACCTCAAAGGGTGACATGGACAAGTTAGCGGGCCATGTTCACAAGGAAATGTTTGTGATGATGTTATGATGTTTATGCTATAATGATGTTATGATGTTTATGTTATGATGATGATGTTAATGTTGACGTGATTATGTTTATGTTTATGATATTGACATCATTATGACAATGATGCTATGATGTATAAAGATGGATGAATGTGTTTGTGTTTTACTTGTTTGTTGTTTGTACATCCTTACTAGGCTTTTAGCTCACCCCCCTTACGTTCCCTTCCAGGTAACAAATAGGTTTCTCTATAGCACGCGTGGTGACGTGGGGAGTTCTGTCGTCCTGGTGTGTATGGCGTGGGGGCATCCTATGGACGAGAAACGATAAGTTTTAAACGCCATTTTCTTTTAATAATGTTATGTTTAATGGGACTTTTTAAATTAATCAGTGGGAGTTGAACCTTGGTCGTTTTAAGAACTTTGCATGAAAACTTCTATTTTTCTTTTTAAACTATTGGGCCCAACTTGCATGTTTTTAGCAAGACCCCACTGGAATCTTCATAATAAGTGGCTTCTCTTATAAACCAATGATTATGCAAATGTTTTACAAAGCACTAGACTAGGGCGTTTTACAAATAATTCTTATAAAAACAATCAAAATAATAATTGAAATCTTAAAAAATTAAATAAAAGTAATTTAAACTTTAATAAAATCTTTAAAATTCACTCTAGATTTAAAAAAAAAAAACTTCTAACAAATATGAATGAAATAAAAAATAAAAAATCAAATTAAAATTCACTCTAGATATTAAAAAATAAAATATGAATGAAATAAACAAATTAAATATAAATAAATTCTTAATTAATTCAATAGACTCATATTAGAAACCTATTTATTTTGGTTATAAATTAAAAAGAAACGATTCTTTCATCCTGGGTTTTGAATTTTCTTATAAGTTTTGCATGGCTCCAATCGTTTCATTTTCTTATAAGTTTTGCATGTGATTTGAATTTGAATGTATATTTAGGATTTTTTTTTTGGACAAATAATGTCTATTTATTTAGGTTTTAGTTTCATTTAACTTTAGATTTTTATAAATTAAATTATTATAAATTTGAACTAATACTAATATTTTTTTCAAAGATATAGTGTTTTTGTTTTTAATGTTACTATTTTAATTTTATATCAATTTTAATTTATGTTTTTTTAAAATTTATTAGGTTTGAATTAATATTTAAATAATTAATAAAAAAATTATATATTTTTATAATTTTTCTAATAAAAATGGGCACGATTTCGTAATGGTCAAAGTTCGGGGGGGGGGGGGGGGGGGAGCAAAAATGCTAATTTATTAGAATTTACAATGTCACATTAGCGTTAAATGGCAAAGTGGAACGGAACCTAACAGAAGGACTAAGTTTCTGTAAATAATATATTTCAGGGGGAGATTTTAACATGCCGTATATTTGTAACGACCCAACTATTCTAGACCTTGGACCATTAATAACTACTATACTAATCTTAAGAAAACGCACATATGAAATAACCATAACTTTATTTAAAAACTGTAAAGTAAAGGTCAAATACAAAAAAATTCATTTAGGATATGAGATCCCATTGTTTTGAAAATAAAACAAAACATAACTTAAATAAATTGGTTACAAAATTAAGTGCGGAAAAATAATACATAGAAATCATAACTAAAAGACTAAAAAAAAACTTCATCCTCTAATCGAACGCTCAGTCCATCGATTCTATCCTGCCTCAATACACATCCCCAAGCTGCCAAGAATCTTTCCGCTGCCATAACTATTTTCATGCAAATATAAAACATAAAAGAATGAGCCTAATGCCCAGTAAGGAAAATCTAACACATAATTCATATACATAAAATTCATAACGTAACATTTAATAAAACATATCATAAACATATGTCACACATACTATAATGGCCATTATTACTTGAGGTCCCATAACTAAACAAGTCATATGCCCATTAGATTTGTGGGGCTTGCTAACTAAGCAAGTCATATGTCCATAAATTTATTGGGGCTTGTTAGTGTACAGGTCATATGCCCAAGTCTACAAACATACATAACACACAAATCGTAAGTTGACATAACACATAAATCATAAGATAACATATGGCATAACACATAATATCCTATCCTATTTTCCTTACCAATATACCAGGATGATGAGAACAAAGTCGGGATTTTGGAACACTCCTAAAAACCATAATATAGAGGTGAGTATTCTAAAAGAAATCGATGAATGAACTAAAAACCACCGAGAACATTCTTACCGACAAGAAACCTCAAGTTCAAAGAACTTAGATGCCTAACCAAGAATAGAGAAGACTGAGTTAGGACTATAAAACTAATGAAACAATACTGAAAAGAACTAAGAATAGGAATACCTTTGAAATTCCTATGATCGAACTACACCTCGAAACCGAAATACACACTATGAACCTTACTTCCCAAGTGTTTATTAAGCTTATAATGATTAAGCTTATAACCCCAACCCAAGTGTTTATCACTCTATAGTCTCACTAGCACTTGGAAGGCTATGATCAATGCTTGAAGAATGAATGAAAAGGCTTGGTGCTAGGTCCTATTTATAGAGTTCTAGGAATAAAAATCTTCTTTTTGGGTTTGAATAAAAATAATAAATTTAATTGAAAATATTTGAATATCCTTCAGCCAAAGGCTTAGGAATTGGTCAAATTGTTCAGAGAGATTTAAGGATTCAAAACTTGATTTTTAAAACAAAAATAATAAAAACAAATAGAATCCTAACTTCTAAATCCCTAAATCTCGTAACTCTAAACTCCCCTGCAGTAAAATCAACATATCTGGAGCTGTAGGACTCCGATTTAGACTCTCTTTATACCGTTAGAAAGCTAATTAAATTATCTACAACTTTCTGGAAATACTATTTTTCAAAATTCATAACAAGGTCAAAAATAGGTCGGAAGTTGCAGTACCCTAAAGTTACGAAAAATCTATTTAATTATCTAAATAACACAAATAAATAAAATTGTGATAAATGTCATGCTCCTAACAGATTTTGGTGAAGACTAAGTCTTATATTTCCCTTATTTTATCATTAAAATAATAATTCCTTAATAATCATGCATATGACAAGTGACATAATCCTATTGGCTCTATCTAAACCTTAAGAATAACCATGCTCATGACAAGTGTCATATTCTTATTAGCTCTATCTAAACCTTAGTTTATAATAATTATCATATTAATAACCAGAAATATTAATAAAATCTTATGTTATAATTAATATTCTTAAACTATAGGTTAAACTTATAAAATCCATAACTATTTCTAGGAGTTTCCAACTAAGTCACGGCTTGAACCAAAATCCACAGTCATAAAAATACTACTACTATTACTTTTATACTACTATCTAACTAGCTAAGTAAAGTTCTTGGACTCTACAATTCTCCCCTACTAAAAAGAATTTCATCCTCGAAATTTACTTATCAAATAATTCTGGATACCAGCCTTGCATGTCCTCCTCCAACTACCATGTTGCCTCCTGTTCAGAACTATTACTCCATAGGACTTTGACTATTTGAATACTCTTGGACCGTAACTGCTTCACCCCTCTATCCAGGATGCTAACCGGTCGTTCCTCGTAACTCAAGTATTTCTGGAGTGCTATCATATCGTACTTGAGGACGTGAGATGGGTCTGACACATACTTGCGTAGCATTGAGATGTGGAACACGTTGTGACTATCTGCTAGGGCTGGCGGTAGGGCTAGTCTATACGCAACTGCTCCCACTTTGTCCAATATCTCTAAAGGACCTATATATCAGGGACTAAGTTTGCCTTTCTTCCCAAACTGCTTCACATCTTTCATAGGAGATATTCTTAAGAAAACTTGATCTTCGACTTTGAATTCCACATCACGCTGCTTGGCATCCGCATAACTTTTCTAACGGCTTTGAGCAACGAGCATACACTTTCTAATTAGGGCAACTACATCCTGAGCTCCTCTAATAGCTTGAGTTCCAAGTAGTTGCCTTTCTCCTACCTCGTCATAATGCAACGGAGATCGACACCTTCTTCCATAAAGTAGCTTGTAGGGTGCCATCCTGATTGTTGACTGGTAGCTATTGTTGTAGGAGAATTCTATCAGCGACAAATACTTACTCCAAGATCTTGATGTAAACACCGATCCTCTATCGAATACTATTATCTTAGAGATTCTATGCAGTCATACTATTTCTTAGACTTAAACGTCTGCGTATGGATCTGCTGTGTACGAAGTCTTAATAGACAGGAAATGAACTGACTTAGTTAATCTATCTATTACTATCCAAGCCGAATCATGCTGCTTGTTTGTTTGTGGCAAACCTGTCACGAAATCCTTAGCTATATCGTCCCATTTCCATTCTGGTACGCTAAGCGGTTGCAATAAACCTGTAGGCTGCTGATGTTCTGCTTTCACTTGCTGGCATACTAGACACTTAGACACAAATTCTGCTATGTCCTTCTTCATCCCTGGCCACCAATACATTGCCTTGATGTCGTGTGCCATCTTGGTCGAACCTAGGTGAATTGAGTACGGGGTACTGTGCGCTTCTTCTAGAATCGCCATTTTAATCCCTTGATTATCTGGCATGCATACCCGATCCTTATATCTCAATAATCCTTGACTTGATATTGACAAATTTGTGGCCTTGCCTTCTCTGACTGCATCCATATGTGTCGCTAGTGTGTCTTCATGCCCTTGCCCTATCCAGATATCTTCTAGTAGATTTTACTAGATAGAAAAATTAGCCAGCTTACTGACAACTATTTCTATTTCGGCTCTAATCAGCTCCTGCTGTAGCGGCTTTCCCATTCCAGCTAGTGCTGCTAAACTTCCATAAATCTTCCTACTTAGCGCATCGGCAACTACGTTTGCCTTTCCCGAGTGGTATATGATTTCTTAGTCGTAATCCTTCACTAGCTCTAACCACCTGCGCTGCCTCATGTTGACCTCCTTGTGTGTGAAGAAGTACTTTAAACTTTTGTGGTCCGTATAAATCTTACACCGTTTTTCGTAAAGATAATGGTGCCAGATTTTCAACACAAAGACCACCACTACCAAATCCATATCATTCGTTGGATAGCGTTGCTCGTACTCCTTTAGCTGCCGTGAGGCGTAGGCTATCACCTTATCATTCTGCATCAGCACGCAACCCAACCCTTGCTTCGATGCATTGCAGTAGACTACGAACTTATCGTTGGGTGTCGGTACACAGAGTACTGGTGCTGAGCACAAATTGTCCTTAAGCAACTGAAAGCTTTCTTTACATCTATCATTCCAGTTGAATCTTTACTGTTTCTGGGTCAGGTTGGTGAGTGGAGTGGCTATCTTAGAAAATCCCTGTACGAACCTCCTATAATAACCTGCTAATCCCAGTAGCTCCTTACTTCCGATGCGTTCTTTGGTCTTGGCCAATCCTTTACGACCTCTACCTTAGATGGGTCTACAGCAATCCTGTCCTTGGATACTATCTGGCTGAGAAATGCTACTTGTGAAAGCCAAAATTTGCACTTCTTGAACTTGGCGTAAAGTTGATGCTCCTTTAGTCGCAGCAAGATCAACCTTAAATGTTTCTCATGCTTGACTTTATCCTTTGAGTACACCAAGATATCGTCAATGAATACTAAGAAGAATTTATTCAAATAATCCATAAAGACCCTATTCATTAAATCCATAAACGCGGCTGGAGCGTTGGTAAGACCAAAAGGCATAACTAGAAACTCGTAATGTCCATAACGAGTTCTAAAAGTCATCTTGGGATTATCCTCTTCCCGTACTTTGATCTGTGATACCCGGTCTGTAGATCAATCTTTGAAAACACGATTGCCCCTCGGAGTTGATCAAACAAGTCATCAAGTCGGGGTAGCGGGTACTTATTGTTAATTGTCACCTTATTCAGCTCGTCATAATCTATACACATATGCATACTCCCGTCCTTCCTCTTCACAAATAGAACCGGCGCTATCCATAGCGAATGGCTCGGTGCCCGGTACTAGTTCGATTGTGAAGTCTATCTCCCGTGTCGGCGGCAATCCCGCTAGTTGCCAGGAAAAACCTCTAGGAATTCCTTTACATTGAGGAAGTCTCCAACTTTTAGTGGTGTTTCCTTTACCACATCCGTAACGCTAGCCAAGAATGCGTGACATCCTTTTTCTATCATCCTCTAAGCTTTGAGAGATGAAATAAGCGGCGTATGTAGTCCTAAAACTTTTCCCATATAGCATCATTTCTGACCGTCACGAGTCTCGAACATCACTTGCTTACGTCTGCTATCAATGGTTGTGTCATGCCTTGCTAGCCCATCCATGCCTAATATCATGTCAAAGTCTTTGATCTCTATTTCTATCAATTCTCCTTCTAGTTCTACGTCCTCAATTTTGATCGGTACGCCTCATACTATCCGTGATGATAGGACTACTTCACCCGAAGACAACTATGTCACAAACCTAGTTGTACAAGGTTTGTCTAATTTCTCTATCATTCCTAACGAGATATACGAGTATATTGCTCCCAAATCAAGCGATACTAGAACATATACTATCGAGGATAGGAATCTGACCTGTAACTGCTTGTTACTAGCATTGGCTCCTCCCTGGGTCAAGGCAAAGACTTTTGTCTGGAACCATTGTTTAATCCATTTTTCTCCTTTTGCTTGAGCTGTAGACATTCCTTTTTTCGATGAATTTCCTAACCACAGTTGAAGCATCCCTTGATGTTTGCATGACATTCCCCAAGATGTTTCTTTTGGCCCTTAGAGCATTGCGGGTATTCTACATAACCCGACTTATTGCCTCCATTGTTTGTCTCTGCTCTTTTATCACCATTTCCAATGGTCCATTTGCATGAAGTTCTCCTTGATACACACGCTCAAGCTCCGAATCTAACCACCAATGTAAGTGATTATGTTATAGTTGTTATGATTATGTGTTAGTAAAACGTTTTAGCCCTTATGTTTTTGGTTAAGAATGCCTGTAAATTAGTTTAGTTTCTTTATTTATTATCTTTGCATTTATGATTGTACATAGTGACATGTTATTTTTTTTCCAAATAAATATCATTGTTATTTTTGAATGACATGTATGAGTTTGGTTTTTTTTTTTTACAATCATAATAAATAATAAATTTAATAAATAATGACCAAGTTCCGTGAGGGTGGATACAAATCAATGGACCGGGTTCTATATTGAGAGTTTAGGGGGCCATAGTAGTGGGAACGATTTTACTGATCCCATCCCTCTCTCAATATGGTTAATTTTGGAACAACGACGAGTTTCGAGCCTGAGAATTAAGTCATATAGGATGATTAGAAACAGACTTAGTAAATTATAAAGATGGCTTATTTTTCTAAGTTTAGAAACACACCCTAATTATAAAGAAGGCTCACATTTTTTTTTCATAAGAAGTCATAAATTAATAGGTCCGAGTTATGTTTGCTTAGATTAAGTTTTGCCTTAGAGTCTATTAGGGTAAGTTCTAACATGTTCTCGACTGTTAGAACTTTTGCTGAAGATGTCGCTCAGAAGATCTGCTCGCAACAACGCCAATACCTCAAGCGTCGTTCCTAAAACTTATGAAGCCCCTCTAGTTCGCAGAAGGGGAAGGTGTGCAACCAATACTGCTGCAAAAAAAAAGGCGTCGTCGCCACTGGTTGACAACACTGCAGAAATTGCAAGACTACGACAACAAGTGGAGGAATTACTACAGCAACATCGACAGCAGACTCAGCCTCCACCTCAGCCGCAACCATAGCCTCAGCAGATGGCTCAAGTACCCCATCAAGTAGGTCCTTAGGGGGCATGGCCAATGGCGAACTATGCGCCATACCCATCTCAGCACATGGAGCCAATCTACCAGCAGTTTTGTAAGCAACACGCTCCAAACTTTGAAGGGACAACAGACCCCTTTGAAGTAGAAGAATGGCTCAGAAATGTAGAGCAGATCCTAGCGCATATGAATCTCGGCAACGCGGACCGCATATCCTACGTTTTGTCTATGCTTAAGAAGGATGCTAGAATATGGTGGGACTTAGTTCAACAGACTAACGATGTCACCACCATGATATGGACAAGATTTGTGAGCTGTTCCACAAGAAGTATTACAACTCGATAGTCATCACTACAAGGGTCGAGGAGTTCGCTAGTTTGAAGTAGGACAATTTAACGGTAGTATAATATGCTCAGCAGTTTGACAGATTAGCCAAGTTTGCACCAGAGTTGGTTCCAACTGATTTTATGAGGGTGACCAAGTTAGTTAGAGGACTTAGACCAAATATTGAATTAGGGGTTAAGCTAGCAAACCCGGGAAATACTACCTATGCCAATGTTCTAGAAACGACAATAGAAGTAGAAAGGCTTCAGGCAAATGTTAGTAAGGAGAAGGATAGTAGGCCTGAGCCTAAACAACGGGGTCAACCTCAAAATGGTCGGAACAACCACAACAACAGTTGTTAGCATAGCAATAGTAATAGTCATGGTCAGAAGAGCAGGCATCGAGATGATAAGCAGCCTAATGGTATCAGAGCCTTGACCCAGCCAGAAGTGTGGCCGACGGGGACGTCGGGCCCGTAAGGGGGGGTGATTGTGACAGTCAGAATCCCGTGATCCGTAAGGGGAAAGACCGGGTAAGCTGTGTAATCCCACACCGCCTGGGGAAGGTCAAGTGTGATGATTCTAAGACTGTGTAGGTATGGGACTACACAGTTGAAGAGGGCTTAAATGGATTGATGGGTACTACCTATATTAGCAAGATGCATCTTCATTTTGGTAGCCCATCACTTGAGAACTTCAAAGTGAAGCGTGCTTGACCTGGGGTAATCTAGGGATGGGCGACCTCCTGGGAAGTTTTCCTAGGAAGCATGTGAGTGAGGACAAAGCACGCTAAAAAGACTCGTGTTGGTTTGTAGGGCCAGTCGTCATTCCAGAAAGTAGCCATAGTGACGTGGGTCGTCACAATATTTTAGGGGACACAATTTGGTAGTGTCATAAGTTGTGGGGCAAAAATGCTAATTATTCTTTATTGTTTATGGAACATAGCAGCTGAAAAATGCAATTATATTTCTATTTTACATCATGAAATGATCCAATGTAGACAACCCTCAATTTCCATAAACATATGACTAAATTTTTTTTTACAAGAGATGAATTAGAAAAAAGCAAAATTGACAAGATCTTAAAAAAAGGGAAAACCATCTAATAATCAAATCAATAATCCAATCCAAAAACTCATCAAGAAATCCCAAAAGTCTTTCATTCCACAAATGTTATCACCAAAAAAGAAAAAAGCTAAAGCAAACTTAAGAACTTCCATGTCAAACATTTTCATCTCTAAAGAGCAACCAAATGTTTTAGATTTTTTTTTAAAAAAAAAAACTACAACCAAAATAAGGACTTCATTTTCGTTGGAGTTACATTTTTATTATCAATAAAGAATATAAATAATTTTTTTATCAATTGCATTGCTCACGTGTTTATCAAGACTACCCCTTTGACTAGGGTGTCAGTTACCCCTTGCACGTTTTTAAAGCATCTATTTAAACACTGTCGTTGGATGCATTTATAAAGGCAATCTAACGACTAGGGTGATGAACGATTTTTAATTAGAAATTTGGAGCCAGAAACACGCCATTGTACGATCATGTACGGACCACCTAGACGACGCGTCACCTGCACCCAGACGATGCATCGCCACCATGCAGGCGATGTGTCGCCTGTGTTGTGCTTTTAGAGACCGGCAGTGCATCGAGGCGACATACTTTTTTAGCTCAAAACATCCCCAAATGCCTCCAAAACATTTAGGGTACTCTTATATACTACAGATAAACACTTTGGACCCAAAAAAATAATAATTTATAGAAGCCTATACAAAAAGTCAACTTGCACATGTTGACTTTAGTGAAACCGTTATGGTTTTTGCACCTCTTCGTGCCTAACCAAATTTTCTATGTATTTAATCAATCATAACAATCCTCCACCTAGTTAAATACATCATCTTCCTTTAGCACGGACGATATTAGTGTATAAAATAAAGTATCTTTTGGGTTTGAACTTTATCTTAGTAATAACACTACAAAGCTTCTATCGAAATGCTAAGGTATTCTTAGAAGATTGAACACAACATTCCTAGTGATAAAAACTGATAATGTCTCACACACATATACCTAATTACTCATGTGTTTCCCACTTTGCATGCTCATTACTTTTCATGGCTTTGTACTTATCCATTCATGAACAATCAAGAGAGAAAACTTCTAATGTTTTGAAAGGCGGCACCACCTCTAAGTTCACATAGGTGAAATTATTAAGACATATTTTCTACATTTAGAGATGATTGTTAATCTTCAACTGAATTTTATTAAAAGCCTATGGCTTAACCCTCATGTCCGGTAGCAGCCAACATTAACTTATCCTAGATGGGACTTTTAAGTTGTTAATGTTGTAAAATATTCACTTATCAACAACTTGTTCTTACCCATTGAACTATACACTTGATGTATACAAGCTTTGAGTTGGGTTGCTATCATTGGGGAATCTATTAGTCAAGGAGTTTTAGCCAATCCCTCTATTTGTAGTACTCACTAAACCTCTCCCTAGAGGTTTGGTAAATGGACCTGCTAAGTTCTCACACGATTTGACATACGAGATTGATATGCCACTCTTATCAATCAATTATCTTACTAGTCATGTCTTAGACTTATATGTCTAGACTTCCTATTGTATATCTTAGTATAAGCTATAATCAAAGTGGCCTAATTATAATAATTTATTAAGATTGTTAATACATCAACCGCGATTTTCAGTACCTCCATCATGGGATCTCTTAGCCACTCGGCCTCTTTATTGGTTGCTACTAGAGCTACAAACTCGGACTCCATGGTTGAGGGACATATACACATTTATTTCTTATATCCCCAAGAAACAGCACCCCCACCAAGGGTGAACACCCAACCGGTTGTTGAGAGATTATCTCCTACACCGGATATCCAACTTGCATCGCAATATCCTTCAAGTATCTTAAGAAACTTAGAATATTGGAGGCACAATTCTTTGGTCCTTTAGAGGTATCCAAAAATTCTTTCTACGACCTTCCTATAACATTCCATAATTTGAACACCATTAGGAGCAAGTGAAATTTTTTGTGCAATATTATTTCGATAAATAATATTATGTGAAATTATGTTATTTCATGAATTTTATAGCCTTTGTGCTAATCTGATAAAGGGTTTAAGCCTATGCAAATAAAATTGGTCTTGGACTGAGGGACAAACCCCAATAACAGAAAAATCTCAAATTAGGTAAAATGAGGAATACTATGGCATAAAAATATTTGGCAACTCGGAGTGTATAGTCGATCCAATAAATTTAAGAAAAGTTGATTGAGGATTTAATTCCAATCTACCAAGCTTAAGAATGGAAATTGTTGCCTGAGTCTCTAAGGGAACTTTGGTCAATCTGAGTAAATTACCAAAATTATGTGTTATGTGACAAAATTTATTTTTGGTCGCATTTATTTTATTTTATCTTGGAGATATTTAAAAACTATAGGTTAAAAATTTGGCTAAATTTGGAGAGTGAAATTACCAAAGGACCCTTGAGTGCAATAGAAGTGAGTTAAAAAGGGGTAAGGGAATTTTAGTCATTTCCAAAGGTGGAGAGACGGTGTGATGGGAAGCTAGGCTATGTCCTAGTGTACTTAAGTGTCTATGACACCTACCCTAGGAAGAGTAAGAGGCTACCTCACCCATTGGCTAAACCTCCAATCATTCCCTCTTACACATCCAATCATTATTTCTTTTTAATTTCTTTCTTTTCCTCAAGAAAACAAAAATAGCTCTCTCCATTTCTCTCCCGAAAACCGAGAGCTCTCCATCTTCCCTCTCCATGGCTTCCATTTTATCTTCTCAAGCTTAGGCACTCACTCTCCATTGAAGGGAAGAGAAGCTTAAGGAAGACTAGTGTACAAGTAAGTCTGAAACCTTGTCACTTTGTTTCTCTTCTTCTTCAAATTTGAAACCCTAAGGGATGGATATGCATGCATGTAATTCTAATGGCCATGCATGGCATGGATCTTGTATTCTAGGGTTCAAGAGAGGTGGTTCTAGGAGAATCTCAAAGTTTGAAGCTTTTTGGTGATCTAGTGAAAACAAAGGTAAGGGTTCTAGAGTTTTATGTTTTTCCACTCATCTCCATCTCCTACCCTAACACTCTTTTAAAAATCTGCATGTGGAACCTTGGGGCTCAGTTTGAGTGTATAGAATCCAAGGAGGAAGTTTGAAAAAGCTAAGGAATCTCATCTCCAAGCTAGAATCATCAAAGGTAGAGTTTTTGGTTGGTTTTTGAGTTGTTTTTTTTATTGATGTTAGATCTGGTTGTATAGGTTTTTTTGTTGGTTTTTGAAGTTTATTTTATGCTTGAAGGTTAGCTTGGTTGATTTTTTTTTATTTTCATGCATGCATGTGGCTAGGTTTTTGCTAGTTGTGATTATTTTTCTAGAATGTGTACAAATTCATGCTGCCAAATTATCGTGGTCTGACATCCAATAGATCAGATCATACTCTACTACCTTTTTGTAGAAATAATTTGTATGGTCGCATAGTTCTAGATGATTAATTGAGTTTAGGCTTTGGAAAATAAAAAAAATGTGTTTTCAAACCTAAGTTATGAACTTTTTGGCATCATGATGCAATCTGGAATATTATTGGGCAGCATGCACTGCCCAGATTGTTTTGAACATTGAAAGAGTTTTACTGAGTCAAAAGCCATGGAAGTTGGTACACTATTAGTTTAAATATTTTTAAGGATCATAGAAAAAATTTAGAGGAAAATGAAAAATTATTAAAGAGTAATGGTTTTTCAAAGTTTTCCCTAATAATTTGAAAAATAAAATTTTTGGGCAGCAAACATTGTTTAGATTGTCTTACATTTTTTAATGGGTTCCTCTATCTTAAAAATTATGAAATTTTTAGAAAAACTAAATTAGATATGACTAAAGATCCTGGTAAAGTAAAAAAAAAAACTTGGCTATGGTGTAAGAGAAATAATTTTTCAAAGAACCCTAAAAATCTAAGAAAAACTACTGGGCAGCAGGCATTGCCCAGATTTCTTTAAATGGTTTAATGGGTTTTGCCATCACAAAATTTATTAAAGCTGGTGAGAAATTTTTAAGATATGTATTAAGGCCCTGGAAAAATTTTAGATTAAAATATGTCACGGTATAAGAGTAGTAATTTTTCTAAGTTTCCCTAGAAACGGAAAAAAAAAAAATAGTAATTTCGAACCATAACAAAAAAAATGAGTTTTGGGAGGTTAGTTCTCCTAACCTAAATTGAATTTTTGACGTGAGCTTTCGCCTAGTTCCCGTCATTAGGACGCATAAGATGTGAATGGAATTTTAAAGGGTTGTGGTTAGAGAACCTAACATAGAATATGAGCTTGAAAGAGAGATTTTTATCACGTTAAAATGAATAGTGAAAAAGTTAGGTTCGAAATTGCAAATGAAGTTGTTTTTAAAAAATAGCTGAAGTTTTGGATATCTAACCAGTCCAAAATTAGCTTAAGGTTATTAAGAATTCATTTTTACCATTTTCTAAACACGGGGTCCAATTGCCCTTTCTTTTCGAAAATGACGGAATAAAGATCCTAGGTTATGGATTAAAGATGGTAAAAATGGGAGTTTGGTTTTATAAAACTGTAAATCGAAAATTATTATTGTTAACGGATAATAAATTTTAACAGGTTGAAACATGTACTTTAGTAAAGAATGGAAAACGGTAAACTTCGTACTTTAGTAAAAAGTGGGAAGTTTTCTAAGATTAAAAGTTGTTTAAAACTCATTTTATAAGTAACCAAAATATGCGTAATACGATTGAGAGAGTAATCTAGAGATAGAATATTAAAATACACAGCATGGAGAGCATGTTGCAGTAAGGACGATTTTTCTCAAGAAACCGTAAATTGATCAAAGCGGAATCTGGTCTTATACACTGTAAAGTGTATAAGAGAAATGTCAGTCTAGAGTCTCTAAGAGAACTTTATTGAATGTAGCTATCAGAGAATATTAGCTATACGAGTATGCCATAGTTTAATCTGAGTACACTGTATTAATTACAGTAACTGCGGAGGGAAAAGCGGATAGCGAAGTTAAAAGATCCAGCTGGGAACTAAGGACTCCAAGTAAGTTAGCCTTTCTCTTTCTTGGCTACAACATGAATATACTACTGTGTGCTTGTAGTAGTAGGTTACACTAGTGTTCTTTGGGTCATTAAGACCAGGGTATGCTTAATGCCTACTCTTGCAATGCTTTGGCATTCTGTGGATAAATGGTAAGTAGGTTTGGGTTGGAGTTAGAACCCTAACGTAAAATAGTCTGGGTTGGAACTAGGACATGGTAAGTATATAGTTCGGGTTGAAGCCAGGACAATGGTAATATAGTCTGGGTTGGAGCCAGGACAAAGGTAATATAGTCCAGGTTGGACCCAGGACAATGGTAATATAGTCCGAGTTGGAGCCAGGACATGGTAAGTATATAGTCTGGGTTGAAGCTAGGACAATGGTAATATAGCCCGGGTTGGAGCCAGGACATAAATGTGGAACCGGGTTGTGGCCCGGATCCCTTGTTGATAATTAAATTGCATATTTGATAATCTTCTGAGTGCAGGATATTACGATATGTGTGATATATTGTATGTTCTGAGAATTTGCTAAGTCCAGGTTATTGTGATATAAGTGAACTTGGTTCTTAGAAACAACAAGAGTATTTATTTCAGATATGGTTATATATCTTGAATGTCTGGGATTTTCTGAATGTAGGTCGTTTCGATATGTATAAACATTGGTTGTTGGGCACAACCAATGTGCTTAATTTTCTATTAGAACTATTATTGAGAATTGTATGATAGGGTTGAAATTATCCAATACCCTATGACCGGTAGTGGTAACTACCTTAGGGAAACCTGTTACTGGGTTTAGCATATTTGTATGCAAGGCTATTCTTACTAAGAATTTTCACTTACCTAGTTGTTTCATGTTGTAGGTATGTGCAAAAGCAAAGTGGAGCAATGAGAGTCGGAGTTTGCTTGTGGATATGTACATGTGGCCCGACCTGGGGAGGTTTTGATGGAACATTATTTTGAAAAGAAACATTGGCAGCTTGTTATCCCTTTTATGGAATTTTGTTTTTTATTTTATTTTGTTAAAGAGTAGTTGTAATTCCATTTGCTAAAAATAAAAGTGTGCGCACACGATCATTTAAAAAAAATATATTTATATGGATTTTTGGTACAATGAATTAAAGTAAAAGTTTGGATTTCCGCATGTTTTGGTCTTGTATGTTTTGAGGGTTGTTACACTTCCAAAGTTTGATACTTTGATTTCTAGTAAACCTACTTATTTTACTAATCGTAAATGCAATATCCGCTCTAGTACAATGTTCGGTATACATCAAACTTCCAATTTCACTTGCATACTCTAGTTGAGCCACCACTCTCCCTTCATTCTTTTCAAGCTTTAAACTTGAATCGAAGGGTGTATTTGCCTATTTGATATTAAGCTGACTAAACTTTTCAAGCATCTTCTCAACATAATGAGCTTGACCTAAGGCATACCCATCCACATTTCATCTAACTTTGATACCTAGTATGCTATCAACCTCTCCAAGGTCTTTCACTTTAAATTTAGAAGATAGAAACCTCTTTGTTTCTATCATGCCTTTTGTTATGATTGGTTAAATAAAAATGATGAGTGTTGTAATATGAGTTAGGTATAAAACACGTAGTGAATTTTACATATTATAGATGTGAAATTTGAGTTTCAATTGTAGGCACTTAAAAATTGTCTTTTTGGGTCCAAAGTAATACATGGAGGTATCTAAGGATCCCCAACAAGTTTGGTAGCATTTGGAGGAATTTTAGGCCCGTTAGAGGGATCACAAATCAGAGGGGGAGGTGATGCATTGACTCTTACAAGGTGTTGCATCACCTGTATGCAAAGGGTTCAAAAGCCCTAGCAGGCGACACGTCACTTGACGTGTCCGTACAGACACGTGTTTTAAGCTCCAAATGACGAGATCTTTAGCTCTTATCCTATCGATTAGACCTAATGAGGTGTCTACACTATAAAATGGTCTTTATAGAGTCTTGGAAGAGATAATCACTCTCTCAAATCTCTCTCTAACCCTCTCTCTCTCTAGCTTTCAAGAATCTCAAGTTTTCTCCAAGAAACTAATAAAAAAATTGCTTGACTTCGTGAGTTTAAGGCTTATTCAATCCAAATTCTCATTTCCTCTTAGAAAAGGAATCAATCATCAATGGTGGCTAGGAAATAAAGAATTAGTATAGCAATGCAAATCATGTATAAGCCTTTGGTTGTGTTTTTTCATTGAAGAATAAGAAGTTCAAAGTGGTGGATTCGACAAGGGTTATGAAGAATCATCAAGGTTGAAGAAGATTTTTCTACAACTAGAGTTTGCTTCATCTAACTCAATCGTTCTTTGGTCTCTATCAAGTATACTTGTGTGTAGATTCTAAATATTGTGGCAGTGTAATCTCAATCTCCCCCAACATCTCTATTATCTGATATGGAGTACATGAATGTGAATATGGATCTAAAGTCATCATCAACAAAGGATGAGATAACTCAATGAGATTACATACTCAAGGAGAATGGTATCATCAAATTCCTAATTTCTAAATGTGTAGATTTCATGAATTTATATGAAATGTGTTAGCTGCCATATTTTTGTGAGTTTGAGTTTATTATTTATTTAATAGTACAATGGTGAATGTTAATTAACAAGTCAATGGTTATTGTTATACTTTTTTTGTTTGTAAGATACTTGAAGGATATTCCAATGCAAGATGGATATTGAGTGTAGGAGATAATCTCTCCACCATCTGTTGGGTGTTATGCTCAAAGGAGGAGCAGTTTCTTTGGGCCCAAAGAAATAAACATATATTTCACTTAACCATGGAGTATGAGTTTATAGGTCTAGCAGTAACTAGCGAAGTAGCCAAATGACTAAGGGATATCATGGAGGATATCCAAATTCTGCGAAAAATGTATCGACGATCTCGATACATTGTGATATTCATTCCACATTAGCTAGAGCCTATAACGACATATATAATGAGAAGTCTAGACATATAAGTCTAAGACATGAGTGTGTGAGAGAATTGATTCAAGATGGAATCATATCAATCTCATGTGTTAAGACAAGTGAGAACTTACCGAATCCATTTGAAAAACATGTAGAAAAGAGGTTAGTAAGTTCCACTTCAAAATTGATGGGTTTGAAACTCCAAGAATAATGATTCAACAATGATGGAAACCCAACTCCATACTTGTAAACAATAAGGGAAATAGTTCAATTGGAAAGAACAAGTCATTGATAAGTGAATGGTTTCAACACTAAAACTTTGGTGTATTCCATTCGAGAAGGGTAGTGTTGATTGCTACTGAGTAAGGGTTAAGCCAAGGATTTTAATGAATTTTAGTTGAGTGCAACAAGCATCTCTAAAGGTATCAAAGATGCTGTAAGAACTTCACCTATGTGAGCTTATAGGTGGTGCCGCCTCTCATAGGAGTTGGAGTTTCTCCCCGGAATGTTCATGAAGGGATGAGCACATGGCCATATGAGTGCTAAGCGAGGAAGTGGGAAAACAAAAGATCAAGTGGAGGTGTGTGAGGTATCACCGATTATATCATAAGGAATACTTGCTTCAAGCTTTTAAACTACGAATGATTTCAATAAGACTTTCTGGTATTTTCACTAAGGTAAAGTTCAAGCCAAAAGGCACTTTACTTTATGCACCAAAACTATTTGAGCTAGAGGTTGAGGCTTGTATTTAACCAAGTGGAAGAATGTTATGATTGGTTAAATACAAATGATAAGTGTTGTTTTACAAATTAGGTATAAAACATTTAGTGAATTTCACATAGTGTAGATGTAAAATTTGAGTTTCAATTGTAGGCACTTAAAAATTGTGTTTTTAGTTCCAAAGTGACACATGGAGGTATTTAAGGATCCCCAGAAATTTTGGTGGGATTCAGAGTAATTTTAGGCCGGTTAGAGGGGTCACAAATCAGAGGGTGAGGCTATGCATCACCTCTTAGGAGGCGTTGCATCACCTGGATGTAAAGGGTTCAAAAGCCCTAGAAGGCGATGTATCGCCTGCTAATAGGTAATGCATCACCTAGTAGGCGACACATCGCCTGATGTGTCTATACAGACATGTGTTTTAAGCTCCAAATGACGATATATTTAGCTATAATCCTATTGATTATACCTAATGATGTGCCTACACTAATCACTCTCTCAAATATCTCTCTAACCCTCTCTCTATAGCTTTCAAGAATCTTAAATTTTCTCCAAGAAACTCAGAAAGAAAGTGCTTGACTTTGTGAGTTTAAAGCTTGTTCAATCTCAATTCTCATTTCCTCTTATAAAATGCCTCAAGCATCAATGGTTGCTAGGAAATAAAGAATTAGGACATCAATGCAAATCGTGTATAAGCTTTTGGTTGTGTGTTTGCATTGAAGAAGAAGAAGTTCAAAGTGGTGGATTCAACAAGGGTTATGAAGGATCATCAAGGTTTAAGAAGATTTTTCTACAACTAGGGTTTGCATCATCTAACTCAATCTTTCTTTAGTCTCTTTCAAGTATAATTTTGTGTAGATTCTAAATATTGTGGTGGTGTAATCTCACTCTCTCCCAACACTTTTCATGTAATTATTTAATATCAACATATAGACACACTAAGATTACATAGTCCTCACAAGTCTTAGAATATAAACACTTGTCCGCACTATTGTGTCTAAACCCATACAAAATAATAGTTTAATCAAACTTCTCATGCCACTATTATGGTTCTTGTTTTAAACCATATAATGATTTAAAAAAATCTACACACCTTATGTTCATTTCCTCTTCAAACAAACCTTCCGATTGTTCCATGTAAACCTCCCCATCGAGGTTACCATTTAGGAATGTCATTTTGACATCTATTTGATGAAAATATAAGTTGTGTATTGATGATAAGATAAACCATTATCTTATTGATGTTGCCCTTGCCACTGGTGCATAGGTATCAAAATAGTCTATGCCTTCCTTTTGTCTAAACCCTTTGGCCACCAACATTGCTTTATAAGCTTAAATGGTCCCATTAGTGTTGTATTTTCTTCTAAATACTCACTTACAACCTAAGATGAACAATATCCCAAGTGTGGTTAGAAATAATTCTCATCATTTATTGCCTCCTTCCAAAAGGTAGAGCCCCTTGAGGACATGGCTTCTTGGAATGTTTTAGGATCATCCTCTAGTTAAAGTACAATTGAATACTTCCAAGTGTCTCCCTTGTGATTTCCCTCTACTAGGTAAAGAGTCTCCACTTGAGAGTTTTTGTATTGTGATCCAATCTCTTTATGCCTTTGGCTTCTTCTAGGCAATTTCGGTTGCTTTACAACCCTTGAAGGTAAATCCTCTTGAGTTCCTTCTAATGAGATCAGTTCTTGAGGCTTATTGTCACTATACAAAAAATTATCAAATAACTCAACTTCTCTTGATTCAATTATCACATTAGAATCCAAGTCCAATAGCATATAGGCCTTGCTATTTAAGGCATATCCTACAAAGACACATTTAAAGGCCTTTGGGCCAAACTTGGTCATTTTAGGCTCCGTGCTCTTGCAATAGGCAAGCCACCCCCACACTTTGAGATACCCTAGGTTGGTCTCTTTCCTTTCCATATCTCATATGATGAAATTTAATTCTTCTTTAGAGGAATCCGATTTAGAATATGACAAGTGGATAGCAAGGCATGTCCTTATAACGTAAAACTTAAATTTTCATGTAATAACATAGCATTTATCATTTGAACATATATTCTATTCTTTCTTTCTGTTATACCATTTTTTTGGGGTGTATATGGGGTTTTATATTCATGTATTATACCATGCATTTCATATAACAAATTGAATTCATTGGAAAAGTATTCATCGCTCCTATCACTTCTAATCACTTTAATTTTCTTTTCCAATTGATTTTCAACTTCACATTTATAGATTTTAAATATGCTAAAGGCTTTATCCTTATTCTTAAGCAACTACACATATGTGAATCTAGAAAAATCATCAATAAAGGTAATAAAGTACCTATGCCACCTCTAGTAATTATTCCATTCAATTCACATAAATCACTATGTATCAAATCTAATAAGTTAGTTTCATTTTCAACACTTGGTTAAGGTTTCTATCCCATCTTAGATTTAATACATAACTCACATTTATCATGCTCAAAATGATTTCATACAATTAAACCACATTTAATATCTCTTTTAATTGTACTATAACCTATATAAGCAAGTTTATTATGTCGCAAAGTAGTAGAATCAAAGTTAAGCATATAACATGAAGATGAAAATCCATTATAGTTAGAACTTGAGTTTTTTTTTGCACGACTTAATCATTCCATCACATACATACCATTTCCCTACAAAGTAGTTCTCCTTTGACAAAATTAGTTTACCGGACTCAACCACTGCTTTGATGTGCAATTTTCTTAACAAGTTCCACTAACAATATTCCTACTAATATCCGGAACATACAACATATTGGTAAAAAGAACATTTTTTCTGGATGTAAATGAGAGATCAACATTTCTTTTGCCCATGGCTTTGGATCTTTGCTCATTCCCCATTTGGATTTCATGGCCATCCTTATATTTTTCAAAAGTTTTGAAGACCTCTCTATCATAAGTTACATGAATAGTGGCAAAAGTGTCATACAACCATCCTTGTACTTTTTTTTGGCATTTACCTCAGTCAAGGTTGCAACTAACTCCTCTTTGGTTGTGTTGACCTTGGATTCAAAGTTAGTATGCTTTTGGAACTTGCATTCTTTAGCCAAATGGTCACTCTTGCCACAAGAAAAATAAGGGTCTCTCACACCCTTGAATTTCCCTTCATTCTTATTTGGGGATAGGTTATTTTCCTTCATTGATTGGGGTTTCTTGTGGGTTTTCCCTTGGATTGAGAGGTTTTCTCTATGACATTAGCCTTAGAGGTCCCATGATTGGAATCTTCCATACACTTGTCTCTAGAACGAGAATCTGCTTCAATCCTAAGGTGATTTAGGATCTCCTCCAAAGATATCTCCTTATTCTTATGGAGAATCTTCTTTCTATAGCCCCTCCAAGATGGAGGCAACTTGAATATCTTCTCACCCATAATGAATGACTCTGGTAATGTTGTCTTAAGTGTAGATAACTTATTCACAATAATTTACAACTCATGTACTTGGGGGAGTAGGGGTTTTCCATCAAAAAATTTAAATTCCATGTATGGAGTTATAAGGAATTTCTTGGTACCTTCTTCTTCAGTTTGTACTTTTCCTCAAGAGCTTCCCAAATCTCCTTTGTCGACGTAGTGTTGGTGTAGAGATCATAAAGATGATCTGAGAGAGCATTGAGAATATGGCCTTGACATATTAGCTCATCCTCTTCACGCTTCTTCTTTTCTTTACTTCTTGAGACTCATCATCCTTTGGAGCACCCAAAGTCTTCAAGTCTTTGTCAAGCATGTAGTAGACTTTCAAATTTGTGAGGAAAAACTTGATCCTGTCTTTCTCGAAGTAATTTTTGGGTCTCATGGTTTTGCGAACTTTTTGCTTCAGCAAACAAGGAGCAAACTTTTTCGAAAAAATGGAGGGTTTCCATCAATTTTGAAGTACGCACAATTTGGGTTGCTATGATATAATGAAGGTATGGTTTTATTAATTATATTTCATTTAATGTTTTTAAAATATATATTGTTGTGATAATATGATTCTTATTACTTTCAAACTTGTAGAAAACTTTTGATTTTGACCCTAAACAAAAGAAGCATATATTGATGGATGCGGGGAAGTACTTTCAAAATTGGAAGGCTAATCTCACAACAGTTAATGTGTATGACACTTTTAAAAAAACTCCCAAATGAGTTCCCACCAGCTATTCCATTTGGATTTGAGAATGTCATAAAGCCAGATAAATGGTTAAAGTTTATGAACTCAAGATTAACTCCTGTGTTGTGTAAAAAGAGGGAAGAGATGCAGACTTATCGAGCATTGAATAAATATAACCACAACTCTAAAGGATGCTATGTGCGTATTGAAGAGATGTTAATGCAATAGAGTGGGAAAAACCTAACTGAACTTGATATGGCAGACTAGTGGAGCATGGGTCCTCAGAATGCAAAAGGAGGGCTAGTTAGAGAGTCCTCTGAAATTCCAATTTTTTTTGTAAGTGTTCATATTCAATAATGTTGGTATATCAAATTATTAGCTTCTATATATAACTTTCTATGAATATTGTTTCACAGGATCATTACCAACAACTCCAAGTTGAGGGTAAATGGGCACCTAATGGCCTTGATGATATGCTGAAGAGGGCGTTGGGCACTCCTAAGCCCTGAGGACGTGTTAGGGCTGGAGGGCACGGTGTGTCTCACACAGTATATTGGAATACTCCAACACCTACCTCTATGAAAAATAATTCGAAAGCCCCTTCTTTGAATGATGCCATTATAAATGAGCTTGAAGAAAGATTTCAGAAACAAGAAAAAGAACATCGTCAACAAGCACAACGTCTAGAAGATCGCATTAAACAACAAGATGAACTCTTGTGAAAATTCATGGCCCAACAGAGCAGGTCGAGATCCAACATTGCTGTCCCACCAACACCACCATCCTACTATGTGCCCAACCCACCAGTGCCACCAGTGCATGCGTCCTATTATACTCCTGATCCACTAGTACCTCAAGCAGAAGATCAAATTATTGCACTACAACTGCTTTTGCAATAGGTAATTAAACTTTCTTGAATATTCCAAAACAAAATAGATTTCATTACTATTTGAACATGCTCATTTGTATATAACTTATTTCTTGCGTAGGGTCGAGCATGCCAATTAGCCATTGGTTCCCTTTTAAACGTTGTTGCATCAGGTAAATTCATTGAAAGAGGAGCAGGCAACAACTACCAAGTTATGATTACTAGCATTCTTAAGCCAACAACTCCTCTCCCTTTCGCATATCCTTATTTGGAAATTTACATAGTTTCTTAAGCCATTGGGACGCCAATAGTGTGGCCTAAGGATTTGGTCATTATATCTGAAAGATATATATCATGAGGTGATGCCATATTTTTACATAAATATCTATACTATTGTATATTAATTTGTTTGCATTATTTTTTTAATTTTTGATGTTATTGTATACAGGCTCCCTCGACAAGTAGGACCGGATATCAATGACCAAAAGCTTCGTCAACACAAGATCCACGAGAAAGAAGATGACTACAAACTCCTCCAACACAACTGCGCCACACTCCATTGGAATAATTACACAATATCGTATCTCAGTGGGTTGATGGAGAGTGTGTTAATCCAGGAATAGAGCATGAAGTTTTTGATCAGGATATGTCTCACTATTACATATTTAAGGAAGACATACTTCAGTTTTCTCGAAAGGAGAAGATTGGACAAGCAGTTGTCATCAGCTACAATAGGTATATATCTCACAAAGTTCGTTCATTTAAGTTTCAAATTTGATTTATTCATTTAGATAACAATTTTGGTATTTTTGTATTAGGTTCATTTACAGATATGTGGTACAACAAGGTCGCCAACATATGTTTTTATTTGTCAATCCTAACATTGTAGCCACTCAAGGGAGTTCATTCAAAGACCGTGTTCAAAATCCGTTCAGACGATGCAATGACGTAAAATAAAAAAAAGTTATGCATGTCCCTTGGAACCATGGGTAAGTTTAAAACTTTGTCATTTGTCTGACCCATATGAATACTTTCTTTGTTTAACATTTGAGTTATAAGTTTTTTGTTTTTCTTATGCTGTGAACATTGGATGTTGCTTATTTTGGCACCATATGCATATCATGTTTATTATTGTGATCCGGTGAACTCAGATCTGAATAACTGTGAGGAGATTGTATCAGTGATCGTTAGCGCTTTCAATCTTTTTTTCTATATGAATCTTCCTATGCTGAGATCCCTGATACTATACACATTAAGCAACCTCAGGTAAGTAATTGTAACTTAAATTTTTTAACTTTTATAATTATTAAGTAGAATAATATGATGCATTTTTTACCAAGTGTCAATTTAATAATGAATTATTCATACTTTTAAATAATTAGTGTCCACACCAACCAGAAAATGTGGCATGTGGATACTACATAATGAGGATGTCGAAGGATTTGATTGAATGTTTGAGTCCAGGACATTACTTCAGAACGGTATTATTAATAAAAATTTACAAATTATTTTTGAAACCATATATATAAATGTAATCAAATAATTAATTAATATATATTACTTTATATTTTTTGCAGCTAATAAGTACGCCATATACAGAGGCACACATTGATGAGTTGCGACAAGATGTGGCGACATATGTGTTACCGATAATCCAAAGTTAGCGATCTCGTTGTTAGGTTTTCTTACTTTTACAGCTTTCTTCATATACGGTGCAATATTTGTTAATTTTTCATATGTGTAACAAATATTGTTTTTCTTGCAAAACAATTTAAATTTTCATTAACGAAGATTTGCATTTTCATTTTATTAATTATGTCAATTTTAATTTAATTAATTATTAAATCAATTTAAATTAATATTAAATTAATTTAAATTTAATTAATTATTTAATCAAATTAAAATAATATTAACTATAAATTAATTAATTTATTATTTTTTTTAAATGGGAGACTTTTCAATGTCTCCCACTGGGAGACGTGGGATGTCTCTCACGTCTCCCAGTGGGAGACTTTGAAAGTCTCCTAGGGACTTTCAATGTCTCTCATTGGAAGAGGTGAGAGACATCCCATGGCTCCTAGTGGCAGAGGTTGGAAGTCCACATTTTTTGACACCTTTCAACCTCTCCCATTGGGAGATGTGGGATGTCTCTCACCTATCCCATTGGGAGACGTGAGACGTGAACTTAAAATGTCTCCACCTATGATATCTCCCCCCGCAGAAGACATTGTATTCTTTTAATGTCTCCCAAATAAAGCCATAAAACCCTTATATTGTTGTAGTGAGAGCACTTAGACTTGGATTTATTAGACCAAGTCATTCGCCATGGGGGGCAGCGATTCTATTTGTGAAGAAGAAGAATGGAAGCATTCGGATGTGCATTGATTATCGTTAGCTGAACAAGGTGACATTTAAAAACAAGTACCCGCAAGCCCGGATCGATGACTTATTTGATCAACTTCGAGGGGCGACAATATTTTCAAAAATTGATCTACGGTCCGAATATCACCAGCTCAAGGTAAAGGAAGAATATATACCAAAGACGACTTTTACGACTCGATACAGACATTACGAGTTCCTAGTTATGTTTTTTGGTCTTATCAACGCTCTAACCACATTTATGGACATAATGAACCGGGTCTTCAAGGATTACTTAGACAATTTCATCGTGGTATTCATTGACAATATATTGGTGTACTCCAAGGATGAAGTCGAGAACGAGGAACACTTAAGAATGACCATGTTGCGACTGAAGGAGCACCAACTTTATGCTAAGTTCAAGAAATGCGAATTTCAGCTATCACAGGTGGTGTTCCTTGGTAACATTGTATCCAAGGATGAAGTCGCAGAAGACCCAACTCACGTAGAGGGTGTGAAGGATTGGCCAAGACCTAAGAATGTGTCATAGGTTAGAAATTTTCTCGGGCTGGCAGGCTATTACTGGAGATTTGTGGAAGACTTTTCTAAGATAGTCAATCCTCTGACCAACCTGAACCAAAAACAGCAGAAGTTCAACTGGACAGATATGTGTCAAGAAAGCTTCTAGATGCTCAAAGAGAAATTGTGTTCAGCACCAGTGCTTTGCGTACCGACACCCAACAACAAGTTTGTAGTATTCTGTGATGCATCCAAGCAAGGGTTGGGTTGTGTGCTGATGCAAAATGATAAGTTGATAGCCTACACCTCAAGAAAACTGAAGGAATATGAGCAACGCTGTCCAACACATGATATGGAGTTGGCAGCGGTGGTCTTCGCACTGAAAATCTGGCGCTGCTATCTGTATGGAGAATGGTGTGAGATATATACGAACCACAAAAGTTTAAAATATTTCTTCACACAAAAGTAGCTCAACATGAGGCAGTGCAGGTGGTTGGAACTAGTAAAGGACTATGATTGCGAAATTCTATACCACCCAGGAAAGGCGAATGTCATTGCAGATTCTTTAAGTCAGAAGAATTATGGAAGTCTAACAGTATTATCCGGACTTGAGAAGCCGCAACAGCAAGAGCTCATTAATTTCGGGATAGAAATAGTCATGGGTCAACTGGCTAACTTGTCCATCCAGTCAAGTTTACTAGAGGATATACGGATCGAGCAAGGGAATGACGACACGCTATTACCGCATATAGCTGCAGTCAAAGAAGGCAAGACTACATAATTCTCTATATCAGCACATGGGTTCTTAAAATATAAGGGTTGGGTATGTGTGTCGAATGACCATGGGATTAAGATGAAGATACTGGAGGAGGCACACACTACCCCATACTCAGTTCACCCGGGGTCAACCAAGATGACTCATGACCTTAATGCACTATATTGGTGGTTGGAAATGAAGAAAGACGTAGCAGAGTATGTGTCCAAACGTCTAACATGCCAGCAAGTAAAGGTAGAACATGAGCTAAAAGGAATATTAAAATATTTTTCAATTAATACTCATTATTTTTATTCAAGCTAAAAGGAGTTAGTTCACTCCTTGAACTCTATAAATAGGACTTAGTACCCAGCCATTTTTCTCATTCTTCAAGCTGTGTTCAGAGCCTTCAAGATGCTAGGTTTACTATAGAGTGATAAACACTTGGGTTTGGGATAAAAGCTTTATCATCTTAAGCTTTATAAACACTTGGGAAGTGAGATATAGAGTGTGTTTTCAATATCAAGGTGTAGTTCGGTTCTAGTACATCCAAAGGTATTCCTATTCTTAAGTTCATTTCAGTTTAATTCTTTAGTTTTCATTCAGATCCTAACTCATTGTTTTCAAATCTTGGTTAGGTATTTAAGTTCTTTGAACTTAAGGTTTCTTTTTGGTAAGCTTCATCTTGGTGGTTTAGTTCATTTCTTTATCATCTCATTCTTTAGAAATACTCACATTATTATTTTTGGTTTTAGGAATGTTCCAAATCCCATCCTTGTTCTCATATCCCGGTGTTGGTAAGGAAAATATGATAGTTTTTGTATGCTTATATGTTATGTTTATGTTATGTTATGTCATGATATGTTTATGCTATGATATGTAAGATATGTTTTAGTTTTGGGGTATATGATTTGTTTAGATAACAAGCATATAATTTGTTTAGATATCAAATAACTTGTTTAGATAACAAGTCCCAATAGTATGTTTATTGGGCATATGATTTGTTTAGATAACAAGCCCCATAATTTTTATGACTTTTTTAGATAACTAGTCCCGTAAATTTATGGGCATATGATTGCCTAGCTAGCAAGCCCCAAGATGTATGATGGCCATTGTAATAGATGTTTTATAGTCATATGTTTTATAGTGTATGCTTATAATATATGATATATGTTTTAGATAGTCTTATGTTTTTATAGTACATGATATAGTCTTATGCCTATGTTTGTGATGTATGTTTTTAGTAGATTTTTCTTATTGGGCATTAGGCTCATTCCTTTATTTTTAGTGTGATGCAAGAAACTAGATACGAAGGTCAAAGGATTCTAGGAAGCTTGGCATGTGTGTTGAGGATGAACGGACTGAGTGGATTGCGTGTCGATCGAGGATGACGTTTATTTTATTCTTTTAAATTATGTTTTGATGTAATTCCGCAACTAATATTTAAATTTTATGTTTTAAGTATTTATCAAACAATGTTTTATGTTTTAAATAATGGGTACCCATACCACATTTTATATTTTATTCTGTAATTTGCACAACATTTTCTTTGGAGTTTTAATAAAGATATTATTATTTCTTATGAATGTTTCTTCAAAGTAGTAGCCATGTCTAGTAGTTTTAATGGTCCATGGTCTTAGAAACAGTTGGGTCGTTACAAGAGGATCATGGAGTAAGTATTTACCACTTATAGAATTCTCCTACAATAATAGCTACCAAGAAACAATCAGTATGGCGCCCTATGAAATTTATAGAAGGAAATATCAGTCGCCATTACATTGGGACAAGGTAGGAGAAATACAACTGCTTGGACCCGAAGATATTACAGAAGTTCAAGACGCAGTGGAACTAATTAGAAAGTGCATGCTCGTCGCTCAGAGTCGAAAAAAGAGTTATCCGGATGCCAAGCGACGAGATGTGGAATTCAAGGTCGAGATCAATTATTCTTAAGGATATCTCCAACAAAAGGAGTGAAACGGTTTAGGAAAAAGGAAAAATTAGTCCCACGTACATAGGTCCTTTTGAGATATTGGAAAAAGTGGGGCTAGTAGCGTATAAATTAGCCCTACCGCCAACTCTAGCAGAAAACCACAATGTGTTTCACATCTCGATGCTGCGTAGATATGTGTCTGACTCGTCCCACATTCTCAGGTACGATACGTTAGAACTCTAGAAAGACTTAAGTTAGGAGGAACGACTGGTTCGCATCCTGGAAAAGGGGGTGAAGGAATTATGGTCGAAGAGTACTCCAATAGTCTATGTCTTATAGAGTAATAGCACAGAATGTGAGGCAACATGGAAATTGGAGGAAAACATCCTAGCACGGTATCCAGAATTGCATGGTAAATAAATATTGAGGGCAAAATTCTTTAAGTAGGGGAGAACTGTAGTGCCTCAGAATTTTACTTAGTTAGATATTATTATCTTATGTTGTAGTATTTTTAGTTTTCATGAATATTGGTTCAAGCCGAGAATTATTTGGAAACTCGTAGAGATAGTTATGAATTTTATAAGTTTAGCCTATTGTTTATAAATATTAATTTTATCATAAGGTTTTATTATATAAGTTGGTCCTAGAAATATTATTTATTATAGCCTAAGATTTAAATAGAATAATTAAGAATGTGACATTTGTCACGTGTATATTTATTAAGGATTTTAGGTGAATAAAATAATCAAAGATAAGCCTAGGAAGTCTAGAACCTTCCCTCAGATGCTAGGATCTCGTATTACTTAGTCAAAGTGGTTTAAAGAGCTTTAAGTGTGCATAAAACGTGCAAAAATATTATATAGTACGTAAGCGTAAGCTAATATATCACAGCTATAGAGGGTGATATATCGTCTATGCTAATATGGAAAAACACGTCGACTTTGCATGAAGAAACCACAGACTCTAGGGAAAACTGGACAGGCGATGTGTCGACTCTATGAGCCATTTTTGAATTTCCATGGAATCTGAAGCTAAAATCAACCCACAACAACTTGTACTTGTTCTTGAACGATTTTGACCAAGTTCTGGGCATTTGTTGAGCGGAAAATGCCATTTTTATTCATTTTAGTGGGAGTTAGTTTCACTCGTTGAACTCTATAAATAGGAACCTTCACTCAGTCATTTGCATCAACTTTCAAACACTTTTCAGAGCCTCCAAGGTGTTATTTTCGCTCTAAGGAGAAACACTAGGGTTTTTGGGTTAAATCTTTCAAATCTAAGCTTTTCTAAACTATAGTGTGATTTTGGTCTTTGATGTATAGATCAATGTTCTAGCCATTTAAGGTACTCTTAATCCTCAGATCTAGCCTATTTCTATTCTTCTTATTCTTTTCTTTTAATTCAAATCCTAATTCGTTATAATGGCTTTTGGTTAGGAACTCGATTTCTTTGAACTTAAGGTTTTTGGTAATTCTTTATTCCAATGGTTTAGATCTTCTTTTCATTTTCTTTTCTCTAGGAAACTTATGGTTTTAATGTTTGACTTTAGGAGTTCCTGATCCTGCACTTGTCTCGAATATTTTGAATTTGATAAGGAAAATGAGTTAGATTTTATGTGTTATGTGCTTGTATGTTATTTTTATGTCTTTAGCCACTTGGGAAATATGGTTGCTTAGATAGAAAATCCTGAGACTTTTATTATTATCGTAGACTATAGTTGTGTCTAAACCTACCTCTAAAATAGTAGTTAAGAGGACTATAGCGGTTTTATTACATACTACGATAATGAGTTAATGGTCATTAATATTGTAGACCATTTTATGTTTTATGCTTTATGTTTTTGTATTTTTTCCTTACTGGGCGTTAGGCTCATTCCTTTTTATTTAGATTGTGCAGGAAAATGAATGTGGTGGACCGGACGGATCCGAGGTTTCTTTGGCATGTGTATTAGGCGAGGAACTAAAGGAATGAACTGATGGGATCGATCGATGATGACGTTGATATTTTGTGTCTTTTAATTATGTCTTTATGATTTCCGCACTTAATATTTTGAAATATCTTAAAGATTTTATTCTCTTTATTATTTTTATGTACAATGGGATCTCGTACTTTTTATTCTCTTTAATTATGTCTTTATAATTTCCGCACTTAATTGTTTTATGTATGTATCCAAAAATAGTAGTATGTCTTAGTAGTTTTAAAGGTTTGAGGTCTTTTAATTAGTCGGGTCTTTACAATTGGTATCAGAGCCACAGTTCATAACCATAAAGTTCTCCTTGATACACAAGAAAAAGCTCTAGATCTAACCGCCAATGTAAGTGTATATATTAAGAATATTATGCTTATGTTAAAACTAATAGATTAGTTAATATGTTTTCAATTAAAATGAATGAAGCCACGACTTATCAAGAAATTCATGCCATTAAGGCATTGAAAAGGAATAGAGAGCTAAAGGATACAATAAATGTACTAGAACGAATCACTCAAAGAATGATCAAATTTCACAAGGAGATAACTCACCTTCAAATCACTAGGAAAATTATGATGAGAGCCATGGATCAATATGTCCTAGTAATTAGGCTTTTTTGAGATATGCCTTTTTTAGTTTCAAATTTGAAAGAATTATGAGAAGCTCTAGATAATGAGGATAACTTACCGATAGCCATTAGATATTATTTTCTTATACTTTGGTTTTCCTATAGGTTTGAGATTCAATTCACTGATAACCATTAGATATTATTTTCTTATCATTGTTATGCGCATCCTCCTATCTCTTTTTCCCTATTTCAATTTGGGCTCCATGCGTCTCCACTAGCCTTTGCAGATTATTCATCTACTCGGCTATCTCGCGAACTCTAGCAGCTTGGTTTGGAGCTCCAGCGGCAGGCGCGTTCTGAGCTCTATGAACAGGCGCGACCTGGCCTCAGCCAGCAATACCCCTTCCTCTTTGAGCTCTTGTCCTTGCCATTTGTTTGATTTCAAATCAAAAGCTCCTAAGCACATAGGGACGAGAAGTTAATATCAACACATATTTCATTTTCCCTTTTGGTAGCCACCCCAAGGTCAAAGATCATCTATATAAGTTGCTAGATTTAGTTCTAGCTGTACTCTTTGTCCTCGTCCTCGACCCCTTCCTCTGCCTCGGCCACGACCTGCATCTTGGTCATCGACTGCTCCCTCGGCTCGGTCTGGTTGATTAACAACTCGACCTCCCCCGACTCGAGTGTTAGGCACCATCACAAATCTTTATACCACAATGTATAGTAGGGAAGAATATTAACATAGCAATAAATAAACATACCAGTTTTGTTCATAAAAAAGAAAGAAGAACCATAATGATTTAACTCAAAACATGTAGTCATAACATTCAGGGATATAACCTAGTAGTACAAAATGATCATGACAGATCATGCCATAGGATTTTAGTTAGCAGAACGATAAATCAAAAAGAGATCCCTAACTACACGTCGCGCTTCTACATCTGCCTGCTACAACTACACCAATGTCCTCAAACCTAGTAGGTTTGCAAAGTCTTTACAAAAGTATCAACACGACTCTCACAACATAATATAATCTAAGCTATCCATCAACATACCTAGATCCATGTCGGTATCCTCGTTTGACTGCTCAGGATCCTCCCCTGGCTCTACCGAAGACTTGCGTCATGTACTGCATACATTTCCAAACAACACGCCAATGTCGTTGACCGTACTCGAAGCGTCGAGGAAACTCATCTTTAAAGAGTCTATACTAATCGATCCTAGGGGTAGGGATCATGGGTAGTTTCTATATCACAGGGTCATCTATCTCAGGTATATCAGCCATAACCTACAATTTATAGAATTGAGGTAAATAAAAGAAAGCAAGGGAAACATAAATGAAAAAGCAGTACTTAGAGTGAGTGTCGGTTTATCTTTGCGAAATGTACATGTGGGTTGTCTATAGAACTGGCTCAACTCGAGCTCTGATAACAACTGTAAAGACCCAGATTTTCAAGACTCGATAATGCGGAAATATAAATGTTTTCATTTGACAAAATGTCTCAAAAACCCGTATAAAAAAAAACTTTTTTGAAAAGTCTTATGCCCATACTTTAACATTTAACTACACATATTTTATAAAGAGTAGAGTGACCCTAGTTTAGGAAAATTACACAAAATTTCCAAAAATAAAACGGCTTCCCAAAAGGTCGGTCCACATGTACATTCATAAGGTAGACTCTAGCGCTCACTGCTCAGCCTTGCCCCTATTCTTACATACAACAGGAAACAACTAGGTAAGCGAAAACGCTTAGTAAGTTCAACTTTAAAACAAAAGCATGCAGAGAAATAGGGTTCTGGATCCATCCGGACCCTACACAAATCAATTTCAAGAACGCAGAAGCATCCTAGCAAACTTCTGGTGATGCCTGATTGCCAATGAAAAATTATTTCATATAAACAGATAAATTCTTGCACTGAGAAAATCGCAGAACAAGAAGATATATTATATCACAACTATTTCTTATCAACAATTTAGGCGTAACACGCCCTCCAACATAAATGCTAATCTGTAAGAGAGAAACGAGTCTCAACACTAATATCTAGCCAATAAATATCCCCATCAAGGGTAACTATGGTGTTACCTAGGGCATCGCTACTTATCCAAGAGTGTAATCAAAGTTACACGGTTTTATAGAGACTTCTATGTTAATCAATGGTGCTGGTGAGCAGTTGCACCTAGGGTGTTCAGCCTCACTCAAACTTGGCGACCCCTAGTATCTCTAGACACTCTCACTAAATGGCCAATATTCACGGCTGTTATTCGGGAATAACTTATCAGAGCACTTGCTCGGGTTCTAACCGTTCACTAATTAACTAAGCATGAGGGCCCCTAGGTCACATTCATTTTGGCGCCCCTAGGTTTAACCAACAATCCTCACCTCTTGGCCACTCGTCGCGGTAATGAACCGGACATAATAAAATCAAGTAGTGTGACGGGGATCAACTGTGTATGATATAAGGGATATCTACCGTTCATATTTTTTAAATCAGCACTCACTAGACTAACGTCTTTAAGCAACTTTCTACGATAGTGTATATATGTGCATGTGTCCCTATACTAACATACAATACAATAGTCATTTCATGTTGCAGCCACACAATATAAGTTGACTTACTTGGAGTCCTTAGCTCTCAGCAGGATTTCACCCTCCAATGTTCAGTCCAGTTACGCTAGCCAATACTATAGTTATCCATACAGTATAGTTGGATTAATTATGGCACTCATAATTTATTATTATTATTTTGGGCAGTTTGGTCATTTTAATAAAAATCGTTTGTAAGGATAAATGATCCTTATTTGGTTTTAATCCCATTAAGGAAATTCATACAAAAATATTTGAGACTAAACCCTAAGTCTCGGGGAGACCTATCCTATGGTCTCGATACCTAGGCTCGGGTATCACAATAGTATTTTCCCACAATCCGCTAAAAATCTTTTTCTATAAAAGTTTCGCTATTAACACATACTTTCAACAGTCGGTAAAATATATAAAAGATTTTAGCCGGTATTATATCCTGAAAATATTAATTAAATTCCTTAATTATTTTTCATGAAAATCAACTCTTAATTTTTCTTTTATTTTACTTAAGGTTTTAATCTCTAAAAACTGTTTTTAAGAAAATTGCCTAATTTATCTTAATTAGGAAAACCGTTTAAAAATTCTCATCTTGACTAGTTAATTTTTCCAAAGTCAATTAATCAACTTTACTTACTAGAAAAATAATTCACTTAATTATTTTCTCAAAATATAGGGTTTTAAACCCCCTTTTAATTTATTAACTTATTAATAAATTAATCATTTTATTTTTAGAAAGAATAAAAAAAATTTAATAAAAATAATTCTTACTAAACTCAAAGTGGTATTTTAGGTCAAACTATGTTTTCAAGACTTACCAATTTTTTATCTTGCAATAAGCAAACTTCAACTTTTTACCTTAAGTTCCAAAATCTCAATTTTCACACTAAGTGTGAAAATCCTATTACATACTTTGTTATTTCATAACTTGAAATTTACTTACCGAATTGTTACCAAAATTTCCCAATTCCATTTTTGGTATGCCATTTAGGTCTTTGTAAAATATTAGGTCAAAAGGAGTATTTTTTATTGGTGAAATTATTTTCCAATAATGTGGTAAAAATGGCATTATTTTCAAGTCCTTATTTTTTCCAAACTTTGATACTCAATAACTTTCAAACTGTTATGTATTTTCTTACCAAATTTTACAGTGGAATACTAGGTTATGCCAATAATATGTCCAACAAATTTTAGAAAATATTGGGTACATTTGCCCTATACAGTGGCTGTCAAAACATGGTTCCGAAATTAAGAATACGAAAAAACAGTTTTTTTACCTAAACTTTGAAATAGCATATCTCACTCATTTTTAAACATTTTTGAGTGTTTCAAAAGCTCAATTTTATGTCCTCAATCTCAACAACATCAAAGTACAATTAAATTTTACAAAATCAATATACAGTGGATGCTTGACCCCTTGCAAGTCACGGCTCAAAACATGTATTTTGTTTTAGGGTTTCCTACAAAACCCTTGAGGGTTTTGGTCCCTACTTTAAAAAATCAGCACACAAGCATCATAAAAATTATAAAACAACTACCATAACCTTATTACATCACCAATAAGAAAATTTAAGCATTAACTATAAAAAATAATGCTTAAAACTAAAAACCATACAATAACAACCATAAAAGTAAACTTTTTACCTCTTGTTGTTCTTGCTTAAGGTTTGGATCTTCCTATTAGATTTGGCTCCTTTAAAACCCTTTCAAAACCTTAACCAACTCCCCCAACAACATATATAATCAGCTATTGAAAAATTTATGGTTAAAACTTTACAAGAGTCTAGGTTTTTGAAACTTTACCTTAGGGAATACCCTTACTAGACCAAAGTTGAAATGCTTCCAAGCCTCCTTAGTGTTCTTGAGGTTGAAGATGGAGAGAAAACTTGAGAGAGTTTTCAAAAAGATGATAGTGAAAGTGAGAGAGGGTGTGGTCGGATTTGGGAGTTAGAAGAGCTTGCACAACTCTAAAAAATATCCTAAAAACACTCAAGTGTTTTACTATCCACATGGTGCCTTTAACCCTTATAGTTAAAATGAGATTAAACTTAGAAACATTTGGTCCACCCAAATAATTTCCCACATGCCCGGCCACCTCTTTAATTATATACGTATCATATTTTTTTTATATATAAATGTTAATAAATATTTCCTAAGAAGAAAAATCCAATTCGACTTCTTATAACCTTTTTCACCCTTATTAAGTTTTAAACACAATACTTAACACATAATAATTAAATTAAATGTCTCTCACATTTAATTTAATTAATCACTATAAAATTTAACCTAAGGTTCATTTATGGAATAAAATTCCCCAATTCGGCAAAATTAAGCATTTAACACAAAATGCCCTAAAATTTCCATTTTCTCTTAGGTTTATTATTTTTGATCAAACTTTAATTTTTTTGAATGTATTTTATGCCCAAAATATATTTTCTATAGTTTTTCATTTTATTTTCCGAGATTTTAACCCGATCAGGGTTTTTGTGTCGGTCCAAGTCCGAAAGTCTTATCTTGACTTTTAAATCACAAAATTCATAATTTGGCTAGCAATAACTCATGGAAATATATTCCAACTAAATATAATATTATTTGAAATAATATTCTTAACTCGGGGAAAACAATCCCGACCCGAGTCATTTCAAGGTACCTGAAACACAAGATGTTACACGGGGTCAGAGGTTTGTCAATGTAGAAGAGGGGAAGTCGGCACTGAAGCTGACTCCTTAGCCCATTAATAACTACAATGACAAAAGTTAACTCAGCCACCACCTCGGTTACACCCTCCACGTCATGACCCTCAAGAGATAATCCTTCCAAAAGAAAGAAGAATGAAGGGAATAACTCGGAGGCTGACGGGGGTAAGAAGAAAAAAGGAGAAAATACTTCTCCATTTACATAGTTTATACCGAGATCATAGATACTCGGGAGAACATTTTTTTCGCAAACGAAAATCAGGTCCCTTTCAGACGACCTGATTCGTTGCAATACTAGAAGTCCAAGAGAGATGCCAAAAAATTCTACAGATTGCACAGGGACATTGTTCATACCACTAATTATTGTAGACAATTAAAGGGTGAGATCGAAGGTCTAATCTCGAGAGGATACTTTATGTAACATGTTAGAAACAAAAATCTGACCCAAGCTTCGTCTGGGGAGAGGGCAGCTCCTACACAGCTTATCCATCAGACTAGGGCCCCACACATGAGGGAGGATAACCGACCTCCCCCGATCAATGGAGAAGATGAAAGAACCATCGCGGGGAGACCGCATATCCTTGGGTCAGGTAGAAATGCATAAAAGAGATATGTCAACAAGCTCACAATATGGGATGGATCTCCCTATGAAACTAAACCTCGAGCTCCAAAACAATAGAGGGTTGAGCCCCAACCCATTACATTCACCGAAGAAGACGCCTTACACGTCAAATTTGCTCATAATGACCCTTTGGTCATTACCTTTCAGCTTGCCAATAAGAAGGTGCGCCAAGTCTTGGTCGATAATGGGAGCTCGATAAAAATCCTCTATAACACTTAAAGGCCTATCCAACAACGTTGTACATGTTTTTAGGATAAGGAATATCTAGTATGGGATCTATCAAGCTCCCTATAACCTTGGGAGACTACCTGGTCTCAATAACCAAGATAATGGAGTTCATTGTAGTAGACACCCCATCAGCCTGCACTGTACTGCTCGAGAGACCAGCCTTGATTGGGTTAGGGGTAGTTACATCTGTGAGGCACCTGGCCTTAAAGTTCCCAACTCCCAGTGGCATTAGGATGCTAAAATGAGACTAGCTGGCCACTTGGGAATGCTACAACATCTCGATGAGGGGAAAAAGCCACACAAGGGCATAGGCACTAGTAGTCATTAAAGAAATCAGTGAGACGGTGTATGAGGTTGAAGAAGAGATTGACCCTCGGATAGAGGAGGATAGGGCCGATCTCGAGCCAATGAAAGATCTCAAGGACGTGGAGCTCGATGATAAGGATACCACTAAGGTGGAAAAAATAGGGAAGAACCTTCCAAAGGATGCAAGATAGCACTTAATCCGCTTCCTGAGGGAAACCCAAGATGTGTTTGCATGGTCACACTCGGATATGATTGGGATCAACCCAAACATTATAAGTCATGCGTTCAATATACACAAAGGCTTCCCACCTAAATAATAAAAAATGAGGCTCCTAGATGATGAAAGGAAGAAGGCCTTGAAAGAGGAGGTCGAAAGACTGAAGGCGAATCAGTTTATCCAAGATGCTTTCTATCCCGATTTGATAACCAATCCAATGTTAGTTCTGAAGCCCAATGGCAAGTGGAAAACATGCATTGACTATTCGGACCTCAACAAGGAGTGTCCAAAGGATTGCTCCCCCTGCCTTGAATTGATCAGCTCGTGGATACTACCGCAGGTCATGACATCATTTAATTCATGGACGCATATTCTGCATATAACTAGATAGCCATGCATGCACCCGATCAGAAGCATACAAGCTTCATCACCGATAAAGGTTTATAATACTACAATGTGATGCCCTTCGGACTCAAGAACGCCGAAGCCAAATATCAAAGATTGGTAAATAGGATGTTTGCCAAGGAAATAGGGAACCACATGGAAGTGTATATTGACGATATGCTGGATAATTCCAAACACAATTGTAACCATGTTGATGATCTTGCAGAATGCTTTGCTATACTCTGAAAGTACAACATGAGACTTAACCCACAAAAATGTTCATTCGGAGTATCTTCGGGAAATTTTCTTGGATTCATAGTAAATGCTTGAGGCATAGAGGCTAACTTGGTTAATATAAATGCACTAATTGATATACCTTCGCCTCGAAAGATGTCCAGAGTTTAACTGGACGAATGCCAGCCTTAAGTAGGTTCATATCAAAATCTACACACAGATGCCTTCTGTTCTTTAATCTCTTGAGAGGATGCAAGAAGTTTGAATGGTCAGATGAGTGGGAGCTCATTTTTAAATCCCTTAAAAAGAACCTCGCTAAACTACCAATTTTATCTAAACCAGTCACAGGGGAAGTGTAACGCCCTGGGTAGCCAGAACCGTCACACTATGTACTATAAATAGTGCTTAACTCGCTAAACGAGTCATTAGGCCATAAATGTGCATCTAAGTGTTATTAATGGGCCAGGGTTAAAATCTCGGTCAAAAGGATTGGATATATTTTAATAAAAACGTTAAACTGTACATTGGATCCAATAAAAGTGTTTACAAAGTTATTTACAATCCAAAATAGTCACTACAGTTTAAAAGTTACAATCCGCCGACCTAAGCGGCAAAAATATGGTTAAACCCTAGTTCCCTTGAGAAACACCTTGGCCGTGGTGGTCAAGCAGCTGTATATGTACACGTCACCACCTAAGCTCTCCACTCAAGGTTGGGTAAGCTTTTATTTCCCTTTACCTGCGCCACATAGCACCCGTGAGCCAAGGCTCAACAAGAAAACTTATTACAGCATGTATACAAATAATAATAACGATCATGAAATCATTCTGGGGCTCATAGCCCTAATTAGATGATGATTGTTAAGTCATTCTAGAGTCCTGCGCCCTGGATTAATGACTATTAAGTCATTCCGCAGTCTTGGGCCCTGAATAGATGACTAATAAGACATCATGGGGTCCTCGGCCCTAAGCCATGTGACTATCAAGTCACTTGAGCCTTTTAGCCCTGGCTCTGAGTAACTAGCCTTCGACTAGCCAAGCGTTTTAGTATTCTTCAACCAATAGGTCGGTCAAGCATTTAATTCTCATGTTGATTAGATCTAATCATTTTGGCCCGCGTTCAACATGCTATTGCTGTTCTTGACTCATAAGTCAATTCCATATGACCAGCGCTTAGTACTATTGCCGATCATGATTATTAAGTCAGAACTTCGCGACCAGTACTAAACACCATTGTCGTTTCTGAGTAATAAGTCAGTGTCATTCACAAGCAATGCTGCCAGGCATTTACAATGAAACAAATGTACATATATTGAGCACTAAACATGCCTCATCAATAATCTTGTATGTCACATACTAGGTGCACTTTTCTTACCTCAAGTTTGAGCGTAAAATAAGTAAAGAACGACCTTTGAGAGCGATCTTGTCCTTAAGCCTTTAGCGGTCACCTAATCATAACCAAATATGAAATCCCATCAATAAAATGAGAAATAAAAGATTCCTAGACCAAGTCCTAGCCCTGGGACCACGAATCCAACTAAAACAGTTAGTAGATTCGATCTTGCGCCTTAAGGTTCGAAAACTCGCACTTAAAACTAAGTAAAACGATTCCTGGATCAAAAAGAATAGGCGCGTTGCGACCTACCCCAAAGGGTCACAGCACGCCCCTAGACAGACAGCCCCCTATCTGGGTACCAGGGGTGGGTCGCAACTTGCCCTTCAAGTTCGTGGCGCGAATGCCAGACAGAGCCCAGTGAAGGCTCTGGGGTTCACTCAAGTCGCAATTTCAATGAACTCGGTCGCGACTTGACCCTGCAAACCCAACTCCCCAACATATTCCTCAATCCAAACGCAACCAAAACTCATCAAACAAATCCCAATATCACAACCAAACATCAATAAAACATTATCACCAATCTAACAACAAAACTCAAGCTTCATAACACCTAAAACACCATCAAATACTCAATTCTAAAACCAAAACTATCAAGCTTTCAAACAACATAAAAATAGAGTAAATCCGTAAAGTTCAAACTGAAAATCCTTACCTCAATCCCAGAATTAACACCTTTAGTTGCTGCACTTAAATCCTAAACCCCAAGCCTGAAGACCTCAAGCTTGAATTCTCTATTTCTACCTCAAAATCCCAACCGAGAGAGTGAAATAAGTAACAGAGGGAGAGAGAGAGAGAAGAAAGAGAACCCGTGTTTTCTGCTAATTCAATCCACAACCTTCCCTTGGCTGAAATATATCCAATTGTCTAAAATGACCGAAATTCCCCTAGGGCCATCTAAAACCTTCAAAGCCACCCAAGGGAAAAATTATCATTTCCCACCTATCCAGTTAATCATAATTAATGTCATCCAATTCCCGTTACTCCCAATATCTTCAAATAATTATCGAATCATATCCCATTACTCGCTCATTCCCGGTAATGTACTAAACACCAATTTACCCCTAGGCTCACCTCGAGCTCAGTAATTAACCCTGTTACGACCAAACTGCTAACTTGCATCCTAGGATCGTCTCTTGCTTAATAATTCAAACATAATCACATAATAATGTGATCTCACCCATATATCACATACATGCACATAAATTTACAAATATGCCCTCACCGGGCAAAAATTATGAAAATACCCTTCTTATAAAAAATGGGCCCACGTGCATGCAAATATCATCATATAATAATACAACTCACATAATCATGCATATAATCACATAATCACATATTAAACCAATTATGGCCCTCCTGGCCCCCTAATCCAAGCACTAAGCCACATTAGGGAACTTGGGACATTACAACTACCCCCTCCTTACTAAAATTTTGTCCTCGAAATTTACTTGAACAACTCGGGATACTGACTCTGCATATCTGACTCTAGCTCCCAGGTCACTTCCTCGACCTTGTTGTTCCTCCATAATACCTCAACCAAAGGTATAGTTTTTTTCTCAGGACCTTGTCCTTTCTGTTTAGTATTTGGACTAGTTGTTCCTAATAGGAGAGATCAGCCTCAAGCTCTAGATCCTCGTAACTCAACACATGAGTCACATCTGATACATACCTCTGACGAGCTAAAATATGAAATATGTTATGCACGGCCAACAATTCCGATGGTAAGGCCAACCTATAGGCCATCTGACCAATCCTCTCCAGGATCTCAAATGGACCTACAAATCTAGGGCTCAGCTTGCCCTTCTTCCCAAATCTTCTCACCCCTTTCCATGGCGAGACTCTAAGGAAGACACAATCTGTCACTTAGAACTCCATGTTCCTGCATTTGGGATTAGCATAACTTTTCTATCTGCTTTGAGAAGTGAGCATCCGAGCTCTAATCTTCTCAATGGCCTCCTTGGTCCTCTGAAATGCCTCGAGACCCAAGTATCTCTCCTTTCTCCTGTATCATCCCAATGAATGAGAGACCTGCATTTCCTACCATATAGCATCTCATAAAGAGCCACTCCAATGGTCGATTGATAGTTGTTGTTGTAGGAAAACTCTATTAAAGGTAGATACTTACTCCAAGACCCACCAAAGTCCAACACACATGCACACAACATGTCTTCTAATATCAAAATCATCCTCTCAGATTGTCTATCTGTTTAAGGATAATAAGCAGTACTGAACTTCAACTGTGTACCCATGGCCCTCTGTAAACTTCCCCAAAACTTGGAAGTGAATGTGGGGTCCCAATCTGACACGATCGACCTCGGTGCCCCATGGAGGCACACAATCTCTCTCACATATAGATCTATGTACTGGTCAACTGTATAAGTAGTCCTCACTAGTAAGAAGGGGGCTAACATAGTTTATCGATCCATGATCACCCATACAGAATCATGTTGACCTACAGTCTCGGGTAACCCCACCACAAAATCCATCGTGATGTCCTCCCATTTCGACTCTGGAATGTCCAGAGGCTGTAATAGCTCTACTGGCCTCTGATGCTCAGCCTTGACCTGTTGACATGTCAATCACTTAGCCACATACTCTACCACATCCCTCTTCATCCCAGGCCACCAATACAGCGATCTCACATCCTGATACATTTTCATAGTGCCTGGATGCAAAGAGTAAGGAGTAGTATGAGATTCATCCAGAATCTCCCGCCTCATAACAGTGTCCTTCGGAACACATATCCAACCTTTGTATCTCAACAAGCCCATATCTGACACTATATAATCTCTGGACACTCCAGCTAAAACATCCTCTCTGATCTTCGTCAGTTGTGGATCACCCAACTGACCTTCCATTATTCTTTCCAACAGTGTAGAATGTAACGGAATGGTCGTGAACCTAGTTTACGCCATTATAGAATCTGGGTGTGTCCCGCTCACGTCCTGAGGAAAAAGGAGGGAAAGCTAGAACCGCGAACTGAAGTTTGCATGTTTGTTGGATATCCTAAAGGTACTCGGGGTGGACTTTTCTATTGTCATTCAGAAAAGAAAGTGTTTACTTCTACAAATGCTACTTTTCTGGAAAATGACTATGTCCAAAACTTCAAACCTCGCAGCAAAGTAGTTTTAGAGGAGATGGTTAAAGAATTGACTCCAACCAATGTTCCATCGTCATCAACGCGAGTTGATGATGAAATTCCCACTCTTCATGTACAACCGACGTAAGTCAATTTAAATGAAGAAAGTACCACTGATCCTGAGCAAACAGTCACGGAGCCTCGTCGTAGTGGGAGGGTTTCTAGAAACCCAGTTCGCTATGGTTTGGATGGTGAAACCAATATGGTTGTTGGTGACACTAGTGATGATGATCCATTGTCTTTCAAACAGGCAATGGCAAGCCCTGAAAAGGAACTATGGCCCGAAGCCATGAAATAGGAAATGGAGTCCATGTACTCAAATTCCGTCTGGGATCTTGTGGAAGGACCTAGTGACTTTAGGGCCATTGGGTGCAAGTGGATCTACAAGAAGAAAAGAGGTGTTGATGGAAATACCGAGACTTATAAAGCTCGATTAGTGGCAAAGGGTTATACCCAAAGAGAAGGCATGGACTATGAGGAAACTTTTAGTCCGGTAGCCATGCTCAAATCCATTCGCATCCTCCTATCCATAGCAGCCGCTCTCGACTATGAGATCTGGAAAATGGACGTCAAGACAGCTTTTCTTAATGGAAAGCTTGACGAGGTCATTTATATGGATCAACCAGAAGGATTTAAAGTATCTGGACAAGAAGGAAAAGTTTGCAAGTTGAATAGGTCCATCTATGGACTTAAGCAAGCTTCTCGTTACTGGAATCTTAGGTTTGATGAAATAATCAAAACCAATGGCTTTGAACAAAATATTGATGAGCCCAGTGTTTACCAACTGAAGGCAAATCAAATAGTTGTATTCCTAGTTCTTTATGTAGATGATATCTTACTCATTGGAAACAATGATAAGAAATTGTCAGATGTGAAGAATTGGCTGAGCACTCAATTCTAGATGAAGGATTTGGGTGAAGCAAGTTATGTTTTAGGTATCCTGATCATCAGGGATAGAAAGAACAAACTTTTAGCTTTATCTCAAGCAGCTTACATTGATAAAGTGCTTGAACGTTTATCAATGACAAATTCCAAGAAAGGACGTCCACCGTCCCGCCATGGAATTCATCTTTCAAAGAAGCAGTCTCCCCAGACTCCTGAAGAGGAAGATGTAATGAGAAAATTTCCTTACGCATCTGCAGTTGGAAGTCTGATGTATGCCATATTGTGTACTAGACCAGACATCTGCTATGCAGTGGGAGTAGTGAGCAGGTATCAGTCAAACCTAGGACCGGAACATGGGATAGTAGTTAAGCATATCCTAAAGTATTTGAGACGGACTAGGGATTATATGTTAGTCTACAAAGGTGGTGTTCTGAACCCTGTAGGCTACACCGATTCAGATTTTTGGACTGATGTCGATGATAGAAAGTCTACTTCTAGAATGGTATTTACTCTTGGGGGTGGAGCTGTGATTTGGAGAAGCGTAAAGCAGTCTGCAATCTCAGATTCCACCACAGAGGCTGAGTACATAGCCGCATCAGAAGCAGCTAAGGAAATAGTCTGGCTGAAGAAGTTCTATTCGGATCTTGGTGTTATTCCAGAAATGGATAAACTGCTTGTGTTGTTTTGTGACAATACAGGAGCGATAGCCAACTCAAAAGAACCTCGAAGTCACATGAGGAGTAAGCATATAGAAAGGAAGTATCACATTATTCGAGAATATGTGGCCAGGGGAGATGTGAAGGTTATGAAGATTGCAACTAAAGACAATCTTGCGGATCCATTTACAAAGACACTACCAGAAGCTACATTTGATAAGCATATCAAGGAGATGGGATTAGTAGAATTAAGGCAATAGTTTCAATTAGTGCAAGTGGGAGTTTGTTGGGGTTTTATGCCCTAATTAAAACCCAAATTCTTTGTAATCTCATTTTATTATCAATAAAAGAATAGAAATCATTTTTTGACTTGGTCAATCACTTTGCTCACATGTTTTATTTTCATGATTATTTGTTTAATATAAACTTCTATTAAATCCCAAGCATATAGCTAATCTTATTTATAGTGACGTAATCACAGTGGAATATAAATATGATTATATGTTCAAAATAAGTTAGTCCTAAGATTAGTCAGTGCACCGGATTTACACTAACTTGCCAATCTACGATATGATCTACTTACACATTACAGTGTTATGTTCTTTCCAGAACATTAGCAAAGTAGATAAGATCGGATGTATTTGTTACATCGGACAGGACCGATATTGACAGTTGATAAGATAAGTAAACGTACCATTATTATCTATTCTAGTCATATCATATAGTTGACCATTGGTCAATTCAATCTCAATTCTGAGTGGTTAGTATTCTAACTGATTGTATTATTTTATTTCTTTGACTTGTTTGTTACCAGCTTACCCTACGGACTAGCCCATACTTACTTCTTGGGAACTCGGTAGTATAATTGAGTGGGAGTGTTAATCATAGATATGAACATCTATAGCTTCTGATGAAGAAGTGAAATGATGGTTTCCTTTTAGTTTGGTTCAAGGTGTTAAATGATAGAGATCTCATTTCAGTAATTAAATTAGTTTATTGAAATATCATTTACAAGGAACTAAGTGTTTTAAGGATAAAATACAATGAGGGGTAAAACGGTATTTTAGTCCTATCTCATTGTAGACCGTCTATAGAGGATTGAGTGACAATTATGGTTGTAACAATGGATAATTAATAGCATATCTATATTTTTTATAGAGCGTTCTATGAATTCAAGAGTGCAATTCCATGTCTATAGTGGAGTCACGAAGAATTAATAAGTTAGTAAATTTATTTGTTAGATTTATGATAACTTATTGGAGCTTGATTTCATAGGCCCATGGTCCCCATTGTACCTTGGATAAAATCATCTAGATAGTCTCAATTAATTGATTTAATTATCAATTAGAATTATCAAAGTTGACCAGGTCAATTTTGGATAGTTTCACAGAGTTGTGTAATTTTGAGAAGAAAAGAGAAATTATGGCAGATTTATTAATTAAGATAAATAAGTATCTAAATTAATAAATAAATTTAAATAAAGGTTCAAATTATAAATAATTAATTTGATAAAGGATTTAAATAATTATTTAATTAATTAAATCAATAGAAAATAATACAAGCCTTGATTTTAAGTCCAATGGGCTTATAATCAAATGGGAAATTTCACGGGCCTATAGCCCATGATAATTTCGACCTAGGGCTTCAAAATAGCTATTATTTTATTGATTTTTTAATTAAATTAAATGGCCTAATTGATTCTATAAAAGGAGTGCTTATAGAGAAGTCATAAAAAAGAAGTTTGATAAGTCACAAGTCAGATTTTCTGATAGTTTTAGATTCTCTCTAAACACAAGTCCTTTTCTAAGCCTCTTTGTTATTTTCTTTTCTTTTCTCTATATCTATCTCATGTGTTGAGAATTGCCCACACTAGTCTAGGTGGTTCTAAGGATACATTGGAAGATCGTGAAAAAAATAGAAGATCGGTTCAGTTTCTTGATAATACTCTGCGACAGAGAGGATACAAGAGTTAGAGAAACTGAAGGAAGGACTCTTTAATTCCGCTGTGTATACTGTAAGTATTCTATTCTTTGTTTCTCTTTGAATTAAATTTTAGAAACATGTTTTAGGCTATCTCGTATTAATTTGTTTAATATTAGATATACATGAAAATAAATAAAGATCCGGTATAAGCTAATCCAACACCACCTTGATACCCTCCTTACTAACAATGTGCCCAAGGAAAGTTACCTGAGATAACCAGAACTCACACTTCTTGAATTTTGCAAATAATCTGTGTTCCCTCAGTCTCTATAGAACCAATCTCAGATGCTGCTCATGTTCTGACTCTGACTGAGAATACACCAGAATATCATCAATGAAGACGATCACAAACTGGTCCAAATAATCCTTGAATACTCTATTCATCAAATCCATAAAAGAAGTTGGGGCATTGGTCAACCTAAAGGATATGACTAAGAACTCATAATGCCCATATCTAGTGTGAAAGGAAGTCTTTGGTACATCTCCCTCCTTGACCCTCAGCTGATGATAACTAGATTGAAGGTCTATCTTAGAGAATACCCTTTTACCTTGCAACTGATCAAACAAATCATCTATCCTTGGCAGAGGATACTTGTTCTTGATTGTTAACTTATTCAATTCTATGTAATCAATACACATCCTCAGAGAAGCATCTTTTTTCTTTACAAACAGAAATGGTGCACCCCAAAGTGAGAAACTAGGTCTGAATAAACCTAAGTCTAATAGTTCTTGCAGCTGTACCTTCAGTTCTTTTAATTCTGTTGGGGCCATTCTGTAAGGTGCCCTCGACACTGGCTCCATCCCTGGTGCCAGTTCAATAACAAATTCAATCTCCTTGTGTGGCGGAAACCCTGATAAATCTTCTGGAAACACATCCAGAAACTCACACACTAGTCTAGTCTCCTCTAGTCTCACTGGCATGACCTGAGTGGTATCAACGACACTACCTAAGAATCCTCTACAACCTCCTCGCAATAGATCTTTAGCTCTCAAAATAGATAACATTGGTATACAGGGTCCATGCACAGTGCCAACAAACACAAAAGGATCGTCATGTTCAGGTTCAAAGGTTACCATTTTCCTTTTGCAATCTATGGTTGCCCCATACTTCACCAACCAATCCATACCCAGAATCATGCCAATGTCGGTCATAACCAACTCTATCAAATCAACTAATAACTCTCTACCCTCCACTATAACTACTATCACTGGCAATGATCTAATCCATCTTCTGGATGCTACTAGCTCCCTAGTGGGTAATAAACCCCACAGCATAATAATCACATGGTCTACATAGTCTATCTATAATTCTACTAGCAACAAAAGAATGTGTAGCACCAGAATCAATCAAAACAGTATAATGGGTTCCACCACTAAAAGTTGACCTGTAACTACTGAGGGACAAGCCTTAGCTTCTGCCTGAGTCAATACGAACACTCGAGCTGGGGCCGAGCTGTCTGCCTTTCTTGACTCTTCCTTTCTTACTCTTAGGAAATCCTTTCTCAAATGTCCCACTACCCCACATTAAAAGCAGGCTCTTTCCTAACATTCCCCTAGGTGGCGCCTCTTGCATCTAGGGCACTTAGGAAAATTCCTCCAGACCTCATTGTCGCCCTGGCGGCCCATTGTAATACTTCATGGTCTCCTGTCAGGGCCTGGAGTTCGGAAGGCATCAGGAGCCTTCCTCTTCTGATCACCGGGGCCTCCACCCCTACCTGAACCCATAAATGGAGGTCCCACCCTCCTAAAGTCTCTCATGGCAGCATTATCATGCTAGATCTTGTTCTCTGCGCTCTCAGCTGTGAGTGCCTTCTCAACCACTTGTTCATAAGTAGTAACTCCATACACAGTGGTAATACGAACATCACGGGCTATCATAGGTTGTAGCCCCTGGAGAAACCTTTCCCTTCTTGTCCCATCATTGTGCATCAGTTCCATTGCAAACTTTTCCAATCTGTCAAACTTTAAAGCATACTCAGTCACTGAAAAACTTCCCTGAAATAGCTTGCTGGACTCTTCAAATTTTGCAGCCCTGATGGCATCATTATAGTACTTTTCATTGAATAGAGTATGAAACTCTTCCCAACTCAGGGAATTAACATTACTGGTTTGGGATATCACTTCCCACTAAATTCAGGCATCCTCCCAAAACATATATATGTGGCACAAGCCAGCCTCTCATTACCAGACACCCTCATAAAGTCAAGGATGGTGGTAACCATGCTCATCCATTTCTCAGCTTTAGCTGGATCTGCACTACCCTAAAAACTGGAGGGTGTTGTTTCCTGAACCTTTCATAAAGAGGTTCCCATTTATTCTCAGCCTCCAATGGCTGCTCAACTGTTGGCACCGTTACAGGTGGTGCCTCAGGTAAAATGTTCCCTATAGGAACCTATTGTTGTCTCAGGAGGTGGATTTCTTCTTCTTGCCTCATTACTCTGGCTTGTAAATCAATAAGCAATTTCTGCCAGTTTTCATGAGCTGGCTGAGCGGTCTAACCCTTCTCATTATCCTGACCCTGTCTATCATTTTGGCCCTGATCTTCCTGGCCAGTTGATGAATCTACCTATCATGGAAGCATTCTTTCAACCTTATACCTTGCTGTAACAATCGATGCGGCCAGTTAGGTAGTGATAACTAAACCTCTTGCTGTCTTTGTAAAGCCCTGGATAACCTAGACCGTTACACTGTGTGTTTAAAATAGTGCAAGACTCGCTAATCAAGCCTTTTAGATAAAAATTGAATCTAGCGTCATCAACGGGTTAGGAGTAAAAGATTTTGGTCATAAACAGGTTGTTTTCGTTAAACTGAAAAATTAGTACATGGGATCCCAAAACAAGGTTTAGAGGACATATTTACAAAACTTCCAAAAGTTATAAATAACCAAGGCCACTCTAATGGCAAAATACACATTTTAGGTTTCCGTCCGTGTACAATCCCTCAACCATAGCGGCCGAGCAGCTGACAATGTACACCTCGCCCCCAGAGCTCTCCAACCCATGGTTGATCCACTTTACCCTTGCCTTTACCTGCACCATGTAGCACCCGTGAGCCAAGGCCCCGCAAGAAAACCATAATATCAAAGCATGATCAATAACGATAACCAAATATTTCACCAAGTATCAAACAATCCATAACATTCGATTAACAGGTGATAACAATCAACAAATCAACAATTTATCATTCAGATAGTCAGCATATCATATTCATCAGATTGACAACAGTAATCACATTCATAATCAACAGTTTATTGCAACCATTATACAATAATCAGGGTCGGCGCCCTTAGGCCGCAACCTCTATTTAACCCATTGTCTTCAGCTCACTTAGGCCAAACCCAGTGTTAAACCCACTGACTCCAGCCCGCTTAAATCGAGCTCAGTGATTATTAAGCTATCCTCAGCTACCAGTAGCTGAGCCGCGCCCTGTGCGCAAATATCAGTTTTGGCACTCTTAGGCCGTTCATCCCACACTCACATGGCGTGTCATAATCAAATGTCAATTCCGGCACTCTTAGGCCTTTTATTTTATGTTCACATGGTTTATCACAATCATATAACATATATATTCAATACAGGGAATCTTAGTCCCACACAGCCACATAAGGGTGCAGTTTTCTTACCTCTGGTTCGAGCGAGAAATAGAAGATAAAAGACCCCTGAGAACGATCGATCCTTTGATCCCTTAACAGTCACCTAGTCAAAACCAAATATGGAATCCAATTAATGAAAACAACAATAAAAGGTTCTTGATCAAATCGTACCCAAATGGTGAGTAGATTCAATCCCGAGCCTTAAGAATTGAAACCCTGAGCCAAAAGAACAGGGTAGCGCTGTCACCCTAGCACCCTAGCGCTACAACCAGGGATGTTTTGCCCTGGCTAGCGCTGTAGCACCCTCCTTTGGGCGCTGTAGGTAGGACCAGACAGAACCACCCTGGTTTTCCCCTCCTTTGATTCCACCATTTTTAACCTTAAAATCAAGCTTCCAAACCTCATTCAAACCCCCAAATGAACCCAAATACCATGTACACAAGTCTTAGGCATCATAACCCAACCAAACTTTGCAAAAAACCCCCATTGAATTCTCAACTTTCAAACCAAAATCCCAACTGAACTCAATAAGAAAAACAGATCAAGAATTAGAGTTTTAATGGTTAGAAACTCACCTCAATCTCAGAATCACACCCTCTTTAATGGTAGAACATAACCCTAGATCATCAAGGCTTGGTTCCATAGCTTGGTTCCTCAAAAGAAGCTTCAAAATTCAAGAAGAAGAGAAGAAGAAATGATGAACAGGAGAAGATGAATGTGATGCTTTGTTTTCTATAGCCTTCTACAACTTTATTGGGTTATATCTATCCCTTAGGTCAAAAGACTAAAATACCCCTAGGTCATTTAATTCACTCTTAAGGTTTCCAAGGGAAAAACTGTCCATTCCCATCTAATCTTGTTATTCCAAATTAACATCCTCCAATTCTCATTATTCCCAATATTCTCAAATACCAATAAATCATATCCCATTACCCTTTTATTCCCGGTAACGTTCTAATCACCAAATTACCACGAGACTCACCTCGAGCCCCGAACTTAATCCCGTTATGACCAAACTGCTAACTTGCACTCAAAGATCGTCTCATGACGAATAGCTCGAACAAATGCAAATTATAATTTAGCATCAACAATAGTTCACCTACATGCATACAAATATATACAATTACTCCCTCAACGGACCAAATTACCAAAATGTGCTCATAACAACATGTGTACCCATATGCATGCATTTATCATCATATAATAATATAATTCACATAAACATGTATATAATAATTTGATGGCATAATAAATCAATTATGGCCCTCCTGGACTCCTAATTAAGATCCTAAACCTTATTAGGAAATTTGGGTCATTACAGCCTCACGGTCCAAGATCATGTAGATACTCATCCACATTCGACAGCCATGCTAATAAGCATGTCAATTCATAAGCACATAACAATTAACATTTAACACTTATCAATTAGCAATTAACGATGCTAATAAGCATGTTCTAACAATATCAATGATAATAAGTATGTTCTTGCTCATATGCAGCAGTCAAGGGCCAACCTTATTAGTGTATCTCATGTAGGCAGATAAAGCATTTATATTCTATTTAAGTAGTTAAACACATAACCACATAAATAGTTACAAAACCATGAGTTGAGCTTGTCTTCAGTGGTGAGTGTACATGCTCAACCAGTCTACAGGAACCCTAAACCTTGACATGCTCTTATACCAAGTTGTAACGCCCTTGATAGCCAGAACCTTCACACTGTGTACTTTAAATAGTGCTTAACTTGCTAAATGAGTCATTAGGCAATAAACGTGCATCTAAATGTTATTAATGGGCCAAGGTTAAAATCTCGGTCAAAAGGAATGGATATATTTTAATAAAAACGTTAAATTGTAGATGGGAACCCATAAAAGTGTTTACAAAATTATTTACAGTCCAAAATGGTCATTACAGTTAAAAAGTTACAATCCGCCGACCTAAGCGGAAAAAATAGGGTTAAACCCTAGTTCCCTTGAGAAACACCTTGGCCGTGGTAGTCAATCAGCCACATATGTACACGTCACCACCTAAGCTCTCCACTTAAGACTGGGTAAGCTTTTCTTTCCCTGTACCTGTACCACATAGCACCCGTGAGCCAAGGCTCAACAAGAAAACTTGTTATTGCATGTATACAAATAATAATAATGATCGTGAAATGGTTCTAGGGCTGGCAACCCTAATCAGACGATGACTGTGAAGTCATTCTGGGGTCCTGCACCCTGGATTAATAACTATTAAGTCATTCTGCGGTCTCGCGCCCTGAATAGATGACTAATAAGACATCCTAGGGTCCTATGCTCTAAATAGATGACTAATAAGACATCTTGGGGTCATGCACCCTAAGCCAGTTGACTATCAAGTCACTTGAGCCTTTTAGCCCTGGCTCTGAGTAACTATCCTTAGACTAGCCAAGCACTTTAGTTTTCTTCAACCAATAGGTCGGTCAAGCATTTAATGCTGGTGTTGATTAGATCTAATCATTTCAGCCCGCGTTCAACATGCTATTATGACTCTTGACTCATAATTCAATTCCATATGACTAGTGCTCAATACAATTGCAGATCATGACTAATAAGTTAGAGCTTCACGACCAGTACTAAACACCATTGTTGTTTTTGACTAGTAAGTCAGTGCCATTCACAAGTAAGCAATTCTGCCAAGAATTTATAATGCAACCAATGTACATATATAGAGCACTCAACATGCCTCATCAATAATCATGTATGTCACATACTGGGTATAGTTTTCTTACATCCAGTTTGAGCATAAAATATGTAAATAACGACCTTTCAGAACAATCCTGTCCTTAAGCCCTTAGCGATCACCTAATAATTAAAAAAATGAAATCCCATCAACAAAATGAGTAATAAAAGATGCTCGGACCAAGCCCTAGCCCCAGGACCTCAAATCCCACTAAAACGGCTAGTATATTCAATCCCGAGCCATAAGGTTCGAAAACTCGCGCTTAAAACTAAGTAAAACCACGCAACCTGCCCCCAAGGGCCGCGGCGTGCCCCCTAGACAGACAGCCCCCTATCTGGGTGCCAGGGGCGGGTCGCGACTCGCCCTTGAAGGTCGCGGTGCGCCGGCCAGACAAAGCCCAGTGTAGGCTCTGGGGTTTACTCAAGTTGCAACTTCAATAAACTCGGTCGTGACTTGACTCCGCAAACCCAGCTCCCCTGCTTATTCCTCAATCCAAACTCAGCCAAAACTCTTCAAACAAATCCCAATATAATAACCAAACATTAATACAACATTATCACCAAGATAACAGCAAACCCCAAGCTTCATAACACCTAAAACACCATCAAATAATCAATTGTGAATCCCATAATTAACACCTTCAGTTGCTGTACTTAAATCCTAAACCCCAAGCCTCAAAACCTCGAGCTTGAATTCTCTGTTTCTGCCTCAAAATCCCAACCAAGAGAGAGAAAGAAGTAATTGAGAGAGAGAATAAAGAAAACCCCTATTTTCTGCTAATTCAATCCACAACCTTCCCTTGGCTGAAATATATCAAATGGCCTAGAATGACCAAAATGCCCCTAGGGCCATCTAAAACCTTCAAAGCCACCCAAGGGTAAAATTGTCATTTCCCACCTACCCTGGGCGATATATCGCCTAGACTTATATCCCGAGCCCTCGTGCTTTCGTTTGTACGAAGTCGACGTGTTTTTCGTATCTCCCGTAGGTGACATATCGGGCCCTATAACTGCAATATATCGGCATACACTGATATTTTAAACACGTTTTTGTACTTTTCAGGATATTTTGAAATTAATTAAAACAACTTTGATGGGGTAAAACGTTATCCTAACGCTGCTGGAAGGTTCTAGAGCTTCTAGATCTTTCTTTTAATTAAACTATTCATCAAAAATACTTAATCCTTAAGAAACATGCTTATGACAAGTGTCACATTCTTAATAATTCTGTCTAAACCTTAGGTTATAATAAACAATATTTCTAAAACAATCAATATTAATTAAACCTTATGTTATAATTAATATTTCTAAACTATAGGTTATACTTATAAAATCCATAACTGTTGTTATGAGTTTCCAACTATGTCCCGGCTTGAACCAAAATCCACGGAAACTAACATACTACAGGCTACTACTAGCTACTACTATCTAGCTAAGTAAAATTTCGAGACACTACAGCAAAAGTCAAATGCAGATGCTTTGGCTTGACTCACCACTACCAAGGAAGTCGATACACTCAATGTGGTGTCGGTCGAATTTCTACCGATACCAAGCATAGTTGAGCCTGAAGAAGATGATGTAACATGATAGACTCGCAGCCTACTTGGATGACCCCCATAATAGACTACCTCGAAACCGGGAGCCTCCCAGCATACCAGAATTAGGCTATAAAACTTATGTACAAGATACCAAGGTACACCATCTTGGAGGAAAAATTGTATAGAAGGGGGTATTCTATGCCATTGTTAAGATGTGTAACTCCACCCAAAGCAAACAAAATCATAGAAGAAATCCATGAAGGATTTTTCGGAGACCACACTGGGGGGCATAGTCTATCAAAAATATAATTAGCCAGGGATAGTTCTGGCCTACGGTTAAAGCAAAATCGTTCGAATATGTCAAGCGCTGTGACAAGTGTCAGTGGTACGCTTCAATCCCACAAGCACCACTGACCAAGATCACTATGATGACCTCCATGTGGCCATTCGTGGTATGGGGAATCAACCTCATAGGATCCCTACCAATAGGGAAAGTGTAACGACCCGAAAATCACTAATAAGGCTTAAGGGTCTTGATTAGTATGTCAGGAGGGAATAATTGGTTTATGTGTGAATTAAGTAGTTTAATGCATGATTTTGTGATAATCATGCTTGTATGATTATATGAATATATATGAAATGCATGTCTACGAGTATTAGTGTCCATGTAGGCCCCGTTTAGCTTAAAGGGGTACATTTGTAATTTTAGCCCGTTGAGGGCGTAAATGTCATTATATGTTATAATTGTGAGGACCACATTATTATGTGGGTAAATCTGCAGCATGCGACTTGAGCCGATCCTCGGAAGCTAGTTTGCGGGAAAGTCACAACAGGACCCAATACCTAGCTCGGGGCGAGTCAAGGGGTATTTAGGGTATTGGATGATTATCTGGGTTATCGGGTTATGGAAATAAATAATTGGAGATATATTTGAGGTTAGGAAGCTTAGGTGGAAATACTGGGGAATTTTACCATTTCTCCCTCGGGGATGTTTTCGGTACCCCGAGCCTCGAGATTGACTTAATTGATTAAGGATAGAATAGAAAAAACCAAGAAAATAGTGGAAGATGTCATAATTGACCCTTCTCCCTCTCTTCTCTTTCTCTCAAGGGAAACCACTGAAAAACTAAGGAAACTTGGCTGGAACTCAGTGAATTGAGTAAAGGTTTTGGAAGATTAACTCAGTAGTAGCTAAGGAATCTAAGCAGGAACTGAGGTAAGCATTGAATTATACTTTTGATCATTTAATTATGTAGCTGTGGGGCTGGATTCTAAGTGGTTATGGGTTATGAATTTAAAGGTTGATTTAAGGCAGAAGGCTTGGGAATTAGCTCAACAATTTCTTGGAGGATTGATTCATTAGTGATGGTAAGCTTATAAGGATGGTTTAGTGTTTGAATTGTGTATTTTCTGGGCTGGTTTTGGTGTTCTTGAGTTTATGTGTTTCAGAAATTAAAGTGAGATTTCGATGAGTTTTTAAGCTAGGTATTTGTTGGGTTTTGCTGCTGGAAGCATGTTAGAATGTTTGTGATAATTGAATTTTGTTGTTGGAGTGGTTTTGAGTGGATTTGAGTGAGGTTTGGGTGTTAAAAATGGTGGTTTTTCTGGGTTTGAAGGGCTGGGCCATGACCCTGTTCTTGGTGAGTCGCGGCCCTATGGAGCAAAGAGGAGCCAGGAAGGCTCAGAGGCAGAGGCGGGCCGCGACGCCTCAGGGGAGCGCTGCGGTGCGTGTGTGTTTTCCAGGGAGGTCGAGCCTCTGGTTTTGAGGCGGGCCATGGCATGGGTCCATAGGGTGGTGGCCCTTAAAGGGATTTTTGGCCTTTTGGAGTTTTTAAGAATAGGAACATAACCTAGGGTGCTCGGGATAGATCCCGCTACCGTGTTTGGTGGAATTCGATGTCCTGGAGGTTAGAACCTTATCCGGAAACCTTTATACAATTATTAATGGAATCCCTTATCTTGATTGTGACTAGGTATAAGCTAGGGCTCGGGAAACGAATCATGCTCAAGAGGCATCTCACATAATCAAAATACTTGGAAATTAAAGGTAAGAGAACTGCACCCGGTTGTGAGTTCATAATGGGACTAAGGGTTACCTATTCTTGTATGTATTATGAAAGTTTGTATTATGCCCTGAGAATGTTAAACCAATGGCCTAAGAGTGTCGGAGTTTACACTGGCGCACAGGGCGCGGCTCAGCCACTGGTAGCTGAGGACAGCTTAATATTCACTGAGCTCGGTTTAAGCGGACCGGAATCAGTGGGGTAACTAGAGGGTGCGACCTAAGGGCGTCGAGCCTGATTATTATGTGATCTGATTATCATTTTCAACTGTTGAATATAACATGCTGAATAGTTGAGTGTTAGCTTGTGGGGTCATGGCTATGTCTATGAGTTATGTGATTAATATGGACTGCTACGTGTGTGAACATGCTTAAAGAGTTATTAGATTATTATCAACATTTGTGCTATGATATTATGTTTTCTTGCTAGGCCTTGGCTCACAGGTGCTACGTGGTGCAGGTAAAGGCAATGGTAAGCTTGATCAACCCTGACTTGGAGAACTCTAGAGGCAGAATTTACATGACTAGCCGCTCGGCCGCCACGGTTGAGGAAGGGAAAGGAACGGGAAGACCATAAAAGTCTGTTTTTCCCTTAAAGCGCCTAGCGGTTGTTTATACCTTGAAATTTTTTTAACTGACTTTCAAACGTTGTCTCTTTTGGGATCCCTTGTACAAAATGTTTAATTATATGAAATGAATCTTTTATGACCAAAACCTTTTAACCCTAGTTCAACTCATTTACTTGATTCGCAAGTCGTGCACTTATATAAATACATAGTGTAATGGTCTTGGCTATCAAGGGCATTATTGAAAGAGGGGTGAAATATGTCGTGTACGTTGTTGATTACTTCACTAAGTACACTGAAGCCAAACCTTTGGCCACCATTACCTCAAAGAATTTCTTAGACTACGTGAGAAAAAATATAACCTCCAGATATGCAGTACCAAGGAAAATAGTGTCAAATAATGGAACTCAGTTCTATAGCGAACTATTTCCTCAGTAGCCCATCCACAAGAAAATGGCCAGGTCAAAGTTGTGAACAAGACTTTGAAGAGCTCAATTAAGAAAAGGCTCGAAGTGTTGGAAAAACAATCAAAGTACGCAAGGGAATTGGCGTGGTAGGCCATTGTGTACAACAATAAAAAGTTTCCATCACTCATATAAACAGTTTATATGATCAAAAAAACATCCAGACAGAAACATTAACATACAATATTATAAATCATGCAACATATATATACAATATATTTATATATATCATATAAAAATATAAATAAATATTCAAGAACATAAGTATTTACCTCTTGATGCCTATCAAGTGTCCTTGAGTCTTTTCATATATATCGATCTTTCTATCCAACGCTTTGAGTACTCAAACCATGATCTTGGAGAGTGTTCTCTACTGTAGAGTCCCAGAACTTTACTTAGCTAGTTAGATAGTAGTAGTAATAGTAGAAGCTAGTAATGGTTATAGTATGTTTATTAATGTAGATTTTGGTTCAAGCCGGGACTTAGTTGAACACTCATAGCAACCTATAGTTTAAGAATATTAATTATAACATAAGGTTTGATTAATATAGCTGATTATAAAGATGTCATTTATTATACTATAAGGTTTAGAAAGAATTAATAAGATCATGACACTTGTCGTGTGCATGTTCATTAACGAATTAAGTATTTTTGATGAATAGTTTTTATAAAAGAAAGATTTAGAAGCTCTAGAACCTTCCAGCATCTTTATAATCGTATTATGACTTAGTCAAAGTTGTTTATCCAATTCAAATTAAGCTGATAAAGTGCAATTACGTGTCTAATATATCAACGTATGTCGATATATCGCAGCTATTGGGGGCGATATATCGCCACACGGGAGATACGAAAAACACGTCAACTTCGCACGATCGAAACCACGAGCACTCGGGACATAGGGCCAGGTGATATATCGCCAAGGGTGGGCGATATATCGGCCCTAGGACCACTTTTTCAAACATTGTAGAAACCGAGCTTGATTCATCCCTGAACCTCTTGACTATCCTCTGAACGTTTTTGACCTAGCCTTAAGCACCTGTTGAATGAATATTCAAATATTTTTCATTTAATATTCGATATTTTTATTCAAGCTAAAAGGAGATAGTTTCACTCCTTGAACTCTATTAATAGGACCTAGTACCCAGCCATTTTTCTCATTCTTCAAGCTGTGTTTAGAGCCTTTAAGCTGCTAGGGTTACTATATAGTGAAAAACACTTGGGTTGGGATAAAAGCTTTATCATCTTAAGCTTTATAAACACTTGGGAAGTGAGATATAGAGTGTGTTTTCAATATCGAGGTGTAGATCAGTTCTAGTACATCCAAAGGTAGTCCTATTCGTGAGTTCATTTCTGTATGGTTTTTTAGTTTCCTTTAGATTTCTTTATTCAGATCCTAACTCATTGTTTTCAATTCTTGGTTAAGTATTTAAGTTCTTTGAGCTTAAGTTTTCTTTTCGGTAAGCTTCTTCTTGGTGGTTTAGTTCTCTTCCTTATCATCTCTTATCTTTAGAAATACTCACCATTTTTTTATTGTTGGTTTTAGGAGTGTTCTAAATCCCGTCCTTGTTCTCAAATATCCCGGTGTTGGTAAGGAAAATAGGATAGAATTTATATGTGTATATGATATGATATGTTATGCTTATGCTTATGTTATGTTTACATTATGTATAGTATGTTTATAGTCCTTGGGCATATGACTTGTCTAGCTAGCAAGCCCTAATAATTTATGGGCATATGACTTGCTTGGCTAGCAAGCCCCACAAATCTATTAGGCATATGGCTTGCTTAGTTAACAAGCCTCAAGAAGTATGATGGCCATTGTAGTTTTATACGATTTATGTTTTATAGTCTTATGTTTATTATATAGTTTTATGCTTATATGTGTGAGTAGATTTTCCTTGCTGGGCATTAGGCTCACTCCTTTATTTTTTTAGTGTGATGGAGGAAACTAGATACGAAGGCGGAAGGATTCTTGGTGGTTTGGCTTGTGTATCAAGGATGAAGGGATTTGATGGACTGCATGACGATTCGAGGACGACATTGTTTTTTTTTAGTCTCTTTAAATTATGTTTTATGTATCATTCGCATTTAGCTTTGTAAACAATTTCCTTTAGTTTAAAGTTATGTTTTATTTTAAAACAATAGGATCCCATACCGCTCATTTATGTATTTCAATATTTACTTTGGAGTTTTTAATAAAGTTATGAATATTTCTTATATATTTTTTCTCAAAAATAGTGGCTATGTCTAGTAGTTTTAATTGTCCAAGGTTTAGAATTAGTTGGGTCATTACAATTGGTATCAGAGCAACGGTTCATCTGTATAGTTATTATGTTTATATGTATTGCTAACATTTTAGCCTTTATGTTTTCAGTTAAGAATGAATGGAGCATTAACCTATGAGGATATCCGAGCCATTAAGGCCTTAAAAAGAATTAGAGAGCCAAGAAATATCGTAGGAGTATTAGAAAGAATAACTCGGAGACTACTTTTATTCCACAGGGAGATAGGTCACCTCCAAGCAACTAAGAAAATCGTGATGAAAGCTACGACGCAATATGTTTTAGTGATTAGACTTTTTAAAGATTATCCTACTGTAATTGCTGCCTTAGAAGATTTATGTGAGACTATAGATGATGAAGATGAATTACCAGTAACTATGAGATATTATTTTCTCATACTTAGGTTCACTTCTAAAATGTAATTCAAATTCACAAATGAGCAAAAACATAGAATCTTTATGAATCTTCCTCGAGGGAATTTTGAGGCTCAAGATAATGATGACTATGAGGAGATAGATGATGATATTTTAGATGAAGGATCAGATGTAGAAGATCCCAATTGTTAGAATAGATTTGTTTCTTTATTTATTTTATTTATGATAGTAATTAGTGAAAACATGTTTCCAAAGAAATATCATTGTTATTTTCATGACATGTATGAGTTTGATTTCTTTTGCAATCATAATAAATAACAAATTTAATAAATAATGACCAAGATCAGTGAGGGTGGATACAAATCAATGGACCGGGTTCCATATTGAGAGTTAGGGGGCCATAGTAGGAACGATTTTACTGATCGCAGCCCTCCCTCAATATGGTTAACTTTGGAACAACGATGAGTTTCGAGCCTAAGAATTAAGTCATATAGGATGATTAGAAATAGACTTAGAAAATAATAAAGATGGCTTGTTTTTCTAAGTATAGAAACATGCCATAATGATAAAGAAGGCTTATGTAATTTTTCATAAGGAATCATAATTAATAGGTCCGAGTTATGTTTGCTTATATTAAGTTTTTTTTTGTTTTTCCTTAGAGCCTATTAGGGTAAGTTCTAACATGTTTTTCTCAACTGTTAGAACTCCGCTAAAGATGTCGCTCAGAAGGTCTGCTTGCACCAATGCCAATGCCTCCAATGCCGCTCTTGAGAGCAATGCAGCCCCTCCGGTTCGCAGAAGGGGAGTGCGTGCTACGACCAATCAAAGTGCGCCGCCACCGCCACCGGTTGACAACACTGCAGAAATTACCAGACTACGACAGCAAGTTGAGGAATTACTGAAGCAACAACGACAACAGGCTCAGCCTCAGACTCAGCCTCCGCTACAATTGCGGCCTCAGCAAATGGCTCCAGCACCCCAACAAGTTTGTCCTTTCGGGGGATGGCCAATGGTAAATTATGCGCCATATCTAGCTCATTACATGGAGCCAATTTACGAGCGATTTCATAAGCACCACGCTCCAAACTTTGAAGGGACAACATACCCCTTTGAGGCAGAAGAATGGCTCAGAAATGTGGAGCCAATCCTAGCGCACACGAACCTCGGCAACGCGAACCACATATCCTGCGTTTCGCCTCTTCTTACGAAAGATGCTAGAATATGGTGGGACTTAGTTTAGCAGACTCACGATGTCGCCACCATGACTTGGACCAGATTTGTGGAGTTGTTCCACAAAAAGTACTAAAATTCGGCAGTTATCGCTTCAAGGGTCGAGGAGTTCACTGGTCTGAAGCAAGGGAACTTATCAGTAGCAGAATATGCTCGGAAGTTCAACCAATTAGCCAAGTTTGCACCAGAAATGGTTCCAACTGACTTTCTGAGGGTGACCAAGTTCATTAGAGGACTTAGACCAAAGATTAAGCTAGGGGTTAAGCTAGCAAACCTGGGAAATACTACCTATGCCGATGTTCTTGAAACGGCAATAGAGGTAGAAAGGCTTCAGGCGAATGTTAGTAAAGAGGAGGCCAGTAAGCCTGATCCTAAACATCAAAGTCAACCTCAGAATGGTCGAAACAACAACCATCAGTCCAGCAACAATAATGGTCAGAAGAGACGGCATCCTGACAATAAGCAGTCCGATAACGAATAATGGGCACAGACGAACAATGGAGGCAATAGGCCGAGTTATGTAGAATACCCGCAATGTGCTAAGTGCCAAAAGAAACATCCTGGTGAATGCCATGCAAATACCAAGGGATGCTACAACTATGGTCAGGAAGGACACCAGAAGAATTAATGTCCCTAGCTCAAGACAGAGGAGAAAAGGGACAACAAGATGGTTTCGGCCAAGGTTTGCCTTAACCCAAGGAGAAGTTGACGCTAGCAATAAAGTGGTCACAGGTCAGATTGCTATCCTCAATAATGTATGTTCTGTATTATTTGATTTGGGAGCCACTCACTCGTATATCTCGTTAGGAATGATAGAGAAATTAGACAAACCTTGTGAAAGATTTAGAACTAGGTTTGTAAAAGAGTTGCCTTCGGGCGAAGTAGTTCTATCATCACGGATAGTACGAGGTGTACCGATCAAGATTGAGGATGTAGAACTAGAAGGAGACCTGATAGAACTGGAGATCAAAGACTTCGATGTGATACTGGGCATGGACTGGCTAGCAAGGTTTGCCGCAACCATCGACTGCAAATGCAAGAAAGTGACGTTCGAGACCCCTAACGGCTAGAGACTATGGTTTATGGGACAAGTGTCAGGACAACGCACACCGCTTATATCATCTCTCAAAGCTCAAAGGATGATAGAAAAAGGATGTCAAGCATTCTTTGCTAGCGTCACGAATGTGGTAAAGGAAGCACCACTAAAGGTTGGAGACGTCCACATTGTAAAGGAATTTCCAGAAGTATTTCCTGACGACTTACCAGGGCTACCGCCGACTCAGGAAATTGACTTCACAATCGAATTAGTACTTAGCACCGAGCCTATCTCCAAGGCACCATACCAGATGGCACCAACTGAACTCAAGGAGTTAAAGATGCAGCTGCAAGAACTCCTAGACTTGGGTTTCATTAGACCAAGCCATTTGCCATGAGGAGCACTGGTTCTATTTGTGAAGAAAAAGGACGGAAGCATGCAGATGTGCAAAGATTACCGCGAGCTGAATAAGGTGAAGATTAAGAATAAGTACCCGCTACCCCAGATTGATGACTTGTTTGATCAACTCCGAGGTGCAACTATATTTTCAAAGATTGATTTATGGTCTGAGTATCATCAACTCAAAGTACGGGAAGAGGATATTCCTAAGACAACTTTTAGAATTTGTTATGGGCATTGCGAGTTTCTAGTTATGTCTTTCATTCTTACCAATACTCCAACCATGTTTATGGATTTAATGAATAGGGTCTTTAAGGATTACTTGGATAAATTCGTCGTAGTTTTCATCAATGATATCTTGGTGTACTCAAAGGACAAAGTCGAGCTTGAGGAACATTTAAGGTTAATCTTGTTATGACTAAATGAGCATCAACTTTACGCGAAGTTCAAGAAGTGTGAATTTTGGCTTTCTCAAATCGTGATCCTCAGCCATATTGTAACCAAGGACAGAGTTGCAGTAGACGCATCTAAAGTAGAGGCTATGAAGGATTGGCCAAGACCAAAGAAAGCATCAGAGGTAAGAAGCTTTATGGGATTAGCAGGTTATTATCAGAGGTTTGTATAAGGCTTTTCTAAGATAGTCACTCCGCTTACAAAACCTAACCCGGAAACAGCAAAGGTTCAACTGGACTGATAAGTGTGAAGAGAGCTTCCATTTACTTAAGGATAAGCTATGCTCAGCACCAGTACTTTGTGTACCAACACCCAACAACAAGTTTGTAGTCTACTATGATGCGTCGAAGCAAGGGTTGGGTTGTGTGCTGAAGCAAAATGATAAGGTGATAGCCTACGCCTTAAGGCAGTTGAAGGAGTACGAGCAACACTATCCAACACACGATATGGAGTTGGCAGCGGTGGTCTTTGTGTTGAAAATCTGGCGCCATTATCTTTACGGAGAATGGTGTGAGATTTATACGGACCACAAAAGCCTAAAGTATTTCTTCACTCAGATGGAGCTCAACATGAGGCAGTGCAGGTGGTTAGAACCATTGAAGGATTATGACTGCGAAATCCTACACTACCCGAGAAAGGCAAACGTAGTTTTTGATGCGCTAAGTAGAAAGAGTTATGGAAGTCTAGTAGCATTAGCTGGAATAGAAAAGTCGCTACAGCAGTAGCTGATCAATGCCAGAATAGAAGTAGTCATCGGTAAGCTGGCTAACTTGTCTATCCAGTTAAGTCTATTAGAAGAAATACGGATTGGGCAAGGGCATGATGACACATTAGTAGTGCATATAGATGCAGTTAAAGAAGGCAAGGTCACAGATTTCTCAACATCAGGACATGGGTTATTGAGATATAAGGGTGGGTATGCGTGCCATATGATCAAGAGATTAAGATGAAGATTTTAGAAGAAGCGCACAATACTCTATACTCAGTTCACCCAGGGTCGACAAAGATGACTCACAACATTTAGGCAATATATTGGTGGCCAAGAATGAAGAAAGATATAGCAGAATTTGTGTCTAAATGTTTAGTATGCCAGCAAGTGAAAGCAGAAAATCAGCGGCCTGCAGGCTTATTGCAACCACTTAGCATGCCATAATGGAAATGGGACGATATAGCCATGGATTTCGTGACGGGTTTGCCACGAACAAGTAACCAGCATGATTCAGCTTGGGTAGTAATAGACAGACTAACCAAGTTAGCTCATTTCCTGGCTGTTAAGACTTCATATACAGCAAATCAATACGCAGACGTTTATGTCCAAGAAATAGTATGACTGCATGGAATCCCTAACACAATAGTATCTAATAGAGGATCGGTGTTTACATCGAGATTTTGGGGAAGTTTGCAGCAAGCCATGGGTACCAAGTTAAGTCTTAGTATGGCATTTCATCCTCAGACAGACGGTTAGGTCGAGCGTACCATACAGATTTTAGAAGATATGTTGCGCGCTTGTTTACTTGATTTCGGAGGATCATGGAGTAAGTATTTGCCGCTGATAGAATTCTCCTACAACAATAGCTACAAGTTAACGATCGGGATGGCACCCTACGAGTTACTTTATGGAAGGAGGTGCCGATCGCCGTTACATTGGGAAGAGGTAGGAGAAAGGCAACTTCTTGGTCCCGAAGTTGTTAGAAAATCTCAGGAAGCAGTAACGCTGAATAGAAAACGTATGCTCGCAGCTCAAAGCCGTCGGAAAAGTTAAGCGGATGCCAAGCAGCGTGATGTGGAATTCAAAGTCGGAGATCAAGTCTTCCTAAATATATCTCCTATGAAAGGTGTGAAACGGTTTGGGAAGAAAGGCATGCTTAGTCCCCGGTTTATAGGTCCTTTTGAGATATTGGACAAAGTGGGAGCAGTTGCATATAGATTAGCCCTACCACCAGCTCTAGCAAATAACCACAATGTGTTCCACATCTCGATGTTGCGTAAATATGTGTCAGACCCATCTCACGTCCTCAAGTATGATACGATAGCACTCCAAAAAGACTTGAGTTATGAGGAACGATCAGTTAGCATCTTAGATAGAGGGATGAAGGAATTACGGTCCAAGCATATTCCGATAGTCAAGGTTCTATGGAGTAATAGTTCTGAATGGGAGGGAACATGGGAGTTGGAGGAGGACATGTTAGCCTGGTCCAAGCATGTATGTTTTCTCAAAAATAGTGGCTATGTCTAGTAGTATTAATGGTCCAAGGTCTTAGAATTAGTTAGGTCATTACATCTACACATCAAGATGTGTGTGGGCACATAAAGAACATGAGTTTGTAATTTAGGAATCACAAGTGTTTCTCAACACATGAGAACTTGGATAATGGTGTTAGAATGGTTAGAATACAGAAGAAGACAATCTTTTTATCTAACAAAAGTTCTGAAACCTATTATGAATTCTATATCTCACTTATATTTTTTTCCTTAATATTATTATATACCATATACAGAGAGATTATTCTATTACCTTACTATTCCTAATAATAATAATATCATATACAGACTACCATCAGCCACTCTAAGGCAAAACAGACATTTATAGCTTTTCTGTTCCTATTATCCTCACAACCGTGGCGGCTGAGCAGCCGATCATGTACATTTCGCTCACAGAGCTCTCCAAGTCAGAGCTGATCAAGTTTGCCCTTGCCTTTACCTGCACCACGTAGCACCCGTGAGCCAAGGCCTAGCAAGAAAATATAATACACATTTCAACAATCATAACAAGAGTATATTCCTTTAAACATGATCAAACACTTAACATTCCACATTAACCACATAGCATGTAATCGGAATCAAAGATGCTACCAATCATTAATAACAGTCAAATCACATAAAAACTAGGGCTGACAACTTAGGCCGCACCATCTGTTTACCCCACTTACTCCGGCCCGCTTAAACCGAGCCCAGTGCATAATAAGTTGTCCTCGGCTACCAGTGGCCGAGCCGTGCCCTGTGCGCAAGTGTAACCTTTGGCACTCTTAGGTCGTTGGTTTACTAATTACATGGCATAATACCATCCTTTTCAAAGCACACATATTAGGGAACCCTTAGTCCCATTACAAGTACACAACCGGGTGCAGTTTTCTTACCTTTGGCTTCCAAGTGTACTAGCCACGAGCGTTGCCCCTTGAGTGGGATCCGATACTCGAGCCCTAGCTTAGCACCTAGTCACAACCAAGATAAAAGATACCATCAACATTCTTAAAAGATCTTCTAGACAAAGTTCTAGTCTCCAGAACATTGAACTTCACCAAACATGGTAAAAGATTCAATCCCGAGCACCCTAGGTTAAATTCCCAAGCCTAGAATCTCAAAATCCCAAAATCCCCTATGGGCCGCGGCATTAGTCGCCCATGCCGCGGCATGGCCCCAACTAGAGGCCTCCTAATACCCAAAAACAGACAAGGGTCGCGGCCCTACTCAGACCATGCTGCGGCTCGTCCTCCTTCCTCAACACACATCAGCTTCGAAGGGCCGCGGCTCACCAAGAACTATGTCGCGGCCCGACCCCTTCGAACCCAGAAAATCCTCCATTTTTTACTCTCAAACCTCATGCAAACTCACCCAAAACTACCCCAATTCCACACTCAATTACCCAAAACTTCTCACAAGATTCCAGCAACACAACCCAGCTGAAACTTAGACTAGAAACCCATCAAAAACCTATTTCAATCACTGAAACTTTCTAACTCAAGAACACAAAACCCAGCCATGGAAACACTATAACTCAGCCATTAAACCTTAAATTAGAGCTTACCTCAGCTACAAAACCAATCCCCCAAGAGCTTTCTGGGCTAACTTCCAAGGTTCTAGCCTCAATTTAATCTTCAAATCCAAAAACCCAAAACCTCTTAGAACACACTCAAAAAAACAGAATTTCAACAACAGAACATGGGATTCAATGCTTACCTCAACCTTGATTAAGTTCCTTTGACAATCCTTGAGCTAATCCTCTAAATCCCTACTTTAATCCTCTGAATTCCCGCCAAGGCCTCTAAATTCCTGTGTTTCTCCTTTGAGAGAGAGAGAGAAAAGAGAGGTTCGGTTTATTTTTATGTTCTACTGTTTTCTAAAGCTTCCTAAGTCTATCCATAGGTAATTAAGCTGATCCCCAATGCTCGGTGTACCGGAAACGTCCCCGAGGGAAAAATGGTAAAATTCCCCAATATTCCCACCTAGACTTCCTAACCTCAAATATATCTCCAATTATTTATTTTCATAACCCGGTAATCTAAATAACCACCCAATACTTGAAATACCCCTTGACTTTTCCAAAGTCAAATATTAACCCCTGTTGTGACTTTCCCACTATCTAGCTCCCTAGGATCGCCTCAAGTCGCCTGCTGTAGATTTACCCACATAATAATGTGGTTCTCACAAACATAACATTTAACCACATCTATATTCATATAATCATACAAGCATGCTTATCATGTAATCATGCATTAAATCAATAAATTAACACATAAACCAATTATGCCCTTCCGACACACTAATCAAGGCCTTTCAGCCATATCAGTGATTTTGGGTTGTTACAACTATCCCTTTCTACTGAGAATTTCATCTTCAAAATTTACCTAAATAGCTCGGGATACTGATCCCACATCACTGTCTCTAACTCCCAGGTCACTTCCTCGACCTTTCTATTTCTCCACAACATATTATCTAACAGAATTGTCTTATTCTGTAAGACTGTATCCTTCCGATCCATAGTTTGTACTGGTCGCTCTTCATAGGACAAGTCTGTCTGCAACTCTAAGTCCTCATACTTCAGCACATGTGTCGTATCAGAAACGTACTTCCGCAACATGGAGACATGGAATACATCATGAACTCCTGACAACAATAGTGGCAAAGCCAAGCTGTATGCCACCTATCCAATCCTTTCTAAAATATCGAAAGGTCCAACAAACCGAGGGCTCAGCTTGCCCTTTACCCCAAATCTCCTCACCCCTCTCAGTGGTGAAACTCGTAGAAACACATGGTCCCCAACCTGGAACTCCACGTCCCTACCCTTAGGATCAACGTATCTTTTCTATCTACTCTGCGAAGCAAGCATTCCGGCTCGAATCTTCTCAATAGCCTCATTGGTCTTCTGAACCATGTCTGGCCCCAAATATCTTCTCTCACCCATCTCATCCCAATGAATGGGCGATTTGCACTTCCTTCCGTATAGCATCTCGTAAGGGGCCACCCCAATCATGGACTGATAACTGTTATTATATGAGAATTTGATCAAAAGAAGATACTTACTCCAAGATCCCTCGAAATCAATCACACACGCCCTAAGCATGTCCTCCAATACCTGAATCGTCCTCTCAGACTGCCCATCAGTCTGAGGATGAAAAGTTGTGCTAAACTTCAACTGATTCCCCATGGCTCTCTACAGAGCTCCCCAAAACGTGGAGGTAAAGATAGGGTCTCGATCAGATACAATAGACTTTGGAACCCCATGGAGACGAACTATCTCCGTCACATACAACTCTGCATACTGTTCCACTGAGTACGTCAACTTCACTGGCAGAAAATGAGCTGACTTGGTGCATCTGTCCATTATCACCCACACCGAGTCACAAAGTCCCACAGTCCTGGGTAGTCCTCCAACGAAATCCATAGTGATGTCCTCCCACTTCCACTCTGGAATACCCAAAGGCTAAAGCAATCCCACTGGTCGCTGATGCTCAACCTATACCTGCTGACATGTCAAACATCTAGCCACATACTCTACCACATCCTTCTTCATCCCGGGCCACCAATATAATGTCCGTAGATCCTGATACATCTTTGTGGAACCCGGATGAAGCGAGTATGGCGTAGTGTGAGACTCATCCAGTATCTCTCATCTGATCCCCTCATCTGCCGGAACACAGATCTGTCCCTGATATCGAAGCATACCAGTCTCAGAAATAGAATAATCCTTAGTTGTCCCCGCTAAGACATGTTGCCTAACATCTTGCAACTACGCATCCACCAACTGACCCTCCTTGACCCATTCTAGCAAGGTCGACTGCAAGGTAATATTAGCGAACTGGCCTACCACCAGTTCTATCCTTGCCCTGGCCATCTCATCAGCTAACTCCCTCGAGATCTGGGTGGAACTGTACAATTTTCCTGGGCCCCTCCTAGTCAACGCATCTGCCACCACATTGGCCTTCCCAGGGTGGTAAAGGATATCACAATCATAATCCTTAACCAGCTCCAACCAACGCCTTTGTCTCATGTTTAGATCCTTCTGAGTAAAGAAATACTTGAAACTCTTATGGTCAGTGTATATCTCGCACTTCTCCCCATACAGATAATGTCGCCACACCTTCAGTGTGAATACCACTGCTGCTAGTTCCAAATCATGAGTAGGATACCACTGCTCATACTCCTTCAGCCGCCGTGATGCATAAGCTATAACTTTCTCATTCTGCATTAGCACACAACCTAAACCCATCCTCGATGCATCACAGTAGACTACAAACTTTCCTTCCTCTGAAGGAAGACTCAGCACAGGTGCAGAAATAAGCCGTCGCTTCAACTCTTGGAAACTGTTATCACACTTCTCTGACCAAAGAAACTTCTGATTCTTCCTCATGAGCTCTGTCATTGGTGAAGAAATCTTTGAAAATCCATCTACAAACCGTCTGTAATAACCTGCCAACCCAAGGAAACTCCGTACCTCCGAGGCGTTCCTTGGCCTCACCCAATCTTTTACTGCTTCTACCTTGGACGGATCCACCTTAATCCCTTCTACTCCAACTATATGCCCAAGAAAGCACCTCTGGCAACAAAAACTCACACTTCTTAAACTTGGAGTATAACTGATGCTCCCTTAACCTCTGTAAAACCTGTCGAAGATGCTGCTCATGCTCTGTCTCTAAACTAGAGTATACCAAGATGTCATCGATGAAGACAATGATGAACTGATCCAAGAAGTCCCTGAACACCCTGTTCATCAGATCCATAAAAGCTACTGGGGCATTGGTCAGACCAAAAGACATGACCAAATACTCATAGTGCCCATACCGTGTCCGAAAGGTCGTCTTTGGTATATCCTCATCTTTGATCCTCAGCTGGTGATAACTAGATCGAATATCAATCTTTGAGAACACCGTCTTTCCCTGCAGCTAATCGAACAAGTCATCAATCCTTGGTAGAGGGTACTTATTTTTTGATAGTCAACTTGTTCAATTGTCTGTAGTCTATACACATCCGCAGAGTCCCATCCTTCTTCTTAACAAAAAACACTGGAGCGCTCCATGGTGAATAACTAGGCCTAATGAATCCCAAATCCAGAAGTTCTTGCAACTGTACCTTCAATTCCTTCAACTCTGCTGGTGCCATCCTATATGGTGCCCATGATACTGGTTCTGTCCCCGGTGCTAACTTAATCTCAAACTGAATCTCCCTGTGTGACGGCAACCCTGGTAGATCCTCAGGAAATATGTCTAAGAACTCACACACCAATGTGGTTTTTCCCGGCCCTGCTGGCATAACCCTGGTAGTATCCACTACACTAGCCAAAATACCTATACATCCACCAAACAAGTCTCTGGATCTCAATGCTAAAATCATGGGTACGCGGGGTCCAGACACCGCACCCACAAAGACAAAAGGATCCTCGCCCTCAGGCTCAAAAGTCACCATCTTCTTCCTGCAATCAATAGCAGCTCCATACCTGACCAACCAATGAATCCCTAAGACCATATCAAAATCCTCCATATCTAACTCAATCAGATCCATCAAAAGTTCTCTACTATCAACCATCACTGGATGTGCCCTAATCCATCTCCTAGAAACTACCAGTTCTCCTGTAGGCAATAAAGTCCCAAACCCTGCAGTCCGATATTCATTAGGTCTACACAATCTATCAATCACTTTACTAGAAACAAAGGAGTGTGTAGCACCAGAATCAATTAATACAGTAAAAGGAGAGCCAGTGCTAGAAAGCTGACCTGTCACTACCGAGGGACTAGCCTAGGCCTCTGCCTGAGTCAAGGTGAATACTCGAGCTGGAGTCAAGCTTGTAGAGTCCAAGAACTTTACTTAGCTAGTTAGATAGTAGTATTATAGTAGTAGTAGTATTATTGTTATGACTGTGGATTTATGGTTTAGACCGGGACTTATTTGGACACTCATAGTAACATTTGTAGATTTTCTAAGTTTAACCTATAGTTTAAGAATATTAATTTTAACCTAAGGTTTGATCAATATGACTGATATTGAGGGTAATATTTATTATATTATAAGGTTTAGATAAGACCCAATAAGATTATAGCACATGTCATGTGTATGTTTAATAATGATTAAGTATTTTTGAGGAATAAATTTATTAAGGTTAAAATTTGAATATCCTAGGGTCAGTCAACAGCTTTGAAAACGTTAGAGGGCTTAGTCAAGGATGTTTACTCAATTCAAATTAAGATAAAAATGTGTAATTTCGTGTTTAAATATTCAGCGTATGTCGATATATCGCAGCTATAGGGGGGGATATATCGCAGCACGGAAAAAAAAAAAAAACGTCACACGATTGCCTCGGGCATACTGGCCCAGGCGATATATCGCCTCCTTCAGGCCATTTTGAAACATTTTGAAAATGTTCTCCATTCAAAGCTTCAACCTCTTGATAAGTCCAACATCTTTCTGAATGAGTCTTCAGCCTCTGTTGAACGATAATTCAAATGTTTTTCACTTAAAAAGCCATTATTTTTATTCAAGTTAAATGAAGATCTTTTCATTCCTAAACTCTATAAATAGGACCTAGTCCCTAGCCATTTATTCATCTATTAAGCTAAGTTCAGAGGCTGCAAGTTGTTAGGTTAGTGTGAGATTGTAAACACTTGGGTTGGGAAATATAAGCTTGATCATTATAAGCTTACCAAACACTTGGGAAGTAAGGTTTTATAGCATTTCGGTTCAAGGTTTAGATTGGCTATAGAAGCATTCAAGGTATTCCACACTCTAGTTCATTTGGAATTGTTTTCTTTATGTTCCTCTAGTCTTCTACTCAGTATTCTAACCTTATTCCTTATTCTTGGTTAGGAATCTAAGAACTTGCACATAAGTTTTTGGTAAGTATATTCTTAATGGTATAAGTTCTTCCATTCTTTTTATCTCATTCTCTTTAGTATACTCACTCTCCCATTTATGGTTTTTAGGAGTGTTCTAAAGTCCCAAAATCTGTTCTCATATCCCGGTAATTTGGTAAGGAAAATAGGATAGGATTTATGTATGATTTTATATGTTATCTTATGATTTTATGTTATGTAATATGTTATGTTAAGTATGCTTGTAGACTTAGGCATATGACCTATACAACTAACAAGCCCCAAATAGATTATGGGCATATGACTTGCTTAGCTAGCAAGCCCCACTAATCTAATGGGCATATGACTTGTTTAGTTTATGGGACCCCAAGTAATAATGGCCATTATAGTATGTATGTGACATAAGTGTTATGATATGTTTTATGTTTCTTTATGAAATTTATGTATATGGTTTATGTGTTAGATTTTCCTTGTTGGGCATTAATCTCACTCCTTTTTGTTTATATGTGCAGGAAAATAGCTTTAGTGGCGGGAAAGGTTCTTGGTAGTTTTGGGCATGTGTATTGAGGCGGAATGAATTCAAAGAGCCGAGAGTTTCGATTCGAGGATGAAGTCTTTACTTATGTTTTTATGTGTATTTTTCCGCACTTATTTATGTAATCTCTTTTAATTACAATTATGTTATGTTTTGATTTTAAAACAATGGGATCCCATATCCTAACTTAAATTTTATGTAAGTTTAACCTTTATTTTTACGAGTTTTTAATAAAGTTATGATCTTTTCACTTGTAAGTTCTATTAAGGATTATGGTCTATGTGTAGTTTTCATTAATGGTCCAAAGTCTAGAGTAGTTGAGTCAATACAAAGCTATCCACCTTTCTTGCTTCACTTTTCTTCACTGTTGGGAAATCTTTCTTGAGATGCCCCACTGTTCCGCACACAAAGCAAGCCTCGGCCCGACACTCGCCCAGATGGCGTCTTCTACACCTTGGGCACTCTGGATAGGTCCGCCATGCCTCGTCGCCACCCTGACGGCCACCCTGTCCACCTCGACCCCTCCTATCAGGACCAGCAGCGGTCGAAGTGTCAGGAGCCTTTCTCTTGAAGTCACTAGGGCCTCCGCCCCTTCTTGCCCCTGAATAAGGAGGCACCACTCTACAGCCCTCGCGTCTCACCGTACTTTCTTTCCAGATCTTGTTCTCTGCTTCCTCAGTGGTGAGAGCCTTCTCAACGGCCTGGGCATAAGTTGTTCCTCCAGGTACCGTTGTAATTCTAACATCCCGGGCTATCATAACATTAAGCCCCCTGATAAATCTATCTTTCCTAGCAGCATTAGTAGGCACAAGATCTGGTGCAAATTTCGCAAGTCTGTCAAATTTTAGGGCATATTCAGTAACGGTCATATTGCCCTGCACCAAACCCATGAACTCATTAACTTTTGCTGCCCTGACGGCAACATTGTAGTTGTCCTAATTGAACAAGTCTCTGAAACCTTCCCAACTCAAAGCAGTAACATCCCTGGTCTGCGATGCCAGTTCCCACCAGATGCGGGCATCCTCTCTTAACATATAAGTGGCACAGACCACTCTATCATGCCCCTCTACTCTCATGAAATCCAGAATTGTAGTAATCATGGTCAGCCATTGCTCGACTTTTAATGCGTCTGGTCCACCCTCAAAGATTAGGGGTTGTTGCTTCCTGAACCGCTCATATAATTGTTCCCACCTGTTTTCAACCTCTCATGGCTGCACAACTGGGACCACTGCAGGTGGTACGATAGGGGTAGCACTCCCTGATGGAGCCTGTTGTTGCAGAATACAGATATGCTCATCTTGGCTCTGCAACCGAGCCTGCATATCGACCATAAGTTGCTGCCAGTTCTCAGGGACTGGCAGAGGAATCTGGCCCTGGTCATCACCCCTGGTCCTAGACCTAGTGCCGGCTAGTCGCGTAGATTTTCTTGGACGCATAGCTATCCAAGTCAATCTACAATCAACGACTCAGCAATCAGACCATGATGACAGGGTAAAAGCTTCTCCAAAGTTCACCAATGGAACATAACCACACACAAACAATCAACATATAGGAATTTATCCACATGCACTGGTTTCTAATAAGCATGCCCCAATCTCATCACACAATAGCTATGAAACAAGCATTCATCCATACACAATATGCAGTTAATCATCCAAATATTCATGCACATGCACGGTGATGCTAATAAACATGCCTCAATATTCTCACACAACAGTCAAGAGCCAGGCTCTCTCAGTATCTCATGCTTCCTATTAATCCAAGAGATACAAACAATTGCAGTTCATTCCAGGCATATAAGCATATAAGCACATATACACATTACCAAACCCTGAGTAAAGCATGTCTCTAGCAGCGAATGTACATGTCTAGCTGGTCTTCAGGATCCCTTAAACCTAGGACGCTTTGATACCAAGTTGTAACGGCCTGGATAGCCAGGACCGCTACACTGTGTACTTATAAAGGTGCAGGACTTGCTAATCAAGTCATTTAGTCAAACCTTGCCACTAAACCATAAATGTGCTAGGGTTAAAATGGTTTTGGTCTCAAAAGATAAATTTCATATATTTAAATAGATTTACATATGGGATCCCAAAAAAAAACAGTGTTTAAAAGTTAGCTTACAAAATTTCCAAGATACAGACTACCATCAGCCACTCTAAGGCAAAACAGACATTTATAGCTTTTCTGTTCGTGTTATCCTCACAACCGTGGCGGCTGAGCAGCTGGTCATGTACATTTCACTCACAGAGCTCTCCAAGTCAGAGCTGGTCAAGTTTTCCCTTGCCTTTACCTGCACCATGTAGCATCCGTGAGCCAAGGCCCAACAAGAAAACATAATACACATCTCAACAATCATAACAAGAGTATAATCCTTTAAACATGATCAAACACTTAACATTCCACATTAACCACATAGCATGTAATCGGAATCAAACATGCTACCAATCATTAATAATAGTCAAATCACATAATAACTAGGGCCGACAACTTAGGACGTACCCTCTGTTTACCCCACTGACTTCGGCCCGCTTAAATCGAGCTCAGTGCATAATAATCTGTCCTCGGCTATCAGTGGCCGAGCCGCGCCCTGTGCGCAAGTGTAACCTTTGGCACTCTTAGGCCATTGGTTTATTAATTACATGTAATAATACCATCATTTTCAAAGCATACATATTAGGGAACCCTTAGTACCATTACAAGTACACAACCGGGTGAAGTTTTCTTACCATTGGCTTCCAAGTGTACTAGCTACGAGTGTTGCCCCTTGAGCACGATTCGATCCTCGAGCCCTAGTTTAGCACCTAGTCAGAACCAAGATAAAAGATACCATCAACAATCTTAAAAGAGCTTCTAGACAAAGTTCTAGTCTCCGGAACATTGAACTTCACCAAACATGGTAAAAGATTCAATCCCGAGCACCCTAGGTTAAATTCCCAAGCCTAGAATCTCAAAATCCCAAAATCCCTTATGGGGTGCGGCATTAGCCACCCATGCCACAGCATGGCCCCAACCAGAGGCCTCCTAATACCCAAAAACAGAGAAGGGCCTTGGCCCTACTCAGACCATGCCGCGACCCGCCCTCCTTCCTCAACACACATCAGCTTCGAAGGGCCGCGTCTCACCAAGAACTTTGTCGCGGCCCGAGCCCTTCGAACCCAGAAAAACCTCCATTTTTTACTCTTAAACCTCATGCAAAATCACCCAAAACTACCCCAATTCCATAACTCAATTACCCAAAACTTCCCACAAGATTCCAGCAACACAATCCAACTGAAACCTAGACTAGAAACCCATCAAAAACCTATTTCAATCACTGAAACTTTCTAACTCAAGAACACAAAACCCAGCCATGGAAACACTATAACTCAGCCATTAAACCTTAAATTAGAGCTTACCTCAGCTGCAGAACCAATCCCTCAAGAGCTTTCTGGGCTAACTTCCAAGGTTCTAGCCTCAATTTAATCTTCAAATCCAAAAATCCAAAACCTCTTAGAACACACTCAAAAACACAGAATTTCAACCACAGAACATGGGATTCAATGCTTACCTCAACCTTGATTAAGTTCCTTTGACAATCCTTGAGCTAATCCTCTAAATCCCTACTTTAATCCTCTGAATTCCCGCCAAGGCCTCTAAATTCCTGTGTTTCTCCTTTGAGAGAGAGAGAGAAAAGAGAGGTTCGGTTTATTTTTATGTTCTACTGTTTTCTAAAGCTTCCTAAGTCTATCCATAGGTAATTAAGCTGATCCCCAAAGCTCGGTGTACCGGAAACGTCCCCGAGGGAAAAATGGTAAAATTCCCCAATATTCCCACCTAGACTTCCTAACCTCAAATATATCTCCAATTATTTATTTTCATAACCCGGTAATCTAAATAACCACCCAATACTTGAAATACCCCTTGACTTTTCCAAAGTCAAATATTAACCCCTGTTGTGACTTTCCCACTATCTAGCTCCCTAGGATCGCCTTAAGTCGCCTGCTGCAGATTTACCCACATAATAATGTGGTTCTCACAAACATAACATTTAACCACATCTATATTAATATAATCATACAAGCATGCTTATCATGTAATCATGCATTAAATCAATAAATTAACACATAAACCAATTATGCACTCCCGGCACACTAATTAAGGCCCTTAAGCCATATTAGTGATTTTGGGTCGTTACAATAATGATGATAGGAATTGATTTAGGTAAATATCTAACTTACTAAATTTGAAAATATCTATTTTCAAATTATTAATTAGTTAAATAAATAAAATAAAAACAACAGTGATACAATATCAGTGTACTGATACATGCATGGCACAATCCTTGGACTGTGTCATGCGCGAACTGCTAATTCCCTTTTCAGGGATATTGCATTTTTCTTTTATTTATTTATTTAACTAAAATTAATCTTCCATAAAATTAGGTATTTATCTTTTTAAGGAAAAAATGACAACTATATTTTAAAATTTAAATTTTAAATTCAAAATCGAAATTGATGATCATCATTATCCTCATCTTGTAAAATTCAATAAATCAAAAACTATTTTTGACTTACCAATTTTATTTTCTCCCACTCAAATAAAATAATTTCAAATTTTAATTAATTTATTTATATATATGAATTTAAAATATTATATATTTAAATTAATTGTATACTTGGTCGAAAGAATAAAATTCTTCTTAAATTTCCAAATTACAGTTTTACCATTGTATAAACTCTTAAATTGATACGGTGTTAATAGAGCCACCCTAGGGACCTATGGACCTATAATATTAAGCTCCAATAAATAATATATTATTAATCAATGCTCCTTGATTAAATAATCATATTTATTAATCTTATGATTACTTCACTATAAATATGAGATTGAACCCACTACAACAAATTTGACATACAATGACTCCCTACAATGTCTTACACCATTGGTGTAAGACATTAAAACTTATCAGGGGTTTTAAATGTCTGATGATGTAAGACATTGAAAGTTTTTATTAATGGCTACAATTGGAAGACATTAAAAACGGTGGAAAACGTTGAAAATAGGCTGGAGAAGTGGCCAGGGGGACATCCAACGTCTCCCACTAGGAGACATGGGATACGTGGCACGTCTCCCAGTGGGAAACGATGGAAGTATAATGGGGACATCCAACGTCTCCCACTGGGAGACGTGGGACACGTGGCACGTCTCCCAGTGGGAGACGTTGGATGTATAAGGAGGACATCCAACGTCTCCCACTGGGGGAGGTGCCACGTGTCCCACGTCTCCCAGTGGGAGACGTTGGATGTCCCCCTGGCATATTAACCCCATTTTGCTTCTTCCTTCCTCATCATTTCGACATATGCAAAAACCAGAGAGCAATAGCACGAGAAGGGGCAGCATTTTTAGGGTTTTAAAGGTAAGTTTTTTTTAATTTTCTTGAATTTTAGTTAATTATTTTGAAAAAAAAAACATAGGTTTAGAATTAGGATGAGTAATATACATGATTTTGTGTTAGTTTTACATTTTTATGCGTTTTTTTCTATACATTGTAGGATTTATTAGTTTTTTCATGGAATTTTTTTATAGATTTATGATTTCTTAGTTTTTTTTTTAATTTAACCTATCACATTGTATAGATTTCATTAGAGTATATATGTTCATGATTTTTTTTAAAATTTTTATCATTTTTTATTTCAAAATTTAGATATATTTTTGTATATATACGTAAACTTTTTTTTTTAATTCTAACTATTTTTTTATATACATAGTTATGTTAAAATAAATTTATTAAATAATTTTCAAAATATAAATATATGAAATTTTTTATGTTTTTGTTGATTATTCAATTTTTAGGTTATGGAAATTTTTATTGATTTTTTGTTTAGGTTATAATTAGTGGCTCATTGGTGTTTTTTTTATTTGTTTACCAATCATTTACTATTATTAGATATTTAGTGATATTTGTTTAGTAATGTTTAACATATTAATTAATTTAATTTCGTAGGTTGTGATTTTGGTGGTGAGATTTTAGAGAGTATTTTGCATCAAAATTTCTATATCAATCACACATTTGAGGTAATTAAGTTTCTAAAATTACAATAATAAGTTATATATTGCTAGATATTTAGTGATATTTTATTTATTATTTATTAATTTTATTTTATTGGTTTGTGGATTTAATAGCGAATTCGATTACTACGTGAAGTAATTTTGCTAGCTTTTGGATTATTAATTGCAAGAGGTACATATATATTCTCTTACTTCTACTTTTAATATTATAAAAAATGTTAGAGGAGTTTGAATATCTTCAATATTCATCCATAGTGAAGTAGGTTCTGAGATTAAAATTGTGTGCTGCGGTGATAACGGAAGGTTGAGAGCTTGTGTGTTTTAGTGAAGTAGGTTCTGAAAATTTTGGTTGTATGATGCGGAGCTATAAGGAAGAAACTTATTGTATGTTGTTTGAATTGTTTGTTTTGTTATTCACATGCAGATGGTTATGTCACTATTATAGGGGAAATGCTACTAGATTTTATCTAGGATAATAAACAATTAGTTTTATATAGACATCCTATAAGGAAGAAACTTATTGTATTTTTTTTGAATTGTTTGTTTTACTATTCACATGTAGATGGTTAGGTCACTATTATAGGGGAAATGCTGCCCGATTTTATTTAGGATAATAAAGGATTAGTTTTATATAGACATCCAACTTTATCATGTGCTTATTTAGTGTCGTTTCTTTTCTTTTTGATAGACATAGGAGAATATATGGATAAACAGTGGATGTCAGCGAATAGGTTATCTGTGAAATATAGGAATGGGGTCGATTTGCTCTTAAGGTTGTGTTCGGAAAATGTGAAAGACCCAATTTTACTTATTGTCCATGTCTTAAGTGTGGAAATGTTAAAAAGATGGATCTTAAAAAGATTAAAGAACACTTATATTTCAATGGGATCGACAAGAGTTACACAATTTGGTATTACCATAGGGAGATATCTCTTATTGCTCCAACTTTGCCAAGTAGACAAAAAGGAGTGAGGAGAAATATAGTAGAGGAGAACTGGGATCCATTAGATGAAATGATTGACGACGCACATTTTGGATCAGGAGTAGACCTAAATAAGTTTAAGACACTCCTTAATGATGCTAAGAAACCAATTTACCCTGGTTGTACAAGATTTACAAAATTATCTGCACTTCTTAAGTTGTACAATCTAAAAGCTAAACATGGCTAGAGTGATAAAAGCATTACTGATTTATTTAATTTTTTGAAGGAGTTATTGCCCGAAGATAATGAAATTCCAATTTCATTTTATGAGGCAAGGAAGACGTTATGCTCATTAGGCATGCAGTACGAAAAAATTCATGCATGTCCTAATGATTGCATATTATATCAAAATAGCTTTGCAGACGCAAAATCGTGTCCTACTTGTGGTGAGTCACGATGGCAAAAGAAAAGAAATGGCGACGATGTCAAGGAAGGAGTACCTGCCAAAGTTTTGTCGTACCTTCCGCCAATTCCTCATTTCATCCAATTCTTTAGACATGTCGAACATGCTAAAAGTTTGTCGTGGCATGCTAATGAAAGAATAAAGGATGGTAAATTAAGACATCCAGCTGACACCCTAGCTTGGAAGATAGTTGATTTTAAGTGGCCTTCTTTTGGAAATGAATCTCGTAATATTCGTCTAGGTCTTTCGACTGACGGGTTTAATCCACACACATCTCTTAGCAATAAGTATAGTTGTTGGCCTGTTATGCTTGTTATTTACAATCTACCCCCATGGTTGTGTATGAAGAGAAAGTTTATGCTTTTGATCTTGTTGATATCAGGACCTAAACAACCTGGTAATGACATTGACGTCTATCTAACTCCTCCTATAGATGACCTGAAAACTTTGTGGGATGAAGGGGTTAAGGTTTATGATGCGTATAGGCAGGAAGAATTTAACCTTAGAGCAGTCTTGTTATGGAAAATTAATGAATTTCTTGCTTATGGAAATTTATCTGGGTTTAGTGTGAAAGGATATAAGGCTTGCCCCATTTGTGAAGAAAAAACACGTTCTGAATACTTGAAACACTCTCGAAAAATATGTTATATGGGACAGGGAAGTTCTTGTCTAATACGCATAAACTTCAGACTTGGAAGAAGGCATTCAATGGTAGACAAGAGTTTGAGGAGGCTCCTGAGCCATTGAATGGGATCCAAGTACTTGAGAAGATGTCTAAAATTTTGTTCAAGTTAGGGAAGCCTAAAGTTCATACACCTACAAAGATGAAACACTGTCGTGAGGCTAACATTGTGGAGGAGCCAAAAAGGCGTTATAAAAAGAAATCTGTTTTCTTCGAACTTGAATATTGGCCTTTCTTACTTATACGCCATAATTTAAATGTTATGCACATAGAGAAAAATGTATGTGATAGTTTGATTGGCACTTTGTTGAATATTCCTGGGAAAACTAAGGATGGAATTAAGGCTAGACAAGACTTTGTTGCAATGGGTATAAGGGATGAATTAACTCCAAAACCATATAAGAGACGAGCATATTTACCTCCTGCTGCTTACACTCTTACTAAAGAGGAAAGAATGGAAATTTGCAGATGTTTGTTTAATATAAAAGTTCCAAATGGATATTCCTCAAATATAAGGTGATTGATAGACATGAAAAGTTGTATTCTGATTGGTTTGAAATCTCACGATTATCATATTCTAATGCAGCATTTACTACCAGTGACCATTCGATCTGTGTTGCCTAGGAAAGTTCGAGATGTAATCACAAGGTTATGCTTGTTTTTCAAGTCATTGTGTTGTAAGGTGATTGATCCGCTTAAGTTACCTAAGATAAGAGATGAAATTGTTGAGGTATTGTGTGAGTTGGAGAAATATTTCCTGCCGACATTTTTTGATATAATGACCCATCTTACAGTTCACTTGGTTAGAGAACTAAGATATTGTGGTCCCATTTATTTAAGATGGATGTATCCATTTGAGCGATATATGAAGATTCTTAAGGGGTATGTTAGGAATAGAAGTCGGCCAGAAGGATGCATCGTCGAATGCTATATTGCATAAGAGGCAGTTGAATTTTGTTCTGAATACATGACTGGTGTACAAAGAATTGGGTTAAATCATGTTGAAAATGTTGAGATTCAGAGTCTTCGTGGTAGCATTGTATGCACATTAAGTCGAGATATACTAGATGAAGTGCATCGTCTTGTGTTGCAGAATATAAATAAAATTCAACCTTATATCGAGTGAGTTATATTCATATAATAAATTTAGTTTAAGTTGTGTAATTTGGTATGTTCAGTTGTTTAAAAACATATGTATAATTGAAGGGAACATTTTAATTGGATAAAGACCAAATTTCCATCCAAGTCAAGGAACTCAAAATGGTTAGAAGACGAACATTATCAAACTTTTAGTAGTTAGATAGAACAAAAGGTAAATTGTGTTGATTATGGAAAGTTGTCATTAATTGGTAATTACGAGATGACATGGTTGGTTGTTTTTAGTGATTTGTTTTTGGTATGTTGATTTAATAGGTTGTGGCAGAATTACAAAACACATCAAATAAGGTTTCAGACATCGCTAAGTGGATTTCTCTAAGACCTTCTGTTAATGTCATCAAGTGTTCATCATACATGATTAACGATACTCTATTTAACACTAGGGAGCGCAATAACAACAAAAACACACAAAACAGTGGTGTTATCCTTGTTGCTAAAACAGTGCAAGTCTCTAGTGCAAATGATAAAAATCCAGTTGAATGTGATTTGAATTTTATTGGAGTAGTTAATGAAATTTGGGAGTTAGATTATATCACAACTCGAGTACCTATTTTCTTTTGTGATTGGGTGAAAAGTGATAGCGGCATAATATATGAAGATTTTGGTTTCACATTAGTTAATCTAAAACGAATTGGGCACAAATCTGACCGATTTATATTAGCTTCACAAGCCAAACAAGTATTTTATGTGAATGATCCTTCAGACAACCAATGGTCAATTGTTCTTCCAACGCAAACAAGAGAATGGAACATTAAAGATGGTGATTTACATGATATACCTCTCGAAGAAGAACTTGTCACATTCACCGCAATAAAAGATAATGATGAAGTTGATGATGATTGTATTTGTTTCCGTGAAAACGGTGAAGGATTATGGGTTGATGATAATGGGTCTTGAGGTACCATTTAATGAGTTTGATATGTTTATGATATGTGAAATTTTTAGTTTCATCTTTAATTCAAATGTTTGTATAACTTTTTTTTTATGATTATGAGTGTCCAAAATGATTATAATAATGATATTTATGTTTTACAGATGGAGGGTGATCCTTTTGGTGGTAATTCTGATGAGGGGGAGCACCGCCCTCATTCTCAGCCAGTGGAACAAGAACAAAAAATTGTGAGACGGCATACATGGATGTCTAAAAACACCAAAAAAAAAGAGTGAAGGACATCTTACACATGTTTAATACAATGAGTATGGTCAAATAGTTAATGAGACTAGAAGCAATGTTTCATCACAACTTGGAGCTATTGTTCGAGCCACTGTGTCCATCAACACTAACAGTTGGAACGATGTTAGTATGGTGGATAAAAATATAATATGGGATACAATGGAGGTATGATTTTATTAATTATAATTCATTTAATGTTTTTAAAATATATATTGTTTTGATAATATGATTCTTATTACTTTCAAACTTACAGAAAACTTATGATTTGGACCCCAAACAAAAGAAACAAATGTTAATGGATGCGGGAAAGTACTTCCGAAATTGGAAGACTAATCTCACAAGGGTACACGTGTATGACGCTATGAAAAAATTCCCAAATGAGTTCCCGCCAGCTATTCCATTTGGATTTGAGAATGTCATAACTCTAGATGAATGGTTAAAGTTTGGGAACTCAAGATTAACTCCCGAGTGGCGTAGAAAGAGAGAAGAGATGCAAAATTATTGAGCATTGAATAAATACAATCACAACCTCTCTATAGGATGCTATGTGCATATTGAATATATGTTAATGGAACAAAGTGGGAAAAGTCTGATTGAACTTGATAGGGCAGACTTGTGGAGCATGGATCGTCGGAATGCAAAAGGAGAGCTAGTTGGAGAGGCCTTTGAGATTCAAAAAAATATTGTAAGTGTTCATATTTAATAATGTTGATATATCAAACTATATATTAGCGTCTATATATAACTTAAGGTGAATATTGTTGCACAAGATCATTACCGACAACTCCAAGCCGAGGGTAAATGGGCACCTGATGGCCCTGATGATGTGCTGACAAGGGCGTTGGGCACTCCTGAGCCCCGAGGACGTGTTAGGGATGGAGGACACGGTGTGTCCCGCACAGTATACTGGAATACTCCAACACCTACCTCAATGAAAAATAAATCGATAGCCTCTTCTTCGAATGACGACATTAGAAAGAAGTTTGAAGAAATATTTCGAAAACAAGAAGAAGAGCATCGTCAACAAGCACAACGTCTAGAAGAGCGCCTTCAACAACAAGATGAGCTCTTGAGAAAATTCATGGCCCAACAGAGCAGGTCGGGATTCAACATTGGAGTCCCACCAGCACCCTCATCATACTATGTGCCCGACCCACCAGTGCCACCAGCGCATGCGTCCTACTATACACCTGACCCACTAGTGCCTCAAGTAGAAGAACAAATAATTGCACTACAACCGCTTTTGCAAGAGGTAATTAAACTTTCTTGAATATTCTGAAACCAAATAAATTTCTTTACTATTTCAACATGCTTATTTGTATATATTATGTTTCTTGCGCAGGGCCGAGCATGCCAATTAGCAATTGGTTCGGTTTCAAACGTTGTTACATCAGGTAAACTCATTGAAAGAAAGGCAGGCAACAACTACCAAGTTATGATTACTAGTGTTATTAAGCCAACCTGTCCTCTCCCTTTTACATATCCTAATTTGGACATGTACATAGTTGCTCAAGCCATTGGGACGCCAATAGCGTGGCCTAAGGATTTGGTCATTATATCTGAAGATATATCTCATGAGGTAATGCCAAATTTTTACATAATTATCTTTACAATTCTATATTTATTTGTCTGCATTTTTTTTTAATTGTTGATATTGTTGTATACAGGCTCCCTCTACAAGTAGGACCATATCACAATGACCAAAAGCTCTGTCAACACAACAACCACGAGAAAGAAGACAACCACAAACTCCTCCAACACAATTGCCCCACACTCCATTGGAACGATTACAAAATATCATATCTCATTGGGCTGATGGCGAGTGTGTCAATCTAGGCATAGAGTCTGACGTTTTTTATCAGGATATGTTTCACTGATATATATTTAAGGATAACATACTTTAGCTTGCTCGAAAGGAGAAGATTGGACAAGTAGTGGTCGTAAGCTACATGAGGTATATATCTCACAAAGTTCGTTCATTTAATTTTCTAATTTGATTTATTCAATCATATAACAATTTTCGCATTGTTGTATTAGGTTCATTTACAGATTTGTGGTACAACAAGGTCACCAAAATAAGTTTTTATTTGTCAATCCTAATATTGTAGCCACTCAAGGGATTTCATTCGACGATCGTGTTCAAAATCTGTTCAGATGATGCAATGAGATAAAATCAAAAGAACAAGTTATGCTTGTCCCTTGGAACCATGGGTAAGTTTAAAAAGTTGTCATTTTTCTGACCCATATCAATACTTTCTTTGTTTAACATTTAAGTTATAATTTTTTGGTTTTTCTTATGTAGTGAACATTGGATGTTGTTTATTTTGGCACCATATGCATATCATGTTTATTGTTGTGATCCGGTGAATTCAGATCTGAATAACCGTGAGGAGATTGTATCAATGATCATCAGTGCTTTAAATCTTTTTTTCTCTATGAATCTTCCTGATGTCGAGATCCCTGATACTCTACGCATTAAGCAACCTCAGTTAAGTAATTACAACTTATATTTTTGAACTTTTATAATTATTAAGTAGAATAATATGTATGCATTTTTTAACAAGTTTCAATTTAATAATGAATTACTGATACTTTTAAATAATTAGTGTCCACACCAACCGGACAATGTGGCATGTGGATACTACATAATGAGGATGTTGAAGGATTTGATTGAACATGCCAGTCCCTGACATTAATTAAGAACGGTATTATTAATTAAAATTTACAAATTATTTTTCAAACCATATATATAAATGTAATCAAATAATTAATTAATATATTTTACTTTATATCTTTTGCAGCTAACAAGTACGTCATATACATAGGTACAAATTAATGAGTTGCGACAAGCATGGGCGACATATATGTTACCGATAATCCAAAGTTACCGACCTCGTTGATAGGTTTTTATTATTTTTTGCCTCTTTCTTCATACATAATGCAATGTTTGTTAATTTTGAATATGTCTAACAAATATTGTATTTGGTTTTTTTTTTATTTTTTACCTCTTTCTTCATACACAATGCAATATTTGTTAATTTTGAATATGTCTAACAAATATTGTATTTCTTGTATATGTCTAACAAATATATGTCTAACAAATATTGTGTTTCTTGCATATTTTTATTTTATTAATTATGTCAATTTTAATTTAAATTAATATTAAATTGATTTCAATTTAATTCATTATTAAATTAATATTAAAATAATTTCAATTTCATTAATTATTAATTATTAAATCAATTTAATTAATTATTAAATCAAATTTAAATAATATTAATTATAATTTTTTTTTTTAAATCTGGGAGACTTTCAATGTCTCCCATTGGGAGAGGTGAGAGACTTCCCACGTCTCTGTAGAGTCCAAGAACTTTACTTAGCTAGTTAGATAGTAGTAGCAATAGTAATAGTTGTAGTATTTTTATGACTGTGAATTTTTGGTTCAGACCGGGATTTAGTTGGACACTCGTAGTAACATTTGTAGATTTTATAAGTTTAACCTATAGGTTAGGAATATTAATTATAACTTAAGGTTTAATTGATATGACTGATTATGAAGGTGATATTTATTATAATATAAGGATTAGATAAACCCAATAAGGAAATGACACTTGTCATATGTATGTTTGATGAATAATTAAGTATTTTGAGGAATAAATTTAATAAGAGTAATATTTGAATATCCTAGGGTCTGCCAGCAGTTTTGAAATTGTTAGAGGACTTAGTCAAGGTTGTTTTCTCAATTCAAATTAGGCTAAAAAAGTGCAATTACGTGTATAATATTTCAGCGTATGCCGATATATCGCAGAACTAGGGAGCGATATATCGCCATACGGGGATACGAAAAACACATAACTTCGCACGGCCACCTCGACGACCCTCGGCCATTTTGGTCCTGGCGATATATCGCCTACTAGGGGCGATATATCGGCTCATGTGCATGACTTTTGAATGTTTTTGAAACCGAGGTTAATTTATTTTTTAACCTCTTGATAAGTCCAGCATCTTTCTGGCCGAGTCTTCAGCCTCTGCTGAATGATTGTTCAAATATTTTTCAATTAAAAAGCCATTATTTTATTCAATTTAAATGAAGATATTTTCATTCTTGAACTCTATAAATAGGACCTAGTACCCAGCCATTTATTCATTCATCAAGCTAAGTTCAAAATCTGCAAGCTGCTAGGTTATTTTAGAGTGCTTAAACACTTGGGTTTGGGTTATAAGCTTTATCTTTATAAGCTTAATAAACACTCGGGAAGTAAGGTTCATAGTATATTTCGGTTCAAGGTGTAGTTTGGTTATAGAAGCATTTGAGGTATTAATTATTCTAGTTCATTTCCGTGTTATTCTTATAGTTTTTCTACTCAAAATTCTAACTCATATTCTTTATTCATGGTTAGGAAATCTAAGATCTTGAACGTAAAATTCTTCTTGGTAAGTATCTTTTCGATAGTATAGTTCATTCATTTCATCCCTTTTCTTTAAGTATACTCACCTTTCTATTATGGTTTTAGGAGTGTTCCAAAGTTCCGATACTGTTCTCATATTCTGTTATATTGGTAAGGAAATTAGGATAGATTTTATGTTCTTATATGTTATGTTATGTTTATATTATGATATGTGTATTTTATGACATGTATATAGAATATGTTTTCAGTCACTTGGGCACATGACTTCCTTAGATAAGCAAGCACCGAGAATCTATGATTGGGCATATGACTTGTTAAGATAACAAGCCCTAAGAATGGATGATTGGGCATATGACTTGTTTAGATAAGGAAGCCCCAAGAAGTTATATTGGGCACATGACTTGCTTAGCTAGCAACCCCCACAAATTTATGGGCACAACCATCGACTGCAAACGCAAGAAGGTGACGTTCAAGACTCCTGACAGCCAGAAACTATGCTTCATGGGACAAGCTTCAGGCTTACACACCCTGTTAGTATCATCTGTTAAAGCACAAAGAATGATGGAAAAAGGATGTCAAGAATTCTTAGCCAGCATCACAAATGTGGTAAAGGAAACACCACTCAAGGTTGGAGACGTCCGTATTGTAAAAGAATTCCCAGAGGTATTTCCCGATGACTTGCCAGGATTGCCGCCAACTAAGGAAATTGACTTCATGATAGAATTAGTACCAGGCATCGAGCCTATTTTCAAGGCACCATACCAGATGGCACCTACAGAACTCAAGGAGTTAAAGACGCAGCTACAAGAACTCCTAGACTTGGGTTTTATTAGGCCAAGCCATTCACCATGGGGAGCACCAGTGCTATTCGTGAAGAAAAAGGACGGAAGCATGCAGATGTGTATAAACTATCGCGATCTGAACAAGGTAATGATTAAGAATAAGTACCTGCTACCCCGGATCTACGGCTTGTTTGATCAACTCTGAGGCGCGACTGTATTCTCAAAGATTGATTTACGGTCCGAGTATCATCAGCTCAAGGTAAGGGGAGAAGATATTCCTAAGACAACCTTTAGAACTCGTTATGGATATTACGAGTTCTTAGTTATGTCTTTTGGTCTTACCAACGCACCAGCCGCGTTTATGGACATGATGAATAGGGTCTTCAAGGACTACTTAGATAAATTCATTGTAGTGTTCATCGATGACATCTTAGTATACTCTAAGGATGAAGTAGAGCACGAGGAACATTTGAGGTTGATTTTGTCACGACTGAAGGAGCATCAACTCTACGCCAAGTTCAAGAAATGAGAGTTTTGGCTTTCGCAAGTGGTGTTCCTTGGGCATATTATATCAAAAGACGGAGTTGCAGTAGACCCATCAAAGGTAGAGGTCGTGAAGGATTGGCCAAGACCAAAGAACGCATCTGAAGTAAGAAGCTTTCTGGGGTCAGCAGGTTATTATAGGAGGTTCTAGAGGACTTTTCTAAGATAGCCACTCCGCTCACCAACCTGACCCAAAAATAGCAAAGATTCAACTGGAATGATAGATGTGAAGAAAGCTTTTAGTTGCTTAAGGATAAGCTTTGCTCAGCACCAGTACTCTGTGTACCGACACCCAACGATAAGTTTGTAGTCTACTGTGATGCGTTGAAGAAAGGGTTGGGTTGTGTGCTGATGCAGAATGACAAGGTGATAACCTACGCCTCACAGCAGCTAAAGGAGTACGAGCAGCGCTATCCAACGCATGATATGGAGTTGGCAGCGGTGGTCTTTGCGTAGAATATCTGGCGCCATTATCTTTACGGAGAATGGTGCGAGATTTATATGGACCACAAAATTTTAAAGTACTTATTTTCTTAGAAGGAGCTCAACATGAGGCAGCACAGGTGGTTAGAGTTAGTAAAGGATTACGACTGCAAAATCTTATACCACCCGGGGAAGGCAAACATAGTTGCCGATGCGCTAAGTAGGAAAGGTTATGGAAGTTTAGCAGCATTAGTTAGACTAGAAAATCCACTGCAGCAGGAGCTGATCAATGCTGGAATAGAAGTAGTTATCAGCAAACTGGCTAACTTGTCTGTCTAGTCAAATCTGCTAGAAGATATACGGATTGGACAGGGACATGACGACACACCAGCGACACATATGGATGCAGTCAGAGAAGGCATGGCCATAGATTTCTCAATATCAAGTCAAGGATTATTGAGATATAAGGATCGGGTATGCATGCCAAATGATCAAAGGATTAAGAAGACGATTCTAGAAGAAGCGCATAGTACCCCGTACTCAGTTCACCCAGGGTCGACCAAGATGACTCATGACATCAAGGCAATCTATTGGTGGCCAGGCATGAAGAAGGACATAGCAGAGTTTGTGTCTAAGTGTCTAGTATGCCAACAAGTAAAAGCATAGCATCAGCGGCCTGCAGGCTTATTGCAACCGCTTAGCGTACCAGAATTAAAGTGGGATGATATAGCCATGGACTTCGTGATAGGTTTGCCAAGAACGAATAAGTAGCATGATTCCGCTTGGATAGTAATAGATAGACTAACCAAGTCAGCTCATTTCCTGCTTGTTAAGACTTCATACATGGCAGACCAATATGCAGACATCTATGTCCAAGAGATAGTGCGGTTGCATGGAATCCCCAAGACAATAGTGTCGGATAGAGGATCGGTGTTTACATCGAGATTTTGGGGAAGTTTACAGCAAGCTATGGGTACTAAGTTAAGTCTTAGTACAACTTTTCATCCACAGACAGATGGGTTGTCCAAGCGTATGATTAAGATTTTAGAGGATATTCTTCGCGCTTGTGTACTTGATTTCGAAGGATCGTGGAATAAGTACTTGCCATTGATAGAGTTCTCCTACAACAATAGGTACCAGTCAATGATCGGGATGGCCCCTTATGAGTTACTATATGGAAGAAGGTGCCGATCACCGTTGCACTGGGACGAGGTAGGAGAAAGGCAGCTTCTAGGTCCCGAAGTTGTTAGACAAGCTCAAGAAGCGGTAGCGCTCATTAGAAAGTGTATGCTTGCTGCTCAAAGCCGTCAGAAAAGCTATGTGGATGTCAAGCGACGCGATGTAGAATTCAAAGTCGGAGATCAAGTCTTCTTGAAGATATCTTCTATGAAAGGTGTAAAGTGGTTTGAGAAGAAAGGCAAACTTAGTCCTTGATTTATAGGTCCTTTTGAGATATTGGACAAAGTGGGAGCAGTTGTGTATAGTCTAGCCCTACCGCCAGCTCTAGCAGATAGTCACAACGTGTTCCACATCTCGATGCTACGCAAGTATGTGTCAGACCAATCTCACGTCCTCAAGTACGATACGATAGCACTCCAGAAAGACTTGAGTTACGAGGAACGACTGGTTAGCATCCTGGATAGGGGGTGAAGCAATTACAGTCCAAGGACATTCCTATAGTCAAAGTCCTATGGAGTAATAGTTCTGAATGAGAGGCAACGTGGGAGTTGGAGGAGGACATGCAAGGCCGATATCCGGAGTTATTTGGTAAGTAAATTTCGAGGACAAAATTATTTTTAGTAGGGGGAATTGTAGAGCCCAAGAACTTTACTTAGCTAGTTAGATAGTAGTAGCAATAGTAATAGTTGTAGTAATTTTATGACTGTGGATTTTTGGTTCAGACCAAGATTTAGTTGGACACTCGTAATAACATTTGTAGATTTTATAAGTTTAACCTATAGTTTTAGAATATTAATTATAACTTAAGGTTTAATTGATATGACTGATTATGAAGGTGATATTTATTATAATATAAGGATTAGATAAACCCAATAAGGAAATGACACTTGTCATATGTATGTTTGATGAATAATTAAGTATTTTGAGGAATAAATTTAATAAAAGTAATATTTGAATATCCTAGGGTCTGCCAGCAGCTTTGAAATCGTTAGAGGACTTAGTCAAGGTTGTTTACTCAATTCAAATTAGGCTAAAAAAGTGCAATTATGTGTATAATATTTCAGCGTATGCCGATATATCGCAGAACTAGGGAGCGATATATCGCCATACGGGGATACGAAAAACACATAACTTCGCACGGCCACCTCGACGACCCTCGGCCATTTTGGTCTAGGCGATATATCGCCTACTAGGGGCGATATATCGGCTCATGTGCATGACTTTTGAATGTTTTTGAAACCGAGGTTAATTTATTCTTTAACCTCTTGATAAGTCCAGCATCTTTCTGGCCGAGTCTTCAGCCTCTGCTGAACGATTGTTCTAATATTTTTCAATTAAAAAGCCATTATTTTATTCAAGTTAAATGAAGATATTTTCATTCTTGAACTCTATAAATTGGACCTAGTACCCAGCCATTTATTCATTCATCAAGCTAAGTTCAGAATCTGCAAGCTGCTAGGTTATTTTAGAGTGCTTAAACACTTGGGTTTGGGTTATAAGCTTTATCTTTATAAGCTTAATAAACACTCGGGAAGTAAGGTTCATAGTATATTTCGGTTCAAGGTGTAGTTTGGTTATAGAAGCATTTGAGGTATTCATTATTCTAGTTCATTTCTGTGTTATTCTTATAGTTTTTCTACTCAAAATCCTAACTCATATTCTTTATTCATGGTTAGGAAATCTAAGATCTTGAACGTAAGATTCTTCTTGGTAAGTATCTTTTCGATGGTATAGTTTATTCATTTCATCCATTTTCTTTAAGTATACTCACCTTTCTATTATGGTTTTTAGGAGTGTTCCAAAGTCCCGATATTGTTCTCATATTCTGGTATATTGGTAAGGAAAATAGGATAGATTGTATGTGCTTATATGTTATGATATGTGTATTTTATGATATGTATATAGAATATGTTTTCAGTCGGTTGGGCACATGACTTCCTTAGATAAGCAAGCCCCGAGAATCTATGATTGGGCATATGACTTGTTAAGATAACAAGCCCCAAGAATGGATGATTGGGCATCTGACTTGTTTAGATAAGGAAGCCCCAAGAAGTTATATTGGGCACATGACTTGCTTAGCTAGCAAGCCCCACAAATTTATGGGCATATGACTTGCTTAGTTAAATGAGCCCCAAGTAATATGATGGCCACAAATTTATGGGCATATGACATATGTTTATGATATGCTTATTGTATATGTTTATGACATGTTTTTTTAGCATATGATATGAATTTTATGTATATGATTTATGTTGTTAGATTTTCCTTGCTAGGCATTAGGCTCATTCCTTTATGTTTATATGTGCAGGAAATTAGCTATGGTGGCGGAAAAGGTTCTTGGCAGCTTGGGGATGTGTATTGAGGCAGGATGGAATCGATGGTCTGAGCGTTCGATTTGAGGATGAAGTTTTTAAGTCTTTCGTTATGATTTCTATGTATTATTTCCCGCACCATGTTTTGTAACCCATTTATTTAAGTTATGTTTTATTTTTAAAACAATGGGATCACATATGCTAAGTAAATTATTTATGTATTCAAACCTTTTCGTTACATAATAAAGTTATGATGTTTTCTCATGTACGCTTTCTAATGAATAATATAGTAGTTATTAATGGTCCAAGGTCTAGAATAGTTGGGTCGTTGCAGTCTCCCACTGGGAGAGGTTGAAAGTCAACATTTGACTTTCAACATCTCCCACTGAGAGACGTGGGAAGTCTCCCACCTCTCCCAATGGGAGACATGAGACCTATACCTACAATGACCCCGCCTACAACGTCTTCCCAATTGGGAGACTTGTAGACTTTCAATGTTTCCCAAATAAAGTCATAAAACCCTTATTTTGTTGTAGTGACCCTTGATAATTATAGACATATATTTACTGAGTACTTTATTAAAGAATGGAGTGTCCATTGATATAATCATTACATACAACGTTAATCCTTTATAAATGGCTCATAATTAAGAGGGAATAAAATTACTGTTTTACCCTTTTAGCTATATCTTGTTCCTAGAGTACCATTGACTTTACTAGTGAAGGTTGTGTCACAACAAGTTTGCGACGTGAGCGCTCATAACTTTTTCAGTTCCAAAAGTCAACCCAATAGGGAACCATTATTCAATCTATAAGAATGTATAGATTCCATATCTGTTAAACTATGTCCCCAGCCATATATATCATTGAGTCCCCAAAACAATTGTTCTTATCCTAATCATTCTGACAAACCTTAATGCATGAATAAAAGGATCAGATGACATATATAAAAGTTCATAGCAACCTTAGCATTAAGATCATCGTGTATATGATCATCGATTGATGTGTTTGATTAATACTATGAAACAATGTTTCAACAAGTATTAACAAATCACATCTGGTCAAGTTCTATAAATCACTATATATAAAGCACATTCACTAAAGTGTCCTACTGCACTAGTGACCTGGATCTAAGTCAGTTGTATTCATAATACTATCGAATCATACTAGCAATAATTAATCTAAAGATTTCATAACTTTATTTTACTGCGTACTGTTTTAAGTTTATTATCTTAATCTCGATCTTCTAATACCAATATGAGATTAAGACCACATAGATAAACTTTGGAATTTTCTGATATTTACTTAATATTATAAACATAATATCAAACATAGTCTATATATATATAATAATTCAATTCAATTATTTATTTCATTTAAAACATTTGTCAACTACAATTGCTTTGCGAGCACTATTCCCAACAATCTGCCACTTGTCCTAAAGAAAATTAAGGAATCTCTTTCAATATGTCAATCACATTCTCTTGACCGAATTTGTCTAACAAAGTCCTTGTAACTATTTTGTATGAAACTGTTTTGAAGTTTTCTTCAAGATCATTACATCAATTATGTAAAATTGTCTTGAATTAAATGATACTTCATTTCATGTGTTTTACCCTCTCATGATTTCTAGTTCTTCTAGAATAGTTGTGTCTTCATTGCTTTCGAAATTAGATACTAGTATTTCATTATAGTTTGACAACCTTCAAGAATGACAAAGAACTCAACTAAATCAAATAGCCTATTTAACTGCTCGTAGCTGTTATATTTTGACTTTTGTGATGAAGCATACAAATCTGAAATGTCTAATACTTTTCCAAATTAATGTGTCTCCTCTATAGGTATGGAAGCTAATTCTGATATCAATCTTTGAAGATTTAAAATCAGTTCATCCTTTGGGATTTTAGGTCACTGCCTAAATGCACATATATATAATCTCTATTATATTCAAGATACTCAAAATTAAGTCCTTATAATTTATTCAATGACTCAATCCATCATTGGATTGACAATTGTTGACTATTCCCACAGTTATACCCATTTTTTGGGCATTTATGACATTTATAAAATAGAAATTGTGAAGGGATGATGAACAGAACACTTTGTCTTCCTTGTCTCACGAAGTGCAAAGTAGTTCCTCCTCTCACAAGGTACAAAGTAGTTCTTGTTCTCACGAATTACAAAGCAGACCACCAAGCGCTAACAGAAGGAATTTGGTCGCGTAGCCGCATTCCTCAATCTCTATTCACATAAGGAAAACCTTTACATGCTAACAGGAGTATCCTGTTCGTTCAACACACAACATCCACGCTAACAGAGTTAGCAAAGAAGTACAAAGTTATCATTTATCAAAATATAACTGTATTTTTGTTGTAATGTAGTATTTGCGGACCAAGCCCAATAACTTAGGCCCATTATCTAATTGTAACCCTAAACTCCTTACCATAAATAAAAGGAGATGGGATAGAAATGAGGAGGTGATTCATAATGCCAGATGACCATTCTTGTATAAACAATCCATATGTAATGTAAAGCGAAGGAGGACTATAGAAGAACCGACGACGCAGGTTCGCCGGAAACTATGTTTCATCAAGCTTAAATATTAATAAAAGTGAATAAGTTGACATAGGTAATGTTTTTGGGGTCGAACCACTATTAAATATGGTGTTATTTATTTGATTATATCTTTATTCTTGAATCCATGCTCTTATGTTCTCATGTTGATGAAAAACGGTGTCAACAATTTGGTGCTTTCATTGAAAGAGAAGATTCAAGATAAAGAGGTTCAATCTAATGAAGTTTAAGAATAAATACTATTATGAAATCATCTCCAAAAGACTCCCAACTTCGTCAAGAGTCAGATCGGTACACCTGTTCGTTTTTATCTAGGCCATCTGCGGAGCAATTGCAAGTTGTAAGCAAACACCACATTCTTCAAAACAAGTGGCAGATCTATGTGAAAATTAATTTCACTTAATTGTGTCAAAATTGGGGTACAATTCTTAAATTAAAAATCCAGCAATTCTGAGTTACAAGGTGGAGCAATCACGATAGTTCAAAGATAGATCCACTTATGGCAACGACTTGTTCAAGTTGTGAATAGTGATAAAACCATTGCTTGTAACCTTATTTTCATTTATGCATTTATAGAATTAATGGATATCACAACAATGGTTGTAAACCTAGAAAAGATCCCTTGGTCATTCACTTGTATACAACACATGAGAACAAAAAGTATGAATATGACACCTGTTCGCATATGATTATAAACTATAAATCCTCGAAAAATAGATGTGTGCTTAGGCATACACTCCAAAGGCGAACAAGGAGTAGGCAACCCTAACTATCTGAAAAAGGAAACATGTTCTCCCATAATGGTCTATACTAGGCGAACAAGAAGTTAGGAGGGCTTGGAATCCTTTCTAGGCTAGTGTGGGGAATTTTACTTGCTTCTATGTCTTTATTAGGGGGAAGAGCAACCAAAGAAGGCATGGAATAACATGCCAAATTCATGTAAAGAACCTATTCGCCCATTGAAGCCTATACTAGGCGAACATGAATGTAATTATATGTTTAAAATTCTTCCAATTTGTTAAGAGAATCATGTTCTCGTGCCTAAGAGAATTTTGTTTTGGTGCCTAAGAGAGCCTTATTCTCGTGCCCAAGAGAATCTTGTTCTCACGCCTATGTACAAGAATCTTGTTCACCCATTATCATAGGAAATTCTGAGATGACGTATACGGGCTATCAAGGACATCAATTTGTAAGCTTCAAAACACTCAAGCTCAAATTCGCGCTCTCATGGAAAATAGGGTCTATCAATTCCTTTATAAGCCTTTAAAACTATTAGGAGTGAATGGAGCTTCAAAAACAAAGGGATGTTATGGAAATAATAGATTAAAATCATTAGTGAAAATTTCAAGGTCAGAGACATTCAAGCTATAGGCAGAATTTATCTTCGAGCTATAGACATTCATACCCTTCGAGCCGACTCAAATAAGTAATCTGAGAAGATCACCCCATGCACAAGTTATTTGAGCGGTAACCAATATTGGTCATCACTCCACAAAAGTCATTCGAGCCATAAACCAAGCCCATTTCCGAGCTAAATCACAGTTTACAATCAAGTTGGGGACAAAGTTCATCTTCGAGACAGTAATCACCCGAGGTAAAAATACAACATAAATTTCTATTCTCAACCATACTCGTTTTCGAGACGGTGATCAAACTAGAAAATTCATGGTTTTCGAGATGACATGAACGCCTATTCAGGATCACTTGGATTTTGAGGTCCTATTCACTCATTAAAAGCTCATGCTATGCAAACAGGAGTAAGGAAACTGAGCTCAAAGTATAAGGCTCAGGACCATTTCAAGGTCACCACAAAACTTTGTTCGCACACCCAAGGGATAGCTTTACTTATCCCTTCAATGAAGCATGTTCACAACCTTCATAACCCTTTAAGGAAACATGGTCGCCCATGCATCCTTACAAGGGGCAAACAGGAATAAGGGAGCACGTCTCGAAAGACTATGCTCGAACCATTTCGAGGTAAAAAAAGAGTTGGAGACATCTCGAAGTTTTGCCTGTTCGTGTGACCCTTAACACTACAAGAAATACGGCCTTTACCTACCAATATTATTTGTGGGTAAAAATGTTCCATTGGTAGGTAAATGTCTTTACCTACATATTTTGACCAATAACCTATTGGTAGGTAATAGTTAGTCAAGAAATGTATTATTACCTACGATTATTATATTGGTAGACAAAAATCACGTGGGCCCCACAAAAATGATTCAGCTGCCATGAGATAGTGTTTGACGTGGCATCATACGTGGCAAGTGATGTGGAACCTAATGTGGCACCTGACGCAACAGTCGTGTGTCAGATATAGGATGACGTGTCATCCAATGTGGCACGTGACATGGCTTAGTGGTCATTTTCTTACATATGGCAGTAACCTATTGGGCCACTTGGCATGCTCTCAAAAGGTTATGTGACACGTGATCATTAGGCCACATGGCATATTCTCATTGGTCTACATGATTTTTTTATGGATTAAATACATGAATTGTTCTAGTTAGGTTGAATAAATTTTTTATACATGTTTAAGTAAATAGCAACTTTTTTATTTTTTTTCAATATTAATAATTTTAAAATTTTCATAAAAGCTAACAATAAAAATAAATATACATAATGTACATTACATTAATTTGAAATTTCATAAAAATGGAAGTTTAAAAACAAATACAAAGTTACAATAATATAAATTCTCAAATTAAAAATGAATAGTATAATAAATCTTTGTAATACAAAGAATCTCCCTAATTCTCAACTTTAAATCAAACGTCTCTCTCTCTTTTCCTTTGCCAGTGTAACCAGTTTTGGTTTTATTTCTTCATGTTCTTAGTCTTCTAAACTATAACTTCCCCACCTTTTCTCCAAATGCACAAACTAAAAACCAAGTCCCAATTAGAGAAATGTCATCATATGCAAAAGGAAATCAAATAACTTGTCAATAAGAAAGGATCTTCCCACTCTCCATCATGATAAGCAACATATTGAATACATTTGAATGTTTGGTGGTCTCGAATCAGAGTAAAGAGTTAGATTGGATGCTTGTGGAAGAGGTGAAGAGTTTAATTTCAACACAATAAATATCCCCAATTTAATCATCATAAGGATTTCAGATAATATGTGACTTATTATTATGGGCGTTTATGACACTTGACACACCAACATATATTAAAAATAAATATATGAGCACATCAAATCTCATAATCACCAACATAAAATAAGTACACTTATTTTTTAACATCATAGGTAAAATAAATTTAAAGTAACAATGGCATAAATCCACAAACTAACAAACAAACTAAAAATTAGATTATAGACACAGAACCAGACCCTACAGCCAAAGAGCAACAGTAAATCTTAATACAAATATCATAAACAAATTACCAAAAAAAATATACTAAAACATATCCTAGCTCAAAAGAGATCCCTTCATATATAGGTATTAAAACAGATTCCTTCCTCAAAACAGAACCAGAACCTACAAGCAAAGAGAAATAAAAATGTAGCTGGTGAAAGGTGTTAATAGAACTAGACCCTAAACTAACTAACAAACTAAAAATCAGATTATAGACTCAAAAAATGACAGATTAAGATTAATTAAAAAACAAACCAGAATCTAAATCTGAATCCAGATTCACTCAAACTAAATGACTAAGGTATTTTTGAGATTAATGAAAAACTTTTGAAATAGGACAAAAATAAATAAATAGACCCAGTGAACAAAAAAACAAGAAAACTACTCAATTATTGAACATCAAAGAAGAACAGAAATTCCCCAAAGCATTCAACAATAATTACAAGCTTTAACAAATCACATATTCTTCACAAAGACATCTCAGAACCATCTCAAAAAATTAGAAAATAAAAAAAAGCCTCGGGAAAGTTTTTCATCATAAAGCATTCAGACACGTGGAGATTAAATCAATAATAATCATACAAATATACTTCAAAACTTAAGGCAAATTAACTCAATAAATGGAGAGAGCTAGAGGTCAAGGGTGCTACAAAAAACAAATAATAACATATCCCCAAATTTAATCATCATAATGATTTAAAAAAAAAGAAACTAATATGACTTTTTATGGGCATTTACAACACTTGGTTAGCAACATATATTAAAAACATATGAGCACACCAAGGCTCATAATCACCAACATAAACTGATCATACTTATTATTCAAACATCATTGGCAAAATAACTAAAATACACATTAATCTTCAAAATAAATCATAAACCATTTTCCAAAGCAAACAAAAACAAAATGACAAACAAAAACAAGCCAGCAAGGACTAGCCAAAATAAAAACAGAGAGGCACTAAGGCACAAATAAAACAAAACAAAACAAAAACAAAAAAAACATTACAAAATGAAGGTCCAGTCCCTAATAACAATTCTTAGTTTGTTTTCATAAACTTTAAGCTTCTATTTTAGTGTGACTAACTTACAACTTAGAAAAACTGCTAATAGTTATACAAGTTAGAAAGAATCAAAGAAACCAGAGCATACAAGTTACAAGTTCCTGATTTAGAAAGGACATAGAACCCACAATTTTTTTAAAATCAAATCAAAGAAAGAAAAACATTGATTAGAAACTATAGAAAATAAAATAAAATTATGAATGGTTTCTAGTTTCTAGAATTGAAACAATTTATTTATATATCAACCAATTAGACATGTAAACTGTAACGCCCCAACTCCAGGGACCGTTACGATGTGCCTTGTAAACAGTGCTAAACTCGCTAATCGAGTCATTTGGCCAAAAAAGTGTAGCTAGGTATGATTAGCGGTTTAGGGATTAAACATTTTGGTTAAGATGTAACGTTTCACTAGAACGTTTAATATATACATTGGAATCCCGAAAATAAAGTTTCAGAGTCTATTACAGAAAATATTTACAACAGGTCATTCTAAGCGGCAAAACAGGGTTCAACCTTAGTTCCACTTTAAACCTCGGCCGTGGTGGACGAGCAGCTACATATGTACACATCATCACCTAAGCTCTTCAACTCAAGGATGGTCCAGCTTCCTCTTGCCTTTACCTGCACCACGTAGCACCCGTGAGCAAAAGCCCAGCAAGAAAACATAATAAAGCATGATATAATATCAACAACGATCATAATAACCGTTCAGGACTATCAGTCCAAGCAAATAGGTGACAATAGCCAAAAAGTCACAATAATGGGCATAGCTCCCCTCCAGCCATGTGATGATAAGTTCACCAGGGCTTAACTGATAAGTGATTCTTTCATAAGTTTGATCAGGACAGGTGCATGGTGAATGATCACCAACATAACCTTCCTCCCGACTCTAGAGTCGTGCTATGGACAGCGTCCCCTACCCGTGTGACAAACAATCACCAGGGTCATATACCTTGGCTATAAACATCTGGTCATAGACCAGGCAAGCGCTTATAAGTTCTTCGACCTTAGGGTCGGTCCTGCATTAATGCCATGGAGCTATTCAATGCGTGATCATCGACCTTAGGGTCGGTCTAGCATTAATTCCATGGAGCCATTCAATGCATGATTCTCGACTTTAGGGTCGGTCGCTGCCTAGTCAGTGTCATACACAAGTAAGTCATGCCACCAATCATATATCACCTGTTCCATATCCATAAACAAGGTATTCAGCATGCTTACTAAACAGGTATTAGTACAATTAGGACCATGCATAAACACAGAGGCTCAAGCTCTGAACGATATCATACTCAGTATACAAAGCATGTCCTAATCACATGTTTCTCATGCATCATATGCAATATATCCAGCAATCCAACATGCACCAATAACAACCATGCATGTCACGCTTAATAATCAACCAACATGCATCAATAATAGCCATGCATGTCATACTCAATAATCAAAAAACATGCATCATTAATAGCCATGCATGTCACATATACACAGGGTGCAGTTTTCTTACCTCAGATTCGAGCTAGAATGATTTAAAGAACGATCCATGAGAACGAGCAACTTTTAGTCCTTTAGCGGTCACCTAGTCATAACCAAATATAAGGCATCATCAAAAAAAATGATCAACATAAGTTCTCGAACCAATATCTAGCCTCCGAGACATCAATCCACACTTAACCAAGTAGTAAGATCAACCCCGAGGCTATGGTAAGCATCCCTAAGCTAAAAACACAATTTTAGCCAAAAATGCCCTGATGGGCCGCGGCTCACCATAGCCATGCCATGGCTCATCTCCCTGACATAGGCATATTTTCCTCAGAAGCCACCTTAGGCCGCGGCACACAAAAGCCAGGCCGCGGCTCATTACCAAGATCAGCCAAAAATCAGCAACGCACCAGCTCGACCTCCCCTGAATATTACCTTAGAACCAAGCCTTCAAACTAGTTCCAAATCTTCTCCAAACACTCAATACAACCTCTAAACAACATCTATATCAAACCCTCATCAAAACCCAAATCAAACATCAACCTAACTCCCATTAATTCCAATTAACCACCAAGAATTCACAAGTTGAAATCTTAAACTAAAACAGAGTATAAACCAGAAACCAATGGTTGAAACTTACCTCAATCACGATTTTGAATCCCCTCCAATGTCTGAATCAAGTTCCCTAACTCCCACCTTTGATCTCCTAGCTTAACTCCTCAATTTGGGCTCTCAAAATTCAAAGAAAAGTGAAGGAAGAAGCTTGTACGGGAGGGAAAGGGAGAAATGAGGATAGGCTCTGTTTTATTATCATTCCACAGCCTTCTAAAATTGCCAAGGCTGATATAAATCCTTAAGGTCAAAAGACCATAATGCCCTTAAGCCAAATAAATCCCTCTAAAAGCTTCCAAGGGTAAAACCGTCCTTTCCCTCCTATCTCGTTAATTATAATTAACACTCTCCAATTCCCGCTATTCTCAATATTCCCAAATACCAATAAATCATATCCCATTACCCATTAATTCCCGGTAATGCTCTAATCATTAAATTCACCCCGAGACTCACCCCGAGCCCCGAACTTAAACCCATTATGACTAGACCGAACACTTACATCTCATGATCGTCTCATGTCGAATAGCTCGAACCAATCCACCTTATAATGTGGCTATATTAATCAATCACAACCATGCACCCAAAATACACAATTACGCCCACAGTGGCCAAATTACCAAAATACCCTCACAATAATAAATTCTCCGATATGCATGCATTCACCATCATATAATAATATAATTCACGTAAACATGCATATAATCATTAAATACTAGAATAAATCAGTTATGGCCCTCCCGGCCTCCTAATCAAGGTCCTAAACCTTATTAGGAAATTTGGGGTATTACAACTATCCCCTCCTTACAGAAATTTCGTCCTCAAAATTTACTCAACAGCTCGGAACCAGAATTCCACACAATTGACACAAATTCCTTAGGTCATTTCCTTGACTCCAGTATTTCAATAGCCTTACCTTAACCCAAGGTACATTTTGTTCAATAGAAGCTCATTACTTATGTCACAATCTGAACTGGCTATTCCTTACCGGAATACTTAACCTAACCTTCAGATCCTCATAACTCAACTCATAGGTTCCTTCGGCCCATGCCCACTGCATGGAAGCACATAACTCACTGCATACAACTGCCAGTGCCAAAAGTAAAACTGATTCAAAGTCACCCTGTCCAGACCCATTCAGGATCCAACTGCTGAAACAAACTAGGGCTTAACTTGTCTTAATTCCTCACCCCTTTTCCCATGGTGATACCTTAGAGAAGATACATTCTCCTACTTGAAATGCCACATTCCTACTTTGCAGTTCAATAACACTTTTCTACTTATTCTAAGAAATGAGCAACCAAAATTTAAGCACCAGTAATCTCATAAATCCCCTGAACCACCTCAGGATTCAGACATAAATATATGTTGCCTCGCTCATCTTATAAGATGTTCCTCCAATAATAATTGGATAACCCTCTCTCTCTGATTTGCCACCAGTCTGAGAGTAATAATCTGTACTGAGTTCCATCTGTTTAATCATCACCTTCTAACCCTTCCAAAACTTGGAAGTCACAATAAAGTCTTCATCTGATAAGATAGACCTTGAGTTCACGAAGGCTCTCTATCCTTCTCACAAGGAGATTCAAATATTGATCAGCTGTTCTATTCACCTATCCTTACTGATAAAATAAATTCACTTGGACTACCAGTCCACAATGACTTAATACCCATTTCATACCGATCCATCAACCTGGGAATCCCACCGCGAAACTCATCGCGATGTTCACTTATTCCCACTATGAAATACCCAAAGGCTGTAATGGCCTTGCAATTTCCTGATACACTGTTTTGACCTGCTAACAGGTAAGAGCTTTACACATGCCTTGATATATGCCTCTTCATCTCAGGCCATCACCATAAAATTTCCATATCATGTTACCCTTCCACGATGCCTGAATGAAACGAATACAAGAATAGCATGAGATTCATCCAGAATCTCTCAGTTAATCTCGATGTTCATCGGATCCCAAGTTCGATCTCTATACCACCATAAGCCCATGTTTGTCACTAGACAACCTTTAGCTAGTCCAGCTAAAGCTTTCCATTCGACCTTGCCCGTCTGTGGCTCACTTAACCATCTTTCCTTTTATCTTTCTTGAGATAATAATCTCAAACAATAAACTGGCCACTTGGCCCGCCAGAAACTCTACCCAGTCCTGGTCAGATTCTTTAATCAACATGTTGCATAGGCAATCACTTCCCTCTATCACTAGGATGTCATAACAATCCTCAAACTGATCCTGGTCTATAAAAAACCCAGCACTTTCTCCCCAAGGAACCTGAAATATCTTTACTATCCATGGACACTCCTGTCCCCAAGGTACTCTTCACTCTTGGCAATTCTCCACAGAGAAAACACCACTATACCATCGTCTAGGACGATCATAAATCCCATTCAAGTCTACCCTTGAATGCACTATTCATCTGATTCACAAACACTTAGCATCAAACCAATTCTCAAGATATGCTCAGCACTCACAGTGCTCTAATCTAATACCAGCACAATCCCTTACATGATTTTCTCACTCTGATCTCTAACTGGTCTTAACCAGATCCAAGATCCACCTTAAAGGATTCCATCTTACTCAGCAACTAACTCTTTAATTCTTATAACCCCACTGAGCCACTCGAAAAAGTGTTTACATCTGATTCCATCTCTGGTACTAAACCAATCACCATTCTAATCTTCTTTTAATAAAAAGAAGGCCCGGCAGACCACCTGGAAACACATTTAAAAACCCACAGACTAATCCAGTCTGCCCTGATCTCACTAACACAATCTAAGTGGTACCCACCACACTGGCTAAAAGTTCCATGCACCTCCCTGTACAAACTCCAGCTCTCGCATCCGGTATCATAAACATATCAAATCCATGCACAGTGCCAATTGTCACAAGACTTTCCGCTCTCAGGCCCAAGAATTATTACACTTTCTTACCATTCAAGACTGTTCTTTAATTACCTAACCAATCCAAACCCTAGATCAAACCAAAGCCTGTCATAACCAGCTTCATCAGAATCCCTGATGAGTCCTTGCCATAGCTCAACTTATCTCTTAGGTTGCTAATACCGTATTACTTTTCCCATCACAACATAACCATGTGATCTACATATACCATCAATATACCCTTCTCTGTACACATACCAACAAAAGAATAGCATGGCGCCAAAGCCAAACAGCATAATTCAAAACTCAGAACTAGAAAACTAACCTGTCATCCCCGAGGAGCTAGTCTCAGTCTCAGACTCTGATTGCCCTGGAATAAACACTCGAGTTGGAATCGAGTTGTCTATCCCCCTTTGCTCAAGCTCTCTTAGCCTTGGGCAATTCTTCTTACGATGTCCAAACATCTCGCAAAAGAAGCATGCCTTTGCTCTACATTCTCCCAAATGATGCTTCTTACACCAAGCACACTCTGAGTATAGCTTCCAAATTTTCTTATTGCTTACTCCCATAAGTGGAGATACCACTATCTGAGCTCCGTGCTCTCCAGCACTCTGCTGCCCAATCTGATGTCCTATGCTCTCAACAACAAGAGCCTTCCCTACCACCTGAGCATAGGTAGAGACTTCATACACTGGGGCAACTCTAACGCCCTGAGTTATTCCAAGATTCAACCCCTGGATAAATCTTTCCTTCCGAGCCACTTCTGTGGGTACCATGTCTAAGGCAAACTTGGCCAACTCATTAAATTTAGTAACATACTCGGTCACTAACGCATTATCCTGAACAAGACTCAGAAACCCATTCATCTTGGCAGTCTTAGCCACATCACAATAATACTTCTCATTAAACAGCTGCCTAAATTCTTTCCAGTCCATCACAGCTGTGTCTCGTGTCTGGGATACTACCTCCCACCATGTCCGGGCATCATTCTGCAGTACACATGTAGCACAGATCACCCTATCGTGACCTACCAGTCCCATACTATCAAGAATGGAGCTGATCATGCCCATCCATTGCTCAGCTCTGAATGGATCTAGGCCTCCCTCAAAAATTGGAGGATAAAACTTCAGGAATCTTCCACAGAGAAATTCCCATCTGTTCTCAACCCTAGGCTAAGCTGAAACTAATGCCACCCCTGGCATAGGAAAGGCAGAGGTACTACCCAACAGACTCCGCTGTTGCTTCAAATACCTGATCTCTTCCTCCTGCCTCTGCAATCTTAATTGCAAATCTGTAAGCATCTGCTGAACATTCAAAGATGCAGACGAAGAACTAATACCGTGGCTGTAACTCCCAACCCCTGTATAACTATCACCAGGCCTCATAATCTGCCTTGAATATAAACCTGCTGATTCAATCTGCAGTCAATAACTTGACCTATTAATCACAATAACCATATCAAGGGCTTTTCCCATGGGATAAATCTTACCACACCACAATCATAAACCACTTGCAGTGCTGCAAACATTCCCATGGCATTCATACATTACTCATAATCCCTGCTCTTCCAATACTCAAACCATGCCTCCAATCTCAGCATGCAAATAACACAATTATATATATATATTCATAGAGCAGCTAACCATATGATCACAGTCATATATATATATATTCACGGAGCATATAATCATATAGTCAAGAGCCAGGCTCTATCAGAATCTCATGCCCCCTAATACAATGTGCAGGTAAAGCATTCACATTTTACTTAAACAGCTATGCACATAGCTACAGAAATAATTACCATTCCTTGAGTGAAGCTATCTTCAGTGATGAGTGTACATGCCCAGCTTGTCTTCAGGAACCATAAACCTTGGCTCGCTCTGATACCAAGTTGTAACACCCCAACTCCAGGGACCGTTACGATGTGCCTTGTTAACAGTGCTAAACTCGCTAATCGAGTCGTTTGGCCAAAAACGTGTAGCTAGGTATGATTAGCGGTTTAGGGATTAAACATTTTGGTTAAGATGTAACGTTTCACTAGAACGTTTAATATATACATTGGGATCCCGAAAATAAAGTTTCAGAGTCTATTACAGAAAATATTTACAATAGGCCGTTCTAAGCGGCAAAACAGGGTTCAACCCTTGTTCCACTTTAAACCTCGGCCGTGGTGGACGAGCAGCTACATATGTACACATCATCACCTAAGTTCTTCAACTCAAGGAAGGTCCAGCTTCCTCTTGCCTTTACCTGCACCACGTAGCACCCGTGAGCCAAAGCCCAGCAAGAAAACACAGTAAAGCATGATATAATATCAACAACAATCATAATAACCGTTCAGGACTATCAGTCCAAGCAAATAGGTGACAATAGCCAAAAGTCACAATAATGGGCATAGCTCCCCTCCAGCCATGTGACGATAGGGTCACCAGGGCTTAACTGATAAATGATTCTTTCATAAGTTTGATCAGGACAGGTGCATGGTGAATGATCACCAACATAACCTTCCTCCCGACTCTAGAGTCGTGCTATGGAGAACGTCCCCTACCCGTGTGACAAACAGTCACCAGGGTCATATACCTTGGCTATAAACATCTGGTCATAGACCAGGCAAGCGCTTATAAGTTCTTCGACCTTAGGGTCGGTCCCGCATTAATGCCATGGAGCTATTCAATGCATGATCATCGACCTTAGGGTCGGTCTAGCATTAATTCCATGGAGCCATTCAATGCATGATTCTCGACTTTAGGGTCGGTCGCTGCCTAGTCAGTGTCATACACAAGTAAGTCATGCCACCAATCATATATCACCTGTTCCATATCCATAAACAAGGTATTCAGCATGCTTATTAAACAGGTATTAGTACAATTAGGACCATGCATAAACACAGAGGCTCAAGCTCTGAACGATATCATACTCAGTATACAAAGCATGTCCTAATCACATGTTTCTCATGCATCATATGCAATATATCCAGCAATCCAACATGCACCAATAACAACCATGCATGTCACGCTTAATAATCAACCAACATGCATCAATAATATCCATGCATGTCATACTCAATAATCAACCAACATGCATCATTAATAGCCATGCATGTCACATATACACAGGGTGCAGTTTTCTTACCTCAGATTCGAGCTAGAATGATTTAAAGAATGATCCTTGAGAACGATCAACTTTTAGTCCTTTAGCGGTCACCTAGTCATAACCAAATATAAGGCATCGTCAATAAAAATGATCAACATAAGTTCCCGAACCAATATCTAGCCTCCGAGACATCAATCCACACTTAACCAAGTAGTAAGATCAACCCCGAGGCCTATGGTAAGCATCCCTAAGCTAAAAACACAATTTTAGCCAAAAATGCCATGATGGGCCGCGGCTCACCATAGCCATGCCGCGGCTCATCTCCCTGACAGAGGCATATTTGCCACAAAAGCCACCTTAGGCCGTGGCACACAAAAGCCAGGCCGCGGCTCATTACCCAGATCAGCCAAAAATCAGCAACGCACCAGCTCGACCTCCCCTGTATATTCCCTTAGAGCCAAGCCTTCAAACTAGTTCCAAATCTTCTCCAAACACTCAATACAACCTCTAAACAACATCTATATCAAACCCTCATCAAAACCCAAATCAAACATCAACCTAACTCCCATTAATTCCAATTAACCACCAAGAATTCACAAGCTGAAATCTTAAACTAAAACAGAGTATAAACCAGAAACCAATGGTTGAAACTTACCTCAATCACGATTTTGAATCCCCTCCAATGTCTGAATCAAGTTCCCTAACTCCCACCTTTGATCTCCTAGCTTAACTCCTCAATTTGGGCTCTCAAAATTCAAAGAAAAGTGAAGGAAGAAGCTTGTACGGGAGAGAAAGGGAGAAATGAGGATAGGCTCTGTTTTATTATCATTCCACTGCCTTCTAAAATTCTCAAGGCTGATATAAATCCTTAAGGTCAAAAGACCATAATGCCCTTAAGCCAAATAAATCCCTCTAAAAGCTTCCGAGGGTAAAACCGTCCTTTCCCGCCTATCTCGTTAATTATAATTAACACTCTCCAATTCCCGCTATTCTCAATATTCCCAAATACCAATAAATCATATCCCATTACCCTTTAATTCCCGGTAATGCTCTAATCATTAAATTCACCCCGAGACTCACCCCGAGCCCCGAACTTAAACCCGTTATGACTAGACCAAACACTTACATCTCATGATCGTCTCATGTCGAATAGCTCGAACCAATCCACCTTATAATGTGGCTATATTAATCAATCACAACCATGCACCCAAAATACACAATTACGCCCACAGTGGCCAAATTACCAAAATACCCTCACAATAATAAATTCTCCGATATGCATGCATTCACCATCATATAATAATATTATTCACGTAAACATGCATATAATCATTAAATACTATAAATCAGTTATGGCCCTCCCGGCCTCCTTATCAAGTTCCTAAACCTTATTAGGAAATTTGGGGCATTACATAAACCAAAGGCACACATTTTGATTAGATTCAAACACAACAAACCAGAGCAACAATAAAGGATCGATGCTTTATCTCTATATTTTCAAGAATATACTTTTTCTAAGGAAATAACTTGCAAAACTCCCATGTGCATGAAATTATTTTGGTCTTTTAGTATGAACATGGCAATATACAAAAAAAAGTAGTATAACACACTGCAAAATAAACATAAAAAAAACACAAAACAGATTAGAAACACAAAAAAAAAAAGAAAAAAAAACTAATATGGTATTTTAGGCACAATCAAGCTGTAACCAAAAACAAACCAAGCTGTAATCCAGATTATATTCACAAAAAGTAACATATTAAGATTAAATAACAATAAGCAACATTACTATATATAATCAAACCAAGCTTGTAATCTAGAATATCCAAAGCCAAAATGAAATACTGATGAACAGAATTCAAACCAGAAAGTCGATCATGGTAAAAACAAAAATCAAATTACAATTGAAGAACAAAAGTTGTAATGTCACTAATCTCAAAGTTAATATAGAATCTCCAGCATAATAATAATCAGATTATAAACACATAATGACCCAAATCAGAAAAAATATATATATATATATAAGAAAAAACCACAACTCTAATAATAGCCAAAATCAGACATAATATATAAGAACGCCTTAAAAAATATAACAAAATGCCTCAGAACAATGATTCATCATCAATCCTTCAGATTGTTGGTGTTGGGGATTTAATCAACAAAAATCATACACATTTACCTCCAAGCCACCAGTTCAAAAATCTTAAAGCAACCAAGCCTAATCCAAAAATCGAAGGCCCACCAAGCTTAATCTGAAAACTCAAAGCCACCAGCACCAACCAAAAACTCTTAAAGCAAATGAAATCAACCTGAAATCACAAATCCTCTAAAAAAATCAAAATCTAATAAATCAATACACCTAAAATACTAACAATAATCAGAGCAAAGCCAACATAATCTTCAAGAAATCACAAAGCCAATAGAAACAATTTTAATCAAACAAAAAAATTAGAGAGGCTAAGAAAGGTTTATGGTTTACAGAGTTTTAACCAATGAAGGCTGAGAGAGGCGTAAAACCATGGCGGTGGTTCAGATCATCGAAGGATTCGATCAAGCTCCCAAGAGTCGTGGAATGATGGTGGTGGCTCATATTGTTCTCGAAAGAGGCAGTCACTAACTAATTTCTTGAATGAGGCGGTAGCTCCAGGCTTTGTTGAAGTGAGGCAACATAGACGAAAGGCAGCAAAAAATCTAAGCAACCCAGAAAAAAATGAAGGCAGTAGTGGACTTAATCGTCGAGGGATGAGAGAGATTTATGAAGGCAACAATGAGTTTCGATGAAGGCAGAGACCAGTAGGCAGCGGCTCAGTGATTCGGAGGACGATGGTGGTTGAGAAATTCGAAGGAAAATGGCAGCGGCTTAGGGATTCAGAGGACGATGGTGGCGGCTCGGAGATTCGAAGAAAAATGGCAGCGCCTCAGAGATTGAAGCAAGCGTACACATGTATGAGAGGGAGCTCGAAAAGAGAGCTATCTTGGGAGAGGGGGTCCGAAATGGGAGGGATCTGTTGAGAGGGAATCAGAAATGGGGAAGAGAGGCAGTCGGAGAAGGGGAAGACAAGGGCACATGTGGGAGGCGACAGAGAGTAGATATGAGAGTTAGTGTTAGGTTAGGGTTATAATAGAATTAGGTTTATATAAAAAAAATATTAATTTAAAATTAATAATAATTAAATTAAAATTAAATTTTAAATTATATAATTTTTTTTAAATATAATGTTCGTGTCATGTGTCACTTAGTAATACATCCATGTGTATTACTCACTTGACATGTCACTAGATTTCTCACTTGTCAGCAGCCACGTGTTTTTTATTATTATTATGTAAAAATTGGAGGGAAAAATAAGCGGGAATTAGCAAAAGATTTCCCTCCAAATATAATCGTAGGTAAATCTTTTACCTACGATTACTAATGGTAGGTAATAATAAAATTTATAACCCCACCCATTTTATTAGAGAATCCCCTACCAATAGTCGCTACGAAAATATAATCGTAGGTAAGAACCATATTTATCTACCAATAAATATTCATAGGTAAAATATTAGTAGGTAAATGGTGAATTTCTTGTAGTGTAAATGAAACTTGTTCGCCTCTTCATCTACACATAGGGCGAACAGGATATATCAAAGACATTCTAAGGAAAAGCATGTAATCTTTGCTGATGAGATTTCAAGCTTATCAATACGCATTATCAAGATAACTTCCAAGCTGATTTGAACAAGTTGTCTCTGAAATAACTTGTACATAATGCAAACACATGGAACGAACAATCCAATGAGATCAAAGGAGCTTGTTAGCACGAGCTTGACCATGTAACGAGTCTGGATTAACCAACAAATAAATCGATATAAGGATAAAGTTGGAATTCTAGATTGGCCAACAATATTCATAAATCGATATAGTTGGAATATTTTTTACAAAATAGTTTCAACCTCGAAACCTTGAGACCATACTCGAGGATGAGGAAAAGTTACTATCACTAAGCAAGAAATAACCAGATTAATGAGACTACACGAACATAATACTAATTGTTCACATACAAGTTGGTTGGAGCACATTTTCACCTATTTACACATCAATATAAAGAAAGTAAGGTGAAAGAATTTTAGGGATCAACTCGGAGTCATTGCCACACCAACCAAAAGATGAATATGTTCGCCTAACTATGTATATTCCATTTCCGTTTGTTTATGATATGCATAGTCCTGTTTGTTTATGGTATGGAGACATATTCTATTCGACAGCGACAAACAGAGTCTGTTCACTCGTGTGCCCTAACAAGGAACCAACTAATAGTCCAACTCTATTCGTTTACCTTTGGTACGAACATACTAATGGACAAAGGGCAATAAGGAACCTGTTCGCCCAAGATTACTTCCACAATACGAACAAGGATCAAAAATGGCAAAGCATCCTTTAAAAACTCGGTTAGCGTTATCTCTATATCGTTTCATCTCCAACCCGATACTTTTCTTCAGCTCGGGGTTTACCGAGCTAATTTCCTATTAAGGAGACAAGAGTTGGCCCCAAGATGCTAGGAGATGCTTCTCAACAATCAACTCATGAACCAAACCCTGAAGACAGGCTTTAAGGGGGTATTCTGGTCGCCTACCCACTATGACCAAACCTACAAAGGATATTAACAAAGATTCCCTCTCAGAGGAATCACTGTTAAAAATTGCTTTATAAAGTGATCGCGGTCAGAAATGAAGATATCCTTGAATCTTAGTTATAATCATGAAAGAGGACAACTTTGAATTTAGATCATTATTGGAAAAGAAGATAACCTCGAATCATGATTATTGAAAGAGGATAACTTCGAATTTCGCACTATAAAACCAGCCTGAACCCGGAGAAAATAATCCAAGACTTATAACTTGGTTACTTGGGGGGCATACAGGTGTTGGATATAACCATACCACGAGCTTGGGAAAAAATCTATACATCTTTTAAATAAAAAAGTTCTCTCGAACTATTGGAAAAAGTTTAGAGTATAGAGATAACTGAGCATAAAAGGAAAAATATTACAAATTTTTTGAGCAACAAAATTTTGAGAAATATTCTAACCTATCATGCTTCTATGGTTAAAAAAGTATGATTTTCGAGCATTTATAAGCTCATCATACTTATATGTTTAAATAAGTATGCACATTGATTATGACAATAAACGAAACAAGTAGACATACTTGAAAGTTTAAAGAACGCAATCAAGCTTTGGAAAATTTAAGTTAGTATAAAAGTGAAATTTGGAAATGAAAACCGAGCTAGTACTATAACTCAGATTGTCAAATATGATTCCAAATTAAACTTAACTAACATGAAAAAATCAAAGTTATAAAATCCTAGTCCTAACCAGGTACGAGGCCTGAATGATAACAGGTAAGCTATCAAGCTATAAAATCCTGGTCTTAACCAGGTACAAGGCCTGAATGATAACAAGTAAGCTATTAATCTATAAAACATTGGTCCTAACAAGGGACAAGGCATGAATGAAAACAGGTAGGCTATTAAGCAATAAAACCTAGTCCTAACCAGGTACAGGGCTTGATTACTAACACGTAGTTGTTGAGCGAAAACTTAAACATGGCTGAACTAGGCTCGAGCTGAGAAGATAAAATCAACTCGGAAGCATCCTCAGAAAACAATACAGCTTTAAGCTGTAATAAGGGATAACTTCAAATTCTGCTCGTTGTTAGTAAGAAGATAACATCACAATCTAATCACTATCATAAAAGTGGAAAACTTCAACTTTGTTCCTACAAAGAGAAGCTTGCTCGCTCATTGTAGAGTCCAAGAACTTTACTTAGCTAGTTAGATAGTAGTATTATAGTAATAGTAGTATTATCTTTATGACTGTGGATTTTTGGTTCATACCGGGATTTATTTGGACACTCATAGTAGTACTTGTAGATTTTCTAAGTTTAACCTATAGTTTAAGAATATTAATTTTAACCTAAGGTTTGATTAATATGACTGATATTGAGGATAATATTTATTATACTATAAGGTGTAGATAAGAACCAATAAGATAATAGGTCATGTATAGGTTTATTAATGATTAAGTATTTTGAGGATTAAATTTATTAAGGTTAAAATTTGAATACCCTAAGGTCAGTCAGCAGCTTTGAAAACGTTAGAGGGCTTAGTCAAGGTTTTTTACTCAATTCAAATTAAGCTAAAAATGTGTAATTTTTTGTTTAAATAATCAGCGTATGCTGATATATCACAGCTATAGGGGGCGATATATCGCAGCACGAAGATACAAAAAACACGAAACGATGCACGATTGCCTCGGGCATACTGGCCCAGGCAATATATCGCCTACAGGGGGCGATATATCGCCCCTCTCAGCATATTTTGAAAGTTTTCAAAATCATTCTCCATTCAAACCTTCAACCTCTTGATAAGTCCAGCATCTTTTTGAACAAGTCTTCAGCCTCTGCTGAACGATAATTCAAATGTTTTTCACCTAAAAAGCCATTATTTTTATTCAAGTTAAATGAAGATCTCTTCATTCCTAAACTCTATAAATAGGACCTAGTACCCAGCCATTTATTCATCTATTACTCTAAGTTCATAGGCTGCAAATTGCTGGGTTAGTGTGAGAGTGTAAACACTTGGGTTGGGAATTATAAGATTGATCACTACAAGCTTACTAAACACTTGGGAAGTAAGGTTCTATACACATTTCGGTGCAAGGTTTAGATTGATCATAGAAGTACTCAAGGTATCCCAAACTCTAGTCCATTTCTGTATTATTTTCTTTAAAGTTTTCATAGTCTTCTACTCATTCTAACCTTATTCCTATTCTTGGTTAGGAAATCCAAGTTCTTAAGCACAAGGTTTTTGGTAAGTATATTTTGATAGTATAGTTCCCTCTTCACTTTCATCCCTTTTCTTCAATATACTCATCATTTTATAAATGGTTTTTAGGAGTGTTCCAAGGTCCCAAATCAGTTCTCATATCCCGGTTGTTTTGGTAAGGAAAATAGGATAGGATTTATGTGCTATATGTTTTATATGTTATCTTATGATTTTATGTTATGTAATATGTTATGATAGGTATGATTGTAGACTTGGGCATATGACCTATATGACTAACAAGCCCCAAATAGATTATGGGCATATGACTTGCTTAGCTAGCAAGACCCCACTAATCTAATGGGCATATGACTTGTTTAGTTTATGGGACCCCAAGTAATAATGACCATTATAGTATGTATGTGACATAAGTGTTATAGTATGTTTTATGTTACCTTATGAATTTTATGTATATGGTTATATGTTAGATTTTCCTTGCTGGGCATTAGGCTCACTCCTTTTTTTTTTATATATGTGCAGGAAAGTAAGCTTTAGTGGCGGGAAAGGTTTTTGGAAGCTTGGGGAATGTGTATTGAGGCGAAAGGGATTCAAAGAACCGAGAGTTTTGATTTGAGGATGTAGTTTTGTTTCTTATGGTTTTTATATGTATTTTTCCGCATTTTATTATGTAATCTCTTTTTAATTATCATTATGTCATGTTGTGGTTTTAAAACAATGGGATCCCATATCCTAACTTAAATTTTATGTAAGTTCAACATTTCCTTTTTACAAGTTTTAATAAAGCTATGATCTTTTCACTTGTAAGTTTTGTTAAGGAATAGGCTTTATGTGTAGTTTTATTAATGGTCCAAAGTCTAGAGTAGTTGGGTCATTACACTCATGGGTCTTCATAAAGAAATAACTCTTTTTCAATCTGTTCGCCAATTTGCATGTCACAAAAACAAACAGGAAAAGAAGAGCTTGGAAACCATGAAAGGCAATCTGGCAATACTATGCTTCTACACTGGAACAAAACCTCAGAAGTAAAAGAACATGTACCAACATGAAACTTGTTCGCATATCATAGCATGTTCACCTATGTCTATATACATGAAGTGAGCAAAAAGATTATGTTAGCCTAAGTTGTTGATAAGCACCCAAGCACGACGTAACAAGTGATCAAGTACCAAGATTCATCAATCACTTGGGGGGCACATACGGTATATGAGAGAACCCAATAAGAGATTTTCTACAAGAAAAAAAATCAAAATAGAGTTATGTTCGCTTGAAAAGAGTCTGTTTGTTGGTACATGTAAAAATCCTATGTTCGCATCATACACTAAAGGCAACTAGTTTGTTCGAATCATGCACTAAAGGAAACCAGTATGTTCGCAGTAAGAACAAATGGAAAAATGGAATGTTCATTTGCATGTAAGTACAGATTACAAAAGAAAACAAAGAGTCAAGAGTATGCAAGTGAAAAATACTCCAACATAAGGCACACTAGAGACTAATCTACCAAGACTCTGGTTCAAGGAACTGGTCACCCGCGATGTAGCTAAAGGGTCAGCAGAGCTACTGGTAGCGAGATCTTTAAGCCTTGAAACATCACCATCCCCTAGTTGTACTAAGGAGGTACGAACAGAAGAGTTTTCTTCATCAACAAGTCTCTGATCGTAAACTTCTAGTAGGGACTTCTCTCCGTCATTCATAGTTGTTAAATAAATACTGGTGTTGTGTTTCTAGACCTAAAAAAACATGTTATTTAAGATCTCTCCTTTTTCTTCAAGGGTTTGAAGGCGATTAACTTCTACCCCAACTTTACGTTGCTCAACCTCAACAACATGAGATTTCTAAAGACGGTCAATCTCAGCCTTTAGTTGATTGATCTCGATTCAAGAAGAACTTTTGAGTTTCTCAAGCTCATTCTTACAACTGTTCCTCTCACCATGAAGGGTGTCTATCTCAGACATGAGGGCATGACATGTATCTTCCTTATCCTACTTCAACTGCTCGATAGATTCAGATAGGTTGGTCAAGGTGATCATTGTTTATGAAGGATAAAAATAGATCAATACAGAAAATTAAGCGGAAAGATAACAGGTACGATAATAAGAGAAGAACCATACCTGAATAGTGTTGGCAATAGAATGGCGAACAATCTCGTTGGGTCTACAAACTCCAGAGAAATACCATTATGCCTGTTATCCCCATTTCCTGCATGGACCCGGGACATTCGTCCGGGCCCATGGTCAGGGGTTGTTCAGCATGCGGGCCCGGGCCAAGGCCTCTTGGTACGGTAGTGTCCAAGAGGGGGGGGGGGGGTCCGGCATGGTCATCCAAGTCCCGTCATCCGGGACAGTCGTCCGGGAGACGTGCGGACCATTCGGACCCCCCATGACATACGTGTCCTGGTCCCGGGCCCTGGTACGGTCCGGGCCTGTGGTAAATGAAGAGGGACAAAGGTAAACAAACCCGGATCACATCGTCCTCGGTTGGGGGTGCCAAGCGTCCAGGACCTTGAAGCCGCCCCACTCCGCGTGGGCATTGTCCCCACCTTTCACCTGCGGAAAAGGCCACCTCGGGATTGCACGCCGTTGTTTCAGGTCTGCGCTGCCAAGTACTATGGCTGGTCTTGTCTCCTGATCTGCCTCGTAACTCGAAGTGTCCAGACCAAAAGCACCGTTTTCTCGGGCGAGATATAGCTCTTGAGTCAACTTATTGGGCCTTAGCTGGTTTGGAATTCATGTATGTTGTATCTTCTATATTGGGCTTCCACTAGAAAGGCCGAGAATATCCGTATCTCTAATGGGCCCGGGTCATACCCGGCCCAGACCCAGTGTTCTCATAAGTCTATAAATATAGGCTATAGAACACTGAAAAAAGGATCTCTCTTCAACTAAGATATAGTTACTCTGTCAAAATACAGAGAGAGACTCCATTGTAAAAGGTTTTCCAAGCTCTAATACTACAGACTCGTGGACTAAGGCTCATTAACGCCCCAACCACGTAAAAACCTCGTGTTAATCTCCTACTTTTATTACTATTATCCTATAGTAATATTTATTAATATAGTTACCGAAAACCTCGGTTAACAGTTTGGTGCTTTCATTCAGAGCTGAAGGAAGCTAGTGCTAACGTCAGGCCTTTACTACAATGGTGAACACACGACACACTACCTTTGACCCTAGAAATCCAGAGTAGGGCAACAAAGACCCGCTACCTTCATAGCATCTCCCTCATGATCTGCCCGAGAACGCGCCTCCTCAAACATCTCACCATGACGAGTCACCAGACTACGAGGGTGGGACAGAATACGAAGAGGAAAACAAGGAGGAATATTATGAAGAGGAAAATGAGGGGGAGTACCACAACGAAGCTGTGGATCCCGAGACCCCCGAAGGAGAGCCCGACCAGCAAGACTTGGAGGTGACCAAACTAAGGCAGCAAGTCCTGGATCAGGAAGCCAGGATCGCTGAGCAAGCTGAGGCTCATCGACGGATGCAAGAGTCTCTCCAGGCTTTGCAGGCACTCATAGCCACGCAGGCTCCGGCAGCCAATCCAGCAACTGGCCCACTTCCAGAAGCGCAGTAGCCTGCTCCACAAGAGCGAGCCGGGGTCCCCGAAGGAGCCATCCCGGCCCCTCCACCGGAGCCTTTTCCTGAGGCAGCTCCAGGAAACCCGGACAGGGAGAGAAATAAGGCCGGTGGAAAGACCCGAGAAAAGACCACCCCCGTCACAAAAGCTGGGACCCATTCCCGGCTGCTCCCTAGGAAAGAGAAGGTGCGCCCCGTCCCAGGACGAGGCCACCCGATCGATCTGCAGGGGACGCGGCTGCGGAATGCACAGCCCCGACACGCCCCAGGGAGAGACGGGCGGGAAAGATCTTTGCACCCAAGTGCCTCGGTTAACAAGAACTTTTGGGAACGGCCTCACCGCGAGGAACGTCATGCCCTCAGTTCAGGGGACGACACTTCCCGGATAGACTTACGCGATGGACTGAACGCTCGGAAGGAGCGGGCCCGCAAGGAAAAGATCCTCCCCCGAGGTGGCAACCTCAGGAACAACATCAACGACAGGAGGAACGATATAATCCCCCTAGAAGATGGCACGGCAAGGAAGCTCATGGAGCTGATGGCCGCGTTGAAAAAGGTCACGGATCGCCTGGTCCACAAGCAAGAAGGCGCGGACACCGACTCCGACGAAGAGGATAAAGAGCCCTGCGCAAGGCACATCCTGGACGCCATACTCCCCAAGGGGTTCAAGATGCTAAGCCTCACCGCCTATACTGGAAACACCGACCCCAGGGACCATCTGTCCCGATACAACCGGCTCATGACAGTGGTCCATGTCAGTGACGACGGAAAGTGCCTCTGCTTCTCGATCACTTTGGGCGGTCTCGCCGAAGAGTGGTGGAAGAGACTCAAGCCGGGATCCATCCAATCCTGGTCCAAGCTGCAATCAGCGTTTCGCAAGGAGTTCGTGGCCGCCATGAGGATGGATATGCAGATCAGCGCTCTCGCAAATATCAAGCAACTCCCCACGGAGACACTGAGGGCCTACATCCAGCGCTTTACTGAAGAAGCCTCCAAGATGAAAGTGGACGACGGATAGTGCCTAGTGGCACTACAGTCCGGAATCCGGGCCGGGTCCACCCTTTGGGATGACATACAGCGTAGCAAGGCCGCTACCCTGGAAGAGTTCATAAGGATGGCCCAAGGATTCATCAACTGGGAGGAAGCCCAGATCCAAGCTTTCGGGTGGCCCCCGGCTCCGCATCCCATCCCCCAGACATTCCCAGGATATGGGGGACAGTTCCCGGCACAGTCCTACATCGCGCCCCCCATTGCCCCGGGACCGGCCGTCGCGCCCGGGGTCAACTACACCCCTACACTGTACGGCCCTGCCACTTCAGGGTATGCCCCGGCCCAATCCACCCACTTCTCCGGTTATGGCGTTGCACCGGTAGGACACGGCATGGCCCCTGTCGGGGCCCAACAGTCACAGACAGGAGTGACTGAGGCGAGCGTGAACCCCTCCTGGGGGAAGCGATCGAGCATAGGCCAGAACCGGCCTGAGCCGGTCAAGAAGGGGAAGAAGGGCTACGAGCCCCAATATTCAGAATACACCAACCTGGTGGACACCAGGGAGAACATCTATCTGGCAACAAAAAGGGCAGTTCACTACTAGAAGCCTAGCCCCATGTTCAAAGGAGGAAGGAATCCAAGAGACACCAGCAAAAGGTGCACCTATCACAAGGATGTGGGCCACACCACCGATGAATGCCGGCAGCTCAAGGATGAGATTGAAAATCTCATCAAGCTGGGGCACCTCCACTAGTGGGTAAGGATGCCCGTGGGAGTCTCGGGAACGAATCGGGCATACCCCCCCCCAGGGGCATATGCACAGGAACCCCCGGTGCAGGCCCCTCAGGGGGCCCCCGTCGCCCAGGTTCCCGGCCCTGGAATGCCTTACCCATCTGGGGCAGCACCCCCTCGAGTTGACGGGCATGTGGCCACCATCTCGGGCAGACCTCACCTGGGAGGGCCATCCAGGAATGACCAAAAGTGCTACCTAAGCGAGCTGGACCACGATCAGGAGGTGTGCGCCCTTGTCCAGGCTCCAACTTAGCGCCCTAAGTTGATAAACCTCCCCATCACCTTCACAAAGGACGACGCCCGCAATGTCCACTTTCCGCACCACGACCCGCTGGTCATAGATGCTCAAATCACCAACAAGTTGGTGTCCCGCGTGTTGGTGGACGATGGGAGCTCCATCAACTTGTTGTTCAAGCCTTCTTTCACCGCCATTGGCTTGACTGAAGCGGATCTGGCATCGTACCCGACCCAGATTTACGGCTTCAACAGAGATGCACTTCTCCCCATGGGAAAGATCCAGCTTCCGGTTACGCTGGGGAGTGAATTGCAGCACTCGTTCAAGTTCTGCACCTTTGTAGTGGTGGACTGCCCCACCGCTTACAACGTCATCGTTGGCCGGCCTGCATTGGTCGAGTTCGGGGACATCACCTCCATCCGCCATCTTTGCATGAATTTCCCATGCGACAGCGGAGGGGTAGGGACTGTCCGGGGACACCAGAAGCGCACCCGGAAGTGCTACCATGTGTCAGCCCGGCCCATATACATGATCCCGGAAGAGCCCATTGAGGACTTCGTCGAACCAATTCCCCTCCCGCCTGCTGAGAGGGTGGTCCAGGAAGAGGATGACCTGGACCCGCGGATAAGGGACGACTGCGTCCTGGAACCAATGGACGAGATAGAAGAGGTATGCATCAGCGAAACCGATCCGACCCAGATCATCCAAGTCGGAAAAAGTCTGCCGGCAGACGTTCGGGCCGCCATCATCACCCAAGTTAGGGGAAACCAGGATATCCTGGCCTGGTCTCACTCAGACATGACTGGGATCAACCACAATATCATTTTCCACGCATTGAATATTGACCCAAATGCGACCCCAGTCCGCCAGAAACGCAGGCCTTTGGGGACGGAGAGAGCCGAGGCCCTTAAGCTGGAGGTTGAGAAGCTGTCTTCCATCAACTTTATACGCGAGGCTGTGTACCCCGTGTGGCTAGCCAATCCCGTCCTGGTGCCGAAACCAAACGGGACGTGGAGAACGTGCATCGACTTCACGGACCTCAACAAAGCCTGTCCGAAGGACTGTTTCCCGCTCCCCCGGATCGACCAAATGGTGGATGCTACATCCGGGTATGAGATCTTGAGCTTCATGGACGCTTACTCAGCTACAATCAGATCTCTATGCACATGGCAGATCAGGAGCACACCAGTTTCCAAACCGACAAGGGAATCTACTGCTACATAGTCATGCCTTTCGGATTGAAGAATGCCGGAGCAACTTAGCAAAGGCTCGTCAATCGAATGTTTTGGGCCCAGTTATGGCGAAACATGGAGGTATACATCGATGATATGCTGGTCAAGTCCAAGACATCCTAGAACCATTCAGATGACCTGGCAGAGGCTTTCGCAGTCATCCGGAAATACGGGATGAAGTTGAATCCCGGAAAGTGCACTTTCGGCATGGCCTCCGGGAAGTTCCTGGGCTTCATAGTGAGTTTTCGGGGAATAGAAGCCAATCCAGATAAGATCAAGGCACTGATTGACATGGCCTCTCCCTGGAAGCACAAGGATGTACAAAGCCTGACGGGGCGAATAGCCGCCTTGAGGCGCTTCATTTCCAAAGCCACGGACAAGTGCGTCCCGTTCTTCAACGTCCTTAGGGGAAGCCAGCGTTTCGAATGGTCACCCGAATACGAAGAGGCCTTTCGTAAGCTGAAAGAACACTTGGCCCAAGCCCTAATCCTGGAAAAACCGGTAGAAGGGGAGCCCCTGTATCTATACCTGACTGTGACTGAGCACGCGATCAGCGCCGCGTTGGTACGAGAGGAAGAAAGGGCACAGCTCCCGGTATACTATGTAAGCAAGCGATTGCTGGACGCTGAGTCTCGGTACCCGTTGATCGAAAAGATGAATTTCTGCCTACTGATGGCATCCCGAAAGCTTCGACCTTACTTTCAGGCCCACGCCATAAAGGTCTTAACCAACCATCCTCTGCGGCAGGTGTTACAGAAGCCCGAGTCATCGGGAAGACTCCTGAAGTGGGCCATGGAGCTGAGCCAGTTCGATATATCCTACGTCCCTAGGGCGTCCATCAAGGGACAGGCTCTGGCCGATTTCATCGTTGAATGCTCCGGGGTGCCTCAGGAAGACAATATGCCCGAAGCCCCCGCGACACCCGTGTGGAAAGTCTTCGTGGACGGGGCCTCGAATGAGAATGGGGCTGGGGCCGGGATCATCTTGGTATCACCGCAGGGGCACCAGTTACAAAATGCCCTCCGTTTCCAGTTCAAGGCGTCGAATAACGAAGCAGAGCATGAAGTTGTCCTAGCCGGGCTGCGTTTGGCCCGGGAGGTAGGGGCAGCGACCTGGAAATCTACAGCGATTCCCAGCTAGTTGTCAGGCAAATCTCGGGGGAATATCAGACTAAAGGAGAGAGAATGGCGGCCTACATGACTCAAGCGAGGGAAATGCTACGGGCATTCACAACACATTCCATCCGCCAAATCCCCCGGGAGCAAAATGTCTTCGCAGATACACTAGCGAAACTGGCCACCGACGCCGAGGCAGAGCTGGTCGGACTGGTCCCCGTCAACCATCTCCCTGTCCCAAGCGTCAGGGCCACCGCGGTCCACACCTTCGATCACTCCACTTCCTGGATGGGGCCGCTCATCCACTAACTGTCTACCGGGGAAGTTCCCAACGACCGGGCCGCAGCCAGAAAACTCCAGTACCAAGTCCACCGATATGTCATGATGGACGGAAAACTCTATTGCCGGGTACTATCCATGCCTTACCTCAGGTGTGTGTCCGAGACTGAGCTGAACGCCATCATGCATGAAGTGCATGGAGGTTTTTGCGAAGATCACACTGCCGGGCCTAGCCTATCCAAGAAGATCCTGCGCCAAGGATACTTCTGGCCAACCATGAAGAAAGACTGTATTGACTACGTCTGCAAGTGGGAACAGTGCCAGAGGTACGCGAAGGTCCCACGGCCCCCCCCCCCCGCCCGACAGAGATAACCTTGATGAATAGCCCCTGGCCCTTCGCAGTGTGGGGGGTCGATCTCGTCGGATCTCTCCCGATCGGGAAGGGAGGGGTAAAGTATGCCATCGTGGTCGTGGACTATTACACGAAGTGGATTGAAGCGGAGCCCATGAACACAATCACTTCCAAAAAGGCCTTAGATTTCATCATCAATAACATAGTGTGTCGGTATGGCCTCCCCTACAAAATCGTGTCCCACAACGGAAAGCAATTCGACAGCGCCCACTTCACAGATTTTTGCGAAAGGCACGGTATAGTGAAGAGCTTCTCCGCGGTTGCTAGGCCCCAGCAAAACGGGCAGGCAGAAGCCGTGAAAAAAATCCTGAAGGGGACGCTGAAGAAAAAACTCCAGGCATGTAAGAGCAAATGGCCCGAGGAACTGCCCCGCGTACTATGGGCTTACCGGACGACCGAGAGGACGTCAACCGGACACACCCCCTACTCTATGGTCTACGAATTTGAAGCCGTCATCCCGATCGAAACGACCGTCCCGTCCCACTGACGAGACACGTATGACCCTGTCCAGAACCACACCTTACTCCAAGAATCACTAGATCTCATCGAAGAGATCCGAGAAAAGTCGCAGGTGCAGCTGAAGATGTACCAAGGCAAGATCGCACAGCACTTCAACTCCAAAGTCAAGAGCCGTAAGTTTTGAATCGGCGACTTGGTCTTGCGAAGAGTCTTCCCTGCTACTCAAGATCCGGGAGTGGGGGTTCTGGGCCCAAATTGGGAGGGGCCGTATGAGATCCAACACAAGGTGTGCCCCGGGACATACCGCTTAAAGCGGTTCGATGGCTCGGAAGTCCCGCGAGCCTGGAATGCAGAGCATCTTTGTAAATACTATCAGTAGTCAGGGAACGTTTCCCAGTTTAATATTTTCGTTGTAAACAATGTACGTCTCAGGGCGAACCTTTTTCAAACAATGAAAATGGCATGTGCAAAACGTCATAAAGAAATGTTGTAAAACTATGCTAATCTTTCTCAAGTGACCCCAGACCCGTCTCCGCTCACTTGCGGGGGGTATCCCGGGTATAAGCAAATACCTGGCGGGGCACAAGCTCAGGCTAGTCCCGGCTCGGACCACCGAGGTCCAGGCGACACAAACCCCACGGTCCCACCCCGGACAAACGATGTCCGAGGGTATAAAATAAAGAGGACCGAGCCTAAGGCCGATCCCACCCCGGACGAACGATGTCCGGGGGTATAAAACAAAGAGGACCGAGCCCAAGGCTGGTCCCACCCCGGACGAACGATGTTCGGGGGTATAAAACAAAGAGGTCCAAGCCCAAGGCCGGTCCCACCCCAGACGTACGATGTCCGGGGGTATAAAATAAAGAGGACCGAGCCCAAGGCTGGTCCCACCCTGGACGAACGATGTCCGGGGATATAAAATAAAGAGGATCGAGCCCAAGGCCGGTCCCACCCCAGACGAACGATGTCCGGGGGTATAAAACAAAGAGGATCGAGCCCAAGGATGGTCCCACCCTGGACGAACGATGTCCAGGGGTATAAAACAAAGAGGACCGAGCCCAAGGCCGATCCCACCCCGGAGGAACGATGTCTAGGGGTATAAAATAAAGAGGACCGAGCCCAAGGCCGGTCCCACCCCGGACGAACGATGTCCGGGGGTATAAAATAAAGTGGATCGAGCCCAAGGCCGGTCCCACCACGGACGAACGATGTCCGGGGGTATAAAAGAAAGAGGACCGAGCCCAAGGCCGGTCCCACCCCGGAAGAACGATGTCCGGGGGTATAAAACAAAGAGGACCGAGCCCAAGGCCGGTCCCACCCCGGACGAACGATGTCCCGGGGTATAAAATAAAGAGGACCGAGCCCAAGGCCGGTCCCACCCCGGACGAACGATGTCTGGGGGTATAAAATAAAGAGGACCGAGCCCAAGGCCGGTCCCACCCCAGACGAACGATGTCCGGGGTATAAAATAAAAAGGACCGAGCCCAAGGTCGATCCCATCCCGGACGAACAATGTCCAGGGGTATAAAATAAAAAGGATTGAGCCCAAGGCCGGTCCTTCCCTGGACGAACGATGTCCAGGGGTATAAAATAAAAAGGATCGAGCCCAAGGCCGGTCCCACCCCGGACGAACGATGTCCGGGGGTATAAAAAAAAGAGGACCGAGCCCAAGGCCGGTCCCACCCTGGACGAATGATGTCCAGGGGTATAAAATAAAGAGGACCGAGCCCAAGGCCGGTCCCACCCCGGACGAACGATGTCCGGGGGTATAAAATAAAGAGGACCAACCCCAAGGCCGGTCCCATCCCGGACGAACAATGTCTGGGGATATAAAATAAAGAGGACCGAGCCCAAGGTCGGTCCCACCCTGGACGAACGATGTCCGGGGGTATAAAATAAAGAGGACCGAGCCCAAGGCCGGTCCCACACCGGACGAACGACGTCCGGGGGTATAAAACAAAGAGGACCAAGGCCGGTCCTACCCCAGACGAACGACGTCTGGGGGTACAAAACAAAGAGGACCAAGCCCAAGGCCGGTCCCACCCCGGACGAACGATGTCCGGGGTTATAAAATGGAGAGGACCGAGCCCAAGGCTCATCCATTCTGGACAATTGATGTCCGGGAGATAGAAGCATCCGATTTTCCCAGGGCAAAGCCATGGCCTAAAGCTAATAAAAGGAGAACAAAGCTCCAAGTTAAACTAAGCCCCAATGGCCCTGGACTTGGTGCCAGGATTAAAAACTCGGTGAGTTAAGTCGTTGGGTCTAGCCTAGGCCATTGGAACCGGAGCTAAACCCTCACAATCAATTAATCGCGTCAACAAAATGAAATTTCTACTCAGAAAAACGAAAGGAAGCCTACATAAAAACCAGAGAAGGTAGCAGTGTTTTGAACTTGATTACAAACCAGAAATACTAATAAAATTACAAGGTCGGGATTCGGGCCTACAACTCGTCCGCCCGGAGGTCCACGTCCTCCTTCTCCTTGGCCTCGAACTCGACCCGCTTCGACTCCGGATCAGGGAAGACAAGGAGGTTCATACTCTTGTCCTTGCACCAGGCCATGTAAATGGCCTCATCAAAAGTGACATCTAGCAAGCCCTCGGCCTCCTCCTTTTCGCGGCGGGATATTTCGTGCGCCGCCTTCTCCCCAAGGAGAGAGTCGCCCAGTTCGCAAACCCGGGCCTTCAAGGCCTGGATCTCCTCCTTATCTCGGACAGACTGAGCCGCGGCCGCCTTCAAGAGTGTTGCCAGCTCATCGGCCTCCTTTGATTTCCGGGACAACTCCTCTTCCAATCTGGCCTTGGTGCATTCGAGCTCCTCGCACTCCGTCTTGGCACGGGCCATCTCCCGGCCAAGGGCCTCCTTGGCGACCTCCCTTTGGTTCACGGCCGCCTCCAGCTCCAACTTGGCTGTCTCCATCTTCATGGCCAGCTCGGCCACTAGATCGGCACTCCGATGGGACAACAAGTCAACCTGGAGCAAAGAAAGTTAGAAAATAAAATCCTCATCAACAAATAAGGGAAGGAGTATAAGAAGACAAGTAAAAGTTACCGCGGTGGCCTGGTGGCGGAGAGCCTGGGAGATGAACAGCATGTCCGGGTTGGCTATCGTGGCGTACCTCTTAAGCTGGAGGATGGACATGGTGTTCCCCACCTGGTCTAGCAGGTCAGCCGCCAGGGGGGCCGCCAGGTTGAACTGACTCAGGCTCGTCGCGAACAACAAAATCCTCTTCTGATCACCTCTCCTGTATAGACTCTTGAACTTCAGAAAAGGGAATGTAGTCAAACTCCAGAGGCGGCGATAGATGATCCAATGACTGGTGTGGTTCGAGTAGACCGATAATGAAATACGCATTCCTATACTTGCCACCCAATTGGCATAACCATGAAAGACGATCTCGCATCTCAAAGGTGGGGGTCGATCACCTATAATGACCTAAAACAACAAGTTAGGCGAGCTGAATGAGCTTAACGTGAAGGAAATGAATAGACAACTATTTAAATGGAAGCGATCAGATACTTACGAATATCACAGAATGACCTATGCTTGGACTGGAGGGCATTGGTAAAAAAAAGTATTAACTAAAGTAGCGACCATGGTTTGAAACACCACTCCTAAGGACTTCCCCACCAGAATAGCTACACAAGTGATAGAATCCTTCATAACCTGACACACAGTTGGACTTGATATAGAACAAGTAGTGAACCTCCAAAGAATCAAGAGGAGCTCAATCTAACGCTCTATACAAAATACGCAGCAATACCAATAATCTATAACTGTTTGACGTCAATTGGAATGGGGCTATTCCAAAGTAGTCACATATTTCCACAAAGTACGAATGAAGCAATAGGAAGGCACGTGTTTTGCAATGCATGGGACTCCAAGCGGTATACCCATCTGCTGGGGAGCCTGCTTGCTCTTCATTAATAGGGGCTCTAAGCCCAAGCTCGGCAATAAGTCCATATTTATCTATTAAATGGGACAAGTCACTTGTAGAAAAGATGGATCTCGGTGTTACAAAACCATCCGAGCTAAAGATTTCTCCAAGCTCTTTTTTGGTATAGTCGACCTTTTTCCTCTTCCTTAACGCTCTTGATTTCTTGGGAGGCATGAACTTGGTCCTAGATCAAAAGAAAATAGGGACAAACAAATCTTTATACACTTCGAAGAATGAGGTCTAACTGGATTGTAAATGAAACCGAACTCCTCGAAGACCAAGCAAAACCAAGTACCTAAAAAGGAAAGGAAAGAATAAGATTATGTTCGCACATACACAATATGAGGCATGTTCGCCCATAAGTGTACAGCTAGGGCGAACAAAACCAAAAAAATACTAGAACATAGAAATGAGATTGCTTACAAAAAAATCTATACTTGGGGAGAACAAGGGAACTCGCTCATAAAAGGAGTTCAAGCATCCTGTTCGTTTAATGGGTTAGTTCAAGCAACCTATTCACTTATGGGTTAGTTCAAGCATATTTTTCGTTTAATGGGTTAGTTCAAGCAACTTGTTCGTTTATGGTTTAGTTCAAGCCTCTTGTTCATTTAATGGGTTAGTTCAAGCAACCTATTCGTTTATGGGTTAGTTCAAGCATCATGTTCATTTAAAGGGTTAGTTCAAGCAACTTGTTCATTTATGGGTTGATTCAGACACTCTGTTTACAAGAAAATAGCAAATTCAACTTAAGGAAAAGACATGTGATGTCTATTCGAGTGATTGAGTACTAATTGCTAAGTGTGTGCATGCACCCATTGGCAAGAGGAGTACCTTCTCGTTTTTATTCATAAAAGGTGGATTGGACCAAGACTTAGGTGGGGTTTTTCGCATATTCATAGAAGCAACCTATTCACCTATAGCTTTGGAGGAAAAGCTTATCTTTCTGCCTATACTATAAATGGTGCAAATAAAAGGTAAAGGCTGTGAATCATAGGGTCCTGTTCGTTTGCATTATTCTATTCGAATCGTTCAATGATTGGGCGAACAAGCAACTAATCGAATGGATTATGAGAACCTATTCGCATAAAGAAGTGTGGAGTTATTTAGGATCATGTTCGTGCAAGGCCTACATACATGTACCAGATGAGAACAGAATTGAAAAAAAAAAGGCCTGCTTATTTCAATGAAGGGAACATACAGAGACTAACTATTCTATTGTGTGCCTGGAAATGAGTAAGAATTTGAAATATCTACTCTAATGGCATCAACTCATTCGAATAAATGGGAGATGGTTAATCATCTTTATTCCTACACATGGAAATGAACAAGGAAGGAAGCTACATAAGCAAATAGCATGGGGGAACAACTCATATCATGTTCGCATAAAGCGTCTAGTCTTTACATAAATTTGTTTATTCATCTATAAAAATTCAAAAAATGACAAAGGAAAGATAATGAACAAAAAAAGAATGGGGACATTGTTTGCATAACTAAGTCAAAATTGTGCAAAGCACGAAAGCTGACTTGTGGGGCAAATGTTATACCCATTTTTTGGGCATTTATGACATTTAAATAATAGCAATTATGAAGGGATGATGAACATAACACTTTGCCTTCCTGTTCTCATGAATTGCAAAGTAGTTTTTGTTCTCACAAGGTACAAAGTAGTTCATGTTCTCACAGAGTTCAAAGCAAACTACCAAGCACTAACAGAAGGGATTTGGTTGCGTAGGCACATTCCTTAACCTCTGTTCATAGAAGGCAAACCTTTACATGCTAACAGGAGTATCCTGTTTGTTCAACACACAACATCCACGCTAACAGAGTTAGCAAAGGAGTACAAAGTTGTCATTTATCAAAATATAACTGTATTTTTGTTGTAATGTAGTATTTGCGGACCAAGCCCAATAACTTAGGCCCAAGATCTAATTGTAACCCTAAACTCCTTACTATAAATAAAAGGAGATGGGATAGAAATGAGGAGGCAATTCATAATGACGGATGACCATTCTTGTATAAACAGTCATTATGTAATGTAAAGCGAAGGAGGACTATAGAACAACCGGCGACACAAGTTCGCTGGAAACTATGATTCTTCAAGGTTAAATATTAATAAAAGTGACTAAGTGGATGTAGGTCACCTTTTTGGGGCCGAACCACTGTAAAATATGGTGTTATTTATTTGATTGTATTGCTATTCTTGAATCCATGCTCTTATGTTCTCAAGTTGACGAAAAACGGTGTCAACTCCCACCATTTAACAACTGTCAATTTGAAAACATAGCATTCGATGTTTAAACAGTCTTTCACATTAAACAGTCCATCACTGTGTTGTAGGAATTGTTAGGAAAACTTTTACAGGATCTTTTCTTATTTTCATGTAGATCTAATATTTAACAAATTAATATGAGATAACCTAGAACATGTTTCTAAAATTGAATTCAAAGAGAGATAATGATAAGAATACTTAGATTATACGCAGCGGAATAAATGAGTCCTTCCTTCAGTTTCTCTAACCCTTGTATCCTTTCTGTCGCAAAGTATTACCAAGAAACTGAGCTGATCTTCAATTTTCTTCACAACCTTCCAAAGCATCCTTAGAATCACCTAGACTAGAGTGGGAAATTCTCAACACATAAGATAGATATAGAGAGAAGAAGAGAAAAGAACAATAAGGCTTAGAAAATGACTTATGTTTAGAGAGAATCTAAAACCTATCAGAAAACTAGTGTCTGTCATCTGAAATCTGACTTGTGATTTCAACTCTCACTTAGCATTCCTTTTATAGACTCAATTACGTCATTTATTTAATTAAAAAATAAATAAAATAATATCCAATGATCAGTCCTAGGTCGAAATTATCATGGGCTTTAGGTCGTGAAATTTTTCATTTGATTATAAGCCCATTGGACTTAAAATCAAGGCCGATATTATTTTCTATTGATTTAATTAATTAAATAATTATTCATTCCTTTATAAAATTAATTATTTATAATTTGAACATTGATTTAAACTTATTTATTAATTTAGATACCAATTTATCTTATTTAATAAATTTTCCATAATTTCTCTTTTCTTCTCTAAATTGTATAACTCTGTGAAACTATCCAAAATTGACCTAGTCAACTTTGATAATTCTAATTGATAAATAAATCAATTAATTGAGACTATCTAGATGATCTTCTCCAAGGTACAGTGGGGACCATGGGCTTATGAAATCAAGCTCCAATAAGTTATCATAAATCTAACAAATAAATTTACTAAGTTATTAATTCCTCGTCACTCCATTAAAGACTCAAAATTGCACTTTTGAATTCATAGAACGCTCTATAACAAATATAGATACACTATTAATTATCCATTGTTACAACTATAATTGTCACTCAATCCTCTATAGACGATCTACAATGAGATGGGACTAAAATATCGTTTTACCCTTCATTGTATTTTATCCTTAAAACACTTAGTTCCTTGTAAATGATATTTCAGTAAAGTAATATTAATTACTTAAATGGGATCTCTATCATTTAACACCTTGAACCAAACTAAAAGGAAACCACCGTTTCACTTCTTCATCAAAAGCTATACATGTTCCTATCTATGATTAACACTCCCACTCAATTATACTACTCAGTTCCCAAGATGTAAGTATGGGCTAGTCCGTAGGGTAAGCTGGTAACGAACAAGTCAAAGAACTCAAATAATACAATCAGTTAGAATACTAACCACTCAAAATTGAGATTGAATTTACCTATGGTGAACTATATGATATGGCTAGAATAGATAATAACGATATGTTTACTTATCCTATCAACTGTCAATATTGGTCCAGTCCGATGTAACAAATACATATGATCTTATCTACTTTGCTAATGTTCTGGAAAGAATGTAACACTGTAATGTGTAAGTAGATCATATCGTAGATTGACAAGTCAGTGTCAATCCAGTGCACTTACTAATCTTAAGACTAACTTATTTTGAACATATAATCATATTTATATTCCCTTGTGATTACTTCAATATAAATACGATTAGCTATATGCTCAAGATTTAATAGAAGTTTATATTAAACAAATAATCGTGAAAATAAAACATGTGAGCAAAGTGATTGACCAAGTCAAAAAAATGATTTCTATTTTTTGATAGATCATAGATCACTATATACAAGTTTTGTGTTCTTAAGACAATGTTAATTCCTTGGTACCATCTTCTTATGTGGTTAAGACTAAATGGAATCATTTCCAAGAGTTTTTCAATAAGATATGTTTGATTTCCCAATTTTTCAAGTACATGATCAAGATTAAGAGAATTGACCATTGTTGCTGGAAATAAATAAATAAAATATAATGAATTAAAACATATAATAAAGATCAGATTTTATTTGGAAAAGTAAACATAATGCATTAATGCAGCATATAAAAAATACATAAAATATATACTAATCCACAATAAATTAATTTCAAAATTAATGGACCGCCTTAGGGTAGGTCAGACTAACTTCAAAATAATTTTGAGACAAATCTCAATTTCATAAGTGAAAACTTAAAAACACATTTTTCTCTTTTGACTTATGACCTATCGCTAGTTTGGTCAAGATGCACTAGTCGTGCTCGAAAACCTAGATACACCTTTAGAGTGTAACCCATTATTTTCAATCAATAACTTAACTCAAGAGTGTGCCTTAGGATCAGTCAAACTTGAAATACATCACTAATTATATTCTCATAAGAGAAGTCAACTTTGAGATAAAATAAACATATTCGGAAGCCTTTCCTTAGGGAGGCCACAAATGGAGGTGACACGAGGCCCTTCCTATGCCTCTCGGTGTTCAACAAATAATGGAGACCATGAGACTTATTGTCATAACTCCCTCTCCCACTCACTATTTTGAAAAAGTGTGTTTTTCACAAAATCAATATTTTTTTAATTTAGTTGTAAAAATAAATTTAATTATTTTTACCAAATGATATTCTAATAATTATTAATCTAATTAATCAAAACAAAAAACAAACTTGTGCCCTTAATTCTAATTCTAATTTTGTTTTAATTAAGAGAATATCATTTTTATTTTAATAAAATATTTTTCATTAAAACAACAAATTAAACAACTTTAATTTTGATTTACCATCTTAACTAATTAAGACTAAATTTATTATTGTATGATTTATCATATATAAACATATAACAAAATATAGGACGTTCCTAATAGCATGTTTCTACATGAATGTAATGCATGCTAATTGCATATTGTGTGGGTATATGAATGGCATGTTATAATGCATGACAAAATATTAAACATTTTAATCATATTCAAACATTTATAATAAGTAAATAAAAGCAGGTATGGTAACTTTTGGGTTTTTCCAGAAAAATTACAACACTTGAAAAAAATACATGAAAATGTAACCAAGACTATTTAAGGCCTGATGAAGAGCACATTGATCTTGAACCTTAAGATGCAGTCTTGTTGAGCCAGTGCCACCCTTTTCCATATTCAGTTTGAATTATGCAACTTTTTAATTATTTTAAACAAACTTTTAAAATAATTAAACTTTGGGTTTTAACACCCATAAAGTTTCTAAGGCCCAATTTGAATTTGAGTAATTTAATTCAAAAATAAAATTAAACAATTTAATTTTAATAAATTAAAATTCAACATAATTTTAATTTTGGATATTTTAATTAAAACAATTTTAATTATGGAAGATAACAATTAAAATATTTTTAATTAAGGAAAATAATCAATATTTTTTCAATCAAAGAAATTTCCAAATTAAACCCAATTTAATTCAATTTCTGATTTATAAGTAAATGAATAATTAAAATATGTATGGTAACAACACATTAGGGTTTGTAAGATTCAAACCCTAGGTGTGTAACAAGTGGTGCGGCGGCAGCATGGTGGTCCAGTGGTAGAGGCTCGGCTGGGCACAAGGGCACGTGGCAGGCACTGGGCTGGGAGGGCCTGGGGCGGGAACCTAGGCAGTGAGGTGCGCATAGGCATGAGCAAGCGTGCATGGGCGCGAGCTAGCGGGTAGGGGCATGGGGTGCAAGCGCGCATGGGCTCGGGCATGCATGCAGGGGCGCGGGCAGGCGCGCAAAGGCGTGGCTCGAGGCTTAGGCCATCTCTTAAATTTTACTTATAATTTTTAAAAGAAAAATTACAAAATTCCTATGCCCCAAAATTGTCTTACATATTTCATCTAGAAATTTTAAGAACGATTCCTAAACCAAAAAGCACCATGATAAACAACCATTAAGAATCTATCATCATGAAAATAAGCATTCATATATCACATATAATATAAAAATGAACATAATCCCACACATCAATTAATAATATGCATAGATTAATGACCTGCTTTGGTACCAATTGTTGAAAAAACAATCAGAGTATGCAGGGGAATTGGCATGGTGGGCCCGTTGTGTACAACAATACTAGCGAACTGTACTAGCAGTAATTAATCTAAAGATTCAATAACTTTATTTTACTACGAAATGTTTTAAGTTTATTATCTTAATCTCGATCCTCTAATACCAATATGAGATTAAGACCACATAGATAAACTTTGGAATTTTATAATATTTACTTAATATTATCAAAATAATATCGGACACAGTCTATAAATATAATAATTCAATTCAATTATTTATTTCATTTAAAATATTTGTCAACTACAATTACTTTAAGGGAACTATTCCCAACATGAAGAGGCTAAAGGAAAATGGCCAGAAGAATTACCACATGTCCCATAAGCTTACAGGACAACAACTCAAACCTCAACAAGCCACACCCCATCCTCCCTAGCTTACGGTTGTGAAGATTTGCTGCCCATTGAGGTCTCATCAATCAAACGCGAGGCATACAACCAGACCTTAAACCAATCTCAGTTCAAAGAAACTCTAGACCTCATTGAAGAAAAATGAGACGAAGCTCAACTTAAAAATGCTGCATACCAGCAAAGGGCTACAAGAGAGTTCAAGACAGACACTTTGGATTGGGAGATATGGTGCTTAGGTGCATGTTTTTGGCCACACGAGTCCCCTCAGCTGGCGTACTCGAGCCTAATTGGGAGGGACCCTGCCAATGGAATCCATTATTTGACCTGGTGTCTATAAACTAGTGAGATTAAATGGAGAATTGGCACCACGAGCTTGGAATGGTGAACATCTACGACCATATTATTAGTAATGTAGGAATGATGTTTATTCAGTTGTAAGCAAGCCTATACTTAATTCTTTCTTTTCATTAATAAATCACTCATTTTTATTCCAATTTTATATTTTTATCGTTATATTTTTGTAAGCTCTCAAAATTCAATAACCTAAGATTACAATCGTAGGACATTAAGGGGCAAAATTGTTATACAATCATATTATAAGCTCGAAAGAAAAACTTTAACAAAAATAAAAACAATAGCAGTGTATGGATTGTTAACCAAGCACAAATTAAAAATAAGTGTATGGATTATTAACCAAACACAGATTAAACAAGTTTGGAACAAACCAGCAAACTCTAATCAGCACGATTGAAAGTCAGTGTAGAGTCCCAGAATATTAACTTAGCTAGCTATATAGTAGTAGTAGTAGTAGTTAGCAATAGTTAGTAGTATGTTAGTTACTATGGATTTTGGTTCTAGTCGGGACTTAGTTGGAAACTCATAGCAACAGTTATGGATTTTATAAGTTTAACCTATAGTTTAAGAATATTAATTATAACATAAGGTTTGATTAATATTGTTGGTCCTAGATATATATTTATTATAACCTAAGGTTTAGATAGAACTTTAAGAGTATGACACTTGTCACAATCTTGTTTATTTGAGGATTTAAGCATTTCAAATGGATAAATTAATAATGGAAGTATCTAGAAGCTCTAGAACCTTCCAGAACCTGCTGGAATCACGTATTACTCAGTCAAATATGTTTAATCAAATCAAATTATCCTAAATTAGTGCAAAAACGCGTTTAAAATATCTATGTATGCCGACATATCGCAGCTTTAGGGGCGATGTATTGCCTATGGGAGATACGGAAAACACGTTCACTTCGCACGAACAAAACCACGAACACTTGGGGCATAGGGCCAGACGATATATCGCCTATAAGGGGTGATATATCGGCCCCTTCAGTGTATTTTCAGAATCTATGGAAACCGAGCTTGATTCATTCCTTAACCTCTTGACTTGCCTTTGAACGTTTTTGACCGAATTATGAGCACCTGTTGAACAAATATTCAAATATTTTTCATTTAATATTCATTATTTTTATTCAAGGTAAAATGAGATATTTTCACTCCTTGAACTCTATAAATAGGACCTAGTACTCAGCCATTTTCTTCATTCTTCAAGCTGTGTTCAGAGCCTTCCAGCTGCTAGGGTTACTATAGAGAGATACAATTGGGTTTGGGTTGAAAGCTTTATCATTCTAAGCTTTTATAAACACTTGGGAAGTGAGAAATAGTGTGATTTTGGTATTGAGGTTTAGACCAATCTATAAGGTCATTCAAGGTGTTCCTATTCCTTAAGTTCATTTCTTTACAATTCTTTAGTTTTCTTTAGTTTCTTTTATTCAGATCCTAACTCTTATTATTGATTCTTGATTAGGTATTTAAGTTCTTGAAACTTAAGGTCTTTCTCTTTAAGTTTCTTCTTGATGGTTTAGTTCCCGATATTCATCTTTATTCTTAAAGATTCTCGCCCTTTTCTACTGTTGGTTTATAGGAGTGTTCTAATCTTGTTCTTGTTCCCAAACATCCTGGGTTTTGGTAAGGAAAATAGGATAGATTTTATGTGCTTATGTGTTATGTTTATGTTATGATATGTGTATTTTATGATATGTATAGAATATGTTTTATAATCCTTGGGCATATGACTTGTTTAGATAACAAGCCCCAAGAGTGTGTTTTATAATCCTTGGGAATATGATTTGTTTAGATAACAAGCCCCACAAATTTATATGATTTTTTTAGATAACGAGACTTACAAATTTATGGGCATATGATTTGCCTAGCTAGCAAGCCCCAAGAAGTATGATGGCCATTGTAATATATGTTTTCATAGTCATATGTTTTATAGTGTATGCTTATGATATATGATATATGTTTTTATAGTCATATGTTTTCTAGTATATGTTTATGATATAGTTTTATGTTTATGATTTATGTGTTAGTAGATTTTCCTTACTGGGCATTATGCTCACTCCTTTATTTTTAGTGTGATGCAGGAAAATGATATGGAGGGCGGAAGGATTCTCGACATCTTGGCTTGTGTGTTAAGGATGAATGGACTGCATGTCGATCAAGGATGACGTTTATTTTAATCTTTTAAAATATGTTTTTATGTAATTCCACAATTAGTATTTCAAACAATTAAAAGTCTATGTTTTTATGTTTTATAACAATGGGTACCCATACCGTATTTCCTACCGTATTCCATACCATATTTTATATTTTATTTTGTATTTGATACAATATTTTGGGATTTCAATAAAGTTATGATTATTTCTTATGTATGTCTTCTAAAAATTGTAGCTATGTCTAGTAGTTTTAATGGTCCAAGGTCTTAGAAATAGTTGGGTCATTATAGTGAGAATTCTAGATAAACCAACAAAAGTCATAAGTAAAGACAGGGCTGGAAATTTTTGTAAAAAAGTCTCAACCTCGCAACTTCAAGACCATACTTAAGGATGAGGAAAAGTTACTATAGAAGAGCAAGATATAACTAGACTAACGAGGTTACAGGCCAATTAGTATTTTTTTTAAACAAACATACGTGGTAAAAGTAATGTTCAACCCTGATAATAACAAAGTCGAAAAAGTGCAATCGAATGAACTATGTATGAATACAAGGAAGCTCGAGCTTAAAGCATGACATTATTTGTATATATAAACAAATATAAAAGCAAGTACTTTGTAGTATGCTCCAAATATTTCGAACTAGAAATATGAAGTATGCTATAAAGGAAAAACAATAAAGGTAGATAATATGCCTAAATATTTCGAGAAAGAGATTTAAACATAAAAAACTACCATTAAAATATAAACTTGTCAAAAAAATTGTTTTTGCCCGAAGGGCATCAAAAAGAATTAACTACAAAATAAAATATAAGGGATGCAACCCTTGTAAGACATTGATCACTTCTGGCTAGCAGGAGCCTTAGTCTCTTTGCCCTTCCCCTCTTCAACACCACCCTCAAAGGTGGTGCCCGTTACCTCATCCTCAGCCAATCAAGCCTTCCCCTTGGTCAAGAACTCCTCTTCCTTGTCCATAAAGAACGAGGTGTCCATCTTGGGATTCAACGACCACATCTTGTACATAGCTTGAATGGTGGCCCAGTCCTTCTTGGTCTTAAATTCCTTGAGCATGTGTTTCTTATCGTCCTCAAGGATTTCATAAGCAGCACTCTCCTCCTCCTTCAGATGCTCGATCTTGGCCTTAGCAGCATCAAAGTCGGTTGTCCTAGTATCGAGCTCTACCTTCAAATGACTAGCATCAACCTCGAAAGAAGTGAGGTTAGCCTTGGAGGCTCTGAAGGCATCCTCAGCCTTGGCTTTGGCCTCTCTGGTCTCTCAGAGCAAGATTTCAGCTCTGCTTGGACCTCCTTGGCCTCTTTGAGCAAACCCTCGGCTTTAGTCTTGGCTCCCTTAACCTCCTTTAGGTCATCCTCGGCCCGAATTCAAGCTTGGTAGGCATCATTGAACAACTTCTCAGCAGTCGCTACCTTCGAGGATAAGAGGGAGCACTGGCGTATGAATCCGAGGAGAGTCTACAAGACAAAATAACAACAGCTAGATAGTGGGAAAATAACTAAAAATAAAGGGAAAAGTGTAGCAAACTTACAAAAACCCCAAGCTCCAGGGTCTGGTCCAAGAGGGTCATGGTGTTATCTCCCTTCAGGAACCTCTACACATTGGGGTGAAAGTTGCTGCACGACTGGCCCGTCCGGGATAGTAGGTCCGGGCATAAGTCAATACCTAAGGCCCCAACTTCATTTTCCAAATGATACTCTGGCATGTGGGGCACAGCGCAAAACTTGCGGACCACGGTGGTATTTGGAGTGCCAACTGGTTTCGAAGCCAAAATGGGTATGTTTTAAAAATATATACTCGCAAGCGCACGAATCGTATATGAAATATAGTTTTCGAGTAAGCACGAGATCGAACTCAAAGGAGTTGTCTAAAATAAAAAAGAAAACTAGTTTAAACCAAAATTAATAAATTCTAACCTAGCTCCAAAGATTGATGAGTTTTAATGTTATGAACATAAAATAAAAGATTGAAAATAAAACTATTTAAGAGAATAAGAATAAACCAATAATGACTTCAAAATAAGTGTTAAAAGAAACATTATTAAGTTACTAGAATCCACAAAATGTAAGTTTAATAATACTTATTAGTATATTGATTCCAAGTTTTAGTGATAGTTAAAATAAGTCAAACTATCATTTTCCAAATAGATTTATAATTTTAAGCACAAGTTACTTCTAAAAAGATAGGATTTTTCTACACTTTTCAAAAAGTATAATTTCAAAGTATTTAATGTGAATCAACCTAATGAAACAACAAAAAATCAAATAACATTATTTATAAGACAAAACATAATATTTTTGTTCTAAGCATTAGATGTGTACAATTTAATGACACATCTTACACAAAGAATATTATGTTTTGTAAAATGAAGAACAAAGTGCATATTATCTAACAATCCAAAATATGAGACATTAAAGATGAAAGACATATATGAAGAAGAAAAATCCATAAACTTTGTTGCATTACAAGGGAAATCAACATACAACATAAATATTATCTAGTTACAAGTTGCTTCATCGTGATCTTAATAATCTTATGGAAAAGATTAGAAGCACATAACTAAAATAGAAATTACAAAAGAAAAATACATGCTTGAAAATGCTCTTGAAAAACACCAAAATGGAAGAGAAAATGGTAGAAAGAAGATGGTAACCCAAAATTAAGCACCCCAAAAATGGTCTTGAAATTGCATATTTATAGCCAAAATGAGAGTATTAAAATAATCAATTTAAATTAATTAAATTGATTAGATTAATTAAATAAAGTAAATATGGCATATAGGGGTAAATTATAAGGTGTAATGATGATCTTTGTGGTGAAAATTTGTAGAAAAATTGGGTAAAAAGTTGGCATTTTTGGACATAGGGGACAAAAAGTACATTGTGGGCTCAAGAGGGTTGTTGGTGGCTGGTTGGGTGGCTGGGCATGGTTCAGGCGGCTGGGAGGCAGGTGGCGGGCCTGGCTGAGTGTTGGGTCGAAGCTACTTGGGAAGCAAGGGCTCGAAAAAATAACATTTTTAGCTCTTTCTTTTCAGTTTTGCCACATCCTTTTCTTTATTTTTCTTAGCTTTTCAAGCACCAACAATACAACAATTTCCTACAAAATAAACATAAATTAAGTCATAATCAAATATTTTTAAGTATAAAATAAATCAAATGAATTCTTTTGAAAATATTGATTATAACTTAATTTAGATTTAACATTCAAGTTCAAAATTGCATCTTTTTACTTCTAACTTAACAATATTAATTTTAAATAATTAAACTATAACATTTTACAATAATAGAACTATAAAAATACACAAAAATCTATAAAATCAAAATAAACCCCATAAATTCAAAATTACTTAAAAACTTAATAAATCAATTAAAAACTCAAGAACTAAGCAACAATTAGCATATAAAATATGGTAAAATAACTCTATTTTGTAGAGTTATCAACGAATATGCGAGGAGGAGGAGGAGTCTTCTTTCTTTGGGGAGAATGTCGGGCGAGGGCCTGCTTCATCTAGGGGGTGTCGGGAAATGGCCTGCTTCATCTGCGAGTGTGTGGGACACTTGAAGAAGGATTTCCCGAAAGCCAGAAAGGAAGAGCCCAAGAAGGTGGACAATCATGTACAGCCTAACGCCAGCTCGGGTGTTCACCTTGACCCAGCTAGAGGCCGAGGCTAGTCCATCGATGGTTACAGTTCAGCTTTCTAGTGCTGGGACCCTTTGTACTCTTTTGATTGACTCAGATGCTACGCACTCTTTTTTTGCTAGTAGGATTATAGATGGACTACGTATGCCATGTAACTTCTATCCTGTGGGGTTTGGTACTATGCTGCCTATTTGGGAGTTAGTGGTTTCCAGGAGATGGGTTAGATCACTACTAATGACAGTGGATGGCAGGGAGTTGTCAGTTGATTTGGTAGAGTTGGTTATGATTGATTTTGAAATAATTATGGGTATGGACTAGTTGGAGAAGTATGGGGAAACGATAGATTGTAAGAAGAAGATGGTAACCTTTGAGCATGAGGGTGAGGACCCCTTTCTATTTGTTGGCACTATGCATGGACCCCGTATACCTATGATATCTGTACTTAGAGCTAGAGACCTATTGCAGGGGGGATGCATGGGGTTCTTAGCTAGTGTGGTGGATACCACTCAGGTCGTGCCAGTGGGACCAAGGCAGACCAGATTAGTCTGTGAGTTTCAGGATGTGTTTCTAGAGGATTGGTTTTTGATCGCCTTTATTGATGATATATTGGTATACTCTCAATCAAAGACAGAGCACGAGAAGCATCTCATATTAGTACTATAGAGGCTGAGAGAACACAGGTTGTATGCAAAATTTAAGAAGTGTGAGTTTTGGTTGACACAGGTGACCTTCTTAGGTCGCATAGTTGGTAAGGATGGGATTATGGTGGATCCGGCGATGATCGAGGCTGTCAGAGATTGGCCATGGCCAAAGAATTCTTCAGAGATCAAGAGTTTCTTGAGATTGGCGGGTTATTACAAACGCTTTGTGGAGGGGTTTTCCAAGATTGCGTCACCACTAACAAAGTTAACAAGCAAGAATCAGAGGTTCATATCTCACACTTCTATTGTGGTTTACTGTGACGCCTCGAGGCAGGGTCTAGGTTGTGTCCTTATGCAGACAAAGACGGTGATTGCCTATGCATCACGCCAGCAGAAGGAGTATGAGCAGAGGTACCCCACACATGATCTGGAACTTACAGCAGTGGTTTTTGCACTGAATGTGTGGTGGCACTACTTATATGGTGAGAAGTGTGAGATATACACTGACCACAAGAGTTTAAAATACTTCTTCACCCAGAATGATCTGAACATGAGGCAAGGACGTTGGTTAGAGCTGGAGATTGTGAGATCCTCTATCACTCTAAGAAAGCTAATGTGGTATCAAATGCCTTAAGCCGAAAAGGTCTAGGATAGTGTATAGTGTCAGGTAGATATCCAGCGAGTTGGCGGACGATATGACTATAGCAGGTATTGAGCTAGTGGTGGGCCAGTTAGCCAACATCACCCCTGCAGTCTACTCTTTTGGAGAGGATCAAAGAGAAGCAATTGGGTGATCCACAGTTGGGGAAGATTAGAGGGGACGTCCTAGCTGGAATAGCTAAGGACTACACAGTGTCAAGCATGGGTTTATTGAGAATCAAGGATCGGATCTGCATTTCGATGGACACTACAATCAAATGGGATATTCTGGACGAATCTCATACTACCCTCTATTCTATACATCTAGGCACCACGAAGATGTACCAAGATCTAAATTTTTTATATTGGTGGCCTGGGATGAAGAGGGATGTGACTGAGTATGTGGCAAGGTGTCTGACCTGTCAACAAGTCAAGGTAGAGCATCAGAGTATAGCAGGGTTGTTGCAGCCTCTAGATATCACATAGTGGATGTGGGAGGACATCACTACAAGAATTTTGTGTAAATATTACGGTAAGATATTACATATTTTTTAAAGTGCTATTATTGACTTAGCTCTAAAACATACGGAGGCTCTAAAACATACGGAGGGAAGTTTTTGGCGCCATGTGAATTAGTAATGGCGCTTTACTTTTCATTTTTTTTCACTCAACACTCTAATCTGAGAAGCCCTAAGCCGCCACCCTCTCCTCCTCTCACTCCTATCCTTTATTCTTCTTTTTCTTCATTTCCTGATTCCCCTCAACCTCTTTTCTTTGGTTCTCTCTCTCTCTTTGCTACCTCAGGGCCTCTCATTTCTACTCACGCCCTCCTACTTCGAAACCATCCCCACTTCACTCTCTCTTGGAAGAATAGGTGACGGCGCCTAGCGGAGGCGGAGGCAGAGGCGAGGTCACGGGTTCGACGCTGCGTGGGTCTTCTTCTCCTCAGCACACGACGAAGGCGAGATCTGGTATGTTTCCTCTCAACTTATTTTTGTTGCTGTTGGTTGGTTCATGGTAGTCGAAGGCTTAGTATGGGATATTTTAATTTCTTTATTCTCATTCTTTCTCTCTCTCTCGACTTTCTTCTCTCAGCGATGTACCTTTTCTCTTCTCAACCCTATCTCCCTCACATCTATCTAACCTCTCAACTCCATCATTTTTCACATTTCTCTCTTGTAGGTGGCTGGCGCGGGAGACTAGACGGAGGTGGTGACGAGGACTCGGAGGTGCAGGAGCTTGAAGATTTCTGTCTCTGATTTCATCATTACAAGTCCGGCAGTGTGCAGGGTCGAGCGTGGGACTGGGCTTGTTGGTGGAGAGCGAGACAGAGGAGGTAGACAATTGGAGTTCAGGTTTCGTCCCTGAAACACCATCAAACACATTTGATAGATTACTAAATGCATAATAATAGGGTACTCTTCCTTGTTGTTACATGTTTCTTAATTACAGTTAGTGAGGAAAACCATTGACATAATTATGATGAACTATATGTTTAGGCGTTCTCAGTTTTTGTTATTGCCTTTAAGTAACTACTAGTACTAGTCATGGTGTCTTTCCTTTGAACTACACTGATGGTTGAGAAAGAACTTTTTCTTCACATAATAATTATAAAACCATTGTATTGCTAAAAATGAAAGCTTTGGGACTTTATTTATATTTGGGGGAGATTGAAAATTTGAAACTGTTTGCTCGGATAGTTATTTCAGAGTGTTTACTACATAATTTGATGTTGGGTATTGGGTTATTAGGATTGGTAACTCTGTTTCTTTCATTGTTAGTTTGGTTGTGATTTAGTTGAGAAGATTATATTTCAAACAATTTGGTCCCGAGTTCTGATGGTGGGAGTTTTGTCTTTTCTTGACTGAATTTGCTTCTGGCATATCTGATATTACTTTAGCCATATCTGTTTCAAGCATTCCTTTTCAAGGTTCTGTTAGGTCTCTCTCTCAGTCCCTTTTCAACGGTATTTCTTTTAGGAGAATAAAAGATTGATTGAATTTCTTAACTTGACATTGCTTTTGGTAGAATGTCATTATCTTCCTTGTGGCTGCTGTATTTGATAATACAGATTGTTGGCTGATGTGAATTTTACTGTATTTAGTAATGTATTCTAATTTATGAAAAAAGAGGGTTGGTTTCATTCACCTGGGTTTTCATGTCTGGTCTGGTTATATCATAAAGGCTATAAATTTGTATGTAATTGTGATATTAACTGTATATCTGGGTCACAGAAAAACGTAATTCATCAATTTTCTGAAAAAATTGATTCTTGTATTGATAATCGCCCTGTTTGTTCTTGTTATGGCTATAGGATGAAGATCTTATCTTTTTCACCCTCGGAACCTCATGAACAGCTGCAAGACAATAATCATGTTGTATATCCAGAGGAGAAGATGAGTTTCTAAATCTTTTGAGATCAAGCATATCTAGAGGAAGCAGCTTTTAGGTATCTTGTTGTATATCATGTACATGCATAGAAAGTTTGGTTTGACTTTAACATAAAAAAGGTTCCATATTGGAAAAGAAAAGGGTTTATTCTGTATAGCAATTAACTTAGAAAAACACACATCCCACGAGCTTGTTAGTGTTTGATTCATTGTTGTGTGCCATTACATATTTGATTGAATGAATTTATCATCATCAAATTGATTTCAATAACTTTGAAGCTAAAATATTTCACTGCTTTATCTTTAGCTTGTCTTTTTCTTAGTGTCTTATCCTTTTAAGAAATCATGTAACTACTTCCTTGTATTTTTTCTTTATATAAATAGTACAAGTGAATACAAGTAGTGTTGTTTCTTTTTAAATCCCTGTTGTTCGTAAATTTTAAGTGCAACTCTCTAATTTTTGGTTCTAGTTTCATGTGATTAGAAAGGCCCTCTTATTAGTTTATCTTGTTTTTTAATTTTTGGTTCTAATTCAGTGGTTGAATCGTTTCACACACTTTTATGTTTTCTTTTTCTTGTATAACAGAAATCATATTTGTCTTTTTTTCTTAGGCCCTTTTTCTTGTAGGACCTTTATCGAATTACTTAAGTTTCTCCCTTCACACATCTTACTTAGCCAAAATGTTATAAAATTGGATGAGTTCCTCTGTTTACTGTTCATATATATTCTTTAATAAAGGGGTTGAAAAATGGTTGATGCTGAAATGTAACTAATGGACAACCTTGCTGCAATGTAAAAGGGGTTGTATAAACTTGTTTTATTGTAAGCTTTGTTGCTCTCTCTGATTATAGGGCATTGGCATTTGTGCTTGTGCTGCATCAACTGGTTTTCCAGTTGGTTAAAAACTTTGATTAGAGTCATTAGATTTTTGACATAACCACTGCTGGGACATAAGTTCAATGATGTTATTTTCTATAACCAGGTCAAATAGAACAGGTCCTCTGTTATCCTTGATTGAAAACATGAACTTTTTTCAAAAGGTTTTGCTTTTGATATATGTTTGTCTTTGGTTTTGAAAAAAAAGTTCTGTTCATGGGAATAATTTGTTAACAGTTTCCAATATGCTAATTGTGAGATTTTTCTTATGCTAAGGTTAAGGTGGAAACTTTACAGAATCTGTTTCTCACTTGGTAGCTTAACACCTTTCATGTCAGGTGCCCCTTTTGAGATGGAAGAGATTTGCTTTAGTTGCAGCAATGTGCATTCTCGCAGTTCGAGCAGTGATTGTTCAACTAGCTTTTTTTCTTCACATGCAGGTTATGTTATATCTATTCCTCTTGTTGCAAGCCAAGTTGAACTTTGCATGTCTCTTTCTACTCATACTATGCATGATCCAAACATTCTTATTTCTTGTGCCCAAAGCTGATTGTCTTTTAATAAAAATAAGTTTTCATTATGCCATTTATTGTATGGATATAAACTAAAAATAACTAAATCATGCATGACATAGATATTAAGAATGTAAATGAAAAGGAACATGTATCATATAAATAGAAGGGGAAGGAATAATGTTTATTTGGGTATCTGTTTTACCAAATAGTTGCATATTTTAGCCATTTGTTACTATGATCATGTAAATTATAATAGTAATGCGTTTCAGATTTCAATAATTTTTTTTTTTAAATTGAAAAGATTTCAATGATTCCAAGTACTGAAATATGCATTGATTTTCAGACCCATGTCTTTAAAAGGCCAGCTGCCTTCTCAAGGCCTCTCATATTTGCAACTGCATTTATGAGCTTCTTCTCAGTTGTTATAGCATTATTTAAGGTATCAACTTTTGTTTTTTTTCCATGGAACTATGTTGTGTGCTTTCCCTTTCTGCTTGATTAGTACTGTGAATGTTGATTTTTTTATATGTATTTCCTTGATTAGGTATTGGGACACACAATTTTGGCTTCAATACTCTGGACTAATGCCAAGTCGGTTGATTTGAGCAGCAAAGCTGCAATAACATCGTTTTACATGTTCATATGGAAGGTAAATAACTATGGTGCCAAATTTAATTTGTTTGGCGCTCAGTTTAGTTTAACAAAATTGCAAAAATAATATTTTAGATCAGGAACCTATTTTTAGATCAGAAAGTACTTAAAAGGGAAAGAATACCCCATTTTTGTTACTTGAAAACAAAGCAGTTTGATGAATGCATAAAAGAAGGTTCTGAGGTATTGAGTTGTCTTCCTTTTGATTTCTATTATACTATATATCAGTCAACTGTGATTAATAATCAAGACATTTATAATAATAGCACCAAAGCTAGAGGACTGTTTGTTATCTAAAATTGCTTTTGTATTTTCTCATTTTCAATCTATCAGTTCTGATCTTATAATAAAAAAATTGTTTTAGAAAATAATGCTTATAATAAATGTCTTCTGAAGGATGTTTATGCAATTGCCCTGCTAACCATTGGGGGACATTCTTGTTGTTAGGATGCTGTCTCTGATCTTATCAAGGCTCATGAAGTTTCTCCTGATGATGAAACAATTGCAGAGGTCTTGAGGTGTGATTTCTTGTGAATGATCTTCTTGGACTTTGTTATAGCAGATTAACATCAATTGTTCCTTCTTTTTCTTTTTTTAACTAGCATATATTGTTTTAACAGGGATGCTGAGGAAAGATTACTGAAGGAGGGAGGTGCACCAAGAGGTTTGTTAATTTTGTACTTATTTTATTTTCAGTTGATGTTAGTTCATTACTTTGCATGAAGTTCGTATGAAGCTTTATGTTAAACTTTGTAAGTTTTATTTTACTATCCATATCTGTGTAACCTCTGTTTAGACTGTGTTTGTGACTATCTATAGAATTTATAACATTTAAATTCTTTTCTTTCTTTGTTTAAGATATATTTATTGTTAAATCTTATTTGTGTATATCCTAAAACTAAAAAGTAAACAAAGGAACAAAATAGATCTAAACTTGTCTAGAAATATTTGGTTTATCACTTCATAATGATGCTGATTTCGGCTAAATTCTTCATGCTATTACAGGATGATGACTTGGAAAGCCTCAAATTTTTGATAAATTCTGCTAGATGTTAGGCACCCAATAAAAGGTAAAAAAAAAATGAATAAATGAAGTTGTGGGTAGTGTAAAAGATTTTCTTGAAGGTGAGTTATATTTTGTGGTTAAAGAGTCTCAGTGGTCTCTTGAATACACCATTAATTTGTTTGTGGGTCTTTGTATTGCTGATGCACACTAGTATGTTGAATAACTAGAATGAATCTTTATTGATACCAAAACCATATTACAAGGGGTTCCAAGACTTATTTTCCTTGGATTATATTTCTTATGAGAATAGTTTCATTTTTGTTAGCATGCAGTTTTATATTTGTTGCTTATCTTTATCTATTTATTTTTCAGAGTGTTTGAACAAGTTCCCTCGAAGGACTAGTACACCATCTAGGGTTCACAGTCAAGCACAACAAGCTGAAGAATAGCTACAACATCAGCAACAGCAGCAGCAACAATAGCATCATCCAAACTATAGTTTGAAGTAAAAAATGTTCAAGATTATAAAACTTTATTATGTTAAGTTTTCAAATTTAAGTTAGAACTAAGATCTCATGAAGTAGACACATTCATGGTTCGAATTAGTTATTGTTTAATGTAATACTTATGGTTTATCAATTTATTGAGAATTACATTTTATGATTAATTTTGATTTTGTTTATCAAAATACAATAATGAAAATCTTTTAATTAAAAAAAACCATACAAGTATACTTATCAAAAAATAATTTAAAATATATTATCCACACTAAAGTAACAATTTTATTACTATATGTTATGATTTAAAAATATATTATAAGCGTAAAAAATCGTTATGGTTTATATAATATAACAAACTAAAAATGTTATCAAAATAATCAAATGTAACAGTTGAAAAATGTTATGAAAAAATACAAGATTAAACTTCAAATTTATAACCAAAAACTCTATCTAAATGTTATTATTTGAATATTATAGCACCTAAATATGTGTTATTGAATAGTTTAAGATAACACCGAACATAACATTCAAAAACTGTTATAGAAAAGACTGGACTTTTAATAACAGGGGCTATGTTAGCATTTTCAGAAGTGCTATCAATAGTCCCGGATAGCAGTTTTTAAGTGTTATGAATACTGTTTTTTCTTGTAGTGCATCACGATGGATTTCATGGTAGGATGGGTCATCGTGGATCGGTATACGAAATCAGCTCACGATCTACCAGTGAGGATGAATTACACAGTTGACCAGTATGCAGATCTCTATGTGAGAGAGATAGTTTGCCTTCATGGGACTCTGAGGTCTATCGTGACTGATAGGGACCCTATCTTTACTTCCAATTTTTGGGGAAGTTTGCAGAGGGTGATGGGTGCACAGTTGAAGTTCAGTACAACTTATCATCCTCAGAACGATGGTCAGTTTGAGAGGACTATCCAGATATTGGAGGACATGCTAAGAGCATATTTATTGGACTTTGAAGGGTCTTGGAGTAAATATTTGCCACTTATAGAGTTTTCCTATAATAATTGCAACCAATTGACTATCGGAGTTGTTGACTGCGTTTTTAGCCAACGACGTGAGAACGTCAAATACGACGAACCTTCAAGAGAATGTAAACGACAACAGACGGTATAAACAAGAAAAATAAATAACACAGAATTTTTATAGTGGTTCAGCCCCGATTGTCGGTAATAGCCTAATCCACTTAGAGTTGTGATTTATAAATCTATACTCAAGATCAGATGGACTATGCCAACTGAGTTTCTTCAGTATAAATTGTGAAAATACAAGAATTCTCTCTAATTTCAGCACTTTCTCTCTCTAGAATAGACAGACCCAATTTTATCTCTCTAGAAAGAATAAGCAGAAGGGACCCCTCTCTCATCTCATAAGCTCTCTATTTATAGAGATGGGATCCTCAACTGATATCCCCTTATAATAGGGATATTTTACTATATTTATTACATTTATATTACAAATAAACATTCAAAATTCAAAATGTAACAAATTCCCCATTTGTGGGAAGAATGAGAGATTCCCGCGCATGTTGTTGAAGTTGTGTCTGACTTAGTCTCCTCTAGCTAGTTGGTCCACCTCCTACTCACTACCCATGCAAGTGCTGGTTAAACATGCATGGTGGTAGGATATGCATGGTGGTAGGACATGCTTTGGGTGGGTTGAACGTTCATGGTTCTCCTCGAACATGTACTCTCCTCTAGCATGCCATGTTCCTCCTTGAACCAATCTCCTTGGCTTCTCCTCGGACCAAGGTGGTTCGAGGCAACTTCCTTGGCACCTCACCTTGAACGACATTGAGGCAACCTCACCTTGGACAACATTGAGGGAACCTCACCTTGGACAACATTGAGGGAACCTCACCTTGGACAACATTGAGGGAACCTCACCTTGGACAACATTGAGGGAACCCCACCTTGGACAACATTGAGGCAACCTCCTTTAGCATCTCCCAAACATGTCCGATCGAACATTGTATAGACTTTCCTTATGAAAGTCTAAGTCTCCATTCTCTTGCATGAGACTCCTCCTCCTTAGCTATTTACCTTGGGCACGTTCGAGCCAACACTTAGAAAACCTTGGGAGGCTTACCTCCTACACACCCTTGGGGTCTCCTAGGACCACACCCTCCTTGGGGTCTCCTAGGACCACCCTCTTAGCCCTCCTAGGAGGCACTCTCCTAGATGCATTCTCCTTAGCCTCCTAGGATGCATTCTCCAATTTTTGGGTATAACATTTGCCCCCCAAGTTTATTATACGATTCCCCTCGTATGATAAACTTTTCTTCTAGCAAAATGCTCTTGAGGTCATCCAAAAGCTCCTATCCGGATGATAACTTTCACATAAACTCCCATGACAAAACTTGTCTTGAACTTGCCTTGTGATTTCTTCAAACTCTATTTTCTTGATGTAATGAAAATATAAGCTCCCTTTGTATATGTTGCAAAAACATCATAGTATAGAGGCAGGTTGTTGAATATCCTCGATTTGGTTGCGCTAGGATTAGAATTTCGGTGATCGAACTCACCGCTAAGACTAGGGCCCTTGAACAAGATTGTTCGATCGGACACATGCATTAGGCTCCTTGGACATGCTCGGCTTGCACCATGCAAAACATGGTGTCCTTGGATGTGATCCGATCGGACCTGGACACTCTTCTTGGCATCTTCAACCATGTCCGATCGGACAATGCACTTTTGGCCCAAAACTAACTCCATCTTTTGGCTTGTATGGGACTTCTCCTCTGACTTGCTCCGAGCCAACCATTTTGGAACACATGCATGGCCTCCTCGGACATGGTCCGATCGGAGCTTTCATGACATGGTTCGATCGGGCAAAGCTTGACCAAGGAAACGTCCAGCCTTCCTTCACGCGAGCCCATCGTGAATTCCCCCAGGATGTCCGATCGGGCATGGGAGTTTAAGGGGGTTCAAAGTCTACTGCCAAGTCGGGCATTTCAATGCAAAGATAGGTAAGTGTGGTCCGATTGGACTACACAATTGCCTAAAGTTTTCAATGCCCGATCGGAAGTGATCACTCGCCTCGTTCAAAGAAATGCATGCCTCAAGCCTTAACAACAGCCCACCATCTCCGATCGGATGCAGCCTAGTTGTTCGGACACCAACACTTAGACGCACACGGGCCTACCTGAACACTTATGGCATCCGCTTTGGCTCTCCTCGGTCATGTCCCAGCTACAAATTTTTGGAAGCCCAAACTAAGGTCCGATCGGACTCTTTGTGGCTTCTCCTTGGACCATGTGATCTGAACTAATCTCCTTGAAGCTCACCTCGGATAGGTCCGAGCCAAGCACTAGGATCCTCCATCCATGTCCGATCGGACATTGCGTGACCTCGGCCAAAATCTAGGTCCTTTGGCGTGGTCCGAGCCATCTTTTTCTTGCCATCTCCTCGGACCAAAATGGTCCAAGGCACCTCTCCCATGGCATGTCCGATCGGACATGACACCCTTCTCCTCGGACCAAAGTGGTCCGAGCCTATCTCTTTCAAGCAAGGTCCGATCGGACCCTTGGCACACATGGGTGAGCTTCTCTCGAACTTGTCCGATCGGAGCTTTCCATTTAGGGACTCCTCAAGTTAAGGTCCGAGCCAAGCATTTTGGAGCTCACCAAGCTTAAGTCCGAGCCAATTCCTTGGCACACATGCATGACTCTCCTCGGACATAGTCCGATCGGAGATATTCAACATGGTTCGATCGGAGATATGCAACATGGTTCTCACGGCCTTTCCTTGAACCAAGGTCCAAGCCAATGTCTTGGCTTCTCCTCGGACACGGCCCGAGCCAAGCATTTGGCTCCTCCATCAAGGTTCGATCGGGTACTTTGTGGCCTCTCCTTGGCCAAGATCCATCTACTTGGACGCAGCTGGGTTCCTCGGACTAGATGCATCTCCTCGGACAAATGCTCCCCATTCCGATCGGATATAATGTAGCTTCCAACCACTCAAGTATGTTTCTCCTCCTCAGATGCAGCACCTTAGGCACCAATATTTCTGGGCCTAGATCCTTGGACGTAGGCGAGATGCTCCTTGGATCAACATGCATCCGATCGGCCGTCTCAAGGTATGCTTTGACATCACATTTTTCAAACACTTTAAGCATCTGTATTGATCGTGAGCATGGTCAAACAGGCATAAGTCGTGTTGACATGAATGCAATGCAATGCATGGAACAGTAACCAGCCTTTTAAGCATGCACATCCGATCGGACATAGGCAGCATCCCCATTTGGACGCTTCTCCTTGGAACTAGACACACCTTTCGGACCAAACATGGTATACTCCATGCTATAATTTTTCCAAACATTTCACCTTTAGGCACTCTTAGGACCTTTTAAGAAAGACCATCGAAGCACCTTTGTTCGAGCCTCCCAAAATTATTTTGAGAGATTGATTTTTCTCAATAAATCTTGGTGGAAACTTGACTTCTCCTCCCAAGGAGAAATTTTCACCATGTAGCATTTATTTTGCACGTATTTGTTTGATTTACTCCAGGGAAGTCGATTGGTGATACATGCTTAGCCTACCAGGGAAGTTGTATCTGCTCTCCTGAGCAAGAAAACTTTGCACCTGGTGAGCTAAACTTGTAGCTGTTGGTATTTAGACTTTACTTCTCCTTGTTAACTTAAAACATTCTAAGTCTCCTCTAGACTTAAAAAGTTATAAGTTTTTTGTGAAGAGTAAAGTCACTCTGGTGTATGCCTTAGATTTTCGCATGAGTACTTAGTTTTCTAACTTAGAAATTCTAGACATTTCATAAGTCCATGCTAAGTATACTTTCTCACACTCTTGTTGCTCTAACATTTTATGAGCATGATGTTTATGGTCACACGAATATCTGCTCCTAACTTGAAATTTTAAAAATTCCAAGTTACTTAAGCTTTGCCAAGCAAGTTAGCTTAATGGCCTTTTTGGACTTCGAAAATTTACAAGTCAGCCTAAAAACAGATATATTACCTCGTGCTCTTATTGCCTGTGTTAAGTTATATACCAGCATACCCCATGTGCCCCCCAGGTGGTTGGAGGTTGAAAGACCCTTAGTCACTTGCTACATGACTGAATCTGTTCGAGCAGTTAACTACTCGTGAAACACATAGGATATATGGAAAATACTCAAGCAGTTGAACACTGCTTGAACACATCGACCAGTTGAACACTGCTCGGATAACTAACACACATGCATATTTGTAGCAAGAATCGACCACGCTGCGCGTAGTCTCTTTTATTACTCGTAAATTAAAAATGACAAAACATGTCTAACAACGAGTCTTAAACAACCAAAATTGTTCAAAATAAAATGTCTGGTTAACAAATAACCAGTTCATACACCAAACTTAAATAACAAGTCTAAAAAACTCGAAATCAAGCTACCACTCTGAAAGCGGTATTTAAAAATAATATCTCCTTCGACGCTCTATGTGCACGCCACTCCAACGATTCCTGCTCCTAGCACTCCTCCTCAGCATACCCCTCCTCTTGCTTCGTTGCTCTCCTCAGCTAAGGGTGGACCTCCACATATAGTGTCTACGGTGAAGTCCACGGGTCCAGGCTGCAAGGGTGGAGATTTTTGTCGCTTGAATCCGGAGTTGCTTCTACCTCCTTCTCCTTGGGGTGTCTCTGCTCGGTACTTCTTCAACTTGCCCGACCGGAGAAGAAATTCTATCTCGTCCTTGAGGTGGTTGCATTCATTTGTGTCGTGACCATAATCTTCATGGAAGCGACAATACTTGTTCATGTCTCTCTTCCTCATCTCTCTCCTGATGGGTGGAGGCTTCTTGTAAGGAACCTCCTCTTGACTAGCAAGATATATCTCTGCTCTACTGGTTGAGAGAGTGGTGTAGTTGGTGAATTGAGGCTCATACTTGGTTGGCTTCTCACTTGAATCCACCTTTGCCTTCTTTTCTTCATGGTGGTCAGACCCATTACTTCTACGTTTCTTTCCACCATCACTAGGAGAGTCACTTGGTCTGCTTGGGTTGTTTATGCCATTCTCCCCTTTCTCTATTGCATCATCCAAATTCATATATTTTTCCGCTCGGTCAAGAAATTGTTGAAGTGTTGAAATTGGATGGCGATGGATGCTGTCCCATAGAGGACTCCGATAAATTATCCCAGCAGATATAGCAACCATCTTCCCTTCGTCTCCTACAGCAGTTGCTCTATTGGCTTCTCTCATGAACCTCTGTATATAGCTCTTTAGAGACTCATCTTTTCTTTGTTTGATATCTGCCAAGTCGTTGGCATAAACTGGTGGAGTCCGGGCAGTGCTAAATTGTCTACAAAACTCCTTCCTGAATGACTCCCAAGAGGTAATGGAGTTTGGTTTAAACCTCCAATACCACTCTTGGGCATTGTCCGTCAAGGTGGTGGGGAAGACTCTACACCGATAGTCATCACTCACCCCGAGTAGCTCCATCTGGTCCTCAAACTTCCCAACATGTCTTATCGGGTCTGCCTTTTCGGTATAAATTGGCAGTACCGGTGCTTTGTACTTTGCTGGTGGTTGGGCTGCTCTTATTCGAGCAGAGAACGGGCTGCCACTCCGGTAGTCTATCGGATCTATCTCGGAAGGTCGCTTTGACAAACCTTGCACTGCAGCTGCTAGCATGTCAAGCTGGGCTTGGATAGCTGGTGCGACTGATGAGGTTCCAAGGTTTTGACCGCCTGGTCGGGCATTACCATCTGGCACGCCACCGTCAAGTATTTCTACTTGACTGGTAGGACGGTCCAGATTTTTCCCTTCGACCGGGACGGTCCTCCTCTTGTTGGTGATAACGTCCCTCAGATCCTTCTGAGAAGCATGCTCTCCTACCCGATCAAACACCGTACTCTTCGATTTCCCAGTGGGCTTACTACGTGGGACTTCATCTCTCCTGCTACGCCGCTGGTCGGGGTGCAATGGAGGCTTCTTGGCACGCTCTGGGCAGTGTTCTCCTCCTTGTGGGTTGTGGCCCTCCTTTTCCTTGGATTGGCTGGTTGGATGACTATCAGCCTCATCCCCACCATGCCCATCTTTGAACTGAGAGGTCCTCTTCTCTCTAGGAGCTTTATTTTGCTCCTGCCCAGGTGGAGTCTTTTTACTGCCCGATCGGTGACTTCTGGAGGGGGTTCTAGAGTGCTCCCCTTGGGTTGAGGTAGTGTGCGATCGAACTCCATCTCCCTCACTAGGTGGGTTATTACCACCCCTCCTTGGTCTATCATTACTCCTACCACCAGCTTCTGTGGTCCTTGCCCCTGGAGTGGTTGCCCCTCGTGCTGTAGCTTGGGCATTGGCCTGGGCCAACTTGGTAGCAGCCTCCAAAGCAAGCGCTGCTTCACGATGTTTCTGGTTGACCTCCTCCTGTTGTTGTCTGAGCTCCTCACTTCTGGCCTCCATATCGCGTTTTTGCTGCTCTAAGGCAGCTCTCTGCCTGGCCATCTCTTCAGCAAACGCCTCTTGCCTAGCGTGGAATCGTGCCATCTCCTCCTGGAAGGCCCCCATGGTCTCTTGGAGCTCTTCAACTCCTGGAGTCACATCCTCAAGCATGACCCTAGGTTCATTCTCATGATATTGTGGGCAAGGACCTTCAGATCTAGCAGGTTCTTTAGAGGAGTTCGTCCTCTTGGAAGCAGCAGTGGTGTTCTTAGGCGCCATCTTGCTTCAGAGACCGTCTGTTCTTCTCTTCAGGCTCTCAATGAAAGCACCAAAATGTTGACTGCGTTTTTAGCCAACGACGTGAGAACGTCAAATACGACGAACCTTCAAGAGAATGTAAACGACAACAGACGGTATAAACAAGAAAAATAAATAACACAGAATTTTTATAGTGGTTCAGCCCCGATTGTCGGTAATAGCCTAATCCACTTAGAGTTGTGATTTATAAATCTATACTCAAGATCAGATGGACTATGCCAACTGAGTTTCTTCAGTATAAATTGTGAAAATACAAGAATTCTCTCTAATTTCAGCACTTTCTCTCTCTAGAATAGACAGACCCAATTTTATCTCTCTAGAAAGAATAAGCAGAAGGGACCCCTCTCTCATCTCATAAGCTCTCTATTTATAGAGATGGGATCCTCAACTGATATCCCCTTATAATAGGGATATTTTACTATATTTATTACATTTATATTACAAATAAACATTCAAAATTCAAAATGTAACAAATTCCCCATTTGTGGGAAGAATGAGAGATTCCCGCGCATGTTGTTGAAGTTGTGTCTGACTTAGTCTCCTCTAGCTAGTTGGTCCACCTCCTACTCACTACCCATGCAAGTGCTGGTTAAACATGCATGGTGGTAGGATATGCATGGTGGTAGGACATGCTTTGGGTGGGTTGAACGTTCATGGTTCTCCTCGAACATGTACTCTCCTCTAGCATGCCATGTTCCTCCTTGAACCAATCTCCTTGGCTTCTCCTCGGACCAAGGTGGTTCGAGGCAACTTCCTTGGCACCTCACCTTGAACGACATTGAGGCAACCTCACCTTGGACAACATTGAGGGAACCTCACCTTGGACAACATTGAGGGAACCTCACCTTGGACAACATTGAGGGAACCTCACCTTGGACAACATTGAGGGAACCCCACCTTGGACAACATTGAGGCAACCTCCTTTAGCATCTCCCAAACATGTCCGATCGAACATTGTATAGACTTTCCTTATGAAAGTCTAAGTCTCCATTCTCTTGCATGAGACTCCTCCTCCTTAGCTATTTACCTTGGGCACGTTCGAGCCAACACTTGAAAAACCTTGGGAGGCTTACCTCCTACACACCCTTGGGGTCTCCTAGGACCACACCCTCCTTGGGGTCTCCTAGGACCACCCTCTTAGCCCTCCTAGGAGGCACTCTCCTAGATGCATTCTCCTTAGCCTCCTAGGATGCATTCTCCAATTTTTGGGTATAACAGGAGTGGCACCTTATGAGATGTTGTATGGTAGGAAGTGCAGATCGCCCATTCACTGGGATAAGATGGGTGAGAGGAAATATTTGGGTCCCAAGGCATTTCAAAGGACCACTGAGGCTATTGAAAAGATTAGAGCTCGGATGCTCGCGTATCAGAGTATATATAAGAGTTATTTAGACCGAAAGTGGAGGAACGTAGAGTTCCAGGTGGGAGACTATGTCTTCCTTAGGATCTCACCACTGAAATGGGTGAAGAGATTTGGGAAGAAGGGCAAGCTGAGCCCTAGGTTTGTTGGACCATTTGAGATCTTGGAAAGGATCGGTCAGGTGGCCTATAGGTTGGTCTTACCCCCTGCACTGTCTAGTGTGCACAGCATATTTCATAATTCCATGCTAAGGAAATTTGTATCAGAGGGGACTCATGTATTGAGTTACGAGGATCTGGAACTTGAGATAGATTTGTCCTGTGAGGAACAGCCAGTTCAGATTTTAGACAGGAAGGACAAGGTCCTGAGGAACATGACTATTCCTTTAGTTAAGGTATTATGGATGAACAACAAGGTCGAGGAAGTGACCTGCGAGTTGGAGGCAGATATGTAGAATCAGTATCTCGAGCTATTCAGGTAAAAATTTCGAGGAAGAAATTTATGTAAGGAAGGGATAGTTGTAACATCCCAAATTACCTAATAAGGCTTAGGGCCTTGATTAGGGGGCTAGGATGGAAATTTATAAAAAATTATATGTTTATTTGATATATATATACATATATATATATATGTGTGTGTGTGTGTGTGTAATTACATGACTATGGGAGTTATATGGTAATATGACTAGATATGCATGTTTAGATGTATTAATTATGCATGTGGGCCTGTTTCTTCTTGGAAGGGCAATTTTCGTAATTTGGCCTGTTATGGGTATATTTGGAATATATGTGATATATGTGTGAGACCACATTATTATGTGCATATATTTGGGTTACTCAGTATGAGACGATCCTAGAGAGAAAGTTAGTGGGAAAGTCACAATGGGACCCAATACTGGGTTATCGGGAATAAATATTCGAGGAGATATTTGGAGTTAGTGAGAATAGGAGGGGATATCAGGGATTTTGACCATTTTGGCCTCAGTGACGTTTTTGGGTACCCCGAGCCTCGGTATTTGTTTAAGGTTACTTAAACCTTAAGTAAACCACACAAAGAAAAATACAAACACTCAACGCTATCTTTCTCTCCAAATCGACTCTTTCACTCTCTCTCAACCTTTGGTGTGGATTTCTTAGGCAATTGAAGGCGTAAAACTAAGATTGGATTGATTGCAATTAGAGGATCATTTAAACACAGCTGAGGTAAGCCTTAGTCCCTGTTAAGTTGAATTCTATCATGATTTTCTAGAGTTCTTGACGTGCTCTTGAGCTTTGTGGTTCAAACTGTTGATTGTGAGTTTTTGTGAGTTTCTAGTCAAGTTTTAGGTTGTGTTTTGATGCTGGTGTTATGTTGATGTTGTTCTGGGGATTGAATTATGGTTCTAGGAATTATTTGAGAGGTTTTTGGTGGGTTTTTGGCTAAGGAAAAACAGGAGATTTTTGGGTTCGTAGGGTCACCTCACGACCCTGTTCTTAAGGCGCCGCGACCCATGTGAACCCAGGGCCAGATAGGGTTTCTGTCTCAAAGGCGCACCGCGACTCTTAGGGGCCAATCATAGCCCGTGTCAAGATTTCCAAACAAAGGGCCTTTTGTTCTTGGAGGCGCGTCGCGACCCTTAAGGTCAAGTTGCAGCCCGCCTTTGCAACTTTGGCCACCTTAGGTCTTGAGTAACGGGAACTCAAACCTAAGAGCTCGGGATAGATTCTACAACCCGGTTTAGTTGAATTTGACGTCCTGGATGCTAGGATTCGGTCCAGAAGCCTTTATTTGCTCGTTATTGACTGGATCCTATATTATGGTTGTGACTGGGTTATCACTAGGGGCTTGGAACCGGGATTGTACTCGAGGGTTGTTCTTATTGTACTTTGATGTGGCTAGTGAGTTTGATTTACAATTTTTTTTGTTGATGATCTCTTTATTTGATTGAGATATTCATATGTTTTACTTGTGTAGCTTTCAATGAGCTTAATTGTCAAAGGTTGGTATATTGAAGGAGGATGAGGATGACATGCGGCGCTGATACTATAAAAGGATATAGGGTTTTGAAAGAATATAAGGTACAAATGACCGTTTGTATATTCATTCTCTGAATATAAATTTCAATAGAGTAGAGTATCTATGTACAAGATGTACATCAAGAGTAATTAAAAGGGACAACAGCTACATGTGGCAATAGAAAAGCAAAATGAAAAATAAATACAATACATGTGTAAAAATGTAAGCAAACGTGCATAGCATTATTAGGCACGGTGATTAAGCACTCAATATATTACAATTTGAAACAAATTCGTGTTGCCATTGTTGCTCTGTTATTATTACTTTTTTTGGTGGTGTAGTACTGCATTTAGTTAGCTTAATGTTGAGCTCATATTATCTTGAGTGGTTGCACCAGCATCACCTTTATTAGGAGCCAAAATCACATAGCGATCATTTTAGTTAATATCATAGCTTGCAGCAACTCCCATTTTGATTTCTAAATTTTTGTTGCATATAAACATATTCATATTAATATATATGTGTTCTAAACTAAACATTGGTCATTGTTAGTGTCACAACGTGCTTAAATACTCCTAATATTTACTCTTGTTACTAGAGTACTCTAACTTATGAAATGTTCTCTGTTCAGAGAAATCTTTGAACATGTAACTCTTTTTTCTTATAGCTTTTCTAATAGCCTTATTTTTATCTTGCAACTAAGATGGAATCTGCCATATTTTTATTGATGTTTGCTAAACATGGATATTCCAAAGCAAGTTGTCTTGGATGCAAAGTTGGATTATCCAGCAACTTGTAATGCCATGGTAATTCATTACACGTGAATTTCTTCTTCTTGTTTTTTTTTTTTTTGCTTGAAGAGCCATCCTGTATTTGGAAAACATTTCTGCAATATTTTATTATATTTTTTGTGGGAATGCAAAGCAATGAAAGTATTTGCATTAATGTTTTTAGTTGGTTGGTTTTCAACATCATTTGTACTATTTTTCTGTTTCCATTTTTAAGATTTGGTCATTCATATAGTAGAGCATTATTATATACCAAGAAATAAATTCTTTGTGGTTAATATTGGCTTTGTGATTCTGCAGGCCTGCTTGATATTGCTCTATTTTTTATAGGGGTTTTGCATTTGGGTATTTGATAAATCAAAACTTGATTGCATTTTTTTCAAAATATTTTTCTTTCATATTTTTAGTTGGTAGTTACATTTTATATTCGTGTCATTAATTTTTTTTTTTGTTTATTAGTGGTAGCTAGCACAAACACCAAAGTGTATACAGGTGCATGTATTTTTATATAAATGGAACTTGTTCTTTTGTTTTCCTATTATAAATAGTCTTTTGTATATGTTATTTCTATGTTTGGATGGATTTAGTTGCTTAAAAGACATGTATTAATTTTTACATGGTTATATTAACACATTGAACAAAACTAATTGATAAAATAAGGTAAGCATAAATGTAGTATATATTAATAATAGATTTTCTACAGTGAAGTAGTTCAATGAAACAAAGTTGCATAAACATGTCATTAATGATAGGTTTTCTATAAATATAGATTTGTTAGCATTTAGAAAGGAATAGGAGATTATTATTGTTTCGTTCTTGAGAATGCAATTTAAGAATGTTTCTTGTTTTGATTGGCTGCCATTAGTTTGTACTATAATTTAGATTGGTTTGTCATATGATGCAATTGTAAGACAACAAGTGTATAGACTCAGAGAAAAAAAAATTAAACAATATTTTTTTAATGGGTGGGACCCACTTTAAGTGAAAAAAGTCAAATGACTCTTTCTTCTTCTAATTTTTCTTTCTCTTTCCCCGATTGCTCTATCGCTCTCTATCTTCCCTTTCTCTTCTCTTCTTTCTCTCTTTTCTCCACGGTAACACACCACCACCACAAAGACCCAACCTCCGGGAACCACCATTTTTGACACGTGGTGGCTCATTGGATTCGCCTTGCTCCAGCGACCTCAACTACAAAGTGGGACCGCTCAACTCGCCGTTAATTGTTCGGAATAGTCAGTCAAAGTTTTGGTTCGTCAAATTTGACTGTGTTTTTCGGCCAACTCCAACCATTCCTCGAGAAGTGGTTGGTACCTTTGGAACCAACATGGCGAGAGGAACAAAACCCACTAAGCCATTCTGGTCAACTCGCCGTTTTTCTTTGGTGAGATTTTGGGTATCTCCGCCACTTTCCGACGACGTTCTAGCGAGTCTGAGCACTTCTTGGACTGGTAGTTTGAATGAATATGATCTACCTGCCGATGTGGTCATTTTGATATATGCCATGCATATATTCGTCGACGTTTCCGGTACACCGCTCACTGCCGCCATAAACCGCTATTGTGCACTGCTTGGGTGAGGTTCCGGAACTTAAAGTTTTAAATATGTTCATATTATATGTCGTTGGACACAATTTTGAATAAGGAATGCAATGATGATAATCATTTTCTCATTTGGTGCATGTAGGAAAAACGTGATATTAAAATTGGACTAAATCACTCTGGGATCATCGTTAAGTTTAGGAGCGTCGCTTTGGGCTCAGATTGAAAATTCTAAGGAGGTAGGGACTCAACTTGACTATTGGACTTATTTTACTAATATTGAATTGTATTAAACATATTCCAATTTTGATATTTATAAAATGTTTGAAAAATTGAAAACTTAATCTGCATGATTTTTGTTCGGTTCTGAGGGCACTGAGTGCCATATATATTTTTGTTCACTTATTTATGAAAATTATGATTTTTGAGTTTTATTCAAATGTAGCTATTATGCTGCCCAATTTTCTAAAATATAAAGGGAATATGTTTATTTCTTTTCATGTTAACCTGCTTTTGGTTATACCGATGAGAGCCATAGTGATCATGATTTGTGCATGTTGTTTCACGACCTAGACTCTCTGTCATCATAGGTAGATCAGGTGTCCACTCACCTGTAGGTGTAAAGACATAGCATCTGTATACAAGAATTGTTCTGAGCCTCCCCTTTGTGGTGGTTATCAGGTCCGGCTACCCGATTTAGGATGTCGATTTTTCTATGGTGGGTAACGGGAACTAGGGATCTAATGGACGGTGTGATGTGCACTTGTAGCTATGCTCTTATGATTATTTGTGGTTTCTCTCTATTTTGGTTTATACATGATTATGTATGTTTTGTTTTCAAGGCTAACCATGCAGGGGTTGTATTAAACTTTTGGGTCCTATGCTATTAGTTGCTTTCCTACTGGGCTTTATAAGCTCATCCCTTATATCTCTCCCATTCCAGGAGCCTATTGACGCGAATGTGGATAAGGTGAATTATTGATGGAGCCAATGTGTTTAGCCTAGTTCTATTTAGTGTCATTGTCTTATATTTTGAACATTATAGATGTATTTGATTTGGAACCTAATGATCGATATATCTGAATTAGCTATGTAATAGTTAGGAATGAGGAATGGTGGATGCTAAGTATTATTTTGGGTGTTTTATGACTTATTAAATTTGGTGACTACATAACTGTGGGGATATTATTGTTCTATGTATAATGATAAATGATCCTGCTTTTATCACCAATATTTTTATATATAATTATAGGAGATATTCCATTGTTTTGACTTATAATTATAGTAGTATTTAATATACCCTAAAAGATCGTTTATAAAGACTATTTTCCAACAAGGGTTAAAGTTTGACCTTTGACCACCCAAGTTATGGATATTACAAATCTGTCATAGCCTAGGGCTCGGGTTGTGATAGAAAAATGGTATCAGAGCACCAGGTTTAAATACCTCAAAGTGTGTCACCAAATAGATTAAATTTATTTTAAAATAAAGTATTTTGATCTATAAAAGCGTATGTATATAAATAGCATCCATTCCTCACTAACTAATTGGCTTTTGATTTACAGACCTAAGAAAATGCCTCTGAAAGGAATGACAACAAGGAGAAGGCTTGTTGTTGATGTCCCTGAGGTTGAGGTTCCCTCTTCGCCAGTTACATTCCCTATGAACGCCATTCTTGAGGCTTTAAGAGGCATTCCTGACCAACAGATGGATCCAACTGCTCGACTGAGCCATCCCTTCCAGATCTTCCACCAGATTTAAATGCTTGAGTCTAAAGGTGGACAAGATTCCATGGTGGCTGAAAGATGGTAGAGGCAGATAAAGAAGAGTTTAAACATTGTGGGAACACCTGAAGAGTATCATGTTAATTTTAATGTGTCCAAGTTGGAAAGGAGCGCACCGGATTGGTAGGAAGCCTTAAGTGGAATGAGAGGAACTGATGGGATGACTTGAGGAAATTTTGAGAAGGGCTTTTAAAGAACAACATTTTAACTCATCTCATAGGAGGTCTTGATTGGATCATTTGATTGCTCAAGATCAATGATAGGTTGATGAGATCACAGAATGACTAGATAATGATGGATGGGGGTGAATGAATTCTACATAGAGTTTGGAGAGTTGACCTTCCATGTTTATGTCGGTATCGTTGATCAGTCTCTTTTGATTGAAAAGTTCATGACTCGATTGAGGACTAAAACACTTGATGAAACCATTACCCTAACCCTTATAGACATGAACACGTGTGTGATGTTAGCCTTGTGAACTAAAGTTCATTATAAGGAAAAATGATGGAAAAAGAAATTTGACCAAGAAGAAGGAAAAGCCTCTGGTCAAGCTTATGCTCTTAGTGATGATGTATAAGGAGGAACAGGCCCAGGAGTTGTGGATGGTATGGTTCTTATCTCATACTCTTGGGCTTATGTATTATTTGATACTGGTGCATAACATTCTTGTATATCATTAATGTTAGCTAGCATGTTGGGTTTGAGTTGAGAAACTTTTAGTCCTACGTTGTAGTTGAGTGTACCTATGGGAGGGCATGGTGAAGTATCAACCATCTGAAAATCGGTTTGTATTGTGTTTGAAGGGCATAAGTTCTTAGGAAACCTAATAGTGTTACCTATGTGACAAGTTGGTGCGATTCTTGGCCTGGATTGGTTGTCTAAGTACCAAACCATTGTTGATTGCTCACGCAAAATACTGACTCTTTTAACTCTAAGTGGAGATTTCATTGTATATCGAGCCAACATGAATGCAGTAAGGCAGAATCCTATCCTTAATGCATGTATAGGTGGGGAAAGAAACTTAGAGTGTTATGGGAGTCTGTTTACAATTGAGGATGAGTCTATGCCTATACACAAGTTTCCTTGGATATTAGTGGTTAGTGACTTTCCAGATGTGTTTCCTAAGGATTTGCTAGGACTACCGCCTGATAGAGAGATCGAGTTTTACATTGATTTGATTCTCGGGACTCAACCAGTTTCTATTGCACCTTATCGCATGGCACCTGCAGAGTTTGTTGAATTGAAAAAGCAATTGGATGAGCTAATGGATAAAGGTACATCAAGAACAGTACTTCCCCATGGGGAGCTCCAGTTTTGTTTGCCAAGAAAGCTGATGGATCCTTGCGATTGTGCATCGATTATAAAAAATTGAATCAGATGAAAATTAAGAACAAGTATCATTTGCTAAGGATAAATAATCTGTTTGATCAACTCGGAGATTCAAAGTGTTTTTCCAAGATTGATTTGAGGTCAGGCTATCATCAATTGCGGAATAAAGAAGAGGATTCCTAAAATTTCTTACAGAGCGTTATGGACACTTTGAGTTTTTGGTGATGCCATTTTGATTGACGAATTCGCCTGTAGCATTTATGGACCTTATGAATAGAATCTTTAGATCATATTTGGGTAAATTTGTAGTTGTTTTTATTGATGACATTTTGGTGTATTCCAAGACACCTGAGGACCATTCAGAACATTTAACAATTGTGTTGCAAACTTTGAGAGACCATCAATTATATGCTAAGAAAGAGAACTGTGATTTCCGGATGACTGAGGTCAAATTCTTAGGTCATGTAATATCTCGAGAATGCATTACTATGGATCATGCAAAGATAGATTCTTTCTTGCAGTGGGAAATGCCAAAGAACATTACTGAGGTTCGAAGTTTTCTTGGGTTAGTAGGTTACTATCGTCGCTCTATGGAGAATTTTTCTCGAATTGCTATGCCTTTGACAAATCTAACAAGAAAGGATTTAAATTTCATGTGGGATGACAATTGCGAAGAAACTTTTAGAGAACTCAAGCAAAGATTGACTACGGCGACTGTTCTCACTGTGCCTAATAGTGATGAACTGTATGTGGTATTCACTGATGCTTCTCGTACTGGTTTAAGAGGAGTTCTCATGCAAAATGGCAAGGTTGTTGCCTATGCTTCACACCAATTCAAGCCAAATGAGAAGAACTACCCTACACATGACTTGGAACTTCCAGCAGTGATTTTTTCCTTGAAAATTTGGAGATGTTACTTATATGGGGCAAGGTTTTAATTATATTCTAATCATAAGAGTTTAAAGTATCTCTTTACTCAAAGAGACTTGAATTTGAGGCAAAGAAGATGGGTCGAGTACATGGTAGATTATGATTTCACTTTGTAATATCATTCTGGAAAAGCAAATGTGGTCGCTGATGCATTAAGTTAAAACCTCATGGCAGTTTGGCTTGTTTGGCTCTTGAGGATTGGAAAGAATGATCACGGGGGGTGATTATGAATTACAGTCACTACAAGAAAAAATATTTACGATAACTCTTGAAAAGTGTTATCAAATGCAGTTTATAACACTTTAGCAAGTGTTAAGTCTGCCCATGTTATTAAAAGTCTTGCCATTTGATTACATTTTTTCATGTTATTAAATAGAATATTATAACGTTGTTTTGGTGTTATATATTGTCAATAGTAACATTATCTAGATGTTCTGATTCTTTATGTTAAGTATATTTGTTTCATTTAATTACTTTCAAGATGTAATCTTTAATTACATTTTCAAGATGTAATTATATTATCTTTAATTACAATCTAATTATCTTTAAATAGATTTTCAAGATGTAATCTAATTATCTTTAATTACATTTTAAAGATGTAATCTAATTATCTTTGATTACATTTTCAAGATGTTATCTTATTATATTTAATTGCATTTTCAAAATGTAATCAAATTATTTTTAATTACATTTATTTGATAAAGAAATTTATTATTTAATAATGTAATTAGAATTCGATAAATCTAATGTATTTTTTTTTATCAACCAAAATATACAATACAAGTGTCCCAAATGAAAAAATTTCAAGTGCAAAATACCATAATAAAAGTTTATGCTTAGAAATAATATGTCTAATGAGTCTAATAAAAGGAAAATTATAACATTGGTCCAATACTATCTCCTTATTAATTGCAAGCATCCAATTCTTATGTCGCTATCTTCATCACCTAAATAACATAGAGAAAAAAATGCAATAAGAAAACAAAACTCATGTTATTATCATAAGCAATACGCATATGAGTTGGTTGTTATTTTTCTAAAAACAAATCGGTAGCATAACATTTATTTTTCAATAAATCCTAAATTTTGAATCCTGCAATTAAATCTCATATTTTCACATAACAATTCCAAAAAAAATATGATACAACTCATTTTTACAAGTAAGATCAATCTTTACCTCATTATAACTTTGTCGGCGAGCCAAGCAGTAACACTTCCAACACTATCTTTGATACTAGTTATCCCTAAAAAAAATGCAATAAGAAAACAAAACTCACATGTTATCTTCTTAACCAATAAGCATAATGGAAATGAGTATAAGGTGGATTTCATAAATGCATCTCTTTAAAAGAATAATAATCCAAGAAGAATTTATTTTTCCTTCAAGATGACTTTCGCATATATGGTGATTCAAGATGACCACTGCCGTATTTGGCATTATCCAAAACTCTTCCTTATCCATTATATATAATTAAACAAAATTCAGAAGTTACTTAATGAGAAAATTAATATTCCTCTTAACTTTTTTATTTTATTCTTGGTATAATGGCATTTCATATTTTGACAACCTAGCTAGATTCTGGTGTAAACAACCAAAACAAACAGATTTTTTAATCATCAAAGATAAGTAATGTAAAAAAGATTCACACTCACACAGAACACTAGAATATTGCTAGCTATATGGCTCCTTTTTAGAATCCATATGTAACTTCAACATACATGCACTTTTACATAATTTCATCATAAATGAAGAGAGTTAGCATGTAAAGAACGCCCTAAACTAATACTTACAAAACATTCGCATAACATAGTTTATAAATGAATAACATTCATTATCAAAGTCTCAGGGGGACTTATTTAAAACCATGCAAGTTGGCGCCACAAGTTTTAAAATAAAACATAGGTTTTTATGCAAAGTTCAAAGAAACCAAAAATTAAATAACTGAGTCCCACTGATAGTTTAGGAAAGTCTCTTAAAAACAAAACATAATTTAAAATGGCGTTCTACGTTGATCGTTTTTTTTTTCGTCCATAGGATTACCCCACGCCATACACCCCATGATGAAAGAACTCCTCACGTCACCACGCGTGCCATAGAGAAATCCTATTTGCTACCTGGAAGGAAAGTAAGGGGGTGAGCTAAAAGCCCAGTAAGGAAGTACAAACAAATAAGCAAGTAAGAATACAACAAATACAAACACTAACGTTCATCTAAAACATCATGGTATATCATAACATAATCGTAACATATCATCATATCATAATATAATCGTGACATATCATCATATCATAACATAATCGTAACATATCATCATATCATAACATAATCGTGACATATCATCATATCACAAACATACAGCATACATGATGAGCATGGAACGCTAGTTGTCCATGTCACCCTATGAGGTAAACAGGAGATCACTGGTCCTTGAATAACCTCGGCGCGTCCGCCCTAGGAGTCACGTCTCAATGTCCTTAGTAACTCGTTCGATGTATCTGACATCGTAATCTGTTTGATGTATCTAACATCGTATTCTGTTTGATGTATCTGACATCGTAACTGGTTTGATGTATCTAACATCCATACACATATCACATTCAACATATCATCATGTTATGGCATTCATAATTCATAACAATTCATTCACACAACAGTCTTACCATTCATAGCATAAAATCATAGAATCTATCTAACTTCCTTACCTCAGGTCCAAGCTAAGAATTTCACAATCTTTCAACGAGCCTATATCATAATCAAAATAACATTTCTTAGGTTCATAAAATTACTATTTTGCCCTTCCATACAACTCATGTGTGCATGGGCCATGCACTCATGATAACAGTTACACTAAACATGCAATTATCGCCAAAAAGAATAATGCTCGTTTTACCCATTTTACATGCATGATCGTTTTATAACAACCACATAGTTGAATATTAAACATAATTTTGGACGTAAAAGTGGATTTGCATGTAACATGCATACGTGGGAACATCGCGTAATAAAGACGTTTTCAAAAACGATAATTCTACATTTCTTACTTTTATTGTTTTAAAATCAATAGATATATTGCATGCTTTATTTTTCTTAAAATTTCTAAGTTGATTAAATTTCTCAAAACATTATTTATTTTATAAAATTATTTTATTTTAGCTTAAAAATAAAAAATGTGACAAATTTCATTCATTAATCTCAAATTACAAAGAATTTACCAAAAAGCTTGGATTTAATTAAAATACCTATTTTTAATATGTTTCTTTAAAAATATATTTTATCATTGTGTTACACAAATGAGCTGAGAAAAATATATTTTTAAGTGTGGAAAATATATTTTTATTTAAATTATTTAAGACTTAGTTTTATGTAACAAAAATCCATATGTGACAATTTAATAACAATTTTTAACCTTTTTAAAACAAACTTTCAACCACCATTTATTTTCTTTAAAAATCACAAATAAATAGAATCTAAATATTTTTTCAATCAAAATAAAGGAAAATCATAACTTATCAAAATATGCATTTATACCATTAAAAATACTATTTTTCAATATTACCATAACTTAGGAAAAATAATTTAATCCAAAAACTTATCAAATTCATTTTAGTGAAACTCACTTTATATTTTCTTACAAAAATTCCAGCAACTATTTTTATCATTAAAAATCACCATAATCAATTTAAAAGCTCATATTTTCTAAAAATTCAATAAAAATTCTGTAGGTAAATAATTGAGTAAAATATCATTTTAATGGGACTTAAAAATCCCCTTTTTAATTCCATAAATTAATATAACATCAAGAACATTACTTATGCATGCAAATCATCTTTTTATCAACTTTTACTCAACTATTTAAAAAAAAAAACAGCAAGCTTAATTCCTCATGAAACTCAACTTTTATCCCAAAAATCACATAAAATCACACATATCCAAAACCTCATCATACTCTTATTATATGCATGTTTCTAATATCACCAACATATTCACATGAATTCTTTTAAAACCATTTTTTTGCTATTCCATGAAAACCAACAAAACACTATCAATAACAATAACATATAGTAATTCATAAGCACCATATTCACATATGCCTTATATTAACCTAACATGTTTCTATCATTATTTTCATGCATCTTATAATTTATTCATTCACCATATAACATGCATCCTATCAAAATTTCATGGATCCAATTATCAAGATTGCCAATTATCAACTTACCCATATTACATAGGTCCTAAAACATGGATCTAATATATTGAAAATCACACAACATCACACAAAAATATCAAGAACATCCTTGGGTATGCCTAGGCCGAAATCTCCATATGTGCATTCATAAATTACCATCAATCTTTATACATAGAAAAATCAACAGCATAACCCTTTTAAAACAAATCATACTCTCAAAATATACAAATCATAATCATCAACCCTATCATAATCAACCATTAGCATCATCATCAAAACCTCAAAAACAACCCATCAAAACCAATATATAGGCTAAGAAAAGATCATTACCTCTCTTGATTGTAAAATCAAGAACACAATAAGATCAATACCCAAACTCCACACCCTTGTTCAAGCCTAGGGTTTTTATTGGAAAACCACCATGAGGAGAAGAAAGAACCCAAACACACACAACAATAAAACAAGTCAATAACATATTATCAATAAAAAGAGATTATACAAACAAGAAAAACAAGAGAACATACTCTAAGATGGGTTCCTCTTCACCTTCTCCTTCTTTCTTTCTTTCTTTCTTTCTTCCTCCCTCTCTCTCTCTACACGCCACTCTCTCTCTCTCTCTCTCTCTAGGTCACGGCAGCCACAAGAGCAAATGGCTCTTCTCCTCTTTCCTTTCCCCTTTATCATTATTCTCTCATAAAGCCTCACCAACACAAAATGGTAAGTTTCCTTTTTCCATTTTATTTTCTCTTAATTTCTCTTTATTTTCTTTTATAATAATAGATATAAAGGAATAAAAATGATCACATGCCTATCCCCAAAATAACTATTGTCTTCAATTTTTGATTTTTATTACTTAAAAGAAATAATTCCTTTCCCACTAGGTTCACACGCCCAAACACCCTATTTCCCTTTTCTTTTTTTTCTTTTTTTTTTATAAATTAACTCAAATAAAATCTAAAATAAGGAAATATAAAGTGTGTAGAAAATCTACACATGTGTACCATGCTACCATGCACTAGCACACACTAAATCACTAGGGTGCATTACTATCTATCATGCACCTTAGTGCATTCCACCGTAGCTCACATAATTACCTCAATTGTCACACTTAATTAAAATGTAACACTAATAGTAAAATAACATGTTACACAATTATTCACTTATTAAATTAATTAACCAAACAATTCTAACAATTAAATAAAATAATAAACAATCAAATAAAACAAATAATCAACCAAATAAAATAACAACACTTAAATAAAACAATTCATCACACTTAACATTTAAATCAAATAAATCACAAAAATTTAAATAATATAAAAAAAAAAATTGGTGCACTACATAGCATTACCATTAAAGTTTGGAAATAAACTCTATTGAATGTATGCAACGCGGGGAATACAATTTTAATAACAAAAGTCTAACAAGGTAAACTATACAAATGATTTACTAATATTTATCAAAACATGAAAGACACATATAATGTTATCTAGTTTCTAAGTCATAGATAGCTTAATTAAACATAAGCTAATGTGTTTATACTGCCAATGTAATATCTGGAACTAGCTATATATGTTTGATTTGCTTGATAAAATCTTAGCCCCATTAGTTGTCAACTAACAAAATCCTCTATAGAAATATTGGATTGACAGTACTAGTCCAAATTCATTAATTTTGAGCCTTTTTTCATAGCTTGGTAGGTACTAGAGACTTAGAAAGAGGACACCAATTGTAACATAACTAGAGACTTAATTTGGATAAATGCATCTTTTTAGAATAATTTAATTGCAGTTTGCATTTAAGAATCCAAAACGTCTAGTCAAATAGAGCATTGAAACAAAGAATAAAAACCATCAAATATAATCATAACTAGAGACTTGATTTAGATAATGAAAGAGATCAAAGGTTCAACAAAATAAAACAAAGTAGAGTAATATTATATATTACTTTATTACTTTTATTTAAAGCATCCAGTGATTCTGAGTAATTCATAGCTTCATTTCTGGGTTATATTCATCTGCACGTATATATACATACATAATATTGGACAGGTTATCAATGAAGTAGTCCAGCTTGCAAATATTGTGCCAGGAATCTTTAGAAAAGTTGTGAGTGATGTTCAGATAAAAGGCAAGTCTTCATAATCAAATTTCTATTATGTGATCATGAGAAATAAAATCATTTCTTCCTTCATAAATAAAAAGAAGATAAAAAATTACTCACCAAAATATATATTATTGTCGTGTACTCATTACAAGCAGTAAGAATTTATTTATTAAATATAGTGATTCTATAATCCATGCTAAAGCTAAACTAAGAATCTGTCATATATATTTGCATACGTTATATACATAACTCTCTTCTCTCTGTAATATTAATTAGATTTAGAAAGGTATAGTAATATCAGTGAAACAAAAAATACAGACTCAAGACACTTTACCTCAAAGCTGAAAACCAATTCTTAAATTAGCACTAATCACTCTGTATATTAACAAAGTCATGTCAGTTACATATCCTATATTATATTCAACTACATATTCAAATTACTCCATATATTCACAAAGGTGTGTCAAATACATATCCTAAATTATATTCAACTACATATTCAAATCTCAAAACAATTTCTCTGCTTCCTCAACTATTACTTTATCTCCAAGTCAATATATCTTTGAGATATTTTATCAAACTATTTTCTTGCACTGTAAATACAACAATTTGAAGAATATAACTTAAACAAAGAACTCCCAAAAAATACACCTACTTCCAATCCTATTATTTAATCTAACTTTTCTCATGCTCACATTTTATCAAAATTATACTATTCAAACAATGGAACTAAATTCAATTACATTTAAGGATATCAATCGAAATCCAATAAGGAAAATGAAATTGCTACCTTGTGCTCCCGAACAAGAATCCGACGATCATTAATAATCAATCTAACACATATGAAACAATGAAATGCAGAGCAGAGCCATTAGGCCTCTTGTGAGTAATGTATAATGACTAAAAATTCAATCTCTATGGTGAAATTGAACTATAGATAGTTAGGGATTTAGCTACTTGCCATATTATATTAACAAAACGTCAAATGACTTAAACAGAGAATAGTGATTAATTTAAACTTTAAAGTCAAAGAACATAATATATATCAAATTCGTCGAGAAGTCTCGTCGATCTTCTGAGAACAAAGTTGTGAAAAGCTTCATCAACCTCCCAAAATATCAAAATTGTTGGTTGAATTACTTACCCATGCCAAGGAGAGCATCAGATTGTGAGAGTGATGGCGAAGTGGTGTAGATCGATGAGGAGAAATGGGAGAGAGAGCAGAGACGAGAAATTGGAGAGAAATAGAAAACGGGAAATGAAAAATTCTTTTCTTTTCTATAATGAAATTAGAAATTGTTTTTATAAACGTTATTACAAAATTACTTTATTTAATATAAGTCAATTACGCTTTTTATTATTTTATGTATTTAAATAGGAAAATTGTTGTCGTGAGTACTATGAAGGAAAATAGATCGTTTGTGTTTCAAACGTAGTGGTTACACCAGTGCTACTTCAGCAAGTTAAGCAATTTTAGTGGCAAGATGAAAAATTGAGACTTATCTGGAATCGAATCTAAAACGGTGATCAGTTAGATGGATGGACAGTAAATGCCGAATGATTCTTATACCATAAGGGAAGATTGGTCGTTGCAAATATCCTTGATCTTAGAGTCTGTTATGATCGAGGCTCATAGGTCTAAATTTGATGTACATCCTGGAAGCACAAAGTTGTACCAAGACTTGAAAAGACAATACTGATGGGAAGGTATGAAGAGAGATGTGGCTAACATTGTAGCTAAGTGTATGGTTTGCTAGCAAGTTAAAGCTGAGCACCAAAGACCTTCAGGGTTGCTTTAACCTTTACCTATACTAGAATGGAAGTGGGATAAGATCACGATGGACTTTGTGATGGTATTACCATTAACACCATTAAAGCATGACATTGTCCAGGCGATTCTCGAGCGTTTCACCAAATCTGCTCATTTCATTCTAGTTAGGAAGGATTATAAGGTTTCTAGACTAGCTTGACTTTATGTGGGTAATATACTTTGACTGCATGAGTTGCCTTTCAACATTGTTTCTAATAGAGATCCTTGATTTACATAAGGTTTTGACGAGTATTGCAAAAAACTTTAGGAACTGAACTTAACTTGATCACCGCTCACTACCCTCAAAGAGATGGGCAGTCTGAGAAGACTATCCAAACTTTGGAGGACATGCTTCGTTCTTGTATTATGGATTTTTGGGGGTAGTTGGGGAGAACACTTGTCATTGGTGGAATTCGCTTATAATAATAGCTTCCAGGCCAGTATAGGCATGGCTCCTTATGAGGTCTTATATGGGAGACCATGCAGATTACTTTTGTGTTGGGCAGAACTAGATGAGCATGTCATAATTGTACCTCAAATTATCGCTAGTACCACTAAGAAGTTCAAAGACATCCAAGAGAGACTTAAGGTTGTTCAAAGTCGTCAGAAGAATTATGTCGATCTCCACTGACGAAAAGTTGAGTTTGAGGTTGGTGACTATGTCTTCTTGAAAGATACTCCTATGCGTGGTGTGATAAGATTTGGAGTGAAGGGTAAGCTAGCCCCGAGGTATATTGGATCTTACGAGGTTATCGAGAAGGTTGGGGAGGTCTTTTATCGATTGAACTTACCAGCGCAGTTAGGGCATGTTCACAATGTGTTCCACGTATCAATGCTAAGGAAGTATACTCCAGACCCATCGCACATCATTGAGTACGAGGCTATCCCTCTTCAGGAGGACGTGACATATGAAGAACAACCTATCAGAATCCTGGTGAGAGAGTTAAAGGTGCTAAGGAACAGGGAGATTCCAGTAGTCAAGGTCTTATGGCGGAATCATAGAGAAGACGAGGCTACTTGGGAGTTAGAGTCGGAGATGTATGAGAAGTATCCTCATTTGTTTAATTTCAGCTTGAGATTGTACTTTGAAAATTTTGACGCGAAATTTCTTTAAGGAGGGAAGAATGTAAAGAATCAGAGGAAAAACAATACTAAACAATATTTTTTTAATGGGTGGGACCCACTTTAAGTGAAAAGAGTCAAATGACTCTTTCTTCTTTTTTTTCTTTTTCTTTCTCTTTCCGCGACTGCTCTCTCTCTCTTCCCTTTCTCTTCTCTTCTCTCCACCACAAAGACCCAACCTTCTGCAACGACCATGTTTGACATGTGGCAGCTCATTGGATTTGCCTTGCTCCGGCGACCTCAACCACCAAGCGGCGCTACCCAACACATCATCAATTGTTCAGAATAGTCAGTCAAAGTTTTGGTCCGTCAAATTTGACTTTGTTTTCCAGCCAACTTTGACCACTCCTCGACAAGTGGTTGGTACCTTTGGAACTAGCATGGAGAGAGGAACAAAACCCACTAAGCCATTCTGGTCAACTCGTCTTTTTTCTATGGCGATATTTTGGGTATCTCTGCCACTTTTCAGCGACGTTCCGGCGAGTCTGAGCACTTTTTGAACTGATGGTTCGCATGAATGTGATATACCCGCCGATGTTGTCATTTTGATATATGTCATGCATATATTCGTCGATGTTTCCGGTACACTGCTCACTGCCACCACCAACCGTTATTGTGCACCACTTGGGTGAGGTTTCAAAACTTGAAATTTTAAATATGGTCATATTATATGTTGTTGGATATGATTTTGAATAGAGAATGCAATGATGATAATCTTTTTCTCATTTGGTGCATGTAGGAAAAACGTGATATTAGAATTGGACTAAATCACTATGGGATGATCGTTAAGCTTAAGAGTGTCGCTTTGGGCTCGGAATGAAAATTCTAAGGAGGTAGGGACTTAACTTGACTATTAGACTTATTTTACTCATATTGAACTGTATTAAACATGTTCCAATTTTGATATTTATAAAATGTTTGAAAAATTGAAAACTTAATCTGCATGTTTTCTGTTCTATGATCATGATTTGTGCATGTTGTTGTTTTACAACCTAGACTCTTTGTCATCATAGGTAGATCAGATGTCCACTCACCTGTAGGTGTAAAGACCTAGCATATGTATACATGAAGTGTTCTGAGCCTCCCCCTTGTGGTGGTTATCAGGTCCGGCTACCCGATTTAGGATGTCAATTTTTTTATGGTGGGTAATGGGAACTAGGGATCTAGTGGACGGTGTGATGTGCACTTGTAGCTATGCTCTTGTGATTATTTGTGGTTTCTCTCTATTTTGGTTTATACATGATGATGTATGTTTTGTTTTCAAAGCTAACCATACAGGAGTTGTATTAAACTTCTGGGTCCTATGTTTTTAGTTGCTTTCTTACTGGGCTTTATATAAGCTCACCCCCTATATCTCTCTCATTCGAGGAACCTAATGACACGAATGTGGATAAGGTGAATTATTGATGGAGCCAATGTGTTTAGCCTATTTTTATTTAGTGTCATTGTCTTATCTTTTCAACATTATAGATGTATTTGATTTGGAACCTAATGATTGGTATATCTAAATTAGCTATGTAATAGTTAGGAATGAGGAATGGTGGATGCTAAGTATTATTTTGGGTGTTTTATGAATTATTAAATTTAATTGATTGTTGACTATATAACTGTGGGGATATTATTGTTCTATGTATAATGATAAATGATATTGTTTTTATCACTAATATTTTTTTTTATATAATTACAACAGCTATTCCATTGTTTTGACTTATAATTATAGTACTATTTAATATAAACTAAAAGATCGTTTATAAAAACTATTTTCCAACAAGGGTCAAAGTTTGACATTTGACCACCTAAGTTATGGATATTACAAATTTGTCACAGCTTAGGGCTCACGTTGTGACAACAAGAATTTTAGAGAGTTTTGTTGTCTTCTGTTTCACTCTGTACTCATCTTTATTATGTATGATATTGATCTAATCTTATTATGCAAGGTTGCAAAGAGCTCTATCATTGGTAAAGGTATAACAAAAAAAATGTCATGATGTTGCCAGAGTTGATTATTCTAATGTTGAAAGTGGAGAAGAGGTGTTCATTCAAAGAAAGAGATGGAGAGAAAAGTTGATTATCATTGATTAATTTAGTCAATTGAGCTATATATGCTATTTATTATTGTACTAATAAGTATGAATTTCTTCTAGTTTATATTGTCTATCTATTTGTAAATTTTTGAATTATTTGTTTTTTTTTTATTTGTAACTATATCATTGAATGTATAAGTTTTGTTATTTTAATCTATAAGTTTTAAAATTTGCATATAAATGTTTCATTTAAATCATAATTTTTTATTTAAAATAAATATAAATTAATATTTTAAAATTTTTAAATATAAGTTTTAAGGGCATACATTGTGCGCCCTATAAAAAAATTCTTTAGGGCACGCGAAGAGAGCCCTAAAATCTTTATCCAAAGGTACTTAACGAGATCTTTTAGGACACATATTGTGAGCTTTAAAAACATTTTTTAAGGCTCACAACGCATAACTTAAAAAATTCTTCCCTAAAAATCTTCACTTTTTAAGGTTCTTAAATAAATGACTCGTAGGGCCATGCCCTAAAAACTTTTTTAGGGCTCGCAATGCAACTCTTAAAAATACTTTTGTAGTAATACATGTAAAAGTTTTCTCTACTCTACACAGAAGTGATTCACCATTGGTGACTTGTATTGCTCTGGATTTTGCTAATTATAGGTTATAACAGATACTTGTTATAGTGGAATCTCTTTCATGGAGGAACTGGATTAGGCTAACACATTGTTAGCTGAATCAGTATAAATTTTGGTTCTCTTTCCTTTACTTGTTTTTTGTTTGTTATTATAGTATTGTTGTTTGAGTTTGAATATTGCTTATTTTGAGTTCTTTGTTGTGTATTTACAACAATTTTCCTTATAATTTTTTTCTACATGTGAATTTTGTATTGATTTCCGTTGATCTTTTTATTTGTTTATTTATTTACTTTATAGAATGTGATGATTTCAAGTTATTTTGGACTAAAATTTTTGGGTGAGGGAAAGGTATTTTGGTTGGTGTATAGGATTGCAAGTTATTACCATAAATTTATATTAATTTGTGTATGGAAAAATGTAAGTATGGTGAACAATGGTCCATCTATTATAATTTGGGTTTTCACTTTGGTTATGCTTTAGGACTTAGAAGATCATGTTATGGTGATTAGAAGTTTAGGAGCTGAGTTTAGTTTTACTATTAAAAGTCGGTCGGCCATATTCGTTTGTTGCAACGGTGAAGAAGAAGAAGCTACAGTGAAAAAAGAAGAACGATAGAGAACATATTGATTTTTTTATTAAAATGTTTCTTTTACTTTTTTTTATTATTTAAAATATTTTAAAGTTATTTTTTCTATTCTTATTGTCTATTAAATTATAAGAAACCTTTTTTCTTATTTTTTTCATCTGCTACTGTTAAAAATTAAGCAGGCTAAACAATGGGACTTAATTGACACTAGTTAATAAACTTATTAAGGATCTAATTGCTTACGAAAAAAATCCCAGGGGCTAAAGTAGCTAGAGTAGAAAAATCTATACATAACTCAAGGGCAGTACTGCTAAAAACTCATAAATAATTAAGAGGAAGCTTGGGATTAAAAGTCCCTAAAAAGCGAACATCAACATTTTGTTAAGAAATTTGTCAAAACAAAAACATGGTGTTAAGAAAATCATAGAATATTCTCTTCTAATCCCAATTTGTTTTCGAGAAATGAATTACGTTAATCCAACAGCAACAAATTATAAACAAAATAAGATAACTACATGAATAATGCAAATGGATTAATTCTCATCATTCAATAAAACATGGAATAAGTAGTTTGGTACACAACATGGAAAATAGGGTGACAACAGCAGTAGCATAAACTAATGTAAATTTAACACCACCACACCAGGAAGTAAGAAGAAGTAGATCACCAGAAAAGTAGTCAAAAGGGCCCCCGATTGGAAGCAGCAGCAGCGGCATGGATGTGTTGCCAAACACTAGTTAAAGCAGTGGTATGATAAGTGACAATTGTATAATAATGAGAGCAACTATGAATAGTACACTCTTCATGTCGTTTGACATGTTTGCTTTGTAACGATTTATACATATTTTCCAACGTTCAAGAGGTGATAACATTAAATCTTCATCATCGTCAAGGAATAGTGTCGAAGCTGATGATGAGGAGATTGACGAAGCATTTGTCACCTTAAGCAGAATATTTCTCACTTGAATGTTACCGTTTAGCAATGGGTCTTGGCTTTCTGATATCTTTAAAGCCGTATCTCCGTTTGAATTCTTGGCATTTACATCAACGCCACATTTAATCAGTGCTTTCACGGTCTAGAAATTAAGGAGATAATCCGACAAAATTAATTAAAATATGAGTAATCAAACATGTGTACAATGTGCATCAAAACATTACATACATTTTCAAAATTAGGTTGTATAATTTTTTTTTTTTGGAAGTTTAATTTGGCTAAGAAAACTTGCCTTGGGAGAATTTTTCAGGGCTGCAACGTGTAGCAAAGTATTTCCTTCTCTGTTCTTCCCGGTCAGAATTTGTTTTTCTTGAAAGTCTGAGTTTTTGTGTTTGGCTCTTAAAATCCTTTTCATGAGAAACTCGAAAACATCAAATTTTTCTTTAATCACAGCAATATGCAAAACGGTGTCCATGTAAATGGTCACGTCTTCAATGGATTGTGGGCAAGCAGATAAAAGTTGATCTAAGATGTCAAAACTTATGGTGTTTTGATCTATTTTTTCAACCACCCAATGTAAAACAGTTCTGCCTTCCTTTCCTTTGACACGAACAAGATCACTATTAGTGTCTATAAGTCGACGCAACACCCTAATTCGCCCTTTTTTCAGTGCAAGATGCATAGGGGTCAGCCCATCATGGTTTTGTTTTCTGGCAAATGAAGGCTTCAACCTCATTATCTCCATAGTAAATGAGGCTTTACCAAACGATGCTGCTATATGCATAGGTGTGTCCACGAACGGTATGGCATCAATTCGATCCAACAAATGTGGATCTCTTTTAATTAACTTGTATAGCTTGTTGATATCCCCTTCACGGGCAGTGGCTTCCAACTCCTCCTTTATGGTCATAGTACTGCATGTCCTCCATTTCATTTGTAACAATTAATATATAAGTTAATCACGATTAATAGTTATTAATCAATAATTACTTCTAAATTCCTCTTGCAGTTTTCTTTCACCTTTCATTTATTACCAAGCTATCATCAGGTTGTGCTGAAAGTGAATCAACGTTTGAACTCAAAACAGCGGCATCATCAACCGATACTTCCCTGCAAATAATACTATCTCACAGAAGCAGATTTCTTTTACCACATAATTAAAATTTGTATTATTAATTTAGTACTTAATTAAATAAAAGCCTGGTAAATTTTAAAATAACTACAATCTTTGCGTTGAGGAAAAATTTAAGAAGATGCTATTTCTATTTCTATATGGTAGTTCGTACATAGTACTATAGCCATCCGGATCTAGCTTTATAATAGTAATAATTAGGCATTATAGTAAGAATAAGATGTTATTTAAAAGTGTGTTGCTTTTTGGCACCTTAAATTGCCAACACCACACATCAAAGTGATACTTATGATTAGTTAACGATACCCTATAATACATATTAAATTCAAATATGTGAGATTCGATATTTGATTGCACCAATAACAGTATATCACTTTTTTGTGGTATTGGGCACGAGTAGTGATTCTTAGCAATTCTCTTTTTAAAATGATGGATATCACATTTCGCATTAAAATTTGTACAAATCAAATTAAATTTTAATAGCCCAATTATAACTACACAAAAAACCTATTTTCACTACTTGAATAAAATATAGATATCAGTTTATCAAAGACGATCTATGTATATACAAGTAGGCACAGTTCAACACATAGAATTTAGATAAATTTTAGATCCATTAAACTTAAAATAAATAGCATTTTTGCCCCTCGAACTATGATCATTATATGATTGTGCCCCATGAATGATTCACAATGTTAAAAATTGTATCCCCAAACTATGCACGTTACTGAAAATATTGGACTTCTGTTAGATTTTGTCCTAGGTGGCTAATAGATTGATGATGTGGCATTTTGACTGTTGATGTGGCACTACCATGTGTAGAATAATTAGCAATTTTGACTGTTCGAGGGGAATTGTTAATATTGCAAATCATTCGAGGGACCAAATCATATAGTGGTCATAGTTTGGGGGGCAAAAATGTAATTTATTCTTAAACTTATTGTGTTTCCTCTTCTTTTTTTCTTTTAATATATATAAATATAATATGATTGAGAAAAAATATTCCATATATATACTTTAAGTTTTACCGGTAGAGCTCTTAGTGTTTCTCGACTCGTGAACAGTTTTCAGCTCGATTTTTTTTATGACCGTGTATATTGTAGCTATTTAGAGCATCCTGCAAATTTTCAGAAAATTTCGAATAGTTTACAATACCAAAAATTAGGTTCAAACATGTTGATTTCCATGCGTATAAAAAAAATTAGTCACGCGTGCAACAACATGTTTGAACCTAGTTTTCGATGTTATAAACTATTCGGAATTTTCTGAAAAATTTACAGGATGCTCTAAATAGCTACGATATACACGGTCATGAAAAAAAATCGCGCCGAAAACTATTCACAGGTTGAGAACACTGAGAGCCCTATCGATAGAGCTTAAAGTGAAGCATCTGCTTAAAGTGAAGTCCCTATAAGAGAATTCTCCATATATGTTGGACAAAACAAAATTATAATACAAAATTATAATAATACCTTTCAGTTTCATGTTCTACCAAGTTGCTAGGATGTGGTGAAAGTGAATCAGCATTGGAACTCAAAACATTAGTATCATCTGACATATCTCTGAAAAAAGAAAAAGAAAAAAAGTAATAATTTATTACCCACATTTAAATGATTTATTCTAACTGTGCCATAAAAAATTATAATACTTCCCACTAGATCCGAAAAAATATTTTAGTACTGGTGTAATAATAAAAGCATTTTTAAATGGGTTTATACATTTTTGGACCCTGTGTTTTCCCCATTATTTGTTTGGACCCTATATTTTGACAAATTACTTTTTGGACCCTATGTTTTGTAAAATAGTTAAAATATAGAACCCTAAACTCTATTTTGATGAAGAAAAAATTGAATATAACAACACAGTTTTAAGCAGAATGATTTTATTTTTGTTTTGAATTGTTAGTTTGGTAAATTATTTGTGATTTTAGTTGAGAAAACATTGACCAAAATCAGGTTTATAGTTCTATTTTAACCATTTTACAAAACATAGGGTCCAAAAAGTAATTTGTCAAAATACAGGGTCCAAACAGGCAATAAGAAAAAACACAGGGTCTAAAAATGTATAAACCCTTTTTAAATTGCTAAGCACTCACAATAGATGATTTATAATAGCTAAAGTTATAAAATTTAGCTCAAACTCCTCAAAAACACACTCCATTGGATAAACTAAACCATTCATTTATTTGACCTCATCATATTTCCAACTTCATATGTAGCTAAGGTTTACCTTTCCTTCAAACATTTTTATTATTATTTTAGTCATTTTCATTCTCATATTTGTAAATTAATTATTTTATTATTATTTATCTTATTTTTCAATTATTTTAATTAATAAATATATTTATAAATATAATATTTAAATAATGTAGAGAGAAAATATTAAGAAGTTGATATATGATGTAATGTAAAAGTTAGAGGTAAAATAGAAAAATTAATGTTTTGGTAAGGTATTTTAAAAGATGGAGTAGAGTATCGGTTTAGAGTGCTCTAAAGTATGCAATATAACTATATTACTTTTTGTCTAATTGAAAAATAAAATATATATACATAATTAAACTCTATGGTAGTTGGTAGTAGTAGCACACAATAATATGTATTGTCTAGAGGTTTTATAATAATATCATACAATATTTTCAAATAAGATAATGCTATTTAATGCAAGAATATAATGTTAGGCCTTTTATTTAAAATAAATAAATAAATCTCTTTACCACACACATACCTATATTTATATATTATAAATGTGAATTTAACAGAAATTTTTTGTTTCCGTTAGATTTAACATTTATTTTTATAGTTTTATAACACCTTTAGTTTTAAAGTTATCCAAATAAGATAAATAAACTTAAAATTAAAACAATCTAAATAGGATAAATAAACTAGAAATAAAAATAAAAAGTAATAAATAAGCAATAATAACATCTCATCACATATTTTAATTTTCCATATTAAATTATTTAAATTATTCTATCAATTATGTTACCGAAAAATATTTATGTGTTTAAATTTATTCTTTTGTTTCGTTTATTGATTATTTATTTTGTCATTTTTTAATGAGAAACTACTTATTTTAATTGTTCAAACCATTAACTAAATAATATATATTTATATATAATTTTTTGTTGGCTTTAAATATTTTAAATTAAATAATTAAAATTTGATCAAATAAACTTTTAGATTCATAGTTTTGATTTAGAGTTTTTGAATATTTAATTATACTGAATATTTTTTCTAAAAGAAAATTAGAAAAAGAAGTATTTAATTTTAAAACTAGAATTATTATATATTATATATATATATCAAAACATAAAAAAATACCAAAATTTAAATTATTATGAACACTACATTTCAAACTAATAAAAGACATCAAATAGTATACTTTAAAACTAGAATGCACCATATTTTAATATCTAAAAATATCATATACTTTTTTAAGCTATAAACAATGTGTAACACCCCAAGTTTTGAGACAATATGAATACTTGTGCAAACAATTAATCACACCCTATGTGCCATGTTACTGGCATTCGAGCCTGCAATGTGAGCTCCAAGCCAAGGGTTCGCTCTGAAGGTTAGTCTCGGAAGAATGACAGAAGGAAGCGGCATTCACATTATGGTGAGCTCGAAACATGAAGCAGATTCAAAAGGGTGCTGGAGTAACGGGTATGCAGTTAAAAATCCACTCTTATGGGTTTAGTTGAAACCATGTGTAAACAACCCTATTTTTAAGGGACATATTTGTTTAAGTAATACATTTAAATGTATTTTTTTAAATTCATTTGTATTTTAAATTCAAATTAGATATCTTGTAACTTCCCTAAAATTAAGGGAAGAATATTCTGTAAACCATGCCTATAAATAACCTGGATCATAATCAATTTAAGGACTATGCTCAATTCTTATACACAGAAATTCTGTGAAATTGCTTTCAAAGCTTTAACATAAACAGATAAATAAAAGTGAATCCTGGACTAAAGGTAGGTTGAACTACTGAACCACATAAAAAATCTATGTATCTATGTATCTTTTCTTTCTTAATTATTTATTTTTGCTGAATTGCTCTTGTTTTTAGTTCACGAAAAACGTGGTCAATACAATGTTTTAGTTTAATTTTTTATAATAGGTTTATGTCTTATATTACAATATATTACATTGTTTATTTATTTTAAATTTAAATAATAATTAAAAAATATTATAAAAATAAATTAATACATTTTCTAAATAAAATTAAGTAAAATGTGTTATTTGCAACTAGTATATATATTAAGAGTAACGATACGTGCACTCAAAATATGCACACAACCATTACACACAATGACGTATCACTGCTTTTTAAAACAATGGGTCTCAATTTTAATAAATGTGATTGATTAGGCTAAACTGTCACATCACTGTGTGTAATGTTTGTGTGTATATTTTGGGTGCACATATCATTACTCGTATATTAATGTGTTACCTAACTATACTGTTGAACTGAAATATAATCAATACTTTATAATGTCATTATATATTTCTCTTCAAGAAAAATTACCAAATTAAAAATTTATAGTAATTTTCGACTAGAAGTAAATAAACACTATATTATCATGTACAAAAAGTTTATCTAGCTTACTAATCAATTAAATACTCCAACGCATTGACTTATATGTATGGCAATATACTCAGTGTTGAAATATAAACTTCAATTGTGTGTACATATTATATATGGAGAAGTTTATCCTAATAAGATGTGGAAAGTATTATTTCATAGTTAATATCTAACCTTTTTAGTATTTCCAAGTCATTATTAGGTTGTGGACAAACTAAGTCAATGCTCGAATTCAAGGCCGCATGCTGGTCTGTTGGAATTTTTTTGTTAAAAGTTAAAAGTGAATTGTTAAAAATTGAAAAAGTATATTTGTGTGTGATATGGGAGAAATCTCACATGGATTTGAAATATTCCTCTAAGAGTGTATATAAGATGTAAGTGTCATGTACTGGGGTGTGTCCCAAGGGGAACCTAGTTTTATGTGAATGGGTGAGGACTCGCACACTTGACCACTATACGTGCGCGTGCGCCGCCGCCGTCCATTCGACCGAGCTAAGCGGGTGGTGTGGTGTCGTACTTTATTTTTTGTTGAAAAAAAATTATTTAATAAAATAAATATTATTTATTTATTAATTAATTTTAAAACGATTTATTAAGAAGCAGTAAACGTGATCCGTTTTAACTGCATATGACCACAATAATTCCTCCCACGATTGAATAAATGTTTTCTAACCGTTTTATTGAGATCGACTTCTCTACATAAGTCAGATCAGAATAACGGGAGAATACATCTTTTTACAGAAAAACATTCTCTTCTGATAAAATTGAATTTTCTCTGAGCTTTTGAGGGTGTACGAGAGTGAAGCCTTTCGGTGCAGAGAGGTATCGTATACAATGGTTGTTTTATCCTGGGGACGGCGTGGTTGATAGACTACCGTGCACACTTCGGGTAGAGCCGCGAAATGTCTTAAAGAGAGCGACATATTCGACGATTCAGCCAGAAACTTTATCGGTAATTCGTTCCAATTTTTATTTCAATTCAGAAATAACAATTTTAAGACGTTTTGTTCTGCTATGGCTACTACTGATGATTTTTCTGGTTTTTCCTCTATTGATATTAACAAGTCATTTCGTTTTGAGGATTTGCACTTTAAGCGTTGGAAACAAAAGATGCTCTTTTATCCAACCATAAAGAGGTTGTATTTTTCCTCACTGCTCTGAAGCCAATTTTCTCTGAAACTTTGACCCACAAGGACAAAGAGACTGAACGCAAGAAGAAACAGAAGGAATTGGACTCCTGGGTTGAAAATGACTTCCTCTATAAGAATTTTATTCTTAACGGTTTATCTGATGATCTCTATGATTATTATAATTCAGACAAGTCAACAAAGGAAATTTGGGAGGCGCTGCAAAAGAAATATGATACAGAAGAGGCGGGGACTAAAAAATATGCTGTTAGTCGCTACCTAAAGTATCAAATGGTGGACGATAAATCTATGGAAGCCCAATCTCACGAAACTCAGAAAATCACGCATGAGATTATCTCAGAAGGTATGACTCTTGATGAACAGTTTCAAGTTGTTGTTTTAATTGACAAATTTCCTCCTTCCTGGAAGGATTTTAAAAATGTACTCAGGCATAAGACTAAGGAACTTTCCTTAGAGAGTTTGATCATCCACCTTCATATCAACGAGGAAGCAAAGAAACAAGACCAGAAAGAAGAGGTGCTTGTTGTCTCTAACAGCAACCCCAAGAAGTCCACACCTGCGTTTCTGAAGCCCAATGGCAAAAATTTTAAGAATTAGAACTGCAACTCGAATTCAAATTCCAACCGTAACAACCAGAACACTCCTCGAAACAACAATCAGAGTCGAAACCATAACAGGAACCAACTTAGAATGCAGCAACCTCAACCTAAACATAATGACTCAGGAAAATTCCTTTGTTACAACTGTAACAAGCCAGGTCATATGGAACGCAAGTGTAGGAACAAGTCAAACACTGCTCCGCAGGCTAACTTGACTGAAGAAGCTTTTACAGCTATGATTTTTGAGATCAACCTTATTGGTGCATCAGATGGGTGGTGGATAGACACTGGCGCTTCACGCCATGTCTGCTATGATCGAGCTATGTTTAAAACATACACTGCTGATGATGATAAGAAAGTGTTGTTGGGAGATTCCCAAACCACTATTGTTGCTGGGATTGAGAATGTGGAGCTTAAGTTTACCTCAGGAAATACTTTATTACTAAAAAATGTAATGCATACTCTTGAGATGAGAAAGAATCTGGTTTCTGGTTTTCTGCTTAATAAGGTTGGGTTTACTCAAACTATTGGGGCTGACTTATACACCATTACTAAGAATGGTATTTTTGTTGGGAAGGGTTATGCTACTGATGGCATGTTTAAGTTAAATGTTGAACTCAATAAAGTTTCTCCTTCTGCTTATATGTTGTGTGATTTTAATGTTTGGCATGCTAGGCTTTGTCATGTTAATAAGCGCATTATTAAGAACAAGAGTAACATTGGTTTAATTCCTAAAGTGTCAGATAATGATTTTGAAAAATGTGATTTTTGTAGTCAAGCAAAAATAACTAAGACACCACATAAATCAGTTACTAGAGAATCTGAGCCTTTAGATTTAATTCATTCAAATATTTGTGAACTTGATGGAACATTAACAAGGAATGGTAAACGTTATTTCATCACTTTTATTGATGATTGTTCTGACTTTACTTATGTATACTTAATGAAAAATAAAAGCGATGCGCTTGACATGTTCAAATTATTTGTGACTAAAATTGAGAATCAATTCAATAAGAAAATTAAAAAGGTTTCGTAGTGATAGAGGAATTGAATATGATTCAAGAATGTTTATTGAGTTTTATAATTCACATGGCATTGTACATGAAACCACTGCACCATATTCACCTGAAATGAACGGTAAAGCTGAAAGAAAGAATCGAACTTTTACTGAATCTGTTGTGGCTATTTTATTGAATTCTGGTGCTACATCTCATTGGTGGGGTGAAATACTTTTGACTGTTTTTTGTGTGTTGAATAGAGTTCCTAAGTCTAAGAGCAAAGTTTCACCATATGAGATCTTGAAAAATAGGCAACCTAACCTGTCTTATTTTAGAACGTGGGGTTGTTTGTCTTATGTTCGTATTCCTGATCCTAAGAGAATTAAGCTAGTAAGTAGAGCCTATGAATATGTGTATTTATCGGATATGCAATTAATAGTAAAGCATATAGGTTCTATGATTTAAATGCGCATGTTATTGTTGAATCAAATGATGATGATTTTTATGAACATAGATTCCCTTTTAAATTGAGAAATAGTGGGGGCGCATCTACTAGCAACATTCCTACGATTAGGAGTAATGAGCATATTGAGAATAGAGAATCAGAACCTAGGAGAAGTAAGAGAGCTAGAGTTGCTAAAGATTATGGTTCTGATTTCCGTGTCTATACATTAGAGGAGGATCCTGCTAACCTCCAAGAAGCTTTGTCTTCTTTAGATGCTGACGTCTGGCAAGAAGACATAAATGATGAAATGGACTCTCTTGAGTCTAATAATACGTGGCACTTAGTTGTTTTACCTCCTGGTTGTAAGCCTATAGGTTATGGGTGGATTTTGAAAAAGAAATTGAAACACGATGGTACTGTTGATAAGTACAAGGCTTGCTTGGTAGCCAAGGGTTTTAGGCAGAGAGAAAAAATAGATTTCTTTGATACTTTTTACCTGTTACAAGAATAACATCCATTAGAGTTTTGATTTCCCTAGCTGCCATTCATAATCTAGTTGTACACTAAATGGATGTTAAGACTGCCTTTTTTAATGGTGAATTAGAAGATGAGATCTATATGGATCAACCTGAAGGGTTTGTGATCCATGGCCAGGAACATAAAGTTTGTAAACTGGATAAGTCTCTATATGGTCTTAAGCAGGCACCTAAGCAATGTCATGAGAAATTTGACAAGCACCTAAGCAATGACATGAGAAATTTGACAATTTAGTTTTCTCACATGGGTTTAAAGTGAATGAAAGTGACAAATGCATTTATTATAAATCTAGGAATGACATTTGCACTATTGTATGTCTATATGTGGATGACTTGCTCATTTTTGGTTTGAATATCCATGTTGTGAATGCTGTGAAATATTTGTTATGTGCTAACTTTGATATGAAAGACCTTGGAGAAACGAATGTAATCCTTGGTATTAAGATTACTAGGTCTGAAAAGGGAATTTCTTTGGATCAATCTCACTACATTGAGAAGATTCTAAAGAAATACAATTACTTTGACTGTAAACCTTCTTGCACACCATATGATCCAAGTGTTAAGTTATTTAAGAACACTGGTGGCGGTGTGACACAGTCTGAGTATGCGAGCATCATTGGCAATCTGCGATATGCCATTGATTGTACGAGACCCGACATTACTTATGTTGTGGGATTATTGTGCAAGGTTACTAGTAGACCTAGTATAGATCATTGGCATGCTATTGAAAGGGTCATGAGATACCTTAAGAGAACCATGGACCTAGGATTAAATTATCAGAAGTTTCCAGCTGTTTTTTAAGGATATAGTGATGCAGACTGGAACACTTTGTCAGATGACTCCAAAGCAGCAAGTGGCTATATCTTTAGTATATAGCTGGTGGAGTTGTTTCTTGGAAATCTAAGAAACAGACTTTTTTGGAACAATCCACCATGGATTCTGAAATGATAGCACTAGCTACATCTAGTGAAGAAGCAGGTTGGCTGAGAAGCCTGCTAACTGAGATTCCTTTATGGGAAAAACCAATACCACCTGTGTTGATCCACTACGACAGTACTGCGGCTATTACAAAAATTCAGAACCGTTATTACAACGGTATAAGACGACATATACGTGGTAAGCATAGTACTGTTAGAGAGTTTCTCTCAACATGAGCTATTAGAGTGGACCATGTACGCACTGATGATAACTTCGTAGATCCTTTGACGAAAGCATTATCTAGAGATCCATAAAACATCGAAAGGAATAGGACTATTGCCCTTAGAATGATGAATCACTCATGATTGTAACCCAACCTAAAGACTTGAGATCCCAAGAACTAGGTTCAATGGGTAATAACAAGTTGTGAAGTGATATGAGTTGGATCATGCTATTTCCATTAAAGCATATAGAAGCATGAATTCCCAAAGTGATGAGATGATGAGTTAATAGAAACTCTTAATGAGATCTATACTCTATATGGAGTGGAGTACCGAGCTACAGGAGTACTCTTGATAGACTCACCTATGTGAATGTTGAAGTGGCGCCGGGGCCGCTTCCTATGGAATTTTGGGCAAAATTTCTAGAGCATTCACTATACTGGGATAAACGTGCATGACCTAATGCACAGGCTTTTTGACTACACTCTTGAAAGGTTGGTGCGTGGTACGATGTTAGAAATAATGTTCAAGACTACGTGTCACTCTAGTATAATCTAAATCTTATTCACTACGGAAATGTTCAAATCGAAAGATACATTTGTTTATGCACAATCTTATAGATTCTGATATTGCTCGAGAAAATATTTTTTAAAATTCAAGTGGGGGAATGTTGGAACTTTTTTTGTTAAAAGTTAAAAGTGAATTTTTAAAAATTGAAAAAGTATATTTGTGTGTGATATGGGAAAAGTCCCACATGGATTTGGAACAGTCCTCCAAGAGTGTATATAAGATGCAAGTGCCATGCATTGGGGTGTGCCCCAAGGGGTACCCAATTTTGTGCGAATGGGTGAGGACTCACACACTTGACCATCACGCGCCGCCGTCTGTTCAGCCGAGCTGAGCGGGTGGTGTGGTGTCGTACTTTATTTTTTGTTGAAAAAAAATTATTTAATAAAATAAATATTTTTTTATTTATTAAGTAATTTTAAAACAATTTATTTAGAAGCAGTAAACGTGATCAGTTTTAACTGCATATGACCACGATAATTCCTCCCATGATTGAATAAACGTTTTCTTACTGTTTTATTGAGATCGACTTCTCTACATAAGTTAGATCATCATAATGGGAGAATACATCTTTTTACAGAAAAACATTCTCTTCTGATAAAATCGAATTTTCTCTGAGCTTTTGAGGGTGTACGAGAGCGAAGCCTTTCGGTGTAGAGCGGTATCGTATACAATGACTGTTTTATCCTGGGGACGGCGTGGTTGATAGACTGCCGTGCACACTTCGGGTAGAGTCACGAAATGTCTTAAAGAGAATGACATAGTCCGCGACTCAACCAGAAACTTTATCGGTAATTCGTTCCAATTTTTATTTCAATTCAGAAATAACATCGTCAGGTATTTCTCTGAGACAAAGTCACAAACATATATATATGTGTGTGTGATTCTTTTCAATAATATAGCGTGTATAATTTAAAATACGCCCACTAGAATTTATTCTAATTCATAATGATTAAAGCATAGTATATACTAAAATATCTAATAATTAGTTAGGGATATATAAGTACTCCAGTTTTCGTGTTGAGCACCAACAAAGAAATTATTATAAATTTAAGAAATTTAAGTTTTGAAAAAGACCTTACTTATTAGCTAATTATAATCAAATACTTGCAAAGCCACCGCTATCTTATAGAAATGATCATATTATATATGTATTCAATGCTTAGAAATATATAAACTTCAATGTTAAATTTATATATGAGTTTCATCTTTTATGTATTCCCAAGCAGTTCGGTTGTTAAAATGCCTGAATTCAAAGCTACATGTCTAAATGTATCCATTAATATATATATCTTCTATATAATAAGTGTGTAGATAATGAAAATTCTTGGTTTTAACGGTTTTTTTTTATTTTTTTTAATGTTAATTTTAACATAATATTTTTATATTTAACAGAATATTCTTATATTTAAGGGTAGTTTGTAAACACTAAACTTAATTAAAATACAATAAATAATTAAAAAAATTAAACTAGGATATTTTTGAGACATTTTACAATGATAATTATTTAAAAATAATAAATAATTAAACAAATTAAAATATGATATTTTTAGATATTTTACAATGATAATTATTTTTAAATAATAAATAATTAAAAAAATTAAAATATGATATTTTTTTCGATATTTTACAATGATAATTATTTAAAAATAATAAAATTATACGTTTTATAACTTAAATAAAATTTAATTAAACTTAAACTCACTTATTAAAATAATATCATATTAAACATATGATATAATCTACTGTAAATTAGCAACAAATTACTTTAAAAAAAAACTATCAAGAAACTTAAATTTAAAATCAAGTATAATATTTAATATTATATTAAATATATAATATATAATCTCTTGTTGTCAGTCTTAAATTCAAAAACTAAAACAAAAATAAATAAATTATTTAATTAAAATAGGATATTTATTTCAAAATTTATATAACATTAATATAAATTTAATAAATTCTATAAATAAAACTAAGCAAATGTGCATATTGCACGTTGCTTGTATCTAGTATATATAATAAGTGTTTCGATAACAGAAATTCTTGGTTTTAACGGTTTTTTATTTTTTAAAGGTTAACTTTAACTGAATATTCTTATATTTAACAGAATATTATTATATTTAACGGTAGTTTGTAAACACTTAAACTTAAATAAAATAAATAAAATAATTAAAGTAGGATATTTTTGAGATATTTTACAATGATAATTATTTAAAAATAATATATAATTAAGCAATTTAAAATAAGATATTTTTTAGATATTTTACAATGATAATTATTTTAAAATAATAAATAATTAAATAAATTAAAATATGATATTTTTGAGATATATTATAAGGATAATTATTTAAAAATAATAAATCATACATTTTATAACTTCAATAAAATTTAATTAAATTTAAACTCATTTATTATAATTATAATATATTAAACATATAATATAATCTACTGTGAATTAGCAACAAATTTTTTTTAAAAAAAAAAACAAACAAGAAACTTAAATTTAAAATCCACATATAATATTTAATATTACATTAAATATATAATATAATCTATTCTTGTCACTTCCAAATTCAAAAACTAGAACAAACATAAACTTAAACAAAAATAAATAAATAATTTAATTAAAATAGGATATTTATTTCAAATTTATATAACATTAATATAAATTTAATAAAAATAATAAATAAATTTTATAAATAAAACTATGCACACGTGTATATTGCACGTTGCTTATATCTAGTATATATATATATATTTATACACACGAAATCTTCACAAAATGAATTCAAGTGATTATTTTAAAAGCGTGGATAAAAGCAATAGTATTTCCCAGTACTAGAACTAAATAAATTATAGGTTCATATGATTATAATATATATGTTTGTTATAAAAAAAATTAAGTCAGGGATAAAACTGCTTCTGTTTCCCGTTGACACAGCAACAAAAATAAAAAATATTTCTAAATTAAATGTGGTATGTAATCCATAGAAAACATTGTATTGTAACAGTTTTTCTCTCATTGCTGTTAAGGTAGTTAAAATCAGTTGGCTTAGTTATTTTGTACTCCTAGCTTTGTTAGTTGGCTATATACAGCCGTGTAGTGTAATAGGAGGCAAAATAGAAAGAAAGGAATAGAGTTACTGTGGTACTCGAATTTGAAGACCAAGAATATTGTTCCTGTAGAACTTTTCTACTACTGATCAATAAAAGGAGTTCTTAAGGGGAGCGGCTAGAAGTAGGTCATTTCTGTTAAGCCAGAAGGGTAAATTCTCTATTGCCTTGTTCTATTAATTTTTCTTCTTTTTTCATTCACAAGCAATGTTGATTTAAGTTGTTGTTCAATCTAACTATTAACTAATGTTCTGTTTTAGCTGAGTTTGTGTTGTAGATTTATACAACATTAAATAAATAAGAAATTTGGAGGAATTTTCTTACACTAAATAATAAAATACTCTAATAAATCTCTGTCTATGTATATATATGATCATATATAAATAATGTTTAAACATCAATTCAAATGTTGTATACATTTATAGATATTTATGTTTGTCGATCGAGATAAATATATTTTCTATACCTGTGACTTTTTTTTATAAAGTTATTAAATCTTTCACCTTTTATGTATTTCCAACTTACTAGGCGCTAAATAAATTGTAGCATTCTTACGTAATATTATTAAAAAGAGTTTATTCTAAAAACTAATCTAATGAATTGTGGGATTACTACTTCACATCGTGTTTCATGATCAATAAAAAAATAATTAAGTAAAAAACAATACCAAAATCTAATAAATCAAGTTTCTAGGAATTCTTGTGCATGAGATCATCACAATTATTTAATATACTTTTGGAAATATAAACTTGCACGTTGTATGTTATATATAAATATATAATTGTGGAAAGTTTTCCAAAGTTAATTAAATCATTCCCACTTATATATTTCCAAGCTACTATAAGTTGTGCTAAAAGTGAATTATATATAAATGATTGATCTTAAAAGCTACATGATCTGCTATATATTTCTCTTAAAAAAAAAATTCGTCAACTCACAAAATGAGATTATTACGTATTTTTAATTACAGGTTGAAATTTTTATAATATTTCCAATAGAACTAAATAAGTTCAAGTGTTCATGTCACAAACTAAGCAGATTCTTAGTAAACATATAATAAATAATGGATAACATAACTACTCCATGGGTTGACTAACAAAATAAATGAAAAAAACAATTTCTACAAATAATAAATAAGTTTCGAAGAATATATATATATATATATATTTACTAATAAATCAAATAAGCACTTTAAATCATCAGTATCGCCATCTCTTATCTATATGATCATCATATATTCAATATTAATCTCTATATATATGTGATGGAAAAAATATTCTAAAAGTATATATATGAAAAAAGTTTTGTTGACCTTGCATGTATTTCCAAGTTACTAGGTTGTCCTGAAAGTAATGATGAATTGGCGTTGGAGTTGAAATCACCGCCCTGATCTGCCATTTTCCGAATTTTAACAGTATTATCGCGCCAAGTTGTTTGGAGCAGAGTACGTAGAGGCTACACCATATATAACCATTTATATTATTGCCATTTTTTGTCGGTACAAAACATATATAATAAAAAGCTAGCTAGCTAGATCGATCTAAAAATGTATGAAAACTTTTACATAAACTACGTACTATAGTTGATCAAGGGAATAGAGATATTTACTTGCTCTTGATTTCTCTGCCTGTGCGCCGTTCCTTTGGGATCTCACCTCTTGGAAACAAAGAAAAGATCAAATTGCTTTATATACATGCAACAAAATTATTATCATATAAATATTTATATATATATATATTGAAACTTTATTTCTGGTAAGGTCATCAAATTTTACCTAATAAATATGTACATAGTCAATGTGTACTGATATAGGGTCATTATCGAAAAGAAGAAGGGGCGGTTCATGTTCAGCTAATAATATTAATTTCTATAGTTGAAAAATTATTTAAATATATTCTAATACCGGCATATTATGAGGATATACTTAATATTTTCAAGTGGATAGTTTAGTTCTTATAATTTTAAGTGAATTTGTTAAATTCCACTTGCTTAGACTTGGCTATATAAAAATATTTGTTATATTAATACAGATTTTTGTATGTATAATTATCTCTCTTCTATATAAAAGGTATGTAGATAATAATTTTTTTTTGTTTTAATTGTTTCTTTATGTTAATTTTAATAGAAATATTTAACGCAATATATCTTTAAAATTAATTAAAATTAGATATTTATTAATTATATTAGTATAAATTCAAATATTATAAAATATGATTAACATAATAATATTTAATATAAAATTATATATGTAATAATTATATTGATAGAAAATTCAAATTTAAAATCAAATATTATAAAATATCATTATTATATTATATATAATACATGTTTAATAATTATATTAATATCAATTCAAATTTTATAAAATATTATTATATTAATACGAATTCAAATATTATAATAATATTTAATACGAGACTAGATGTTTAATACTTATATTAATATAAATTTAAATATTATAACATATCATTATAACAACAATATATAATACATGATCTTAATTTTAATAAAAGAAGTATCATTTATATTTAAACATGTTATCATATATTATATATATTTTAAAAAATCATAAACAATGTTTTGATTTAAGTTTTCTTTTAATATGTTTAATTACGTCATTCTTTTATACTTAATATTATTTATTTATTTGTAATTTATATGACAATGATACAAATTTAATAAAATTTATAAATAAAACTAAACAAATGTGAATTGTACGTTGCTTGTATCTAATATATATTATATATGCACGAAGTTTCGTTCATGCCGCGTGTACATAGTGCCACAAAAACTATATGAGGTCTACTTGAAAAATCAAGATTTACTCAACCAGTCTTGTCATTTTCTCTCTATCCACACTACAACAAACACAACAAGAAAAATAGGCTTTTACTTCGGTTTTTAAGCTTGATTTACTTCGGTTTTCGCTAAAATTCGCAACCGCAGTAGTTCGGAGCGAAGTAAAAACTAGTTAAAAACCGAAGTAGAATCACCACTTTCTACTTCGGTTTTTACATAATAACCGAAGTAGAAAGTGAATATACGTGACCATCCTAGGCACTTTCTACTTCGGTTATTAGTAAAAACCGAAGTAAAATGACCACTTTCCATTTCGGTTTTTACTAAGAACCGAAGTAGAAAGGGGACATTCTACTTCGGTTCTTAGGTAAAACCGAAGTGGAAAGTGACTCTTTTACTTCGGTTTTTACCTAAAAACCGAAGTAGAAAGTGCCCCGCTTTTTTATTTAATATATATTTCTGACAATTTCTATTTATATATACATATATATATTTTTGGCCAAATTTTATTTAAATGGTCTAATTAATATATATATTTTTTTTGGCCTAATTCTTTTTCAACGGTTTAATTATATGAATTTACAATTATATATATTTTTACAATTGAAATTGGTTAAGAATTTTTTTTGAATGAAAATATGATAACTTTTATTAATTAAAAATGTCATACATAAGCATATAAAACACAAGTACTTAAGTAAGATAACTAGCCTTAACATTAATACATTTACAAAAAACTAAACTTCCAACTAAACGAACTTATAAACAAAATAGGCTTACTGATAAATGTATGTCATCAATTGACCTAACCATTCGTGTTGGATTGGCAAGAGGTCTGTAATCTCAAAATATTGCATCTTCCCACCAAACTGTAAAATTAATAAATATAAATTAATTTTATAGATTATCGATACAAAAATAAGTTATAAAAAATGAACTTACTTTTTCTTTTAAGGTTTCTATTGCATTTGATGCCCGAACAAGATCTCTAATGTACTTCAACACATAAAAACCACATTCATGACTTTGTGGTTGTCTTGGACATGAAACATTGAATATCTTTGTAGGATTGTCAAGTAATTCATTGGAAGAAGCCTTATAATATGCACTATTTAAAAAGAAAATTAACAAAAGTTATTAAAATGTAGTAACATGTAATAGTTGTTGCATATTAAGAAATATTTTCAAAAATTTAAAACTGACCTCATTATCATTGAATCAATTTCTTCAAGACGTTTGTGTGATTTTAGTGAATCCAAGAACACGATTTTTCCTTTTGGCATAGCAATCACCAACATCCAATGTTCCCTAAAATAAGAAGCGTGTTAAGTAAAATAATTAAAATTTTAATATATGAATAATCAAATAAGAAAAGTTTACACTATTTCTTACCGTATGTTCCAAGGTATAAAGTATAGTTGACCAACTCTATCCATGGTCACCAACCAATTTGCCAAGTCAATGGTTGATCGTTCTACATCGTTAACATTATTAATGCTAAGATGTTCAATGTCAAAAAACTTGTAAAAGACACGCTGATTTGGAAATAGGGACTCCCAAATGCATCTGCAAAATTTTCTTAAGTGTTAAATATTTTTGAAAAATTTCGGCAGAGTTTCCCCTATAAATAGGACTACCCAAACCTGTAAACATTCAATTTACTATGAAAATTTGTAACAGATCACAGAGCAGTACTCATAACTGATTCTAAATTCATATCATTCCAAAGAATTAGTTGAAGGGATACCTTAATCCGAATATCATTGCTGAGCCTCCAATCATATGCAAAGTAGCAACTTGTTCCACATCCTCTGAAGTTATAAAGATTGACTCGCGATTCATGAATGATGGGTCCACTGGAATTGAGACGACTGTGTTCATTCCCTTAACTCTGTAAAATTCTCTCACCATAAACTGAAGGCTAACATGGATGCGATTCATGATGTGATCGGAAAATGGTTGGCCTTCGGTCAAAGTGTTTTCTGGATTGACGTGAGACCCAGCTGATGACAGATGTGGGCTAGTCAAAAAATTACGGTTCGTCTTATCCTTGGATGGACTTTTTGACATAGGATGTTTCTTTTTTAGAGGACCCTACGCAACATCAAGTAAAAATAATATTAAAATAATAGACCAACAAATATTTTAATAGGTAACAAATTAAAGAATTCGTTTATACCTGATCAGTCATAATTAATTCTTTTGGCCAAGGAATGAATACGTCATAAGTATCTTGAACATAGCGTATCTCCCCAACAGAACATGGGATTTCAACATCCTCTTGTAACATTTTGGTGACTCGTACCCTCGCGTATTCGTCTGTCAGTTGAACACCATGAATAGTAGTGAACCCACCCCATCAATGATAACACCCTCTACCACCACATTATGAATATTATCCGAACAAAGTAACACATCCTGCATGTACGGTGTGTCATCCTGCATGTACGGTGTGTGATATTCTTCGTCGTTCTTCTTGTCATCGTTGTCGTGTTCATCCATATCATATACCCCACCTTCTTGTTTAGCTTTTTCCTCCTCTAAAGCTTTAAGTTCTTCTCTGAGCCTCACAATTTCTGCATCTTTCTTACTAACAACATCAGCCATTTCTGTTGCTATTTTTAGTTTTCTTCCAAAGACGGAGGAAATCTTCGCAAACGACCTACAATAATCAACAAAACTTATTTAAAAACTAAAATATTATAGAATGAAGTTAAATGCAACAAATAAAAAATAATATCATACTCAAGTGCTCTAACACGCCCTGGGTGCTTAGGTGTCCCTAAAGCTTACGTTAATATGTCATTCCGACCCCTTGCAATGATTTCTCTACTACTAACTTTTTCTTTCAGCTCATTCTGTGGAACAAACCAGTGGTCACTTATATTAGTGACTTATAAGAACTTTATCATTCCTACATTACTTTAAAATACTTGCTTGAAACCACTTACAATTCTTGCTTCAATTTGTTTGTCCAAATCTGTGACAAGAACCTTCTTCTTTTCTCGTGCTCTTATCCAAACTTGGTACCATTCTACATCTACCACACCTAGTTCAGTTTTCTACAACATACAACAATTAATTAAAGTTGGTGAGTGCAATATTCTTCATAATAGGTTGACAGTTGTAAAATAGTGATGTGAATTACTTACCAAGTCTTCTCTAACATTGGCAAGCCCTCTACGAGATGTACGATGCCTCGAAGTATATTTGAGAGCTCTTTCACGTTGTGCTTCTCGCAAAGCCTACATAAAATAAGTAACAATAAGTTTTTAAGCAATTATTAGTATTTCAAAACTAATAAATCATATACATAATAGATATACATAATAGTACCATAAACTCAGAAGATAGACGGTGTCAATTTTAGGGGTGACACATGCAGCTCCAAATAATCACAAAAGTCGCCCCTAATAAAATGCTCCTAATGGTGCACATCAGGGAAGACTAATGGGTTGTCCTTAAAAGTTGAGATGTAGTCTCAATTTTTTTTACATGTGGCATAAATTTTGGTCGATATGTTGCCCCTTATATGTCAGATGTCGCCTTGATACTTAATTATAAGGGGCAATCTTTTTTATTTTTAAAAAATAATAAAATTATTTTAATAATTAAAAAAATAATTAATTAAAATTTAAACCATTGATTAAAATGTTAATTATTAATTAAAATTTAAATAATTGAAAACAAATATATTAAAAATAAAAATATTATATTAAATATTCAAATTAATCCATTAAGATAACAAATATTTACATTGCTAATATAATGTAACAATTACTAACAATAATATAAAACTAGTCTCCTAAATCAGCTGCCTCGTCCTCCATATTGTCTTCTTGTTGCAGTTGTGGTGGTTGTGGTGTCTGCTGTGACGGCTGCGGTGGTGGCATCCACTAGGGATATTGAGGAGGTAATGTGCATGATCCTGCTCCATACATGTAGGATACGGTAGCTGCGACGACGGTGGAATCGGCCACTGATAAGGTGATGGTGTTGCTCTGTACATGTATGGAGGTGCCATAGGTTGAGACGGTGCTGCCCCGTACATGGAAGGATAGGCTGAAGCTAGAGGTTGAGAAGACGAAGCTCCAGAAATATTGTCGCTATCAAGCATAGGTGACATCTGAATGTTTGGTGGAGGAACTGAAGGTGAAAAAAATTGAGACAAGAAATTGACTTGTTCAATCAAATTCTTCAGCTTATTCTCAAAATGTTCTATATGTTCTGATGAACGTTGAGGAGAAACTTGAGACTCGCTGAAGTGAGAGCGCTCAGTAGATGATGACCCCGACCCCTTCAATTTGCTGCCCACTCCTCGCTTGTGTCTATGCCTTTGGCCCAGTACTTTTTGTAGCACCTCCACCTGATCAACTGTTGTCGAACCATCATCATTGGAAGCGGCACCAGATGTTTGTTGAGTTTGTAACTCAAAATCAGCCTTCAGTTTTTCCTGTTTTCAGAAAACTTAGACTCTAACAATAAATATAACTCTATGAATATTAAAAAACATAATTCAAACTTACATAATCTTGGCGAGTATCGTCGTTCACAAAATCATTTGTTGTTTTCTTCCAGTGGTATTCCTTCCATGACTCAATAAGGTCCGAGCTCGCCTAAAACATATAACCCAAATGTTAGAGAACATATAATTTAAAAGAACATAATTTTGATAACATTTTAACTTTCACTTCCTCTTTTGTGATGGATGGCCGCCAGCGATTTTGCACCCTGCGTTGTAGAATACTTCTGTTTCTTCAAATTTTCCTTGTTCTTTATGGAGCGCGCAATAAATTTCGTACTTGTAAATAACTAATAGATATGCTTCCACTCCTCCTTGTTAACATCCTTGGTTTGGTTGTTTAGAACATTGTCCCAATCCTCTGGTCTTTTGTGGTATTTTTCAAAGTGTTCGTGTCTTATTGTTTTCCTATGACGGTATCGTTCTTTCATCTCTCGATTGATACCATCTATACACTTTAAGAAATCATCCAGGCCCTCTATTTGATAATACCACTAAATTGAAAAATAAACATATTAAGAATATATATATACTATATTAAAGACACATTTAATAAGTTTTTTACCTGGATCATGCCAAGGACTTGGTCCTTGTATTGTTTAGGCACTGATTTCCAAGAATCGAAATATCCTTGAACTTTCGTTTTAATTTGGGTGGTCATGAGGCGGACAAAAGCAGCGTGCTCGTCCCCAACAACCTTGTACGTTTGCAGGAAAAACGTTACTTCCAGTGGTTTTCCATTTTTCTGCTGCCTCTCATCTAGATCTTTTCCAATAGCTGTGCCACGACCATTTCTCTTAGTTAGGATTCCTGTATTTTTTGTTGTTAACAATACAGAGAATATTAGTATACACGAGATAAACATATTTGCGTGAAAAAGAAAAAAAATAATTACCTGAGTCGCATGAAGTCAGGATCCTAGTAGGATCCTGTGGAGGATCACTGCTAGTGTCTCCACTGTGGGCTCTAGTAGCCACATCTGCTAACACGACAATAATCTAACATATTTTATTTTAATATTTAATTTTTATTTATAATTAAATTTAGTGAGTATTATTTTAATTGATTAGGTAATTTGAAACATGCTATTTGGAAACAAACTTTTTATTTCTCAATATGTATAATACTTTTACAGAGATAGAAAACTAAGTAGAATAGTCACTATCGTCAATAATTACATCAACATCTATCAGACATACATTATCAGTAGTATTATAATCAATAAGGTCGACAAGCAATTGATCCTCATCTTCTCCTTCTTCTACGCTGTCTGCCATATCATCTTCATCGTCATTAATAAATCCATCTTCATCGTCATTCATCCTTATCGTAATCTATTCTTTAATTTTTTTGTTAATTCTAATTATTCAAAGTTTTATTTATTATTTAATTATTTATTTAGTCCCCTAATTCTACCAAAATTTCGACAGCATAACGTCTATATTCTAAGCTATCCCAAATTTTTAAAAGCCTCCAAATGACATTCAGAAAATCCTCAGAACATTGACAATATATTATGCATTTTTCTACACATATTTCGTCATAAAGTATTATCACCAAAGAGATAATCAAGAAAAATGAAATATTTTCTCAACACATTTTATGATGTCTTGCAAAGTGTTATGGTTTTATTAAATTCATATTATAATATTTTATTATTTAATTATTTTATTCCGAACTCCAACCTATCTTATTTCGACCTAGTGGATCCTTTAGAGATAGTAAGCAGACATCTAGCACTACCCACTTTTTCAAAATATTTGAAAAAATATCTTGAAAAAAATGGATAATACTAGATGATACATTGGCTTAGACCCCAAGACATCTACTAGATGTATGCCTATGAATTTTTGTTATTATTATTTAATTAATTAATAATACGATTATTATATTAATTGATTATTATTTAATTATCTTATTAATTATTAAATTAATTTTTATTATTTAATTATCTTATTAACTACTAAATTAATATTTTATTATTTAATTATCTTATTAATTATTGAATTAATATTTTATTATTTAATTATCTTATTCCGAACTCCAACCTACCCTATTCCGACCTAGTGGATCCCTTGGAGATAGTAAGCAGACATCTACTACTCCTCATTTTTTTCAATTTTTTTAAAGAAACATCTTGAAAAAATGAGGAATACTAGATGAATACATTGACTCAGATTACTATTCCCAAGACATCCACTAGATGTATGTTTATGGTTTTTTGTTATTAGAAATAATAAAAATTATCACTATGTGATAATAACCATCCTATCCTATATATAATGTTTTATAAGGTCTTATTTTATAATATTTAAGGTTAAATGTTCTTTAAAAATTAAAACTGCATTTATTAAGAATGTTATTATAGTTATGAGTGCTATTAATTTTTATTTAATTAAATATAATTAAAATTAATTATAGGTAATTATTTTCATTCTTAGTTTTCAAATTTGTCATGATTTTTCATAATTAGTTATTTTTTTAATTATCAAACTTATTTTTTTTCTTTCAAATGAATGTTAAATTTATGAATAATATTTTATTTAAAATTATTTTTAAAAAATATTATTTATTATTTGTTGACCCACGATTTGGCCAACTGACACGGAGTCAAAATATGAATGATATGGACGAATATAAAGAAAATAATATAATGACGAAAGTAAAGAAAACACAGCAATTTATAGTGGTTCGGCCCCAGGATCTGGTAATGACCTACGTCCACTTAGAATTATATTGATATGAAATCAGAAGTGTGATCAGAGAACTTGGGTTCAATGAGTTTCAGCACTTCACCAAAAGCAATACAAGTTTTCTAGGAGAAATTCTATCTCTCTATGATTTTCCGCCCCTAAAGTCCCCTTCCGTTGAGCTATATCTTGCTATTTATAGGCTCAAGGAGGGTTACAGAATATTGTTGCAGATATTATCCCTTGAATGGTGGGATATTCAGAAGATTGCATGAGATAAATTCGAGATTCACAAAGATCTTCCCATAAATGTTGCTCTGCTAGCGGAATCACCGACCAGACTGGTCGTGGCAAAGATAGGCCTCTCCTGCTTCTGGTGTGTCCCCTGGTCGATACTCTAGCAGATGCTTCCAGGTGTCAGCCACGTATCAAGAAATTATTTGCCACGTCACAAATGCTAATTTACCTGATAACATTTGCCCCCCAAAGTTTATTTACTACGAACAGTAAATGAACTTTGAACGAATGACTCTTCGGTAACCCCTCCTGACGTGTCAGGACCCTTCGTGTGTTTTTTAAAAAAGCAAACCACTCCTGTCTAATCATGGCTTTTCAGTTCCCCAGAAACACTTTTGACGGCCATCACGTTTCCCCATACTTCGAAAAAGGAAAATTAATGACCACGCCTTTTGAATATCAGAGACAAACTTATATAAGATCACCAGAGTCATTTCTTTCCTTTTCACGCACACCACTGCTCCGCCGAAAACCCTAAAAACCAGAGCTTTACCTCCTCCGGCGAACGTTCTCTTGTGCTTTTAAGACTCAAACGGTGGGCTTCTTGACTCCCGAAGCTTTCACTTCCACCTTCACGACCATTTTCCCTGGTAAGTTTCTTGAAACCTCATGCTTCTAATTTCTCATGGTGCATGCTTTTTAATGGTGTACTGTTTGAGTCTCTTGGCTTCTGGTTTTTTAAGCGCCCGTAGATAGAATATTTTTGTAGGCAGAGTAGGCTTATGAGTTGGTTTAAAACCCAGGATCAGTGCTTTTTAGGACGTAGAATCGAAGTAGCATTTCGATTTTTAAGCCAGTTGAAAATAATTTTTCCCACCCTAAGGGGAGTCGAAAAAGATTTTCAGGAAAACTTTTCACTTCCACCCTCTGATCCACTTTTTAAACTGTTTGCACAGAAAGACTTAGTTTCTTGTCAGAATGCTGTTGTATAAAGGCTTAGCCTTTATACTCGACCAGCGTTATTCTAAAAGCCTTCTAGACTCCTTTGACCTCACCTCCCCATTCTTCTGTTTGCAGATTTTAATGCCAGATTTGTGGGGAGGTGAGAGACCCATCGACGACGACCTCCTCGCCCAGCTGCTCGAGGGAGAAGAACAACCAAACGATCGCATTCACCAGATACCTTTCTCACGAGCCTCTTCCAGACCACATCCTTCTCCTCCAATGGCCCGTTCAAAGTCTTCTGGCAAGAAAAGGCCCGAATCTGAAAGTAACCCTACTTCTCCTGCTCAGCCTGGCTTGCAGGCGGGGGATCCCTCGACCAGTGGTCGAGAGAATCTTGTTCCTGACCCTAATATCCAAACTAGGGCTCGTCCTCATCATAGGAATCCGCCTGATGTCGAGTGGTACACTCCCCCGGCTAGTTCGATGACCCCTCGGATGGTCGCCAACTGCTTCAGAAAATTCCCCCTTATGGGGGTAACTATTACACGTCCTACTGCGAACCAGAGGGCTAATCATCCAGGAGGAGCGAACAACGCCTGGTCCCGGTATCACATTGAAGCGGGGGCTTATCTCCCTCTTCATCCTTTCTTTGTAGGGGTGGCCAACTATTTCGGCGTCGCTCCCTTTCAAATAACCCCTAACGAATATAGGATGTTGGCTGCACTCTATGTCCTGTACAAACTTAACAAATGGCCAGAACCTTCACCTCATGAGGTTAACTACCTCTTTGACCTCAAGTCCAATCCTCAACACAACGGGACAGGCTTTTTCCACTTCTGTCATCAGGAAACCGGCCGGACGTTCCTGAGTGGTACTACTCATGTCTCTAACGTGGGGCATTATAATAAGGAGTACTTCTTTACTCCGAACATAGCCAGTAACAACCTTGCCTTCGCGAGAGGAGGTAAGAGCTTGTCTTTCGCTGGTCGATACTTTTCCCCAGGGTATACTCTTTCATTTTTTCTCAATTTTGACCTATTTTTCAGGCCCCTGGTTACGTCCGACTCCAACACCAGACATGGTGTTGAGATCCGATGCCCTGGCCAGGATGTCTGATGCAGCGAAAAGCGTCAAGGCCCTAATCCTTGAAAAGAACTTGAGGTCATCTGGCCTCCTGGCTCCTCGCCATGAAAATAGAGGGTCCGTGGTGGACGAAGCCACTGCCGAAGGGGTTCCCGAGCAGCAACCTCCTGTTCCTTCTCCCAGGAGGAGGCCTACAGGAGTTACGATCAGGGAACCCACGGGCAGCCCTTCTGTAGAAAGGCCTTCTGCTCCCCAAGGCAAGGGGAAAGAAAAAGCCACAGAGCCTGTTGTTGACTTGGGAGAGTCTTCTGATGACAATGGTAACGTTATTTCGCTTTTAAATGGTTTGCCAATTCCCTGTCATATGTTTGACGGGGACGGTAACTTTACATATGCTCCAAATCTAGGGCCAGACTTCTTCATGCCAGAAAATGAGTATATGATTAATAGAGTCAATAGTGTAGCGACCAGTAGTTGTAGCTCGGGTATTCACTTTATTATCTTCTTCTGTTGTATTACTTACTTTCACCTTTCTCTTCCCTTACTAACCTCTTGTGTTTATTTTTATGCAGATATGTCAACTCCCAACATTTTTGACATGTACCAGGCCGAAGAGGAAGAGGAAGTCCCTCAACTTCAACGGAGGTCAAAGAAGCGAACTGGTGAAACCAGTCAAGGCCCTTCAGCCAAGAAGAGTCGACCAGAAGACCTTCCTCAGGGGACACCGACTGGGCAAAGTCCTGCGCCAACTGGGCGAACTCCTACCCCTCCTCCAGCTCCTTCTGAACGGCAAAACACTCCTGTTCGGTCCAATCCTCCAGCTGTGCCTGCTAGGGAGCAGCTTTCCCGTGAAGAGGCCCATGGGGCCAGGCTTGTGAGCCGTGCCATCCGATCTGCTAAAGACCGACTTGAACGCATAGGCAAAGGTGAGCGTGTTGGGACCGCCATGATCCAAGCTACCGGTCGATCAGATCCTGAACAGGACTCTGAACGAGATCTCCAGCGTAAGTGTTTCTTTTTTCTTTAAGTCTTTTAGTATTTTAGACCTTGTGATAGGTCCTAACTTCTTTTTCTTTCGTTCACAGGCCTTGCTTTCTGCCACTACCGCTCGCACCCGAGCCCAGGCTTATTTTGAACAGGTCGAGGCCAAAGTCCTCGAGAAACATTAGGTGAAGGCGGCCGAGGAGCTTTCTGCTGCTGAGGCTAAGCATGCTAAGGAGCTGGAGACGGTGGTCCGAGAGAGGGATGCAGCGGTGACCAAACTGTCCGCGGCCGAAGCTGCAAAAGATGCAGCGGTTAAGCTAAGGGAAGAGTACCGGTCGTACAACAAAACTCATCTCCGCGAGATCAAGCATCTGGAGGGGGTAGTCAAGACTAAGGACGATACTATTGCCACTCTTGAGGGCAAGGTGCAGCAGTTGGAGCTTGACAACTCCAAGAATCTGGAAAAGTACAAAAGGACCACACTCCGATGTTTCTATAACTTATGGAAACACAATCATGGCGCTGACTTTAGCTACCTTTCAGAGGAAGTCAGAGCTGCGGAGTTGGCCCGGTGCGCTGCTCAACTGGCTGAAGAGGAGGCAAGAGTTGCGACTCCTGCAACCCCAAGCGTCGTTGGTTTGGAAGAAGAAACCATCGAGGAAGTGACTGACCAGGATGCTGCCCAGGACCCGCCTGCCCCCCAGGCCTCTTAAATTTTATTAACTATTTTTCTTTCTTTTTGAACATGCGACCCACGGGTCGTGATGTAAAGACAATAGTTTCTTTTTAAACTTTGCTGCATGGGCAGTAAATCTTTTTTATTTGAACAGTTACATCCAAGCAGCAATGCTTGCGGTGTAAAAGCTTAACTCTTGGTGCTATAATATTTTTACTTATTATAACATTTGTCCGTATGACCGAACTTAGCATAGTACTTTGGCATGATTTAACAAAACATAAATTTTGAAAAATACACTAAGTACTGTAGCATGCTTTCACTCATTTTGTTCATGTGTTTACATACCTTGAGAGTATGCTTTGCTATCGATGTGCCTTATATTCCCCCCAAGTGATCGAGGAGCTTTAGGTCCTTGATCACTTGCCTTGACCATGGCCTGTTCGAACAATCCTGTTCGTGTGGAAAAATGATACTTGTGATACAGCAAAACAACACACGTAATGAACAAATACTTGCAAATGTAAATTCACAGAAGGTTGGCAAGAATGACTGGCTGAGCACAGTCCCTTATAATCTCGTATTAAAAATGGACTAACATGTCTTTACGAGTGATTCTGAAACAGAATCTTACATATACGAGCAGTTAGCCATACATCGTGGCTAACCCTCTTTGCAAAACTTGTAAAAATTAATAGAAAAATTTAAACAAGCCAGTCCTTTAAGAAGGGCTGTTTATTGATAATATTTGCGCAGGTGTTCTCCATTCCAATAGCGCGGAACGAGATCTCCGTTTAAGCGTGCAAGTTTGTAGGTGCCTGGGTGAAGGACTTCTTCAATCTGGTAAGGTCCTTCCCAGTTAGGTCCGAGTACGCCAGCAGTGGGGTCGCGGGTATTTAAGAAAACTCGTCGTAGCACCAAATCTCCGACGTTGAATTTTCTTTCTTTAACTTTGGAGTTAAAGTACCGGGCAACTTTTTGCTGGTAAGCAACAACTCGGAGTTGATATTTTTCTCTTATCTCATAGATCGAGTCTAAGGACTCCATCATCAACTGGCTGTTCGCGTCCTGATCGTAAGTTAAACGCCGATGAGAGGGGGGATCTAGCTCGACAGGTAACATTGCCTCATATCCGTAGGCTAGGGAAAATGGGGTATGCCCCGTCGCTGTTCGATGAGATGTTCTATATGACCAGAGGACTTCAGGTAGCTATTCTGGCCACGCTCCCTTAGCTTCTTCAAGCCTTTTCTTCAGGGTGTCCTTGAGGGTTTTGTTTACAGCTTCGACTTGCCCATTCGCTTGGGGGTGCGCGACTGAAGAAAAACTCTTAATAACTTCGTGCCTCTCGCAGAAATCGGTGAACAGGTCGCTGTCAAATTGGGTCCCGTTGTCTGATACTATCTTTCTGGGCAAACCATACCGGCATACAAGGTTCTTGATGACAAAGTCGAGAAATTTCTTGGTTGTGATAGTTGCGAGTGGTTCAGCTTCGACCCATTTCGTGAAGTAATCGACTGCCACGACTGCGTACTTTACTCCTCCTTTTCCTGTTGGCAGTGACCCAATCAAGTCTATTACCCATATTGCGAAAGGCCACGGGCTCTGCATCTGCTTTAGCTCATTTGGAGTTGCTCGTGGGATTTTGGAGAACCTTTGACATTTATCACACCTTCGTACGTACTCCATTGAATCCTCGTTCATTGTTGGCCAGAAATAGCCCTGCCTAAGAACTTTTTTCGCCAAGATCTGCCCCCCAGCGTGATCTCCGCAGAAGCCTTCATGAACCTCTTTCATGAGTTCCTTAGCTTTCTCTGATGTAATGCACCTGAGTAGTGGCATTGAGTATCCTCTTCGGTACATAACACCGTCGAGCAGTATGTATCTAGCAGCCCGCCTTTGCAGAGTTCTGGCCTTGTTTCTATCTGCTGGCAATGTCCCATTTGTCAGATACTCCAGGTAAGGAGCCATCCATGTATCTTCTGTACGAATTTCCATGTTGGCTTCAACGACATCAATGCTTGGTTTACTTAATCTCTCTACTGGGACTATGTTCAAGGTGTCAGCATCTTTAGCACTTGCAAGTTTGGCCAAGGCGTCTGCATTCGAATTTTGGTCTCGCGGAATCTGCTGGAGGGTGTACTTTGTAAACTGGGCTAGCAAATCTTTCGTTTTGTTAAGGTAGGCCATCATCTTTAATCCTCGCGCTTGATATTCTCCCAGGACCTAATTCACGACCAGTTGAGAGTCGCTGTAAACATCGAGCGCTTTTATACTCATATCTGTGGCCATTCTCAGTCCAGCGAGGAGTGCTTCGTATTCTGCTTCATTGTTTGACGCTGCGAAGTCAAACCTGATTGCGCGGTGGAATCGATGCCCTTCGGGCGTTATCAATATCACTCCCGCTCCTGCGTGGGATTCATTGGATGATCCATCCGTGAATAGCTTCCACGAAGGAGTCTCGTCTTGAGGCATGGGCGCGTCAGGTTGTTTGCACAGCTCACTGTTGGGGAGTTCGGTGAACTCCGCAATAAAATCGGCCAAGGCTTGCCATTTTATTGCTGCTCGCGGTGAATAAGTTACATCGAACTGTCCTAATTCGACCGCCCATTTTAACAGTCTTCCAGCCGCCTCAGGTTTTTGGAGGACTTGCCGAAGGGGCTGGTCGGTCAGAACTGTGATAGGATGGGCTTGGAAGTACGGACGCAACTTTCTGGAGGCTAGGATTAGGCAATATGCTAATCTTTCGATCGGTGGGTATTTCAATTCTGCACCGATAAGCCTTTTGCTGACGTAGTAAACAGCTTTCTGTACGCTTTCTTCCTCCCGTATCAGTACCGCACTAGCAGCAACTTCGGTAATCGCCAGATAAATATACAAAGTCTCTCCTTCGATTGGTTTTGATAGGATGGGAGGTTGCGACATATGAGCCTTTAAGGTCTGGAATGCTTGCTCGCAGTCTTCCGTCCATTCAAACTTCTTATTTCCCCTGAGTAGATTGAAGAATGGAACGCACTTGTCAGTTGATTTTGAGATGAATCTACTCAGGGCAGCGATCCTTCCGGTCAGGCTTTGTACATCCATGATTTTCTTCGGCGACTTCATGTCGATCAGGGCTTTTATCTTGTCGGGGTTGGCTTCGATTCCTCTTGAATTTACTATAAACCCCAAAAACTTCCCTGATCCGACTCCAAAGGAACATTTGAGGGGGTTTAATTTCATCTGATACTTGTTCAACACGTGAAAGCATTTCTGCAAATCCCTCACATGTCCTTCTGCCCTTTTGGACTTTACGAGCATGTCATCCACATATACCTCCATGCTTATCCCAATTAGCTCTTTGAACATGTGGTTGGCCAGTCGTTGGTAAGTCGCACCTGCGTTTTTCAATCCGAAGGGCATTACTTTGTAACAGTACAAGCCCGTATCGGTCCGAAAGATGGTGTGATCCTCGTTAGGGGGGTGCATGCTGATTTGGTTGTAACCCGAATACGCATCCATGAACGAGAGGATCCCGTGTCCTGCTGTTGCATCGACTAGCTGGTCGATCCTCAGGAGTGGGAAGCAGTCTTTTGGGTAGGCTTTATTGAGGTCTGTAAAATCCACACAGGTCCGCCACTTGCCGTTAGGCTTGGGGACCAGCACCGAATTTGAGACCCATGACGGATAAAACGCTACCCTGATGAACCCATTTTCTTTAAGTTTTTCGACTTCTTCTTTTAAGGCCTTTGATCTATCTTTATCGAGCAGCCTTCTTTTCTGTTGCACCGGTGGAAAGGCTTTGTTTATGTTCAGGACATGGCTGATTACTGCGGGGTCTATCCCAACCATGTCTTTATGCGACCAGGTGAAAACTTCCTGGTTCTCTTGCAAGAATCTCACCAGTGCCTGCTTTGTGGTAGGTTCTAAATTCTTCCCAACCCTTACGACTCTGGTTGGGTCTTTTTCATCAAGTTGGACCTCTTCCAGGTCCTCGATGGCTCCTATATTTTCTTCAAAATCCCCAAAGCGAGGATCCAAATCTATATCCTCACTTTGGGAAACACCCTATTTGGTGACTTTACCACCTGATTGGGTTTGTCTGTCTTCTGTCATCTGCAATCGTTCTGGGGTAGCGCTCCTCGACGCTCCACTTTTTGCCTTTGTGATCGAGGCGTTATAGCACTCCCTGGCTTCCCTTTGGTTTCCTAAAACGCATCCTACCCCTGCGTCCGTTGGGAACTTCATGGCTAGGTGCCACATGGAGATGATGGCCCTCAGCTCAACCAGTATGGGTCTTCCAATAACGGCATTATACGCTGAAGGACAATCGACCACTACAAAAGTGGCGAGTAGTGTCCTTGAAGCAAGCGTTGTACCCATTGTTATTGGGAGTTTGATCATTCCGGCTGGTGCGAGTCCTTCTCCAGAGAAGCCGTATATGGTTTGATTGCAGGGCTCCAAGTCCTTTACGGACAACTTCATGCGTTCCAGCGTTGATTTATACAGGATGTTCACTGAACTTCCTGTATCGACCAGTACTCTTTTTACCATCATATTGGCCATCTGGATATCCACGACCAGCGGATCGGAATGTGGGAACCGGACGTGCTGGGCATCGCCCTCAGAGAAGGTTATCTCGCACTCCTCTGAGCGAGCCTTTTTCGGCGCGCGGTCCTCCACAGTCATCATCTCGATATCCTGGTCGTGGCGTAGAGTTCGAGCATATCGTTCTCTGGCCTTTTCGCTATTTCCCGCGAGGTGCGGGCCTCCACAGATGGTTAAGAGCGTTCCGGCTACGGGGGCAGGCTGTAATGGTGGCGAGCGTTGGCGTGTAGACGTCTGCTCGTTGCCACCTGAAGCTTCTCGTTGGGAAGTTCCCGAGGCCCGTACGTACCTTCTCAAGTGTCCTTGTCTTATAAGGAACTCGATTTCGTCTTTTAGCTGGTTGCATTCATTAGTGTCATGTCCGTAGTTGTTATGGTAACGGCAGAACTTGGTGGTGTCTCTTTTCGAAATGTCTTTTCGAATGGGCCCAGGTTTCTTGTAAGGCACACTAGAGCTTGTGGCCTGGTAAACCTCTCCTCGAGACTCGATGAGGGCAGTGTAGTTAGTGAACCTAGGTTCATAACGATTACCCTTGGCGCGTTTATTGTCGGAGGTGGAAGGCTCGTTATATGGCCGTTTCCCACCATTTTTGCCATTACCGTTGCCGTTTTTATGGCCTTTGTCGTTGCCATCAGGTTTGGACCCATTGGCGGCTTTGGAAGGTTCGGCGGCCTTTTTACCCTTGTTCGAGGGTTTCCCATCGTTAGCAATGGCTTCCTCGAGCTTTATGTAACGATCGGCTCGATCCAAGAACTCTAAGCTCGTTTTAACTCCTTCCTTTCGGAGACTCTTCCAGAGGGGAGAGCAACGCTTTACCCCTGCGGTAATGGCCATCATCTTGCCTTCGTCTCCTACTGTTTTTGCTCCAGCCGCCGCCCTAATAAATCGTTGGACGTAGTCCTTCACTGACTCTCCGTCCTGCTGGCGGATCTCGACCAGTTGGTTTGCTTTGGTCGGGTGGACACGACGCGCGTAGAACTGTCCGTAGAACTCCCTTACGAACATTTCCCAGGAAACTATGCTTGCAGGTGGGAACTTAAAAAACCATTCCTGCGCGGCTTCAGAAAGTGTTGAAGGAAAGATCCTGCACCGAGCGTCTTCGGACACTTTCTGAATGTCCATCTGGATTTCAAACTTATTCACATGCGAGACGGGATCCCCGTATCCATCAAAGTTCGGGAGCGTAGGCATCTTGAACTTGCTGGGAGTCTCTGCGTTGGCTATCCTTTGGACAAAAGGGGTGCCTTTTCTTCTATCGTGGTCGATGTAAGAGGTTCTTCCCCCGACCAGCTGTTGCACAGCCTGATTCAGTGCGTCTATCTGGGCTTGCAGTGCAGTAGGGATAGCTGCGGTCTCTGCTGCTGGGGGGATGTTCTCACCGTGCTTCTCTCGACGATCATTGAGTATGTCCCTTAGGTCTTCCTCCCTTCTCCGTTGCTCGCTACCTCCGAGTCGGTTGAAGACATTATTTTGCTTGGGTTGCCCCCCAGCATCTTGCCTATTTGGTTGACCACCTTGAGGTATTTGGCTCCTACTTTTACCTCTATTTCCGTTCCTCCCATCAGCATTGCCCTTGCCTGAGTCAGCCTCGTTGTATCCGTGGCCGTCTTTGAACCTTGATTGGCTGTGGTAAGATTGGCTGTTCCCTCTATTCCCGTCTCTGGCAGAAACGCCCCGAGCGTTAGAGGGTGGCCTGCGTTGGTCGTGATGTCCCCGTGCATTATCATGCCGTGGGGGTCCACGGACCGCAGAGCCTAACTCCGAGTCCCTCCTGTTACCAGGAGGGTAGTGACCTCTGTTCGCTTGGTGTGGCCCATCATTCTCACGGCGTCTAGGACTACGAGGCTGTCGTTCGGCCCTATTCTGCCTTTGCTGCGGGGGATTACCTCGAGCAGCTTGGGATGGTGGATTTGCCTCGGGGTCCAGTGGGACGTCATCATGGGGCATCTGAGGCTGCTCGGGCCTTTGCGGACTTGAAGGATGGATTGGCGGGCTAGAATTGGGACCCTCCTGAGGTGGCCCATTCTCAGGTTGGTTAGGCTGCGAGGCAGGTGCGGCCTGATTTCTTGCCAATAGAAAGGCTGCTTCGAGGGCTGCCATGGCCTCAGTCTGGCGGCGATCCACTTCTGCTTGTCTCTCGCTCAACTCCGCCCGCTGACGATCAAGTTCCTGCTGCTGCCTTGCCATGGCTTCTACGGCAGTCTCTTGATTGGCCCTCAAACTAGCCAATTCTTCTTGCAACGCGCCCAGGGTGCTCTTCAGCGTCGCATCGTCCATTTCCTCCTCTTCAAAATCTAGTTGCGGCTCATCTTCCGCCATGCTTGCGGGTGGAGGAGAAGGTGGTGGATTTGACGGTGCAGCGGCGGCAGTTTGGCCAGCTTTCCTTCCTGCTTTCGCCATCAGTTTTCTTAACAGCAATGAATTGTCCTCTCAATGAAAGCACCAGAATGTTGACCCATGATTTGGCCAACTGACACGGAGTCAAAATATGAATGATATGGACGAATATAAAGAAAATAATATAATGACGAAAGTAAAGAAAACACAGCAATTTATAGTGGTTCGGCCCCAGGATCTGGTAATGACCTACGTCCACTTAGAATTATATTGATATGAAATCAGAAGTGTGATCAGAGAACTTGGGTTCAATGAGTTTCAGCACTTCACCAAAAGCAATACAAGTTTTCTAGGAGAAATTCTATCTCTCTATGATTTTCCGCCCCTAAAGTCCCCTTCCCTTGAGCTATATCTTGTTATTTATAGGCTCAAGGAGGGTTACAGAATATTGTTGCAGATATCCGCTCTGCTAGCGGAATCACCGACCAGACTGGTCGTGGCAAAGATAGGCCTCTCCTGCTTCTGGTGTGTCCCCTGGTCGATACTCTAGCAGATGCTTCCAGGTGTCAGCCACGTATCAAGAAATTATTTATTTTGGATAATGTTTTTTTTTCTAATTTATGTTTAAGAAAGATGTATCTCATTTCTATATTTAATTATTAAATATATAAGTATCAAATTAATTATTTTTAATATCACCAAATTTAATTTATTTGAATTAAATATTACATTTATTCATCATTTTATATTTTTTAAATCTTAATGTAATTCTTAATATATTTCTTAATTTAATTAATTAATAATGATAAAATCAAAATTTCTACTAAAATTTCGGCAGCATAACGACTATATTCTAACATATCCCAAAAATTTAAAACCATGCATATCACACTCAGCAAATTCTCAGAGTATTCACAATAGACATATTATTACTCAAATTCAAACACTAACACATCTTACAATTTTATACAAACATTCACAATTAATATGTTATTCTACACAAATATATAAATATCACGAAACACATCTTAATTACTTTCTACACGCATTCACATATTAAACAAATTAATTAAAACAACATAATCAAAAAATAAATACCTTGAAGCAATAAAATTAAAAATACCCTAGTCACCAAATTTCCAAGAGATACTCCTTCAATTCCTACACAAACATAATATAAATTATTATAAAAAAAATTAAATAATTAAATAAACTAAATATTTATATATATACATACACTTACCACACACATAATATATATTTATAAAAAAATATATGTATACATATAAATATATATATATATATATATGTTCTCAGCACACACACATTATTTATACAAATATTTATATAAAAAAAAATTAAAATTATACACAAATTACACAAATATATATATATATATTCACTCTCCTGAACACACATTATATATATAAACTTATAAAAAATATAAATAAATATATATATACGATAATTTATATATACACGGTAATTTATATACCCATATATATATATAACAATTATATATCTAAATCAATAACTAAATATATATACCCATATAAATAAATAATTATATATATATACCGTGTAGGTGGTAGTGGTGGCCGGCGATCGGGAGGTGGCGGGTCTTCAGGCGGCAACTGCGATCGTCCTCGTGGTGGTTCGACAGGCCGGTGTGGTGCTTGTTGTGTGGTGTGGTGGACAGAAAGGGAAAAGAGGGGTTTGGATTTGGGGAAAATGAGAGAAAGGGAGAGAAAAGTTTTGATTTGGAAAAAATGGAAAAGAGAGGATCTTAGATTTAAGAAAAATGGGGTATGGATTTAGGGAAAATGAGAGAGAGAGAGAGAGAGAACTGGTTTCTAGAGGAATTTTTTTTTCTTTGGTTGCAGATTCGAATGGCGGAGGAGACGAGAAGGTGTGGGATATATGTAAATAGCAGGGGCGACAACGTCAATATTAGGGGCGACGCGTCACACCTAATATTTTTCACTAAAAAAAATTCCACCTAATTTTCTCAACTATTTCTGGACAAAATATCTTGAATATTAGGGGCGACTACTTATGGCCCCTGATTTCTTGAATATTAGGAGCGACATAGTGTCGCCCTTGATATAGTCACCTCTAAAACAATTTTTTCTTGTAGTGCCAACAAATGTGAAAATGAAACGCAAAATACACTACTACTAAAACACCATTTTAGGATACTATTTTAGGACACTCACCTAAATGCGAGTCCTAAAAACAGCTACTGGACTTGCGAGTCCTAAAAGAATTTCTTTTAGGACTCACGGGGCTAGTCCTAAAAACTATGGGTGTCCTAAAAGTTTGAATTTTTTTTTAAAAAACACCTCCTGGACTTTTTAGGACTCATGTTGCGAGTCCTAAAAGAATTTCTTTTAGGATGTGTGTCCTAAAAATTTGAATTTTGAAAAATCACAAATTCCCTCAAATCTCTCAAATCACTCAATATTATAAAAAAACACAAAAATAACTCAAAACACTCTCTCTCTCTGCTTGGTTCTCTCTCTCTCTCCCGAAGCTCCCTCTTTCTCTCCTATCTAGCTCGTCTTTGTCATGGCCAAACGGCCGCCTTGCCGTTGCCACTGACCGCCACGCGCCGCCTAAGACCCTCAAAGTGGTCGTCGAAGTTTATGCGATTTTGGGTTTTCCTCCAACAATCTGACCACTTTTCGGCCACCTCGAGCCACCACGAGATAAACCACCACCACCACCATATTCCTTGCATCTTGGGCTTCAAAACCCACTAAAAAAATTAGACCCAATTGTTACCGTGGAGTGGTGGCGCCGCCATTTACTCCGGCCATTCTTTTAGGACTCGCACCCCGCAAGTCCTAAAAAGTCTTTTTTGTAGTAGTGATATAAAAGAGAATTGCTAAGGGGCGGACACTACTAGTGCCCAACATCATAATGAGGTGACATACTTTTATTGGAGCAATCAAATATCAGGTTCCACATATTATATTTAATAAGTATTACGAGGTATCGCTAACCAACCATGAGGTGTCACCTCATATAATGTTGGGTACCACAAGATACCAAATAACAACATTCAATATGAAATTGGCTGACTCTTGAATTGACAAGGATACAAATATTTGTGTACGTAGTACTCTATATGTTGTTTGAATGATAGAAACACACAATTTTATACCCAAAACTCACACATTATTTTTAACTACATAACATTTAGAATACTATGCATTCTCCACTTTAATTATAACAATGGTGTTTTAAATTTTATTATTCACAATTTATATATAAATAATAACACTTATCATATCTTAGTATTCGCACTTCAAATTTTTTTTTTTTTTTGCTTGCAAATTTTTGATGCTTTTACATGTGTGTTGTTCAATTCCTCTCATTTTTTTTTGTAATCTGAATTTAAATCCAAGATCTCCAATTAAATGACAATGAAATACCCATGAGAAAATTAGAATATCCTTCGCTAAATTAATAGGCAGTCAATAATTTTGTTTGCCTTTCGGAGAGGAAAAGTTAAAATTCTAATTTATTAAACGACAAAATTCATTCCAACATCGTACCAAACACTCCAATAATAACTATTATTATATGCTACATAAGCAGCCAATAATTTATTTACTATTTATTAATTTACAAATGATTTATATATTAATAACTATTTCAATAATATATTTTGGTTGTTTCGCTGTCACCAATCCATATTGTTATATTCCCATAATCTAATTAATCGGTTAGTATTTCTCTTTCGACATTTGCTTGCTTTATGCTATCTTTGTAATGGGAAATTTTAATATGTATGCTTAATAAGAGTTATAATTACAAAAAAATACTAGGCATATTAAAATTTACAAAATAATACTAATTTTTTGCACATTACCCAAAATGCCCTTTTCATTTCTTCCTCATTCTCATTTCTCATTTCTCTCTTCTCTCTTCTCTCTTCCCTCTCTCTCTCTCTTATTTCACTCTCTCTCACCTCACAACACCACCACCACACTAAATATTATATTTCGAACAGATTTGGACATGATTTTTGGGTTTTTTTTGCGATTTTTTTCAGATCTGAAACTCTGAAATCTGCAAAAAATCGACATTGCTCGATGGTGGTTCGATGGTGCTCGATGCCAGCTCGATGAGACCTTCAAAATCATGATTTTTCATGAAAAAATGACTTTGCTCGATGGTGGTTCGATAGTAGTTCGATAGTGGCTCGATGGTGCTCGATGCCAGCTCGATGAGACCTTCAAAATCATGATTTTTCATGAAAAAATGACTTAGCTCGATGATGGTTCGATGGTAGCTCGATAGTGGTTCGATAGTGCTCGATGATGCTCGATGCAATTCTTGTAAGAGACATAATTTTTCACTCGGGTGTCCGTTTGGGGTGATTTTTTTTTTTTGATTTTGGGTATTTTTTCAAGATCTACACGTTTGACATGTTAATATGCACATTTTTGAAGTGTAACACTTGTAAAAAAATACAAAAGTGCAAACATACCTCATGGTTAAGACATCTTTTGGTATATTTTTAAGTTTTAAACTTCCTAAATGTGCATATTAACATGTCAAACGTGTAGATCTTGAAAAAATACCCAAAATAAAAAAAAAATCACCCCAAACGGACACCCGAGTGAAAAATTATGTCTCTTACAAGAATTGCATCGAGCACCATCGAGCACTATCGAACCACTATCGAGCTACCATCGAACCATTATCGAGCTAAGTCATTTTTTCATGAAAAATCATGATTTTGAAGGTCTCATCGAGCTGGCATCGAGCCACCATTCGCTGGGGCCTTCAAGATCAAGATTTTCATGAAAAAATGACTTAGCTCGATGGTGGTTCGATGGTAGCTCGATAATGGCTCGATGGTGCTCAATGCAATTTTTGTAAGAGACATAATTTTTCACTCGGGTGTCCGTTTGGGGTGATTTGTTTTTTGATTTTGGGTATTTTTTCAAGATCTACACGTTTGACATGTTAATATGCACATTTGGGAAGTTTAAAACGTAAAAATATACCAAAAGATGTCTTAAACATGAGGTATGTTTGCACTTTTCTATTTTTTACAAGTGTTACACTTCCCAAATGTGCATATTAACATGTCAAACGTGTAGATCTTGAAAAAATACCCAAAATTAAAAAAAAAATCACCCCAAACGGACACCCGAGTGAAAAATTATGTCTCTTACAAGAATTGCATTGAGCACCATCGAGCACTATCGAACCACTATCGAGCTACCATCGAACCACCAGTGAGCTAAGTCATTTTTTCATGAAAAATCATGATTTTGAAGGTCTCATCGAGCTGGCATCGAGCACCATCGAGCCACTATCGAACTACTATCGAACCACCATCGAGCAAAGTCATTTTTTCATGAAAAATCATGATTTTGAAGGTCTCATCGAGCTGGCATCGAGCACCATCGAACCACCATCGAGCAATGTCGATTTTTTTGCAGATTTCAGAGTTTCAGATCTGAAAAAAAATCGCAAAAAAAACCTAAACATCATGTCAAAATCTGTTCGAAATATAATATTTAGTGTGGTGGTGGTGTTGTGAGGTGAGAGAGAGTGAAATAAGAGAGAGAGAGAGGGAAGAGAGAAGAGAGAAGAGAGAAGAGAGAAATGAGAATGAGAACGAGGAAGAAGTGAAAAGGGCATTTTGGGTAATGTGCAAAAAATTAGCATTATTTTGTAAATTTTAATATGCCTAGTATTTTTTTGTAATTATAACTTTTATCAAGCATACATATTAAAATTTCCCTTTGTAATTTAAGTATTATTTGTTAATGCCATAACTAGCTATAAAATAATGACAACCGTGAATTAGTAAAAAGAATCCGACCGGAATTTGTAAATAAAAGTCCACCTGAACTTTCCTAACAATATAACTACCAAATGGGATGAGTAGGGCCATCCATGCCACAGCACAAGTTGGTAAAGTACAATTGGTTTATAATATATATATATATATAACAAAACTATTGTGTATTTAGCTATACCATGATGTATCAACGGACACAAATAAAGTTTCATATGGATATAGTTCTATTGGGATTTAAACCCAACACCAAGACTCAAAATAACAACCTGTAAACTCAACAAACCAGAACAAGAACAGAGAAATTATAAAAACCAATAATAAACAATCAAAGAACACAAATCAACACAGAAAATTAGATTGGTTCGGCCCCAATATTAATGGCCTACTTCCAGTTGAGCTCTTCCACTAATTATCTCTGAAATTATATAGCAACATCACTTATCTCCACGTCTGAACTCGACTACTTGCAGCACATATTCTTCTCCCCAACTTTGCATTTACACGTACGATGCCTAACTAAGAATCTCTAATACACAAGTAAACCCTCTCAAGTTCTCAACTCTCTCAATGTTACAACACTGTAACTCTCTCTCTCTCTAAAATCATTGGCTCAAATACAAAAAAAGATATTCTCTCAGAAATGATACCAACCCACGTGACTTGAACCAAGTCTTTTATATATCAAGAAAAGAGAAAAAAAAAATACAAGAGATATAACTTGACTAAAATAACCCTTGATGTAAACCTTCTTTGTCGCTGAAGCAAAGATAAATTAAATGAAGTGATGTCGTTTTGTAAAATTGAGAGGATTATCCCACAATTTCCACCTTAATCCTTTCAACTTTAGCATCTTAGTGGATGTCCTAGCTCATTTCTTCTTTCATCAGCAGTCACCAAGGTTGATAAAACTTAAGCAATGCTTAAGTTTGCTCAAAAGGCAGAACCTTGGTGCCTAGATCAGAAGGGTTTTCATCAGTGGGAACTTTAACTAGATTAATCACTTGCTGATCTAGCTTCTTCCTAATCAAAATAGTCTTATGTCAATATGTGAGGATTTATCATGGTATGACGAATTCTTGCATAGATGAATTGACGATTGGATGTCTGAATACACAATCACTTTGCTCTTCAAAACCATAATTTCTTCCAGTAAACCTTGGAGCCAAATTGCTTCTTTAAATGCTTCAGTAGTTGCCATGAATTCTGATTTAGTAGTAGACAAGGCTACCACGTGTTGTAGCTGAGATTTCCAACTGATACAATGATTGTTCAGCAGAAAAATAAATGAAGTTAACGATCTTCTATTGTCATGATTGGTTGCAAAATCAGCATCCACAAATCCATCAAGAGTTAGCTTTCCCTGTTGGCCTTTATAGATCAATCTATACTTCACAATCCCTTTCACATATCTCAGTAACCATTTCAATGCTTCCTGTGGAGATTTTTCCTACAAATCCTAACTAACCTAACGGTATTAGCTATAAACTAACTTGGCAGCTTATACTTATATATATATATTGTTTTCTTTCATTTTTTAAGAGAGAGAGAGAGAGATAAGTTGTATTGAGAGAAAGAGAGAATATAGAGAAAGTGAATTTGAGTGTGTGTGTTGTGACGACTGAGAGGAAAACACAACTGTTAGAAAATGTTTGAGATTAGAACCTCAGAGAGAGGAAGGTTCTTGGGAGTCCTGGAAGTGCTTATTCTCAACTGTAATTGTATTCAAAGATTGCATCAATGAATGATGATGATAGTGGATCAAACAAGATGTAGGTCAGATTGATCTGGTTCGAACCTGTATAACATTTCTGGGTGTTCTTCCTTATATTTTTATGAATTTAACTTTTGATTACTAACCTTTCCTTATAACTAATATGATATATTAGTTATTGCAATTGTTTTATGTCATTGTTGATTAAATTCTAAGAATCTTGACCACAGAAAACATAAGAGTTTTCCTACAAAATCAGAGCCAGGTTCTACGATCAAGAGGAGAGATCAACATTGAAAGCTTCCGCATAAAGAATTGTTCAAGAACACAATCAAGAAAGTATGTCGATAATGGCAAAGTTTGAACTGGAAAAATTCGATGGCACCAATGATTTTGCCTTACGGAGAGAGAGTTTAAAAGTTTTCTTGGTGCATAAAAGGGTGGCTAAAGTGCTCGGAGATCAAAAACTTTTGGCAGAGAAGAAACCAGAAGAAATCTCTAAAATGGAGGAGATGGCTTATTACATGATCATCATGTATCTTTCCAATGGAGTAAGAAGGAAATTAACCTTAGAAAAGACTGTAAAGGGTCTTTGGGACAAGCTGGGACAATTGTACCTGAAGCCATCCATTTCGAACAAAATAAATCTTCTTGAAAGATTATACGGGTTTAGAATGAACTCCTCTATTTCTTTAGATGAAAATATTGATAAATTTAATGAGATTATTGTTGGTTTAGCTAATATTGAACTTAAGGTAGATGAAGAAAGTCAAGCAATTATCTTGCTCAGATCATTACCAATTGCCTATCAAGAAGTCAAAGCAGCAATAAAGTATGGCAGAGATGTGATTGCTTTAGAGGATGTTATTGGAGCTTTAAAGTTGAAGGAGTTCGAGTTACAACTCAAGAAAGAAACCAGAAGAGATGAGGCTAACTTTGTTTGAGGAAGAAATCCAAAGAGAGGCTCATCCAGAGGAAATCAATCACACAATTCAAGGTCGAAGTCAAGAGGGAAAGACTCAAGACAATGTTATCATTGTGGGAAAACTAGACATATCAAGAGATTTTGCATTCTGTTAAGAAATCAACAAGGGTCTAGATCAAACTAGGACCAGAGAAGACCCATCTACAATCAATTTCATAATGACAACAAACACCAACAAGGAATGAAGTTTCAGAATGATTCTACAGCTGTAGTAGAAACCAAAGATGACTGCTCATCAAAAGGAGAACTTTTCTCAATATCTGAGAAATCATATATCAAATAGTGGATCCTTGATTCAGGATGCACTTACCATATGTGTCCTAACATAGATTCATTTTTTGATTTTAAAGAAACTGATGGTGGTAGAGTACTAATGGGGAATGATATTTCTTGCAGGGTAATTGGTCTAGGAAAGGTGGCAATTCGAAAATTCAATGTAGAGGTGAAAGTGCTCAACAATGTGAGACACATACTTGAACTGAGAAGGAAATTAATATCCTAGGGAGCACTTGAAGAAGAAGGATATGGTTGCAAATCTTTGAATGAGAACCTAAAGATCACAAAAGGATCTTTACTGATCATGAAAGGAAAGAGAGTCAATGGATTGTATGTACTAGAAGGAGAAATTGTAGCCATTACTGAAACATCTGTTGTTAAGACTCAGGAAAGTGAAATGCATCTGTGGCACCAACGGATGGGACATATCAGTGAGAAGGGGCTGAGAGAGCTTCACAAAGAAGGAAGCATAGACAAGTTGAATACTTGTGCATTACCTTTGTGTGAAGCACGTGTTTTTGGAAAGCAACACAATATTAAATTCACAACTGTTGCACACCCAGAATAATGGAGCCTCGATCTTGTTAGGAAAACTTATACATGATCTTTATTTATTTTCATGTAGATCTAATATTAAACAAATTAATATGAGATAACCTAGAACATGTCTCTAAAATTGATTTAAAAGAGAAATAATGATAAGAATACTTACATTATACGCTGCAGAATGAATGACTCATTCCTTCAGTTTCTCTAACCCTTGTTTCCTTTCTGTCGCAGAGTATAACCAAGAAACTGAACTGATCTTCAATTTTCTTCACAATCTTCTAAAGTATCCTTAGAATCACCTGGACTAGAGTGGGCAATTCGCAACACATGAGATAGGTACAAAGAGAAGAAGAGAAAAGAACAATAAGGCTTAGAAAAGAACTTATGTTTTGAGAGAATTTAAAACCTATCAGAAAAGCAGTGTCTGTCCTCTGATTTCAACTCCCACTTAACATTCCTTTTAAAGACTCAATTAGGTCATTTATTTAATTAAAAACTAAATAAAATAATAGCCAATAATCTGCCCTAGGTTGAAATTATCATGGGCTTTAGGCCCATGAAATTTCTCATTTGATTATAAGCCGTTGGGCTTAAAATCAAGGCATGTATTATTTTCTATTGATTTAATTAATTAAATAATTATTTAAATCCGTTATCAAATTAATTATTTATATTTTGAACCTTGATTTAAACTTATTTATTAATTTAGTTACAGATTTATCTTAATTAATAAATCTGCCATAATTTCACTTTTCTCCTCTAAATTACATAACTGTGTGAAACTATCTAAAATTGACCTAGTCAACTTTGATAATTCTAATTGATAATTAAATAAATTAATGGAGACTATCTAGATGATTTTATCCAAGGTACAACGGGGACCATAGGCCTATGAAATCAAGCAGCAATAAGTTATCATGAATCAAACAAATAAATTTACTAACTTATTAATTCCTCGTGACTCCACTAAAGACTCGGAATTTTACTCTTGAATTCATAGAATGCTCTATAACAAATATAGATATGATATTAATTATCCATTGCTACAACCATAATTGTCACTCAATCCTCTATAGATGGTCTACAATGAGATGGGAATAAAATATCGTTTTACCCCTCATTCTATTTTATCCTTAAAACACTTAGTTCCTTGTAAATGATATTTTAGTAAACTAATATGAATTACTGAAATGAGATCTCTATCAGTTAACACCTTGAACCAAACTAAAAGGAAACCATCGTTTCACTTCTTCATCACAAGCTATAGATGTTCATATCTATGATTAATAATCCTACTCAATTATACTACCGAGTTCCCAAGATGTAAGTATGGGCTAGTCCGAAGATTAAGCTAGTAACGAACAAGTCAAAGAACTCAAATAATACAATCAATTAGAATACTAACCACTAAGAATTGAGATTGAATTGACCTATGGTCAACTATATGATATGACTAGAATAGATAATAAGGGTATGTTTACTTATCCTATCTACTGTCAAAATCAGTCCAGTCCGATGTAACAAATACATCCGATCTTATCTACTTTGCTAATATTCTGGAAAGAACATAACACTACAATGTGTAAGTAGATCATATCGTAGATTGGCAAGTCAATGTAAATCCTGTGCACTGACTAATCTTAGTACTAATTTATTTTTAACATATAATCATATTTATATTCCACTGTGATTACGTCACTATAAATACGATTAGCTATATGCTCAGGATTTAATAGAAGTTTATACTAAACAAATAATCATGAAAATAAAACATGTGAGGAAAGTGATTGACAGAGTCAAAAAATGATTTCTATTCTTTTATTGATAATAAATGAGATTACAAAGAAATTGGGTTTTAATTAGGGCATAAAACCCCAACAAACTCCCAGTTGCACTAGTTGTAAACCAATGCCTTAATTCTACTAATCCCATTTCTTTTATATGCTTATCAAATGTAGCTATTGGTAGTGTCTTTGTAAACGGATCTGCAAGATTGTCTTCAGATGCAATCTTCATAACCTTCACATCTCCCTTGGTCACATATTCTCGAATAATGTGATACTTCCTTTCTATATGCATAATCCTCTTGTCACTACGAGGTTTTTTCGAGTTGGCTATCACTCTTGTATTGTCACAAAACAACACAAGCAGTTTATCCATTTATGGAATAACACCAAGATTCGAATATAACTTCTTTAGCCAGAATATTTCCTTAGCTGCTTTTGACGTGGCTATGTACTTAGCTTGCATAGTTGAATCTGAGATTGCAGACTGCTTTATGCTTCTCCATATCACAGCTCCACCCCAAAAGTAAACACCATTCCAGAAGTAGACTTCATGTCATTGAAATTAGTCTGAAAAGCTGAATTGGTGTAGCCTGTAGGGTTCAGAACACCACCCTTGTATACTAACATATAATCCCTAGTCCGCCTTAAATACTTCAAGATATGCTTAACTGCTATCCATTGTTCCGGTCTTGGGTTTGACTGATACTTGCTCACTACTCCCATTGCAGAGCAGATATCTGGTCTAGTACACAACATGGCATACATCAGACATCCAACTACAGATGCATAAGGAAATTTTCTCATTGCATCTTCCTCTTCAAGAGTCTAGGGAGACTCCTTCTTTGAAAGATGAATTCCATGGAGGGACGGTAAACATCCTTTCTTGGAATTTTTCATTGAGAAACGTTCAAGCACTTTATCTATGTAAGCTACTTGAGATAGAGCTAAGAGTCTGTTCTTTCTATCCCTGATGATCTAGATACCTAGAACATAACTTGCTTCATCCAAATCCTTCATATGGAATTGAGTGCTCAGCCAATTCTTCATATCTGATAATTTCTTAACATTGTTTCTAATGAGTAAGATATCATCTACAATGAATAAGGAATACCACTATTTGATTTTCCTTCAGTTGGTAAACACAAGGCTCATCAATATTTTGTTCAAAGCCATAGTTTTGATTATTTCATCAAACATAAGATTCTAGGAACGAGAAGCTTGCTTAAGTCCATAAATTGACCTATTCAACTTGCAAACTTTTCCTTCTTGTCCAGCTACTTTAAAACCTTCTGGCTGATCCATGTAAATGACTTCATCAAGCTTCCCATTAAGAAAAGCTGGCTTGATGTCCATTTGCCAGATCTCATAGTCGAGAGCGACTACTATGGATAGGTGGATGCGAATGGACTTGAGCATGGCTACTAGACTAAAAGTTTCCTCATAGTCCACGCCTTCTCTTTGGGTATAACCCTCTACCACTAATCGAGCTTTATAAGTCTCGATATTTCCATCAATACCTCGTTTCTTCTTGTAGATCCACTTGCACCCAATTACACTAAAGTCACTAGGTGCTTCATCAAGATCCCAGACGGAATTTGAGCACATGGACTCCATTTCCTGTTTCATGGCTTTGAGCCATAGTTCCTTTTCAGGGCTAGCCATTGCCTGTTTGAGATACAATGGATCATCGTCACTAGTGTCACCAACAACCATATTGGTTTCACCATCCAAACCATAGAGAACTGGATTCCTAGAAACCCTCCCACTACGACGAGGCTTTGTGGCTTTTTGCTCAGGAACAATGATACTTTCTTCATTTAAAGCAACTTGCGTCTGTTGGACATGAAGAGTGGGAATTCCATCATCAACTCGCGTTGATGACGATGGAACATTGGTTGGAGTCAATTCTTTAAATATCTCCTCTAAAACTACTTTACTGCATTGTTTGAAGTTTTGGACATAGTCCTTTTCCAGAAAAAACTTATACATGATATTTATTTATTTTCATGTAGATCTAATATCAAACAAATCAATATGAGATAACCTAGAACATGTTTCTAAAATTGAATTCAAAGAGAAATAATGATAAGAATACTTACATTATATGCAACGGAATGAATGATTCCTTCCTTAAGTTTCTCTAACCCTTGTTTCCTTTACAGTCATAGATTATAACTAAGAAACTGAACCGATCTTCAATTTTCTTCAGAATCTTCCAAAGTATCCTTAGAATCATCTAGAATAGAATGAGAAATTCTCAGCACATGAAATAGATACAAAGAGAAGAAGAGAAAAGAACAATAAGGCTTAGAAATGAACTTATGTTTAGAGAGAAACCTATCAGAAAACCAGTGACTGTCCTCTGATTTCAACTCTCACTTAACATTCCTTTTATAGACTCAATTACGTCATTTATTTAATTAAAAAATCAATAAAATAATAGCCAATAATCAGCCCTAGGTCGAAATTATCATGGGCTTTAGACCTGTGAAATTTCCCATTTGATTATAAGCCCGTCGGTCTTAAAATCAAGGCATGTATTATTTTCTATTGATTTAATTAATTAAATAAATAATTATTTAAATCCTTTACCGAATTAATTATTTATAATTTGAACCTTGATTTAAACTTATTTATTAATGTAGATACCAATCTATCTTAATTAATAAATCAGCCCCAATTTCTCTTTTCTTTTCTAAATTACATAACTCTGTGAAACTATCCAAAATTAACCTGGTCAACTTTGATAATTCTAATTGATAATTAAATCAATTAATTGAGGCTATCTAAATGATTTTATCCAAGGTACAGTGGGGACCATGGGCCTTTGAAATCAAGCTCCAATAAATTATCATAAATCTAACAAATAAATTTACTGTTGACGGTGATAACTCGTCAGCTAAGTTAGATCAATAACTTCATAATTCTAAGAGTAAATGAAAGATAGTAAAGAAGTTTAGAACCAAATTATAGAGTGAAAGAATAGAGAAAATATTTGTATTCATCCATAATTTCTAGTTACAATCCCCAATTTTTCGACCCCTTTCTCCGGCGAAGGGAGGTCCCTTTTATAGGTGAGCACTATTGGCTCCATATACATGTCAGTCTCAAAAAGACACATCTGTAGGCCACTGGTGATCGTGGAGCAGATGGTAGTGGTGTTGGGGGAGTCGTGGTCGGGTCTGTTGTATCTCAGACGTCAGCATGTAATGCTCAGTGTTTGTACTGCTTTGTACCACCACTATCTGTAGGGTACATATGTCTGAAACATGGTAGTGGAGGTTTCGCCATGCATTATCTTTGTAGCGCCACTACTTGTCTGGCGTGGGTATTCGGATAAGACATGCGGGGTCGTAAGGGTCGTACCCCATACATGCTTCATACTTGTACGATCTCTTTGAGTTATACCTAGGTTTTTACCTTTAAATGTTGAAATCTTTGTAGGTCCTCATAGTTGACACGATCTTGAAGCGCATGGTGCGAAACACCTAGTGCATGCATGGGTCGCAGTGTAAGACGGGGCCCTTGGGTCGTTGGCGCGAGGCGCTTGTGGGTGAGGTGCATGGCGAGTTGTGGTGAGGTGCAAGACAAGACTCTTGGGCCGTTGGCGCGAGACGCCTGCAGAACCCTAGGAGCCACTTCGCGAGATGTGGCCTCGCGAGACATGACCCCGCGACACCCCCGACACGCCCCCAGGATGTCATCGGCACGAGGTACCCACAGCAGCGCTCGCAACACCCTAGGTACCACTCTTGAGGTGTGGCCTTGCAAGACGCATCCCCGCGACATGCCCCTACAATATCTTTGAAGAAGGAAGGGAGAGGACACAGTTAGGTGCAAAACGACTATGTTATCTGACATCCCTCTAGAGCATGAAGACAGACAACGCACTCAAGCTTGGATGATGCGCGAGATGCCCAAAGAACCCCAGATGCCACTCACGAGACGTGGGTAATAGGCGCATGAGACGATGGGTTTCGCGAGGTGCATGGGTGCTTGGTGCCTTTGCATGAGGCGCTTAGACCTCCAGGTGCATAGTGCTTCGGCTCGAGGCACTTGAACCTCTAGCAAGGTGGGATCCTGCATTGCAACTAGGAGTGTCGTGAGCCCATTTTCCTTTCCCTCAACGAAGAAGAGACCTGCAGGGCACTTGGGAGTGTTGGCCAGAACATGTTCTTGCGGGACCTGTAGGCTGAGCTCGATATCATGACCAAGTGACCCTTAGCCATGTATGTCAACCAGGGATCAGAGATTTTTTTTCTTGGTTGATTTTTGGCATCCATACTTGCCCCCAGTCTATGGTAGGGCCTTTAGCTGCTCTGGTAGACTTTTTGATACACTTTGGAGGTGGTGATCCTTGCGATTCCTAGAGGTTGAATGTGAGCCTATCATTTGGCTTCGCGGATCCCAAGGCAAGTGCCAAGCCCCCTTCTTGACCATTGATCAAGTAGTGGATCAAATGGCTAGGGTGAGTTAGTGGTTCTTATAAATAGACCTTCATCTTCAAGCATAATATTTATATTTTCACTCCTTAGCTTGGTGGTATTAGTGCCTTCACTTCCTTCAATAAGTAAGGAGTTCAAGTCCTCGCAAACTCGTTTTTTTTATCTTTCCCTTGTATTATTTAAATTCATTAATTCATTCTTTTATGCAAATGTCCATATAGATGCTTGGAGACTAAAACACCTTTTTCCTTTATTTTTGTAGACGCATACCTTCGACCCTTTGCATTTCTTTGATCGTGACGGTGCTTTTGACCCTCGGCCTTCTTTCGACCACGACTGTGTTTTCGAACCTCAGCCTCCTTTCGACCACGACAGCGCTCGATTTTACTTACTTGAGGTATACTTTATTTCTCTCTTATGCTCAATGGGTCTAAATTAGTACTACTCGGGATGGGTTGCCTTTTCCGGAGCTTGTTGTGAGTTAATCCACTTACATGCCCTCGTTTGTACCCCGTAGTTGGTCATTTAGAGCACTTGTGTCTAGAAGTTTTGAGCCCATTCCTTTGTGTTTTGTAGCAATCCCTTCATTTACACGTGCACCCTTATTACCTATGAGACGAGGTTCCATGGAAGTGAGGGATCGTCTAGTGCTCCCTCGGGGGTCGAGTTTGTAGACTTATCTTCAGACTCGGAGTCCCCTGAGAGCAACTCTCACCAAGATTATGACACTTTGAGGCAGGCTCGTATGCGTCATCTTGAGCACATGGCTGAACTTAGGCGTAAAATTTGGGTAGTGGAGAGTGAAATAGACTCAATTTTAAGGGGCGATGGAGTTCCTTTCCCCTTTGACCATAGTGACCATATATAAAACCTCAGGGTGACCCTTTTGGATCTACAAATGGAGTTGGAATTCATGGAGAAAAATCTCCCGCCTGAACCTCCTGCCCCATTCTCCCCTTATGATTGCCATAGGGGCACCTCGAGTTATCCTCTACCCTTGTTTTTGATTGACCCTTACTTAGCGCTCTCACACTCAGTGCCTCGGTGGAAGACCCTTGCTAGGAAGAAAAAATGGAGGTTAAAGTGCCCTGTTTCTACCTCACCTTTTTCTTTTGGTTTTGCAGATATGGTGAAGAGAGTACGACTGCAGGTGGCCTCCGAGGCGCAAGATTCTAGTCCTTCACTAGCATCCTCCATTGCATCCCACGTGTCAGAGAATCTGTTGCTGGAGCTATCTGCAAAATATCGCATTGGCAAGGAATACAAATTGTTCGTTCCTTCCAATACCTGTCGGGTCGATAATCCTCCCCAAGGGTGCGTGGCCATGATCGAGCACATCTTGAAAGAGGGTGGCACCATTCCATTGCACCCATTTTTTGTCATGATACTTAAGCACTTTGACCTTACTCCACTCCAACTGGGGCCTAACAGTTGGTTGACCTTAAGTTGCCTATACATGGCATTCATTGAGCTCAACCAACGCGCTTCTACGGCTCGGGAGGTGCATTTTATGTACAACCTCATGCCAACTCCCAGGTTTCCCTCACAGAGGGTTCTATTTCAAACCCGGGGTCCTGGAAACATGACTTTTTCTTTGTGAAAGGTCCCCACTTCATACGCGTATGCTTTCTCTCATCTCCAAGTAAGTACTCTAAGCTTGTCTTCCTTTTGCTTTGAATTGGTTATCCTGGAACTTACGCTTATATTTGAAATTGTGTTGATTGTGCAGAGGAGTTTGGTGACTTTGACATTCCCCGATCGGAGGCAGCTCCAGTGGATAGGATCCTCGATGCCGATCCCGCCTTGAAAATGGTTGCCTGCCTCTTCACTGTGGCAAACCTGAACCGCCACAAATTATTTGCGGTTTCGGATCCTGACGCGCTGTGGCACATTTTTGAGCGAAGGAGGAAAGTGCCTTTGTTCGAACATCATTCTGACAAGGGTGAAGTGGATGGGTGCTCGAAGAGGCTTCCCCAGAACCCAGGCGACCACGTTGATCGTCTTTGTCTCCCAAGGGGTGCCCTCCCTTGGCTCCTACGGACGATGGTACAAACTCTCAATCTGATGGTCCGTAGGCCATGACGGGGAGCTTCGTCTGTCCCTTTTCTGAAGACTATGATGCTTTCCCTCATGCTCCCCTCAATCCTGGTCCTGCGCCCCCGCCTCCTTCAATGAGCGGGCCATCTGTCCCTGCTTAGCCAGGCGCCCCTAGCTCAGAGGGGGCACCCTGGGTGGGTCGCATGGAAGCCTCTTACGGGAAAAGGTATATTCGGATTGTTGAGGATATTCCCGAGTCTGAGTGGAAGGGTATTGCGAATTTTTCCAAACTCGAGGATACTCTTGTGCCTTCCACCGCTTGGGTAAGCTTATGCGCCTTACCTTGATCTTACTTTTTCCCCTCTCTCTCTCTTTGTTTGCTCATCCTCATTATCTTATATATATATTTTTCCTTTTGTGCAGGCTTCCTTGGTGGCTCAACGCTTCACTGACTCGGCGTAGGACCATTCCTCATCGAATGCTGAAAGGGACCATCTAACGATCAGGGTTTAGGAGCTTGAGAGAGAACTTATTGATACCAAATCAAGTTAAGTCGAGTACAAATCCATAGAGTGTGCCCTCTATGGAGTGTGGAGGAAAAATCCCAACTTCGATTTCTCCTCCTTCGGTGAGCACGTCGTCGCCAGGGTGGCTGAGTGGAATGCTCGTGGCGGAAGGTCCTGAGACTCCGCTTCTGCAGCATTATCATTTAACTTGATTTGGTTGTATGCTCACTTGAGCTTATTATTTATTCTTTTTTGTTTTTGCTGGAACTTTTATAAGTCTCGCTACATTGTCGAAACTCCTTTTTTTTTTCTTGTATATATATATATATATATGCGATCATTTGCTTTTGTTCCTCTATGTTTCAGGTCCTTTTGAGCCCGCAAAAAGGGATTCGATAGGTTTTTTTTTTATACTTTTTTATTTATCATGCTTGAGGTCCTTTGGATCCCATACGAACGGGTTCTATAGGTCTCTCTTTGGTGCACCTTGATTGTATCTATAAGGATACGTTAACCCTTTGGATTCTATTCATTCTTTTATGTATACACACTTATTATTTCTTGCGAGAGGCGTCCTTCTCGTCATTATGCCTAGTACTATTTTTGCAAGGGTCTCTTTTAGGACCCTTTTTGGCTAGACGACTTGGTGGCCACTCTAGGCTTATTGGTGGGTGCTCTTCCTGAGACATTTCTTCTCGTGGAAGCATCTGCCTTTATTAGGAGGCTTTTCTTGTAGTACCTTTTGACCTCCTTGATGTTCATAAGGGTAGCTAATCCTTGTGAACTTAAGTGATGTCTTGCCAGATCTTCTTCTTTATTTATAAGGTGTCTCGTTTAGGATATAGGGGTCTCGTTTAGGACCCTTTTTTTTTTTTGCTATATGCTCTGCCCCCCAAGTGGTTGGCGAGATTTGTCTTGGCAAGCACTTTGATCATTCCATTAACGCATTTTGATAATCATTTTGCTTAAACAAGAATCTTTACTACATATCCATTTAATGTCACAACATACTCATTGGAAATAGGTGAAGTACATGGTAACTTAGCGTGACTTCGTTCTTACTACATATTAAGGAGTCCAACTTAAACTTATAACTATTACATTTAACTTGCACATTAGATAGAGCAATAACATTCTTGCCTCAACATGGAGGTCTTACTGATAGTCTTTCTTTAGATGTTCTACATTCCATGCTCTAGGGACCATGGTACCATCCAAACATGCAAGCTTGTAGGTGTTAGGGGGCACCACCTGGGAAACTTGGTAGGGCCCTTCCCAATTTTCCCCTAACACACCCGCGCCCAGGTCTTGAGTGTTGGGTAGGACTTTCCTTAACATGAGGTCTCCAACTCTGAACGACCTCTCTCGAACCCTTGAATTTTAGTATCTTGCGGCCTGCTGCTGATATGTTGCCAATCTCAGTTGTGCCTTTTCTCTCCTTGCTTCCAACAGGTCCAAATTTTTGCTAATGCTGCGATGTTAGCCTTGTCATCATATGCTTGTATGCGGATGGAGTTGATCTTCATTTCTATTGGAAGGACAGCCTCGCAACCATAGGCGAAGGTGAAAGGCGTCTCCCCAGTGGTGGAACGAGGTGTGGTTCTGTAGGCCCATAGCACATTGGGAAGTTCTTCGACCCAGGCCCCTTTCAACTTTTCCAACTTTGTTTTCAGGTTCCTTTTTAGGATCTTGTTGATGGCCTCCACTTGCCAGTTGGCTTGTGGGTGTACTATAGTAGAGAAACTCCTCTTGATTCCCTTTTCCCTGCAATATTCTTTGAATACTCCTCCTTCAAATTACATCCCATTGTCGGAAATTATCTTGTAGGGTACTCTAAACCTGCAGACGATAAATTTGTTGATGAAGGTGGTGATTTTCTTAGCTGTTATGTTGACCAGAGGCTCTGCTTCCACCCATTTAGTAAAGTAATCGACTGCTACAACCGCGTATTTTGCTCCTCCTGTTCTTGCTAGCAACGCTCCAATCAAGTCAACCCACCACACAATGAAGGGCCACGGACTGGTCATGCTCACCAGCTCATTTGGTGATTGTCTGGGGTAATTTGCATGTCTTTGGCACTTGTCACACCTTTTCGCGAAATTGCTTGCATCCTTCTCCATGGTAGGGCAATAGTACCCCTGGCGTACGACCTTTTTCGCCATGGACTGCCCCCCAACATTATTTCCACATTCCCCTTCGTGTATCTCTTGCAGAACTTTTAACGCCTCCCCTTCGTTTATACACCATAGGAGTGGGGTGGAGAAGCCTCTCTTATATAGAATCCATCTACCAGGGTGTATCGGGCGGCTTTGCAAGTCAGCTTACGGGCATCTTTTTTGTCCAAAGGCAGTGTTCCGTCACTTAAGAACTTTAAGACGGGTGCAAACCATGAATCCCTAGGGTTATCGACCATGTGGATTTCCTCTTCTGCTATGCTTGACTTGGAGAGGTATTCGATCGGGATGGACTCAAGCGTGTCTTCATGTCGGGTATAGGCGAGTTTTGCGAGAGCATCAACATTTGTGTTTTGCTCCCTTGGGATCTGTTCTATGGTGTATTTTTCGAATTGACCCAACTAACCTTTCACTTTGGCAAGATATGCAGCCATTTTTGGGCCTTTGGCTTGGTATTCACCCTTCACCTGAAACACTACCAGCTGTGAGTCACTAAAGAAATGCAAATGGGTTACCTTTAACTCCTTAGCTAGTCACAAGCCAACCAACACAGCCTCGTATTTTGCTTTGTTTTTGGAAGCTTCGAATCTGAATCTTAAGGCACAATACATCTTGTGCCCCTCAGGTCCTGTCATTACTATGCCAGCGCTGGCTCCTCCCTCGTTAGATGCCCCATCTACATGGAGGCTCCATTCTTCAGGCTGTTTTCCCCCTTCATTCACCAGTTCATTCTCTTCTACCTCTCCCTCCTCATGGGTTCGGTGCACAAACTCAACTATAAAATCTGCAAGTACCTGCCCGTTGACTGAGGCCCATGGGGTGTAAGTGATCTCAAACTGACTTAACTCAATCGACCACTTTAACAACCTTCTTGAAGTTTCCGGTTTGTGTAAGACTTGATGTAAAGGGGTGTTGGTGAGCACTTCAATAGCATGAGCGTGAAGCCACTATCAAGGAATATGATAACTTTTCTATTTCCGGATACCGAGTTTCTGCGTCTACCAACCGCTTGCTCACATAGTACATGAGCTGCTGATGCTTCTTTTCTCCTTTGACCAGAGCGACACTTATAGCATGCTCTGATACGGCTAAGTACAAGTACAACTTTTCCCCTTTTTATGGTTTAGCCAAAAGGGGTGGTTTTCCATGGTGTTCCTTTCGCTTAGCAAAAGCTTCCTGACATTCTTCATCCCAAGCAAACTTCTTGCTCCCTTTTAGGACGTTGAAGAAAGGAAGGCATTTGTCAGTAGATCTGGAGATGAACCTATTGAGGGCTGCTACTTTCCCTGTTAAGCACTGCACTTCTTTCTTGCTCCGTGGTGGGCTCATTTCCAACAATGCCTTGATTTTGTCAGGATTGGCCTCGATACCTTGAGAGTTCACTATAAAACCTAGGAACTTCCTTGACGAAACTCAGAAGGTGCACTTGAGCGGGTTAAGCTTCATTCTAAATTTTTGGAGGGTGTCGAACATCTCACTGAGGTCATTTGTGAGCTCTTCTGCCTTCCTTGTCTTTACCAACATATCGTCTACGTATACGTCCACATTTCTCCCTATCTAATTCGCAAACATTCTGTTCACCAGCCTTTGATAAGTAGCACCTGCGTTCTTTAAACCAAAAGGCATCACTTTGTAGCAATAAAGCTCCTTGTATGTTATAAACGAGGTGTGCTCCTCATCGGCCAGGTTCATGGGTATTTTGTTGTACCCGGAATATGCGTCCATGAAGCTAAGTAGCTCGTGCCCCGCCGTGGCGTCTACTAACTGGTCTATCCTAGGAAGCAGGAAGCTGTCCTTAGGGCAGGATTTATTGAGGTTAGTAAAATCTACACAAGTCCTCCACTTTCCATTGGGCTTTGGGACTAAAACAGGGTTTGATACCTAAGTTGGTTAGAATGCTTCTCGGATAAACCCATTTTCCTTTAACTTGTAAACTTCTTCTTTTAAGGGTGTTTATCTTTCTCGGTCTAGCGCTCTCCTTTTCTGCCTCACAGGCCTTGCTTTTGGGTCGTTGTTTAAGTGGTGACACATGATTGACGGGTCTATTCCCAACATGTCCTCGTGACTCCAGGCGAATACGTTGAGGTTATCTTTAAGAAATTCTACCAGCTTCTCCTTTACGATACTCGGAAGGTTTCTTCCTACCTTCAGCTTTCTCCACGGTTCACTCGTGACTGTGACTTCCTCTAACTCCTCTACTTGCTCTGCTCTGGGTTCCTTCTTGACTCGCGAGTCCAACTCATGCGGGTTTCCGCTGTCATGCACAACCATTGCCATAGGCACCGATGGCTTTATGGCCGTGCAGAGGGATGTGTTATAACATTCCCTCCCTTCCTTCTGCTCTCCTTTCATGCTTCCTATTCCGCCAGGAGTTGGGAATTTCATAGCTAAGTGGTACACAGAAGTTATCGCCTTCAATTCTCTTAGGGAGGGTCTCTCTAATACCGCATGGCCGAGGCGCAATCTACCATGACAAAGTTTGTCATCATGGTGGTTTTTCTGGGTTGTTCTCCCATGGTGAGGGCTAACTCAATTGCCCCTAGGGGCTGTATTGAATCTCCTGTGAATCCATATAGGGAGGTATTGCAGGGCTTTAGGTGTCGGATGTTTAGCCCCATCTTCTCCAAAGCTGGGCAATATATGATGGCCACAGAGCTTCCATTATCCACCAAGACCTGATGCACCCTCATGTTTGCAAGTTGGACAGTCAACACCAATGGGTCATTATGAGGGAAATGCACACCCCACACATCTTCTTTGGTGAAGGTTATTGAGTCATTCTCCCCCTTAAAGATCTTCGAGGGGCGTTGCTCTAAATTGAAGACGCACGGCGGTGGACTTCGCCTGGTGTATTTGTCTCGCCCCTTCCTTGATTTGCCTCCGAATCCTGGTCCTCCAAAGATGGTCCTAACTTCTCCTTGCACCTCTGGGGCAACCTCTCCTGCCCGTGTTAAGGATACTCCCTCCTCAGGTCTTTGGTTTTCTTTGTGGACGTATCTGCCCAAATGTCCCCTGCGTATAAGCTCTTCGATTTCTATTTTCAAATTAGTGCATTCCGTGGTGGTGTGGCCGATATCTTTATGATACTGAAAATATTTGCTGGGATCTCTCTTTGATCAGTCCTTTTTCATTGGCGGGGGCCTCCTGAAAGGAACCTGATTTTTATTCATAACGAAGATATGTTCCCAAGCATGTGTGAGGTAAGTATAAAAGGTATAGGGGGCTTGTTTGCGCTCATCAATGCCTTGGGGCTTCCAGGGCCGATCATCTCTTGACACTTCGTAGACCCTCTTTTTCTTTGCGCTGCTTTGGTCTTCCCGGATTAAGGGTTTTGGTGGGGACCGGTCCTTTCCAGCCTTAAGGCTCTCGTGACCATCCTCAACACAGATATATTTCTGTGCTCGTTCATAGAAATCGTCCAAATCTGTGACCTCTATTTTAAGCATGTTATCCCAAAGCTTACTCCCCGGGCGCACTCTGGCCGTGATGGCCATTTTTAACTCCCCTCGGGTCAAGCTCCCTACTTTGGCTGCCTCCATATTGAACCTGTCAAATTGAACCTGTGGATATAGCTCTTTAGACTCTCATTTTCTCCTTGTTTCACGTTAGCGAGGTTGGTGCTTGGCATCGTGTAATCATGCACAACGAGTTGCAGCTGGAGAAAATCATTAGAAAATTGTTGCCAAGACCTGATGGACCCTAGCCTGAGTCTTTTGAACCACTTGTACGCAGGTCCCTTCAATGTGACAGTGAAGCAATGGCATCTGGCCTTGCTACTGATTCCCCTCAATTTCATCAGGTCATTAAATGCGTCCAGATGGTACTTAGGATCCGTATTTCCTTCATAAGGGGTCATATGAGGCTCCTTGAAGTTGGCTGGGAGCCGAATGGCTTGGATCTCCTTAGCGAAGGGAGATTCGTAATCGAACTCATCATCGACGGATTTCCCCCCAGATGCGATGATTATCTTGCTCTGGAGGCTCCTCATGGCTGTGTCTCAGTCTTGCCTCCTTTTGTTCAAGGAGTCTCTCAACGTGGATGGGTTAACTTTTCCCTTTCCTTTGTTCTCCTGGGGTGCCATAGGAGGTGTAGTCCTTTTATCCACCCTTTTCTTATTGATCTCTTTTCGCAAGTCTGAGGGCGTCTTCTTCGACGTGACCTCGACTTTGTTACGAGTATCAACGTTGTTCTTCTGTTCTTGCCTCTGGGGCTGTTTAGGCAGTCTGGGACGTTCACGCTACTTCGTCTAGGGGGTATTGCTGGTGGAGTGTCGAGTCCTCCCATCATCCACTGGCACTGTGGTTTCAACCCGCTCCTGACCTTTCTCTTTTCGCCTAGGAAGAGATATGTTGGACTTCCCTTGCAGAAGGCCATTCAATACTTCTTGCATGTTATCCAAGGTTGTTTCTAACCTTTGGTTTTTCCGGTGTAGTTCACATATCTCTTCTTCGTAGAATCGAGACCTAGAACTTGAGCTCACAGAATGGACTCACGGATACTTGTCAGGCCTGCGGGTCGACGGGCCTGGATCTTGTGTAACGCCCTGGGTAGCCAAGACCGTTACATTGTGTATTTATAAAGGTGTGGGACTTGCTAATCAAGTCATTTTGTTAAAAACGTGTCACTGACATCACTAATGAACTAGGGTTAAAAGGTTTTGGTCATAAAATATAGATTTAATATAATTAAACGTTTTATACAAGGGATCCCAAAATAAATAGTGTTTGAAAGTCAGTTTACAAACTTTCAAGAGTACAAACAACCATTAGCCACTCTAAGGGCAAAACAGACATTTATGGTCCTCCTGTTCCTGTCTCTTCCTCAACCATGGCGGCCGAGCAGCTGATCATGTACATTCTACATTCAGAGCTCTCTGATTCAGGGCTGATCAAGCTTACCCTTGCCTTTACTTGCACCACGTAGCACCCGTGAGCCAAGGCCCAGCAAGAAAACACCACATTGTAGCACAAACAATGATAACAATTGAATAACCCTTAAAACATATTCATACACTTAGCATACCATATCAATCACATAATCCATAGACATAACCAGAGAATAACAAACCAACACTCAGTTATTCAGCATGACAAATCCATCAATCAATAATAATAATCAAATCAAAAGATAATCAGGGTCGGCGCCCTTAGGTCACACCCTCAATTTACCCCACTGACTCCAGTCCACTTAAACCGAGCTCAGTGAATAATAAGCTGTCCTGAGCTACTAGTTGCTAAGCCGCGCCCTGTGCACCAATGTAAACTCCAACACTCTTAGGCCATTTGATTATTATTCACATGGCATAATATCATCCATCATAAAGCATACAAAACAAGGAACTCTTAGTCCCATTATACATTCACAACCGGGTGTAGTTTTCTTACCGTTAATTTCCAAGTGTACTGATCACGAGGGATGCTCTTGAGCACGATCTGATTCTTGAGCCCTAGCTTATACCTAGTCACAACCAAGATAAGGGATACCGTTATTAATTGTAAAAAGGATTCCAGATATGGTTCTAGCCTCCAGGACATCGAATTCCACCAAACACGGTAGTAGAATCGATCCCTAGCACCCTAGGTTATGTTCCCACGCTTAAAAACTCCAAAACGCCACAAATGTCCTTAACGCTTAAACAACCTATGCCGTGGCATGGCTCCAACCAGAGGCTCAGCCTCACCCAAAAAATGACATGGGTCGCGGCCCTACATTACCCATGCCGCGACCCGCCCTCCTTCTCCATCATCCATCTGCTTCAGAGGGCCGCGACACACCAAGAACTATGCTATGGTCTGACCCCTTAGAACCTAAAAAAACCACCATTTTAACACCCAAACCTCACTCAAAACCACCCATAACAATCCCAATAATATACTCCAATTACCACAAACATTCTAACATGATTTCAGTAACATAAGACAACAGAAACCTAGTCTAGAAACTCATCAAAACACAATTTTAATTTCTAAAACTCACACACTCAAGAACACTAAAACCAGTCAGAAAAACTCAGAATTCAAACATTATATCATAAATTGGAGCTTACCTTGACTGAAGATTCAATCCTCCAAGCAATTACTAAGCTAACACCCAAGCTTTCTGCCTTAATTCAACCTTGAAGTTAAGAACCTAAGAACTCTTAGAATCCAGCCCCAAAACTACATAATCAATTGATCAAAAATGTAATTCAATGCTTACCTCAGTTCCTGGTTAGTTTCCTTAGCTTCTATTGAGTTAATCTTCCAAAATCTCTATTCAATTCACTGAATTCTAGCCAAGTTCTTCTTGGTTCCTTGTGGTTTCCCTTAGTTTTTCTGTAGCTTTCCTTGAGAGAGGAAAATAGGAAGAGAGAAGGGTCGGTTCTTGATGTTTCCACCACTTTCTAAGTTTTGTCTATTCTATCCTTAAGCAATTTAGTCAATCCCGAGGCTCAGGGTACCGAAAACGTCCCCGAGGGCAAAATGGTAAAATTCCCCAGTATTTCCACCTAAGCTTCCTAACCTCAAATATATCTCAAATTATTTATTTCCATAACCTGATAACCCAAATAACCTTCTAATACGCGAAATACTCCTTGACTTGCCCCAAGCCAAATATTAGGTCCCGTTGTGACTTTCCCACTAACTAGCTCCCTAGGATCGCCTCAAGTCGCATGCTGCAGATTTACCCACATGATAATGTGGTCCTCACAATTATAGCATATAATCACATTTACACCCTCAACGGGATAAATTTGTTGTCTCAATAGACGAATCTGCTCTTCCTGGCTCTGAAGCCGGGCCTGCATGTCTGCCATGATCTGTTGCCAGTTCTCAGGGACGGGCGGAGGGTTCTGGCCCTGATCATCATCTCTAGTTTCTGACCTAGTGTTGACTAGTCGTGTAGATTGTCTTGGACGCATAGCTATCCAAGTTAATCTGCAATCAACGACTCAGCGATCAGACTATAATGACAAGGTAATAATCCTTCCATAATCCACCATTGAAACTCAATCATTCACAAACAATCAAGATATAACAGTTCATCCAAATATTCATCCACACGCAGTAGCAATGCTAATAAGCATGCCTCAATATCATCACACAACACTTAAGGACCAGGCCCTATTAGTATCTCAAGCTCCCTATTAATCAAACAAATAAGAGCAATCATGGTTCTTTCCAATCACTTAATCATATAAAAATGGATACACAATTACCAAACCCTGAGTCGAGCTTGTCTTTAGCGGCAAATGTACATATCCAGCCAGTCTTCAGGAACCCTTAAACCTAGGACACTCTGATACCAAGTTGTAAGACCCTGGATAACCAAGGTCGTTACACTGTGTGATTATAAAGCTGCAAAACTTGCTAATCAAGTCATATAGTTGAAAACGTGACCCTAAAGTCATAATTAGGTTAGAATTACAAGATTTTGGTCATAAACTTAAAAAAAACATTACTACATGGGATCCTAAAACAGGTTTCAAAGGACAATTTACAACATTTCAAAGATTATATACAACCACAAGCCATCTAGTGGCAAAATAGGCACTTTAGGTTCTCCTGTCCCTGTATCATTCCTCGGTCGTGGCGGCCGAGTAGCTAACTATGTACATTCTGCCCCAGAGCTCTCCAACTCAGGACTGGTCCACCTTGCTTGCCTTTACCTGCACCACACAACACCCGTGAGACAAGGCCTAGCAAGAAAACCATAAAGCAGACCATAAGTGATACAGGCAAACAAATAATCCACAAGACTGCTAACCAAACAATCAGCATGCCATAATAGTTATTTCCTCAAAAAGGTCAAACAATTATTCATAAACCAATCATCCCAGTATTAAACAAGTTATAATCATAAAAAAATAATAATATCATATCAATATTCATCATTCAATACTCAGGGTCGACGCCCTTAGGCCACACCCTCCATTTAACCCACTGTCTCCATCTCGCTTAGGCCAAGTTCAGCGATTATTTAATTAACCTCAGCTACCAATGGTCGAGCTGCGTCCTGTACGTAAATATCAATTTCGACACTCTTACGGCGTTTAATTCATGCTCACACATATCTTAATCATACAACAATCACATTCAAACATAGGGATCCCTTAGTCCTAACAATCACACACGGGTGCAGTTTTCTTACATTTGATTCCGAGCGCTTTAGTTAATAAAGACGACCCTCGAACACGATCCCGTTATGAAACCTAGCATACACCTAGTCACATTCCATAAATAATACTTCGATGAGTTTGAATTCCAAAGACAATCCCGGGACCAAACTCGCACTCTCGGGACCCCAAGTTCCACCAAACAAGGTGGTGAACCTGTCCCCGAGCCCCCAAGCGAAAATCCTAAGAAAATACCCTGAAACCAATTTTAGGAGGCTGAGGAGCGCTACAACGCTACTAGATGGGCGCTACAGCGCTAGAGTCAGAGACTCAAGTCCCCTAGAAAACGTGGCCTAGCGCTGTAGCGCTCCCAACCTAGCACTACAACGCTACAATCAGAACATGCAGAATTTTGGGTTTCCTCAATGAACTTTCCCGAGGCAAAGCTCCATAAACCCACTCCAAACTTCAACTAAACTCAAAATTGACCTTATAACTCACTATACCTCAGCTAAAACAACCTAACAACATAAAAAACTTGGCCACAAGCATCATAAAAAACAGAAACTAAACTTGAGCTCTGAAGCTCAAGAACACCATCTAAACTAGAAAACCCATATAAACAAAGTAAGAAATTATTCGACGCATTCTTCAAAAGGTAGAATGTTGAAGAAAGGATGCCTCGAATGTATAAGTTCCATTATCTAACGAGTCATAAAATCCACCAATAGATATTTATAATTTGCATTCTGAAAACCGTGCTACAAAATCTGCAATAGTTGAAATCAAAGAAGAGTTTGACATCAATTCCAAAGGGCACGATATAGGATTACGACCACAAATACGGGAGTATCCAATTGATAAGCATGATGAAGTTCGTAGAGCTTATATTAAAGCTGGTCCATATCAATTTATACTTTCGAAGTATACTAGATCTAAGTAAAATCATTCACGTAATTTTCAGTCATCATGGTTTAAGCTATTTCCTTTACTGTTGGAATATTCTTCTAGTACAGATGCTGCATTTTGTCTACCATGTTTTGTATTCTATAACACCCTAATTTTACTAGGACATATTCTTTGAATAAAAATTTCAAATGCTAAAGAAAGTAAGCTTTATAAATAATTTTCAATTAATGCTAAAATATGCAATTTAATAAAATATGTCGAACATAAATATCATAAAATGTATTTCATAAAACAGTAAATGTGCTATGGTGTTCTTAGGATTGTCGTCGTCCATGCAGTCCCCTCATAGAGTATATACACTTTCTTAGAACGATCCCCAAACTACTATGCCATCACATAATCAATTATTACATGTGGAGAGGAAAAAAGGGGTGAGCTAAAGCCCAGTAAGGATAATCAAACCAAAAAATCAACATAAAAGCAAACATCATGTAGCAAACCATCTCATATCATAACAAGACATAGCATCGTCATACAAAAAAACCTATGCGCACACTACACATGTAAATGAGAGAGATACTACGAGGAAGCACTTGTGGTCCTCTCTACGACCACTACGGTCTACATTATGGCCACATTTGTCAACCTTTTACATTTCCAAGTACATGCACTGAAACATTTTGCATTCATCATGCATCCATAAACATTAGCATTCAGGCAAACATGTTTAATGTCACGCCTTGAGCACCTAGGGCATACAAGAAGTATAATATCCATAACTTGGACAGTAAACAGACAAACTTTGACCCTTGTTGGAAAATAATGCTTATAAACGATCCTTTAGTTTATACCATAAAGTACAATAATCATAAGTCCAAAAATAATGGAATAGCTCATATAATTATATAGAAAATAATAGTTGATAAAATTAGGACCACTGTCATCATATATACGTTTAAAAGCAATATTCCAAAAGTTATGTGATAACAAAATTGTTAAATTTAATAAGTTACAAATCATAAAAATATATTTAACATCCATAATTCCTCAAACTAAATAGCATAGCTAAATTCCAACTTAATATACCTTAATAGAATCAAGAAAATTCACAAGTCATACACTTCGCCTTGAACATGAACTTTAAAGAAAACTATATTGGAATAAACTAGGAAAAATCCAAACTTCGGATCCCTATCCATCTTGGTATCCACCAATCTCAAATTGAGTGTTTTCTGGAAAGGATAAATAAGGGTGAACTTATAAAGCCTAGTAGCAAAACAACTAATCGCAAAGGACCCGTAGTTATAATAAAAATCCCTACATGGTTAGCAATAAAAAAAACTTATCATCATCATGTGTGAACAAAAACAGAGAGGCCACAAATAATCACAAGACACAAACTAAACCTGACATCAAACCGTCCACTAGTTCCCTAGTTCTCGATATCCATCATAGAAAAACCGACATCCAAAACCAGGTAGTCGGACCTGATAATCACCACGAGAGGGAGGCTAAAAAAACTTCTTATATACATATGCTAAGTCCTTACACCTACAGGTGAGTGGACCCCTGGCCTACCTATGATGACACAGAGACTAGGTCGTCAGACAACAACATGGACAAATCATGATCACTATGGCTCTCATCGGTATAACCAAATGCAGGTAAACATGAATAGCAAGAAACATATTCCCTTAAATTTTAGAAAATTGGGTAGCATAATGACTGCATTTGAATAAAACCCAAAAATCATAACCTGCATCAATATGTATATAAAAATATAATTAGCACACTATGACCTCAGAAGGATTTAGAAAAACATGCAGATTAAGTTTTCCATTTTTCAAACATTTTTACAAATATTGAAATTGGAATATGTTTAATGCAATTCAATACAAATAAAATAAGTCCAATAATCAAGTTGAGTCACTACCTCCTTAGAATTGTCAATCTGAGTCCAAAGTGACGCTCCTAAGCTTAACGATGATCCTAGAGTGACTTAGTCCAATTTTAATATCACATGCATCAAATGAGCAAACAATTATCATTAATGCCTTCCTTATTCAAAATCATGTCCAACGACATATAATATGACTATATTTGAAATTTCATGTTTTGAAACCTCACTGAAGCGGTGCACAGTGGCGGTTGGCGGCGGCAGTGAGCGGTGCATCAGCAATGTCAATGAAGGTAAACGTAGCATATATCAAAATGGCCCCCTCGATAAGTACATCATAAGTGTGCAATCCGTTAGTCCAAAGAGCCATCAATGTCACTGGAAAAATATTAAAAGGGGAGAGAAACCAAAAATCTCGCTAGAGAAAAATAGCGAGTTGACACAAATGACACAGTGGGTGACGCTCCCCTCTCCATGTTGGTTCCAATGGTGCCAACCACTCATTGAACAGTGGTCGGAGTTCACTAAAAAAATTACTCAAAGTTTCGACGACGAAACTTCATCGTGTCCGTACGGGCGCGTTCTTGCTCTGATTGTCACCAAATTTTGGGGTTATTGTCATCACTGGCTGGTGATTCTATAGATCTAGCGCATGCCAAAAATGGTGGTGATTGGGTAGTTCATCTGTGTCCTTACCGTGGGTGGTTGTAGAGAGAAAAAGGAAGAAAAGAAAAAGAAAGATAAGAAGAAGAAGAGTCGGGGAGGGAGAAGAAAAAGACGTTCCCTTTTTTTAATAATACAAGAGTGTTCCACACCACTTTCTAAAAAACAATATAATATTCATTAAAAAATGTGGGTTTTACATTTAACCTCTTTACCTTGGTGTGAGAGAGATGGAGAATCCTTGAGAGAATTGTATCACTTAATGGTCAAGACCTACCATCAAAATAATAACCTTAAAAAAACATTACCATAACATAATAACTTTAGATAATTTACTATCAGAAACGTGTAAGCTTCAACTTAACCCCAAAAACTTAAGTTACCATCATAGACCAAAAATATAACCATTTCCCATCACAACTTATGCCACACACCCCTTGCATGGGTCATGCATACTAATAGTCTCCAAAATAACCCTCTTAAAACCTCAACCAATATCACATGTTACTCTCCTAGTTTATCATGCTTATAAAAGGAAAGAATTTACAAAATAACAAGATACCTCCTTAACACTATGGTGGTTGAAATCTCTACTTGTGCTTTTCTTGTCTTTGCCTTTAAACCCTAGCCCTCACAGTTTACGCACCATAAACCATCATAAGTTTATGACCTCTAAACCTTAATGAAAAGAACCATTAACCAATAGAAGGCACTTACCTCTAAGATCTTAATATTTATGGTCTCCTTCTTCTCCCTCCTTTCTTTCTCTCTTAAGATTTGAAGGTCTCTCCTTCTCACTCTTGCTCACGCCATCTTGGCCTTCTCTTTATTTCTCCAAAATTTCAAGAGCCTTGCTTTGCTCTTGCTCTTCACGCCACTTGCTTAGTATGAAGAATATGAGAGAGAAAAAGTCTCTCTATTTATAGGCTCTAAAGCCTTCACCACCAAGTCACCAGTTAATGCTAATTGATTTTTCTTTCCCTAAATAAGGAATTGTATCATCTCATTCTCATTACTAAATCAATTAGCAAGATGTCAATCGATTAATACCCAAAAATTTCAAAAATCACTCTATGAATGTCTCCCAAATCATCAAGCCATAAATGGTACCAAATCCCTTAATTCGAACTCCTTAATTTAAAAAATTCCATGTAACGAAAAGATAAGTTATTTCATTCCAAAAATTCTCCAATGACTTACCCTATCTCTTATCACAAAATCAATTAACTCATTTTATAGCTTGTACTCTCCATTAATTTCGAAATCCACAACTAGTTTCCCAAATTTTCTCTATTAGCTACTCATTTAATCAAATCTCATTAACTTAGTTACCCAAAATAAATCATTAAAATCTCTAATAGATGGTACACATTAATTTTAAAAAATTACAGGAAAAATTCCTAGATAATTGTACACTCATCATCTAGTTATATCTTATTTTTGTTTAGGAAAATTACCAACCACTCCACATTCCAAATAAGGTCTAACTTTGATTCTTCTCTTCTTAGTACAATTCCATACATAGAAAATGTGTCAAGTAATTATCTTTTTTTCCTCTCTTACACGCCCAAGAGAATTCAAGGACACACATATAATTGATTCATAGCACACACACAGAAATAAATAAATAAATAAAATAAATAAAGAATAATCAATATAGTAAATTAGATAATAAATAATTAAAATAATTAGACAAAACAATAATAAATGTATAACCATAAAATAAGTAAATTAGACAAAAATTTATTAAATTAAAATAAATAAATAAAACAATAAATAATTAAATTAAAAATGTGTGTCCGGATATTACAATCTACCCTCCTTAAAAGGTATTTCGTCCTCGAAATTTGACTCACCAAAAAGCTCGGGATACTGTTTTCTCAAGTCATCCTCCAATTCTCAAGTTACTTCCCTCGCCGAATAGTTCTTCCACAGAACCTTAACTATTGAAATCTTCTTGAATCTGAGTTCCGTGATTTCCTTTTCAATGATTTGTACTGTCTGCTCGTCATAGCTTACGTCTTTTCTTAACTCTAATGGCTCATAACTCAACACGTGGGATGGGTCTGATACGTACTTTCACAGCATAGAAATGTGAAAAACGTTGTGCGTATCTACCAGGGTTGGTAGTAAAGCTAAGCGATAGGCAACTTGCCCAACCTTGCCTAGTATCTCAAATGGACCTAAGTATCTTGGACTTAGCTCACCCTTCTTCCCAAAATGCATCACGCCTTTTATAGGTGATACAATTAGAAACACAAGGTCACTTACTCCGAATTCAATTTCTCGGTATTTCGAATCTGCATAACTTTTATGTCTACTCAGGGCAATTAGCATCGTCTTTCTAAATTTCTCTACTACCTCACTGGCTTCCTCAACTGCTTCTGGACCTAGTATCTGCTTCTCACCTACCTCGCCTAATGAAGAGGTGACCTACACTTCTGTCCATAAAGCATTTCATAGGGCGTCATCCCAATAGTTGACTGGTAACTATTGTTATAAGAAAACTCCATTAGTAGTAAATAATGACTCTAGGACTCTAAAAAGTCAACCGTGCATGATCTTAGCATGTCTTCAAAGAACAGAATCATCCTCTCAAATTGTCCATCAATTTGAGGATGAAATGCCGTACTAATTTTCAGCCTGGTTCCCATGGCCCTTTGTAGACTCTTCCATAAATATGAGGTAAAAATAAACCTCTATCTCATATGATAGAATTTGGTACTCAGTGAAGTCTCACAATTTCCCCAATTGAATTCTGTCTGTTTTTCTTTAAGAATTATTTCTATTTATTTCAAAAAATTATTAAAATAAATTTAGTACTTCTGAATTGATCTCATCCTTTCTTTAAAAATTTCAACAATCATTTTAATTTGTCTTTGTTGAGTAATAATTTAATTCTTCAATCAAATACTCATTGTAAAAATATCACTACCTCGGATTTTTCACTTACGAAAAAGAATTCTATATTAATTCATAAATTATGATTTACATATAGCTCTGCATACTAATCTATAGTATATGTTGTCTTAACTTAGTGAAAATGGGTCGACTTTGTGAGTCGATCAATAATTATCCAAGCGAAGTAGTGCTGCTTTGTGGTCCTAGGAAATCCCACCACAAACTCATGGCTATGTCTTCCCATTGCCATTCCCATTATGGGATACTAATATGTTTGTAATGGTCTGAATTCTCCGATGTGGTTAATGGCGGCATTAGTAGGCCGGGAGGGCCATACTTGCTTAATTATGCCATTAACTGATAGAATGCATGTATATGTGAATTATATTATAATATGATGTTAAATACACGCATGTGGGTCCACATTTTAATTACAGGGGTGTGATGGTAATTTGGCCCGTTGAGGGTATAATTGTATAATTGTATGCATGTCGGTGATATATATGTTGAGACCACATTATAATGTGGGTTTTTTTGAGCTATTCGGCATTAGACGATCTTGGAATATTGATTAGCGGTCTAGTCATAACAGGTTTAAGTTTGGGGCTCGGGATGAGTCTCGGGGTAATTTTAAGGATTAGAGCGTTACCGGGAATTAAAGGGTAACGAGATATAAGTTATTGGTGTTCGAGATTATCCAGAATAGCGGGAATTAGAGAGCGTTAATTATGATTAATGAGATAGGTGGAAAATACCAATTTTTCCCTTGGGAGCCTTTAGAAACCCTAAATTGACCTAGGGGTATAATGGTCATTTCACCCCAAGGATAGATATAACCATTTTTGGCTGTGAAAGAAGAGAGAAAACAGAGTATATTCAAGAGGCTTCCTGTACCAACCCTTTTTCAGCTTTCTTTGTGATTTTTGAACCATTCTTGAGGATTCAAGCTTGGGAAGTAAGCCTTGGGAGTTTGGGAGTGTGTTCCTCCATTGAAGAGCATCATAAGCTGAGCTTTGGGTAAGTTTCTAACCATAGAACTCCTTGGTTTTCCCTGCTTTAGTTCTGTTTTGCAGTTGAGATTTCTAGGTTGAGATCTTAGTTTTGTTGGGAGTTTTGGCTAGGGTTCTTATGGTTGTGATGTCTAGGGTATGTTGGAATGGTTTTTGGGTTCATTTGGCACCAAAAATGGGATTTGGAAGCATTGGAAACAGGTTAGAATCGAAGGAGATGAAGAAGGAGGTTTCAGGGGGTTCCTGGTCTAGAGGTACCGTTATAGTGCCCACCTTAGGGCGCTACAGCGCTACTCAGGGGTAATTTGGGCGTCTTGGGGGTTCTGAGAATAGCGCTGGGGCACTAGGGTTCAGTGCTATAGTGCTACTTTGTTCCGTCAAAGTCCCATTTTGGATGTTTTTCAGGGTTTTTGACTTGAGGTTTCAATCCTTAAGCCCGGGATCGAATCTACTCACCGTGTGGGCATGTTTCGAGGTCCCGAGAGTGGTGCTTAGGTTAAGACCCTTTCAATGTTGATTTTCATTAATGGAGGTGATAATTGGTTGTGATTAGGTAACCACTAAGGAACCAAAAGATCGATCGTTCTCAGGGGTCGTCCTTATAATATTTCTCGCTCGAACGTGAGGTAAGAAAACTACACCCTGTGTATGTGATATGCAAGACTGTTATTGAGGCATGTTGGTTGATAAATGTGGACATGGATTGCATATTAAATGCTATTGAATATTGTTTACGTGTATATGGCACTAACTAGTCAGGGACACTGACCTAAGAGTCAGAAACGGCATAAGCGTCCTGAACGCAGGGCCGAATGAAGATTAGATCTAATCAATATCAGCGTTCAATGACTCTAAGGCATTAACGCTGGACCGTCCCTAAGGTCGATGAATCTTATAAGCGCTTGGCTAGTTACTCAGAGCCAGGGCCTAAGGCTCAGGTGACCGTTTGTTACATGGCTAGGGAACGTTGTTCCAAAGTTATGACTCTATGGTCATGAGGAAGGTTATGTTGGTGACTAGTCACCATGCACCTATCCTGTTTAAGCTAGTGAAAGGTTCACTTATCTGTAAAGACCGGTGACCCTATCGTCACATGGCTTAAGGGAGTTGCACCCACATTAGTGACTTTTGCGGCTGTCACCTATCTGTTTTGGACTGATAGTCCTGAATGATTATTATGATCATTGTTGATATTATATCATGCTATATTGTGTTTTCTTGTTGGGCCTTGGCTCATGGGTGCTATGTGGTGCAGGTAAAGGGAACAAAAAGCTCACCCAGCCTTGAGTGGAGAGCTTAGGTGGTGATGTGTACATATGCGGCTGCTTGACCACCACGGCCAAGGAGTTCTCAAAGGAATTAGGGGGTTTACCTTATTTTTGCCGCTTAGGTCGGCGGGGTTGTAAATTTGAAATAGTATTGGCCATTTTGTATTATAAATAATTTGTAAATGTTTTGATGAGCTCATGAGCAGTTTATGTATTTAATAAAATATATCCTTTCCTTTTTATTGGTTTGCCACCTAGCCTGTTAATAACACTTAGAGCATGTTTTTAACCAAAGGACTCGGGTAGCGGGTCAAATTTTCGGTTCACCGATCACCGTAACTGTTTTGGGGTAACTAGGGCATTACAATGTTGTAGCAATCCAACTGGTTTCTGATGCTCTGCCTTAACTTGTTGACAAGTCAGACATTTAGCAACATATTAAGCTATGCCCTTCTTCATTCCCGACCACCAATATAATGTTTTAAGGTCGTTATACATCTTGGTAGACCCATGATGTAGGGAATATTGTGTAGTGTGTGCCTTTTTCATGATGCTGTCCTTAATCTCCTTGTCATCAGACACACATATCCTGTCATTGTAATGCAATCCCCCACTAGACACAGTGAAATTACTGTCACTACCCTTTTGAATCAACGCTTCTTGCTTTACTAGTGCCTCATCACCTTTTTGTTTTTCCATGATCTTCTTTAATAAGGTTGATTGTAGGGCAAGGCTTGACATACTCCCAATCGCTAGCTCGATTCCCTCCATAACAATATCCTTTTGTAGTGGCATCCTTATTCCTCTAAGTGTCGAGATGCTTCCCTAATTGCGCCTACTTAGAGAATTTGCCACTACGTTGGCCTTTCCTGGGTGGTATAATATCTCAGATTCATAGTTCTTTACCAGGTCAAACCACCTTCGTTGCCTTATGTTTAACTCCTTCTGAGTGAAGAAATACTTCAAATTCTTATGGTCTGTGTGAATTTTGCACTTCTGTCCATAAAGATGGTTCCTCCAAATCTTAAGAGCAAAAAATACGGCCGCCAACTCCAACTCAAGAGTAGGGTACCTCTATTAATACTCCTTCAACTTGTCTTGAGGCATAAGCTACTACTTTATTGTGTGACATCAAAACACTCCCCGATCCTAGATTTGGATGCATCTAAGTATACTCAAACTTCTCATCATTACTATGTACACAACGACATTGGAGTTGAATAAACTTTTTCTTTAGTTCTTGCTAACACTATTCATACTATTCTCATAAGGCTAACTTCTATCGTTTGCGAGTGAAATTGGTTAGTGTCATTGCCAACTTTGGAGAATCCTTGTATAATTGTTTCACATAAATTGGGACATGATGATCTAGCATTTGAAGATGACACGTGGTAGTTATCAACGTTAAATTCTAAGAGCCGGTCGAGATAAGATAGCTGGTACCATCTTCTGGAGAAGGAAAAATAGAAGTCTGCTCGAAGAAAAGATAGATGGTGCCATATTCTAGAGCTGCTACAATAGAAGTTTGCTCTAAGAGAAGACAACTAGTACCATCTTATGGAGCTTCCAGAGTAGACATCATTAGTGCGAATAGCTACAATCTGCTTGAAGAGAAGGAGCAGGCTAGTGCCAACCCTTGGATCTGCTCGAAGACAGACTTGCTCAACATACGAGACATTTTCACTCGAAGATCCAGATTTCACGGGATATTGCAAAATATCCCAAGATATTTATGTTATAGGTATTTGAATGTATTTTTCCCGTATTATTTGAGTTTCTAATTAGTTATAACAATCCCACACTACACGTGTAGGGCCTAGATCAATTTGAAAAGACCAATAACCCATTAAGAGACTATATAAATAGAGATCTCTCTCAGTCATTATAGAAAAGAAGTTGAATCTATGCGCACTTTACATACAAAACCCTATTGAATTGTATTATTTTTCTCTAACGCTTGAGAAACTTAGTTGAACCCTATTTCTTCCTGATCTTGAGTTTGAGACTTCTTTGATTAATAAAAGTGCAAGTGGACGTAAGTCATTACCACCTCTTGGGGCCGAACCACTATCAATTCCTTGTGTCGTTTACTTGATTTTAGTTCATTAAATTCTTTTCTGTCTTTTATATTGACTCAGTGTCATTGACCAAAACGTTGGTCAACATTTTGGTTCTTTCGTTGAGAGCTGAAATTCAAGATTCCACTTTACTAGATCCATCTAAGATAATGGTTATAACTACTAGAAGCCAAAGTGAAGAACCACAAGGGAGAACCCTAACACTAGACACCTTAATCACCCATCTAGCTGTTAGATCCTTCCTTTACGTCCCACTCATCAGGTTCCCCTTCCTGGAAACCTACCTCTACAAGCCACATTTGGGCATGATGAACCCCATGTGGACTTAGGGGAAGATCTGAACCTAGACCTTGAACAACTAAAGAAGTTGTGGGACAAATGGAGGAATAATTCGTTGCCATGCATGGGAATTAGGCAGTAACTCAAGAGGTCGTCATAGAAGCCCTCAATAAGAAAAGACAAGATTTCCAAGCCTGGATGGATCAAACGCAACACGCTTTAGGCCCGTCAAGAGGAGGCTGACTGTCGCAATGATGAGCAACAAGGTTACCAGAGACTGTCTTGTCACAGATTCAAGCAACAAGACCTTAACCAGTGAATCCTCAGCTTGAAAATACTGGTCAAGTAACTCTTGAAATCCAACGAACACCTGGTCGAGATTTAGATCTAGTACAACCACTGCAGTCCCGAGACCAAGTAGTTTCCCCTGGACCCACTAGAAGTCATCACTCCAATAGAGGGGCTCAACCAAGAGTGCAAGAGAAAGTCCATCAAGATGAGCAAGTGATGCCCAACAGAGAGCAAGGCTATGCCAGACAAGTTTCTGGAACTAGAAGGCCTGCTAATGAACAACTAAGGCATCCAGTCTCATGGGGAGGACATTCACCTAATGCTGAAGCTGGTCACCGATTCCAACAACCAAGGAATGAAAGACCAGCTAGGCAGAACCGAGGCCAGCCACCTCGACATGCTGGATACAATTATGGTCATCCTCGCAAAAGAAATAGAAGGAGGAATGATCAAGAAGCTCGTAGTAGTTATAAAATAACATACAAAGATGGTTATGATGATGATGAGTGGGATAGTCGATACTACCAACCCCGTGACTATCAATATTATGACGACCATCGCAATGATGGACATCCAAGAGGAAAATTTGTTCTGCCGAGGCCACCTGGGCCTCAAGATATCTTACCAAGGGAAAATGTGCAGCCTAAAGGACTATTTGTCCCACCAAGGCAACGAGAGCAAGCAAACTTCCCAGAAAGACCACCTCCTGACCTTCCTTGAGGAGATAGCTGGAATGTTGGGGGCGACCTAGAGAAGGAAATGTCTTCAATAGATTTGGGAACAGAGGGCCCGTCCTATGAGATGTCCTCGACCAGCACCGGTTGCACCAGTAATCCCACCTGCACCATAAGTAGGAGTTGCTGCAACAACAGTCGCTATTCCAGCAGTTGTGCCACTAGTTGCTCCGGCATTCCAAGTGCAACTAGATTCCCTCACTCAGTTTTTTCAGGAGCTAACTACTCCAAAACTCACTGATATCGACTTAGAGAGAAGGAAATGATCTCCTTTCTCTAAATGAATCAATGCACTTACCATCCCTCCCAAATTCAAGAAGACAACTTGGAAGATGCACATTGGGAAAAAAGATCCCATGTCACACATAAATAACTTTGAAATACAAAATAAATCTTCAAGGAGTAAGGGATGATGTACGTTGTAGGATTTTTCTTGCCACACTAGCTGATTCTGCTCAACAATGGTTCTTTAAGCTAGAGCCTTGACCATCACTTTATGGGATACATTTGTGAGGCTCTTCTACTAACAATTCTTTGTTGCTCGTATCCTACCAGCCAAGCTTAATGACCTCGTTGACATTAACCTAGGACCCAACGAGCCCCTCAAGGATTATGCAGTGTTTTATGCATGAGGCTGCTACATCCAAAACAATTAGCAATGATAGAAATATGATGGCCATCATGGCTGGGTTCCAAATTAAAGGTCCTCTATGGACTGATCTTAGAAGAAAAACAGGCTACTTAACAAGATAGTTTCTAGATCGAGTAGACCAGTGCTATAGAGCTATAGGGAAAGCTGATCAATCCAACCAAGCAGGAACCAGTGCTACACCAACTAAAATCACTGGAGCAGCTAACCAGAACAGACAACCAACGATGATAGTATTAACAAGAATAATTCGAATGATGACGAACGAAATAATAACTCCAAATGTAGCAACAATAATGATAATAAATGGAAAAATACCAATGACATGCCATGAGAATACATACCTCATTTTACCACCTACTCTACACTTTTAGGGTCAAAAGCATAAGTCTTTCTAGCTACACAAGCTGAAGTGCCCTATAGGAAATCAAATCCTTTCAATAAGCAAGAGAGACACTAGCAAGTTATGTTGCTTCCATAACGATTATGGACATGCCGCTAATGAGTGTAACTAACTTAAAAATGAAATTGAATTTCTCATCCACCAAAATCATCAGGCCATGAGAAGATACATTCGACTACCTACCAAACAGAATCAAACTACTACAGGAACTCTTGATACACTAGCCTAATCAAAGTCGGTCAGATATACATAAACAAATCAAGTGCTGAATTGCACCATTTATTATGAGTTAATATAAGGCTAGTCGTAATGCACAATTTTCCCATTTTTGTATGATCAACCATTTTAATCATAAGACAAGTTTTTGCCCATCTTCATGCAACTAGCTACTTTTCTGGGGTCTGTGTTTACTGATTGTAAGGCACGATTTACCCATTTTTCAAACAATTAGTTACTTTTTCTTTGATATATACTTTGTAAAGTTGGTTGTCAGGCAAAACTTGCCAATTTATAACAACTTTTTTTATTTTTTTTATTTTATAAGAATAAGATTAAAAATCGTAAGGAACATTTTGCCCCCTTGGTAAATGATTATGTTGATGCGGTTTTTTGCCAACAGTATCTTAAGAAATAAAAAGGGTAGATTAGCACTTAATATTAAACGGTAATAAAATAACCAAAATTCACTCAAAAACACAGAACTTTTACGTGGTCTAGTGGTTAAAATCCCCCTAGTCCACGAGTCAATATTATTACTGTTTCTCTATCTACTTTGGCAGAGTTTCGGTAATACAGAATAATGGTCCCCATTCCTGTCTAATATTCCCTATATTTATAGGGGAATCCCATGAACATGTTTGGGTAACCGTGTAAACAAACCACGTAATTATACATATGATATATAATTAATACAGATTATTCTCATATACATTGGGATATGATTTGATAACATAATAAATACGTTCTTGCTATCTCGAGTAATAAATGACATAAATACGATACAGCATTTTCATTAATGAGCGTATAAAGAATTCACGATTCTTGGGATCCTTTAGTATGTGTTATGTCTAATTCATCACGAGCTGCATATCTAACATGAGCTCATGCTTTGACAGTTATCTGACTCTAAGCTCGTGTTTGACAGCTATCATGCTCTTAGCTCATAATGAATTATGGATGCCTAATATTAGGTCTGGCCATTATAAATCTCGAGCTGCTCACATGGTTAATAATAAGATATTTTACTTGGCTACCATTCCACATATTTACCTGCCACTTTTACCCTAGCTGAGTGAGTGAACTCGTGTTAAAATTAGGGTCCAACATTTTCCCCCCAAGCTCCTGCTCGTGTTTGATGTTGTCACTTTCTCACATACACAGTATGGGCTTTTAGACGTCTATCACATAAAACCGTGCCTGCCTATTACACAAGTACTGGACACGTGGCTTTCTGCGATTGGCGTCCGTTCGAGTTTCGAGGACTTAAATAACTGTCCTGCCAAATTTTTTCCACCATCTGGTCTATTTAATCTTGGCCCTTGGATATCGAGCTAACCCAATTGGATTGCCCAGATTAATTTCTGTAGTTTACGTATAAATAAGGTGATCAGTCCTCATACTTCACCACCTTTGTATTAAAAAAAAAATCTCCTTTTTCAAACTCTCAAGCTTCCTTTCTTCTTCTCCAGAATCCCCAAAACTTTTCATCGTATCCCAGACCTTTAGACGCTTTCCAGAAGCTTCTCGTGGCCATATCTACACCATCTCCGAATCAAACATATTTCCTGTAAGTATTTTATCCCCTGGTTTGAATTTTTTTTTCTTCATTATCCAATGAGATTATTTTTTTCCAACAATGTTCATTGCTTGGTATCGTTAAGCTATTTCTAAGTGTTGATAGGAGACAGTTTTTGGTTTAGGCACCATGAGTGAACCCAAACGTATTTTAGAAATAAGACATTCATAAGATTGGGAAATTTCTAGGTTAATCTGGGGTAGCCCTAATGAGAAATCAGTTTAAAGAATAACCGTTTAGGGGATAGAAACCAAATGGTTTTTAGGTTTAATACTAGGTAGCTTAGGGGTTACGATTCCTTAGGCAGTTTTGCACTAAACCGCTTTCCAAAGGAAATTAGTGGGCCAGACATGGATCCCGAAGTATCTAAGGATTATAAGAAACCAAGGCGAGTAGCCTAGGATATTGCGTGGTGTCATGCGAAGAGGCCAGGACAAACTTTATCTCGCATAGCGAAAGTAATCCATTTGTGACAGGCAATCTGATGGCACTTCCTAAGAAGAATATCACAAGCTCATCCACTCAACACAAAGACAAAGGGAAGCAGATTGCCTCCGAATCTCCTATCACACAATTTGGTCCGGTGGAGGAGAGAGAAGTTACCATCGACCCCAATGCATTTTCGAGGCTGAGCGTATAGTCTTGAACAAAATTATGCTGAGTCACAACATCGAAATGGGAGCTGACGATCTCCTTGCCCGACCTGCGTTTGAAGGGGAAAGGAGCTATGCCCCCTTCCAAGATGACTTTGGGGCTTGGATTGATGGGCACCCGAAGGCTGGTGCTTTCCTCCCTTTGGACCAATACTTCGTAGATTTTTTAAACTACGTGAAATTGGCTCCCTTTCAGCTCCCCCCGAATTCCTACCAACTTTTTGGCAGGCTAAAATATCTGTTTCTAAGGCATGAGTGGGATGTCCCTACTCCAGCAGATATTTTATATTTCTTCTACCTCAAAGTGAGCCCCGATCAGAAAGGGCGAGGTGATTCTACTACCTTATGCGGTTTCTGAATTCCACCTCCGTCATCGAGCTCCCTAGCCATCCAAATGACTATAAAGATTTATTCTTTATGTCAAATGGATTCAAGAACTGCAAATATAGGTACTTCAACCGTCCTCGTAAGTCCTCTTTCTTTGTAAACTCAGCACATGAATTTTGTCCCTTTCATTGTAAATACCTTTTTTTTTTACATATGTTCTGGCTGATTTTGCTCCTTGTGCAACTGTATTCGCAAGAACGGGAAAATCTGTGACCCTTGGAGGTCAGTACGAGACTTTGTCCAGTCTTCCCCTCGGGGAAAAAGATTATCGCCAGGTCGTGAATGATTCCACAATGTTGGCGTGTGAATTGATCAGCGAGGGTCAGACACTAGCTCTGAGGAGCCAAGCTCCGCTCTCAGTTATCCTCGAGCTCCCCTCCTCTTAAGAGGCCTTGCCAACCGCTGAGGACATTGACGAGGAAGAGACCGTGGTGCCCCTCGTGCAAAAAATATGGGATCCCGAAGTTAACCAAGGGCCCGATCCTGACCGAGCTGCGTCGGGGGGCAGCAGCCGGCCCCTCCGATCAAGGTAACCCATACCCCTTTAGAGAGTTAGATTTGGCTGCTGCCAGCTTTAGGTGAATACATTTTAATCCCAACCAACTCGTTAGCTGCCATCCCACCGATCCGGACCTAAACGTAACCCTCCTCCAATGCGTGGATCATTTGGTGGTATGCTATGACCACAACTATCCCAGAGGCACCATTGTAGTTGATAACACGCTAAACTTCAGATCCTCTATCTTTGAAGAATATGGGACTAACCATAAGACTTGGCCTTCTCTGCTCCAGGGTGCATTTACTTCTGGGTTCAGGCAGTACATAGATGAATCCAGCCCCGAGGAGGCTCCTGAATCCCATAGGATCCAAGATATTATAGACTAAGATTCCCCCTCCCCTCTTTTAATTCAAGAGTTTGAGGTCGTGCCTAGCCAAGTCTGTACACCCGAGCTGATTGTAATAGATTCCTCCCATAGCCCGAAGGGTAGGATCCTTGTTCTTTATATATATATATATATTTACCTTCGAAACATTACTCCTTTGAATTAACTCCTCTTTGTTCTTTTTAGGTGATGAGATGGAATTGAAAGGAGCTCCTAATTTAAGGAGTGCCTTCCAGACTGGAAGGTTCGGAACTGGTCCGGTTGTGAAAAGGCCCAGGGTGGCGAAGAAGGCCACCCCTAAAACGGGGGGGGGGGGGGGGTACTACAAAATCCCCCTATAAGGGTAAGATGCGAGCTCTGGTGACAACTGTCACCACTTGGCAAGTTCCTCCTTCCCCTCCTCGACATATGCCTCCCTCACACCCCCAAGTAATTCAAATTGAGGCCCCTGTCGTCCGAATAACAGTTGAGCCACACGATCTGGACAAGATCCTTGAGGCCTTTCGGGGTATCGTGTGTAAGATAGCGAGTCACATGGAGGTCTATGAATATAAAGCTAGTGCTAGGGATCTAAGGGCCATAGAGGAGCGCAGCCCAGAGGATGTCCTCGAGTCTACTATGGGGATGAATCTCACCGTGAGTCCTTTTCCCACTTCTGATTCTTTTTCATCACTACATGTTCTTCCTCTTTTTTTATTGACTTGCTTCATTATTCTGCAGTATGTCCTTGCCCAATATCGAAGCATAGCTCATGCTAAGGCCAAAACTGAAGAGATCCAAGCCAAGTTGGCTGCTGCCAAAGTCTCCTTGAATGCTGCTCAGGAGAGTAAGCATGTTGCCAAAGCCACCCTGACAGTTGCTCAGGAGAGTGAGCATGATGCTAAGGCTGCTCTTATCTCTTCTCAAGAGAGCGAGCAATTCACAAAGACCACATTGTCCGCCTCTTAGGCTCAGGTCGCAGAGGTGAGTCGTCATGCTGAACATCTTCAGGCCGAAAATGGTGAACTCAAAGCGAAGCCGAAGTTAAAACCAAGGAGGAAGCAGCATTGTCATCATAAAAAATGGATGAGATGCTTTACCATTACTCGGCTTTCAACCAGGATGGGAACTTCTCCTTCATGGAGTCCAGGATGTGGGATCTGTATCTTGCTAAATTCAAGATTCGGTTTTTGCCAAAACCCTCAGAAACTGGCGAGGTTTCCAAAGTAGCTAAGGGAGACGGTGAGGAGGTTACTTCAGTGAGGCGTGCTGATGCAGCCCAATGACTTTATTTAATATTGTGTTTTGTAATAATTATCATTTTCTAACAATCCCTTGGGATTAAAACATTTGCCTTTGGGTTTAGCTCGAGGTTTTTTCTCTTCAATGTGACGAGATTTTTTCTTATTTGAATATAGATCTTACTTGTGATCTATTTGTCTTTCCTTTATTATTTTCTCAAGTTTATGAATCCTTACTCTTGCACATTCGAAATCTTAAGGATCGAATTTAGATCGAGATAGATTATATCAATCTTAGCTGTATTTAAGATTTTGCTCACTTATTTGTGTCATACCTATTAAGAATCAGGCCTTGGACCCGGTAATATCCAGGGTTTTTAATAAGCATAATATAACTATATCTGTTGAGAATCAGACCTTAGAACTGGTTAAATCCAAGGTTTTTTTATTAAAAAACAAGATTTATGTTTAGTTCATGCTTGGTTTATTGAAAAATCGGGCTTCAAAGAGATGTTGAATAATCAATTTCTCCAAGCTTCAGACCGGGTTATATCTAGGGTTTTAGATGATTTAAACTTAGTTCGCGCTAGGTTTATTGAAAACTCGAGCTTTAAAAAGAAGTTGAATAATCAAATTTTCCAAGCTTCTAATTTTTTAATCTTATCCGGGTAGGCTTAATTTTTTCAAAAACTCACCGACCTCGGTCATGTGCCCCCCATGTAACAAGAATGTATAAACTTTCTTGGTTGCTTTTACAATTATGAGAACACAAGCTCGCAATAATAAAAATAAGAAATGATTATTTAATAATCCATATGTTATTTAAATGTATTGACTTTTATAAATAAGCCTTACATTGATGGTAGTACTATTGATAATACTTTTTCAAGTGAAGAGCATTCTAGGTTCGTGGGGCTACTTCCTCATTAAGTTGAGCTAGCTTAAAAGTTCCCTTGTGTAAGAACTCTACGATTTGGTATGGTCCATCCCAGTTCAGGCCCAACATACCATCCTTAGGGTCTTTATTCGCCAAAAAGACCCTTCGGAAAACCAGGTCGCCCCCCTTGACTTTTGAATTGAAATAGCGAGTAATCTTTTGTTGATAATAGGCGAGCTGCAATTGCGATTCCTCTCATTTTTCTTTGATAAGATCGAGAGATGCGTTAAGTAGCCCGTTATTCTATTCTTGATCAAACGTCCTTTACCGTAAGTAGTTACCATTGCTTCAATTGGAAGCATGGCCTCGCTACCGAAAGTTAGGGAAAAAGGAGTATGCCCTGTTGAGGTCCGATGAGAAGTTCGGTAGGCCCAAAGTACTTGCGGGAGCTGTTCGAGCCATAATCCTTTGTCTTTGTCTAACCTCTTCTTCAGGCTCATCTTAAGGGTCTTATTTACAGCCTCGACCTGCCCGTTGGCTTGTGGGAATGCTGCCGACGAGAAACTCTTCGTTATGCCATATCTTTCACAAAAGTTTGTTAAGAGATCACTATCGAACTGTGTCCTGTTGTCTGACACGATCTTCTTAGGGAGATCGAATCAATAGATAATACTTTTCACCACGAAATCCAGGACTCTCTTTGAGGTGATGGTTGCCAGAGGTTCTGCTTCTACCCACTTCGTGAAGTAATCGATCGCAACTATCGCATATCGAACTCCTATTCCCATAGGTAGGGAACCTATCAGGTCAATTCCCCATGCTACAAATGGCCACGGGGAGGAAATCATTGTTAGCTCGACTAGAGTAGCTCGGGAAACTATGGCGAAACGCTGGCATTTTTCTCACTTCTGAACATACGAGATCGAATCTTTCATTAAAGTGGGCCAAAAATAGCACTGTCTTAGTACCTTCAACGCCATGTTTTTCCCCCTGCATGATCTCCACAAAATCCTTCGTGTATACGTTTCTAAATGGATTTGGCTTCCTCAGGCAGAACACATCACAGGACAGGCAATGAATGACAACACCGATATAAGGTTCCATCGACTATTACGTACCGTGGAGCTTGATAGAGTATTTTTCTCGTGTTTTTTCTGTCATCATGTAACTTTCCATTTGCGAGATATTCCATTATAGGAGTCATCCATGCTGATCTTATGTCAATCATTCTGACCTCCATTGCTTCTCTCGTTACACTTAGGCTCTCCAAGAACTCCACTGGTACTACATTTAATGTTTCAGCCTCTTTTGTGGCTGAAAGTCGTGCCAAAGCATCAGTGTTAGAATTCTGCTCGCGGGGTATCTGTTCAACAGAGTTGTACTTAAATTCAGACAGTTCCCCCTTTACCTTTGCTAGGTAGGCCACCATCTTGATGCCTCGAACTTGATACTCCTCCAATACCTGATGTACCACGAGTTGGGAATCACTGTTGCATTGGATGGCTTTCGCCTGCAGCTCTCTTGCCACCCTCAGCCCTGCAAGTAAGGCCTCATATTCTTCTTCGTTGTTGGATGCCTCAAATTTGAATCTTAAAGCTGTATGGAATCGATGTTCCTCTAGCGAGATTAAGATTATCACAGCTCTTGATCCGTTCTTGTTCGATGATCCATCAACGAATATTTTTCACAATTCCTACGTCGACTCCCTCATGAGCTCGACTGGAAAACCGGTGCATTAAGCCATAAAATCAGCATGGGCCTTACTCTTGATTGAAGTCTGTGGCATGTCCAATATCGCGAATTGGCTAAGTTCGATGGCCCATTTTAAAAGATGTCCTGAAATTTAAGGTTTTTTCAAAGTTCGATGGCTAAGTTCAATGGCCCATTTTAAAAGATGTCTCAAAATTAAAGGTTTTTCGGTTAAGACATTGATAGAATGGGATTGAAGTATGGTCGAAGCTTTTTGGAAGCCAATATTAGACAGAATGCCAACTTCTCTATCAGTGGGTATCGTGACTCAGCTCCGAGAAGCCTCTTGCTTACATAATACACTGGTTTCTGAGAACGGTCTTCTTTTCGAACTAACACGACACTGACCGCATTCTCTGTCACAGCCAGATAAAGGAACAGAGACTCTCCAGGTATTGGTTGAGATAATACCAGAGGCTCAGCCAGATGCATTTTTAGGTCGTGGAATACTCATTCGCACTCCTCAGTCCACTCAATTTTTTTTTCTGAGCAAGTTGTAGAATGGCAGATACTTGTCGGCGAATTTCGAAATGAAGCGATTCAAAGCCGCCACCCTTCTAGTTAGGCTTTGAATATCTTTTCGCGACCTGGGTGAAGGTGGCTAAGTATGTTACTCATGATGGCTTGCAAGCTTTCCCACTCTTAGCAAAATACAAGGGATTTTGGAGAAAATATGTGTCTTGGAAATGTAAGAAGGACCATCAGGTACGAGGCACGCATACGGGTACGAGATGTACGACCCTGAGGAAGACAAAGGCGTGACTTTGATATCTGTATCCGAAAAGTAGAGGTGGTACGAATTAGTACGAGACATGGTGGCATGAATCGCATGCCTTTGACCATTTATCAACATCGACACCACAACCCTCTGCTCCACCACGACTTATGCCACTATCATGACAGTGTACTCAAGTACCTTCTTGTCCCTGGGACCACCTAGTATCCGAGGCCATTAGAGGGAAGCTATGAATAGACTTCCACCCCTCAAACTAAGGAGTTGGGAAGTTATGGTAATGCCAGGCTATTGAAAGAGCAATATACATGTTTTCTTTCATTACTTTCCTACCGTTGTTCTCTGAGTTTCCATAAGTTTTCCTAAGATTATATGTTCTTGGTTAAGTCTTTGAATTTTCTAACCTTAATTCGTTGATGAGGTCTCACCATCAACAGTTTGGCGCCATCTGTGGGATGAACAAGTATCAAGCCACCATTCTTTCATCCCTTCTAGCATGGAAAAATGCAAGGTGTTCGAAACGCCTATGTCAACTTCAAGATGTTGAGGTTCTCTGGGAAAGAGAATAGCTGAGGGCCTCCAGAAAAGACCTTTCTTCGCCTAAGCATGGAGATATGCCGAAGGAACATCCTGCCCAAAGAAAGGAGAAGGAAACATCATCCCCGGCGCACCCACATCCTCGGCCACCGGTGGCACCACACTCTGGCCAACGAGACCCGGGTCCCTTGACGCACAGGCCAGGTAAGAGTCCCCAAGTGAACTTGGTGAGTTCCAGCTCAAGGACTCGCTTCTATGAGGACGAGATTCGCGAGTTACACAAAAAGAATCGAAGGCTAGAAACCACACTAGAGAACATGCAGGAGGTTTTAAACAACCTTTGGCAAGGAAAGTTGAGTATACCCCTTCCAAAGGGTAAGGAGAAAGAGCATGAAAGTGAGGAAACCACTGTCCCCATAGACGATGGGAGAACCCGACTTTCCGCCAGCAACACTCCCCAGAAAAATTACCATGAAGGACCTAGGGCGGTGAAATACCCCTAGGAGCAAAGGCGGAAGGACAACACTGGTCGTAAGAACGAAGTCGAAGTCACCTCTAAGGAGGCGCCCCCTGACCTAAGAGAAAATCTCAATGGGAGTAGGTCAGACGAAAGGAAGACACCTCCTATGGCCCCTCCGAAGGGCAGAGAGAAGAAAAAGGCCAACCCTACTGAGCTAAAGGACTCCTTGAATAAGAGGCGACATAAGCTAGACACCAAGATGAGGAGCCTTCGGAGCAAAATCGTCCCGCGACTGGGGGCACACTATTGATGAAGAGTTCGACTACGAGTCACCCTTCACGGGAGAAATCCAGTTTGAACGACTCCTAACTAACTTTAAAGAACCTCATATGACCCCACACGAGGGCACCTCGGATGTCAAGTACCACTTGGACGCCTTCAATGGTTTAATGAAGCTGAGAGGGACCAATAGCAGAGCAAGGTGTAACTGTTTCACTGTCACACTCAAAGGGCCTACATACAAGTGGTTCAAGAGCCTGAGGCCGGTGACCATTAGGTCATGGAAAAAAAATTTCATCGAGTTTCTCTAGCAACATCACACTGTGCGTGATTACACCATGCCAGGCACCAGCCTATCTAATGTGAAACAAGGAGAAGAAGATAGCCTGAAGAGCTATATCCATAGGTTCAATATGGAGGAAGCCAAGGTAGGAAGCCTAACCCTTGGGGAGTTAAAAATGGTCATTACAGTCGGGGTTCGCCTGGGTAGTAAGCTGTGGGATAACATGCTAAAGAGGGAGGTCATTAACTTAGACGATTTCTACGAACGAGCACAAAAGTACATTCGTGTCGAAGACGGCCATGAGAACCTAAAGGTATCTCTTGTCAAGCCCTTAGCCCCTGAAGGATCGAATGACGCAAAAAAGAAAAGAGTGTTTGAAGGACCAAGAGATTACCACCAGAGGAAGCACAAACACGGAAGTAATCCTAGGCAAACATCCCACACCTTCTACACTAACCTCACACATACTAAGCAGCATATCTTCGTAGAGAATGAGAATTAGGTCCCCTTCAGGAGACCCCCACCAATGAAGAGAGATCGGTCAAAGAGAGATCCCGAAAAATAATGTCATTACCATAAAGACATTGGCCACACCATGACGTAATGTGCTCATTTAAAGGTGGAAATTGAAGAACTCATACACAGGGGGCACTTGGGTAGATACGTTCGAAGAGAAAATGAAAGACCAGATGATAGACCACCCTCGCCATGAGCACGACATGTAGCCCTAGAAGTGCAAGGAGAGGTGAGGACAATCTTCGGAGGACCAGGATTCAGAGGAGAATAGAGAAAGAGGCGAGATAGATATGCCAAGGAAGCCAGATGAAGTACACCCCCATGCATGCTAAGCTTAGAACAACGACCCTCGAAAAACTTTAATGGGGAAAATGACTAAATAACCTTCATTGAAGAAGACGTGCGAGATGTGCATTTTCCGCACAATGAACCCTTGGTATTAAGTGTACAGGTGGCTAACATGAAGGTGCATCAGGTTCTTGTAGACAATGGGAGATTCGTAGACATTCTATATCGCTTGGCGTTAGAGAAGATGGGACTGGGCATCAGGAACCTAAAGCCCTGCAACACCTCCCTGTATGGGTTTAAAGGAGACTTGATACAGCCCTTGACACAATCGAGTTAGCCCTCAACATGGGAGAGCCACCTCGAAACACCACTATTGTAACACCCTGGGTAGCCAAGGCCGTTACAGTGTGTGTTTATAAAGCTGTAAGACTTTCTCATCCCTCGACCGTGGCGGTCGAATAGTTGACTAGGTACATTCTGCCTCTAGAGCTCTCCAAATCAGGGTTGATCCAGCTTACCCGTGCCTTTACCTGCACCACGTAGCACGCGTGAGCCAAGGCCCAACAGGAAAACCATATAACAGAGCATAATCAATAATCAATAGCCAAACAATTCACAAACCATCAATCAAATACTCAGTAGACCACATAGTTCTCATAATCAGTGATATCAATCTGCTAACCAATAATCAATCATCCAGGTAATAAATATGCCATGATCATCAGATTAATAACAGTAAACATATCATTTCATATCAAGGGTCGACGACCTTAGGCCGCACCCTCTGTTTACTCCACTGACTCCGGTTCGCTTAGGCCGAGCTCAGTGATTAAATAATTAACCTCAACTACCAGTGGCTGAGCTGCGCCCATGTGCGCCAATATAAATTATGGCACTCTTAGGCCATTTATCTCATGTCCCCATGGCATAATACCATCATATGACATTAGATACAAATATAGGGAACTCTTAGTCCCAACATAACCACATAACCGGGTGCATTTTTCTTACCTTTAATTCCAAGTGTTCTGATTACGAGAAATGACCCTTGAGCACGATCCCATTCCTGAGCTCTAATGTACACCTAGCCACAACCAATATAAGGGATCCCATAATTAATAGTTGAATATAGATTTTCAGACCAAGTTCTAGCCTTCAGAACATCGAATTCCACCAAACACGGTAGTGGAATTGATCCCGAGCACCCTAGGTTAAGTTCCCACACCTAAAACCTCCTCAAAGCCAAAAATACTCTTAAAAGCCGCGACCCAAAGCTCTATATGTCGTGGCCCGCCTTCGACTAGAGGCCCAACCTCCCCAAACAGCAGACACGGGCCGCGACCCTAATCTTCCCATGCTGCGGCCCGCCCTTCATTTCAGCTCCCACTTGTTCTAGAGGGTCGTGGCTCATCAAGAACAGAGCCGTGACTCGACCCCTTGGAACCCAGAAAAATCACCATTTCCAACAACTAAAACCCAACCAAGTTACCCCAAAATCATCCCAATAACATGATTCAACTATCACAATAGCTCCAATATGTTTCCAGCAACAAAACCTAATAGAAAGCTAGTTTAAAACCTCACCTAAACCTCCAATTAAAACTTTAACTTCAATAACCCAAAAACACCAAAACCCAGCCTAGAAGTATAGAATTTCATGGCTAAAATCATAATTCAAAAGCTTACTTTAATTCTGTCTGACTTCACAAGCTAGCAATGAGTTAATCTTTAAGTCTAGAGCTCCGATTTTGTTCTTCTGGCCCAACAATTCTTTTTAGATTCCAACGTAAGCTTGAGAGAGAAAGTTTTTAGAGGAAGCAAGAATGAGAGAGAGAAATGAGTCGGTTATGGCAAAGTTCTTTCTGTTTCCTTGATTTTTCTGGCCCAACAATTCTTCTTAGATTCCACTCAGCCACCTTGGAAACGACATGGTCACCAAAGGAGGAGAAGTCAAAACTAGGATTTTGCCTGCACATTCCATAAAAAGGGTGCGCTCTACGGACTTATACTCAACCTCTACCAAATCAGCTTCTAGGAGAGTGACCCTCTCCCGCAACGCCTCAGCCTTAGCTTCCACTCTCTTCTTCTTTTTGGACGACGAAGAGGCTTTCGCTAGGGCTTTCTCTAGCTTGAGGTTGAGCTCGACAAGCTGTCCCTCAAGCTCCTGAACTTTGACCGCTAGATGATCCCTTTCAGCGTTGGATGAAGATAGGCCTTGTGCCGAGTCTACAAAGTATTGAGCCACCAGAGAAGCCTGCAAGGAAGCAAAAAGTGAGCAAACAAGGAACCCAAAACACAAAAAAGACCAATGTAAGACGCATGAACTCACCCAAGTTGTGGAGTGCACAAGAGTCTCCCCAAGCTCTGCCATGGTAAAATTCTTGAGACCTCTCTACTCGGTCTCGGGGATACCCTCGGCAACTCGGGCATACCTTTGCACATAAGGGGCTTATGTGAGACCTACCCAGGATGTCCCCTCCAAATCAGGAGTGCCCGGGTGAGCAAGGCATCGAGAGGGGCACCCGCTGGAATTAGAAGTCACATCACGGTCCGTTGGGGTAGAAGAGCGGCACCCGTTGGAGGATGGAGATAACCGAGCTAGATGTTTAGATTTAGGGGAAACCTCCTTAGGCACGGATTCAACATCACCCTCGTCCGAGTGAGGTCCTACTGGAGTTGTCTTCTTCTTTCGCTCAGAAATGTGCCATACCAGGTCGGGCTCTGAAACCCTGGATAGACCATAGAGATTGAGGTTGGCCACAGTAAAGAGGTGGGCATCCATTTTCATTGCAGGGTCTGCGTCAAGGAAGACATCTATTGGCGCTGACTCCGACTCAGGAATGTCGGGGATACTAAAGCTCTCTGAATAATCAACTCAGTTATTATTATGAGTATAAGTTCCACAATAGCATACTCAACATAAAATGATATACATGAAGTTCTTACTTGGAGATGAGCAAAAATTTTCGCGGACAAAAATGGGACCTTTCACAAAGAAAAAGTCCTGCTTCCATGAGCCCGGGTTAGAAATGGAACCCTCTATCAAGGATACCTTAGGGTTGGCTTTCTGTAAAAAATAGAAGCCTTTAGATTTAGGAGTGGGCATGAGATTGTACATAAAATGCACCTCCTAGGTTGTGGGAGCACGACTGTTAAGCTTCACGAATGCCATATATAGGCAGCTTAAGGTCAACCAGCTATTGGGTGCTAGCTGAAATGGAGCAAGGTCGAAGTGATTCAAGACCATGATGAAGAATTGGTGTAAGGGAATAGTCCCATCCGCTTTCAAAATATGTTTGCTCATAGCGACATAGCCCTAGGGGGGCTATTAGCCAGACACTTGTTGGAGGGTACTTACAACTTGTACTCTTTGCTAATGTGGTATTTCTTGGACAACTCTAGCAACATGTTTTCTGACACATGGGAAGTGATGGTGGACGCCAATAAAGGACCAGAGTCTGGCTTCTCAGGAGCGACATGTCGTCTCATTATCTTTGACATGTCTGGAAAACCAAGGGAAAAAGGTGAAGTTAAAACAGAGCACTTTACCCTCCATTTTCTTCTTCTTTCGTGAGTTTTCCACCAGGACATTGGGCGTGGAAGCATCAAACACGGGTGGATTAAGGACAAGGGTTGAAGGGAACCAGGGGTGACCTCGGGGCTACTCTAGGGAGAACACAGGGTTGAGGGTTCTGGAGGGAGGTTTCCCTCTATGAACACTAGCTCCATTTGTAGATCAAGGAGGTTCACTCTAAGGCTTGTAATATGATCATTAAGATCAAAGGAGAAAGGGACACCATCATCCCTCAAAGACGAATCTATCTCACTCTTTACCACCTAGATTTTATGACTAAGCTCGACCATGTGTTCAAGGTGACACATATGGGCCCTCCTCAAGGTGTCATAGTTTTGGTAAGGGATGTTTTCAGGAGACCCTGAGTTTGAGGAAAAGTGTACAAACTCGACCCTTGGAGGAACGCTAGACGACCCCTCACATGCCATAAAGTCGTGTCTCATTGGTGATATGGGTGCAAGTGTATGTTGAAAGTGTACTACAAAACAAAAAAGAATAAGCTCAAAACCTCCAGACACAAATGCTCGAAATAACCAACTGCGAGGTGCAAACGAGTGCATATACATAAATGAGCTCACGAGGAGCTCCGGCCGAGACTCCCTTCCCCAAGTAATGCTAATTTAGACCCATTAAGCACAAAAAATGGTGAAGGCGTACCTTGAGCGAGTCAAGTCACGCACCATCACAGCTGTAGAAATACCAAAGGTCCAACGTACACGCCTACAAAAAAAAAAGGAGATAGATGTTTTAGTCTCCTAGCACATATAAAAACATTTATATATATAAAAAAAAAAGAGAAAAGAAAGACAAAGTGCCCTTATGAGGGATAGAACCACTCACCTCTTGGAAGCTTTGAGGACAAAAGCACCACCAAGCTTAGAGGAGTAAGTGTAGAAATTATCCTTGAGGAGAAGACCTATTTATAGGAAACTCAAACTCATCATAACCATTGAATTCAATATTTGATCTATGGTTAAGAATAAAGTCAAATACCTGCATTGGGATCCGCGAAGCCAAATGATAGGTTCACATTTATCCTCAAGGAATCATGAGGATCACCATCCCAAAGTATGTTACTTCACACCACCAAGGAAAAGAAACACACTAACACCATAAAGGGCTCGAAAGAACCATTACAAAAAGTCTACTGGAGTACCTAAAGGCCCTCCCATAGATTGGGGAGCAAGTGTGGACACCGAAATTCTGCTTGAACGAAACCCCCACCTTGTGGCTCTCAAAGTATAGGCTTGGGATGGAAATAGCCCCCACACCCCTGCGTCTCTCGCTAGGGTGTCACGGACACCACCTCGGCCACGCCCTTACGTCATGCGCCAGGGCCTCACAGACCACGCCCTTATGTCTCGGGCCAGGGTCTCATGGACACTCCCTTGGCCATGCCCCTTTGTCTCGCGCCAGGGTCTTGCAGATACCGCCTCGGCCACACCCCCTTCGTCTCGCACCAAGGCCTTGCGGACACCGCCTCAGCCACGTCCCTACATCTCACGCCAGGCCTCACGGACACCGCCTCGGCCACGCCCCTCCGTCCCGCGCCAGGGTCTCATGGACACCGCCTCGGCCACAACCTTGTGTCTCGCGCCAGGGTCTCGCAGACACCTCCTTAGCCACGCCCCTGTGTCTCACGCCAGAGCCTTGTGGACACCGCCTCCACCACGCCCCTATGTCTTGGGCCAAGGTTTTGTGGACACTGCCTCAGCCACGTCCCTGTGTCTTGCGCCAGGGTCTCGCAAACATCGCCTCGGCCACCCAGCAGCGTCTCACACCCCATAGGTTCCTCGGGAGCTTATCATGCCTTGGCTACTCGAGAGGCGCCTCGCACCTGCCTTACCAATCTCCCTAGACACAAGGGCCTCGCCTAGCGAGGCCTATCTCACCTATCTGTCATGATGTCGCTCACGCATAGGCCCATAAGCCTCGCTATCTGAGACTCCATGCCTTGTGCTCAAAATTCCATGCGAGACCCCACATCTTGCTGGGATGAAGACCCGTGAAAGGTGCCTTGCCTCATCATATACGACCCATGCCTCGCCTAAGAAGCCCTATTTATCCCCCTAGAGTAGGTGCCATCAACGAGGCACATCTTCACTGCGACTTCTCATAAAATGTAAAGTCTAAAGCTTCCCGAGTATACATATGAGGAGAACTAGTAAGGGCCTAACAATCATTTGGTATCAAGTTGGAATTGGTGAAGGTGGCTAATTATGTTACTCATGATGTCTTGCAAGCTTTCCCACACTTAGCAAAATACATGGGAGTTTGGAGAAAAGATGTGTCTTGGAAATGTAAGAAGGACCATCAGGTACGAGGCACATATATGGGTATGAGATGTACGACCCTGAGGAAGACAAAGGCGTGGCTCTGACATCCGTATCAGACAAGTACACAAGATTAAATGATGCTTGGTCAACTATTGTCTTTGCACCACAGACCTTATGGCCCAGGTATTTAGAATATAAAAAAATTATAAAGGAACTCTTGCCTCACTAGTTGACTGCATCATCCTTGACCTGACCTTGACCTTGGTCATCGTCAGGATTAAGAGAAATCTTAGGACCAGGACTCTCTGGGGAAGCAGCACCAAACTCTTCCTCATCACAAGCATTGCATTTGGTGACTTTTTTTCCCCAAAGGTTGGCAAGTAGATAGTCAAAGTTTGCTTCCTTGTTATTTTTCCAAAACTTGAAAAAATAGTTGAAGACTTAGAGGAAGTTCCACTCGACCAGAAAAAACCAACTAAGATAGTAAAAATTGGAAAAAACTTAGCGACAAGTCAAGTCTGAACTTATAAGTTTTTTTGTGAAAGAACCAAGACATGTTCCCATGGTCGCACAAGGACATGATGGGCATTAGCCTACTGTGATAAGACATGCCTTGAACATTGACAAGAAAAATTTCAAACCAGTACAGCAGAAAATGAGGCTGCTCGACAAGGAAAGGTCTAAGGCCATAAAAGAGAAAGTTGAAAGGCTAAAGTAGAACGAGTTCATAAGAGAAGCCTTCTACCCTGAGTGGGTTTCAAACCCTGTTAGAGTTCCATAGCCCAATGGAAAATGGAGGACCTGTGTTGATTTCACAGATCTGAACAAATCATACCCCAAGGATTTCTTCCCTTTACCAAGAATCGATAAGTTATTCGATGCTATTACAAGGCATGAAGTTCTTACATTTATGGACGCCTACTCAGGGTACAATAAAATTAGCATTCACCCTCCCGATGAGGAGCATACCAGCTTCAAAACATACATAGGCTTGTACTGTTACAAAGTAATGCCATTTGGACTCAAAAATGCTTGTGTAACATACAAGTGGTTTGTAAACGTGATGTTCAAAAACTAGATAGGTAATAACATGGAGGTTTATATTGATGATTTGGTGGTCAAATCAAAAAAGGATAGGGGGCACGTTCAAGATCTAGCAGAATTCTTTACCATTTTGAAGCATTGCAATATGAAGCTAAACCCCTGAAAATGCTCATTTGGGGTAGGCTCGGGCAAGTTTCTTGGTTTCATTGTTAATTCAAGAGGCATTGAAGCTAATCCAGAAAAAATTTAAGCTTTGATTGACATGAAGTTCCCAACCAAGAGAAGGATGTGCAAAGCCTCACTCGATGAATAATTGCTCTCGGCAAATTCGTCTCAAAATCAACAGATGAATGTGTTCCATTCTTCAACATGTTAAGAGGAAATAACAAGTTTGAATGGAAAAAAGAATGTGAAAAGGCTTCCTAGGCAATTAAAGGGCACTTGGCACAACCACCAATTTAATCCAAGCTAATTGATGGGGAGACTCTCTATTTGTTTCTAGTAGTTATTAAGAATTATTTTAGTGTAGCACTTATAGGTAGAGTCCAAGAACTTTACTTAGCTAGTTAGATAGTAGTATAATAGTAATAGTAGTAGTATTTTTATGACTGTGGATTTTGGTTCAGACCGGGATTTAATTGGACACTCGTAGTAACACTTGTAGATTTTCTAATTTTAACCTATAGTTTAAGAATATTAATTTTAACCTAAGGTTTGATTAATGTGACTGATATTGATGGTGATATTTATTATATTATAAGGATTAGATAGATCCAATAAGAAAGTAACACTTGTCATCTGTATGTTTAATGATAATTAAGTATTTTTTAGGAATAAGTTTATTAAGAGTAATATTTGAATATCCTAGGGTCTGTCAGCAGCTTTGAAAACGTTAGAGGACTTAGTCAAGGCTGTTTACTCAATTCAAATTAAGCTGAAATTGTGCAATTTTGTGTTTAAATATTAAGCGTATGCCGATATATCGCAGATATAGGGAGCGATATATCGCAGTACGGGATACGAAAAACACGTAACTTCGCATGATCACCCCAATGAGCCTCGGGCATGCTGGCCCAGGCGATATATCGCCTACAAGGCACGATATATCGGCTCCCTTAGCATATTTTTGAATGTTTTTGAAAATGTTCTCATTTTAATCTTTAACCTCTTGATAAGTCCAGCATCTTTCTGGCCGAGTCTTCAGCCTTTGCTGAATGATAATTCAAATATTTTTCACTTAAAAAGCAATTAGTTTATTCAAGTTAAATGAAGATCTTTTCATTCTTGAACTCTATAAATAAGACCTAGTACCCAGCCATTTATTCATTCATCAAGCTATGTTCAGAGGTTGCAAGCTGCTAGGTTATTTTTGAGTGCTTCAACACTTGGGTTGGGGATTATAAGCTTACCAAACACTTGGGAAGTAAGGTTTATAGCACATTTTGGTTGAAGGTTTAGATCAGTCATAGAAGCATTCAAGGTATTCCAAACTATAGTTCATATTGGTATTGTTTTCCTTAAGATCTTATAGTTTTCTACTCAGCACCCTAACTTTATTCTTTATTTTTGGATAGGAAATATAAGATCTTGAACATAAGATTCTTGGTAAGTATATTTTGATTGTATAGTTCTTTCATTATTTTCATCCCTTTTCTTTAGTATAATCACCCTTTCATTTATGGTTTTTTAGGAGTGTTCCAAAGTCCCAAACCTATTCTCATATCCCAGTACTTTTGGTAAGGAAAATAGGATAGGATATTATGTGTTATGCCATATGATATCTTATGATTTATGTGTTATGTTAACTTATGATTTGTGTGTTATGCATGTTCGTAGACTTGGGCATATGACCTGTACAACTAAAAAGCCCCAATAAATTGATGGGCATATGACTTGCTTAGCTAGCAAGCCCCACAAATCTAATGGGCATATGACTTGTTTAGTTTATGGGACCCCAAGTAATAATGGCCATTATCGTATGTGTGACATATGTTTATGATATGTTTTATGTTACGTTATGAATTTTATGTATATGATTTATGTGTTAGATTTTCCTTACTGGGCATTAGGCTCACTCCTTTATGTTTATATGTACAGGAAAATAGCTTTGGTGGCGGGAAAGGTTCTTGGAAGCTTGGGGATGTGTATTGAGGTGGAATGGAATTGAAGGACCGAGCGTTCGATTCGAGGATGAAGTCTTTTTAATTATGGTTTTCTATGTATTTTTCCGCATTTGGTTTGTAATAAGCTTTAATTAAGTTTTCATTATGTGAAAGTTATGTTTGTTTCAACAATGGGATCCCAATGTCCTACTTATGAATTTTATATAGTTTTGAACATTACCTTACAGTTTTGAAATAAAGTTATGGTTATTTCATATGTACATTTTCTTAAGATTAGTATAATAATTAGTGATGGTCCAAAGTCTAGAATAGTGGGTTGTTACAAGTTGGTATTAGAGCAACGGTTCATTCGCATGAAGTTCTCCTCGATACACACACTCAAAGCTCCGAATCTGACCGCCAAGTAAGTATTTAAGTTATAGTTATTTTGCTTATATGTATAGCTAACGATTTTAGCATTTATGTTTTCAACTAAGTATGAACAGAGCATTAACCAATGAGGATATCCGAGCCATTAAGGCTTTAAAAAGAATAAGAGAACCAAGAAACACCGTAGGAGCACTAGAGAGAATCACTCGAAGATTGCTTTTGTTCCACAAAGAAATAGATCACCTTCAATAGTCTAAGCAAATTATGATCAGAGCAACGGAACAATACATTTTAATAATTAGACTATTTAGAGATTTTCATCCCATAATTGCAGCCTTAGAGGAAATATGGGAAACAATGGATGATGAAGACGAACTGCCAGTAGCAATGCGATATTACTTTCACTTAGTTAGGTTCACTGCAAAATCAGAATTTCAGTTTACAAATTAGCAAAAACATAGGATTTTTACGAATCTTCCTAGAGGACATTTAGAGGCACATGATAATGAAGATTATGAAGAGCTAGATGATGATATGCTAGATGAAGGATCGGATGTAGAAGATCCTGATTTTTAGAATAGTTAGTTTCATTGTTTGTTTTATTTAATGTTTGTTTTATGGTTGTAATAAGTGAAAACCTTTTTCCAAATTAATATAATGTTATTTTGTTATCATGTATGAGTTTGATTTTATTTTTGCAATCATCATAAATAATAAATAAAATAAATAATGAATAAGTTCGGTGAGGGTGGATACAAATAAATGAACCAAGTTTCTATATTGAGATTTAGGGGGCCATAGTAGTGGGAATGATTTTACTGATCCCAGCCCTCCCTCAATATGGTTAACTTTGGAACAAAGATGAGTTTCGAGCCTGAGAATTAAGTCATATAGGATGATTAGAAACAAACTTAGAAAAATAAACATGGCTTGCTTTTCTAAGTATAGAAACCCACTCTAAATGATAAAGAAGACTTATAAAATTTTCATAAGAAGTCATAATCAATAGGTCTGAGATATGTTTGTTTTAGAATAAGTTTTGCCTTAGAGCCTATTAGGAAAAGTTTTAACATGTTTCTTTCAACTGTTAGAACTCTGCTTTGATGGCGCTCCGAAGATCTGCACGCACCAACAGAAACGCCTCCAACACTGCTCTAGTGAGCAATGAAGCCCCTCCAGTTCGTAGAAGGGGAGTGCGTGCTACTGCTAGTCGCAACGCGTCGGCACCACCAGCTGACAACACTGCGGAGATCACTAGACTGTGACAACAAGTCGAGGAACTTTTGCAGCAGCAACGGCAACAGGCTCAGCCCCAAACTCAGCCTTCACCTCTGCAGCAACCGCAGCCACAGCAAATGGCCTCAGCACCCCAACAAGTTGGTCCATATGGGGGATGGCCAGTGGCGAACTATGCGCCGTATCTAGTACAACACATGGAGCCAGTTTATGAGAGGTTCCGCAAGCAGCACGCTCCAAACTTCGAAGGGACTACAAACCCCTTTGAGGCAGAAGAGTGGCTAAGGAATGTGGAGCCAATTCTGACGCACATGAATCTCAGTAATGCAGACCGTATATCCTGCGTCTCGTCATTACTTAAGAAGGATGCCAGGATATGGTGGGACTTGGTCCAACAATCGCATGATGTTGCCACCATGACATGGACTCGATTTGTGGATCTGTTCCACAAGAAGTATTACAATTCGGCTATACTCGCTTCAAGAGTTGAGGAGTTCGCCAACTTGAAGAAAGGTAGTTTATCAGTGGCATAGTATACTCGTCAGTTCGACCGCCTAGCAAAGTTCGCATCTAAGATGGTTCCAACTGAATTTCTGAGGGTGAACAAGTTCGTTAGAGGACTTCGACCGAAGATCGAGATGGGGGTTAAGCTAGCAAACCAGGGGAATACTACGTATGCCGACTTTCTCGAGACGGCAATAGAAGTAGAGAGGTTGCATGCTAATGTAAGTATAGAGGAAGCCTGTAAGTCTGAGCCTAGATAGCAGAGTCAACCTCAGACCAGTCGGAATTACAACTATAATAGCAACCATCAGTCCGGCAACAATAGTAACGGTCAGAAGAGAAGGCATCCTGACAACAAGCAATCTGACAACGATAAAAGGGCACGAACAAATAATGGGGGAAATAGGCCAGGTTTTGTGGAATACCTGCCATGTGCTAAGTGTGAGAAGAAACATCCTGGAGAATACCGCGCAAACACCAAGGAATGTTTTAACTGTGGTCAGGAAGGACACCGGAAAAGAGATTGTCCTCAGCGCAAGCCAAAAGGAAAGAAAGATGACAAGATGGTTCCTGCTAGGGTATTTACCTTAACCCAAGGAGAGGCTGATGCTAGCAATAAGGTGGTCACAAGTTAGGTTTCTATCCTCAATAACATATGCTCTGTATTATTTGATTCAGGAGCCACTCATTCGTATATCTCGTTAGGAATGATAGAAAAACTAGACAAGCCCTGTGAAAGATTTAGAACTAGGTTTGTAACCGAGTTACCTTTGGGCAAGGTAGTTCTATCATCACAGATAGTACGAGGCGTACCGATCAAGATTGAGGACATAGAACTAGAAGGAGACCTGATAGAACTGGTGATCAAGGACTTTGATGTGATACTAGGCATGGACTGGCTAGCACGGAATGGCGCAACCATCGATTGTAAACGCAAGAAGGTGATGTTCGAGACTCTTGAAAGCCAAAAACTATGCTTCATGGGACAAGCTTCAGGATTGCTCACCCCGTTAGTATCATCTCCAAAAGCTCAAAGAATGATGGAAAAAGGATGTCAAGTGCTCTTAGCCAGCATCACAGATGTGGTAAAGGAGACACCACTTAAGGTTGGAGATGTCTGTATTGTAAAAGAATTCCCAGAGGTATTTCCAGATGACTTGCCAGGATTGCCGCCGACTCGGGAATTTGACTTCATGATAGAATTGGTACCGGGAACCGAGCCTATTTCCAAGGCACCATATCAGATGGCACCTACAGAACTCAAGGAGTTAAAGACGCAGCTACAAGAACTATTAGACTTGGGTTTTATTAGGCCGAGCCATTCGCCATGGGGAGCCCCGGTGCTATTCGTGAAGAATAAGGACAGAAGTATGTGGATGTGTATAGACTATTGCGAGCTAAACAAGGTAACGATTAAGAATAAGTTCCCACTACCCCGGATCGACGATTTGTTTAATCAACTCTGAGGCGCGACTGTATTTTCAAAGATTGATTTACGGTCCGGGTATAATCAGCTCAAGGTAAAGGGAGAAGATATTCCTATGACAGCCTTCAGAACTCGTTATGGACATTAGGAGTTCTTGGTTATGTCCTTTGGTCTTACTAACGCACCAGCCGCGTTTATGGACTTGATGAATAGGGTCTTCAAGGACTACTTAGATAAATTCTTCGTAGTATTCATCTACGGTATCTTAGTATACTCTAAGGATGAAGTGGAGCACGAGGAACATTTAAGGTTGATTTTGTCACGATTGAAGGAGCATCAACTCTACACAAAGTTCAAGAAATGCGAATTTTGGCTTTCGCAAGTGGCATTACTTGGGCACATTATATCAAAAGACAGAGTTGCAATAGACCCATCAAAGGTAGAGGACGTAAAGGATTGGCCAAGATCAAAGAACGCATATGAAGTAAGAAGCTTTCTAGGGTTAGCAGGTTATTGTAGGAGGTTCGTAGAGGGCTTTTCTAAGATAGCCAATCCGCTCACCATCCTGACCCAGAAACAACAAAGATTCAAATGGAATGACAGATGTGAAGAAAGCTTCCAGTTGCTTAAGGATAAGCTTTGCTCAGCACCAGTACTCTGTGTACTGACACCCAACGCTAAGTTCGTAGTATACTGCGATGCATCGAAGCAAGGATTGGGTTGCGTGCTGATGCAAAATGATAAGGTGATAGCCTACGCCTCACGATAGTTGAAGGAGTACGAGTAGCGCTATCCAACTCACGATATGGATTTGGCAGCGGTGGTCTTTGCATTAAAAATATGGCGCCATTATCTTTATGGAGAACGGTGCGAGATCTATACGGACCACAAGAGTTTAAAATACTTCTTTACTCAGAAAGAGCTCAACATGAGGCAGCGTAGGTGGTTAGAATTAATGAAGGATTACGATTGCTAAATCTTATACCAACTGGGAGAGGCAAACGTAGTTGCCGATGTGCTTAGTAGGAACAGTTATGGAAATTTAGCAGCTTTACCCGGAATAGAAAATCCCCTACAGCAAGAGCTTATCAGTGCCGAAATAGAAGTAATTGTCAGCAAGCCGGCTAACATGTCTATACAGTCGAATCTGCTAGAAGACATACGGATTGGTCAGGGACATGACGACCCACTAGCAGCACATATGGATGCAGTCCGAGAAGGCAAGACCACAGATTTCTCAATATCTAGTCAAGGTTTATTGAGATATAAGGATCGGGTATGCGTGCCAAATGATCAAAGTATTAAGAAGACGATTCTAGAAGAAGCGCATAGTACCCCGTACTCAGTTCACCCAGGGTCTACCAAGATGACTCATGACAACAAAGCAATCTATTCGTGGCCAGGGATGAATTAGGACATAGCAGAGTTTGTGTCCAAGTGTCTTGTATGCCAGCAAGTGAAAGCATAGCATCAGGGGCCTGGAGGCTTATTGCAACCGCTTAGCGTATCAGAATGGAAGTGGGACGATATAGCTATGGACTTCGTGGCAGGTTTGCCAAGGATGAATAAGCAGCATGATTCCGCTTGGATAGTAATAGATAGACTAACCAAGTCGGCTCATTTCCTACCTGTTAAGACTTCCTACATGGCAGAACAATATGCAAACATCTACGTCCAAGAGATAGTACGGTTGCATGGAATCCCCAGGACAATAGTGTCGGATAGAGGATCGGTGTTTACATCGAGGTTTTGGGGAAGTTTACAGCAAGCTATGGGTACTAAGTTAAGTCTTAGTACAGCTTTTCATCCTTAGACAGACGGGCAGTCCGAGCGTACGATTCCGATTTTAGAAGATATGCTACGCGCGTGTGTACTTGATTTCAGAGGATCATGGAATAAGTACCTGCCGCTGATAGAGTTCTCCTACAACAATAGCTTCCAGTCAATGATCGAGATGGCACCTTATGAATTGCTTTATGGAAGGAGGTGTCGATCACCGTTGCACTGGGACGAGGTAGGAGAAAGGAAGCTTCTAGGTCCCGAAGCTATTAGACAAGCTCAAGAAGTAGTAGCGCTTATTAGACAGCGTATGCTTGCTGCTCAAAGCCGTCAGAAAAGCTATGCGGATGCCAAGCGACGCGATGTGGAATTCAAAGTCGAAGATCAAGTCATCTTGAAGATATCTCCGATGAAAGGTGTGAAACATTTTGGGAAGAAAGGCAAACTTAGTCCCCGATTTATAGGTCATTTCGAGATATTGGACAAAGTGGGAGCAGTTGCGTATAGACTAGCACTACCACCAGCACTAGCAGATAGTCACAACATGTTCCACATCTCGATGCTACGAAAGTATGTCTCAGACCCATCTCACGTCCTCATGTACGATACGATAGCACTCCAGAAAGACTTCAGTTACGAGGAATGACCAGTTAGCATCCTGGATAGGGGGTGAAGTAGTTACGGTCCAAGAGCATTCCTGTAGTCGAAATCCTATGCAGTAATAGTTCTGAACGAGAGGCAACATGGGAGTTGGAGGAGGACATGCAAGGCTGGTTTCCGGAGTTATTTGGTAAGTAAATTTCGAGGACGAAATTCTTTTTAGTAGGGGAGAATTGTAGAGTCCAAGAACTTTACTTAGCTAGTTAGATAGTAGTATAATAGTAATAGTAGTAGTATTTTTATGACTGTGGATTTTGGTTCAGACCGGGATTTAATTGGACACTCGTAGTAACACTTGTATATTTTCTAAGTTTAACCTATAGTTTAAGAATATTAATTTTAACCTAAGGTTTGATTAATATGACTGATATTGATGGTGATATTTATTATATTATAAGGTTTAGATAGACCAAATCAGAAAGTAACACTTGTCATGTGTATGTTTAATGATAATTAAGTATTTTTGAGGAATAAGTTTATTAAGAGTAATATTTGAATATCCTAGGGTCTGTCAGCAGCTTTGAAAACATTAGAGGACTTAGTCAAGGCTGTTTACTCAATTCCAATTAAGCTGAAATTGTGCAATTTTGTGTTTAAATATTAAGCGTATGCCGATATATCGCAGCTATAGGGGGCGATATATCGCTGTACGGGGATACGAAAAACACATAACTTCGTACGATCTCCCCGACGAGCCTCGGGCATGCTGGCCCAGGCGATATATCGCATACAAGGGGCGATATATCGGCTCCCTTAGTATATTTTTGAATGTTTTTTAAAACGTTCTCATTTTAATCTTTAACCTCTTGATAAGTCCGGCATCTTTCTGGCCGAGTCTTCAGCCTCTGCTGAACGATAATTCAAATATTTTTCACTTAAAAAGCCATTATTTTATTCAAGTTAAATGAAGATCTTTTCATTCTTGAACTCTATAAATAGGACCTAGTACCCAGCCATTTATTCATTCATCAAGCTAAGTTCAGAGGCTGCAAGCTGCAAGGTTATTTTTGAGTGTTTAAACACTTGGGTTGGGGATTATAAGCTTACCAAACACTTGGGAAGTGAGGTTTATAGCACATTTCGGTTTAAGGTTTAGATCGGTCATAGAAGCATTCAAGGTATTCCAAACTCTAGTTCATTTTGGTATTGTTTTCCTTAAGTTCTTATAGTTTTCTACTCAGCACCCTAACTTTATTCTTTATTTTTGTATAGGAAATCTAAGATCTTGAACATAAGTTTCTTGGTAAGTATATTTTGATGGTATAGTTCTTTCATTATTTTCATCCCTTTTCTTTAGTATACTCACCCTTTAATTTATGGTTTTTTTGGAGTGTTCCAAAGTCCCAAACCTGTTCTCATATCCCGGTACTTTTGGTAAGGAAAATAGGATAGGATATTATGTGTTATGCCATATGTTATCTTATGATTTATGTGTTATGTTAACTTATGATTTGTGTGCTATGTATGTTTGTAGACTTGGGCATATGACCTGTACAACTAACAAGCCCCAATAAATTGATGGGCATATGACTTGCTTAGCTAGCAAGCCCCACAAATCTAATGGGCATATGACTTGTTTAGTTTATGGGACCCCAAGTAATAATGGCCATTATAGTATATGTGACATACGTTTATGATATGTTTTATGTTACGTTATGAATTTTATGTATATGATTTATGTGTTAGATTTTCCTTGCTAGGCATTAGGCTCACTCCTTTATGTTTATATGTACTGGAAAATAGCTTTGGTGGCGGGAAAGGTTCTTGGAAGCTTGGGGATGTGTATTGAGGCGGAATGGAATCGAAGGACCGAGAGTTCGATTCGAGGATGAAGTCTCTTTAATTATGGTTTTCTATGTATTTTTCCGCAATTGGTTGTAATTGTAGAGGTGATTTCCTACAATTGATTAGATGGGCACCAACAACCTGTCAATAACAAAGAGAAGAGAGACGAGAGTTCAATTGGGAGCACCGGTGGGGTGTCAGCCAAAGGGACTCCGACGCTCAAGTCAGTCGGGTTGTAATGAGAGCTAATAGAAATCAAATAAATTAAGATATAAATAATCGAAATAATGATGGATGGAGGAGTCGTAAAATGGTCAGAGTGACGGTGGCGATGACGGAGGGGTCAAGCGACTAGGTCTGGTCCAATCAGACTGACTAATTAGTCTTGCTTGACTGGATTGCTCAGAAATAGAGTAGCCTTCGTTTCAATTAGAGAGTAAAGAAAGTTCAGTGATTATTTTATATCTTTTCTCAACCTCTGATGGTCTTATTTATTGTCCTCCTTCTCGTTCCGTCCTCCTCCGTCTTTTTGATTCGTTTGACTCGTTCCAAGTGGTTTCGTTCCGAGATTCTTGGCGAACGTGATGGGAGCCTTGACTGTTTCAAGGTCCCTGGCTGACTGAGTGTATCCAAATTCGGGTCCGGGTATGGTTTTGGGTATTTGGATGGTACTTTGTATATGCGAGCCTATTTTACATGGGCTTTGGGCCTTATTGGCTAGTTAGATAGCTTATTGGGCTGACTGACTGCTTGTTGGACTATTATTTATCAAGTATACAGATTTTGTCCACTACAGTAATAAGTTTTAATTAAGTTTTCATTATGTCAAAGTTATGTTTTGTTTCAAACAATGGGATCCCAATTTCATACTTATGAATTTTATATAGTTTTAAGCCTTTACCTTATAGTTCTGAAATAAAGATATGTTATTTCAAATGTATGTTTTCGTAAGTTTTTTATAGAAATTAGTAATGGTCAAAGGTTTAGAGTAGTTGGGTCATTATAGTTGGATCGTTACCTTGTTCAGCTCGCGATAGTCTATACTCATCCGCATACTTCCTTCCTTTTTCTTCACGAATAGCACCGGGGCTCCCCATGGCGAATGGCTCGGCCTAATAAAACCCAAGTCTAATAGTTCTTGTAGCTGTGTCTTTAACTCCTTGAGTTCTGTAGGTGCCATCCGATATGGTGCCTTGGAAATAGGCTCGGTGCCCGGTACCAATTCTATCGTGAAGTCAATTTCCTGAGTCGGCAGCAATCCTGGCAAGTCATCGGGAAATACCTCTGGGAATTCTTTTACAATACGGACATCTCCAACCTTAAGTGGTGTCTCCTTTACCACATCTATGATGCTGCCTAAGAACGCTTGACGTCCTTTTTCCATCATTCTTTGAGCTTTGAGAGATGATACTAATGGGGTGCGCTATCCTGAAGCTTGTCCCATGAAGCATAGTTTCTGGTCGTCAAGAGTCTCGAACATCACCTTCTTGAGTTTACAGTCGATGGTTGCGCCATGCCGTGCTAGCCAGTCCATGCCTAGTATCACGTCAAAGTCCTTGATCACCAGTTCTATCAGGTCTCCTTCTAGTTCTACGTCCTCAATCTTGATCGGTACGCCTCGTACTATCCGTGATGATAGAACTACCGTGCCCGAAGGCAACTCGGTTACAAACCTAGTTCGAAATCTTTCACAGGGCTTGTCTAGTTTTTCTATCATTCCTAACGAGATATACGAATGAGTGGCTCCCGAATCAAATAATACAGAGCATATGTTATTGAGGATAGAAACCTGACCTGTGACCACCTATTGCTAGCATCAGCCTCTCCTTGGGTTAAGGTAAATACCCTAGCATGAACCATCTTGTCGTCTTTCTTTCCTTTTGGCTTGCGCTGAGGACAATCTCTTTTCCAGTGTCCTTCCTGACTACAGTTAAAAGATTCCTTGGTGTTTGCGCAGCATTCTCCAGGATGTTTCTTCTGACACTTAGCACATGGCGGGTATTCCACATAACCTGTCCTATTTCCCCCATTATTTGTTCGTGCCCTTTTATCGTTGTTAGATTGCTTGTTGTCAGGATGCCTTCTCTTCTGACAGTTACTATTGTCGTCGGACTGATGGTTGCTATTATAGTTGTTGTTCCGACTGGTCTGAGGTTGACTCTACTTTCTAGGCTCAGGCTTACTGGCTTCCTCTTTACTTACATTAGCCTGCAACCTCTCTACTTCTATTGCCGTCTCTAGAAAGTCGGCATACGTAGTATTCCCCTGGTTTGCTAGCTTAACCCCCATCTCGATCTTCGGTCGAAGTCCTCTAACAAACTTGTTCACTCTCAGAAATTCAGTTGTAACCATCTCAGATGCGAACTTTGCTAGGCGGTCGAACTGACGAGCATACACTGCCACTGATAAACTACCTTTCTTCAAGTTGGCGAACTCCTCAACTCTTGAAGCGAGTATAGCCAAATTGTAATACTTCTTGTGGAACAGCTCCACAAATTGAGTCCATGTCATGGTGGCAACATCATGCGATTGCTTGACCAAGTCCCACCATATCCTGGCATCCTTCTTGAGCAATGATGAGACGCAGGATATACGGTCCGCATTACTGAGATTAATGTGCATCGGAATTGGCGCCACATTCCTTAGCCACTCTTCTGCCTCAAGGGGTCTGTAGTCCCTTCGAAGTTTGGAGCGTGCTGTTTGCGGAACCTCCCATAAACTGGCTCCATTTGCTGTACTGGATACGGCGCGTAGTTCGCCACTGGCCATCCCCCATATGGACCAACTTGTTGGGGTGTTGAGGCCATTTGCTGCGGCTGCGACTGAGGCAGAGGCTGAGTCTGAGGTTGAGCCTGTTGTTGTTGCTGCTGCAAAATTTCCTCGACTTGTTGTCGCAGTCTAGCAATCTCTGTAGTGTTGTCAGCTGGCGGTGCCGGCGCATTGCGGCTGGCAGTTGCACGCACTCCCCTTCTGCGAACTGGAGGGGCTTCATTGTTCATTGGAGCATTGTTGGAGGCGTTTCTGTTGGTGCGTGCAGATCTTCGGAGCGAAATTGCAACCGAGTTCTAACAGTTGAAAGAAACATGTTAGAACTTTACCTATTAGGCTCTAAGGCAAAACTTATTCTAAAACAAACATATCTCAGATCTATTGATTATGACTTCTTATGAAAATTTTATAAGTCTTCTTTATTATTTAGAGTGGATTTCTATACTTAGAAAAACTAGCCATCTTTATTTTCTATGTTCGTTTCTAATCATCCTATATGACTAAATTCTCAGGCTCGAAACTCATCTTTGTTCCAAAGTTAACCATATTGAGGGAGGGCTGGGATTAGTAAAATCATTCCCACTACTATGGCCCCCTTACTCTAAATATAGAAACTTGGTTCATTGATTTGTATCCACCCTCACGGAACATAGTCATTATTTATTATTCATCATGATTGCGAAAATAAAAATCAAACTCATACATGATAACAAAATAACATGATATTAATTTGGAAAATAGTTTTTCACTTATTACAACCATAAAACAAACAATAAATAAAACAAACAATGAAACTAACTATTCTAAAAATCAGGATCTTCTACATCTGATCCTTCATCTAACATATCATCATCTAATTCTTCATAATCTTCATTATCATGTGCCTCAAAATGTCCTCGAGGAAGGTTCGTAAAAATCCTATGTGTTTGCTCATTTGTAAACTGAAATTCTAATTTTGCGATGAACCTAATTAAAAGAAAGTAATATCGCATCGCTGCTGGCAGTTCATCTTCATCATCCATTGTTTCCCATATCTCCTCTAAGGTTGCTATAACGGGATGGAAATCTCTAAATAGTCTAATTACTAAAACGTATTGTTCTGTTGCTCTCATCATGATTTGCTTAGACTGTTGAAGGTGACCTATTTCTCTGTGGAACAAAAGTAGTCTTCGAGTGATTCTCTCTAGTGCTCCTATGGTGTTTCTTGGTTCTCTTATTCTCTTTAAAGCCTTAATGGCTCGGATATCCTCATAGGTTAATGCTCCGTTCATACTTAACTGAAAACATAAATGCTAAAATTGTTAGCTATACATATAGGCATAATAACTATAATTTAAATACTAACTTGGCGGTCAGATTCAGAGCTTTGAGTGTGTGTATCGAGGAGAACTTCATGCGAATGAACCGTTTGCTCTAATACCAACTGTAATGACCCAACTACTCTAGACTTTTGACCATTAATGACTACTATACATAGACACTAATTTTTTAATAAAACTTACAAATGAAATACTGACAACTTCATTAAAAACTTGTAAAACAAATGTTAAACTACATAAAATTTAAAGTAGGATACGGGATCCCATTGTTTTTAAAAGAAAAACATACCATAATTGTAAATAAAATGGATTACATAATAAAGTGCGGAAAATACATATAAAACCATAATTAAAGAGACTTCATCTTGAATCGAACGCTCGGTCCATCGATTCCATCCCGCCTCAATACACATCCCCAAGCTACCAAGAACATTTCCCGCCACCAAAGCTATTTTCCTGCACATATAAACATAAAGGAGTGAGCTTAATGCCGAGCAAGGAAAATCTAACACATAATTCATATACATAAAATTCATAACGTAGCATATAATAAAACATATCATAAACATATGTCACACATACTATAATGGCCATTATTACTTGGGGTCCCATAACTAAACAAGTCATATGCCCATTAGATTTGTGGGGCTTGCTAGCTAAGCAACTCATATGCCCATAAATTTATTGGGGCTTGTTAGTGTACAGGTCATATGCCCAAGTCTACAAACATACATAACACACAAATCATAAGTTAACATAACACATAAATCATAAGATAACATATGGCATAACACATAATATCCTATCCTATTTTCCTTACCAATATACCGGGATGATGAGAACAAAGTCGGGATTTTGGAACACTCCTAAAAACCATAATATAGAGATGAGTATTCTAAAAGAAATCGATGAATGAACTAAAAACCACTGAGAATATTCTTACTGACAAGAAACCTCAAGTTCGAAGAACTTAGATGCCTAACCAAGAATAGAGAAGACTGAGTTAGGACTATAAAACTAATGAAACAATACTGAAAGGAACTAAGAATAGGAATACCTTTGAAATTGCTATGATCGAACTACACCTCGAAATCGAAATACCCACTATGAACCTTACTTCCCAAGTGTTGATTAAGCTTATAACCCCAACCCAAATGTTTATTACTCTATAGTCTCACTAGCACTTGGAAGGCTCTGATCAATGCTTGAAGAATGAATGAAAAAGCTTGGTGCTAGGTCCTATTTATAGAGTTCTAGGAATAAAAATATTCTTTTTGGTTTTGAATAAAAATAATAAATTTAATTGAAAATATTTGAATATCCTTCAGCCAAAGGCTTAGGAATTGGTCAAATTGTTCAGAGAGATTTAAGGATTCAAAGCTTTATTTTTAAAACAAAAATAATAAAAACAAATAGAATCCTAACTTCTAACTCCCTAAATCTCGTAACTCTAAACTCCCCTGCAGTAAAATCAACATATCTGGAGCTGTAGGACTCCGATTTAGACTCTCTTTATACCGTTAGAAAGCTAATTAAATTATCTACAACTTTCTATAAATACTATTTTTCAAAATTCATAACATAACTAGGTCAAAAATAGGTCGGAAGTTATAGTACCCTAAAGTTACGAAAAATCTATTTAATTATCTAAATAACACAAATAAATAAAATTGTGATAAATGTCATGCTCCTAACAGATTTTTCGGTGAAGACTAAGTCTTATATTTCCCTTATTTTATCATTAAAATAATAATTTTTCTTAATAATCATGCACATGACAAATGACATAATCCTATTGGCACTATCTAAACCTTAGGAATAACCATGCTCATGACAAGTGTCATATTCTTATTAGCTCTATCTAAACCTTAGGTTATAATAATTTTCATATTAATAACCAGCAATATTAATCAAACCTTATGTTATAATTAATATTCTTAAACTATAGGTTAAACTTATAAAATCCATAACTATTGCTAGGAGTTTCCAACTAAGTCCTGGCTTGAACCAAAATCCACAGTCATAAAAATACTACTACTATTACTATTATACTACTATCTAACTAGCTAAGTAAAGTTCTTGGACTCTACATTGATGCTGGCTCGGCTGAAGTGACACAACATAAGGCAACAAAAGACAATGAGTATTATTGTTCAGTATTGGTTCGAGGGAAAACAAACGAAGTTATGAGAATTATTAGGGAAGGAGCATCTGCCCATCTGGAAGGACATAAGAGTTTGCAAGATTCAAGTGTAGAAACACGAAATTCCAGAACGGGAGACTTGTAATTCTCCAAGCAGTGCCGACAAGAAAGGGTATGATAGTCTGGGAAAGAAAAAGGGAGTTTAATTCCCGGTTTAACAAGAGTTCTGAGATCGTTCCAAGGATTAGGCCAGGGGCTTACAAGTTTGCCTAACCCTGGTGTGGGTAGTGGCTAATGAGTTTTATTGATGTCAATAACAAGACAGAAAATGATCGCTGATGAGATAACTAGACTCTAGGGTTTTAGCAGAGTTTTTGGGCGAGAAAAGGTTAATGAGATTACAGTTATAAGATAAGATCATATGCAACAAGAATGCCACTTTACTAAGAGTGTTATTGAAGGATTAAAGGTAATGAATTGGACTTTAGAGTTATGGTCACAGATGTGAGATTTATTACCTGATGGGTGTAATAACCACGATTTTCAAGACTCGATAATGCAGAAATATAAATGTTTTCATTTAACAAAATGTCTCAAAAACCCATATAAAAAAAACTTTTTAAAAAGTCGTATGGCCATACTTTACATTTAATTACAAACATATTTTATAAAGAGTAGAGTGAGCCTAGTTTAGGAAAATTACACAACATTTCCAAAAATAAAACGCCTTCCCAAAAGGTCGGTCGAAATGTACATTCGCAAGGTAGAGTCCAGCGCTCACTGCTCTGCCTTGCCATTGTTCTTACCTACAACAGGAAACAACTAGGTGAGCAAAAACGATTAGTAAGTTCAACTTTAAAACAAAAGCATGCATAGGATTAGGGTTCTGGATCCATCCGGACCCTACACAATCAATTTCAAGAACGCAAAAACATCCTGGCAAACTTATGGTCATGCCTGATAAACAATGACAAATTATTTCCTATGAACAGATAAATTCCTGCACTCAGAAAATCCCAGAACAAGCAAATATATTATATCACAACTATCTCTTATCAACAAATAAATACCTGCACTTAGAAAATCCCAGAGCAAGCAGATATATTATATCACAATATAATTCGAGACCAACGCTCAACAACTTCCCACAATTCGGGCATAACGCGCCCTCCAGAATAAATGCTAATCTGTAAGAGAGAACCGAGTCTCAACACTAAGAACTAGCCAATAAATATCCCCATCAAGGGTAACTATTGTGTTACCTAAGGCATCGCTACTTATCCAAGAGTAAATCCCTCACAAGGGTAACCATCGAGTTACGTAGGGCCTCACTACTTATCCAAGAGTGTAATCAAAGTTACACTATTTTACAGAGACTTCTATGTTAATCAATCGTGCTGGTGAGCAGCTGCCCCTAGGGTGTTCAGCCTTACTCAAACTTGGCAACCCCTAGTATCTCTAGGCAGTCTCACTCAATGGCCAATATTCACGGCTGCTAAATGGGAATAACTTATCAGAGCACTTGCTCGGGTTCTAACCGTTCACTGATTAAGTAAGCATGAGGGCCTCTAGACCCCATTCATTTTGGCACCCCTAGGTTTAACGAGCCATCCTCACCTCTTGGCCACTCGTCGCGGTACTAAACTGGACATAATAAAATCAAGCAATGTGACGAGGATCAGCCATCTAGGATATGACGGATATCTACCGTTCATATTTTCTAAAACAGCACTCACTAGACTAACGTCTCTAACAAACTTTCTACGACAGTGTATATATGTGTATGTGTCCCTATACAAACATACAATACAATAGTCGTTTCATGTTCCAGCCACACAATATAAGTTGACTTACTTGGAGTCCTTATCACTCAGCAGGTTTTCACCCTCCAATGTTCAATCCAGTTACGCTAGCCAATATTGTAGTTATCCATACAGTATACTCGGATTAATTATGACACTCATAATTCATTATTATTATTTTGGTAGTTTGGTCATTTTAATAAAAATCATTTGTAAGGAATAATGATCCTTATCTGGTTTTAAACCCATTGAGGAAATTCATACAAAAATATATGAAACTAATCCCTAATTCTCGGGGAGACCTATCCCTAATTCTTGATACCTACGCTCGGGTATGACAATAGTATTTTCCCACAATCTGCTAAAAATCTTGTTCTTTAAACGCATCACTATTAACCCGTACTTTCAACAAATCAGTTAAATATATGGAATATTTTAGCCGGCATTATATCCAGAAAATACTAATTGATTCCTTAATTATTTTTAAAGAAAATAAACTCTTAATCTCTAAAAACCGTCTTAAGAAAATTGCCTAATTTGTCTTAATTAGGAAAACCGTTAAAAATTTCCCATCTTAACTAGTTAATTTTTAAAAATTAATTAATCAAGTTTACTTACTAGAAAAATAATTCACTTAATCATTTTCTCAAAATATAGGGTGTTAAACCCTCTTTTAATTTATTAACTATTAATAAATTAAATCTTTTATTTTTAAAAAGAATAAAAATTCGTTAATAAAAATAATTCACACTAAACTCAAAGTGGTAATTTTAGTGAAAATACGTTTTCAAGACTTACCAAGTTCATATCTTGCAATAAGCAAAATTTTACTTTTTACCTTAAATTCCAAAATTTCATTTTTACACTAAGTGTGAAAAGCCTATTTTTCACATTTTTAACTACATACGTTGTTAGTTCATAACTTTAAATTTACTTACGCAATTGTTACCAATATTTCCCAATTCCATTTTTGGTATGCCATTTAGGACTTTGTAAAATCTTAGGTCAAAATGAGCATTTTTTAATGGTGAAATCATTTTCTAACAATGAGGTAAAAATGACCTTATTTTCAAGTCCATAATTTTTCCAAATTTGAAACTTAATAACTTTCAAATCGTTTAGTATTTTATTACCAAATTTTACAGTGGAATACCAAGTTATGCTAAAAATATGTCCACCAAATTTTAGAAAAAACTGGGTTCATTTGCCCTATACAGTGGCTGTCCAAGCTTGGTTCTGAAAATAAGAATACGAAATACAATTTTTTACCTAAACTTTGAAATAGCATAACTCACTCATTTTTAAACATTTTTGAGTGTTTCAAAAGCTCAATTTTATGTACTCAATCTTAAAAATATCACAGTATAATTAACTTTTACAAAATTAATATACAGTGGATGCTTGACCCCTTGGAAGTCACAGCTCAAAACATGTATTTTGTTTTAAGGTTTCCTACAAAACCCTTGGGGGTTTTGGTCCCTATTTTCAAAAATCAACACACATGCATCATAAAAATTATAAAACAACTACCATAACCTTATTACATAAACAATAAGAAACTTTAAGCATTAACTATAAAAAATAATGCTTAAAACTAAAAACCCTACAACAAAAATCATAAAAAGTAAACTTTTTACCTACTTGCTGTTCTTGCTTAAGGTTTGGAACTTCCTATAAGCTTTGGCTCCTTCAAAACCTTTGAAAAGCTATTTGCAAATCTATGGTTAAAACTTTACAAAAGTCTAGATTATTGAAACTTTACCTTAGGGAAAATCCTTCCTAGACCAAGGCTTAGCTTCCAAGTCTCCTTAGTGTTCTTGAGGTTGAAGATGGATAGAAAGCTTGAGAGAGTTTTTTTTTTTTTAAAATGAGAGTGAATGAGAGAGAGTGGGGGTCGGGTTTGGGGAGGGTTAGAAGAGTTTATACAACTCTAAACTATCCTAAAAACACTCAAGTATTTTACCCACTTGCCTTTATCCCTAACATTTTAATAAATGGGATTTAAAAGTTAATTAATTTTGTTCAAACCATTTTAAAGTCTCACATGGCCGGCCACCCATCTCATTTGATTTATGTTTTATATTTTTTGTTTGTTTATGAAGGTGAATCAATATTTCCTAAGAAGAAAAGTCCAAATTGACTTTCTATACCTTTTTCACTCTTATTAAGTTTTAAAAACAAAACTCAACACATAATAATTAAATTAAATGTCTCTTACATTTAATTTAATTAATTACACAATAAAATTTAACCCAAGGTCCATTTATGGAATAAAATTATCCAATTCTGCAAAAGTAAGCATTTAACACAAAATGCCATAAAATTTCCATTTTCTCTTAGGTTTATTATTTTTTGACGAAACTGTAATTTTTAAGAATGTATTTTATGCCCAAAATATATTTTCCATAGTTTTTCATTTCATTTTCCGAGATTTTTATTTGATCAGGGTTTTTGTGTCGGTCTAAGACCGAAAGTCTTATCTTGACTTTTAAATAACAAAATTTATAATTTGGCTAGCAATATCTCGTGGAATAATTTCCAAACAAATATAATATTATTTAAAATAATATTCTTAACTCGGGAAAAAAAATCCCGATCCGAGTCGTTTTAAGGTACCCGAAAACGCAGAACGTTACAATACCTACAATTTATAAAGGTTTCATCCTCGAAACTTAAAACAAATGAGGATACAGCTCCCTTATTTAGTCTTCTGTTTCCTAGGTCGCCTCTTCAATGCCATGGTTACACCATTGTACCTTTACCATTGACACCATCTTGTTCCTTAACACTTTTTCCTTTCGGTCTAGAATCATCACCGAATTCTCTTCATAGACTAGTTAAGGATCCACGCTTAGTTGCTCATAGTTGATTACATGCGAGGGATCACACATGTATTTTCTCAACAAGGATACATGAAACACGTCATGCACCTTACACAAGGCGGGCGGAAGAGCTAAACGATAAGCTACTTCCCTGATCCTCTCTATGATTTTAAAAGGTCCAACAAATCTTGGGCTAAGCTTTCCTTTCTTCCCGAATCGCATAGCCCCTCCTGCGTCGGTCAGCATATTTGCGTTGTCAATCAACCGAAGTTTGCAAGTGTTGCCTTATCTGTCGGATGTCCTCGGTAATCTGATCAACCTCATCCGATCTAAGAAACTTTCTTTCACCGGTATCGTGCCAATGAATCGCTGATCGGCATTTCCTTCCGTAGAATGCCTCATACGAAGCCATCTTGATGGAATCATGATAACTATTATTGTAAGCGAACTCTATCAGTGGAAGCTTCTCATTCCATGACCTTGAAAGTCGAGCACGCAGGTTCTTAGAATATCTTCCATGGTCTGAATTGTTCATTCACTTTGACCGTCTATTCGTGGATGGAAAGAAGTGCTAAACTTCAGTTTAGTACCCAACCTCGTTTGGATTCTATTCCAGAATGTCGAGGTAAAACGTCTGTCGCAATCTGATACGATGGAGTTGGGTACACCATGCAGTCTCATTATTTCTACAATGTAAATATCTGCTAACTTATGTGCCCCATAAGTTACCTTGATCGACAAGAAATGAGCAGACTTAGTCAGCCTATCTACGATAACCCAAATGGCATTGTACCCCTTGGGAGTGGTTGGTAGACCTGTGACAAAGTCCATAGTGACCATTTCCCACTTCCACTCCGGAATTTCTATGGGTTGTAACAATCCGGCTAGCCGTTGATGCTCAACCTTTGTTTGCTAACAAGTCAAGCAGTGTGCAACAAATTTTTTCGTCTCCTTTTTCATCCTAGGCCACCAAAAGTACTTCTTCAAGTCTTGGTACATTTTCGTGGTACCCAGATGAATGGCATAAGGATCATTATTTCCCTCGAAAAAGATCTGCTTCTTGATCTCGTCATCATCCGGAACACATATTCTACCCTTAAACCCCAATACTCCATCTTCGAAGATGTGGAATCATGGTCGCCCTTCGTTCCTCATTTTCGTACATCAGCCCTTGAACACAAGGATCGACTAACTTCCCGCCTTTTATAGCTTCCATAATGGTAGGATCGATAGAGAGGTTAGCCAATTGACCAACTACTATCTCTAAATCCAAGGTAGCAAGGTCGGCTTGTAACTGTGGCGAAATCTCTTTCACTGTCATCACGTAGGCACTTGGTTGTCGACTCAATGCATTTGCCACCTTGTTTGATTTTCCCGGGTGGTACAGAATGTCACAGTCATAGTCGTTAAACAGTTCCAACCATCAACGTTGTCTCATATTAAATTCCTTCTGCGTGAAGAAATGCTTCAGGCTTTTGTGATCAATGTAGATGTCGCAGTGTATCCCGTACAGGTAGTGCCTCCATATTTTTAGAGCAAAAACCACTGCTGCAAGCTCCAGGTCATGAGTGGGATAGCTGTCAAGAAGCATAAGAAATTACTTTTCTGTGCTGCATTAGCACTGCTCCCAACCCTCGGCTTGAGGCATCGCTATAAATAGTATATCCCTCTGTGCCATTAGGGATTGTCAGCACTGGAGCAGTCGTCAATCTTGTGTTCAGCTCCTGAAATCTATTCTCACACTTGTCAGTCCATTCATATTTGATGTTTTTGCGGGTGAGGGCAGTCATTGGTGCGACTATTTTGGAAAATCCTTCCACAAATCGTCGGTAATATCCCACTAACCTAAGAAAACCTCTAGCCTCATGAGCATTTTTCAGAGGTTTCCATTGCTTAACAGCTTCTATTTTGGTGGGATCTACTGAAATTTCGTATCCCTACACTATGTGCCCCACAAAACTTACTTTCTCTAACCAGAATTCACACTTCGAAAACTTAGCGTAAAGCTTTCGTCTCGCAGACGCTGGAGGACCAGTTCCAAATGCGTTGCATGCTCTTCCTAGCTTTTAGAGTATATTAGAATATCGTCAATGAACACAATGAAAAACTTTTCCAAATACTCAAAAAATACGCGGTTCATGAGATCCATGAATGTCGAAGGTCCATTGGTTAGCCCAAAGGACATCACTAAGAACTCGTAGTGACCATAGCACATTCTGAAGCCCGTCTTTGGTATATCCGTCTCCATAACCTTGAGCTGATGATAGCCTGATCGCAGGTCTATTTTGGAAAATACTAACGCTCCTTGTAGTTGATCAAAAAGATCATCAATCCTCAGTAATGGATATCGGTTCTTGATCGTCACTTTGTTCAGCTCCCGATAGTCAATGCATATTCTCATCGAGCCGTCTTTCTTCTTAACGAATAAGATCGGGGCTCCGCACGGAGAATGGCTTGGCCTTATGAACTTCTAGTCCAGTAACTCTTGCAGTTGCGACTGCAACTCCTTGAGTTCAGCTGGTGCCATTCTGTAAGGAGTCTTTGAGATTGACGCAGTTCCCGGAATCAACTCTATCTCAAACACGATCTCTCGGTCTGGTGGAATCCCTGGGAGATCTTCAAGAAATACGTCGGGAAACTTGCACACAACCGATACAATAGATGGTTGTTGACTCGTCTCTTTATCCTTATCCACTATGTTTGCCATAAAACTGATGCATCCGTCACTCAACATTTTTCTCGCCTTCATCGCAGAAATCATGGGACACTTCTTTTCTCTTGACGTGCCCTTGAACTCGAATGGTTCTTCTCCTGCTGGGGTGAAGACCATTTTTCTGCGCTTGCAATTGATAACGGCTCCATATCTGGTTAACCAATCAATCCCATATATGATGTCGTATTCATGTAGATCCAAGACTAATGGATCCACCTTCTGCTCACGACCTTCAACCCAAACTGGTACAGCTCTAACCCATGTCTGCACCAGCATATCCTCTCTCGAAGGCAAGGATACCCCACAAATAACAGGCATAGGCTCAAGACTTCTATTTAATTTTTCCACAAAGGATGTAGATCCAAAAGAATGTGATGCACCAGTATCCATTAATGCATATGCCGAGGTTTAGGCGATATAGATCTGACCTGACACAATATCAGATGATCTAGCTCCTTTGTCGCTTTGCGTAAGCGCATAAACTCGAGGCAAAGCTCCAATTTGTTTATGTTGGTCATTTCCATTGCTCCTGGTTGGCATTCGACAATCTTTAGCAAATTGCCCTGGCTTTCCACAGTTAAAACATACCCCACACTCGCCCCGATGGCATCGGTTGCACTTGTTGCACAGTGGCCATTGTTCAAACTCACGTCTTGGCTATTTGTTGGGACTAACCATTGCCTGATTGGGAGGTCCCCCTTTTCTTTTGTTATTTCCCCCAAAAAGCGGTCTTTTGCCGCTTGGATTATTTGTTCGCCCCGAGTTCTGGCCGAACCTCGGGTTGAACTTTCCCCTTGGGCCATTCTGATTGGCCTGAAACTGTCTAGGGTTGTTGGGAGTGTACCTCCTATCTTCGTTCTTCTGTGGTTCTGGCTTGTCTAACATGACCCAAGACTCTTGGGGAAGAGCCTATTCCACAGCTTCGACATACATCTCTGGGCCAGTTCTACCAGTGTCTACACACCTGGCAATGTCTCTGCGTAGGCCCTTCATAAAACTCCAGGTCTTATTCTCTTTAGTGTTTACCTGGTTCTTCGCGAACCTAGACAGCTGGTCAAATTTTCGAACGTAGTCCTGCACACTCGACGTTCCCTGCTTCAGATTAGTGAACTCATTCACTTTGTGCTCGATCACTACCTTACTAAAGTACTTGCCATTGAACAAGGTCAAGAACTCTAGCCATTCTATCTAAGCAATATTATGCCCTATCTTGGCTGCATCCCACCAGATGCGGGCATCTTTTCTTAGCATATAAGTCGCACAAACTACCTTCTCTCTCTCGGTAGTTCCAATGAAGTCAAAGATTCTTTCAAAAATACTGATCCATTCCTCTGCCATTGAAGGGTCACTACTCCCCTCGAATATAGGTGGATTCTGGTTGCCAAACCTTTCTGATATAGGTTTTGCTCGGGTAGCTCTTGGTGCTTCTACTGGCAGTACAAGTTGCTCAATGATAACTTGTGGGCCAGGGTTCTGTTTTACATTGTTTTCGGGTGGTACTTCATTCTTTTGGGCATTGTTGGGTGGCATGGGGAGTCGTCCCAAGAGGGTGTTAAACCTTTCTGCTTGGAGGGCATCAGCGTCCTCCTGTCTGTTTTTCCCTCTTTCAATTTGGGCTCCCTGCGTCTCCACTAGCCTTTGTAGATTATTCATCTGCTCGGCTATCTCGCGAATTTAAGTAGCTTGGTTTGGAGCTCTAGCGGCAGGCGTGTTCTGAGCTCTAGCAGTAGGTGCGGCCTAGCCCCGGCCAGCAGCACCCCTTCCTCTCTGAGCTCTGGTCCATGCCATTTTTGTTTGATTTAAAATCAAAAAGCTCCTAAGCACATAGGGACAATAAGTTAATACCAATGCATATTACATTTTCTCTTTCGGTAGCCACCACAAAGTCAAAGATCCTCTATCTGAGTTGTCATATTTGGTTCTGGCTGTACTCTTTGTCCTCGGCCTCAACCCCTTCCTGCCTCAGCCACGACCTGCATCTTGGTCAACGGTCGCTCTCTCGGTTGGGTCTGGTTGATTAACAACTCGATCTCCCCTGGCTCGAGTGTTAGGCACGATCGCAAGTCTATATACAACAATGTATAGTAGGGAAGAATATTAACCTAGCAATAAATGAGCATACCAGTTTTGCTCATAAACAAAAATGTTGAACCAAAATGATTCGACTCAAAATAGGCAGTCATAATATTCAGGGATATAGCCTACCAATACAAAATGATCATGAAAGATCATCCCATAGGATTTTAATTAGCAGAATGATAAATCTAAAAAGAGAACCCTAACTACACGTCGGGTTTCTACATATGCCTGCTACAACTACACCAAAGTCCTTAAACCTAGTGGTTTGCAAAGTCTTTACAAAAAGTATCAACAAGACTCTCACAACATAACCTATTCTAAGTTATCCATCAACATATCAAGGTCTATGTCAGTATCCTCGTCCGAGAGCTTGGGATCGTCCCCTGGCTCTACCGAAGACTTCCGTCATGTATTGCATACATTACCAAACAACACACCAATGTCGTTGATCGTACTCGAAGTGTCGAGGAAACTCATCGTAAAAGAGTCTATACTAATCGATCCTAGGCGTAGGGATCATGGGTAGTTTCTATATCAAAGGGTCACCTATCTCAGGTATATCAACCATAACCTACAATTTATAGGATTAAGGAAAATAAAAGAAAGCAAGGGAAACATATATGAAAAGACAATACTTACAGTGAGTGCCAGTCTATCTTTGCGAAATGTACATGTGGGTTGTCTATAGAACCGGCTCAACTCGAGCTCTGATACAAACTATAACGACCCGAAATTTCGAGACTCGATAATGCAGAAATATAAATGTTTTCATTTAACAAAATGTCTCAAAAACCCATATAAAAAAAACTTTTTAAAAATTCCATGGCCATACTTATCATTTAATTACAAACATATTTTATAAAGAGTAGAGTGAGCCTAGTTTAGGAAAATTACACAACATTTCCAAAAATAAAACGCCTTCCCAAAAGGTTGGTCCACATGTACATTCGCAAGGTAGACTCCAGCGCTCACTGATCTGCCTACAACAGGAAACCACTAGGTGAGAGAAAACGCTTAGTAAGTTCAACTTTAAAACAAAAGCATGCAAAGAATTAGGGTTTCGGATCCATCCAGACCCTACACAATCAATTTCAAGAACACAAAAATATCCTGGCAAACTTATGGTCATGCCTGATAACCAATGACAAATTATTTCCTATAAATAGATAAATTCCTGAACTCAGAAAATCCCAGAACAGGCAGATATATTATATCACAACTATTTCTTATCAACAAATAAATACCTGCACTCAGAAAATTCCAGAGCAAGCAGATATATTATATCACAATATAATTTGAGACCAACGCTCGAAAACTTCCAACAATTCGGGCAAAACACGCCCTCTAGCATAAATGCTAATCTGTAAGAGAGAACCGAGTCTCAACACTAAGATCTTGCCAATAAATATCCCCATCAAGGGTAACTATCGTGTTACCTAGGGCATCGCTACTTATCCAAGAGTAAACCCCTCACAAGGGAAACCATCATGATACCTAGGGCATCACTACTCATCCAAGAGGGTGATCGAAGTTACACTGTTTTACAGAGACTTCAATGTTAATCAGTGGTACTGGTGAGCAGTTTCCCCTAGGGTGTTCAACCTCAAACAAACTTGGCAACCCCTAGTATCTCTAGGCACTCTTACTCAATGGCCAATATTCACGAATGCTATCCGGGAATAACTTATCAAAGCCCTTGCTCAGGTTCTAATCGTTCACTGATTAAGTAAGCATGAGGGTCCCTAGGTCCCATTCATTTTGGCGCCCCTAGGTTTAACCAGGTATCCTCACCTCTTGGCCACTCATCACAGTACTGAACTGGACATAATAAAATCAAGCAGTGTGACGGGGATCAGCCATCTAGGATATGACGGATATCTACCGTTCATATTTTCTAAAACAACACTCACTAGACTAATGTCTCTAAGCAACTTTCTACAACAGTGTATATATGTGCATGTGTCCCTCTGCTAACATACAATACAATATTGTAGTTATCCATACAGTATACTCTGATTAATTATGACACTCATGATTCAATATTATTATTTTGGCAGTTTGGTCATTTTAATAAAAATCATTTGTAAGGATTAATGATCCTTATTTGGTTTTAAACCCATTAAGGAAATTCATACAAAATTATTTGAGACTAAACCCTATGTCTCGAGGAGACCTATCCTGTGGTCTCGATATCTAGGCTCGGGTATCACACTAGTATTTTCCCACAATCCCTAAAAATCATGTTCTTTAAACGCATTGCTATTAACCCGTACTTTCAACAAGTCGGTTAAATATATAGAATATTTTAGCCGATATTATATCCAAAAAATACTAATTAATTCCTTAATTATTTTTAATGAAAATAAACTCTTAATTTTCCTTTTATTTTTCTTAAGCTTTTAATCTCTAAAAATTATTTTAAGAAAATTGCCTAATTTGTCGTAATTAGGACAACCGTTAAAAATTTCCCATCTTGACTAGTTAATTTTTCAAAAATAATTAATCAAGTTTACTTACTAGAAAAATAATTCACTTAATCATTTTCTCAAAAGATAGGGTTTTAAACCCTCTTTTAATTTATTAACTATTAATAAATTAAATCTTTTATTTTTAAAAAAGAATAAAAATTCTTTAATAAAAATAATTAACAATAAACTCAAATTGGTAATTTTAGTGAATATATGTTTTCAAGACTTACCAAGTTCATATCTTGCAATAAGCAAAATTTTACTTTTTACCTTAAGTTCCAAAATCTCATTTTTACACTAAGTGTGAAAAACCTATTTTTCACATTTTTTACTACATACATTGTTAGTTCATAACTTTAAATTTACGTACCCAATTGTTACCAATATTCCCCAATTCCATTTTTGGTATGTCATTTAGGACTTTGTAAAATCTTAGGTCAAAATGAGCATTTTTTAATGGTGAAATCATTTTCTAACAATGAGGTAAAAATGACCTTATTTTCAAGTCCTTAATTTTTCCAAATTTGAAACTTAATAACTTTCAAATCGTTTAGTATTTTATTACCAAATTTTATAGTGGAATACCAAGTTATGCTAAAAATATGTCCACCAAATTTTAGAAAAAACTGGGTTCATTTGCCCTATACAGTGGCTGTCTAAACTTGGTTCTGAAAATAAGAATACGAAATACAATTTTTTACCTAAACTTTGAAATAGCATAACTCACTCATTTTTAAACATTTTTTAGTATTTCAAAATCTCAATTTTATGTACTCAATCTCAAAACCATCACAGTACAATTAACTTTTACAAAATTAATATACAGTGGATGCTTGACCCCTTGGGGGTTTTGGTCCCTATTTTCAAAAATCACCACACAAGCATCATAAAAATTATAAAACAACTACCATAACCTTATTACATTACCAATAAGAAACTTTAAGCATTAACTATAAAAAATAATGCTTAAAACTAAAAACCGTGCAACGAAAATCATAAAAAGTAAACTTTTTACCTATTTGTTGTTCTTGCTTAAGGTTTGGATCTTCCTATTAGCTTTGGCTCCTTCAAAACCTTTGAAAAACCCTAACCAACTCCCCCCAAAAACATAGATAATTAGCTATTTGAAAATCTATGGTTAAAACTTTACAAAAGTCTAGATTATTGAAACTTTACCTTAGGGAAAATCCTTCCTAGACCAATGCTTAGCTTCCAAGTCTCCTTAGTGTTCTTGAAGTTGAAGATGTAGAGAAAGCGTGAGAGAGTTTTCAAAAAAGAGATTAGAGTGAATGAGAGAGAGTGGGGGTCGGTTTTGGGGAGGGTTAGAAGAGTTTATACAACTCTAAACTATCCTAAAAACACTCAAGTGTTTTACCCACTTTCCTTTATCCCTAACATTTAAATAAATGGGATTTGAAAGTTAATTAATTTTGTTCAAACCATTTTAAAGTCTCACATGGCCGGCCACCCATCTCATTTGATTTATGTTTTATATTTTTTGTTTGTTTATGAAGGTGAATCAATATTTCCTAAGAAGAGAAGTCCAAATTGACTTTCTATACCTTTTTCACTCTTATTAAGTTTTAAAAACAAAACTTAACACATAATAATAAAATTAAATGTATCTGGCATTTAATTTAATTAATTACACAATAAAATTTAACCTAAGGTACATTTATGGAATAAAATTACCCAATTCTGCAAAATTAAGCATTTAACACAAAATGCCCTAAAATTTCCATTTTCTCTTAGATTTATTATTTTTTGATGAAACTGTAATTTTTAAGAATGTATTTTATGCCCAAAATATATTTTCTATAGTTTTTCATTTCATTTTTCAAGATTTTTACCCAATCAGGGTTTTTGTGTCGGTCTAAGACCGAAAGTCTTTTCTTGACTTTTAAATAAAAAAATTCATAATTTGGCTAGCAATATCTCGTGGAATATATTTCCAAACAAATATAATATTATTTAAAATAATATTCTTAACTCGGGAAAAAAAATCCTGACTTGAGTCGTTTTAAGGTACCCGAAAATTCAGGACGTTACAATGGGTGTTCGAATAAATTTCGTGGATGAAATTGTTATAAGGAGGGGATAGTTGTAATGACCCAAAATTGCTAATATGGCTTTAGGGCCTTGATTAGTGTTCCGGGAGGGGATAATTGGTATTTATGTGAATGAATTATTAAATGCATGATTATATGGCATGCATGATTAGATGAGTATATGTATATGATTAGATGCATGTTTATGAGTATTAAATATGCATGCGGGCCCTGTTTTGTTCATAAGGGCATGTTTGTAATTTTGGCCCATTGAGGGCATAAATGTAATTATTTGTGATAAATTGTTGAGACCACATTATTATGTGGATATATTTGTAGCTTGTGGCTCGAGGCGATCCTAGTGAGCGGGTTAGTGTTGTAGTCACGGTGGGGATTTATACCCGGCTCGAGGGGAGCTTGGGGATTTGGGAAATATATTGGAGATTATTAGGAATTGGGGAAAATAATTGGCGATTAGTTAGATGACGAGTTTTAAGTGGTAAATGTTAGGGGCACTCGAGGAATTAGCGGGAATTAAGAGGAAATGACCAAAATGCTCTTAGAGTGATTAAAGGCTTGGTTACATTTGGGAGGGCAAAAGGGTCTTTTGGTGTTTTAAAAGAGGATAAGGGTTATTATGCTTTTTAGAGTAAGTGGAAGTTATAGAAGGAAAAAAACAGTACATCTAACTCACCTTTTTCTCCTCCACTCGGTTTGCCTATTCCTCACCATTTCTTGTGGGTTTTGGAGCTGGAAACTCAAGGAAGGTCTAGGCAAGGTGTTGAGACTTTGATCCTTGAAGTGGCTAGAAGTTCTGCTGGAGTTAGTGTCCAATTAAGGTAAAATTTACAGAGTTTGGTCTGAATTTTCTAAGTTTGATGAAGTTGTTTCTGAATAAGAGTTTTGAATGGGAATCAAGGAGCTTGAGCCTGGGGATTTGAGGAACTAAAGGCTGGAAGGGCATAGAAACAACCTAAGGCTGAATTCTCTCAGTTAAGGTAATCAATTGTTAATTTGAAGTTCTGGGTTTCTGGTTTTTCTGATGATGTTCTTGAGCTTTTGAGCTCAAGTTTGGTTTATGTATTTGTTGGTGCTTTTAGTTAGGTTTTTGATGATGATGGGTTGTTTTGGTTGAGTTATAGTGGGTTGTAAGGTCAATTTTAAGGTTGGATAAGTTTTGGAGTGGTTTGGTAGGGCTTTGGCTCGGGGAAGTTCGAATGAAAACATTGGAGTGCTAGGCATCTATTTCCGGGGGGATTTTGTCCCTGTTTGTAGTGCTGTAGCACCCACCTGGTGGCGCTGTTGAGCTACCCTGCCTCCAGAAATGGGTTTTGGGTATTTTTCTTAGGGTTTTTGCTTGGAGGCTCGAGGGTCGATTCCACCACCGCGTTAGGTGGAATTGGGCTTCCCGAGGGCTTGGGATTGATCCCGAAGCTGGGTTAGAAAATTAATATTTAAGGAGGATTCTATTTTACGTTTATGACTAGGTGTACGCTAGGGCTTGGATGGGATCGTGCTCGAGAGTCGTTTCTATTAACCAAAGCGTTTGGAATCAAAGGTAAGAAAACTGCACCCGGTTATATGGTTATGTTGAGACTAAGAGTTCCCTATACTTGTATGTGATGTCATAAGATGGTATTATGCCTTGGGGACATGTGATAAACGACCTAAGTGAGCCACAGTCAGTGGGTTGAACACTGGGCTCGGCCTAAGTGAGCCGAAGACAGTGACTTAAACAGAGGGTGCTGCCTAAGGGCTTCGACCCTAGATATTGTGTGATATGTTTATTGACGTTAATCTGATGATTGTGGCATGCTCAATGTTTGGATGGTTAATTAGAGGTTTGTTGACTGATATCTGATGTCATAAGATGGTTAATTACAGTAATGACCCAACAACTCTAGACCTTGGACCATTACTAATTTCTATACAAAACTTACGAAAACATACATTTGAAATAACATATCTTTATTTCATAACTATAAGGAAAATGCTTAAAACTATATAAAATTCATAAGTATGACATTGGGATCCCATTGTTTGAAACAAAACATAACTTTGACATAATGAAAACTTAATTAAAACTTATTACAACCAATTGCGGAAAAATACATAGAAAACCATAATTAAAGAGACTTCATCCTCGAATCGAACTCTCGGTCCTTCGATTCCATTCCACCTCAATACATATCCCCAAGCTTCCAAGAACCTTTCCCGCCACCAAAGCTATTTTCATGTACATATAAACATAAAGGAGTGAGCCTAATGCCCATCAAGGAAAATCTAACACATAAATCATATACATAAAATTCATAACGTAACATAAAACATATCATAAACATTTGTCGCAAATACTATAATGGCCATTATTACTTGGGGTCCCATAAACTAAACAAGTCATATGCCCATTAGATTTGTGGGGCTTGCTAGCTAAGCAAGTCATATGCCCATCAATTTATTGGGGCTTGTTAGTTGTACAGGTCATATGCCCAAGTCTACAAACATACATAACACACAAATCATAAGTTAACATAACACATAAATCATAAGATAACACATGGCATAACTCATAATATCCTATCCTATTTCCTTACCAAAAGTACCGGGATATGTGAACAGGTTTGGGACTTTGAAACACTCCTAAAAAACCATAAATGAAAGGGTGAGTATACTAAAGAAAAGGGATGAAAATAATGAAAGAACTATACCGTCAAAATATACTTACCAAGAACCTTATGTTCAAGATCTTAGATTTCCTATCAAAAAATAAAGAATAAAGTTAGGGTGCTGAGTAGAAAACTATAAGAACTTAAGGAAAACAATACCAAAATGAACTAGAGTTTGGAATACCTTGAATGCTTCTATGACTGATCTAAACGTTGAACCAAAATGTGCTATAAACCTTACTTCCCAAGTGTTTGGTAAGCTTATAATCCCCAACCCAAGTGTTTAAGCACTCAAAAATAACCTAGCAGCTTGCAGCCTCTGAACTTAGCTTGATGAATGAATAAATGGCTGGGTACTAGGTCCTATTTATAGAGTTCAAGAATGAAAAGATCTTCAATTTACTTGAATAAAATAATGGCTTTTTAAGTGAAAAATATTTGAATTATCGTTCAGTAGAGGCTGAAGACTCGGCCAAAAAGATGCTGGACTTATCAAGAGGTTAAAGATTAAAATGAGAACGTTTTCAAAAACATTCAAAAATATACTAAGGGAGCCGATATATCGCCTGGGCCAGCATGCCCGAGGCTCGTCGGGGTGATCGTGCGAAGTTATGTGTTTTTCGTATCCCCGTACTGCGATATGTCGCCCCCTATAGCTGCGATATATCGGCATACGCTGAATATTTAAACACAAAATTGCACAATTTCAGCTTAATTTGAATTGAGTAAACAGCCTTGACTAAGTCCTCTAACGTTTTCAAAGCTGCTGGCAGACCCTAGGATATTCAAATATTACTCTTAATAAACTTATTCCTGAAAAATACTTAATTATCATTAAACATACACATGACAACTGTTACTTTCTTATTGGGTCTATCTAAACCTTATAATATAATAAATATCACCATCAATATCAGTCATATTAATCAAACCTTAGGTTAAAATTAATATTCTTAAACTATAGGTTAAACTTAGAAAATCTACAAGTGTTACTACGAGTGTCCAATTAAAACTCGGTCTGAACCAAAATCCATAGTCATATAAATACTACTACTATTACTATTATACTACTATCTAACTAGCTAAGTAAAGTTCTTGGACTCTACAATTCTCCCCTACTAAAAAGAATTTCGTCCTCGAAATTTACATACCAAATAACTCTGGATACCGACCTTGCATGTCCTCCTCCAACTCCCACGTTGCCTCTCGTTCAGAACTATTACTCCATAGGACTTCGACTATAGAATTGCTCTTGGACTGTAACTTCTTCACCCTCTATCAAGGATGCTAACCGGTCGTTCCTCAAAACTCAAGTCTTTCTGGAGTGCTATCGTATCGTACATGAGGACGTGAGATGGGTCTGACACATACTTTCGTAGCATCGAGATGTGGAACACATTGTGACTATCTGCTAGTGCTGGCGGTAGTGCTAGTCTATACGCAACTGCTCCCACTTTGTCCAATATCTCAAAAGGAACTATAAATCGAGGACTAAGTTTGCCTTTCTTCCCAAACCGTTTCACACCTTTCACAAGAGATATATTCAAGAAGACTTGATCTCTGACTTTGAATTCCACATCGCGTCGCTTGGCATCTGCATAGCTTTTCTGATGGCTTTGAGCAACAAGCATACGCTGTCTAATAAGCGTTACTGCTTCTTGAGCTTGTCTACAGCTTCGGGACCTAGAAGCTGCCTTTCTCCTACCTCGTCCCAATGCAACGGTGATCAACACCTTCTTCCATAAAGCAATTCATAAGGTTCCTTCCCGATCGTTGACTTGTAGCTATTGTTGTAGGAGAACTCTATCAGCGGCAGGTACTTATTCCATGATCCTCCGATATCAAGTACACACGTGCGTAGCATATCTTCTAAAATCTGAATCGTACGCTCAGACTGCCCGTCTGTCTGAGGATGAAAAGCTGTACTAAGACTTAACTTAGTACCAATAGCTTGCTGTAAACTTCCCCAAAATCTCGATGTAAACACCGATCCTCTATCCAACACTATTGTCTTGGGGATTCCATGCAACCGTACTATCTCTTGGACGTAGATGTTTGCATATTGTTCAGCCGTGTAGGAAGTCTTAACAGGCAGGAAATGAGCTGACTTGGTTAGTCTATCTATCACTATCCAAGCGGAATCATGCTACTTATTCGTCCTTGTCAAACCCGTCACGAAGTCCATAGCTATATCGTCCCACTTCCATTCTGGTACTCTAAGCGATTGCAATAAGCCTACAGGCCGCTGATGCTCTGCTTTCACTTGCTGTCATACAAGACACTTGGACACAAACTCTGCTATGTCCTTCTTCATCCCTGGCCACCAATAGATTGCTTTGATGTCATGAGTCATCTTGGTAGACCCTGGGTGAACTGAGTACGGGGTACTGTGCGCTTCTTCTAGAATCGTCTTCTTAATACTTTGATCATTTGGCACGCATACCCGATCCTTATATCTCAATAAACCTTGACTAGATATTGAGAAATCTGTGGTCTTGCCTTCTCGGACTGCATCCATATGTGCTGCTAGTGTGTCGTCATGTCCCTGACCAATCCGTATGTCTTCTAGCAGATTCGACTGGATAGACAAGTTAGCCAGCTTGCTGACAACTACTTCTATTATGGCACTAATCAGCTCCTGCTGTAGCGGCTTTTCTATTCCAGCTAAAGCTACTAAATTTCCATAACATTTCCTACTTAGTGCATCGGCAACTACATTTGCCTTCCCCGGGTGGTATAGGATTTCGCAGTCGTAATCCTTCACTAATTCTAACCACCTGCACTGCCTCATGTTGAGCTCCTTCTGAGTAAAGAAGTATTTTAAACTCTTGTGGTCCATATAGATCTCGTACCGTTCTCCATAAAGATAATGGCACCAAATTTTTAACGCAAAGACCACCGCTGCCAACTCCATATCGTGAGTTGGATAGCGCTGCTCGTACTCCTTCAACTGTCGTGAGGCGTAGGCTATCGTCTTATCATTTTGCATTAGCACGCAACCCAATCCTTGCTTCGATGCATCGCAGTATACTACGAACTTAGCGTTGGGTGTCGGGACACAGAGTACTAGTGCTGAGGAAAGCTTATCCTTAAGCAAATGGAAGCTTTCTTCACATCTATCATTCCAGATGAATCTTTGTTGTTTCCAGGTCAGGTTGGTGAGCGGAGTGGCTATCTTAGAAAAGCCCTCTACAAACCTCCTATAATAACCTGCTAACTCTAGAAAGCTTCTTACTTCAGATGCGTTCTTTGGTCTTGGCCAATCCTTTACAGCCTATACCTTTGATGGGTCTACTGCAACTCCGTCTTTTGATATAATGTGCCCGAGTAACGCCACTTGTGAAAGCCAAAACTCGCATTTCTTGAACTTTACGTAGAGTTGATGCTCCATCAATCGTGACAAAATCAACTCAAATGTTCCTTGTGCTCTACTTCATCCTTAGAGTATATTAAGATGACGTCGATGAATACTACGACGAATTATCTAAGTAGTCCTTGAAGACTCTATTCATCAAGTCCATAAACGCGACTGGTGCATTAGTAAGACCAAAGGACATAACCAAGAACTCGTAATGTCCATAACGAGTTCTGAAGGTTGTCTTAGGAATATCTTCTCCCTTTACCTTGAGCTGATTATACCCGGACCGTAAATCAATCTTTGAAAATACAGTCGCGCCTCGGAGTTGATCAAACAAATCGTCGATCCGGGGAAGTGGGTACTTATTCTTAACATGGAGCCAGTATGTAATGACCCAACTACTCTAGACCTTGGACCATTACTAATTTCTATACAAATGTATGTTATTTCTTGGAATCAACGCAATGTGTAGAGTAGTTGTAAAGTTCTTGGACTCTACAATTAATTGTAGAGTCCAAGAACCTTACATAGGTAGTTAGATAGTAGTATAATTGTAATAGTAGTAGTATTTTTATGACTGTGGATTTTGGTTCAGACCAAGATTTAATTGGACACTCGTAGTAACACTTGTAGATTTTCTAAGGTTAACCTATAGTTTAAGAATATTAATTTTAACCTAAGGTTTGATTAATATGACTGATATTGATGGTGATATTTATTATATTATAAGGTTTAGATAGACCCAATAAGAAAGTTACACTTGTCATGTGTATGTTTCATGATAATTAATTATTTTTGAGGAATAAGTTTATTAAGAGTAATATTAGAATATCCTAGGGTCTATCAGCAGCTTTGAAAACGTTAGAGGACTTAGTCAAGGCTGTTTACTCAATTCAAATTAAGCTGAAATTGTGCAATTTTGTGTTTAAATATTCAGTGTATGCCGATATATCACAGCTATAGGGGGCGATATATCGCAGTACGGGGATACCAAAAACACGTAACTTTGCACGATCACCCCGACGAGCCTCGGGCATGCTGGCCCAGGTGAAATATCGCCTACAATGGGCGATATATCGGCTCCCTTAGTATATTTTTAAATGTTTTTGAAAACGTTCTCATTTTAATCTTTAACCTCTTGATAAGTCAAACATCTTCATTATCATGTGATGACCCAACTGTAATGACCCAAGAGGTTATTGCCAACAATACCAGTTTGTAATGACCCAATTGGCTGCGGCTGGGCATTCTGCGCTTACAGTTGATGTAATATTACATTCCGTTGATATTACAATATGTTATTTCCACAATTGGCTGCGACTGCCACTACGGCTGAGGCGGAGGCTGAGTCTGAGGCTGAGCCTGTTGTCGTTGCGGCTGCAAAAGTTCCTTGACTTGTTGTCGCAGTCTGGTGATCTCCGCAGTGTTGTCAGCTGTCGGTGCCGGCACGTTGCGGCTGGAAATAGCACGCTCTCCCCTTCTATGAATAGGAGGGGCTTCATTGCTCACTGGATCAACATTGGAGGCGTTTCCGTTGGCGTGTGCAGATCTTCGGAGTGACATCGCAGCATAGTTCTAACAGTTGAAAGAAACATGTTAGAACTTTACCTAATAGGCTCTAAGGCAAAACTTATTCTGAAACAAACATATCTTAGACCTATTGATTATGACTTCTTATGAAAATTTATAAGTCTTCTTTATTATTTAGAGTGGGTTTCTATACTTAGAAAAGAAAGCCAGAAGGAAAGAAAGGCGACAAGATAGTTCCTGCTAGGGTTTTTGCCTTAACCCAAGGAGAGGCTGATGCTAGCAATAAGGTGGTCACAGGTCAGGTTTCTATCCTCAATAACATATGCTCTGTATTATTTGATTCAGGAGCCACTCATTCGTATATCTCGTTAGGAATGATAGAAAAACTAGACAAGCCCTGTGAAAGATTTAGAACTAGGTTTGTAACCGAGTTGCCTTCGGGCAAGGTAGTTCTATCATCACAGATAGTACAAGGCGTACCGATCAAGATTGAGGACATAGAACTAGAAGGAGACTTGATAGAACTGGTGATCAAGGACTTTGATGTGATACTAGGCATGGACTGGCTAGCATGGCATGGCGCAACCATTGACTGTAAACGCAAGAAGGTGATGTTCGAGACTCCTGACGGCCAGAAACTATGCTTCATGGGACAAGCTTCAGGATTGCGCACCCCGTTAGTATCATCTCTCAAAGCTCATAGAATGATGGAAAAATGATGTCAAGCATTCTTAGCCAGCATCACAGATGTGGTAAAGGAGACACTACTTAAGGTTGGAGATGTCCGTATTGTAAAATAATTCCCAGAGGTATTTCCCGATGACTTGCCAGGATTTCAGCCAACTCAGGAAATTGACTTCACGATAGAATTGGTACCGGGCACCGAGCCAATTTCCAAGGCACCATATCGGATGGCACCTACAGAACTCAAGGAGTTAAAGACGCAGCTACAAGAACTATTAGACTTGGGTTTTATTAGGCCGAGCCATTCGCCATGGGGAGCCCCGGTGCTATTTATGAAGAAAAAGGATGGAAGTATGCAGATGTGTATAGACTATTGCGAGCTGAACAAGGTAACGATTAAGAATAAGTACCCACTACCCCGGATCGACGATTTGTTTAATCAACTCTGAGGCGCGACTGTATTTTCAAAGATTGATTTACGGTCCGGGTATAATCAGCTCAAGGTAAAGGGAGAAGATATTCCTATGACAGCCTTCAGAACTCGTTATGGACATTAGGAGTTCTTGGTTATGTCCTTTGGTCTTACTAACGCACCAGCCGCGTTTATGGACTTGATGAATAGGGTCTTCAAGGACTACTTAGATAAATTCTTCGTAGTATTCATCGACGGCATCTTAGTATACTCTAAGGATGAAGTGGAGCACGAGGAACATTCAAGGTTGATTTTGTCACGATTGAAGGAGCATCAACTCTACGCAAAGTTCAAGAAATGCGAGTATTGGCTTTCGCAAGTGGCATTACTTGGGCACATTATATCAAAAGACAGAGTTGCAATAGACCCATCAAAGGTAGAGGACGTAAAGGATTGGCCAAGATCAAAGAACGCATATGAAGTAAGAAGCTTTCTAGGGTTAGCAGGTTATTATAGGAGGTTCGTAGAGGGCTTTTCTAAGATAGCCAATCCGCTCACCATCCTGACCCAGAAAAAACAAAGATTCAAATGGAATGACAGATGTCAAGAAAGCTTCCAGTTGCTTAAGGATAAGCTTTGCTCAGCACCAGTACTCTGTGTACCGACACCCAACGCTAAGTTCGTAGTATACTGCGATGCATCGAAGCAAGGATTGGGTTCGTGCTGATGCAAAATGATAAGGTGATAGCCTACGCCTCACTACAGTTGAAGGAGTACGAGCAGAGCTATCCAACTCACGATATGGAGTTGGCAGCGGTGGTCTTTGCATTAAAAATTTGGTGCCATTATCTTTACGGAGAATGGTGTGAGATCTATACGGACCACAAGAGTTTAAAATACTTCTTTACTCAGAAGGAGCTCAACATGAGGCAGTGCAGGTGGTAAGAATTAGTGAAGGATTACGACTGCGAAATTCTATACCACTCGGGGAAGGCAAATGTAGTTGTCGATGCACTAAGTAGGAAAAGTTATGGAAATTTAGTAGCTTTCACCGGAATAGAAAAGTTGCTACAGCAGGAGCTTATTAGTGCCGGAATAGAAGTAGTTGTCGGCAAGCTGGCTAACTTGTCTATCCAGTCGAATCTGCTAGAAGACATACGGATTGGTCAGGGACATGACGACACACTAGCAGCACATATGGATGCAGTCCGAGAAGGCAAGACCACAGATTTCTCAATATCTAGTCAAGGTTTATTGAGATATAAGGATCGGGTATGCGTGCCAAATGATCAAAGTATGAAGAAGACGATTCTAGAAGAAGCGCACAATACGCCGTACTCAGTTCACCCAGGGTCTACCAAGATGACTCATGACCTCAAAGCAATCTATTGGTGGCCAGGGATGAAGAAGGACATAGCAGAGTTTGTGTTAACGTGGCTTGTATGCCAGCAAGTGAAAGCAGAGCATCAACGGCCTGTAGGCTTATTGCAACCGCTTAGTGTACCAGAGTGGAAGTGGGACGATATAGCTATGGACTTCGTGACAAGTTTGCCAAGGACGAATAAGCAGCATGATTCCACTTGGATAGTAATAAATAGACTAACCAAGTCGTCTCATTTCCTGCCTGTTAAGACTTCCTACACGGCAGAACAATATGCAAACATCTACGTCCAAGAGATAGTACGGTTGCATGGAATCCCCAAGACAATAGTGTCGGATAGAGGATCGGTGTTTACATCGAGATTTTGGGGAAGTTTACAGAAAGCTATGGCTACTAAGTTAAGTCTTAGTACAACTTTTCATCCTCAGACAAACGGGCAGTCCGAGCGTACGAATCAGATTCTAGAAGATATGCTACGCGCATGTGTACTTGATTTCGGAGGATCATGTAATAAGTACTTGCCGCTGATAGAGTTCTCCTACAACAATAGCTACTAGTCAATGATTGGGATGGAACCTTATGAATTGCTTTATGGAAGGAGGTGTCGATCACCGTTGCATTGGGATGAGGTAGGAGAAAGGCAGCTTCTCGGTCCCGAAGCTGTTAGAAATGCTCAAGAAGCAGTAGCACTTATTAGATAGCAAATGCTTGCTACTCAAAGCTGTCAGAAAAGCTATGCGGATGCCAAGCGACGCGATGTGGAATTCAAAGTCGGAGATCAAGTCTTCTTGAAGATATCTCCTATGGAAGGTGTGAAACGATTTGGGAAGAAAGGCAAACTTAGTCCTCGATTTATAGGTCCTTTTGACTTGTTGGAGAAAGTGGGAGCAGTTGCATATAGACTAGCACTATCGCCGGTATCTGGAGTTATTTGATAAGTAAATTTTGAGGACAAAATTCTTTTTAGTAGGGGAGAATTGTAGATTCGAAGAACTTTACTTAGCTAGTTAGATAGTAGGATAATAGTAATAGTAGTAGTATTTTTATGACTGTGGATTTTGGTTCAGACCGGGATTTAATTGGACACTCGTAGTAACACTTGTAGATTTTCTAAGTTTAACCTATAGTTTAAGAATATTAATTTTAACCTAAGGTTTGATTAATATGACTGATATTGATGGTGATATTTATTATATTATAAGGTTTAGATAGACCCAATAAGAAAGTTACACTTGTCATGTGTATGTTTAATGATAATTAAGAATTTTTGAGGAATAAGTTTATTAAGAGTAATATTTGAATATCCTAGGGTCTGTCAGCAGCTTTGAAAACGTTAGAGGACTTAGTCAAGGCTGTTTACTCAATTCAAATTAAGCTGAAATTGTGCAATTTCGTGTTTAAATATTCAGCGTATGCCGATATATCATAGCTATAGGGGGCGATATATCGCAGTACGGGGATACGAAAAACATGTAACTTTGCACGATCACCCCGACGAGCCTCGGGCATGCTAGCCCAGGCGATATATCGCCTACAAGGGGCGATATATCGCCTCCCTTAGTATATTTTTGAATGTTTTTTAAAACATTCTAATTTTAATCTTTAACCTCTTGATAAGTCCAGCATCTTTCTGGCCGAGTCTTTAGCTTCTGCTGAACGATAATTCAAATATTTTTCACTTAAAAAGCCATTATTTTAATCAAGTTAAATGAAGATCTTTTCATTCTTGAACTCTATAAATAGAACCCAGTACCCATCCATTTATTCATTCATCAAGCTAAGTTCAGAGGCTGCAATTTGCTAGGTTATTTTTGAGTGCTTAAACACTTGGGTTGGGGATTATAAGCTTACCAAACACTTGGGAAGTAAGGTTTATAGCACATTTCGATTCAAGGTTTAGATCGGTCATAGAAGCATTCAAGGTATTCCAAACTATAGTTCATTTTGGTATTATTTTCCTTAAGTTCTTATAGTTTTCTACTCAGCCCACTAACTTTATTCTTTATTTTTGGATAGGAAATCTAAGATCTTGAACATAAGATACTTGGTAAGTATATTTTGATGGTATTGTTCTTTCGTTATTTTCATCCCTTTTCTTTAGTATACTCACCCTTTCATTTATGGTTTTTTAGGAGTGTTCCAAAGTCCCAAACCTGTTCTCATATCTCGGTACTTTTGGTAAGGAAAATAGGATAGGATATTATGTGTTATGCCATATGTTATCTTATGATTTATGTGTTATTTTAACTTATGATTTGTATGTTATGAATGTTTGTAGACTTGGGCATATGACCTGTACAACTAACAAGCCCCAATAAATTGATGGGCATATGACTTGCTTAGCTAGCAAGCGCCACAAATCTAATGGGCTTATGACTTGTTTAGTTTATGGGACCCCAAGTAATAATGGCCATTATTGTATGTGTGACATATGTTTATGATATGTTTTATGTTACGTTATGAATTTTATGTATATGATTTATGTTTTAGATTTTCCTTGCTGGGCATTAGGCTCACTCCTTTATGTTTATATGTACAAGAAAATAGCTTTGGTGGTGGGAAAGGTTCTTGGAAGCTTGGGGATGTGTATTGAGGCAGAATGGAATCGAAGGACCGAGAGTTCGATTCGAGGATGAAGTCTCTTTAATTATGGTTTTCTATGTATTTTTCCGCAATTGGTTGTAATAAGTTTTAATTAACTTTTCACTATGTCAAAGTTATGTTTTGTTTCAAACAATGGGATCCCAATGTCATACTTATGAATTTTATATAGTTTTAAGCCTTTACCTTACAGTTCTGAAATAAAGATATGTTATTTCAAATGTATGTTTTCATAAGTTTTGTATAGAAATTAGTAATGGTCCAAGGTCTAGAGTAGTTGGGTAATTACATTATCAGAGAAGAAGAGAAAGTTCAAAATCCAATATAATACATTATCAAGAATCTGATAGGGGAAGAAACGAGATACCCCTTAATGGAAAAATTGGCATATTGTCTGTTGCATACAGAAAGAAAATTGAAGCCATACTTTCAAGCTCACTGTTGACGATGAAAAATCGTCAACGAAATATAGATGGAAAACTCAAAGAGTTAATCAGAACTTAATGAATGCAAAGGAACTTGTAGAAATTTGAGGGAAAATTGCAAGTGAACAATGGAAGAAAAACTCGTATATCGCTCTTAGAATAGTTTGATCTTATAAAATTTTCCCAACCCCTTTCAATGATGTAGTGGGTCCCTATTTATAGGTGAGCTCTAATGGCTCTAGGTACATTGTGGTCCCAAGAGGACAAAATGATTCACTTGCAGACCGTAGGTAATTGTGGAGCAGGTGGTAGTGGTGTTGAAAAAGTGGTGGTCGGTCCATAGTACTTGTCAGTGGTCTGGAAAAACATTCTGTCATGGTACTATGCCATACCCACTACTATTCTTTTACGAATGTCAGGTACATGTTTGAGGAGACCCTGCCATGTACCTTCCTTATACTGCCATTACTTGTTTCGCATGATAGTGTGTTCGTACTCTCACCCTTCAAATATGCCTTGTTCCTACATGTTCTAAGTATAAAAATCTTTAATGGTTATTATGGGGGGATTGCTTTGTTTTTTTTTTTTTAGATTGGGATCTCTTCTAGTTCTCTTCGCACTAATGCTTAGGAGGACCTCCACTTCGCACCAATGTTTGATTGGCTAATGATGATGTGCCCCATTGGTGGTACTTGTCCTAATGAGGAAGATAAAGCCTCTTCAACGAGGCCCTACCACGTTCAAGGCGTGAAGGAGGCACCTGGTGTGTGGGTGCGCAAGGCGCCTGGTGGCCCGGGCGCGCGAGGCGGCTAGTGCATGGGCATGTGAGGCACCTGGTGGCATAGGCGCACAAGGTGGTTGGTGCACGGGTGCGCGAGGTGCCTGGTGGCGCAGGTGCCTGAGACGATTGGTACGCGGGTGCATGAGGCACCTGGTGGTGCAGGCGCGCAAGGCACCTGGTGATGCAGGTGCCCGAAGTGGTTTGTGCGAGGGCGCCTGGTGGTGCAGGCATGCGAGGCAATTGGTGCGCAGGTGCCCGAGGCGTCTGGTGGTGCGGGTGCGCAAGGCGCCTGGTGGCACAAGAGCGCGAGGCACCTTGTGCGTGGGTGCGCGAGACGCCTGGTGGTGCAAGCGCGCGAGGCAGTTGGTGCGCGGGACCATTGGTGGGCGTTCGAGGCAATGGATGCCGAAACGTGGCCTTTTCAGACCTTCATCCTTGCGAGGCGAGACGAGATGGGCACTTTCGCGAAGGCATCTTATGTGGTATGGGTCTCGAATGGGGCGAGACAGGGGTCGCTTGGCTTGCCCGAGGGCACTGAGGGTAAACCTCACTTTTTCTCTTGAGTGTTTACTATGGCCCTCTCAAGATCATGTCCAAGTTTTGTCATTCACACTCGCCCCCCAGTCTACGAGAAGGTCTTCAAGCTCACTGGGAGACTTTCAAGGTGCGATCTTTTTGAGATGCCCATGAGGTATTAACTTGCTTCTTATTGTGGTATTATAGAAAAAACACACTTTGGGGTTGAAGACTACTATGAGATGTTGAGAGTGAATTTGAGTGTATCATTGTGCTCAGCGGATCCCAAGGAAAGTTCTAAGCCCCCTTCTTGACCATTGATCAAGCATCAGATTCGATGGCCAAGATGAGCTTATGATTCTTACAAACAGACCTTCATATCCAACCTAATATTTACACTTTATCTCCTTAGCTTAGTGGTTTTGGAGTCCTTACTTCCTTCAAGAGGTAAGGGGTTCGATTCCTCACAACCTCACTTTCGTTGTCCTTCCCTTTTATTATTTGAATTCATTTATTTTATGCCAATATCCATACAGGTACTTGGGGACTAAAACTCCTCTCTCCTTCATTTTTGCAGGCGCAAATCTTCGACACTTCACATTTGTTCGAACGCGGCGGTGCTTTGGACCCTTGTCCTTTTATCGACTGTGACTGTATTTTCGACCTTTGCCCTCCCTTCTACCTTGACAGTGCCCGATTTTTCTAACATAAGGTATACTTTCTTTCTTTCTTATTTCATTTTTCTAACATCCCAAATTAGCACTACTTGAGATGGGTTACCTTGGCTGGAGCTCGTTGTGAGCTAATCCACATACACGCCCTTATTTGTACACCGTAGTTGGTCATTTAGAGCGCTCATGTCTAGAGGTTTTGAGCCAATTCCTTTGTGTTTTCTAGCAATCCCCTCATTTACACGTTCACCCTTATTACCTTCAAGACGAGGTTCCATGGCACGTAAGGGATCGTCTGGTGCTCTTCTGGGGGTGGAGTTTGTAGACTTATCTTTCAGACTCGGAGTCCCCCGAAAACAACCCTCACCAAGACTATGACACTTTGAGGCAGGCCTGCATACGTCACCTTTAGCATATGGCTGAACTTTGGTGTAAAATCTCGGTGGTGGAGAGTGAAATAGACTCAGTTTTGAGGGGTGATGGAGTTCCTTTCCCCTTTGACCTTAGTGACCACATTGCAAACCTTAGGGTGACCCTTTTTGATCTACAGATGGAGCTGGAGTTCATGGAGGGAAATCTCCCGCCTGAACCTCCTACTCCATTCCCCTTTTATGGTTCCCATGAGGTCTCCCTAGGCTCCCCTCAACCTTTGTTTTCGATTCACCCTTGCTCAACGCTCCCACACTCCGGGCCTCTGTGGAAGACCCTTGCTAGGAAGAAAAAATGGAGGGTAAAGTGCCCTGTTTCTACCTCACCTTTTTGCTTTGGTTTTGCAGATATGGCGAAGAGAGTGTAGCGGCAAGTGGCTTCTGAGGGGGCTGATTCTGGTCCTTTATTGGCATCTTCTATTGTGTCCAATGTGTCAGAGAATCGTCTGTTGGAGCTATCCGCTAAATATCGTATTTGCAAGGAATACAAGTTGTATGTTCCTTCCAATAACTGTCAGGTCGATAATCCCCTCAGTGGTGCGTGCCCATGAGCAAGCATATCTTGAAGACGAGTGGGACCATTCCTTTACACCCGTTTTTCATCATGATCCTTAACCACTTCGACCTCGCTTCGCTCTAGCTCGCGTCTAGCACCTGGCTATCCTTTAGCTTCCTATACATGGCATTTACTGAGCTCAACCAATGCACTCCTACAGCTCAAGAGGTGCATTTTATGTATAACCTCACGTCGACCCCTAAATCCAATGGCTTCTACTTCTTGGAGAAGGTCAATTCCTAGGTTTTCCTCGTAGAGGGCTTTGTATCAAATGCGGGGTTCTGGAAGTAGGACTTTTTCTTCGTAAAAGGTCCCCTTTTTGTACGTGAATGCTTTTGCTTGTCCCCAAGTAAGTACTTCAAGCTTCTCTTCCTTTTACTTTTAATTGGTTATTTTGGAACTTATGCTTATATTGGCAATTGTGTTGATTGTGCAAAGGATTTTGGTAACCCTGACATTCCCGAGTCGGAGGCAGCACCTGTGGACATCTTCATCGATGCTGACCCCGTCAAGAAAATGGCCTCGTGCCTCTTCACCGTGGCAAGCCTGAACTGCCACAACCTATCCACAATTTTGGATCCTGATGCATTGTGGCACATTTTTTAGAGAAGGAAGAAGGCACCTTTAGTTGAGCTTCACTCTGACAGGGGCGATGCAGAGTGGGTGCCTGAGGAAGCTTCCCTAGAACCCATGTGCCTACCTCGGTCATCTTTGTCTTCCAGGGGGTGCCCTCATTTGGTCTCTATGGATCATGACACGGCCTCTCATCCTCGCAGTCCGCAGGCCATGCTAGGGTGCTTCTTCGTGCTCTTTTCTGAGGAATACGACACTCTTCCACAGGCTCTCATCAATCTTGGTTCATTGGGGCCCCATTTTTCTGGTATTCCTGTGCCCCCTCATCCTTCGATGAGTGGGTCATCCGTCCCTGCTCAGCCGGGCGCCCCTGATTTAGAGGGGGCACCTTGGGTGGGTTGTATGGTGGCCTCTTATGGGAAAAGGTATACCCGGGTTGTTGAGGGTATTCCTGAGGCTGAGTGGAGAGGTCTTGGGAAATTTTCCATGTTGGAGCTTGGGGAGACTCTTGTGCCCTCCACCACTTGGGTATGTTCATGCGTCTTACATTGATCTTACTCTTTCCCTTCTTTTTTTTTTTGTTATGGATTCTTTGTTTGCTCATCATCATCATTTTTTCTCTTTTGCAGGCTTCTCTGGTGGCCCAACGCTTTGCCGACTCGGCGCAGGACCTCTCCTCGTAAAATGCTGAAAGGGACCGTCTAACAGCCAAGGTTCAGGAGCTTTAGTGGGAACTCACTGATACCAAGCTTAAGCTTTAAAAGGCCTTGTCGAAGGCCTCTTCATCGTCGAAAAAGAAGAGGAGGACAGAAGCCAAGGTCATGATGTTGCAAGAGAGGGTTGCTTGCCTGGAGGCCGATCTTGGGGTAGCAGAAGCTAAGGTTGCAACATTGCAAGAGAGGGTCGCTCTCCTAGAAGCAAATTTGGCTAAAATTGAGTACAAGTCCATAGAACGCACCCTTTATGGAATGTGGAGACAAAATCCCACCTTCGATTTCTCCTCCTTTGGCGAGCATGCCGTCGCCAAGGTAGTCGAGTGGAATGCTCGCAGCGGGAGGCCCTGAGACTTTGCTTCTGAAACTTTATTATTTAGTTCGATTCGGATGTATGCTCATTTGAGCCTATCATTCAATTTTTTTATTTTGTTGGAACTTTTATAAGTCCTGCTATATTATAGCAACTCCTTTTTTTTGTATATATATGTGATCGTTTGCTTTTTTTCCTCTATGTTTGAGGTCCTTTTGAGCCCGTAAAAATGGGTTCGATAGGTTTTTTTTTATTATTATTTATCATGCTTGAGGTCCTTTTGAGCCCATACGAAGGGGTTCAATAGGTCTCTCTTTGGTGCACCTTGATTGTATTTATAAGGATATGTTGACCCTTTGGGCTCTAGTCATCCTTTTATATACTTTTGCGCTTGCTTATTATTTCTTGCGAGAAGCGTCCTTCTCGTCATTATGCATAGTACTATTTTTGCAAGGGTCTCTTTTAGGACCCTTTTTGGCTAGGTGGCTTGGTGGCCATTCTAGACTCATTGGTGGATTCTCTTCCTGAGTTCTTTCCTCTCATGGAGGTATCAACCTTTATTAGGAGGCTTTTCTTGTAGGACCTTTTGACCTCGTTGATGTTCATAAGGGTAGCTAATCCTCGTGAACTCAAGTGGTGCCTTGCAAGGTCTTCTTCTTTATCTATAAGAGGTTTATATATATATATATATAATGGTCTCTTTTAGGACCCTTTTTTGGCTGTATACTCTGCCCCCCAAGTTGTTGGCGAGATTTATCTCGTCGGCCACTTTGATCATTTCGCTTACCCATTTTGATAATTATTAAAAATGAGAGTTATATATTTTTATCATTGTGCTCAAACAAAAGTTCCTACTATATATTCATTTGATGCCAAAACATATTCATTGGAAATGAGCAAAGTACATGGTAACCTATGGTGACTTTGTTCCTACTACAAATCAAAGGGTCCAAGTTAGCCCTCTACCTCATATCTTTTACATTAAACTTGCATGTTTAGACAAAACAATAATATTCTTGCCTCAGACATGGAGGTCTTACTGATAATATTTTTTTAGATGCTCTGCGTTCCACAGTCTGGGTACCATGGTATCATCCAAACGTGCCAGCTTGTAGGTGTTAGGGGCCACCACCTGGTGAACTTGGTAGGGCCTTTCCCAGTTTACCCCTAATACACCCTCTCTTGGGTCTTGAGTGTTGGGCATGACTCTCCTTAACACATGGTCTTCGACCCTGAACGTCCTCTCTCGTACCCTTGAATTATAGTATCTTGCGGCTCGTTGCTGGCATGTAGCCAACTTCAGTTGTGCTCTTTCTCTCCTTGCTTCCAACAGGTACAAATTTTTGGCCAAAGCCGAGGTTAGTCTGGTCATAATATCCTTGTATGCGGAAGGAGTTGATTGTCATTTCTATTGGGAGGACAGCCTCACACCCGTAGGTTAAGGAAAAAGACGTTTCTCCAGTGGTGGACCGAGGCGTGGTCCTATAGGCTCGCAGCACACTAGGCAGTTCATCGACCCTGGCCCCTTTCAACTTTTCCAACTTTGTTTTCAGGTTCCTCTTTAGGATCTTGTTGATGGCCTCCACTTGAACATTGGCTTGTGGGTGCACTACAACAGAGAAACTCCTATTGATTCCATTTTCTCAGAAATATGCTTCGAATACCCCTCATTCGAACTATGTCCCATTGTTAAAGATTATTTTGTAGGGTACTCCAAACCAGCAAAGTATAAATTTGTTAACAAAGGCGGTGATTTCTTAGCCGTTATGTTGACTAGAGGCTCTGCTTCCACCCATTTAGTAAAATAATCGAATGCTACAACTGTGTATTTTGCTCCTCCTCTTCTTGCTGGTAGTGCTCCAATCAAGTCAATCCCCCACACAGCAAAGGGCCACAGACTGGTCATGCTCACACACTCAATTGGTGACTGCCTGGGGTAATTTGCTTGTCGTTGGCACTTGTCAAATCTTCTCACCAAATTGCTCGCATCCTTCTCCATGGTAGGCCAATAGTATCCCTGTCGCATGGCCTTTTTAGCTGTGGATTGCCCCCCAGCATGATTTCCACACTCCTATTAGTGTATCTCTTGCAGGACCTTTAAAGCCTCCTCCTTGTTTATGCACTACAGGAGCGGGGTGGAGAAGCCTCTCTTATAAAAAAACTCCATCTACTAGGGCGTATTGGGCGGCCCTGTAAATTAGCTTGCAAGCATCTTTTTTGTCCAAAGGCAACGTTCCATAACTTAAGTACCTAGAGATGGGTATAAACCATGACTTCTCAGGGTTATGGACCATGTGAACCTCCTCTTCCGCTATGCTTGGCCTGGAGAGGTATTCGACAGGGATGGATTCAAGCGTGACCTCATCTCAGGTGCAGGCGAGTTTTGTGAGAGCATTAGGATTTGCGTTTTGCTCCCTTGGATTTTGTTCTATGGTGTATTTTTTGAACTGATCGAAATATCCCTTCACTTTGGTGAGATATGCAGCCATTTTTCGGCCTCTAGCTTGATATTCTTCCTTCACCTGAAACACTATTAACTGCGAGTCACTAAAGACATGCAAACGTGTTACCTTCAACTCTTTGGCCAGCCGCAAGCCAGCCAGTAGTGCCTCGTATTCTGCTTCGTTGTTGGAAGCTTCAAATCCAAACCTTAGTGCACAATACATCTTATTTCCTCAGGTCCCATCATACTATGCCAGCGCCGGCTCCTCCCTCGTTAGACGCCCCGTCTACATGGAGGCTCCATTCTTCAGGCTGTTTTTCCCCTTCACCCATCGGTTCATTCTCTTCTATTTCTCCCTCCTCATGAGGTTGATATGCAAATTCTACTATAAAATCTGCAAGTACCTGCCCATTGATTGTGGTCCTCGGGGTGTAAGTTATGTCAAACTAACTTAACTCAATTGACCATTTTAACAACCTTTCTGAAGTCCCCAGTTTGTGCAAGACTTGGCGCAAAGGGGTGTTGGTGAGTACTTCAATAGCATGAGCGTGAAAATAAGGCCTCAGCTTTCGTGAAGCCACTATCAAGGCATATGCTAACTTTTCTATTTTTGGGTATTGAGTTTATGCATCTACCAACTGTTTGCTTACATATTATACGGGCTGCTGATGCTTCTTTTCTCCTTTGACCAGGGCGGCGCTTATAGCATGCTCTGATACAGCTAAGTACAAATACAATTTTCCCTTTTTTCTGGCTTAGCCAAAAGGGGTGATTTTCCAAGGTGTTCCTTTAGCTTAGCGAAGGCTTCCTGACAATCTTCATCCTAAGCAATCTTTTTGCTCCCGTTTAGGATGTTGAAGAAAGGGAGGCATTTGTTAGTGTATCTGGAGATGAACCTATTGAGGGCTGCTACTCTCTCGGTTAAGCACTGCACCTCCTTCTTACTTCGTGGTAGGCTCATTTCCAACAATGCCTTGATTTTTTCAGAATTGGGCTCAATACCTCAGGAATTCACCATAAAACCTAGGAACTTCCCTGACGAAACTCCAAATATGCACTTGAGCGGGTTTAGCTTCTTTCTAAATTTTTGGAGGGTATCGAACATCTCACTGAGGTCACTTGTGAGCTCTTCTGCCTTCTTTGTCTTTACCAGCATATCGTCTACGTATAATTCCACATTTCTCCCAATCTTATTCGCAAACATTCTATTCACTAGCTTTTGATAAGTAGCACCAGCGTTCTTTAACCCAAAAGGCATCACTTTCTAGCAATAAAGCCCCTTGTCTGTTATAAACGAAGTGTGCTCTTCATCGGCCGGGTTCATGGGTATTTGATTGTACCCGGAATATGCATCCATGAAGCTGAGTAGCTCGCGTCCTGTCATGGCGTCTACTAATTGATCTATCCTAGGAAGTGGGAAGCTGTCCTTAGGGCAGGCTTTATTGAGGTTAGTAAAATCCACGCAAGTCCTCCACTTTCCATTGGGCTTTGGGACTGAAACTGGGTTGGATACCCATAATGGGTAGAATTCTTCTCAGATAAAACCATTTTCCTTCAACTTGTCAACCTCCTCTTTTAGGGTCATGTATCTTTCTGGGTCTAACGCTCTCATTTTCTGCCTTACAAGTCTTGCCTTTGGGTCTATGTTTAAGTTATGGCACATGATTGATGGGCCTATCCCCACCATCTCCTCATGACTCCATGCGAATACATCGAGGTTGACTTTCAGAAATTCTACCAACTCTTCTTCACGATACCCTGAAGGTTTCTTCCTGCCTTCAACTTCCTCAACGGCTCATTCATGAATGGGACCTCTTCCAACTCCTATACTGTCTCAGCCCTGGGTTCCTTTGCGACCTGCGGGTCCAATTCGTGTGGGTTTGTGCTTCCATGCATCCCCATTTCCATAGGCACTGACAGCTTTAGGGTCGTGTGGAGGGATGTGTTATAACATTCCCTTGCTTCCTTCTGCTCTCCTTTCATGCTTGTTATTCCACCCAGGAGTTGGGAATTTCATGGCTAAGTGGTACACTGAGGTTATCACCTTCAATTCTCTTAGGGAGGGCCTCTCTAATACCGCATTGAAGGCCGAGGCGCAATCTACCATGACAAAGTTTGCCATTATGGTGGTTTATCTAGGTTGTTCTCCCATGGTAAGGGCTAACTCAATTGCACCTATGGGTTGTATTGAATCTCCTGTAAATCAATATAGGGAGGTATTGCAGGGCTTTAGGTGCATGATGATAAGTCCCATCTTCTCTAAAGCTGGGCAATATAGGATGTCTACGGAGCTTCCATTATCTACCAAGACCCGATGCACCCTCATGTTAGCAAGCTGGACAATCAACACCAAGGGATCATTATGAGGGAAGTTCACACCCCGTGCATCTTCTTCAGTGAAGGTTACCGAGTCGTTCTCCCCCTTAAAACCTTTTGGGAGGCGTTGGTAACTGATATTTTTGTAACTGATATTTGAATTTATTGTTCCTGTATTATTTGAATTTGTAATCAGTTATAGCAATCCCACACTACACGTGTAGGATATAGATTAATTTGTAAGGGCCCATAGCCTATTAAGAGACTCTATAAAAAGAGATCTCTCAGTCATTATAAAAAAAGAGTTGAATTTGTGCGCACTTTACATAAAAACCCTACTAAATTGTATTATTTTTCTCTCAGACTTTAGAACCTCAGTTGAACCTTGTTTCTTCTTGATCTTCAGTTTGAGACTTCTTTGATTAATAAAAGTACAAGTGGACGTAGGTCACTACCAAATCTTGGGGTCGAACCACCATAAAGTCCTTGTGTCGTTTACTTGATTTCAGCTCAAAAAAATTATTTTCTGTCATTTATATTAACTCAGTGTCGTTGGCCAAAATGCTAGTCAACAATAATCCTCTAGAATAGCCTGCTAGGCCAAGAAAACTTCTAATATTTTTCGCGTTCTTTGGCCTCGGTCAGGCTCTAACGACTTCCATCTTCGACGGGTCCACTTTCACTCTTTTCTTGGACACTACATGGCCTAGAAATACTACTTCTTCTAATTAAAAGTTACATTTCCTCAGCTTTGCATACAAATGATGTCCTTTAAGCCTACTTAATATCATTCGAAGGTTCTCCTTATGTTTGGCATTAGATAATACTCCATGATGATTCAATTCAAACCAACGGAGATAAATATGATGCCTATTCTTTAGCTACTTTGAGCATGTTTGACATTAGATAATACTCATTCATATATATGATAACAAACTAGTGCATTTGAATTACAAGTTCCTTCCATAATTGATTTTCACTTATATATCATATATAATATGCTAATAAATTCATTCCAATAAATTAGTAATATTAGAAAAAGAGATATATATTATACTAGAAATTGAGGCTGTGCATTTTTAGTTGAGCATTATTACAAACACTTGGTGGGCACTATGAAAATTCAACAAATATATTTCAAATTACTACAAAAGAATATCATAAACAATAAAAATACAAAATATAATCAAACAACAATTACATTACCTAATTGTAAGTTGTATATAAATCTATGTTTTTGGAGAAGCACGATACACAAAGGGTGGTGGTGGGAGGCTTCAACGATTGTGGTGGGAGGCTTCAACGACAGTGGTGGTGGGAGGCTTTAATGAAGGGGACTCGACGGATGGGCAGAGACGATGACGCAGTGCTGCTGGGCGGAGAGACGACGTAGCTAGGTGGACATGCGTTGGTGTGGCGGAGATGACATGGGTGCTGGCCTGAGATGACAATACCACCGAAGCTTATTCGACAGTAACATTGAAGATAGGTGGGTTTGGGAGGGTTTTCAGGGGGAAGTTTAGAGATGAGAAGGGTAAGTGTTACATTTATTTTTAATTTTTTGTTTAACAGAAGGGGTAATTTTGTCTTAAAGAGTCAATAATGTGAAAAATATTGACTAAGGGTTAGAGTTATAAATATAGGGATAATTGGGGTCAATTAGTATAGTTTCCCTTGATTTTTTAAAGTTTTTTTATGGGTTGTTGGTATATTATTTTCCAACTAGTGTATATGTTTTTTATGGTATGGTATATTTTTATTTTATGATATTTAGTTTCTATCTTATTATACATAATGATAATATATAATTTTGTATCACGGTATATACATTTTACTAGTAGTATATAATTTTGTTAGCGTAGTATATATATTTTTTAGTAATAATTTTAAAAGTTTTGTTGGTATATTATTTTTCAACTCAGTATATGTATTTTGTGGTATGATATATCATTCAACAACCCATAAAAAAAAAAAAATTTCCAAATAACTTTAAAATAAAAACAAATTAAACAAAACTAATATACATATACCATAATATTAAAATATTTAGAATAAAATATTAATTTACTAAAGGGCATATTTGGTAATATATAATATTAAAAAGGTGGTTAGGCTATTTTGCTAGAAAATTAAAAACATGGATATTTACTTAATTCCACACACCATTAAGGACTATTTTCCACCAATACCCTTTATAATTTTACAACCATTTATTCATATACAATTTTAAAACTTATATACGGAAAAAGACAAAAAACAGTAACTATTTATATTTGATAGATATCTTCTCCCTCCTCATCACAATTATGATTCATTTGCACCATTACATATTTACAAGTATTTATAACTTTATTTTTATCTTTATTCTTAAAAGATTGATAATAATAATTTGATTTTTTTATGTTTTTTATTTATAATTCATAGTAGATTAAAAAACCTAAAAGTTTAATTTAATAGAGCTGTTTAGAGCGACCTCCCGAGTTTTGAACACTCGTTAGTAGCTGATGAATAATTGTATCAAAGTAATATTATATGAAATTTTGTTATTTCATGAATTTTATAGCCTTTATGATGATTTGGTAAAGGATTTAAGCTTATGCAAAGAAAAATTGGTCTCGGACCAAGGGGCAAACCCTAATAGTGGAAAAATCTCGAATTTGGTAAAATAGGGAATACTATGGCATAAAATATTTTGGCAACTGGGACTTTATAGTCGAGCCAATAAATTTAAGAAAAATGATTGAGGTTTGAATTCCAATCAACCAGGCCTAAGAATAAAAAATTATTGCTTGCGCCTCTTAGGGCATTTTGGTCAATTTGACAAAATTATGTGATATGTGAAAAATTTTATTTTTGGCTCGCATTTAATTTAATTGATTAATCTTGGAGATTTAAAAACTATAGGGTAAAAATTTAGGAAATTTTAGGTAAGAAAAATTACCAAAGGGCCCTTGAGTGTCTTAAGAGAGAGGTAAAAATGAGCAAGGTCATAATGGTCTTTTCCAAGGGAGGAGAAAGAGAATGGTGGGTGGCAAGGCTAGGTCCTAGGGCACTCAAGAGCTTAGGACACATACCCTAGAGGAAGTGTAAGAGTCTTACCCCACACAAGTAAAGACCTAATCATTTTCTCTCACAAAATATTTTTTCTCTCAAAAAACACTCTCTCTTCCATTTTCCTCTCCCAAACCCAAAACCCTAAGCTCTACAATCTTCCATTGCTGCAACTTTTTTTCCATAAGCCAACTACACTCATCCCTCCATTGAAGAATGGAGAAGCTCAAGTGAAACCTTGTCTAGTGTAAGTTTTGAAACTTCATTCATCTTCTCTTCCATTTTCCTCTTCAAACCTGAAACCCTAAGAGTTTATTATGCATACATATGATCTAATTATCATGCATGGAATTGATCTTGTGTTGTAGAGTCCAAGGTAAGCTTGTACTAGGATATCAAAGGATGAGCACTTTGGTGATCAAGTAAAAGCAAGGTAAGAAATCTTTGTAGTTTGCATCTTCTTGTCCCTCATCTAAGTCTTTCTACCCTATTTCTTTCTTCAAAATCTGCATGTGGGACTTTGGGGCTCAGTTCGAGAGTGTAGAGCATAAGGGGGAGTTTTGAGAAGCTAAGGAAACACATCTCCAAGCTAGAACTATCAAAAGGTAGAAATCTATGGTTATTCTTTGAGTTTTGTGTTAATATTTGTAGATCTGGTTGTATAGATTATTTTAATGGTTTTTGGAGCTTATTTTATGCTTAAGGTTGAGATTGTGTGATTTTATGATTTTCATGCATGCATATAGCTAGGGTTATGCTAGAAATGTTGTTTCTTGTTAAGTTGGTGTAAAAAATGCATGCTGCCAAAATTTGTGGTCTTGCTTCCAAAGGGTTAGATCGTATTCTACTGCCTCTTTTTGTGAAAATAAATTGTTTAGTTTCATAGTTATTTGTGAGTACTTGAGCTTAGGCTTTGGAAAATCATAAAAATGTATTTTTAAACCCAAGTTATGCACTTTTTGGCATTGTGATGTAAAACTGGAAAATTTATAGGCAGCATGCACTATCCAGATTGTTTTGACTTTTGAACGGGTTTTACTAATCTAAATGCTATTAAATTTAGTAGGATGTTATTTTATACATGTATAAGGGTCACTATAAAAGTTTAGAGGAAATTTTATTATGGTTTAAGAGAAAACAAATTTCAAATTTGCCCTAAAATCTGGAAACAAAACTTCTTGGCAGCAAGCACTGCTCAGATTGCTTCAAATATTTGAATGGGTTTCATTACTCCAAAATTTATAAATTTTTTAAAGAAGCTAATTTAGACATTTATAAAGACTCCTGTAAAAATTTAGAAAGATCTAGGCAACTTTTTAAGAGAAATAAATTTTTAAAGTTACCTAAAAATCTGGGAAAAACTTCTGGGCAGCAGGAACTACCCAGATTACTTAGAATATTTGAATGGGTTTTGCCATCCTAAAAATTATGATATTTTGAAGAAAAATATTTAAGATGTATATAAGGACACCTACAAAATTTTAGATAAAACTGTCTCACAGTTAGAGAAATAATTTTTCTAAGTTTGCCCTAAATACTGAAAAGTAATAATTTCGAACCTTAACGAAAAATAATTTTTGGGAGGTTAGTTCTCTTAACCTTAAATTAGTTTTGATGCGAGGCTTTCACCTAGATTCTGTCTTTATGAAGCAGACTATGTGAACGATAGTTTAAGGGTTTTTTCAAAAACCTCAACTTAGGAAAAAAGTTTAAAAATGAGACTTTACCACTTTAAATTAAATAATGGAAGTAAAGTTTTTGAAATGAAAAGAAATGGTTCCTTGCAAAGATAGCTAATGATTTGGAGATTTAACCAATCCCCAAATTGACATAAGTTAATTAAATTTAATTTTTATCACTTTCTAATTTAAGAGTCCAATTTTCCTTCTTTTAAAAAATAACATAAAATGAGATCCTATGTTATGGATAAAAATAGGAGTTTAGGTTTTGTAGAACCTTTAAGAGAAAGGGGTAATGTTGTCAGATATTATAAGCTAAAGGGTCAAAAAGCAGTATTTTGGTAAATGATAGAAAATTGTAAACATTCGTAAGAGAATGAAAAGTTAATTTTTTTCTAAAGACAAGAGTTGTTTAAAACTCATTTATCTAAAAAGCAAAATACGAGTTATTTGTTAAGAGAGTTCTTTATTCAAAGAATATTAAAATGCATAGCACGGACAGTGTGTTGTTGTGAGGCCGATTTTCTTATGATATTGTAATGCCCTACTTCCTTAGAGTCATTACTAAGTGAGCTTAAAACGTGCAATTAACTCGCTAAACGAGGTCTTAAGACAAAAGTGTAGCTAAACCATAACAAAAGTCACATAATTTGAAAATATATTCATTCATTGAAAATTATAAAGTGATTAACATTTGGGATCCCAAAATACTATCTCGAAATATTTACAACTTAAAAATATAATTAAAGTCGACTAAACGACAAAAATTGGGTTTAATACAAACATCTCCCAAAAATACCCCTGGCCGTGGCAGCCAGGCAGGCCAAACATGTACGCGTTGCTTCACGCTCTCCATACTCAAGGTTGGTCGACTTTCCCCTTGCCCTTACCTGCATCATAGAGCACCCGTGAGCCGAACCCCAGCAAGAAAACTCCACACAAGCAAATAACATATGCATAACGAACATTCAGCACATAGCAAAACTGCCAACAGGCTAAACACATACGGCCATTCCATCCCAGGCGCTTTACAAGGCCCTGGCTTCGCGGTCTACACTGCTCCCGACCCCTTGCCATACTCGGCCTTCGTCGTTCCCGGCCTTCGCCGCTCTCAGCCTTCGCCATTCCTGGCTCTTGTCGTTCATTCACATATATGCACACATAACATAATTAAACAAAATCTTAAACACGTATAAGCATAATCAATGGGGCTACTCCTTGCAACACAATCATATAGGGCCGTGCTCTACAACACAAACTATATGGCGTTGCCCTGCTCTACGTGTACAACCATTTTCTTACCTGTGTCCCGAGCTTTTCAGGCACCGATGTCCCGAGCACAGTCCCCTAGTCCGAGCATCGCTGAAAACCTAGTCACAAATCATCAACAATATCCATCCATTAAGTTCTATTACACTAAATAACTTTGGGTCATAATTTTAGTCTCCAGGTCCTTGAATTCTATCAATCCAGGTGATAAAATCCATCCCGAGACTTAACTTTTGGATTTTCGAGCCTAAAACCTCCTTAGAGTCCAAAAATACACTAATTGTCGCGGCCCCATGAACCCATGCTGCGACCCGCCTCAACCAGAAACCCCCAACCCCAAAACTGGGCATGCGAACCATGGCCCAAGCCAGGGTGTGTCACGGCCTGCCTTTCTTCCTGGCCACCAAAATGTTATAGAGGGTCGCGGCTTAGCAAGAACAATGTCGCGGCCTGACCTTTTTATCCCATAAAATTCCTCCATTTTTACCTCCAAATTTAAGCCAATTTACCCAAAAATCAATCTAACAATCCAAGTTAATCATCACAGAAGTTCTACCATAGTCTCAGCTACAAAACCTAACAAAATTCTAGCTCTAAACCTCATCATATCCCAATTCCAATCTCCAACTTCAAAGCCTTAAGAAACTAAGAAACTCAGCCAAATAATCACAGAATCAAATAGCTAAAATCATAGTTCAAAGCTTATCTTATCCTCTGCTTGAATCCACAAACTCCTTTCTTAATCTTCAGCACTTCTCCTTGGTATGGCTTAGATAAAAAGAGAGAGAAAGAAGAGGTTTGGGTCAGTTCCTTGGTTTCTAAATGCTTCCTTGGGTTGTCTTTCCTGACTTAAGTCTCTAAGGTTATCGCAAAGGCTCGGGGTACCAAAAACGTCCCCAAGGGAAAAATGGTAAATTTCCCCGATATTCCCTCCTAAACGTCTAACACCAAATATATCTCCAAATATTTATTTCCATAACCCGATAACCCCATAAAACATCTAATTCTCGGAATACCCCTCGACTCGTCCCGAGTCGGGTATTCGACCTTGTTGTGACTTTCTAGCTAAACTGCTCCCTAGGACTGTCTCGGATCGTGCAACACGAGTATATCCCAATATTCACACTTATTATATTTATATTACATTTATGCCCTCAACAGTCTAAAATTACAAACATTCCCCCAATAACCAAACGGGGCCCACATGCATATTTATTTCACATAAACATGCATCTCTAATCACATATTCATCAATTTCACACATTATAGCAATAAATCACTTATTGCCCTCCAGGCACGCTAATCAAGGCCCTAACCTTATTAGCAAAATTGGGACGCTACAGATACCGTAAAGACTGAAACAAAATCTAGCCTTATACAATGTGACATGTGTAAGATTCATGTAGCTATCGTAGAATATTAGCTATAAGAATATGCCATTGTTTAATCCGAGTACATTGTATTAATTACTGTAACCGAAAAAGGGAAAATGAATATCGGAGTTAAAGATCCAGCTGGGAACTAAGGACTCTTGGTAAGTTAGCATTTTCCTTCTTGGCTATAACATGAATATACTGCTGTGTGCTTGTAGTAATAGATTACACTAGTTTTGTTTGGGTCATTAAGACCAGGGTATGCTTAATACCTACTCTTGCAATGCTTTTGCATTCTGTGGCTAAATGGTAAGTAGGTTCGGGTTGAAGCTAGAACCTTAGCATAATATAGTCCGGGATGGAGCAAGGACACGGTAAGAATGTAGTTCGAGTAAGAGTCAGGACATGGTTAACATATAGTGCGGGTAGAAGCCAGGACATGGTGAATATATAGTCTGGGTTGGAGCCAGAACATGGAGAATATATAGTCTAGGTTGGAGCCAGGACAGTGGTAATGAAGTCCGAGTTAGAGCCAGGACATTAACAGTGGAACCGGGTAAAGGCCCGGATCCCTTGCTGATAATTTAATTGCTTAGTCATGATGTGTGTTAAATATATCTTGAATATTCTGAGAATCTTCTGAGTGCCGGATATTATGATAAGAGTGATTTATTGTATGCTCTAGGAATTTTCGAATTGCAGGTTATTGTGTTATGTGTGAACTTGGTTGTTAGAAATAACAAAAGTTATTATTTGGATATCGTTATCTATATTGAATGTTCTGGGAATTTTTTGACTACAGATTATTTATGTTATGTAACAAATTGGTTGTTGAGTGCAACCAAAGTGTTGATATTTGTTATCTTTATTACTTGCAAAATTGTATGGTAGGGTTGGGATTTATCTCATACCCTAGTTATCGGTAGTTATATCTACCTTAGGTCGACCCGTTGCTAGGTTTTAGTATACTTGTGTGTATAAGTCTATTCTTACTAAGAATTGTCGCTTACCTAGTTATTCATGTTGTAAGTAAGTGCAAAAGCAAAGTGGAGCACAAAGCGCCGAAGTCTGCTTGCGGATATATACGTGTGGCCTGACCTGGGGAGGTTTTTAATGGAACGCCATTTTGAAAAGAAAAAGCTTGGAGCTTGCTATTTATTTTATGACATTTGTTTTGTGATAACACTGTGCAAGAGTAGTTGTAATTCCGTTTGCTAAATTAAAAGTTTGCACACACAGTCTTTTCTGAAAAGTTTTTTTTATATGGATTTTCGGTACAATGATTTAAAGTAAAAGTTTAAATTTCTGCATGTTTTTGGTCTTGTATTCGTTGGGTCATTACATTTAGAGGAAGATTTAATTCTATAATATATACCAATTAATGTTTCAATGTATTTTAATAAATATTTGTAATATGATTTTTTTCATATATTTGTGTATGATTAATTTTGATTTTCACTCTAATGCTTGTATTTTTTTTCATATTAAAAATATTTTAACAGTTTGATTAATAAAATTAATTTATATGAAAAAAAATCATCAACATTAATCTACGCATACTTCAAAAGGAAGAATGTTGAACTTCCAATAACTAATGAGTTGTCAAATCTACCAATAGATATTGATAATTTGCATTCTAAAATTCACACTTCAAAATCTGCAAGAGTTGAAATGAAAGAACGGTTTGATATCAATTCCTTAGAGTGCAATCCAGGATTAAGTTCGTAGAGCTTATATTAAAGATTGTGCATATCAATTTATAATTTCTAAGTATACTAGATTTTGGAAAAGCATTCACGTAGTTTTCAGTCATCATGGTTTAATCTATTTCTTTCATGGTTGGAATATTCTCCTAGTACAGATGCTGCATTTTGTCTACCATGTATTGTATGCAATAGGAAATATAGACCTCATAAATTAGATGCATTTACTATTAATGGATTTCGATCATGCAAAAAGGAAAGGTGTGGAATTAGGTGTTCAATTTTAGCACATATTGAAAAAGATATCACTTCATCTCCTAGAATTGTTGAGAAATTGTGTGCTGATATCATGAACCAACCAACCAACCAGCACATATTGCAAAAATTTTTGCAAACTTCACTTTTTCAAGAAGTTGCTGAAAATATACTTCGCTTGAAAGTTTCAATTGAGTCAATTAGGTGGCTTGCATTTCAATGATGTTTTTTTAGATGTTGTGATGAGTCTAAACCATCCAATCATAGTGGATTTTTTTTTTAAATTATTCATTTTCATAGCTTCTTATAATGATAATGTAGCAAAAGTTTTGGATAAAGCTCCACGAAATGCCTCATATACATTGCCAACAACGCAAAAATAAAATTTTCATGTTTTGGTATCTAAAGTGAAGAACGCAATTTGTGAAGAAATTGGTGAAGCAAAATTTTGTATAATAGTTGATGATGCACGAGAAGAGTTTAAAAAAGAACAGATGTCAATTGTTTTGAGATTTGTTGACAAAGATGGCTATGTGCAAGAGCGTTTTTTTGGGTTTGTTCATGTCAACGACACTACTGCTTCAAGAATGAAACAATGGGTATTTTCTATTTTCTCTAATCATACAATTGATGTTCAGTCTATCCGAGGATATGGTTACGATGGTGCAAGAAATATGCGTGGACAATGGAATGCCTTACAAGCTTTAATTTGAAGTGAATGTCCTTATGTTTATTATGTTCATTGTTTTGCACATTGTTTGCAATTGGTGTTAGTTGCTGCATCCAAGGAAATTATTTATGTCCATCAATTTTTTACCAAGTTGAACTCTATTGTTAATATTGTTTGGGCATCAGTAAGCATAATGTCCAATTAAAAGCATCTAAGCTGCAAATATTGCTCATTTACTTGAGATTGATATGCTTGAGAATGAGAAATGACTTAATCAAATTGGTTATTTACATAGGGAAAGTAATGCTCGTTGGAGTTCTCACATGAAGTCTATTTCGAGCTTGATAAAAATGATTAGTGCAACATGTGCAATTTTATTGAATATTATTTAAGATGGCACTACACCTGCTCAATGAGGAGATGCGGATGCAGCTTATGAGGCAGTAACTTCTTTTGAATTTGTTTTCATTTTTCATCTTATGAAAAAAATTATAGAGATTTCTAATATTATTTGTCAAGCTTTGCAACTTCAATCTCAACATATTTTAAATGCAATGCATATGGTTTCCTCTACTAAGACTCATTCAAAAACTAAGAGAAGATGGATGGGATGAATTAGTTGATGAGGTCAAATCTTTTTGTGAAGCTATCAATATACATGTGACAGATTTTGATGCTCAATATATTCGAAGAAGAGGAAAGGCTCACCGCCAACAAGATGACATTACGGTGAAGCATTATTTAAAAGTTGATATTTTTAATGCAGTGATAGACTCTTAACTGGAAGAAATAAACAATAAATTCAATGATAACACGTTGGAATTTCTCATTCTTAGTTCAGCTTTAGATCCAAGAGAGATGCATGTATCATTAAGAATTTATGACATATGCAAGTTGGTACAAAAATTTTACCCACAAGACTTTGCAAAACATGTGATGAAACAACTAAGGATGCAATTTCAACATTTCGATCATGTCAATGGATGAGAAATTCTTGATTTTGCAGCTTTGACAACTATTTCTTATATATGTCAATGGATGGTCAAATCAAGAAAGGCAGAAGCCTATCCACTTGAGTTGTAAAGACCTGAAAGTACAAGACCATAAACAATGCAGAAAATAGCATTTTCATTATCAACATGTCCCAAAAATTCACATAAAAAAAAACTTTTAAAGAGTCGTGTGCACATACTTAACTAGTTACAACTTTTCATAAACATTCAAACTAAACATAAATAGCCTAAACATAACAGATAAAATAGTGTTAGCCTCAAATGATATTTTCCCAAAATATTCCCTAAAGGTGGGGCACATGTACATTCTCGCAAGCAGACTCCAGCGCTCACTGCTCTATTTTTCCCTTGCACTTACCTAAATAATGAAACATCTAGGTAAGTGAAAACGCTTAGTAAGAATAATATTTCAAACAGAAACCTACTACGACCCAAAGACAGGGTTCTACTAAGAGTAACCAACGCATAAGTCACTAGGGTATCAGATAACTTTCAAACCCTATCAAACAAGGTATGACAATTCAAACCAGTTCATTAGCTTAGTTGTACTGAACAACCTACTAATTCAAAATCATCCTGCACATACAAAATCCCAGAACAAGAAGATAAAAGATATACATGTTGTAACGACCGGACAAACTTAAAGATCTCGGACCATTAAAACTACGAAGCATAACTACTAATTTGGAATGCATGCATAAAATAATAGAACTTTATTTTAAAAATACAAAATACGAGATCCAATTGTTATTACATAAAATCATATGGAAAACAAAATCTTTAAATAATTGTTCAGCTACTAAATGCGGAAAAACATAAATACATATTTAAAAGACTCTAAACATAAATGTCAACGTCGATCTTTCCCATCAGTCCATTCATTGAGTCCTCTCCCAATACACATGAAAAAGTTTCCATGAATCCATCCCATCTTCCAAGCTTATTTTCCTGCACCAATTAAAATGAAAAGGAATAAGCCTAATGCCCAGCAAGGAAAAACTACTAAACATATCATATGTCATAAAACGTATGACGTAAAAACGTAAATCATAAAACATAAGACTACAATATTAATGGCCATTAACTTATTATCGTAGTATGTGAAAGAAACCATCTAGGTCCTCTTACTACTATTCAAGATAGGTTTAAACACAATACAGTATATGATAAACCATCTAGGTCCTCTTGCTACTATTCGAGGTAGGTTTAAACATATCTATAATCTACGATAATGATAAAAAAATATTGGGATTTGCTTATTTGCTAACTAAGTGTAGTGACCCACTAATCTAGACTTTTGGACCATTAACGAAACTATACATACAATCCTTAATAGAACTTACATTTACGAAAATACCATAATTTTATTAAGTAACTTGTGAAAATAAGAGTTACTTACAAAATAAATACCAAGAAGGATATGGGATCCCATTGTCTTTAAAAACAAAACATGATTTAAAATAAAAAGACATTACATAAATAGTGCGGAAAATACATGTAAAAGACATAAAACGAAACTACATCCTCGAATCGAATAACGCTCGGCTCCTTGACTCCATTCACCATCGATACACATTCTCTAAGCGTCCACGAATCTTACCGCCTCTTAGGCTATTTTCCTGCACATAAAACAAAAAGGAATGAGCCTAATGCCCAGCAAGGAAAATCTAACACATAGTCATAAACATAATTTCATAATAAGCATAAAGACATATCATATCACTTATTAGATACACTTAGTATAATGGCCATTATTACTTGGGGTCCCATAGACTAAACAAGTCATATGCCCATGGGATTAATGGGGTCCTACTAGCTAAGTAGGTCATATGACCATAACCCATTTGGGGTCTTGTTAGTCATATGGGTCATATGCCCAAGCCTACAAACATACACATATACATATCATAACACATTTGATAACATAAAACATAAGATAACATAAACATATAACATATTGATTCTAGCCTATTTTCCTTACCAAAATTACCGGGATATGACGACAGAATAGGGACTTTGGAACACTCCTAAAAACCATTTGTGAAAGGGTGAGTCTATTGATATTGAAGAAAAAGGGATGAAAGAGATGAAGGAACTATACATATTAAAACATACTTACCAAAAACCTTGTGCTTAAGAACTTGGATTTCCTAACCAAGAATAGGAATAAGGTTAGAAGGCTGAGTAGAAGACTATGAGAACTATAAAGAAAATAAAATAATACCAATGAACTAGAGTGTGGAAATACCTTGAACACTTGTATGACCAATCTAAACCTTGAACCGAAATGCTATAAGACCTTACTTCCCAAGTGTTTGGTAAGCTTATAGTGATCAAGCTTATAATCCCCAACCCAAGTGTTTACACTCTCACAATAACCTAGCAACTTGCAGCCTCTGAACTTAGCTTGATGAATGAATGAAAAATGCTTGGTGCTAGGTCCTATTTATAGAGTTCTAGGAATAAAAATCTTCTTTTTGGCTTTGAATAAAAATAATAAATTTAATTGAAAATATTTGAATATCCTTCAGCCAAAGGCTTAGGAATTTTTCAAATTTTTTAGAGAGATTTAAGGATTCAAAGCTTGATTTTAAAATAATAAAAACAAATAGAATCCTAACTTCTAACTCCCTAAATCTCGTAACTCTAAACTCCCCTTCAGTAAAATCAACATATCTGGAGTTGTAGAACTTCGATTTGGAATCTCTTTATACCGTTAGAAAGCTCATTAAATTATCTACAACTTTTAAGAAATACTATTTTTCGAAAGTCCTAATATAACTGAGTCAAAAATAGGTCGGAAGTTACAGTACCCTAAAGTTACGAAAAATCTATTTAATTATCTAAATATCAACCTAATCCACAAATAAATAAAATTGTGATAAATGTCATGCTCCTATCAGATTTTGGTGAAGACTAAGTCTTATATTTCTCTTATTTTATCATTAAAATAATAATTTCTTAATAATCATACATATGATAAGTGTTACTATCTTATTGGGTCTATCTAAACCTTATAATATAATAAATATTATTCTTAATATCAGCTATATAATCAAACCTTAGGTTAAAATTAATATTCTTAAACTATAGGTTAAACTTAGAAAGTCTATAAGTACTACTATGAGTGTCCAAATAATTCCCGATCTGAACCAAAAATCCACAGTAACAAAGATAATACTATACATACTATAATACTACTAAATAATTAGCTAAGTAAAGTTCTTGGACTCTACACAAAGCAACTATATTTCCCAAGCGACTACAACATAAACATATACATAAATACATACATACACATAGCATATAAACATAATAATAACACATAAAATCTAACCTATTTTCCTTACCAAAAACTGGGATATTGGAGACAAGACCGGGATTGAAAACTTCTAAAACCAAATAGTAAGATCCATAAGTTTTCTAAAGCCTCCGTGGTTTCATTCGTGCAAAGTCGACGAGTTTTCCGTATCACCCATAGGTGATATATCGACCCCTATAGCTGTGATATATCAGCATGTGCTGATATATCAAACATGTTTTTGCACACTTTAAACACACTTGAATTTTATTTAAACCACTTTTATTGAGTAAAACTTAATCCTAATAGCTGAGGTAATGTTCTAGAATTCCTAAGTTTATCCTTTATTAAATTATTCATCTAAAATCCTTAAATCCTTAATTAATATGCATGTGACAAGTGTCACGTTCTTAATTATTCTATCTAAACCTTAGGTTATAATAAGTATCATTTCTAGGACCAGCTATATTAATCAAACCCTATGTTAAAATTAATATTTCTAAACTATAGGCTAAACTCATAAAATCCATAACTGTCTCTGAGTTTCCAACTAAATCCCGGCTTGAACCAATAACCACGAAAACTATAATACTAAGCTACTACTACTACAACTATCTAGCTAAGTAAAATTTAGAGACACTACAATTCTCGCCTACTTAAAAGATTTTCGTCCCCGAAATTTACTTACCAAAAAATTCAGGATAGCGTGCTCAGATGTCTCTCTCACACTCCCATGTTGCCTTTCATTCTGTTATATTACTCCATAATACCTTGACTATTGGAATAATCTTACACCGTAATTCCTTCATCCCCTTCTCTAGGATGCTAACCGTTCGTTCCTCGTAACTCAGGTCCTTCTGAAAGAGCTAACGTATCATACTTGAGAACATGGGATTGGTCTGACACATATCTATGCTGTATCGAGATGTAAAACACGTTGTGGCTATCTGCTAGAGCTGGTGGTAAGACTAATCTATATGCTACTGGTCCCACCTTGTCCAATACCTCAAAAGGACCTATAAACCGGGGACTAAGTTTTCCTTTCTTCCCAAACCGCTTCACTCCTTTCATAGGAGATATTATGAAAAAGATTTGATCTCTGACTTTGTATTTCACATCTCGTCGCTTGGCATCCACATAACTCTTTTGTCGACTCTGAGCAGCGACCATACACTTTCTAATCAACTCCACCACTTCTTAAGCCTCTCTAACAGCTTCGGGTCCAAGAAGTAATGTTTCTCCTACCTCGTCCTAATGTAATGACAATCGACACTTCCTTCCATAAAGTAACTCATAGGATGCCATACTAATCGTTGCCTTGTAGCTATTATTGTAGGAGAACTCTATAAGTGGAAAATACTTACTCCATGATCCTCCAAAGTCTAGTACCCAAGCACGCAACACATCTTCTAAAATTTGTATGGTACGCTCTGACTAAGGATGAAATGCCCTACTAAGTCTTAGCTTGGTACCCATGGCTTGCTGCAAGCTTCCCCAAAATCTCGATGTAAGCATCGATCCTCTATCGGATAATATGGTCTAAGGGATTCCATGCAGTCGTTCAATTTCTCGAACATAGATGTCTGCGTATTGGTCCGCAATTTACGTAGTCTTGACAGGCAGAAAGTGAGCTGACTTGGTGAGTCTATCTACCACAACCCAAGATGAGTCATGTTGCTTATTTGTTCGTGGTAATCCTGTTATGAAGTCCATGGCTATGTCTTCCCACTCTCATTCCGGTATACTAAGCGGTTGCAATAAACCTACGGGTCGCTGATGTTCCGCCTTCACTTGCTGGCATATAAGGCATTTGGACACATATTGTGCTACGTCTTTCTTCATTCCTAGCCACCAATATACTGCCTTTAGGTCGTGAGTCATCTTGGTCGACCCCGAGTGAACTGAATATGGTGTAGTGTGTGCCTCTTCTAAAATCTTCATCTTAATTCCATAGTCATTCGGCACGCATACCCGTCCCTCATATCTCAAGAACCCTGTCCTAATATAGAGAAATCTGTATTTTTGCCTTCTTTGACTGTTGCCATATGCGATTCCAACGTGTCAACATACTCTTGCTCGATCTGTATATCTTCTAGAAAACTCGACTTGAGTTAGCCAGTTGACCTCTGACTATTTCTATTTCGGCATTAATCAGCTCTCGCTCAAGCGAATTTTCAAGTCCGGATAATGCTGCTAGATTTCCGTAACTCTTCCGACTTAACACATTTGCAACTACATTTGCTTTTCTTGGGTGGTATAGGATTTCCCAGTCATAGTCTATTACTAGTTCCAACCACCTGCGATGTCTCATGTTGAGCTCTTTCTGTGTGAAGAAATATTTTAAGCTCTTATAAATCTCACACTGTTCTCCATAAAGATAGCGGCGCCATATTTTCAATGTGAAGACCACCGCTGCCAACTCCATATGGTGTGTTGGATAGCGTTGCTCGTATTACTTTAGCTTCCTTGAGGCGTAGGCTATCACTTTGTCATTTTCATCCGTACATAGCCTAACCCTTGCTTGGACGCATCACAATATACTACAAACTTTTCGTTGGGTGTCGGTATGCAAGGTACTGGTGCTGAGCATAATTTATCTTTGAGCAACTTGAAGTTTTCTTGACATTTATCCGCTCAGTTGAACTTTTTTTGTTTCTAGATCAGGTTGGTAAGCAGAGTGGCTACTTTAGAAAAGCCTTCTAAAAATCTCCAGTAATAGCCTGCTAGCCCAAGAAAACTTCTAACTTTTGACACATTCTTATGTCTTGGCCAATCCTTCACAGCCTCTACTTTCGTTAGGTCTACTGCTACTCAATTATTGGATTCTATATGGCAGAGGAACGCTACTTTTAGCATGGTCAGTCTTAAATGTTTCTCATGCTCGAATTCGTCCTTGGAGTACACAAAAATATCGTCAATGAACACTACGAAAATTTTGTCCAAGTAATACTTGAAGACCCAATTCATTAAGTCCATAAAATGTGGCTGGAGCGTTGGTAAGACAAAAAGACATGACTAGGAACTGGTAGTGTCCGTATCGAGTCCTAAAAGTTGTCTTTGGTATATCCTCTTCCCTTAACTTGAGATGGTGCTAACCGGACCGTAGATTAATCTTTGAAAATACAGTCACTCCTTGGAGTTGATCAAATAAGTCGTCGATCCGGGGTAGTTGGTACTATTTCTTAATTGTCACCTTGTTCAGCTCGCGGTAATTGATACACATCTACATGCTTCCATCCTTCTTCTTCAAAATAGAACCAGTGCTCCCCATGCCGAATGACTTGTTTTGATGAAACCGAAGTGTAAGAGTTATTGTAAATGTGTTTTCAACTCCTTGAGTTCTGTAGGTGCCATCAGGTATGGTTCCTTTGAGATAGGCTTGGTTCCCAGTACTAATTCGATTGTGAAGTCAATTTCTCGAGTAGGCGGTAACCCTGGTAAGTCATTAGGAAATATCTCTGGATATTGCTTTATAATGCGGACGTCTCCAACCTTTAATGGTGTTTCCTATGCCATATCTGTGACGCTTGGTAAGAATGCATGATCTCCTTTTTCTATCATCCTCTGAGCTTTGAGAGATCAGATAGGAAGTGTCCGTTGTCTTGAAACCTTTCCCATAAAACATAGTTTCTTACCGTCAGGAGTTTCAAACGTCACTTTCTTACGTCTACAGTGGATGGTTGTGCCATGTCTTGCAAGCGAGTCCATGCCCAGTATTCTGTCAAAGTCCTTGATCTCTAGATCTATCAGTTCTCCTTCTAGTTTCGTGCCCTAATTTTGATTGGTACTCCTCGTACTATTCATGATGATAGTCATACTTCGCCCGAAGGCAGTTTCATAACAAACCTAGTTCTAAATCTTTCACAAGGTTTGTCTAATTTTTCTATCATTCCTAACGAGATATATGAGTGTGTTGTTCTCAAATCAAACAATATTGAACATATATTATCGAGGATAGGAAGATGACTTGTGACCACTTTGTTACTAGGTTCAGCTTCTCCCTGGGTCAAGGCAAAGACTCTGGCTGGAACCAACTTGTTGTCCTTCTTTTCTTCTTGTTTGAGTTGTGGACAATCCTTTTTCCGATGACCTTCCTGGCCATAATTGAAACAACCCTTGGTGTTTGCATGACACTCCCCAGGAAGTTTTTTCTGGCACTTGGAGCACTGAGGGTATTCCACATAACCCGACCTATTATTACCATTTTTAGTCTGTGCTCTTTTGTTAGTGTCGGCTTGCTATTATCAGGATGCTTTCTTTTCTGCCCATTATTGCTATGCTGGTTGTTGTTGTGGTTTCGACCATTCTGAGTCTGATTCTGTTGTTTGGGTTTAGACTTGCTGGCCTCCTCCTTACTAACATCTTCCTAGAGCCTTTCCACCTCTACAACCGTTTCCAGAACATCGGCGTAAGAAGTGGTTCAAGGATTTTCCATCTTGACACCTAACTCAATCTTGGGTCAAAGTCCCCTGGTGAACTTGGTAACCCTCAAGAAATTGGTTAGGACCAACATTGGTGCGAACTTGGCTAGACGATCAAATTGTCTAGCGTACTCGACTACTGTCAAATTGCCCTGCTTCAGACTGGCAAACTCTTCCACCCTTGTAGCGATAACCACCGAGTTGTAGTACTTTTTGTGAAACAGCTCCACAAATCTAGCCCAAGTCATTGTGGCGATGTCAAGAGTCTGCTAAACCAAATCCCACCAGATTCTGGCATCCTTTTTTAGTAGAGAGGAAATGCAGGATATGCAATCCATGTTTTCGAGGTTCATGTGTGCTAGAATAGGCTCTACATTCCTGAGCCATTCTTCATCCTCAAAGGGGTCGGTTGTCCCTTCAAAGTTTGGAGTGTGCTCCTTATGGAAATGCTCGTAGATTGGCTCTATGTGCTGAGCTGGATAAGGCGTATAGTTTGCCACAGGCCATCCCCCATACGAATATCCTATGTTCTACCCTTGCTGGGGTGCTTGAGCCACTGGCTTACGCTACGGCTGAGGTTGCGGCTGAGCCTACGGCTGAGGCTGTAGCTGAGGCTATTGTTGTTGTAGCTGCAGCAGTTCTTCCACTTGTTTCCATAACCGGATAATCTAGTGGTGTTGTCAACTGGTGGTGGTGAATTCCTATTAGTAGTAGTAGTGTAGTAACACGTATTCCCCTTCTTTGTACTCGAGAGGATTCGTAAGTCTCGTTGGCAGTGCTGAGGGCATTGCCATTCGTGCGTGCAGATCTTCGGAGTGACATCTTTAGCAAAGTTCTAACAATTGAGAAAAAATGTTAGAACTTACCCTAATAGGTTCTAAGGAAAAACTTAGTTTAAGAAAACATAACTAAGACCTATCAGTTATGATTTCTTATGAAAAACTATGTAAACCTTCTTTATAATTTAGAGTGTGTTTCTATTCTTAGAATATTAAGCCATCTTTATTACTTTCTAAGTTTGTTTCTAACCATCCTATATGACTTAATTCTCAGGCTCGAGACTCATCGTTGTTCCAAAGTTAACCATATTGAGAGAGGGTTGTGATTAGGAAAATCGTTCCCGTTACTATGGCCTCCTAAACTCTCAATACAGAACTCGGTTCATTGATTTGTATCCACCCTCATTGAACTCAGTCATTATTTATTGAATTTATTCTAAATTTATTATGATTGTAAAAAAAAAAATCAAACTCATACATCCCATTCAAAAATAACAACTTTATTCATTTGGAAAAAGATTTTCACTTATTACAATCATAAATTCAAAATAAAGAAAATATACTACTGATAACTAGGGTAATTCTCTAAAAATCAGGATCTTCTACATCTGACCCTTCATCTAACATATCGTCATTTATTTATTCATAAGCATCATTATCATGAGCCTCGAAACTACCTCGCCGAATATTCATTAAGATATTATGCTTTTGTTCATTAGTGAATTGAAAGTCAAACATATAGGTAAAACTAAGTATAAGAAAACAATATCTCATGGCTACCAGGAAATCATCTTCATCATCCATAGTCTCCCATAATTCTTCTAATTTTGAAACTAGAATGGAACATCCTTAAAAAGCCTAATTACTAGGACATATTGTTCCATGGCTCTCATCATAATTTTTCTAGCGATTTGATGGTGAACTATCTCCTTGTGAAATTTGACCAATCTCTGAGTGATTCTTTCTAGAACTCCTATTGTATCCCTTGGCTCTCTAACCCTTTTCAATGCCTTAATGGCTCGGATATCATGATAATTCAAAGCTCCGTTCATTTTGGCTGAAAACATAATGACTAAAACGTTAGCTATTAACATAAATATAATAATCATAAAATAAACACTTACATTGGCATTTAGATCTGGAGCTTTTGTGTGTGTATCAAGAAGAACTTCATGCATATGATCCATGGCTCTAGTACCAACTGTAATGACCCGGCTAACTTAAAGACCTTGGGCCATTAAAACTACTAAGCATAACTACTATTTTGGAATACATGCATAAAATAATAGAACTTTATTATAAAAAAGCAAAATACAAAATCCCATTGTTATTACATAAAATCATATGGAAAACAAATTCTTTCATTAATTGTTCAACTACTCAATGCAAAAAGCATAAATACATAACTAAAACATATGTCCCCTAAAACACTATTCCATTCTTTCTCTATCAATGGATCATATGTCCTTTAAAAGACTAGTGGGTTCTGTCTTCTGAACCTTTCAGAGATTTTCTTGGGCACATCGCCCCATGGTACTCTTACTAGTGGTTCATCTCCTATTGGGGGATCAACTTGCTTGACCCCATCTGGCTATTCTTGCAACCCCCCTTCGTTTACCTGGGGTACCTGATTGTCTAGCCCTCCTTGCAATCTTTGTAGCAGGGTTTGGAACATCTGGGCATGGGCGGCATTCTGTTCACGCATAGTGCGTCTCAAATCCTCCATCTGAGCTGCTAGATCTGGCTTTGGACATGCCACTTGGCCTCGACCTCTGCCCTGACCTCGGTCTCTTCCCTGTACTCGGCCTCTTCCACTACCTTGGTTATCAGCCGCCACCCCAGTTGAGGCCTGAGGGTTAGCAGCTCGGTCACCCCTACTGCTAGTGTAGGGAGCCATCTCAACTTCCTATATATCACACATAGTAGGGGAAGGATTACTAATGCAAGAAGATAACCATAAAATATATTCCAATTAGCGACTTAACGTCTAAACATCTATTATCACTACATAAAACATAACAAAATTTGGCCTATACATGGCCTATAGGTTCCACTGCGGAGTACCTTGGTACACACAAGAAGGGAAAAGAAGATTGCTATATATAGTCTTACGAGTACAAAAAGAAATAGTGACACTATCGTAATAACGGGGCCTAGTGTCGTGGGCTCGTCTATGTGCATATCGTCTCCTTGATCCTCCTCATCGGACTTGGTCTCGGTGTTGGAATCATAATAATTAAAGTGAACCCTTCGAGGGTCATGATCACCTCTCGTGTCTACCACCGCCTGTAGCCACTTGTTTGCCCAGTACTAGCGCAACCATTCTGACCGAAAAAGAGGTAGACCAAACTCTACCTCACATGTGCCTCTCGAAGCGTGGGCCAGTGTAATGACCCAACTGCTCAAGACTTTGGACCATTAATGAAAACTACACATAGACCCTAATCCTTAATAGAACTTACAAATGAAAAGATAACTTTATTAAAACTTGTAAAAAAAAATGTCAAACTTACATAAAATTTAAGTTAGGATATGGGATCCCATTGTTTTAAAAAAAAGGAAAAACATAACTTAATTGTAATAAAAAGAGATTACGTAAGTGCGGAAAAATACACATAAAACCATAATAAATACTTCATCCTCAAATCGAAACTCTCGGCTCTTTGAATCCATTCCGCCTCAATACACATTCCCAAGCATCCAAGAACATTTCCCGCCACTATAGCTATTTTCCTGCACATATAAACATAAAAGGAATGAGCCTAATGCCCAGCAAGGAAAAATCTAACATATAACCATATACATAAAAATTCATAATGCAACATAAAACATACTATAACACTTATGTCACATACATACTATAATGACCATTATTACTTGGGGTCCCATAAACTAAACAAGTCATATGCCCATTAGATTAGTGGGGTCTTGCTAGCTAAGCAAGTCATATGCCCATAATCTATTTGGGGCTTGTTAGTTGTATAGGTCATATGCCCAAGTCTACAAGCATACTTAACATAGCATTTTTCATAACACACATTCATAAGATAACATATAAAATCATATAGCACATAAATCCTATCCTATTTTTCTTACCAAAATAACCGAGATATGAGAACTGATTTGGGACCTTGGAACACTCCTAAAAACCATTTATAATAGGGTGAGTATATTGAAGAAAAGGGGATGAAAGTGATGAAGGAACTATGCTATCAAAATATACTTACCAAAAACCTTATGCTCAAGAACTTAGATTTCCTATCCAAGAATAAAGAATAAAGTTAGGGGCTGAGTAGAAAACTATAAGAACTTGAAGAAAATAATACCAAATGAACTAGAGTTTTGGAATACCTTGAATGCTTTATATCAATCTAAACCTTGAACCGAAATGTATTATAAACCTTACTTCCCAAGTGTTTGGTAAGCTTAAAAATGATTAAGCTTATAATCCCCAACCCAAGTGTTTACACTCTCACAATAACCTAGCAACTTGCAGCCTTTGAACTTAGCTTGATGAATGAATGAAAAATGCTTGGTGCTAGGTCCTATTTATAAAGTTCTAGGAATAAAAATCTTCTTTTTGGCTTTGAATAAAAATAATAAATTTAATTGAAAATATTTGAATATCCTTCAGCCAAAGGCTTAGGAATTGGTCAAATTTTTCAGAGAGATTTAAGGATTCAAAGCTTGATTTTTAAAATAATAAAAACAAATAGAATCCTAACTTCTAACTCCCTAAATCTCGTAACTCTAAACTCCCCTTCAGTAAAATAAACATATCTGGAGTTTTAGAACTCCAATTTGGACTCTCTTTATACCGTTAGAAAGATAATTAAATTATCTACAACTTTATAGAAATATTATTTTTCGAAATTCATAACATAACTGGGTCAAAAACAGGTCGGAAGTTACAGTACCCTAAAGTTACGAAAAATCTATTTACATCCTAATCCACAAATAAATAAAATTATGACAAATATCATGCTCCTATCAGATTTTGGTGAAGACTAAGTCTTATATTTCTCTTATTTTATCATTAAAATAATAATTTCTTAATAATCATACATATGACAAGTGTTACTATCTTATTGGGTCTATCTAAACCTTATAATATATTAAATATCACCATCAATATCGGTCATATTAATCAAACCTTAGGTTAAAATTAATATTCTTAAACTATAGGTTAAACTTAGAAAATCTACAAGTGTTACTATGAGTGTCCAATTAAATCCCAGTTTGAACCAAAAATCCACAGTCATAAAGATAATATTATTATTACTATTATACTACTATCTAACTTAGCTAAGTAAAGTTCTTGGACTCTACAGCCAGGTTGTGAAAGTCTGTGTCTATCACGTGCGCTTATGCAAATCTAGCACCACACCTCATAATCTAGTCGCCACAAACCTCACCAACATACACCTTGGAACATCCGCCCGTAGTAGTTTGTAGTTAATGTGACTAGTCCATCTGCACATTTCTCATGCTTATAATCTTAGTCAAAAGGGTATGGGCTGTGATTTGTGTTAGGCTTCCTCCTTATGAAATGTCGATAAAAATTCAGGGTCTGTAATCTAGTATACAACGTGGGTGGAACAGGTAGGCCATGTACTTACCTACATCATGAAACAACTAGGAAAGTGAAAACGCTTTGTAAGATTAATCTTTCAAACAGAAACCTACTACGACCCAAAGATGGGGTTTTACTAAGATTAATCGAAGCATAAGTCACTAGGGTATCAGATAACATACGGACCCTATCAAACAAGGTATAACAATTCAAACCAGATCATTAGATTAGTTGTACTGAACAACCAACTAATTAAAAATCATTCTGCACACAGGAAATCCTAGAACAAGTAGATATAAGATATACATGCATAAAATCATTCTACAATGGCTACAAAAATCACTGAAGATCTATAAAAATATAAAGAGCAAATTCGGGCACCTCTTAGATCACAACTTCTAAATTCACAGGGTACCTTTCTACTTGTTTAATCATTTCATTGGCCGACCATGATTCCCCTTACCCCGATAGCTAGCTCGAGTGCTAGTATTACCTAGTAATCACTGTATTGACAACAGTGCAGTCCCAGTACACACATTGGGTTTCATAATAATACAACGATTAAATCATCCCGGTAGTTAGCCGGATTCACATATCCATAATAAATTCACACACCAACCGGACTCCCCCATGAGTACACTGGTTACTAATCAACAGACATCTGATCGTGTTTCCCTCTACTCTTGTCATCAGTCCATAGGAAATCAGTCGTGCATCCCCCTACCTCGCCCATCAGTCCATAGTCAATCGGTCGCGCATCCCCCTACCCCGACCATCAGTCCATAGCCAATCGATTGTACTTCCCCCAACCCTGACCATTAGCTCGAATACCAGTATTACCTAGTAATCACTGGATTTTATTGGAATACACTAGCATGTTTCATGTTGTAGCCAACATCGTCAAGATTAACTTACCTAGATTTCATAGCTCCTGGCTGAAATCCTTGGGTCACCACTGACCTTTTCCCCCTTTAGCCAATACTGTAAATGATGCAGTATAGTCAGATTAATTTATGGTATCCACTCAGTATTGATACTCTAGGAATTTCTATAATTCTAGGGTATTAGAAATTTTTTAATCTTATCGTCCCCTTTCCCGAGACCCAAGTCCTTAGATAATTACGAGCTAACTTATCGGCCTCCGATTATTTAATTTGTAAAAATGCAACTCAGGCAACCTATTTAGAAAAATACTGTTTTTTCTTATTTTAGAAAATACCCTAGTATTCGTTGGTTTATTTATAGAAATAAATTCTCTTTGATCTTTTTCAAAATACTATAATTTATTTAAGAAAAGGAAACCTCTTTTGTGGTCTTTTTTAAAAATAGGGCATTGCACCCTATTTTATTTGAAGCCTAAACTCAAGTAATCTCCGATTACTACAAAAATTCAGCAACCATTTTTTACAAACAGAAGCTTAAAGGTGTTGTTTGACCCGTTCGGAGTCCAACCACGAAAATGACACCAAGCAATCTCAGCTAAAAATCATACATAACTACTCTTAAACACTACACTACCATGCATGAATTAATCATTCCCATTAAACACAAAGTTAACCAAAAATCACAAGATTTTTACCCTTTGGGGTTTTAGGTTTTGGGTTGGTGTTCTCCTAAGTTTTGAATCTCACCACTCGATTCAAATATCTTCGAACCTTCTCCAAACATCAAAAGGCCAGATGGTACAACAAGGAAAGGAGGAAATAATGGAGAGGGATTGACAGTTCAACACTAAAGAAATTACCTCTTTTAGGTCCCAAGGTCATGTTGGGGTTTTATGCCCTAATTAAAAATCAATTTCTTCGTAACCTCATTTATTATCAATAAAAGAATAGAAATCATTTTTGACTTGGTCAATCACTTTGCTCACATGTTTTATTTTAATGATTATTTTTTTAATATAAACTTCTATTAATTCTCGAGCATATAGCTAATCAAATTTATAGTGACGTAATCACAGTGGAATATAAATATGATTATATGTTCAAAATAAGTTAGTCCTAAAATTATTCAGTGCACATGATTTACATTGACTTGCTAATCTACAATATGATCTACTTACACATCGTAGTGTTATGTTCATTCCAGAACATTAGCAAAGTAGATAAGATTGGATGTATTTGTTACATCAAACTGGACCAATATTGACAGTAAATAGGATAAGGAAACATACCATTATTGTATATTCTAGTCATATCATATAGTTGACCGAGGGTCAATTCAATCTATATTCTGAGTGGCTAGTATTTTAACTGATTGTATTATTTGAGTTCTTTGACTTGTTCGTTACCAGCTTACCCTACGGACTAGCCCATACTTACTTCTTGGGAACTCGGTAGTATAATTGAGTGGGAGTGTTAATCATAGATATGAACATCTATAGCTTCTAATGAAGAATTAAAACAATGGTTTCCTTTTAGTTTTGTTCATGGTTATAAATGATAGAGATCTCATTTCAGTAATTAATATTATTTTACTAAAATATCATTTACAAGGAACTAAGTGTTTTAAGGATAAAATACAATGAGGGGTAAAACGATATTTTAGTCCCATCTCATTGTAGACCGTCTATAGAGGATTGAGTGACAATTGTGGTTGTAACAATGGATAACTAATAACGTATCTCTATTTTCTATAGAGCATTCTATGAATTCAAGAGTGCAATTATGAGTCTTTAGTGGAGTCAATAGGAATTAACAAGTTAGTAAATTTATTTGTTAAATTTATGATAACTTATGGGAGCTTGTTTTGATAGGCCCGTCGTCCCCACTATAATTTGGATAAAATCATCTAGATAGTCTCAATTAACTGATTTAATTGTCAATTAGACTTATCAAAGTTGAAGATGTCAATTTTGGATAGTTTCACCGAGTTATACAACTTAGAGAAGAAAAGAGATTTTAGGGCAGATTTATTAATTAATTAAATCAAGGTTCAAATTATACATGATTAATTTGATAGTGGATTTAAATAATTAATCAATAGAAAATAATACATGGGTTGATTTTATGTCCAACGGGCTTATAATAAAATGGGAAATTTCATGAGCCTAAAGCCCATGAGAATTTTGACCTAATGGCTGATATTGTCTATTATTTTATTGGTTTTTCAAGTAAATTAAATGTCATAATTGAGCCTATAAAAGGAATGCTAAGTGAGAGTTGAAACCAAATTTTTGAATCATTTGTTTTGAGAAAATCAAAAGATCTATTCTTGATGCTCGAGGTTTTAGATTCTCTCTACAACATAAGTCATTTTCTAAGCGTCAATATTCTCTTCTATTCTTCTTCTCTTTGTGTCTATTCTCATGTGTTGGTAATTGCCCACTCTATCCTAGGTGATTCTAAGGATACTTTGGAAGGTTCTTAATAAACTTGAAGATCGATTCAGTTTCTTGGTGGTACCCTGCGAAAGAAAGGATTCAAGGGTTAGAGAAACTGAAGGAAGAACTAATACATTTCAGTGCGTATAATGTAAGTGTTCTTATTATTAATTCTGTTTAAAATCAATTGTAGAAACATGTTCTAGGTTGTCTTATATTAATGTGTTTAATATATGATTTACAGGAAAATAATTAAGATCCTATATAAGTTTTCCCAACAACTGGCCTCATAGACTTTGGTAATCTTTATTTTCATGCATGAACGTGATAAAAATTAAATTATTAGATGTGTTGAATAATTGGATGGTTTTCATGTTTTTTATGAAGCATATTGATTCTTATGTGATTATTAGCAAATTTGAGTTATTTTGTTGTGTTTTCTATGCAATTAATTTTTATAAATGATTTATTTGATATAAAACATGGTAAAAATATTTTTGGGTTGAAAAATTACACAAAATTTTATTGAAATTTTTTTTTCGAGCACTAGCCGCAGCCACCTTTTCACTGGCCACGGCGTTCGAATAATGTTTTCTTAGATTTTCAAGCTCTCGTCTTTCACCCATCGTGGCCTGCGATAATTTTTTTCTTAAAATCAAATTTTCAAAGTATTTTTAAAGGGTTAATACAAAAATATCAGATCTTTTCTATTATTGAAAAATATCTTTTTGAAATACGATATTTTTGTTGTTTAATCTTTTAAAAAATAGATATTTTCTATAAATATTCATATTCCAATTTAAAAATAGGTTAACTAATTAATTTTAAATATTTTAATATATTAAATATTAGAATTAAGTTATCAAATATTACAGATATTTTAGAAATCTTTTATTTGAAAATAAAAATATCTGATTATTCTATTGATTTTAATATTTAAATAATTTGAAATTTGAAAATTTGTTGACTAGATATTTTTATAGATATTTAAACTTGTTTGACTGTTTAATATAGTTTTTCAAAAACAATAGAAGACACTTTTTTTTAAAAATTTATAACACATTAAATTTTTAAAAATATCACATTTTTCAAACAAATTGATAAAATATATTTTTTAATAAATGAGATTAAAATTAACTTTGGTTAATTGTTGATAAATCATATTTAAATTAAATTAATATTTTTCAAAATGACCTAAACTAAGTTTATTGTTGATAAATAAAATTAAAATTAACTCTGGTTAATTGTTGATAAATTTCATTTAAATTGACTAATTTATTTTTTGCAAAATTTAATTAATTCAAATTTTGAATTAATTCTAGAATATTAATTGTTGTATTTTTGCAAATGAAATAAATTGTGGTATTTTTGCATAAATTTATAGACTTGCTCATATAGTAATATGATTCGGGCAATCCAATTATAACATGTCTCTTTGTGCTATATGTGAAATTTTTACAATTGGACTTAGATGCATGTAGTGGCCCATATGTTTGATTAATATATGGATCTTGCTAAATAAAACATTCATAAAATGATAGGTTATATTTGGGTCCATTAGAAAATGTTAAGTTTAAATTCCTCTCTTGTGGGTGGTTCCACTAGTGAATGCCCATTTGCTTTACATGATTATAATAGACCTAATCAATTAATAATAATTAATAAAATGAATGTTTAAATTCCTGTTTTTTGGACCTTGTATGTAAATATGGGGGCCTTAGTATTGGGAACGACATACTGGACTCAGCCCTCCTCCATACAAGCACAATTGTTAAGGCCCATTTGCGTTAGTTAGACTTAACTGTATAGGTTCATTATAATAGTTAAACCTAATTATTGCCTAGCAACAAATTAATTTTAATTTAATTGAATTTTTTTCAATGTGACACTTTAGAATTAATAGAAAATTATAGGACTTTGGTTATAAAAATTTAATTTTACAATTTTTTTTTGGAGAACCACATTCATTAATTTGCAAAAAATAATTTAAAAAAATAGTATTTTTTAATTTTTAATGAGCTTATTTTAAAATTTTATATTCGATCTCCACCGTTGGTTTAACAAGGTCAATAGCTTAATGGGGCCTCGAGAAGCTTTGATTCGTCCCCCTACAGAAGGTGTTCATTAGTTATTTTTACAAGGTTATATTTCAACAGATAGATAATTATATGTCAAAATTCTACTAGACTCACCCCTACGGTGACTACTAGGACTAAATCTATGATTATTGAAATCGTGGATCTAGCTAATAAAATAAGAGATTTTGTTTTCTTATTTTGATCGTATAGTATGTTGTTAATAATGGTGTCCATTATTAAATGAGTTTACAATTCTATTTAACAAATGGTAGATTTTGACCCTCGCCAACCGGGACAACAATATCGTGGATTAGTTAAAAATATAAAGAAATAGAGATATGATTATCTGTTATTTCTTGAAATTAGAGTGAATAGAAGTTTTATTGAGAAAAAGTGATGGATTTATCTTTTATTGATAACTGGTAGTTTTAAGTATGGTTGTGTCTACTCCCATCCATTCTCAACTTTCGATGGAGAAACTCACTGGAGAAAACTTCCTTAAGTTGAAGCTTAACATCAACATAGTGTTGATTGGTGACAACTCCAACTTTGTCATGACTAAGGAATCCCCACAAATTCTAGCTTAAGGACCTACCAAGTTTGTAAGAGACAAATATGAGTGTTGGAAGATGGCTAATAACAAGGCACTGTACAACATGTTGACTAGTATGGTCGACACTCTCAAGATAGAGATGGAGAATTTCGAGACGAACTGTGAAATCATGGATTAGATCCAAGACATGTTCGATGCAAAGACTATGCAGACTTGTTTTGAGGCCACCAAGAAATATGCCAATGCTCGGATGACACCGTCTTAGCACGTTCATGATCACCTGATCAAGATGATAACTACTTTCAGGGAGATGAACTACATGGAGCAATTATAGATGAGGAGACTCAAGTCGGCTTAATTCTCAACTCTCTCTCCAGCTTTCCTGCCATTCACCACAAACTAAGTGATGAATAAACTCAACTATGGTCTGACGCAGGTCATGAATGAGCTTCAGACTTTTGTGTCTATCATGGGTGGACCAAGCAAGGGAGGAGAAAAGAAGACTACTGTTGTTGCTGCTCCTGAACTAGCTAAGGCTGAAGCTAACCAAGCTTTGTCTTCGAAAGTTGGAAGCAAGAGGAAAGATAGACAAAACACCACCCCCAAGCCTAGAAAGGCTGCAAAGACGAGTGCGCAACCTAGTGCACAGACACCTAAGGGGAAGAAAAATAATAATAAGAAAGGTAAAGATAAGTGCTTTCACTGCAATGAGAAAGGCATTGGAAACAGGATTGCCCAAAGTTTCTAGCAGCGAAAAACAAAGGAAATGATTATATTTCATTTGTCTTAGAAACATATGTTTTAGCGAATAATAAATCCGTTTGGATTATTGATTCTAGATCTACTAACCATCTTTGTAACTCTTTATAGCTTCTTGATTCGTGGGAGGAAGTGGATGAAGGCGACTAAATGCTTAGAGTTAGGAACGGAGCATTCATTACGGTCCAAGCTAGAGAAAGAGCTCGCCTAAAGTTCAGAAATAAATATTTAATCTTGAAAGATGTATTTTTTTATTCTGGATTTTAGTATAAACTTAATTTCAGTTTCCATGTTGCAATTAGAACAATTTGTTAGGACTTTCACAAGTTCTAATATATCTATTTTTTTCGATGGAACACTATTGTGTATTGCATGTTTGGAAAATAGGCTTTATATTCTATGACCTAACGAACCCCTCGCTATTAACAATAATTTATTCAAAGTAGCTAAACCTAGGACCAATAAACGTCAAAAGACCAATAACGATAACATGACGTATTTATGGCATTTGAGACTAGGTCACATTAGCTATGAAAGAATCCAAAGACTTACAAAGGACAAGCCTTTGAGGGAACTCACCTTAGGTGAATTACCTGTCTACGAATCTTGTCTACAAGGCAAACTGACCAACCGTCCATTCTCTATAAAAGGGTTATAGGGCCAAGGAACCGCTTGGACTTCTTCATTCGGATGTTTGTTGTAGCGTCCCAAATTTGCTAATAAGGTTTAGGGCCTTAATTAGCGTGCCTGGAGGGCAATAAGTGATTTATTATATTAATGTGTGAATTTTATGAGTATGTCATTAGAAATGCATTTTTAGGTGAATTAAATATGCATGTGGGCCACATTTGGTTATTAAGGGCATGTTTGTAATTTTAAGCCTGTTGAGGGCATTAATGCAATATTTGTGATTATTGTGATCTTTACCACGTGTGACCATTGATATATTTGTGATGCCCGTTCCGAGACAATCCTAGGGAGAGATTTAGCTAGAAAGTCACAACGGGGTCAAATACCCGGTTCGGGAAGAGCGTAGGGGTATTTTGGGAACGTAAAATGTGTTCGGGATTTATAGAGTAATGGATAGTAGTTTGGTAATAATTTGGACATGTTGGGATTAATGAGGATTTATAAGAATACTCGGGGACTTAACGGGATATGACAAATGACTAAATTTCCCTTGGGTTACCTAAGGGGTTAGGATAAGTTTATGAGATATTTATGACTTTTGACAAATCAAAGGATAGACGTCACTTGGGCAGTTGAGGTTCTAGGATCATTTGGAAGGAAAAAAAAAACAGAAGTCTCTTAGCTTTTCTCTCTCTTTGGTGCTTGGGGATTTTAGAGGAAATCAAGTCTAGGAATTCAAAGCTAAATGTTTGCTGAGCTTGGAGAGAATTAAAGTTTGGGGCAACTGGAGTCCAACTCAGGCCGAAAATAATTTAGAGGTAAGGATTTAAGCTTCATTCCTATTTATTTTTCTCTGTTTTTTTTTAAAGTTTGGGAGTTGGAATTTAGGTGATGGAATTGAAGTGCTTTTGAGATTTGTTGTTGGAATTTGTAGGTGAATAAACTGGTTATGTTGTTTGAATATGAGTCCTAGGTAGAATTCTAGGATTAGGGCTCAGAATTTGTGATTTTCAGGGTAATTAGCTCAAAATATTTCATGGGGATTTCTGGGTTTCGGGCTTGAGCCGCGGCCTTATTCATCAACGCTGTGGCCCGCTTGAGTTTATAGGCCAGGGGACTTTGGGAAAATTTCCCAAGCGCCGCGGCGCAAGTTTGGGCGCTGCGGTCCGAGTCTGTTAAATGAGAGGCATTTTGCCTCTATTTTTGGGCGCGTCGCGACGCTTAAGGAGGGATGGGCTGCGACCCAAAAGAGGAATTTTGGCAAATTGAGGATTTTTAGCTCGGGAACTTGAACGTTAAGGCTCGGGAAAGTTTCTACTACCCCTTTAGGTAGAAACCAAGGTCCTGGAGGCTAGAGTTATGTCTCGAAGATATTTAATGAAATAGAACATGATGGTTGGTTATTATTCATGTATTGTGACTAGGATTTCTTCAAGGCTTGGGTTAGAGGACTGTGCTGGTGATCGCAGTGCTTGGATAGCTTAGGACACAGGTAAGAAAACTGTTGTACCCGTAGAGCAGGGTGATGCCCTATAATTTGTATTACAGGGCATGACCCTATGTGATTGTGTTGCAGGGCGTAGCCCTATTGATTAAGTTTTTATTTGTTTAAGTATTTGTTAAATTTATGCTATGTGTTGCATATTTGTGAATGAATGGCAAGGGCCGGGAACTTCGAAGGTTGAGAACGGAATGGAGCCAGGTACAGCAAGGGGCCGAGAATGGTGTTAGGCACATGGAGTGCAAGGCCGAGTATGGCAAGGGGCCAGGAGCGGCATTAAGCATGCGGAGTGCAAGTCGCTAGGCTGAGACCCTTCTCGGATGCATGAGTCATCCTCACGGTGTAGACCGCGAACTCAGGGCCTGGTAAAGCACCTGGGACGACATGTCCGTTATGTGTTTAGCTTCTTGGCTACTTTGTTATATGCTTGTTGATAGTGATGCACGTGTTGATTGTTTGTGTGGAGTTTTCTTGCTGGGCTTCGGCTCACGGGTGCTCTATGGGGAAAGGTCGACCGACCATGAGTACGGAGAGCGTGAAGTGACGTGTACATGTTTGACCTTTTGGGAGATGATATGTATTAAACCAAATTTCTTCATTTAGCCGACTTCAATCATATTTAGAGTTGTAAAAATTTTTAAATGGTATTTTGAGAGAGAAAATGTATAACACTTTACAATTCCAATGAATGACTATGTTTTCAAATTATATGACTTTTATTACAGTTTAGTTACACATTTAACCTAAAACCTCAATTAGCGAGTTAATTGCACATTTAAAACTCACTTAGTAATGGCTCTAAGGAAGTAGGGCGTTACAACTTGGTATTCGAATGAGCCAAGGTTTATGGTTCCTGGAGATTGACCCAACAGGTACGCTCGCTGTCAGTGACAAGCTCGACTCAGGGTTGGTTGGTAAAGATTGAATTATATGCTTGATTATGTGTTTAAGTGCCCTGTTTGCCTGATTATTTTATAAAGAGCATGATGAATGAGTTAACATATGCATGATGCTAGGGCATGGTCACTTGAGTGTTGTATGCTCTTTGTGTTATGTGGACTGCTGTTTATGGTCGGTTGATGTTAATTGGGAGGTGGTTTTTGGATGTTTTTATCATGCTTGATGAGCGTCGTTGTTGATTGCAGGCTTATTGTTGAGATGCCTCGTCAATCATCCAGACTCCGTGGCAGTAGGGTCGAGGATGACAACCAGGGTTAGAACCCTCCATTTTCCCCACAGAACTGGCAACAAATGTTTGCCGATATGGAAGACAGACTAAACCGAACAGAAGAAGAGCTTCGACTGCTAAGGCAACAGGCCCCTCCTCAGAGAATTGGATTGCAAGTTTAGCAGGCTGTGGCGCCAGTGCCAGTTCAGCCTATTATGGGAATAGGTGAGAACCTTTGCATGTTCAGGAAGCAGCATCCTCCCACCTTTGAGGATGGACTAGACCCACTGAGGGCAGAGAAGTGAATGAATATGATTTCCTCCATCCTGGATTTCATGAGGGTGGAAGGGAACAAGAGGGTAGCTTGTGCTAGCTACATGTTCAGAGAGGATGCCCGCATTTGGTGGGATGTAGTGGCACAGAGAAGAAATGTTGCAGTTATGACCTGGGAAAAGTTCATAAACATCTTTAATGAAAATTATTACAGTGTTGTAGTCCGAACTGCAAAGGTTAATGAGTTTACCAACCTAACTCAGAACTGGATGACAGTTACTGAGTACGCCTTGAGATTTGACCGGTTGGCGAAGTTCGCACCAGATTTGGTTCCGACTGATGCAACACGGAGGGATCGGTTTCTACGGGGGTTGAATGCCATGATCTCCCATGATGTTAAGATAACATTGGACCTGGGGACAACTACATATGCTCAGGAAGAGGACAAGGCCCTTACAACTGAGGGGGTCGAGAATAAGAATTGGAAAGGGGCCGCCACTAGGCGCGATGCCAGGAGGACAATGCCTCCTTTTACCAGATCTAGTCGGGGTAGTGGCCCCAGTGAGCAGAAGAGAAAGGCCCCAAATTCTTTTGTTCTTCCTAGCTCGGATAGGAGGGCACGAGGTGCTTTAAATGACCGTCAGGGTGGGGGTGACAACTGGAGGAGTTTCCCAGTATGTCCTCGGTGTAGACGATGACATCAGGGAGAGTGCAGGATCAAGGCCTGCTTTATTTGTGGGAGTGTCAACCATTTGACGAAGGACTGCCCACAAGCCAGGAAAGAGGAGTTGAAGCAGAGCGACAGTTTTGCTCCTGCCAGAGTATTCACCTTGACCCAGACTGAGGCTGAGGCTAGCCCTTTAGTCGCGACAGGTCATAATTCTACTGTTGGTTCTTCTTTTACCGCATTGATTGATTCAGGGGATACTCATTCAGTTTTGTTTGCGTGGGTGGTAGATCAGCTGTGTAGACCAAGTGATTTGTATGCTAGGGGATTTCATACTGTGTTGTCGACTGGGGAACTGGTAGTCTCTAGGAGATGGGTTAGAGCATTGCCAGTAGAGATAGACAGTAGAGAGTTGTCTATTGATCTAATTGAGTTAGTGATGGATGACTTTGATATGATTCTAGAGATGGATTGGTTATCGAAGTATGGGGCGACGATTGACTGCAAGCGCTAGATGGTGACTTTTGAATCAGAAGGGGAGGTACCTTTTGTATTTGTTGGAACAGTTAGTGGACCGCGAGTACCTATGATTTCGGCACTGAAGGCTAGAGACCTGATGCAGGAGGGTTGCATATGATTCCTAGCAAACATTGTGGATACCTCTAGGGTTGTATCGGTTGGACCGAGTGAGACTAGATAAGTATGTGAGATTCCAGATCTATTTCTAGTGGACTTGCCAGGGTTGCCGCCACAGCAGGAGATTCAGTTCATTATAGAGTTTTCACCAAGAGCGGAGCTAGTATCTATGACACCTTATAGAATGGCTCTGGTAGAGTTGAAGGAAATAAAGATTCAGTTGGAGGAGTTACTAGATTTGGGGTTCACAGACTGAGTTTTTCACCATGGGGTGCTCCAGTGTTGTTTGTTAAGAAGAAGGATGGATCTCTTAGGATGTGTATTGACTACAGGGAGTTAAACAAGTTGACCATTAAGAACAAGTACCCATTACCTAGGATCAATGACTTGTTTGATAAACTATAGGGGAAGACAGTGTTCTCTAAGATTGACCTTCGGTCAGGTTATCACCAATTAAGGATTAAAGGGGAGGACATACAAAAGACCGCCTTCCGCATGAGATATGGACACTATGAATTCCTTGTTATGTCCTTTGGATTAATCAATGCCCCAGTAGCTTTCATGGATTTAATGATTAGGGTCTTTAAGGACTATTTGGACAAGTTCGTAATTGTGTTTATTCATGACATATTGGTGTACTCTCAGTTAGAGACAGAGCATGAGCAACATTTATGCCTGGTATTACAGCGGTTGAGAGAGTATAATTTATGCTAAGTTCAGCAAGTGTGAGTTTTGGCTACCGCAAGTCACATTTCTGGGTCATATTGTCAGTAAGGAGGAAATTCTTGTTGACCCAAGTAAGATTGAGGCAGTGAGAGATTGGCGTAGACCGAGCAGTGTACTAGAAGTTAGGAGCTTTCTAGGATTGGCAAGGTATTATCAGCGGTTCGTTGAGGGGTTCTCTAGGGTAGCCACGCCGTTGGCTGAATTGACACAAAAGAAGACTAAGTATGTGTAGACAAACAGGTGTGAGAACAGTTTCATGGAATTGAAGCGGCGACTGATCGCCGCTCTAGTATTAAGTCTGTTGTCAGACAACAAGAATTTTGTGGTTTATTGTGATGCTTCCAGACATGGTTAAGGGAGTGTGCTGATGCAAGTTGGAAAGGTTATAGTCTACGCATCGAGACAGCTAAAGGAGTATGAGCAGAGATATCCCACACATGATCTTGAATTGATAGTGGTGGTGTTTGCACTTATGGTTTGGAGACATTATTTGTAACGACCCGGATTTTCAAGACTCAATAATGCGGAAATATAAATGTTTTCATTTAACAAAATGTCTGAAAAACCCATAGAAAAAAAAAACTTTTTAAAAAGTCGTATGGCCATACTTAAACTTTAGTTACAAACATGTTTTATAAAGATTAGAGTGAGCCTAGTTTAGGAAAATTACACAACATTTCCAAAAATAAAAAGGCTTCCCAAAAGGTCGGTCCACATGTACATTTGCAAGGAAGACTCCAGCGCTCACTGCTCTGCCTTGCCCTTGCTCTTACCTACAACATGAAACAACTAGGTAAGCGAAAACGCTTAGTAAGATCAACTTTCAAACAAAGCATGTAGAGAATTAGGGTTCCGGACCCATCCGGACCCTACACAATCAATTTCAAGAACGCTAAAGCGTCCTGGCAAACTTATGGTCATGCCTGATAACCAAGGATAAATTAATTCATATCTAGATAAAAATCCTGCACTCAGAAAAAATCCCAGAACAAGCAGATATATTATATCACAACTATATCTTATCAACAATTATATCCCTGCACTCAGAAAATCCCAGAGCAAGCAGATATATTATATCACAACTATATCTTACCAACAATTATATCCCTGTACTCAGAAAATCCCAGAGCAAGCAGATATATTATATCACCATATAATTCGAGACCAACGCTCGGCAATTTCCAACAATTCAGACGTAACGCGCCCTCCAACATAATTGCTAATCTATAAAAGAGAACCGAGTCTCCACACTAAGATCTAGCCAATAAATATTCTCATCAAGGGTAACTATCGTGTTACCTAGGGCATCGCTACTTATCCAAGAGCGTAATCCAATTTACACGGTTTTACGGAGACTTCTATGTTAATCAGTGGTGCTGGTGAGCAGCTGCCCCTAGGGTGTTCAACCTCACTCTATCTTGGCAACCCCTAGTATCTCTAGGCACTCTCACGGAATGGCCAATATTCACGGCTGCTATCCGGGAATAACTTATCAGAGCACTTGCTCGGATTCTAACCATCCAATGATTAAGTAAGCATGAGGGCCCCTAGGTCCCATTTATCTTGGCGCCCCTAGGTTTAACCAGCTTATCCTCATCTCATGGCCACTCGTCGCGGTAATGAACCGGACATAAATAAAATGAAGCAGTGTGACGAGGATCAACCGTCTAGGATATGACGGACTTCTACCATTCATATTTTCCAAATCAGCACTCACTAGACTAACGTCTCTAAGCAACTTTCTATGACAGCCTATATATGTGCATGTATCCCTATACTAACATACAAGACAATAATCATTTCATGTTGCAGCCATACAATATAAGTTGACTTACTTGGAGTCCTTAGCGCTCAGCAAGTTTTCACCCTCCAACGTTCAGTCCAGTTACGCTTAGCCAATACTGTAGTTATCCATACAATATACTCGGATTAATTATGGCACTAATAATTCATTATTATTATTTTGGGCAGTTTGGTCATTTTAATAAAAGTCATTTGTAAGGATTTATAATCCTTATTTGGTTTTAAACCTATTAAGGAAAGTTATACAAAATATTCGAGACTAAACCCTAAGTCTCGGGGAGACCTATCCTAAGGTCTCGATACCTAGGCTCGGGTATCACAATGGTATTTCCCCACAACCCGCTAAAAATCTTACTCATTCAAGGTATCGCTATTAACCCGCACTTTCGACTAGTCGGTTAAAATATGTAAGATTTTAGCCGGTATTATATCCAGAAAATACAAATAAATTCCTTAATTATTTTTAAAGAAAATAAACTCTTTAAATTTTCCTTTTATTTTTCTTAAGGTTTTAATATCTAAAAACCGTTTTAAGAAAATTGCCTAATTTGTCTTAATTAGGAAAACCGTTATAAATTTCTCATCTTGACTAATTAATTTTCCAAAAGAAATTAATCAATTTTACTTACTAGAAAAATCATTCATTTAATTATTTTCTCAAAATATAGGGTTTTAAACCCTCTTTTAATTTATTAAATATTAATAAATTAAATCTCTTATTTTTAGAAAGAATAAAAACTCTTTAATAAAAATAATTCATTTAAACTCAAAGGGTAAATTTTAGTGAAAATATGATTTCAAGACTTACCATTCTATATCTTGAAATAAACAAAATTTTACTTTTTACCTTATGTTCCAAAATATCATTTTTACACTAAGTGTGAAAAATCTATTTTTCACATTTTTAACTACATACTTCGTTAGTTCATATCTTGAAATTTACTTACCCAATTGTTACCAAAATTTCCCAATTCCATTTTTGTTATGCCATTTAGGTCTTTGTAAAATCTTAGTTCAAAATGAGCATTTTTGATTGGTGAAATCATTTTCCAACAATGAGGTAAAAATTACCTTATTTTCAAGTCCTTATTTTTTCCAAACTTTGACAGTTAATAACTTTCAAACCGTTTAATATTTTCTTACCAAATTTTACAGTGGACTAATAGATTATGCCAGTAATATGTACACCAAATTTTAGAAAAAACTGGGTTCATTTTCCCTATACAGTGGCTGTCCAAACTTGGTTCCGAAAATGAGAATACGAAAAAACAGTTTTTTACCTAAACTTTGAAATAGCATAACTTACTCATTTCTAAACATTTTTTAGTGTTTCAAAAGCTCAATTTTATGTACTCAATCTCAACAACATAACAGTACAATTTAATTTTACAAAAACAATATACAGTGGCTGCTTGACCCCTTGGAAGTCACAGCTTAAAACATGTTTTGTTTTAGGGTATCCTACAAAACCCTTGGGGGTTTTGGTTCCCATTTTCAAAAATCAATACACATGCATCATAAAAATTATTAAACAACTACCATAACCTTATTACATCATCAACAAGAAACTCTAAGCATTAGATATACAAAATAATGCTTAAAACTAAAAACCCTACAACAAACTCATCAAAAGTAAACTTTTTACCTCTTTGGTGTTCTTGCTTAAGGTTTGGACCTTCCTATAAGCTTTGACTCCTTCAAAACCTTTCAAAAACCCTAACAAACTTCCCCCAACAACATAGTCAATTAGCTATTTGAAACTCTATGCTTAAAACTTTACAAAAACCTAGATTAGTGAAAGTTTACCTTAGGGAAAATACTTCCTAGACCAAGACTTAGCCTCAAAGTTTCCTTGGTGTTCTTGGGCTTGAAAAATGGAGAGAACACTTTGAGAGGTCTTAAAAAATCAGATGATTGAATGTGAGAGAGTGGTGTGGTCGGTTGGGGAGGGATGGAAGAGTTATATACTATCTAATTTACCCTAAAAACACTCAAGTGTTTTACCCACTTGCTTTTATCCCTAACCTTTAATTAAATGGGATTTAAATCTTATAAAAGTGGGTTCACACAATTCTAAAGGACCACATGGCCGGCCACCCTTTGCCATATATGATCATTTCATTTTTTTTTTTTTTTAAAGGGTTAATAAATGTTTCATAAGAAGAAAAGTCCAAATTGACTTTTGACACCTTTTTCACTCTTATTAAGTTTTAATTACCAAACTTAACATTAATTAATTAAATTAAATGTCTCTCACATTTAATTTAATTAATCACATAATAAAATTTAACCTAAGGTCCATTCATGAAATAAAATTCCCCATTTCGGCAAAATTAGGCATTTAACACAAAATGCCTTAAAATTTCCATTTTCTTTTAGGTTTATTATTTTTGACCAAACTTTAACTTTTATGAATGTATTTTATGCCCAAAATATAATTGCCATGATTTTTCGTTTTATTTTCCGAGATTTTTACCCGATCAGGGTTTTTGTGTCGGTCCAGGACCGAAAGTCTTATCTTGACTTTTAAAATCACAAAATTCATATTTTGGCTAGCAATAACTCATGGAATACTTACAAACAAAATATAATATTATTTAAAATAATATTCTTAACCCGGGGGAAAAATCCCGACCCGAGTCGTTTAAAGGTACCCAAAAACGTAGGACGTTACAATACCTACAATTTATAAAGGTTTCGTCCTCGAAACTTAATACAAATGAGGATACAGCTCCCTCATCTTGTCTTCTGTTTCCCAGGTTGCCTCTTCAATGCCATGGTTACGCCACTGCACCTTTACCAATGGCACCGTCTTGTTCCTCAACACTTTTTCCTTTCGGTCTAGTATCATAACCGGTTTTTCCTCATAGACGAGTTGAGGATCCACGCTCAGCTGCTCATAGCTGATTACATGCGAGGGATCACGCATGTATTTTCTCAATAAGGATACATGAAATACGTCATGCACCTTAGACAGGGCGGGCGGAAGAGCTAAACGATAAGCTACTTCCCCGATCCTTTCTATGATTTCGAAAGGTCCAACGAACCTTGGGCTAAGCTTTCCTTTCTTTCCGAATCGCATAGCCCCTCGTAGTGGAGCTACCTTCAGCAACACATTATCGCCAACCTCAAACACCAGGGGTCTCCTGCGTCTATCAGCATATTTGCGTTGTCGATCAACCGAAGTTTGCAAGCGTTGCCTTATCCGTCGGATGTCCTCTGTAATCTGATCAACCTCATCCGATCCGAGAAACTTTCTTTCACTGGTCTCGTGCCAATGAATCAGTGATCGACATTTCCTTCCATACAATGCCTCATACGGAGCCATCTTGATGGAATCATGATAGCTATTATTGTAAGCGAACTCTATTAGTGGAAGCTTCTCATTCCATGACCCTTGAAAGTCGAGCACGCAGGCTCTTAGCATATCTTCCAGTGTCTGAATTGTTCGTTCACTTTGACCGTCTGTTTGCGGGTGGAAAGAAGTGCTAAACTTCAGTTTAGTACCCAACCTCGTTTGGATTCTATTCCAGAATGTCGAGGTAAAACGTCCGTCGCGATCTGAAACGATGGAGTTGGGTACACCATGCGGTCTCATTATTTCTGCAATGTAAATATCTGCTAACTTATGTGCGCCATAAGTTACCTTGATCGGCAAGAAATGAGCGGACTTAGTCAGCCTATCCACAATAACCCAAATGGCATCGTGCCCCTTGGGAGTGGTTGGTAGACCTGTGACAAAGTCCATAGTGACCATCTCCCACTTACATTCCGGAATTTCTAAGGGTTGTAACAATCCGGCTGGTCGTTGATGCTCGGCCTTTGTCTGCTGACAAGTCAAGCAGTGTGCCACATATACTGCTGTCTCCTTTTTCATTCCAGGCCACCAAAAGTACTTCTTCAAGTCTTGGTACATTTTTGTGGTACCCGGATGCATGGCATAAGGAGCATTATGTCCTTCGAAAAAGATTTGCTTCTTGATCTCGTCATCATCAGGAACACATATTCTTCCCTTGAACCCCAATACTCCATCCTCGGAGATATGGAATCCTGGTCGCCCCTCGTTCCTCACTTCGTGCATCAATCCTTGAACCCAAGGATCGACTAACTGCCCGCCTCTTATAGCTTCCATAATGGTAGGCTCGATTGAAAGATTAGCCAGTTGACCAACTACTATCTCTAAATCCAAGGTAGCAAGGTCGGCTTGTAACTGCGGGGAAATTTCCTTCACTATCATCACATAAGCACCTGGTTGTCGACTCAATGCATCTGCCACCTTGTTTGCTTTTCCCGGGTGGTACAGAATGTCGCAGTCATAGTCGTTAAATAGTTCCAACCATCGACGCTGTCTCATATTCAATTCCTTCTGAGTGAAGAAATACTTCAGGCTTTTGTGATCAGTGTAGATGTCGCAGTGTATCCCGTATAGGTAGTGCCTCCATATTTTTAGAGCGAAAACCACTGCTGCAAGCTCCAGGTCATGAGTGGGATAGTTCTTCTCGTAATTCTTTAGCTGTCGAGAAGCATAAGAAATTACTTTTCCGTGCTGCATCAGCACTGCTCCCAACCCTCGGCCTGAGGCGTCGCTATAAATAGTATATCCCTCTGTGCCATTGGGGATTGTCAGCACTGGGGCAGTCGTCAATCTTGTTTTCAGCTCCCGAAAACTCTCCTCACACTTGTCAGTCCATTCATATTTGATATTTTTGCGGGTAAGGGCAGTCATTGGTGCGGCTATTTTGGAAAATCCTTCCACAAATCGCCGGTAGTATCCCGCTAACCCAAGAAAACTTCTAACCTCATGCGCATTTTTCGGAGGTTTCCATTGCTTAACAGCTTCTATCTTGGCGGGATCTACTGAAATTCCATTTCCCGACACTATGTGCCCCAGAAAACTTACTTTCTCTAGCCAGAATTCGCACTTCGAAAACTTAGCATAAAGCTTTTCGTCTCGCAGACACTGAAGGACCAGTTCCAGATGTGTTGCATGCTCTTCCTGGCTTTTCGAGTATATCAAAATATCGTCAATGAACACGACGACAAACTTATCCAAATACTCATGAAATACTCGGTTCATGAGATCCATGAATGCAGCAGGCGCATTGGTTAGTCCAAAGGACATCACTAAGAACTCGTAGTGACCGTAGCGCGTTCTGAAGGCCGTCTTTGGTATATCCATCTCCTTAACCTTGAGCTGATGATAGCCTGATCGCAGGTCTATTTTGGAAAATACTGACGCTCCTTGTAGTTGATCGAAAAGATCGTCGATCCTCGGTAATGGATATCGGTTCTTGATCGTCACTTTGTTCAACTCCCGTTAGTCAATGCACATTCTCATCGTACCGTCTTTCTTCTTAACGAATAAGATCGGGGCTCCCCATGGAGAATGGCTTAGCCTTATGAACTTCTTGTCCAGTAACTCTTGCAGTTGTGACTGCAACTCCTTGAGTTCAGCTGGTGCCATTCTGTAAGGAGTCTTTGAGATCGGCGCAGTTCCCGGAATCAACTCTATCTCAAACACAATCTCTCGGTCTGGTGGAATCCCTGGGAGATCTTCAGGAAATACATCAGAAAACTTGCACACAACCGGTACATCCGATGGTTGTTGACTCGTTTCTTTATCCTTATCCACTATGTTTGCCAGAAAACCGATGCACCCGTCACTCAACATTTTTCTCGCCTTTATCGCAGAAATCATGGGACACTTCTTTTCTCTTGACGTACCCTTGAACTCGAATGGTTCTTCTCCTGCTGGGGTGAAGACCACTTTTCTACGCTTGCAATTGATAACTGCTCCATATTTGGTTAACCAATCCATCCCAAATATGACATCATATTCATGTAGGTCCAAGACTAATAGATCCACCATTAGCTCACGATTTTCAACCCAAACTGGTACGGCTCTAACCCATGTCCGCACCAGCATATCCTCACCCGAAGGCAAGGATACCCCACAAATAACAGGCATAGGCTCAGGACTTCTATTTAATTTTTCCACAAAGGATGCAGATACAAAAGAATGTGATGCACCAGTATCCATTAATGCATATGCTGAGGTTTGGGCAATAGAAATCTGACCTGACACCATATCAGATGGGCCAGCTCCTTTGTCACTTTGTGTAAGCGCATAAACTCGAGGCGGAGCTCCAATTTGTTTATGTTGGTCATTTCCATTGCCCTTGGCTGGCATTCGACAATCCTTAGCAAAGTGCCCTGGCTTTCCACAGTTAAAACAGACCCCGCACTCGCCCCGATGGCGGCGGTTACACTTGTTGCACAGTGGCCATTGTTCAAACTCACGTCTCGGCTGTTTGTTGTGACTAGCCATTGCCTGATTGGGAGGTCCCCCTTTTCTTTTGTTATTTCCCCCAAAAATCGGTCTTGTGCCTCTTGGATTGTTTGTTCGCCTCGAGTTCTGGCCGAACCTCGGGTTGAACCTTCCCCTTGGGCCATTCTGATTGGCCTGAAACTGTCCGGGGTTGTTGGGAGTGAACCTCCGGTCTTCATTCTTCTGTGGATCTGGCTTGTCAGACACAGCCCAAAACTCTTGGCGAAGAGCCCGTTCCACAACTTCAGCATATGTCTCTGGGCCAGTTCTACCAGTGTCTACACACCTAGCGATGTCTCTGCGTAGGCCCTTCATAAAACTCCAGGTCTTATTTTCTTCAGTGCTCACCTGGTTCTTCGCAAACCTAGACAGTTGGTCAAATTTTCGAACGTAGTCCTGCACGCTCGATGTTCCCTGCTTCAGATTAGTGAACTCATTCACTTTGTGCTTAATCACCGCCTTACTAAAGTACTTTCCATTGAACAAGGTCAAGAACTCTAGCCATTCCATCTCGGCAACGTTATGCCCTTTCTTGGCTGCGTCCCACCAGATGCGGGCATCTTTTCTTAGCATATAGGTCGCGCAGACTACATTCTCTCTCTCAGTAGTTCCAATGAAGTCGAAGATTCTTTCCAAGATACTAATCCATTCCTCTACCATAGAAGGGTCACTGCTCCCCTCGAATATAGGTGGATTTTGGTTGCCGAACCTTTCTGATATAGGTTTTGCTCGGGCAGCTCTTGGCGCTTCTACTGGCTGTACAGGTTGCTCAATGATAACCTGCGGGCCAAGGTTTTGTTCTTCAATGTTTGCAGGTGGTACTTCGTAGTTCTGAGAATTGTTGGGTGGCATGGGGAGTCGTCCCAGAAGGGTGTTAAATCTTTCAGCTTGGAGGGCATCGGCGTCCTCCTGTCTCTTTTGCCCTCTTTCTATTTGAGCACCTTGCGTCTCCACTAGCCTTTGCAGATTGTTCATCTGCTCGGCTATCTCACGAACTCTATCAGCTTGGTTTGGAGCTCTAGCGGCAGGCGCGTTCTGAGCTCTATCAGCAGGTGTGGCCTGGCCTTGGCCAGCAGCACCCCTTCCTCTTTGAGCTATTGTCCTTGCCATTTGTTTGCTTTAAAAAAAAAAGCTCCTAAGTGCATAAGGACGAGAAGTTAGTTATTGACACAGATAGTCAATCAACCTAATTAAACACGCCAAGCATATCAAGCACAACAAGAAATCAACACTTTTTAACGAAAGTTAGCAACTTCATTTCATAACCTATATCATATACAACAACGTTTCAAGTTTGGGTCGACCAGTCTAAGGGATTTACAAAATTAGCCCTAAAAAAAATGGACTTATAACCCTTCTAGACCAGTTACTAATTTCCTTAATCATATACAAGGTAGGTACATATTCAAAAAGTAAGTGGGCTTCTAACACCCATGCAACTCCTAACACCTAGTCGGAGTCGCTGTCTGCGGCCATATCAGAACCATCCTCAGAATCCTCCTCGGGATCTTCCTCGGGATCTTCCTCAGAATCTTCTACGGGATCTTCCTCAGGGTCCTCCTCGGGATCTACCTCAGGGTCCTCCTCGGGATCTTCCTCAGGGTCCTCCTCGGGATCTTCCTCAGGGTCCTCCTCGGGATCTTCCTGATCTTGGTCCATCGGCTCCTCATAAGAAATTTCCCCGTCGCTGAGTTCGTCATTCACCACTTCCTCCGCTGGCAAGTTCTCAACTACCATGGGGTTTGCTACCGCTTGTCGTTGTGCTACCTCTATCGCATGTGCACGGGCATTCTGCGCAGCCCGGAGCTCGTGGAGGTCTATATGCCACCTTGACATCCTACCTCGAGGTCCAAAGGTCATCTCTATGGATGCCCTAAAGGTATTCCAGTAAGGGATGGCTGGCCTCATGTGCCTCTCCTGGTACCATAGAAAAGCTGAGCCTCTGAGGTATAAACTTGCCATCTCCACCCTGAACCTATAGGGGGTACCTATGTTCTCAAAAATGGTGTCCAACGAGTAAGTCCATGCCCAGACTTCATTGGAATGGACCTCTCCGTTGAACACGGCAGGCGCTATGCTGGTGAAGGCACGGAAAATTTGGACTCTCTGCCAATTGTCATACACCATAGGAGGGTCGATTACGATGGGATTCATCACTTCTGGTTCGCCAGCCATTTTCTTACTAACCTACAATTTATAAAAATTTAGGTAAATAAAAAGAAAACAATACACTACAGGAAGAAACAGTACTTACAGTGAGTGTCGGTCTATCTTTGCGAAATGTACATGTGGGTTGTCTACAGAACCGGCTCAACTCGAGCTCTGATACCAACTGTAACGACCCGGATTTTCAAGACTCAATAATGCGGAAATATAAATGTTTTCATTTAACAAAATGTCTCAAAAACCCATAGAAAAAAAAAACTTTTTAAAAAGTCGTATGGCCATACTTAAACTTTAGTTACAAACATGTTTTATAAAGATTAGAGTGAGCCTAGTTTAGGAAAATTACACAACATTTCCAAAAATAAAAAGGCTTCCCAAAAGGTCGGTCCACATGTACATTTGCAAGGAAGACTCCAGCGCTCACTGCTCTGCCTTGCCCTTGCTCTTACCTACAACATGAAACAACTAGGTAAGCGAAAACGCTTAGTAAGATCAACTTTCAAACAAAGCATGTAGAGAATTAGGGTTCCGGACCCATCCGGACCCTACACAATCAATTTCAAGAACGCTAAAGCGTCCTGGCAAACTTATGGTCATGCCTGATAACCAAGGATAAATTAATTCATATCTAGATAAAAATCCTGCACTCAGAAAAAATCCCAGAACAAGCAGATATATTATATCACAACTATATCTTATCAACAATTATATCCCCGCACTCAGAAAATCCCAGAGCAAGCAGATATATTATATCACAACTATATCTTACCAACAATTATATCCCTGCACTCAGAAAATCCCAGAGCAAGCAGATATATTATATCACCATATAATTCGAGACCAACGCTCGACAATTTCCAACAATTCAGACGTAACGCACCCTCCAACATAATTGCTAATCTATAAAAGAGAACCGAGTCTCCACACTAAGATCTAGCCAATAAATATTCTCATCAAGGGTAACTATCGTGTTACCTAGGGCATCGCTACTTATCCAAGAGCGTAATCCAATTTACACGGTTTTACGGAGACTTCTATGTTAATCAGTGGTGCTGGTGAGCAGCTGCCCCTAGGGTGTTCAACCTCACTCTATCTTGGCAACCCCTAGTATCTCTAGGCACTCTCACGGAATGGCCAATATTCACGGCTGCTATCCGGGAATAACTTATCAGAGCACTTGCTCGGATTCTAACCGTCCAATGATTAAGTAAGCATGAGGGCCCCTAGGTCCCATTTATCTTGGCGCCCCTAGGTTTAACCAGCTTATCCTCATCTCATGGCCACTCGTCGCGGTAATGAACCGGACATAAATAAAATCAAGCAGTGTGACGGGGATCAACCGTCTAGGATATGACGGACTTCTACCGTTCATATTTTCTAAATCAGCACTCACTAGACTAACGTCTCTAAGCAACTTTCTATGACAGCCTATATATGCGCATGTATCCCTATACTAACATACAAGACAATAATCATTTCATGTTGCAGCCATACAATATAAGTTGACTTACTTGGAGTCCTTAGCGCTCAGCAAGTTTTCACCCTCCAACGTTCAGTCCAGTTACGCTTAGCCAATACTGTAGTTATCCATACAGTATACTCGGATTAATTATGACACTAATAATTCATTATTATTATTTTGGGCAGTTTGGTCATTTTAATAAAAGTCATTTGTAAGGATTTATAATCCTTATTTGGTTTTAAACCTATTAAGGAAAGTTATACAAAATATTCAAGACTAAACCCTAAGTCTCGGGGAGACCTATCCTAAGGTCTCGATACCTAGGCTCGGGTATCACAATGGTATTTCCCCACAACCCGCTAAAAATCTTACTCTTTCAAGGTATCGCTATTAACCCGCACTTTCGACTAGTCGGTTAAAATATGTAAGATTTTAGCCGGTATTATATCCAGAAAATACAAATAAATTCCTTAATTATTTTTAAAGAAAATAAACTCTTTAAATTTTCCTTTTATTTTTCTTAAGGTTTTAATATCTAAAAACCGTTTTAAGAAAATTGCCTAATTTGTCTTAATTAGGAAAACCGTTATAAATTTCTCATCTTGACTAATTAATTTTCCAAAAGAAATTAATCAATTTTACTTACTAGAAAAATCATTCATTTAATTATTTTCTCAAAATATAGGGTTTTAAATCCTCTTTTAATTTATTAACTATTAATAAATTAAATCTCTTATTTTTAGAAAGAATAAAAACTCTTTAATAAAAATAATTCATTTAAACTCAAAGGGTAAATTTTAGTGAAAATATGATTTCAAGACTTACCATTCTATATCTTGAAATAAACAAAATTTTACTTTTTACCTTATGTTCCAAAATATCATTTTTACACTAAGTGTGAAAAACCTATTTTTCACATTTTTAACTACATACTTCGTTAGTTCATATCTTGAAATTTACTTACCCAATTGTTACCAAAATTTCCCAATTCCATTTTTGTTATGCCATTTAGGTCTTTGTAAAATCTTAGGTCAAAATGAGCATTTTTTATTGGTGAAATCATTTTCCAACAATGAGGTAAAAATTACCTTATTTTCAAGTCCTTATTTTTTCCAAACTTTGACAGTTAATAACTTTCAAACCGTTTAATATTTTCTTACCAAATTTTACAGTGGACTAATAGATTATGCCAGTAATATGTACACCAAATTTTAGAAAAAACTGGGTTCATTTTCCCTATACAGTGGCTGTCCAAACTTGGTTCCGAAAATGAGAATACGAAAAAACTGTTTTTTACCTAAACTTTGAAATAGCATAACTTACTCATTTCTAAACATTTTTTAGTGTTTCAAAAGCTCAATTTTATGTACTCAATCTCAACAACATAACAGTACAATTTAATTTTACAAAAAAAATATACAGTGGCTGCTTGACCCCTTGGAAGTCACAGCTTAAAACATGTTTTGTTTTAGGGTATCCTACAAAACCCTTGGGGTTTTGGTTCCCATTTTCAAAAATCAATACACATGCATCATAAAAATTATTAAACAACTACCATAACCTTATTACATCATCAACAAGAAACTCTAAGCATTAGATATACAAAATAATGCTTAAAACTAAAAACCCTACAACAAACTCATCAAAAGTAAACTTTTTACCTCTTTGGTGTTCTTGCTTAAGGTTTGGACCTTCCTATAAGCTTTGACTCCTTCAAAACCTTTCAAAAACCCTAACAAACTTCCCCCAACAACATATTCAATTAGCTATTTGAAACTCTATGCTTAAAACTTTACAAGAACCTAGATTAGTGAAAGTTTACCTTAGGGAAAATACTTCCTAGACCAAGACTTAGCCTCAAAGTTTCCTTGGTGTTCTTGGGCTTGAAAAATGGAGAGAACACTTTGAGAGGTCTTCAAAAATCAGATGATTGAATGTGAGAGAGTGGTGTGGTCGGTTGGGGAGGGATGGAAGAGTTATATACTATCTAATTTACCCTAAAAACACTCAAGTGTTTTACCCACTTGCTTTTATCCCTAACCTTTAATTAAATGGGATTTAAATCTTATAAAAGTGGGTTCACACAACTCTAAAGGACCACATGGCCGGCCACCCTTTGCCATATATGATCATTTTTTTTTTTTTTTTTTAAAGGGTTAATAAATGTTTCATAAGAAGAAAAGTCCAAATTGACTTTTGACACCTTTTTCACTCTTATTAAGTTTTAATTACCAAACTTAACATTAATTAATTAAATTAAATGTCTCTCACATTTAATTTAATTAATCACATAATAAAATTTAACCTAAGGTCCATTCATGAAATAAAATTCCCCATTTCGGAAAAATTAGGCATTTAACACAAAATGCCTTAAAATTTCCATTTTCTTTTAGGTTTATTATTTTTGACCAAACTTTAACTTTAATGAATGTATTTTATGCCCAAAATATAATTGCCATGATTTTTCGTTTTATTTTCCGAGATTTTTACCCGATCAGGGTTTTTGTGTCGGTCCAGGACCGAAAGTCTTATCTTGACTTTTAAAATCACAAAATTCATATTTTGGCTAGCAATAACTCATGGAATACTTACAAACAAAATATAATATTATTTAAAATAATATTCTTAACCCGGGGGAAAAATCCCGACCCGAGTCGTTTTAAGGTACCAAAAAACATAGGACGTTACATTATTTATATGGCGAGAAGTGCGAAATATACACTGACCATAAGAGTTTGAAGTACTTCTTTATTCAGAAGGATCTGAATATGCGCCAGCGATGTTCTCTAGAATTGGTAAAGGATTATAATTGTGATATCCTATACCATCTTGGGAAGGCTAATGTAGTGGCTGATGTATTGAGTCGGAAGGGCCTAGGACAATTGTTCAGTTCAAGGTAGATATCTGATAAGTTAGCTGAGGAGATGACCAGAGAAGGTATAGAGTTGGTGTTGGTCAATTAGCCGACATATTTCTTCAGTCTACGCACCTTGAGAGGATCAGGGAAGCACAGGGGGAGGATCCCTAGTTAGTAGAACGAACAGAGGGACTTCTCTATTTCAGAGATAGGACTATTGAAGTACAAGGGTCGGATTTATGTTCCGATGGATCCTGATATTCGACGAGAGATTTTGGATGAGTCTCATACTACTCCCTATTCGTTACATCCAGGTACAACGAAGATGTACCAAGATTTGAGAACATTGTATTGGTGGTCGGGAATGAAGAAGGACATGGTGGACTATGTGGCTAAGTGCTTAACTTGTCAGCAGGTAATGGCTGAGCATTAGAGGCCAGCAGGGTTATTGTAGCCTCTAGGGATTCCATAGTGGAAATGGGAGGATATCACCATGGACTTCTTGGTTGGTTTGCCAAAAACCGTGGGACAACATGATTCAGTGTGGGTGATTGTGGATAGGTATACCAAGTCCGCCCACTTCTTTCCTGTTAGGACAACTTATACTATGGAGCAGTATGCTGAATTTTGTGTGAAGGAAATTGTTTGACTTCATGTGGATCCGAGGTCGATAGTATCCGAAAGGGACCCCACCTTCACGTCCAAGTTTTCAGAGAGTCTACAGAAGGCTATGGGCATGCAGTTGTGGTTTAGTACTGCTTATCATCCTTAGACGAATGGATAGTCTGAGAGGACAATTCAGATACTAGAGGATATGCTAGGAGCCTGTGTGCTGGATTTTGGGGGATCTTGGAGTAAGAATCTCCCTTTGATTGAGTTTTCATACAACAACAGTTATCAGGTGACTATCGGAGTGGCTCCGTATGAGATGTTATATGAGACGGGTGAGAGAAGATACTTAGGTCTTGAGATGGTTTAGAGGACCAATGAAGCGATTGAAAAGATTAGGGCTCGAATGCTCGCCTCCCAGAGTCGCTAGAAGAGTTACTCGGACTTGAAATGCGGGAGCGTAAAATTTCAAGTCGATGACCACGTGTTTCTCCGTTAAGAGGAGGGAAACGATTTGGTGTTCGGGGCAAGCTGAGCCCTAGGTTTGTTGGCCCCTTTGAGATTCTGGAACGGGTTGGAGAGGTAGCTTATAGATTGGCGATGCCTCCATCTCTATTAGGGGTTCATGACGTATTTCATGTGTCCATGCTCTGGAGGTACGTATCAGATTCTACGCATATACTGAGTTATGAGAACTTGGAGCTGGACCAGGATTTATCATATGAGGAGAAGCCAATTCATATTCTCGATTGGAAGGATAAATTCTTGCGGAGCAAGACCATCTCCTTGGTGAACGTACAGTGGCGGAACCATAAGGTTGAGGAGGAAATGTGGGAACTTGAATCAGATATGCACAAGTGGTATCCCGAGTTATTCAGGTAATTTCGAGGACGAAATTCCTGTAAGGAGGGGATAGTTGTAGCGTCCCAAATTTGCTAATAAGGCTTAGGGCCTTGATTAGCGTGCCTGGAGGGAAATAAGTGATTTATTATATTAATGTGTGAATTTGATGAGTATGTGATTAGAAATGCATGTTTAGGTGAATTAAATATGCATGTGGGCCCCATTTGGTTAATAGGGACATGTTTGTAATTTTTAGCTCGTTGAGGGCATAAATGCAATATCTGTGATTATTATGATCTTTACCATGTGTGAGTGGTGATATATTTGTGATGCACGATCTGAGACAATCCAAGGGAGCGATTTAGCTAAAAAGTCACAACGGTGTCAAATACCCGGCTCGGGAGGAGCCTAGAGGTATTTTGGGAACGTAAAATGTGTTCGGAATTTATGGAGTAACGGGTAGTAGTTTAGTAATGATTTGGACATGTTGGGATTAATGGGGATTTATAAGAATACTCAGGTACTTAACGGGATATGACAAATGACTAAATTGCCCTTGAGTTACCTAAGGGGTTAGGATAAGTTTAAGGGATATTTATGAATTTTGAAAAATCAAAGGATAGACATCACTTAGGCAGCTGAAGTTCTAGGATCATTTGGAAGGAAAAAAAAAACAGAAGTCTCTCAGCTTTTCTCTCTCTCAAAATGGGTTCTCTCTCTCTTTGGTGAATTGGGACTTTAGAGGAAATGAAGCCTAGGAATTCAAAGCTAAATGTTTGCAGAGCTTGGGGAGAATTGAAGTTTGGGGCAACTGGAGTCCAACTCAGGCCGAAAATTTAGAGGTAAGGATTTAAGCTTGATTCCTATTTATTTTTCTCTGTTTTTTTTTAGAGTTTGGGAGTTGGAACTTAGGTGATGGAATTGAAGTGCTTTTGAGATTTGTTGTTGGAATTTCTAGGTGAATAAACTGGTTATGTTGTTTGGATATGAGTCCTAGGCAGAATTCTAGGATTAGGGCTCAGAATTGGTGATTTTCAGAGTAATTAGCTCGAAATATTTCATGGGGATTTCTAGGTTTCGGGCTTGAGCCGCGGCCTTATTCATCAGCGCTGTGGCCCGCTTGAGTTTATAGGCCAGGGGACTTCGGGAAAATTTCCCAGGCGCCGCGATGCAAGTTTGGGCGCTGTGGCCCGAGTCTGTTAAATGAGAGGCATTTTTGCCTCTGTTTTTGGGCGCGTCGCGACGCTTAAGGAGGGATGGGCCACGACCCAAAAGAGGAATTTTGGCAAATTGAGGATTTTTAGCTTGGGAACTTGAACGTTAAGGCTCGGGAAGGTTTCTACTATCTCGTTTTTTAGAAACCAAGGTCCTGGAGGCTAAAGTTATGTCTCGAAGCTATTTAATGAAATAGAACATGATTGTTGATTATTATTCATGCATTGTGACTAGGATTTCTTCAAGGCTTGGGTTAGAGGACTCTGCTGGTGATCGCGGTGCTCGAATAGCAGTGGACACAGGTAAGAAAACTGTTGTACCCGTAGAGCAGGACGAGGCCCTATATTTTATATTGCAGGGCATGACCCTATGTGATTGTGTTGCAGGGCGTAGCCCTATTGATTAAGTTTTTATTTGTTTAAGTATTTGTGATATTTATGCCATTTGTTGCATATGTGTGAATGAACAGCACAGGCTGGGAACGGCGAAGGCCAAGAACGATAGTGAGCCAGGTACGGCAAAGGGCTGGGAACGATGTTAGGCACGTGGAGTGCAAGGCCGAATACGGCAAGGGGCCAAGAACGACATTAAGCACGTGGAGTGCAAGTCGCTAGGGTGAGACCCTTCTCAGATGCCTAAGTCATCCTCACGGTGTCGATCGTGAACCCAGGGCCTGGTAAAGCGCCTGGGACGACATGGTTGTTATGTGTTTAGCATGTTGGCTGCTTTGTTATATGCTGGTTGATAGTTATGCATATGTTGATTTCTTTTGTGGAGTTTTCTTGCTAGGCTTCGGCTCACGAGTGCTCTTTGGTGTAGGTAAGGGCAAGGGAAAGGTCGACCAACCATGAGTACGGAGAGTGTGAAGCGACGTGTACATGTTCGGCCTGCCTGGCTGCCACGGCCAGGGGTGTTTTCTGGAGATGATATGTATTAATCCAAATTTTGTCGTTTAGCCGACTTTAATCATATTTTGAGTTGTAAATATTTCTAAATGGTATTTTGGGATCCCAAATATATAACGCTTTATAATTCCAATGAATGACTACGTTTTCAAATTATATGACTTTTATTACAGTTTAGTTACACTTTTAACCCAAGACCTCGATTAGCGAGTTAATTGCACATTTAAAACTCACTTAGTAACGACTCTAAGGAAGTAGGGAGTTACATTTGTGGACCTTTGAATGTACAAGCCAATGGTGGTTTTGAGTATTTTGTCACTTTCATTGATGATTACTCTTGATACTCATGTCTTTACCTAATCCATAGGAAATCATAAACATTTTCAAAGTTTCATGAACCTAGCTATGGCTCATAACCAATTAGGTAAAATGTTAAAGATCTTGCGATCTGATATGGGTGGATAATATTTGTATATGTAGTTCCAAGATCATTTAACTAAACTTGGGATTTTATCACAACTTACTGCCCCGGGTACTCCGCAACAAAGTGGTGCAGCAGAATGTCGGAACAGAACTTTATTGGAAATGGTTAGATGCATGCTTAGTTACTCAAATCTACCAACTTCATTTTGGGGACTTGCAATTGAAATTACGAATGACATTCTAAATGTCGTACCATCCAAATGAATCCCCAAAACACCTTTAGAATGTTGGAATGGTCGTGAACCTAGCTTACGTCACTTTAGAATCTGCGGTTGTCCCACCCACATTTTGAGGAAAAAGGAAGGAAAGCTAGAACCGCGAACCAAAGTTTGCATGTTTGTTGGCTATCCTAAAGGCACTAAGGGTGGACTTTCTATAGTCATTCAGAAAATAAATTGTTTACTTCTACGAATGCTACATTTCTAGAAAATGGCTAAGTCCAAAACTTCAAACTGCAGAGCAAAGTAGTTTTAGAGGAGATGGTTGAAGAATTGTCTCAAACCAATGTTCCAATGCCATCAATGCGAGTTGATGATGAAATTCCAACTCTTAATGTCCAATCGACGCAAGTCGATGAAGAAAGTACCACTGTTGTTAAGCAAATAGTCACAGAGCCTTGACGTAGTGGGAGGGTTTCTAAGAACCCAGTTTGCTATGGTTTCGATGGTGAAACCAATATGGATGTTGGTGACACTGGTGATGATCATCTATTATCTTTCAAACAGGCAATGGCTAGCCCCGTAAATGATCTATGGCTCGAAGCCATGAAGCAAGAAATGGAGTCTTCCGTCTGGGATCTTGTGGAAGTAGCTAGTGACTTTAGGGCCATTGGGTGCAAGTGGATCTAAAAGAAGAAATGAGGTGTTGATGGAAATATCGAAACTTATAAAGCTCAATTAGTGGCAAAGGGTTATACCGAAAGAAAAGGCGTGGACTATGAGGAAACTTTTAATCCGGTAGCCATGCTCAAGTCAACTTGCATCCTTTTATCCATAGCAGCCGGTCTCGACTATGAGATCTGGCAAATGGACGTCAAGACAACTTTCCTTAATTAGAAGTTTGACGAAGTCATTTATATGGATCAACCATGAGGATTTAAGGCAAACTAGGGATTATATGTTAGTCTACAAGGGTGGTGTTCTGAACCTTGTAGACTACACGAATTCAAATTTTCAGACTGATGTCGATGACAGGAAGTCTACTTCTGGAATGGTGTTTACTCTTGGGGGTAGAGCTATGATATGGAGAAGCGTAAAGCAGTTTGCAATCTCAGATTCCACCATGTAGGTTGAGTACATAGCTACGTCTAAAGCAGTTAAGTAAATAGTTTGGCTAAAGAAGTTCTATTCAGATCTTTATGGTTAAACTGCTTGTGTTGTTTTGTGACAACACAGGAGTGACAACCAATTCAAAAGAACCTTGAAGTCATAAGAGGAGTAAGCATATAGAGAGGAAGTATCACATAATTCGAGAATATGTGCCCAGGGGACAGGTGAAGGTTATGAAGATTGCATCTGAAGACAATCTTCAGATCTGTTTACAAAGACACTACCAGAAGCTACACTTAATAAGCATATCAAGGAAATGAGATTAGTAGAATTAAGGAATTAGTTTTAATTAGTGGAAGTGGGAGTTGTTGGGGTTTTATGCCCTAATTAAAACTCAATTTCTTTGTAATCTTATTTATTGTCAATAAAAGAATAGAAATCAATTTTGACTTGGTCAATCACTTTGCTAACATGTTTTATTTTCATGATCAACAAAAGAATAGAAATAAATTATTTTCTATTAAATCTTGAGCATATAGCTAATCATATTTATAGTGACATAATCATAGTGGAATATTAATATGATTATATGTTCAAAATAAGTTTATCCTAAGATTACTCAGTGCACATGATTTACACTGACTTTCTAATCTACAATATGATCTACTTACACATTGCAGTGTTATGTTCTTTCCAAAACATTAGCAAAGTAGATAAGATCGGATGTATTTGTTACATCAGATTGGACCGATATTGATAGTAGATAGGATAAGTAAACATACCGTTATTATCTCTTCTAGTCATATCATATAGTAAACCATAGGTCAATTCAATCTTAATTCTGAGTGGTTAGTATTCTAACTTATTGTATGATTTGAGTTCTTTGACTTGTTCGTTACCAGCTTACCCTACAGACTAGCCCATACTTACATCTTGGGAACTCGGTAGTATAATTGAGTGGGAGTGTTAATCATAGATATGAACATCTATATCTTCTAATGAAGAAGTAAAACAATGGTTTCCTTTTAGTTTGGTTCAATGTGCTAAATGATAGAGATCTTATTTCAATAATTAATATTAGTTTACTTAAAATATCATTTACAAGGAACTAAGTATTTTAAGGATAAAATACAATGTGGGGTAAAACAGTATTTTAGTCCCATCTCATTGTAGACCATCTATAGAGGATTGAGTTACAATTATGGTTGTAACAATAAATAACTAATAACATACATATATTTGTTATAGAGCGTTCTATGAATTCAATAGTGCAATTCTGAGTCTTTAGTGGAGTCATGAGGAATTAATAAGTTAGTAAATTTATTTGTTAAATTTATGATAGCTTATTGGAGCTTAATTTCATAGGCTCATGGTCCCCACTGTATGTTGGACAAAATCATCTAGATAATCTCAACTAATTATTTAATTATCAATTAGAATTATCAAAGTTGACGAGGTCAATTTTGATAGTTTCACAGAGTTATACAATTTAGAAAAGAAAAGAGACTTTTGGGCAGATTTATTAATTAAGAAAAATTTGTGTCTAAATTAATAAATAAGTTTAAATCAAGGTTCAAATTATAAATAAATACTTTGATAAAGGATTTAAATAATTATTTAATTAATGAATCAATAGAAAATAATAGAGGCCTTGATTTTAAGTCCAACGACTTATATTTAAATGGGTAATTTCACGAGCCTAAAGCCCATGAGAATTTCGACCTAATGGCTGATATTTTCTATTATTTAATTGACTTTTTAATTAAAATAAATGACATGATTGAGCCTATAAAAGGAATGCTAAGTGAGAGTTGAAATCAGATTTTTGAATCACTTGTTTAGAGAAGATCATAAGATCTATTCTTGATGCTCTAGGTTTTAGATTCTCTCTATAGCATAAGTCCTTTTCTAAGCCTCAATATTCTCTTCTATTCTTCTTCTCTTGTATCTATTTCATGTGTTGAGGATTTTCCCCTCTAGTCTAGGTGATTCTAAGGATACTTTGGAAGGCTGTGAAGAAATTTGAAGATCAGTTCAGTTTCTTGGTGAGACCCTGCAACAGAAATGATTCAAGGGTTAGAGAAACTGAAGGAAGAATTGATACATTCCCCTGCATATAATGTAAGTGTTCTTATCATTATTTCTATTTAAATTCAATTGGAGAAATATGTTGTAGGTTGTCTTATATTAATGTGTTTAATATATGATTTACATAAAAATAATTAAGATCATGTATAAGTTTTCCCAACAGGTTTCATGCATTCCCTTAAATGGGTTAGCATGACTTGGGGTAGTTCTTTGAACCTCTACATTTTAGAACCATGGACTCGAGTGAGTAAACTCATAGAAGAAAATAGAGATAGAGGTGCCATAGGGTCAGCATGTAGAAGGAAAAGAAAAGGTAGACCTCTTTGTTTTGGATTCAAGGGATTGCCTTTTGAGACTTCAAAAATTTTTGCCAACACCACCTTTCTTTCCTTCTTGGCTTGGAGCTTGCATTACAATAGGAGAAATTATATTGAACTCAAAGAATAGTGGTAGAAAAACTTCGGCATAAAGAAAAACAAGAAGAGAGGGTGGAAGGTGTTACCTTGAACTTGGCTTTGCTTAGGTTTGTTCACAAGCTTCAATGGAGTTTCTCCTTGAGAGAGAAAGAGAGAGTCGAAGTGAGAGGGAGAGGGAAAGACTCTGATGTTTTTTCAGGGTTGGAAATGAAAAGAATGAGAGGGAAGGTGGAGTGTCTCGGTTCTTTGGAGGGAAGGAAGGAAGAGGAAAAGTCTTTGTTGTTTGACTGGTTCATGGCTAATTAATAGTAGGGTTTTGCTACTGGCATGCATGAGTGACAGCTCACACTTATTTATATATATATTAAAACTAATACCTCAAATAATGTCCAAAACTTGCCATTACTCAAAAGTGGTATTGGTGCAACTAAACCACTAACCCTTAATACTTGGGGTAAGATACTAACATATGGCAAAATTAAAATGATATAATAAATGTTATACAAATATTTACCTATTCTTACACTTCAATTTTCTACAGCTACTACAGAGCAATCTTTTTTAGCTATGAATATAGTGAAAGACTACACTTCGCAACAAGATGGAACATGAATTTCTAACCCATTGTTTGTTAGTGTACATTTAAAAGAAAAATTCTGAAAAATTTAGCATAGATTTATTTATTGATGATTTCCGTGATATATTCCTTTTGATAGATAATAAATGAGATTGTATTTTTTCAGATATTTGATTAATATTTGTTTACCCAAAAACGGACTAGCTGATGATGTGGCAGAAATAGCCTACATGTGGGATACTCGTGACTGTTTAAGTGAGTATATTCTATTCGACCATCGACCAGAAGAGAATTCACTCATCAGACATCATATTTATGGGCGACCAGTCTGGTTGCAGCATTTCATATATTTCCTTCAGATATGTAATTTTTCATTTATGTAATAATTGCAATTTTCATTATTTTTTAGATATGCCTATATTAAATGTTATTAAGGCCCATCGACCCATGTAAAACTCCTTGAGCCTATAAATAAGAATCAAAGGGCTTAAGTGAGGGGACTTTTCTCTTTGGAACTTGTTAAACTTCAGAATTATAAGAGAGAATTATAGTGTTTTTATCTGCCATGCTTGTATTCATCCTGAGGTTTCTGAAACTGGTGAACCCTTGATTCATTGCTCATAGTTCTTAGGATTCTACATCAATAAGAACACTAAGTGGACGTAGGTTATTACCATTCACTGGGGCCGAACCAATATAAATCTTTTTGTGTCGTTTGTCTTTTTGTCTTGATTTCATATTGTTTAACTTGACGCCGTGTTTTTGACCAATTAAAGGGTCAACATTTTGGTGCATACATTGAGAGCTAAAATCAAGACCTCAAAAGAAGATCAAATGGCGAAAATAGCTAGAAAGACTGGACAAACCTCTGGTGTCGCACCAACCCAGCCTCCTCCATAAAATGTGGAAGATGATGAGCCACAAGTGCATTTGGAGGTGGAAGAAATGGATTTTGAGACTTTGAGGACGACACTGATGGTGTTGCAAGAGGAGTTAGCCACTCTGAGGGCTAATTAGGAAAATGTGGCTGAAACGATGGCATTGCAGCAGAGAGAGATTGACAGGCACTGCCAAGAGTTGAATGAGGGGCATGTCGATATGGACCGCTGGCAAAGGGACGCCACTGCTGCTCTTGAGGCAGCCATTCCGTTGGCCCAAGGACAGCCTGCAACAGCTTCACAACTGGATCAGCCACTCAGTGTACCACCACAACATGGTCCACATTCAGGTCATCCACAAAATCACCACACTCCGCCTCCACCGACAAGCCCTCAGAGGCCGGAGCAACCCCCTGTTGCTCAACAGGATATTCCATTTCAAGATCCTGAGCAGCAATCACTTTCTCATGCTGGTCGAGACAATCCCCAACAACAAAGGCTGAATAGGGTTGGGTAGCCTCCCCGAAGCCCTAGACGCTAGACTACTGAGGAGCCAAACCTATCAAGCAGGGGACAACGTCCTTCTGCTGACAGAAGGTAGGTTGAATCAGGCTCTGCGGTCAGGGCCCCCCCACGACATAATAATGCTCGAGGACTTACCGACTAACACAGGCATCCACCTGACGGTTGAGACATGCCAGCGAGAGGGGGGGGGGGGGGGGAATAGAGCGATTAGTAGGTCGCACCATAGTCAGTCACACTTTAGATATGGCCATAACTATAATGATGCAGATTTTAGCAGAGGAAATGCTGGTCGAAGGCAAGGAGAGGAGGGTGGAGAATGGAACCCCTCCAAGAGAGAACCGGCCGATGAGCCAAAATGCTAAGGGGTAGCCTAGCGTGTTTGATTGACTGGGCACTAGGGAACAAAGGTGTAGGGATGAGGATTTGAGGGATGTTCTCAATGACAGACGAGAAAGACACGACGAGTATGACCCTCCACCATTGGTCGCCCCAATAATACTAGACGTTGTACAGGCCCAACTCGATGCGTTGAATCAGGCCATCTAGCAGTTAGTGGGGAGCCAGGCATCGCACATTGAATACGACTGGAGAAGAGGCACTCCATTTATATAAAGAATAACAATGGCCGAGACCCCAAGAAAATTTAAGATGCCAGTGTTGCCCAACTTCACTGGATTTGAAGACCCAATATCTCACGTAAATATATTTGAGATACAAATGGATATCGAGAAGGTATCAGATGACGCTCAATGCAGAATCTTTCCAGCCACCTTGTCCGATGTTGCTCAGGATATGTTTTTCAAATTCCCTCCTGCCAGCATAGTTTCTTGGGAAATGTTCGCGAATGAGTTTTACGGAAAATTTTACACTGGTCATGTACATCATACCGAGGCTAACCAACTGGTCAAGATACGTCAGAAGGAGGGAGAAACCTTGAAGGGGTATATCCAACAATTTATGCGAGCCGTTGCAGGGGCTAAAACAGTTGGTGATGAAGGGAAGATGATGGCACATACTACTGGAGTACGGTGCCATTCATCCCTCTGAAATAGTTTGCGGAAGAATGGGGTTAAGAGCACCCAAGAATTTATGGATTGAGCAGACCGGTACATCAAGCTCGAAGAGGCCATTTCCAATGAAGGGAAAGCGCCCATAGATGACCAGGGTCCGAAAGAAGATCCCACCAAAGCAGCCAGTGAGTCTGGGAAATCCAATGGCAATGGCAAAAATAATGGGAAAAATGGAGGAAAAAAGGCGAACCACGATCCGTCAACATCTGAAAACAAGCACCCTAAAAGTAATAGATACATGTCGAGGTTTACCAATTACACGACCATAGTCGATAGCAGGGCAGAAGTGTACCAGGCCACTAAAACCACTGTTCCCTTCAAGCGACCGACCCCAATCAGGAAAGATATCTCCAAGAGAGATACAACCAAGTTTTGTCGTTTTCATAATGACTATGGTCAATGCACCAATGAATGCAACCAGCTTAAAGATGAGATTGAGTTCCTTATCAGACAAGGACACCTGAGAAGATATGTACGAGCCCCTAGAGGTTCTCAGCGAGAGGCTCAAGGAGGCAATTAGCAGGCACCTGTAAGCCAATGCTCACCCCCTTTACACCTAGCTCTAGTTGCTGGTACATTGCTGACCATTTGTAGTGGCCCACACTTGGAAGGAGATAGTGGGAAGGCAAGGGAAAGGTACGCCTGAATCTTACGTCATGACCAGGACATTAAAATTCTGAACGTAGAGGAATGAACTCCCAAAAAAGCTCGAACAGAGGAAGAACCGATAACTTTCTCTGAGCATGACACTCAGCATGTCCGATTTCCCCATTCGGATCCTCTGGTCGTAGATGTCCAGATCACTAATATGATGGTTAAGCGAGTATTGGTGGATACATGGAGCTCAATGAACATTATGTACAAATCTTTGCTGGAGAGAATGAAGTTATCAGTGTGTGATTCGGAGCCGTGCAACCAAACCATTTATTGTTTTTCTAGCAAAGGACTTGCGCCAATAAGGTTGATTAGGCTTCCATTCATAGCATGGACTACACCTGCGAACATGACATTACTCACTACTTTTATAGTAGTTGATTGTCCTTATGCTTATAATGTTATGATTGGAAGGCCTATTCTAGTTGACCTGCGAGCCGTTACCTCGGTCTGGTACTTGGCCATGAAGTTTCCAACCGACGCAGGGGTACTATGCATGTTGGGAAACCAACGAGAGGCATGGGAATGTTATAATTCTTCAATGACCAAGGCAAAAAGGAGTGCATCGGGGGAAAAAGGCGAGATAAGGTTGTTATTGGCGAATGAAATACAAGTCGAATAACGTGAACAGGTCAACAAATAGGGTGTTTCCCAAAGTAAGGATGGGGATTTAGATCCTCGCTTTGGGGATTTTGAAGAAGATGTAGGACTGATGGAGGACCTCGAGGAGGTCCAACTCGATGAGGCAGGTCCGACCAGGGTTGTGAAAGTCGGTAAAAACTAAGAGACAACAACAAAGCAAAAGCTGGTGCAATTTTTGAAGGAGAACCAGGAGATGTTTGCCTGGTCACAAAAAGATATGGTTGGGATTGACCCAGTAGTTATCAGACATGTCTTGAATATAGATAAAAAATTTCCACCAGTGCAACAAAAAAGGGGGCTGCTCGACAAAGATAGATCAGAGGCATTAAAAGAAGAAGTCGAGAAGCTAAAGGAGAACAAATTCATCAAGGTAGCATTTTATCCATCTTGGGTCTCTAATTCTGTACTAGTTCCCAAGCTGAATGGCAAGTGGAGGACATGTGTTGATTTCATAGACCCCAATAAAGCCTGCCCGAAGGATTGTTTCCCTCTCCCAAGGATCGACCAACTGGTCGATGCCACATGAGGGCATGAGATCTTATCATTCATGGATGCATACTCTGCATACAATCATATCAGTATGCACCCACCTAATGAAGATTACACTAGCTTTCGAGCTGATACATGGCTTTACTATTACAAAGTAATGCCTTTCGGTTTGAAAAATGGTGTTGCGACTTACCAGCGACTGGTCAACCACATGTTCAAAGAGCAGATCGGTGTTAACATGGAGATATATGTCGATGACATGCTGGTCAAGTCGAAGAAGGAAGGAGAGTACATCGGGCACCTGCAAGAATGCTTCAACGTCTTGAACAACTATCAGATGAAGCTAAATCCCCTTAATTGTTCATTCAGTGTTGGATCGAGAAATTTTTCGGGATTCATAGTAAACTCGCAAGGTATCGAAGCTAATCCCGAAAAAATCAAGGCCTGGTTGAGATGAAGTCGCCTGCCAAAATTAAAGATGTCCAAAGTCTAACTGGAAGGATTGCCGCTTTGAGTAGGTTCATTTCTAAATCAACAGACAAGTGCGTTCCATTTTTTAATATACTTTGGGGTAATAAGAAGTTCGAGTGGACGGAAGAGTGCGAACAAGCTTTTCAGGCGTTAAAGTCTCGTATGTCACAACCATCGATCTTATCCAAGCCGATCGAAAACAAAACTTTGTTCATCTACTTGGAAAGCACTGACTATGCCGCTAGCACTGTCCTGATCAGAGGAAAGGAACATGTTCAAAAAGTTGTGTATTATATAAGCAACAAGTTAATTGGTGCAGAATTTCGCTATCCGCCCATTGAGGAATTAGCTTATAGCTTGATTTTTGCCTCCAGAAAGTTGCGACTGTACTTCCAAGCTCACCCCATCGTGGTACTCACCGACCAGGCACTACGGCATGTTATGCAAAATCCAAAAGTCGCCGATCGATTATTGAAATGGGCAGTCGAACTTGGGCAGTTCGATATTTCCTATTCGCTGCAAGTAGCTGTAAAGGGACAGGCTTTGGCAGACTTTGTCGTGGAATTCACTGGAATCTAGGATACCGAGCTGATAGAAGAGCCTGAACTCCAAAGTCGAGCTCCTTCTTGGAAGTTCTTCTTAGATGGGTCTTCCAACGAGCACAATGCTGGAGCAGGTTTGATCTTAGTCATGCCTGAAGGTCATCAATTCCATTATGCAATCAGATTTGACTTCACAGCATCTAATAACAAAGCTGAATATGAAGTGCTGCTCGCGGGATTAAGGTTAGCCAAGGACATGGATATAAAGTCGCTTGAGATCTACAGTGACTCCCAGGTAGTTGTTAATCAAATCATTGGAGAATATCAAGCACAGGGTCTGAAGATGGTTTCTTATTTGAACAAAGCAAAGGACTTATTGGCACAGTTAAAAAAATATACCCTTCAGCAAGTACCTCGCGATCAGAACTCAAATGCTGATGCTTTGGCCAAGTTGGGAAGCGCGAAGGATGCTTACACCTTGAACATAGTACCAGTTGAGCATTTGTTCGCACCAAGCATTCAAGCAGAAGAGTCTTCCCTAGTAATCCAAGCGATAGACACATGGATGATGCCCTTCATTTAATACCTAGAGCAAGGAGTGTTGTCGGCGGATAGAAACAAAGCAAGAACCCTCCAGAGGCAGTCGACTCGATTCATTGTGGTCGATGGAGTTTTATATAGGAGAGGGTACTCGATGCCACTTTTAAGGTGTGTTTCAAAGGAAAAGGCCAAGGAACTAATGCGAGAAGTCCATGAAGGTTTCTGCGGAGATCATGCTGGGGGGTAGAGTTTATCAAAAAAGATCCTAAGGTAAGGATACTTCTGGACAACATTTAATGAGGACTCTATAGATTTTGTTAAAAAATGTGACAAGTGCCAAAGGTTCTCTAAGATACCATGAGCAACCCCTAATGAGCTAAAGCAGATGCAAAGCTCGTGGCTATTCGTAGTGTGGGGGATAGATTTGATAGGGTCTTTACCCACGGGAAAAGGCAATGTCAAGTATGCAGTAGTTGCTATTGACTACTTTACAAAGTGGGCCGAAGCTGAGCCACTTGCAACAATAATGACCAAGAAGGTGCTAGATTTTGTAGTCAAGAAAATCTTGTGTCGGTATGGGTTGCCAAGAAAGATTGTCTCAGATAATGGCACACAATTTGACAGTGATCCGTTCATAGATTTTTGCGAGAGGCACGGGATTATCAAGAGTTTTTCTTTAATAGCTCATATGCAAGAAAACGAACAGGTTGAAGCTGTCAACAAAACCCTAAAGGATACCCTAAAGAAAAGGCTTGAAGAAACGAAGGGGGCATGGCCAGAATCGCTACCAAAAGTCCTTTGGTTGTATAGAACGTCCCATCGAACAGCAATGGGCCATACCCCATTTTCTTTGGCCTATGGGTATGAAGCCATGTTTTCGGTTGAATTAGACCCGCCATCACATAGAAGGTTGGCATAGGATGAGAGTGTCAATAGTCAGTTATTGATGGAGTCTTTAGATTTGGTCGATGAGAGGCGCGAGCAAGCTCAACTTCGAGGAGCAGCTTACCAGTAAAAGGTCGCTCGGTATTTCAACTCTAAAGTGCGTGAAAGAAAATTTAACATGGGAGATTTGGTACTTAGAAGAGTTTTTCTTAACACCCGTGATCAAGCTGTCGGAGTACTTGGACCTAACTGGGAGGGTTCGTATCAAATTGAAGAAGTCCTTCAACCAGGCACTTATAAACTTGCTCGCTTGAATGGAGATCTCATTCCTCGCTATTGGAATGGAGAACACCTGCACATGTATTATCAATAAAACAGTTCTTTTTAAAGAATTGGCTTGTATTAATTTCACTTTTTACAAGTTTATGAACAAGGGTTTGTCAGAAATATGAATAGTCGCTTATAAGTGTAAGGTTAATTTTTTATCACTCGTACAGCCACAATTGTCCATTTATTACCAGAAATAAAAGGAACTGTGCGCAACCAGTTATTCTTGCCAATTATTGTATTTATTACAAGTATTTGCTCATTACATGTGTTGTTTTGCTATATTATCATTTTTATAAATATTTATTATGAGCAGTAATGTTCGAACAGGTCTTGGTCAAGGCAAGTGACCGAGGACCTTAACCTCCTCAATCACATGGGGGGCATATAAGGTACTAAGCAAGCAAAGCATATTAACAGGCATATGTAAACACACGAGAAAAATAAGGGAAAGCATTTAAATTTTGTCAAATCAAAACAAAGTGTTATGCTAAGTTTGGTCATGCAAACAGAGATTATAATAAATTGCAAATATTATAATGTCAAAATAGAAATGTGTTACACTGCGAGCATTTGCTGCTCGGATGTAACTATTAATTAAAAGGAAGCTACCATGTGCAGCAAAAAATTGTATTGAAATCATGAACCGTGGTTTGTATGTCTTAGTTACAAATCAAAATAAATTAATAAAGTAAAGAAAGTTATTGAGTGGCATGAGCAGCTGGAGGATATTGTTGGGGCTACTGGTCGACTGAAATCTCAGCATCCTCGTCGACGCCTTCAATGCCTGTCGCCAAAGAGATCTCAGGGGATCCCTGAGCTTTCTCCTCTTATTCCAGGCGAGCAATGCTCCTTTATATGCTATGGTAAATAATCAAAGTTTGCCTCGGGGTTGCTTTTCCAAAACATGTAGAAGCAGATGAACGTCGCTCCCTTGAACCTCTCCAAGTCACGAGCGTTGGTTTCTTCAAGCAATTTGACTCGCTCCTCCTGCTCAACAGTTTATTTTCTACTAATCACCAAGTCGTCCTGGAGTTTAGAAGCCACTTTAAAGTTCAGAACCAAAGCCTCCCTATACCTCTCTTTGGCCTCAGTGACTTTGACCATGGTCTCCTTGTGTTACTTCAGCTCCTTGCCCAGTTTGGCATTTTTCTCCTCAACCGCTCTTAGTTGCTCAGCATGATTGGCCTCGCCTGCCTTGAGCTGCTCAACGTGTCTGGCCTCGGCCGCCTTGAGCTACTCGACAAATCTTTCCTCGACAGTCTTAATCTCTTCTGCATGCATGGCAACCATCCCCTCCGAGCGACGCCAACCTGTACTCATGGTCAAAACTCGCTGCGATTAGAGAAAAAGTAAAGTTGTTGGTATGAATAAAAGGGCAAGATAGACAACTAAAGCATAGAAAAAATGGAAACTTACACTAAGTATAAGAAGGACCCTTGAGAACGACCTAACCTTAGGTCCTTTAGCGGTGACTTGGTCATAACCAAAATATAGGATCCATCAATGAAAATGAATAACAGAAGGTCCCAAACAAAAAACTAGCCTTCGAGACATCGAATCCTACTAAACCAGGTAGTAGGATCGATCCTGAGGCCTAAGGCTTGAATCCCCAAGCTAAATCTCATTTCTGGCCAAAAATGCCCCTATGGGTCGCGGCTCACCCCTCTGACAAAGGTATTTCCCCCACAGAAATCAACACAGGCCGCGGCTCACCATAGCCGTGCCGCGGCCCTTTACGCAAACAACAAGCAGCAACTTTTCTTCCCCTGCGTTTTCCCTCGAAACCAAACCTTCATACCAGTCCCAAACATCATTCAAACACTCAATCCAACCCCTAAACATCTTCTATATCAAACCCTCATCAAAACCTAAGTTAAACATCAATCAAAACTTCCATTAATTCAAACTATCCTCAACACAATCATAAGCTGAAAATTAAAAGAAAAAACCAGGTATGGCTTAAAATTCAGGTTCAATTCCTAACCTCAAGCTGGTTTGAATCCTTCCCAATGGCTGAACTAAGTCTATAATCCCCAAGCTTTGATTCCCTAGCTTGTTTCTTCAATTTGGGACCGAAAACCTCCAAGGGTAAGAAGAGGAGATGATGCACGGGTGAGAATGATGTAAGGGCTCTGTTTTTGTTCTGTATTTTCTACATCCTTCAAAGTCAATATAAATCCAAACCAAATGAATTAAATTCCCCTAGGTCATTAAAAGTTTCTAAAGCCTTCCGAAGGGCAAAATTGTCCTTTCCAACCTATACCGTTAATTATAATTAACGCTCTCCAATTCCCGCTAATCTCGATAATTTCAAACAACAATAATTCATATTCTATTACCCTATAATTTCCGGTAATGCTCTAATCATTAAAATCACCCTGAGACTTAACCCGAGCCCCAAGCTTAAACCTGTTATGACCAAACCGGTAATACATATTCCCAAGGTCGTCTCATGCCGAATAGCTTGAACCAATCCACATTATAATATGGCCTCACAATATATCATTGACATGCAAAGAAATACACAATTATGCCCTCAACGGACCGAATTACCAAAATACCCCTGTAAACAAATGTGGACCCACATGCATGCATTTAACATCATATTATAATATAATTCTCATAAACATGCATATATTAATTTAATGGCATAATTAAATAGTTATGGCCCTCCCGGCTCACTAATCCAGCCATTAAACCATATTAGGGATTCCGGGGCATTACAACTATCCCCTCCGTACAGAAATTCCGTCCTCGAAATTTACCTGAACAGCTCGGGATACTGACTCCGCATATCTGACTCCAGCTCCCAGGTCGCCTCCTCGACCCTGCTGTTCCTCCACAATACCTTAACCAAAGGTATCGACTTATTCCTGAGGACCTTGTCCTTTCTGTCAAGTATCTGAACTGGCTGCTCCTCAAAGGAGAAATCTAGTTCATGCTCCAGATCTTCATAACTCAAAATATGACTCTCATCAGATACATACCTTCAAAGAGCAGATACATGGAATACATTATGCATGGCTGACAATGCCGGAAGCAAAGCTAGTCTGTAAGCCACCTGAACAGTCCTCTCGAAGATCTCAAATGGACCTACAAACCTAGGACTCAGCTTGCCATTCTTCCCAAACCTCCTCACCCCTTTCCATGGCGAGAATCTAAGGAAGACATAGTCTCATACCTGGAACTCCACGTTCCTGCACTTGGGATCTACATAGCTCTTCTGTCTACTCTGAGAAGTAAGCATCCGAGCTCTAATCTTCTCAATAGCCTCACTAGTCCTCTGAACTACTTCTGGACCTAAGTATCTCCTTTCACCTGTCTCATCCCAATGAATGGGAGATCTGCACTTCCTACCATACATCATCTCATAAGGTGCAACTCCAATGGTAGACTGATAACTGTTATTATAGGAGAACTCTATCAAAGGCACATACTTACTCCAAGATCCACCAAAGTCCAGCACAAATGCTCGCAGCATGTCTTCCAATGTCTGGATCATCCTCTCAGATTGCCCATCTGTCTGAGAATGATAAGCAGTACTGAACTTCAACTATGTACCCATAGCTTTTTGTAAAATCCCCCAGAACTTGGAAGTAAAAGTAGGGTCCCGATCTGACACGATCGACCTAGGTGCTCCATGGAGGCGCATGATCTCTCTCATAGAGATCTGAATACTGGTCAACTGTATAGGTAGTCCTCACTAGCAGAAAGTGAGCTTACTTGGTATAGCGATCCACTATCACCCAAATAGAATCATGTTGACCAACAGTCCTGGGTAAGCCCACCACAAAATCCATCGTGATGTCTTCCCACTTCCACTCTGGGATATCCAGAGGCTGCAATAACCCTGCCGGCCTCTGATGCTCAGCCTTAACCTGTTGACATGTCAAACACTTAGTCACATACTCTACTACATCTTTCTTCATCCCTGACCACCAACACAATGATCTCACATCCTGATACATCTTCATGGTGCCTGGATGCAAAGAGTAAGGTGTAGGATGAGATTCATCCATAATCTCTCGCCTCAAAGCAGTGTCTAACGGAACACATATCTGCCCCTTGTATCTCAACAACCCCAAATCAGACACTATATAATCTCTGGATGCTCTAGCCAAGACATCCTCTCTAATCTTGATCAGTTGTGGATCACTCAACTGACCCTCCTTGATCCTCTCTAACAGTGTAGACTGTAGCGTAATATTAGCCAACTGGCCTATCAGCAACTCTATACCAGCTCTGGTCATATCATCTGCTAACTCTCTAGCTATAAGTCTCATACCATAAATCTGTCCCGGACCCTTCCGGCTTAAAGCATCGGCTACCACGTTGGCTTTTCCTGGATGATACAAAATCTCACAGTCATAATTTTTTACCAACTCCAGCCAATGCCTTTGTCTCATATTAAGATCTTTCTGGGTGAAGAAGTACTTCAGGCTCTTGTGGTCTGTATAAATCTCACACTTCTCTCCATAGAGATAATGCCTCCATATCTTTAAAGCAAAAACCGCAGCCGCCAACTCCAAATCATGAGTAGGATATCTCTTTTCATACTCCTTCAGCTGACGAGAAGCATAAGCTATTACATTCTCTGATTGTATCAAAACACAGCCCAAACCCTGATGAGAAGCATCACAAAAAATCACAAACTTCTCCTGATCTATCAGAAGACTCAGAATCAGAGCTGTAATCAATCTCTGTTTCAGTTCCTGGAAGCTGTTCTCACTCTTATCTGACCACACAAATTTCTGACTCTTGCGTGTCAGCTTAGTCAACGAAGTAGCAATCTTTGAGAATCCTTCCACGAAATGCCTGTAATACCCTACTAATCCAAGGAAACTTCTATCCTTAGGAGCATTCTTTGGCCTTGTTCAATCTCTGACCACTTCAATCTTTGCTGGATCTACCCTAATCCCCTCCTTACTGACAATGTGCCCAAGAAAGGATACCTGAGATAACCAGAACTCACACTTCTTGTACTTTGCAAACAGTCTGTGTTCCCTCAATCTCTGTAGAACCAACCTCAGATACTGCTCATGCTCTGACTCAGATTGAGAATATACCAGAATATCATCGATGAAGACGATCACAAACTGGTCCAGATAATCCTTGAACACTCTGTTCATCATATCCATAAAAGCAGTGGGGGCATTAGTCAACCCAAATAACATACCTGGTACGAAAAGCAGTCTTCGGTATGTCTCCCTCCTTAACCCTCAACTGATGATAACCAGAACGAAGGTCAATCTTAGAGAATACTGTCTTACCTTGCAGCTGATCAAACAAATCATCTATCCTTGGCAAAGGATACTGGTTCTTAATTGTCAACTTATTCAGTTCTCTGTAATCAATACACATCCTGAGAGAACCATCCTTCTTCTTTACAAACAGAATTGGCGCAACCCAAGGTGAGAAACTAGGTTTGATAAAACCCAAATCCAACAGCTCTTGCAACTGCACTTTTAATTCTTTTAGCTCAGCTGGGGCCATTCTGTATGGTGCTCTAGACACTGGCTCCGTCCCTGGTGCCAGTTCTATAACGAACTCAATCTCTCTATGTGGTGGCAACCTTGGAAAATATTTTGGAAACACATCCAGAAACTCACAAACAAGTCTAGTCTCCTCTGGTCTCACTGGCACGACCTGAGTGGTATCAACCACACTGGCTAAGAATCTAATGCAACCTCCTTGCAATAAATCCCTAGCCCTTAATACAGAAATCAACGGTATGCGAGGTCCATGCACAACACCAACAAACACAAAAGGATCCTCACCTTCAGGCTCAAAGGTGACCATCTTCCTTCTGCAATCAATGGTTGCCCCATACTTTGCTAACCAGTCCATACCCAGTATCATATCGAAGTCAGTCATAACCAACTCTATCAGATCCACTGACAACTCTCTGCCCTCTACTGTCACTGGCAAAGATCTGACCCATCTCCTGGACACCACTAACTCTCCAGTGGGTAACAAAGTACCAAACCCCACAGCATAAAAATCATAGGGTCTACACAATCTATCAATAACACTACTAGCAACAAAAGAATGTGTAGCACCAGAATCAATCAATACATTATAAGCGGTTCCAGCAATAAGAAGCTAACCTGTAACAACTGAGGGAGAAGCCTCAGCTTCTGCTTGTGTCAATGCGAACACTCGACCTAGGGCGTAGCTGTCCGCCTTCCTGGGTTCTTCTTTTCTTGCCTTAGGGCAATCCTTTTTAAGATGATCCACTGCTCCACATGAGAAGCAGGCCCTTGCCCTACACTCTCCCTAGTGATGCCTCTTGCATCTAGGACATTCGGGATAAGACTTCCAGGCTTCACTACCACCTGGACGACCCAAAGAAATACCACGGGGTCGCCTATCAGGACTTGGAACTGGGAAGGTGTCAGGAACCTTCCTCTTCTGATCACTGGGGCCTCCACCCCTACTAGAACCCACAAATGGAGGACCCAGCCTCTTGAAATCCTTTCTGGCTGCACTGTCACGCCAGATCTTGATCTCGGCACTCTCAGCTATGAGTGCCTTCTCAACCACATGTGCATAGGTAGTAACCCCTGCCACAGTGGTGATACGTACATCACGGGCTAATCTGGGTTGTAGCCCCTGAAGGAATCTCTCTCTCATGGTCCCATCAGTGGGCACCAATTCCTTGGCAAACTTTGCTAAACGATCAAACTTTAAGGCATACTCAGTGATTGATAAACCTCCCTGGAGTAGCCTGATAAATTCCTCAGCTTTAGCTGCCCTGATAGCATCATTGTAATAATTTTCATTAAACAAGGTCTGGAACTCCTCCCAGCTTAGGGCATTAACATTCTTGGTCTGGGTAATCACCTCCCACCAAATCCAAGCATCCTCCTGAAACATATAGGTAGCACAGGCTACCCTCATAAAGTCAAGGATAGTGGTAATCATACTCATCCATTGTTCTGCCATGGCAGGATCTGCACTGGCCTCAAATACAGGAGGTTGTTGCTTCCTGAACCTTTCATAAAGAGGTTCCCATTTGTTTCCTACCTCAGGCAACTGCCCAGCTACTGGCACCGACACAGAAGGTGCCTCTGAAACACTGGCCACTACAGGCACTTGCTGTTGTCTTAGGAGACGAAGCTCCTCTCCCTTTTTCAACACTGTTGCCTAAAATCCATCAAACAACTGCTACCAATTTGCAGGAGCTGGCTGTGGAATCTGGGATTGGTCATTCTCTTGACCCTGGCTGTTATTATTCTGGCCTGGATCACTCTGGCCAGCTGACATGTCTATCTGCCCTGGGTTCATTCTGTCACCGATACCTTACTGAAATAATAATCAACATGGCCAGTCAGGTAGTAATAACTAAACCTCTTACTGCCTTACGGTCCAAGAACAAGCAGACAATTATCACATTCCACAGTCATACACATATATGAGCATATACATGTTCATAGCATTTAGCACACAACATGTATCACATAATAACTCATAAACAACCACACTAATAAGTATGTTCCAGCAATCTCAGTGCTAATTAGCACACATTTGCTGAAGATATAATATTTCAGGGCAAAGGTTTAACATGGTGTCTCATGCATACAGGTAAAGCATATATACCACATTTAAGAAGTTATACATATAACCACATAAATAGTTACCAAACCATGAGTCGAGCTTGACTTCAGTGATGCGTGTACATGCCCAGCCAGTCTACAGGAACCTTTACCTTGGCATGCTCTGATACCAAGTTGTAATGCCCTAGTTACCCCAGGACAGTAACTGTGAACAGTGAACTAGAAATTTGACCCGCTACCCGAGTCCTTTGGTTAAAAACATGATCTAAGTGTTATTATCAGGTTAAGGTGAAAAACCAGTAAAAAGGAAAGGATATATTTCATTAAGGATATAAACTGCTCATGAGCCATTCAAAACGTTTACAAGTTGTTTATAGTACAAAATGGTCGCTACTGTCTCAAATTTACAATCCCCGCCGACCTAAGCGGCAAAAATAGGGTAAACCCCCTAGTCCCACTGAGAACTCCTTGGCCGTGGTGGTCAAGCGGCCGCATATGTACACAACACCACCTAAGCTCTCCACTCAAGGTTGGGTGAGCTTCTCTTTCCCTTTACCTGCACCACATAGCACCCATGAGCCAAGGCCCAGCAAGAAAACACAATATAACATGATATAATATCAACAATGATCGTAACAGTTATTCAAGACTTTCAGTTCAAACGAATAGGTGACAGTCACAAAGGTCACAAATATGAGGACAGCTCCCTTTAGCCATGTGACGATAGGATCACTAGGGCTAAATAGATAAGTGAACATTTCACTAGCTTTAACAGGATAGGTGCATGGTGATTAGTCACCAACATAACCTTCCTCATGACTCTAGAGTCATAACCATGGAACATCGTTCCCTAGCCATGTGACAAGCAGTCACCTGGGCCTTAAGCCCTGGCTCTAAGTAACTAGTCTTAGACTAGCCAAGCGCTTATAAATTTATCGACCTTAGGGTCGGTCCTGCATTAATGCCATAGAGCCATTCAATGCTGATACCGATTAGATCTAATCTTCATTCGACCTTGCGTTCATGACGCTATGCCATTTCTGACTCTTAGGTCAGTATCCCTGACTAGTCAGTGCCATATACAGATAATAAACATTCACTATAATTTAATATGCAATCCATGTCCTCATTTATCAATCAACATGCCTCAATAACAAATACGCATGCCATATAAACACAAGGTGTAGTTTTCTTACCTCTAGTTCGAGTGAAAATTAGTATAAGAACGACCCTTGAGAACGACCTGACCATAAGTCCTTTAGCGGTGACCTGGTCATAACCAAAATATAGCATCCATCAATGAAAATGAATAACAAAAGGTCCCAAACCAAAACCTAGCCTCCGAGACATTGAATCCTACTAAATCGGGTAGTAGGATCGATCCCGAGGCCTAAGGCTTGAATCCCCAAGCTAAAACTCATTTCTGGCCAAAAATGCCCCTATGGGCCGCGGCTCACCAGAGCCATGTCGCGGCTCACCCCTCTGACAGAGGCATTTCCCCCACATAAATCAACACAGGTCGCGGCTCACCATAGCCGTGCCGCGACCCTTTACGCAAACAGCAAGCAACAACTTTTCTTCCCCTGTGTTTTCTCTCGAAACCAAACCTTCATACCAATCCCAAACATCATTCAAACACTCAATCCAACCCCTAAACATCATCTATATCAAACCCTCATCAAAACCCAAGTTAAACATCAATCAAAACTTCCATTAATCCAAACTATCCTCAACAAAATCATAAGCTGAAAATTAAAAGAAAAAATAGGGTATGGCTAAAAATTCAGGTTCAATTCCTAACCTCAATCTGGTTTGAATCCTTCCCAATGGCTGAACTAAGTCTATAATCCCCAAGCTTTGATTCCCTAGCTTGTTTCTTCAATTTGGGATCAAAAACCTCCAAGAGTAAGAAGAGGAGATGATGCACGGGTGAGAAAGATGTAAGTGCTCTGTTTTTGTTCTGTATTTTCTACAGCCTTCAAAGTCAATATAAATCCAAACCAAATGAATTAAATGCCCCTAGGTCATTAAAAGTTTCTAAAGCCTTCCCAAGGGCAAAATTGTCCTTTCCAACCTATACCGTTAATTATAATTAACGCTCTCCAATTCTCGCTAATTTGGATAATTTCAAACAACAATAATTCATATTCTATTACCCTATAATTCCCGGTAACGCTCTAATCATTAAAATCACCTCGAGACTCAACCCGAGCCCCAAGCTTAAACCTGTTATGACCAAATCGGTAATCCATATTCCCAAGGTCGTCTCATGCCGAATAGCTCGAACCAATCCACATTATAAGCTGGCCTCACAATATATCATTGACATGCAAACAAATACACAATTATGCCCTCAACGGACCGGATTACCAAAATACCCTTGTAAACAAATGTGGACCCACATGCACGCATTTAACGTCATATTATAATATAATTCTCATAAACATGCATATATTCATTAAATGGCATAATTAAACAGTTATGGCCCTCCCAACCTACTAATCCAGCCATTAAACCATATTAGGGATTCCAGGGCATTACATATACCACCCGGGGTAGGCGAACGTAGTTGCCGATGCACTTAGTAGGAAAAGTTATGGAAATTTAGCAGCTTTAGCCGGAATATAAAAGCCGCTATAGCAGGAGCTGATCAGTGCAGGAATAGAAGTAGTTGTAGGCAAGCTGGCTAACTTGTCTATCCAGTCGAATCTGCTAGAAGATACACGGATTGGTCAGAGACATGATGACACACTAGCTGCACATATGGATGTAGTCAGAGTAGGCAAGGATACAGATTTCTCAATATCTAGTCAAGGTTTATTGAGATATAAGGACCGGGTATGCGTGCCAAATGATCAAAAGATTAAGAGGACGATTCTAGAATAAGCGCACAGTACCCCGTACTCAGTTCATCCAGGGTCTACCAAGATGACTCATGACATCAAGGCAATCTATTGGTGGCCAGGGATGAAAAAGGACATAGCAGAGTTTTTGTCTAAGTGTCTTGTAAGCCAGCAAGTGAAAGCAGAGCATCAGCGACCTGCAGGCTTATTGCAACCGCTTAGCATACCAGAATTGAAGTGGGACGATATAGCTATGGACTTCGTGACAGGTTTTCCAAGGACGAATAAGCAGCATGATTCTGCTTGGGTAGTACTAGATAGACTAACCAAGTCGGCTCATTTCCTGCCTGTTAAGACTTCCTATACGACATACCAATATGCAGACATCTACGTCCAAGAGATAGTACGGTTGCATGGAATCCCCATGACAATAGTGTTAGATAGAGGATCGGTGTTTACATCGAGGTTTTGGGGAAGTTTACAGCAAGCTATGGGTACTAAGTTAAGTCTTAGTACAACTTTTCATCCTCAGACAGACGGGCAGTTCGAGCATACGATTCAGATTTTAGAAGATATGCTACGTGCATGTGTACTTGATTTCGGAGGATCATGGAATAAGTACTTGCCGCTGATAGAGTTCTCCTACAACAATAGCTACCAGTCAACGATTGGGATGGAACCTTATGAGTTGCTATATGGAAGAAGGTGCCCATCACCATTGCATTGGGGCGAGGTAGGAGAAAGGAAGCTTCTAGGTCGCGAAGCTGTTAGACAAGCTCAAGAAGCAATAACACTTATTAGACACCGTATGCTTGCTGCTCAAAGCCGTCAGCAAAGCTATGCAGATGCCAAGCGATGCGATGTAGAATTCAAAGTCGGAGATCAAGTCTTCTTGAAGATATCACCTATGAAAGGTGTTAAGCGGTTTGGGAAGAAATGCAAGCTTAGTCCCCGATTTATAGGTCCTTTTGAGATATTGGACAAAGTGGGAGCAGTTGCGTATAGACTAGCCTTACCGCCAGCACTAGCAGATAGTCACAACGTGTTCCACATCTCAATGCTACGCAAATATGTGTCAGACCCATCTCACGTCCTCAAGTACGATACGATAGCACTCCAGAAAGACTTGAGTTACGAGGAACGGCCGGTTAGCATCCTGGATAGGGGGTGAAGCAGTTACGGTCCAAGAGCATTCCTATAGTCAAAATCCTATGGAGTAATAGTTCTAAATGAGAGGCAATGTGGGAGTTGGAGGACGACATGCAAGGCTGGTATCCGGAGTTATTTGGTAAGTAAATTTCGAGGACGAAATTCTTTTTAGTAGGGGAGAATTGTAGAGTCCAAGACCTTTACTTAACTAGTTAGATAGTAGTAGCAATAGTAATAGTAGTAGTATTTTTATGACTGTGGATTTTGGTTCAGACCAGGAATTAGTTGGACTCTCATAGTAACACTTGTAGATTTTTTATGTTTAACCTATAGTTTAAGAATATTAATTTTAACCTAAGGTTTGATTAATATGACTGATATTGATGGTGATATTTATTATATTATAAGGTTTAGATAGACCCAATAAGAAAGTAACACTTGTCATGTGTATGTTTAATGATAATTAAGTATTTTTGAGGAATAAGTTTATTAAGAGTAATATTTGAATATCCTAGGTTCTGTCAGCAGCTTTGAAAACGTTAGAGGACTTAGTCAAGGCTATTTACTCAATTCAAATTAAGCTTAAAATGTGCAATTTCATGTTTAAATATTCAGCGTATGCCGATATATCGCAGCTATAGGGGGCGATATATCGCAGTACGGGAATACGAAAAACACGAAACTTCGCACGATCACCTCGGGCATGTTGGCCCAGGCGATATATCACCTACAAGGGGCGATATATCGGCTCCTTCAGTGTATTTTTGAAAGTTTTTGAAAACATTCCCATTTTAATCTTTAACCTCTTGATAAGTCTAGTATATTTCTGAATGAGTCTTCAGCCTCTGCTGAACGATAATTCAAATATTTTTCACTTAAAGAGCCATTATTTTTATTCAAGTTAAATGAAGATCTTTTCATTCTTGAACTCTATAAATAGGACCTAGTACCCAGTCATTTATTCATTCATCAAGCTAAGTTCAGAGGCTGCAAGCTGCTAGGTTATTTTTGTGAGTTTAAATACTTGGGTTGGGAATTATAAGCTTACCAAACACTTGGGAAGTAAGGTTTATAGCACATTTCGGTTCGAGGTTTAGATTGGTCATAGAAGCATTCAAGGTATTCCAAACTCTAGTTTATTTGGTATTATTTTTCTTTAATTTCTTATAGTTTTCTATTCAGCACCCTAACTTTATTCTTTATTCTTGGATAGGAAATCTAAGATCTTGAACATAAGGTTTTTGGTAAGTATATTCTTGATGGTATAGTTCGTCCATTCTTTTCATCTCATTCTCTTTAGTATACTCACCGTTCCATTTATGGTTTTTAGGAGTGTTCCAAAGTCCCAAATCTGTTCTCATATCCCAGTATCTTTTGGTAAGGAAAATAGGATAGGATTCTATATGTTATGTTATGTGTTATCTTATGATTATGTGTTATGTTAACCTATGATTTATGTGATGTTATGTATGTTTGTAGACTTGGGCATATGACCTATACAACTAACAAGCCCCAATAAATTTATGGGCATATGACTTGCTTAGCTAGCAAGCCCCACAAATCTAATGGGCATATGAATTGTTTAGTTTATGGGACCCCAAGTAATAATGGCCATTATAGTACGCGTACCATATGTTTATGATATGTTTTATGTTGCATTATGAATTTTATGTATATGGCTTATGTGTTAGATTTTCCTTGCTGGGCATTAGGCTCACTCCTTTATGTTTATATGTACAGGAAAATAGCTTTGGTTGCGGGAAAGGTTCTTGGAAGCTTGGGAATGTGTATTGAGGCGGAATGGAGTCAAAGGACCGAGAGTTCGATTCAAGGATGAAGATTCTTTAATTATGATTTTATATGTATTTTTCCACACTTTATTATGTAATCCATTTTATTTAAAATTATGTTATGTTTTTTTTCTTTTAAAAACAATGGGATCCCATATCCTATTTTAAATTTTTTGTAGTTTAACATTTGTTTTTACAAGTTTTTAATGAAGTAATGATTATTTTACTTGTAAGTTTTATTAAAGATTAGTGTCTATGTATAATTGTCGTTAATGGTCCAAAGTCTAGAGTAGTTGGGTCATTACAGGTTTCTCAATATCAGGTCAAGGGTTATTGAGATATAAGGATCGGGTATGCGTGCCAAATGATCAAAGGATTAAGATGACGATTTTAGAAGAAGAGCATAGTACCCCATACTCAGTTCACCCAGGGTCGACCAAGATGACTCACAACATCAAGGCAATTTATTGGTGGCCAGGAATGAAGAAGGATATAGCGAAATTTGGATCTAAATGTTTTGTATGCCAGAAAGTGAAAGCAGAACATCAGCGGCCTGTAGGCTTATTGCAACCACTTAGCATACCAAAATGGAAATGGGATGATATAGCTATGGATTTCGTGACAAGTTTGTCATGAACAAGTAACCACCATGATTCAGCTTGGGTAGTAATAGATAGACTAACCAAGTCAGCTCATTTCCTGCATGTTAAAACTTCATACATTGCAGATCAATACGCATACATCATTGTCCAAGAGACAATACGGTTGCATGGAATTCCCAAGACAATAGTATCCGATAGAGGATCGGTGTTTACATTGAAATTTTGGGGAAGTTTACAGCAAGCCATGGGTACTAATTTAAGTCTTATTACAGCTTTTCATCCTTAGAAAGACGGTCAGTCCGAGCGCACTATACAGATTTTAGAAGATATGTTGCGCACTTGTGTACTTGATTTCAGAGGATCATGGAATAAGTACTTGCCTCTGATAGAATTCTCCTACAACAATAGCTACCAGTCAACGATCGGGCTGGCACCTTATGAGTTACTTTATTGAAGAAGGTGCAGATCGCCCTTACATTGGGATGAGGTAGGAGAAAGGCAGCTTCTTTGTCCCAAAGCTGTTAGAAAAGCTAAAGAAACAGTAGCACTGATTAGAAAGCATATGCTCGCTGCTCAAAGCCATCATGAAAGCTATGCAAATGCTAAGCGGCATGATGTGGAATTCAAAATTGGAGATCAAGTCTTCCTAAAGATATCTCCTATGAAAGGTGTGAAGAAGTTTGGGAAGAAAGGCAAGCTTAGTCCCCGTTTTATAGGTCCTTTTGAGATATTGGACAAAGTGGAAGCAGTCGCATATAGATTAGCCCTACCGCCAGCCCTAGCAGATAACCACAATGTGTTCCACATCTCGATGTTGCATAAGTATGTGTCACACCCATCTCACGTCCTCAAGTACGATACAATAGGACTCCAGAAAGACATGAGTTATGAGGAAGGACCGGTTAGAATCCTAGATAGAGGGATGAAGCAGTTATGGTCCAAGAATATTTTGATAGTCAAAGTCCTATGGAGTAATAGTTCTGAACGGGAGGCAACGTGGGAGTTGGAGGAGGACATGCAAGCCCGGTATCCAAAATTGTTCGGTAAGTAAAATTTCGGGGATGAAATTCTTTTTAGTAGGGGAGAATTGTAGAGTCCAAGAATTGTACTTAGCTAGTTAGATAGTTGTAGTAGTAATAATAATAGCTAGTAGTACTTATAGTATGTTTATTACTGTGGATTTTGGTTCAAGCCGGGACTTAGTTGGACACTAGTAGCAACACTCATAGATTTTATAAGTTTAACCTATAATTTAAGAATATTAATTATAACATAAGGTTTGATTAATATACCTGATTATAAAGATGTTATTTATTATACTATAAGGTTTAGATAGAACCAATAAGATCATGACAGTTGCCATGTGCATGTTTGTTGGGAAATTAAGTATTTTTGATGAATAGTTTTATAAAAGAAATATTTGAAAACCCCAGAATCTACCAGCAGCTTTAAAATCGCTATATGACTTAGTCAAATCTATATACTCAATTCAAATTAGGCTGAAAAAGAGCAATTACGTGTATAATATTTCAGCATATGCCGATATATCGCAGCAATTACGAAAAACACGTAACTTCGCACGAATGCTTCCACGAGCCTCGGGAATATAAGCCCAAGCGATATATCGGCTACAATGGGCGATATATCGGCTCTAGGGTTGCATTTTCAAATGTTTTTGAAACCGAGCTCATTTTAATCCTTAACCTCTTAGCAAGCCTCTGAATCTATTGATCGAGTCTTAAGTCTCTGCTGAACGAATATTCAAATGTTTTTCAATTAAATAATCATTATTTTATTCAAGCTAAAAGAAGATCTTTTCATTCTTGAACTCTATAAATAGCACCTAGTACCCAGCCATTTCTTTCATTCTTCAAGCTAAGTTCAAAGCCTTCAAGTAGCTAGGTTTACTTTAGAGTGTTAAACACTTGGTTTGGGGTTATAAGCTTTATCATCTTAAGCTTATTAAACACTTGGGAAATAAGGTTAGTAGTGTATTTTTCGATATCGAGGTGTAGTTTGGTTATAGTTCATTCTAAGGTATTCCTATTCCTAGTTCATTTCTCTATGTGTCATTAGTTTCTTATAGTTTTCTCTACTCAAATCCTAACTCGTTGTTTTCCATTCTTGGTTAGGCATTTAAGTTCTTTGAACTTGAAGTTTCTTTTCGGTAAGCTCTTCTTCTCGATGGTTTTAGTTCATTTCTTTTCTTTTAGAAATACTCACCTTTCTATTATTTGTTTTAGGAGTGTTACAAAATTCCATCCTTGTTCTCACATCCCGATTTTGGTAAGGAAATAGGATAGAATTTGTCTGCTTTTATGTTTTGTTACGTTATGCTATGATATGTGTATGATATGTTTTTAGTTTTTAGCATATAATTGTTTAGATAACAATCACATAATTTGTTTAGATAACAAATATATAACTTGTTTAGATAACAAGTCCCAATAATGTATTCCTTGGGCATATGATTGTTTAGATAACGAGCCCCATAAATTTATATGACTTGTTTAGATAACTAAGCCCCATAAATTTATGGGCATATGATTGCTTAGTTAGCAAGCCCCAAGAAGTATGATGGCCATTATAATGCATGTTTTATAGTCATATGTTTTGTAGTCTTATGCTTATGCTTATGTTTATGTTTTACGTGCTAGTATATTTTCCTTGCTTGGCATTAGGCTCATTCCTTTATCTTTTATGTATGCAGGAAAATAGTTATGGTGGCGAAAGGATTCCTGGCAGCTTGGGGTGTTGTATTGAGGAAGAAGGGATTCGGTGGACTGCGTGAACGATTCAAGGACGAAGTTGTTTTTAGTCATTTTAATTATGTTTTCTATGTATTTTCCACATTTGATTTTGTATCGAATTTTAAGATTTAAGTTATGTTTTATTTTCAAACAATGGGATCCCATACCCCACATATATATATATTTCAACATTTATTTACAAGTTTTTCTATAAAGTTATTAATACTTCGTATGTATGTTTTCTTAAAGAATAGTGTCTATGTATAAGTAGTTTTAATGGTCCAAAGTCTACAATTAGTTGGGTCATTACACTTCCACTTTCACTTTCACTTCATTCCATTATTTTCACCATCTTAGCATGAAAAACCTGAAACATGAACAAATGAGCATAATTTTGTAATAAAATAGTCCTAAACTAATGAAAACCTTCATAAAAACTAGACCCTAAACGAGCCTAAAACTCATTTATCAAACTCCCCCGAACTAATCTTTTACTCGGCCTCGAGTGAAGAATCTAACTAGACTTAAACCTAAACAAATCAAATTGACATAACCAACCAATTCCAACACTCAAAACTGCTATGCACATATAATTTTCAGGAAAAATCATCATGTTATTTAAAGTATTAATCTAGATTTTTAGTCAAAATACTTCAGCCCTTCACCGCAATCTATCAACACCAAAGCTCATTTACTCATAACTCGCAAATAAAATAATTGAACCACTTTATGCATATCAAATTTTCACCAACTAACCACATAACCGATTATTTCCACATGCCTGCACTGCTTACTATTCTCCATTAATATAAACAAATGCACAAATAAGAATCAATAGGACTTTATAAGGGTTCTAATAGAAGGCTTAGGTATGGGTAGATAAAAAAAACATTTTAGGCTTAATCATACCACAAGCATTCCAACTATACAAACTTTCCCAGCAATTTCACACCACTCATCCCTTGTTACCCCTAAAAAAATATGTTAACAAGAAAATAGTTGTAAGGCTCAAAAGGGCTAACTAAGAATAAAATTTAATAGGGTTATCTTGAAAGGCACAACCAGTCCACAAAAAATTGCCTATCCCTTTCATAGATGTGCATTGTTTCAAATTTCATCTCAAATAGTAAACAAACAGGTTCTAGAATTTATTTCAATCCAATCCACAATCCAAATTCGACATGCATAAAATAACTCAATTATATCATTTGCAATTTATGAGCAATAGATCTTTAATGTCAACAGATCATAGTGAAAAAACAAAATAATCTAACCAAGCACACAGATTGTTTCAAAAGCACATCAACTTTTCCTTTCCATTATACTACATAAAAGTGAATCATATTAAAATGGCAATTATCATCAACTTAATCTACACTCTAAAACATCACTCAATACAACTAACTAAAAAAAACAAACTGAAAAACGCATCAAATAACACTAAAAATAAATCTCTCCCCCAAACTTAAAATCTAACATTGTCCCATTGCATAAAGAATGAGAAAAGAGACTTACCTGAACTGCCACTTCAATATGGCGGTTGTTGAGGCTGGGACGAAGATCCATCCAAAGGTTGACATAGCGGAGGCTGTGGTTGTTGAAATCCAACAAATGGCGAAGGCGGAGGTGGAGAGAAAAATGGAGAATACAGTTGATACGGTGGTGGTGAAGCAAAATAATTCTTATCTGCCTCATTTAAAGACCATCGACTCACTAAGTTATTTAAGCGAGCCACATGGTTCACTTCGTATTCGTACCGTTGTCTCATATATTGAATCATCATTTGATGTTGTTGAACCATGTATTGATTTTGTTGGAGAAGATAATCAAACTTATCATTGACGTTCTACATGCTAGGGTCAATACTACCCCCTAGCAACATCGGATCAACATCCTCTTCCACCTCAGTTTCAACACGGCATTTACCCTTCTTCCTTGTCTGTGGCACATAAAGAGCATGTGCGGGATAATCCTTCAGTAAAGTAATAGACAAAGGTTTATGCAATGACTGATAAATATTTGTGGCGAACTCAGGAAGTCCATCTTTGTAGCAAAACATAGTGATTACAGACCCATGGCCCAAACCTCTAGTGGTATGGCCTTTTCAATGTACTCAATGTTCTCTTTAATCCAAGAGCCCATGTTAATAGTCATTCATGTCATCAGTGCATACATCAAAAGTACTCGATCCTTAATCATGTCAAACACATGACTCACTGGCATAAACCGAGCATATACAAAGAAAGCCCATAATCTGGCCTCAATATTAAACTAACATGAAGCAATACTCTTGGGTAAGGTACCATAAAAATTCAATGGAGCACCCTCAAGACATAACTTCTCCGCCACAGCAGCATAATCTATGTATCCTTTCAAAAATCTAAAATATTCCTCCTCTTGCTCTTGTATATGCGACACATTAAATACCTTATTAATTGATTTAGCTATGAAAGGCACCCGCTTTCCTCGAACAAATACTTTATCATTGTGTTTAGCCTTTAAATTCGCATAGAACTCATAAACCAATGATACGTTCGCCTGAGCGAGTTTCGTAACAAAGTTGTCCCACTTTTGAGCTACTAGATTAGCTCTAACCAACTCAAAAATTTGATGATCAAAGAGTTTAGATTGAAATTCAACTTCTCTTTCAGGAATCAACATTTTTCTCACAAACTTATCATACCGCTCTTGAGCTAAAAAATTTATAAACCTTGTTTCATCAAACTCTTACTCCAGTGTATCCTCGCTTTGTTGAGATACAGAAGCTTTGCCTTTACCCTTATCCTTAGACTTCCCATCCTTACTTTTAGGAGCCATAGTATCTATGCTCTCAACAACACAAAACCCAGAAAAAAATTTCGGCAACACCTCCCCTTAAATTATATACTTTCCTTCTTCAAAATCACCCTATAAATCCAATGTCACAAAACACAATACCCAAATACCATAGATCACAGCAGGAAAAACTAATTTCTATCCAAAGATAAGCAACATTTGAACCCAACCCCAAATGTTGAAAGAATCTTGAAATAAAAATGAGTGAAAACACTTACTAGCCTTTGAAATGGCCTTCCACGTGCTTCAATGATCAAAGCCCCTTGAAAATTTGAACTTCCTTCAAGAAATTTGAATCTTTGATTTTTAGGGTTCAAAAATTTGATTTTAAATTAGTTTGGTGGAAAGAAATAAATCAAAGGTTAATAGGGCTGAGAGAAGAGAGAAGATGATGATGAAAGGTGGAAAAAATATGGTAGGATTTCTTGGAGGAGGCTTTAAGGGAGGATAAATGGTGGTTTTGGGGTGTTGGAATAAAGAGAAAACAGAATGGGAGAAGAAGAAATGAGGGTTTGGGAAACCAAGCCTTTTTAAAAAAATCTGAGGGTTAAGGGCGCTGTAGCGCTACTTGGGCGATTCTGGCCAATTTTCGGTTATGGGAATAGCGCCACCTACATTGCGTTGTAGCGCTCCTTTTCTATTTAAAAAAAAAAACTGTGGGCTCTGGAAGTAGCGTCGTGGCGCTACTGCGACAACATTGTAGCACTACTGGGACATCATTTTAGCGCTGCTTCCTTGAAATTTTTTTGCTAACTCCTCTATAAATAGCGTTGTAGCGCTTCTTTGAGAGCACTGTAGCGCTACAGCTTCCAAAAATAAAATTTTCTAAGCCTTTTCTTTTAGAACCATTGTGTTTTTCACGGTTTATAAATTACTTCATAATTTTTTTTCCTTATTAAAACTAAAAATAACTAAAACAAATTCCCTAAAACATTGTTCCAAACAAAGAAAAAACAAATAACATAAATTTAAAATAAAAATAAACTTAAGAATGCCTCCTAAGAGCGTTGTCTTTAACGTCTTTTAGTCGGACTCTTGTTTTCATTCAATTCAGAGTGGTTCCATAATCACCAAAGACTTGCATTTTTCCACTGGGCCCTCCAAATAATGCTTCAATCTCTGGCCATTCACCTTAAAGTGTCCCGTCTTCTCTCTATGAATTTGCACCGCTCCATATGGAAATGAAGCAACTACTGTGTATGGTCCCGACCATCTCAACTTCAATTTACCAGGAAAGAGGTTAAGTCTAGAATTGAATAGCAGTACTTTGTCTCCTGGTTGAAAATCCTTCCTCAGTATCTGCTTATCATGAAAGGCATTCGACTTATCTTTATAAATCCTTGCATTCTCATAAGCTTCATTTCGGAATTCGTCGAGCTCGTTCAACTCCATAAGCCAATTTTTGTCTGCCATAAAGAAGTCAATGTTTAGCTTTTTCATAGCCCAGTAAGCTCTATGCTCATGTTCCACTGGTATGTGGCATGCCTTACCATACACCAATCGATATGGTGACATACCGATCGAAGTTTTTAATGCTGTGCGATAAGCCCAAAGTGAATCGTCAAGCTTTTTTGACTAATCCTTCCTTGATGTATTTACAGTCTTTTCCAAGATGTTTTTAATCTTCTAATTTGACACTTAGACTTGACCATTTGCAAGTGGATGGTAGAATAATGCCTTTAGATGATGAACTTCGTAGCGAGTACAGAGAGCAGTAAATGACTTGTTGCAAAAATGATTCCCTCTATCACTAATAATTGCTCTTGGAATACCGAACTGGGTAAAAATATTTTTGTGAAGGAATTTTAGTACCTCTTTACCATCACAATTAGGAGTTGCTACAGCTTCTACCCATTTACAAACATAATCCACCGCAAGCAGAATGTACTTATTATTATAAGATGACAGGAAAGGTCCCATAAAGTCTATTCCCCACACATCAAGCAACTCAACTTCCAGAATACCAGTCATTGGAATTTGATCTCTTCTTGATATATTACAAGTTCTTTGACAACGATCACAACTCTTGACAAAGACATTAGCATCTTTAAATAACGTAGGCCAATAAAACCCACATTGAAAACTTTTGATGTTGTTCTTGTTCCTCCAAAATGACCACCACAATGCAAAGTATGACAATGAGTATGAATGGAAAGCATTTCTTCTTCTGGGACACATCTTCTAATCACTTGGTCAGCATAATGACAAAAAATAATGGGCTCATCCCAATAACAATGCTTAACTTCTTAATAGAACTTTTTAAGTTGTTGCCTTGACAAGTCAGGAGGCACAACCTTCGCTACCAAATAATTAACATAATCTGCGAACCATGGTAGCTTTTCTTCTCCATCAATCAAACATAACTGTTCATCTGGAAATTTATCATCAATTTGTATATTTTCTTTATTAGGATCTTCTTCTAATTCCAATCTAGATAGATAGTCTGCAACTAAATTTTCTGTCCCCTTTTTGTCAAAAATTTCCATGTCAAACTCTTGCAATAATAGGACCCATCGAATCAAATGAGGTTTTGCATCATTCTTGGTCATAAGGTACTTAGCATAATGGTCTGTGTAGACAATAACCTTATTACCAATTAAGTATGGCCTAAACTTATCAAACGCAAAAACAATTGCAAGTAGTTCCTTCTCAGTAGTTGCATAGTTTAATTGAGTATCATTCAAGGTCCTACTAGCATAATAAATTGTTCAAAAAACCTTGCAACTTGCTACCCCAGAGCTGCTCCAACTGCATAATCACTCGAATCACACATCAATTCAGAGGGAAGTTCCCAATTTGGTGGTACCACAATCGGTGCAGTGATCAGTTTCTCTTTCAAAGTTTTGAAGGCTCTTTGACAATCAGCATCAAAATTAAATTTTCCTCCATTCATTTATAGAGCACACAGGGGTTTAGAAATCTTGGAGAAATCTTTAATAAATCTCTTGTAAAATCCAGCGTGCCAAGAAAACTTCGAACACCCTTAACTGAAATCGGTGGAGGTAAGTTCTCAATAGTTGAAACCTTCGCATGATCTACATCTATTCCTTTTCTTGAAATCTTATGGCCCAAAACAATTCCTTCACTCACCATAAAGTGACATTTTTCCCAATTCAGGACCAAATTAGATTCTTCACATCTCGTTAGCACCTTCTCAAAATTATGTAGACACATATTAAACGAAGGACCAAAGACCGAGAAATCATCCATAAATATTTCAACGCTCTTCTCCACCTTATCTAAAAATAATGACATCATGCATCTTTGAAAAGTAGCAAGAGCATTGCATAATCCAAATGGCATTCTACGAAAAGCAAACGTACCATAAGGACAAGTAAAAGTTGTTTTCTCTTCATCTTCGGGAGCAATAAGTATTTGGTTATAACCAGAATACCCATCTAAAAATAATAGAAGTGATGGCCCGACAGTCTATCAAGCATTTGATCAATGAAAGGCAGTGGGAAGTGATCTTTCCTTGTTCCCTTGTTAGCTTTCTATAGTCAATATAAATTCTCCACCCCTTCACTGTACGAGTTGGAATTAACTCATTATTCTCATTTTTGACTACTGTCAATCCCCTTTTTTCAGAACCACTCTGAGATTGGATAAATAACACCAGCATCTAACCACTTCAAAATTTCTTTTCAAACCACCTCCTTCATAGTTGGATTTAGCATCCTCTGAGCATCAATACTAGCCTTATTGTCCTCCTCCATGAGAATACAATGCATAACAGTAGATGGGCTAATTCCTTTTATATCAGCTACAGTCCAACCAATGGCCAATTTATGAGCTCGAAGTACTCTTAATAATTTTTCCTCTTAAATAGTAGATAATGAAGCAGAAATAATAACAGGAAGAGTATCATTCTTACCCAAATAAGCGTATTTAAGATGATTAGGTAAAGTTTTCAATTCAAGGACTTGTGGTTTCTTTATAGATGGTAGTGGTCTCTCAGTCACTTGCCCAAGTTCCTCATATTTGTTCTTATAAATAGGTCCAAAGAAGTTTTGCCAATTTATATATTCAATAACCTCAATTCCATCACAGTCTTCCCCTCCTTGCACAATAAGGCTCATCTCAAGCGGATCTTTAACAAGTTGTCTCTTTGACAATTGTTCCTCAATTACATTTACACTAAAGCAACTATCACTTACTCTAGGATACTTCAAAGCCTTGAAAACATGAAATACAACCTCATCACCTTGCACCCTTAGCCTTAACTCTCCTTTTTGAACATCTATCAAGGCTTGACCAGTGGCTAAAAATGGTCTTCCTAAAATAATTGGAACATCTTCATCTTCCTCCATATCATGAACAATAAAATTAGCAAGAAAGATAAATCTATCCACTTTGACAAGAACATCTTCAATAATACCTCGGGGCTATGTCAATGAACAGTCAGCCAATTGTAGAGTAACTGTAGTGGGTCTAGCTTCCCCCAAACTGAGTCTTCGAAATACAAACAGTGGCATTAGATTAATGCTTGCACCTAGATCACATAAAGCCCTCTCACAATGAAAATTCCCAATGGTGCAACGTATAGTGAAACTGCCCGGATCTCTCATCTTTTGAGGAAGTTTCTTTTGAATTATGGCACTACACTCTTCTGCCAAAGACATGGTTTCATAATCCTCTATTTTTCTTTTATTAGACAATCTCCTTCATAAAATTCACATAACTAGGCATTTGTTCAAGAGCTTCTACAAAGGGAATGTTAATGTGAAGTTTATTAAATACTTCAAGAAATTTGGAAAATTGCTTGTCAAGATTTTCCTTTCGGAACCACTGAGGATAAGGAATCTTGGGTGTCGACTCAGTGTATTTTGGCGTCTCTTTCTTTGAAAGGTCTTCAGTAACCACTTCTTGTACTGGACTAGTTACCGGTTGATCTTCAATCTTCTTACCCTTGTTTTCTACTGTAGGCCCCTCATATTTAGTCCCACTCCTCAAAGTGGCCGCTTGACATTGCTCTTTTGGATTCACCACAGTTGAGCTAGGTAAAGCCCCTTGATTACGATCCTCCATTAACTTTACGAGTTGGACAACTTGTGTCTCTAAGCTCCGAATGGAGGATCTGGTTTCTGTCATAAATTAGTTCAATGAATCAATGGATACCTCTGGTTTAGTCATTTGAGGTGGTGGTTGTTGATGTTCCGGCATTTGTGGCCTTTGAGTATCATAAAAGGGCCTTGGGTTTAGCCCATAAGATGGTTTATGTGGAAGATATTGAGGTGGATATGGATGATACTATGGTTGGGGCCCTTGATTATTGCTCCATGACAAATTTAGATGGTTCTTGTATGTTGGAATATAATTGTTAGGGTATGGGTTATTATTAAGTTGTCTTGGGAAATTGCAAATGGCTTAAACCTGTTCAAGTGGGATATCATCAACTGAATAAGAACTCGTCGCTGGACATTGCTGAAAATGATGAGGGCCTCTACACATCTCGCAACTAATAGGAGCAGGTTGTAGTTGCATCGCTTGAGCTGAACTGTTGTTTTGTTGTTGTATTTGTTTCGTTAGCGAAGCAATTTGAGCAGTGAGCATAGCAATTGGATCAACTTCTAGAAATCCTGCCACCTTCTTATTTTCTCGCTTAGATGATCAATTATAATTATTCATGGCCATTTCCTCTAAAAGCTCGTAAGCTTTGTTAGCGCTTTCTCTCATAAATGTTCCACTTGATGCAGCATCTATGATAGTCCTTGTATTTCCCCTCAGTCTGTTATAGAAAGTATGCACCAACATCCATTTCACTATACCATGATGTAGACATTTTCGCAGTAGCTCTTTAAACCTCTCCCAAGTGTCATATAACGATTCCCCCTCAAATTGAAAGAAATTATTTATTTCCCCTGTAATCCGTGCTGATTTAGCTGGAGGAAAGTACTTTGCAAGAAATTTTTGAGCGAGGTCTTCCCATGTCAGAATGGCTTGCAGCGAAATCAACCAACTTTTAGGCTTGTCTCTCTATAAAAACAAAAATAGCCTCAAACGAATTGCATCATTACTAACTCTGTTCATTTTGAAAGTATCGCATAACTCCAAAAAGTTGGTAATATGGAGGTTCGAATCCTCATTAGGTAGCCCCCAAACTGAACACAATTCTAAACCATTTGAATTATTGAGGGCTTGATCTCAAAATTGTTTGCCTCCACAATAAGTGGACGAATAATAGAATGTACCCCTGTAACAGTAGGGAGTACATAGTCCCTTAGTGGTAAGTTTGCCTCAGCTGCAACATTCCCCACATTACCTTGATTCAGATTATTGTTAGCGACATTATTGACGTGCTGAGCCATCTTTTCAAGTCTTTTCTGTTTTCTTTCTCTTTTGCAGGTCTTCTCAATCTCAAGATCAACAAGTCACCTGAAATTTAGAAATTTAACAGCAACTCGATTTAGAAAACGTTAAATGAAAACCAAAGTAGATTGAAAAACGATTATATTTGATATTGATTATTAGTCCCCGACAATGGCGCGAAAAACTTGATCGTGAAAATATGATATGCAAGTGCACGCAATCGATTCAAGTAATATAGATAGTAAATAGAGTATCGTTCCCATATGGACTGTTAACCAATTACCAATAATTGATTTTCAAATTCTATTTGAAGATTTTTAAATTTAGATGAATAATTAAAATTAAAATGAATACTCTAAACTACCAACAGGATTAAAATAACTGTAAGCAAAACAATGAATCAACTAATTAAAAATCAATAATAAAAAGCCTAGGAATTAATTTCATCAACTTTTCATTCTATTAATTTTACTAATCAATTCTAAATCTCTTCTTCCTATTCTAATAGCAGGTTAACATAAATTGATTTCTAGTCTTTTTCAAGATATAAGATCTCAGCCTATATGTAGGTTTTCTACATTTATGTGATAAACTTAAACATATAGAAAGCATTAAGCATGGAAACCTAATTACTACACAAGTCATACAGGTACTTTCGTCCAATATGCAACCTATGTCTATATAATGATAGCATATTCAATTCTCATCTTTCAAATTTTGAATCAAAACCATTAAATCAAGTAAATAGTGATCAAGTATTTACTAGCATTAAACAAACATCATATAGATTAGAACAGAGAAGAAGTATCAATAGAACATATTGATAAAATTAAATTGAAATTCATGTGACTACATTAATCCCTAGATGAAAGGTTTAGTTCATAGATAACATAATGACAATAAAATTAAAATAATTGTTCATAGAAAATATCCTAAATAATTCAAATGAAGAGAAAATTCTAAAAAGTCAGGAAAAGAAATCTAATTACAGCAACCTTTTCTAAATCTAGGGTTTATAAAACTAAAATTGCCTATCAAATTCGCAGAATAATGTCCCTTAAATAGTTTTCCAAGGCTTCCAACTGAAAAGACCATTTTGTCCTTCAAAAAGTGGCTAAAAATCTCAAAACTGCGCCGATAGCGCTGTAGCGCTAGGTCTTAGGTGTTGTAGCGCTATTTACTATAACACTCTGGATAACCAAGATCGTTACACTATGTTTTTAAAATAGTGGAGGACTTGCTAATCAAGTCTTTCAAACGAAAACGTGATCCAATAGTCATAAACAATTTAAATTTAAAAGTTTTTGGTGATAAACAGATAATTTTCATTAACATAGTTGTTTAGTATATGGGATCCCAAAACAGGGTTAAAAAGACACATTTACAAAATTTCAAAAGTTGTAAGTAAACACGGTCATTCTAATGGCAAAATATACATTTTAGGTTTTTGTCCCTGTACAAACCCTCGACTGTGGCGACCGAGCAGTTGACAATGTACACCTCGCCCCCAGAGCTCTCCAACTCATGGTTGAACCATCAAACCCTTGCCTTTACCTGCACCACACAGCACACGTGAGCCGAGGCCCAGCAAGAAAACTATAAAGCATAGCATAATAAAAAAAAATAGAAATAAAATAATTCACAAATCATTAATCAAATACTCAATAGAATGCATCGTTCACATAATCGGTAATATCAGTCAACAAACCAATAATTAACCATCCAGACAATGATCATGCCACAATCATTTGATTAAATCAATAAACATTTCACACAATATCTAGGATCGGCGCCCTTAGGCCGCACCCTATTCTTAAGTCACTGTCTATGACCTACTTAGGCTGAGCCTAGTGTTCAATCCACTGACTCTGGCTCCCTTAGGCCAAGCTCAGTGGTTATTTAATTAACCTCAGCTACCAGTGGCCAAGCTGCGTCCTGTGCGCAAATATTGATTCTGGCACTCTTACGCTGTTTATCTCATGTCCCCATGGCATAATACCATCATATGATATCACATACAAGTATAGGGAACTCTTAGTCCCAATATAACCTCATAACTGGGTGCAGTTCTCTTTACCTTTAATTTCGAGTGCTTTAGTTACCACGAACGGTCCTCGAGCACGATCCCACTCTGAGCCTTAGCGTTTACAATAGTAGAATAGAACCATCATTAAATCTTAATTCCATAACCTAACTTCGGGACCAATCCCAACCCTAGGGAAGCCCAATTCCGCCAAACGGGGTGGTGGAATCGACCCCCGAGCCCCCAAGCAAAAACCATAAGAAAAATACCCAAAACCCACTTCTAGAGGCAGGGTAGCACTAAAGCGCCACAAAGTGGGCGCTCTAACGCTACAAGCAGAAGAAAAATCCGCCAAAACACGAGGTATAGCACTGTAGCGCTCTGCTAGCGCTACAATGCTACAACTAGGACAAGTCCACTTTCTGGGTTTTTCCTCCAAACTTTCCCAAGCCAAAGCTCCCCCAAACTACTCCAAACCATATCCAACATCAAAATCAATCCTACTACTCACTATAGCTCAATCAAATAAACCCATCAACATCAAAACCTAGTTAAAAACATCATCAATCACAAAAACTAAACTTGAACTCAAAAGCTCAAGAATATCATCAGAAAACCAGACAGTCAGATCTTCAAAGTTAGAATTTGTTTCCTTGGCTGAGGGAATTTGAATTTAGGTTGCTTTAAATCCCTTTGTAGACTTTAGTTCCTAAGATCCTCAAGCTCAAGTCTTGAAATTCCTTCCAAGAATCCAAACTCAGAGATTTACCATAACAAACCCAGAACACTCAAACAAAACCTTTGACCCTTACCTTAATTGAATGCTAACTCGAAATAAGCTCTCCTTAGCCACTCCAAGGGTAAAAGTCCCAAGACCAAGCCTAGACCTCTCTGAATACACATCTCCAAAATCCACCAGAAAGAGAGAGAGGAAAAAGAAATAGTTTGGGAGGGTAATGGTGAGTTGCATGCTCTGTTTTTTTTTCTTTCCTTTTCTTTTCCTTCAGTTTCTAACCTTTCTACTATATTTCACCAGAGTCTAAATGAGCTGAAAGTCACTTATCCCCTTTAAAACACTAAAAGACCTATTTGCCCTCCCAAATATAACCAAGTCTTTAAGCATTCTAAGGGTATTTTGGTCATTTACTCCCAATTCCTGCTATTTCCTCAAGTGTTCCTAATATTTACCACTTAATTCCCATCATCTAATTAATCACCAATTAATTTCCCCAATGTCTATTAATCCTCGATATAATTTCTAAATTTCCAGAAATACTCGCAGGCTCCCACCGAGCTGGGTATAAGTTCCCACCGTGACTATTTCGCCAATCCGCTCACTAGGACCGTCTTGAGCCACAAGCTGCAACTATATCCACATAATAATGTGGTCTCAACAATTTATCGCATATAATTACATTTATGCCCTCAACGGGGCAGAATTACAAACATGCCCTTATAAACAAAACAGGGCCCACATGCATATTTAATTCTCATAAACATGCATCTAATCATATCCATATACTCATATAGTCATTGTAACAACCCAACTATTCTAGACCTTGGACCATTAATATCTACTATACTAATCATAAGAAAACGTACATAGGAAAACACCATAACTTTATTTAAAACTGTAAAGCCAATGTTGAATACATAAAAACGCGGTTAGGATATGGGATCCCATTGCTTTAAAAATAAAACATAACATGATCCAAATAAAATCGATTACAAAACTAAGTGCGGAAAAATACATAGAAAATATGATTTAAAGACTTAAAGACTTCATCCTCTAATCGAACGCTCAGTCCATTGATTCCATCCTGCCTCAATACACATCCCCAAGCTGCCAAGAACCTTTCCCGCAGACATAGCTATTTTCCTGCACACATAAACATAAAGGAATGAGCCTAATGCCCAGCAAGGAAAAACTAACAACATAAATCATATACATGAAATTTTATCATAACATATGCTAAAAACATATCATAAACATATGTCATATAATACTACAATGGCCATTATACTACTTGGGGCTCGTTTAACTAAGCAAGTCATATGCCCATAAATATGTGGGGCTTGCTAGCTAAGCAAGTCATGTGCCCAATATAACTTCTTGGGGCTTCCTTATCTAAACAAGTCATATGCCCAATCATCCATTCTTCGGGCTTGTTATCTTAACAAGTCATATGCCCAATCATAGATTCCCGGGGCTTGCTTATCTAAGGAAGTCATGTGCCCAAGCGACTGAAAACATATTCTATATAAATATCATAAAATACATATATCATAACATAACATATAACATAAGCATACAAAATTCTATCCTATTTTCCTTACCAATATACTGGGATGATGATAACAAAGTTGGGTTTTGGAACACTCCTAAATACCATAATAAGAAGGTGAGTATTTCTAAAAGAAGATGAAGAGAATGAACTAAACCATTTGAGAAAGATACTTACCAACAAGAACCTCAAGAACTTAGACGCCTAACCAAGAATAAAGAGTACTGAGTTAGGATTTGAGTAGCGAAAAACTATAAGAACTTAAGGAAACAATACAAAAATGAACTAGAATAAAGAATACCTTGAATGCTTCTATAACCGAACTACTCCTCGAAACTGAAATACACTGTTATCCTTACTTCCCAAGTGTTTGATAAGCTTATAATGATCAAGCTTATAACCCCAACCCAAGTGTTTACACTCTAAAGTAATCCTAGCAGCTTGTAGACTCTGAACTCAGCTTGATGAATGAAGAAATGGCTGGGTACTAGGTCCTATTTATATAGTTCAAAAATGAAAAGATCTTCATTTAACTTGAATAAAATAATGGCTTTTTAATTGAAAAATATTTGAATAATCATTCAGCAGAGGCTGAAGACTCGGTCAGAAAGATTTTGGACTTATCAAGAGGTTAAGGAATGAAATGAGCTCGGTTTCAAAAACGTTTGAAAACTATGCATCATAGACGATATATCGCCCATGCTAGGCGAGGCTAATATGCCCGAGGCTCGTCGAGGTTGACATGCGAAGCTACGTGTTTTTCGTATCCCCGTATGGCGACATATCACCCCCTAAAGCTGCGATATATCGGCATATGTTGAAATATTATACACGTAGTTACACTTTTTCACCCTAATTTGAATTGAGTAAACAACCTTGACTAAGTCTTTTAACGATTTCAAAGTTGCTGGCAGACCCTAGGATATTCAAATATTACTCTTAATAAACTTATTCCTCAAAAATACTTAATTCTTATTAAACATACACATGACAAGTGTTAATATCTTATTGGGTCTATCTAAACCTTATAGTATAATAATTATCATCTCCATAATCAGTCATATTAATCAAACATTAGGTTATAATTAATATTCTTAAACTATAGGTTAAACTTAGAAAATTTACAAGTGTTACTATGAGTGTCCAACTATGTCCCGACTTGAACCAAAATCCACAGTCTTAAAAATACTATAACTATTACTAGCTATTACTATTACTACAACTATCTAACTAGCTAAGTAAAGTTCTTGGACTCTACAGTCATGCATGCCACATAATCATGCATTTAATCATTTATTCACATAAATACCAATTATTCCCTCCTGGTACACTAATCAAGGCCCTTAAGCCTTATTAATAATTTTGGGTCATTATAACTATCCCCTCCTTACAACAATTTTGTCCTCGAAACTTATTCGAACACACACCAGGTGACAAATCTCATATCTCTGACCATAACTCCAGGGTCCAATTCCTTACCTTTAATCCCGCAATAACACTCTTACTAGAGTGATAATCTTGTTCCAAAAAATCTTATCTTATAACTGTAATCTCCTTAACCTTTTCTTGCCCAAAAACTCTGCTGAAACCCCAGAGTCTACTTATCTCATCAACGATCATTTTCTGTCTTTTTATTGACATCAATAAAACCCATAAGCCACCACCCACACTAGGGTAAGGGAAACTTGTAGGGCCCTGACCTAATCCTTTGTACGATCTCAGAACTCTTGTTAAACCGAGAATTAAACTCCCTTTTTCTTCCCCAGATTCTTATACCCTTTCTTGTCTACACTGCTTGGAGAATTAGAAGTCTCTCGCTCTAGAATTTCGTGTTCCGACACTTGAATCTTGCAACCTCTTTAAGTCCTTTCAGATGGGCAAATCCTCCTGCCCTAATAATTCTAACAAATTCATTGGTTTTCCCCCGAACCAATGCTAAACCATAATACTCATTGCCTTTTATTTCCTTACCATATCCTATGCCATGTCATCTTAGCCGCAAACTGGCATTCATCACTATGAATGCTTCATCAAGGGACTATACTTTTCTGAATATCCCAAACACTTGCACATTCAATACATAGTTCGTTAAAATAACCATAAATCCTTCCAATCGCCCTTTTATCTGTAGACAACCTATAATTCTAGGTTTCGACCTTATTTCCTTTGTTCCTCATTCCCTTTCCAGAATTTGGAGAAACTCAAGGGTCTCAACTCAACACTATCACTTATCATGCTGCATCACCCATTCACACAAACCAAAGAATGTTAATTCAACCTGCTGTGTTGCAACCTTCTGCATACAATCATCTTACAATCCACCACTATACTATTATATCTTCCAACATCTAAATATTAGATCTTATCATCCATTTCAACTTCCTTGTTACAATATGTCTTAGAAGATAATACGATTTTCATTTAGGATCTCACTCTCAATACTAGACTCTATCTAATCACTCATCCGATCTTCATCTCTTAATTCATACTACTATGGTAGGTTTCTTGACCATCCTCACAAGATCTTCTTTTTTAATTTCATTTTCCATAAAGACATATATCTATCCACAACCCATCACCGGCGCCACATCAATCCCAATTGTTACTGTATCTGACCATGCTATAATTTGTGGCATCCTATACAACCGACACAGACCATCCCAAGTAAGAGATCAACTTCCAAACTAATTTTCCTCTTTTATAGTCAAGGATTTCTAACATGAATCACCCAGTAAGTCTTACTGGATTCTGGTCTCTGGGATACTCCTCTACAAATAACCAAGCGCTCAAATCTCTTACGCTCTACCTTCACCGTCAACTAAATATTCTCTATACACCAACTATGTTCCCACTCTCTCACCTATTGCGAGACTTAAACCATTATCCCTTCAGTCTATGTCTGGGCGCGTCTCAGACTTGATGCACTGCTTACAGTTTCATGTTCTTAAAACAAAGTCAAGGTCCTTCTCACTACCATTCTGTAACCATCCATTACACACTGACTTCTATACCACGGGGTGTTAACCAATCCTTATTCCGTCTTCCAAAAATCTGATACAAAGTTTTCCATTCAGTCTACCCTTAGGTTCTTATGTCGTTTTAATATCTGATGTGGTCGTCCTCCAAAGATAGTTATGTAGTAGACAACATGTTCCCTAGTCTCGTTGTGCTTCCTATCGTTTAGACGTTCTTCAGTAATCTCTTTGTGGCTTCAGACTGAATCTCTTCATACCTGATCCCTTCTCTTCCTGTAGCATGACCTTGAATACCTTTAGTGAGATTGAAATCGACACCTTCTGGAGCCTTACCTGTAATCTTGTTTCTTCAGTCTTAGTATCGTCAGTGTTGTAGTCGTTCACATTCTGCTTCTAGCTGGAAAGTAATTCAATGCATCCTTGACGAACCTAGATGTGACTTATTCATATCCTTCCTGTACTCTCTGCTTGTTAAACTTACCTTTGTTGTTGAAGCTTAAGTTAGTTAAGAATCTCCACTGGTAATCCATCACACCCCTCTTGGTACAAGTGATAATTCCTTAAATGTCTCTTTCCTTGATCCTCAGCTGGTAATAACCAGATCGAATATCAACTCCTGAAGACATTTTCTTGTCTTGTAACCGGGCATTTAAACTCTTCATCCTTAACAGACGATGACAACGAATTCCACAATACAACGTTCTGTCTAATCCATCCCTAAACCAGATAATTCTTTAATTAAACCAGTAATTCTTTCTGCCAAACTATTACCATTCTTCATACTGTCCCTGATACTGAGTCTGAATCCCTACTGACCACTTCAGTTTCCATTCAGTCCAACTTATATACTTTAGGTGATGTCCCTCGCAATCCATGGTTGCCTCTTATCAAATTAGCTTTCACCAAGGTTCATAACAAAACTCTTGTATGGTAGGCTCAATCACTTTCACTATGAACCCCTTTACTACTTGTATTATAATTCTTCTCTAAAGAGTTTCTGATTCATCCCTAACAAGCACTAATATCTCAAGCCCCTTGTATAATAATCTTGAGGCATTTACTTTATATCTGAATCTCTTCTGGGAGATACGCAACATCAAACTCCTCCAGCTCGTTATATACCAAGAGTGAGGATTATCAAATCAACTGGTCACCTCCAAGGAGCTAGCCTCGGGCTTCAAATGTAACAAGACATTCCAGTCTCCCATTCTCTTATCCTAGGCGATCCCTAATTGGCCCTAACGTATTGAACCATTCCATGTAGATAACATGTCCTTATCCGGCATCTTTCCAGATGGCGTCTCTTGTTTGTGGTATATGCTGAATAACTTCACTAAGCATCAACACTATCCTGATGACTATCCTGTAAACTATACCCCTTCCTGTCAAAACCAGGAGACAAAGAACTGTCAAGGGCTCTTCTGTTCTGATTACCGAGTACCTGCTCTGACCAGATTCCACCAATGGAAATATCGTTATCCGCATTTCTTTCCCTCCGACGTTGGCACTCCATACCTCATTCCTTTTATCTCAAATATCATGGTCCTCCCTGCTGCCCAAGCATAGATGAAAATATCATGTACTGGAGCAGCCCTGGTTCTCTGGGCCATCCCAGAGTTTAATCCTTAAATGATTCATTATCTCTGGCTGCATCCGTTTTATATCAGTCTCCCAAGCGAATCGACCAACCCACCAGCCCATTGACATACATTGTCGTTACCTTGCCATTCTCAACCAAGTTTATAGACTTATTAATCTCCGTAGCTCATACTATGTCTTTATAACCTCTTTATTGAACCATTGCCTGAATTCTCCTCCACCCCTTTATGACAATTGTGGACGCTCAAAATTCCATGCTTGTACAAGGTACAAGGCACATGCTAAGGTCCCATAAATGCCTAAATACATGCCTGTGCAACGAGGTCCTCGAGCCACAATTGTCTCGCGGTGAAGCACATGAGGCTAAACTCGGCATGCCTAGCACCCATGCCCCTTGGTAGGACCATCGTCTCATGGAGAGGCACATGAGGCTAACCTTGGTGTGCCTAGCACCAATGCACCTTGGCAGGACCATCGTCTCACGCGTCACGAGACATGCACCTACATCCTCTCGGTGCACCCAGCAAAGCTACGCCTCGCGAGACCGCTATCTCGCACCTAACGCCTCGCAAGAAGGGGCGACTCGCACACCCTGTACCTGCCCAGATGGCCTAGGGGCCTCGTGATAAGGGGCACCTCGCGCACCCCGTACCTGCCCAGATTAACGAGGGGCCTCGTGAGAATGGGCGTCTCGCGCGCACCGTGCCTGCCCAAATGGCCGAAGGGCCTCGCCACAGCCGTGCCACTAGGGCCTCGCAAGGGAGCGTCTCACGCCACCAGGGCCTCATGAGGAAGCGTGTCGCGCCACCAGGGCTTCACGAGGGAGATCCTCGCCTCGCACGCCCAGGCATTTTGCGAGGCCACGTCACCTCGGACATCCACAACTATCTTGCACGCCAACAGGTGTCTCGCCAAGAGTGGCGTCTTGTGCACCTATCACCCACGTCTCGTGGGTGGCCTCAAGGTGATTCGGGCGTCTTGCACCAAGGGCCCCGCCTTGCACCAAGGACCCAAAAGCCCCGTTTTGCGCCACGACCCCTACATGCACCAGGTGTCTCGCACCCTGCACCTCAAGTGGGTGTCTCCTATAAAGACCTATGGAGACCCCAACATTTAGAGGTAAAAGACCAAGTATAATTCAAAAGGATTGTACCAGTACGATCTTGTATGGGGTACGACCTTTAAGACCTCGTATGTCTGATCCGGATACTCATGCCAGACAAGTAGTGGGAGTACTAGAAGAGGGGACATGGCTTGTATGTCTCTGGCCAGATGTCAGAGTCGACACCACCGCCACCTGAACCACTCCTCTGACACTCGAAGATGAGAGGGAGGCCTCATCCCCGACCGTCCCGCCTAATTAGAATCATCGAAGGTCAGCAACTGCCCCTACGAGTCACGTAGGAGAGTTCCTGCTCCTGAAGCCACCGCAGGTGCCGAACTCCAGCCGGCAAGATCCGGGCCCATCGACGCGCAGACCTGACAAGCAACCCCGGGTCCACTCTGTGAGCTCGAGTTCTAAATCTTGATTTTACAAAGAAGTGATACGCGAACTGCACCGCAAGAACCGAAAGCTGGAAACCACCTTGGAGAACATGCAAGAGGTGTTAAATGGCCTATTATAAGGAAAATCATGCATACCTCTGCCTAGGAAAAAAGATAAAGGGCAAGAGGGGGTAAAAACCACAGTACCAGTGGACGATAGGAGAACTCGGCTCTCTACCAGTAATAACCCCCAGGCGAAGCAACATGAACGTCCCGGACCGCCTGAGTAGCCCCAGAGGCAAAAGCAGAGGAACAATGTTTACCCACGTAGTGACGTCGAGGTCACGTCGAAGGAAACACTCCAGACTTGCGAGAAGAGCTCAATAAGAAAAGGGCGGATAAAAGCACTACGCCTTCTATGGCACCCTGGGGGACAAAGGAAAAGGAAAGGTCAACCCGTCTACATTGAGAGACTCCTTGAATTAAAGGAGGAAGACCTAGACACAGAAATGAGGAGCCTCCGGACCAAGATCATCACCGCGTCTGGAGGACAAGCCATTGAGGACGAGTGATTAGGGCTCAATAATATCATTTTATTAGTCTTAAAAGTGAAAAATTAATTAAGTTTTAATTAATATTTTCATGGATTTATTGTCATATATTTTATATTTGAAAATATTCATTTTAATTTAATTTGTGTTTAATTTTCAGGAAATAAAATATATTTTTGACACAAACAAAATGAAAGAAGAAAGAAAGAAATATAATTGAAAAGAATGATGATAAAGTGGTATTTTTGAAAGAGAAATAGGCCCAAAACTAGGCCCAAAAAGGAGCCAGCCGCCAGCCGCCACTGACGCGAGCTTAACGCACTGCCCTCACGTGGCCGACCACGGCTGCCACAACCTGACGCATGCCTGCCACCTGACGCGCCTGACGCGTCTGATGCGCTTGTCCCCCACTTCACCAGCAGCCACTTCCCATTTTCATAAGCTTTTTGGGCCACTTTCCCACTATTTTGTACACGGTTTTGCACATTTTTGGGTCTTATTTACACTATAAATAGAGTACCAAATGGGATAAAATATCATCAGATTGTAGAGTGGGAAAAATACACTTTATTATTTTATTTCTTTTCATATTTCTAGTTTAATTTTGCTTGTTTTAGGTGACAAAAATGAGTGAATTATTTTAGAAATATTGGTGAGGTTAGAGTGTAGCTTTTGTACTTCTTATTCTCAATAGTGATATTAATTCTTCTTATGCTTCATTTTCATATCTCATTAATTATTTTGTTTCTCATCTTCTAATTTCTTTTCTAAAATTATTTAGCATCTTTTACATAAGTTCAGTCATGCTTTTCTAATGTAACTGAGATTGTTAATTTATTTTAGTATATTTGTTATATTGTATGTCTTTTACTGCATTCTGCCAGTGGTATTTTGTCGCTCTTGGATACATAATATGATATTGTATGAAATTAGGAGTTAGATTCAATTTAATCTAGATTATTTAATTTGTGCTTTTAACATATACATCTTCCAGTTGCAATTAATGGTGTAGAATTGCAACTGTGTTTTGAATTAATATCAATATTAGAATAGGTTTTACAGCACTGCATCTCTACCTTGCCATGCTCTTTATCTGATCATTTTCTCTAATCTATAATTTTAATTTCACAAAATCCATATCTTCAATTTTTATCTTTTATTTACTAATCAAATTTTTAGTTGTGTTTGCCTCTCTATGGATACGACATAGCCCGATTACTACTGCGACCGCTTAGGAATTTATTGGGCGATATCAACGAGTTGGACCATGAATCGCCCTTCATCAAGGAAATCAATGCCATCAAGCTCCCAGCCAACTTCAAGGAGCCTCATATGACCCCATATGAAGGAAACGCAGACCCCAAGTACCATCTAGATGCATTTAACGATCTGATGAAGTTAAGGGGGATAAGTAGCGGAGCCAGGTGGCATTGCTCTGCTGTCACCTTGAAAGTACCTATGTACAAATGGTTCAAAAGACTTAGACCAGGGTCCATCAGATCTTGGCAACAATTTTTAGATGAGTTTCTCAAGCAACACCACGCTGTGCGTGATTACACAATGCTGGGCACCAACCTTGCTAACATGAAGCAAGGAGAAAATGAGAGTCTGAATAACTACATTCACAGGTTCAATATGGAGGCGGCCAGGGTAGGGACCTTGACCCACAGAGAGCTAAAATTGCCATCACGGCTGGAGTGCGCCCGAGAAGCAAGTTATGGGATAACATGCTTAAGAGAGAGGTCACGGATTTGGATGATTTCTATGAGCGGGCGCAGAAATACATTCTCGTAGAGGATAGCCACGAGAGCCTTAAGGATGGAAAAGGCCAATCCCCACCAAAACCCTTAATCTGGGAGAACCAAAACGGTGCAAAGAAGAAGAAGGTCTATGAATGAACAAGGGAGGATCGGCCACAGAAGCCCCAGCGCATTGACGAGCGCAGGCAAGGCCCCTACACCTTTTACACTGACCTCGCCCACGCGAGGGAACATATTTTTGTCACGAATGAAAACCAGATCCCTTTCAGAAGGCCCCCACCGATGAAAAAAGATCGGTCAAAAAAAGACCCCAGTAAATACTGCCAGTACCATAAAGATATCGGCCACACCACCGCAGAATGGAATCATTTGAAAGTAGAAATCGAAGAGCTCATACGCATGGGACATTTGGGCAGATACGTCTGAAAAGAGAACCAAAGGCTGGAAGAAGGGGCATCCTTGCCGCGGGCATGGGAGGTAGCCCCAAAGGTGCAAGGAGAGGTTAGGACCATCTTCAGAGGACCAGGATTCAGAGGTGAATCAAGGAAGGGGCAAGACAAATATGCCAGGGATGCCAGACGAAGTCCACCACCATGCGTCTTAAGTTTGGAGCAACGTCCCTCGAATAATTTTAAGGGTGAGAATGACTCCATAACCTTCACCGAAGAAGATGCACGAGGTGTACATTTCCCCCATAATGACCCCTTGGTATTGACTATCAGCTTGCAAACATGAGGGTGCATCGGGTCTTGGTGGATAGCGGAAGCTCTGTGGACATCCTATATCGCCCAACTTTGGAGAAAATGGGATTAAACATCCGGCATCTAAAACCTTGCAGTACCTCCCTATATGGATTTACAGGAGATTCAATACAGCCCCTAGGGGCAATTGAGTTAGCCCTCACCATGGGAGAACAACCTAGAAAAACTACCATAATGGCCAACTTTGTCGTGGTAGATTGTGCCGCAGCCTTCAATGCAGTATTAGAGAGACCCTCCCTAAGAGAATTGAAGGCGATAACTTCTGTGTACCACTTAGCTATGAAATTCCCAACTCCTAGGGGAATAGCAAGTGTGAAAGGAGAGAATAAGGAAGTGAGGGAATGCTATAACGCATCCCTCTGGACGGCCACGAAGCCTTCGGTGCCTATGGCGATGGTTGTGCATGAAGGTGCAAACTCGCACGAGTTGGACCCGCGAGTCACGGGGGAACCTAGAGCCGAACCGGTGAAGGAGTTGGAAGATGTCACAGTCATGAATGAGCCGTTGAGAAAGTTAAAGGTATGGAAAAACCTTATGGGTGACGTGAAGGAAAAGCTGGTAGAATTCTTGAAAGCCAATCTCGACGTATTCGCTTGGAGTCACGAGGACATGGTAGGAATAGACTCATCGGTCATGTGCCACCACCTAAATATCAACCCAAAAGCAAGGCCTGTGAGGCAGAAAAGGAGAGCGCTGGACCCGGAAAGATACGCATCCCTAAAAGAAGAGGTTGACAAGTTGAAGGAAAATGGGTCTATCCAAGAGGCATTCTACCCAGTATGGGTATCTAACCAGTGTTTGTCCCAAAACCCAACGGAAAGTGGAGGACTTGTGTGGACTTTAGCCACCTCAATAAGGCATGCCCTAAGGACAACTTCCCCCTTCCCAGGATAGACCTGTTAGTAGATGCCACAGCGGGGCACGAACTACTTAGCTTCCTGGATGCATATTCTGGGTACAACCAAATACCCATGAACCCGGCCTGTGAAGAGCACACTTCGTTCATAATAGACAAGGGCTTTATTGCTACAGAGTGATGCCTTTTGGTTTAAAGAACGCAGGTGCTACTTATCAAAGGCTGGTGAATAGAATGTTTGCGAATCAAATAGGAAGGAATATGGAAGTATACGTGGACAATATGTTGGTAAAGACAAAGAAGGCAGAAGAGCTCACAAACGATCTCATGGAGATGTTCGACACCCTCCGAAAGTTCAGAATGAAGCTAAACCTGCTCAAGTGCACCTTCAGAGTTTCATCAGGAAAGTTCCTGGGTTTTATGGTGAATTCCCGGGGTATCGAGGCTAACCCTGAAAAAATCAAGGCATTGCTGGAAATGAGCCCACCACGAAGCAAGAAGGAGGTGCAGTGCTTAACATGGAGAGTAGCAGCCCTCAATAGGTTCATCTCTTGGTCCACTGCCAAATGCCTCCCTTTCTTCAACATCCTAAAAGGGAGCAAAAAGTTCTCTTGGGATGATGATTGTTAGGAAGCCTTCACCAAGCTAAAGAAACACCTTGGTAAACCACCCCTTTTGGCCAAGCCAAGCATAGCAGAAGAAAAGATCCACATGGTCAATAGCACTAGGGAGTCACGGTTTACACCCATCATGAGATACTTAAATTACGGGACATTTCCTTTTGACAAAAAAGATGCCCGTAAGCTGATTTACAAAGCCGCCTGATACACCCTTGTGGACAGAAACTTATACAAGAGGGGCTTCTCCACCCCGCTCCTACGGTGTGTAGATAAGAGAGAGGCTTTAAAAATTCTATAAGAGATACACGAAGGGGAATGTGGAAATCATGCTGGGGGCAGTCTACGACAAAAAAGGCCATCCACCAGGGGTATTATTGGCCTACCATGGAGAAGGACGCGAGCGATTTCGCGAAAAGGTGTGACAAATGCCAAAGGCATGGAAATTACCCCAGACAGTCACCAAATGAGCTGGTGAGCATGACCAGTCTGTGGCCCTTCCCTGTGCGGGGGATTGACTTGATTGGAGCATTGCTAGCAGGAAGAGGAGGAGCAAAATACGCGGTGGTAGCAGTTGATTATTTTACTAAGTGGGTGGAAGCAGAGTCCCTGGTCAACATAACGGCTAAGCAAATCACCACCTTCGTCAACAAATTTATCGTCTGCAGGTTTGGAGTACCCTACAAGATAATCTCCGACAATGGGATGCAATTTGAAGGAGGAGTATTCGAGGAATATTTCAGGGAAAAAGGAATCAAGAGGAGTTTCTCCGCTATAGTACACACACAAGCCAATGGACAAGTAGAGGCCATCAACAAGATCTTGAAAAGGAACTTGAAAACAAAGTTGGAAAAGTTAAAAGGGGCTTGGGTCGAAGAACTTCCCAATGTGCTTTGGGCCTATAGGACCACACCACGTTCCACCACGGGAGAGACGCCTTTTGCCTTAGCCTATGGTTGCGAGGCTGTCCTTCCAATAGAAATGAAGATTAACTCCATTCGACGCAAGCATATGATGACCAGGCCAATATCGCAGCATTAGCCGGGAATTTGGACATGTTGGAAGCTAAGAGAGATGAGGCACAACTGAGGCTGACCACATATCAGCAACGAGCAGCAAGGTACTATAACTCAAGGGTGCGAGAGAGAATGTTCAGGGTAGGAGACTTGGTACTAAGGAAAGTACTCCCCAACATGCGAGACCCGGGGGCGAGGGTACTAGGTGCGAACTGGGAAGGACCCTACCAAGTCTCTTAATGCTTACCACCAAACACCTATAAACTGGCCCGCATGGATAACATCGTCATACCCCGAGCATGGAATGCGAAACACCTTAAGAAATACTACCAGTGAGAGTTCCACATCTGATGCCAAGATTATCTATGTTTTGTTTGTTGCATGTTATGTTAACTTAGTAGATAAGAATCAAAGAGGCTACCTAGGTAACCTCCCAAGTAGATGTAACCATTTCATATATGTCATTGTAACCTGCCTACTATAAATGAAATTGTTCGCAACTTCACATGTTATTTTTCTTCTCTATGTGAGCCTCAACCAAAGTGCCTGCTGGAATAAATTCACCAAGCACTTGGGGGGGTAGGACAGGAGGCAGCGTATATAGCAGAAGAGGATCCTAAAAGGACCCCTTATATCAGGAGGATCCTAAAAGGACCCCTTATATCAAAAGGATCCTAAAAGGACCCTTTATATCAAAAGGATCCTAAAAGGGCCCCTTATATCAGGAGGATCCTAAAAGGACCCCTTATATCAAAATGATCCTAAAAGGACCCCTTATATCAGAGGAATCCTAATAGGACCCCCTTATCAGGAGGACCCTAAAAAAAAACCCTTATAAATAAAGAAGAAGACGTTGTAAGGTATCGCTTGAGTTCACAAGGATTAGCTACCCTTATGAACATCAAGGAGGTCAAAAGGTCCTACAAGAAAAACATCCTAATAAGAATAAATGCTTCCACAAGAGGAAGTGCCTCAAGAGAAGCACCCACCAATAAGCCTAGAGCGGCAACCAAGCTGTCTAGCCAAAAGGGGTCCTAAAAGAGACCCTTGCTAAAATAGTACTATGAATAACGACGAGAAGGATGCTTCTCACAAGAAATAATATGCACACACAAAAACATATAAAAGGATAACTAGAACCCAAGGGGTTAATATATCCTTATAGGTATAATCAAGAGGCACCAAAGAGGGACCTATTGAACCCCTTCGCATGGGCTCCAAAGGACCTCAAGCCTGATAAGTAAAAAAGAGAACCCATCGAACCCCATTGTGCGGGCTCAAAAGGACCTCGAACATAGAGGAATAAAGATAAATGATCACATATGTATATAAATAAAAAAAAGGGTTTTGATAAAGTAACAGGACTCAGAGAAATTACAAGCAAAATAAGGCTCAAATGAGCATAAAACCACATTGGACTGAACAACAAAAATTGCAGAATGATAATCTCAAGGCCTCCTGCCATAGGCGTTCCACTTAGCCGCCCCGGCAACGGCGTGCTCACAAAAGGAGGAGAAATCAAAGTTAGGATTTTGCCTCTATACTTCGTAGAGGGCGCGCTCTATGTATCTATACTCAATATCAGCCTTATCCGCCTCTAAGGAAGCGACCCTCCCCTGCAATGTTGCGATGGTAGCCTTTGCACCCTCAAGGTCAGCCTCTAAGCAAGTGACCTTCTCCTGCAACATCACGGCCTTGGCAATCGCCCTCTTCTTCCTTTTTGATGATGAAGAGGCCTTTGCCAGGGCTTTCTCTAGCTCAAGTTTGGTTTCAACAAGTTCCCTCTCGAGCCCCTGGACATGGACCGTAAGATGGTCCCTTTCAACATTCGACGCGGAGAGGTCCTGAGCCGAGTCGGCAAATCGTTGAGCCACTGTATAAGTCTGGACAAGAAAAATAACAATAACGATGATAAGCAAAAAAAAAAAAGAAAAAGACAGAGAAAAGGGATAAGTTTGATGTAAGATGGATGAACTCACCCAAGTGGTATAGCGCACAAGAGTCTCCTCGAGATCTGACATGGCGAAATTCCCAAGACCTCTCCAATCAGCCTCAGGAAGATCCGTGACGACCTGGATATACTGTCGCCCATAAGAGGCCGCCATACGGCCCACCCAAGGTGCCCCATCCAGACCAAGGGTGCCTAGCTGGGTAAGGACAGATGACCCGCTCACCGAAGGAGGAGGGGGCGCAGGCAGATCGCAAAAATGATCCCCCGATGGACCAAGATTGAGGGAAGCCCGAGGGAAAGCATCGAAGTCCTCAAAATAGGGATAGACGAAGCCCCTCGACATGGCCTGTTGATTGTGGGAGTGGGAGGCCATGTCATGGTCAGTAGGGACTAAAGGAGGGCACCTCCTGGGAGACAGAGATGATCGACGGGGTTGCCTATGTCCTGGGGAGACCCCCTCTGGCACACACTCTGCCTCACCCCCATCCGAGTGAGGTTTAGCCAAAACAGCCTTTTTCTTCCACTCGGAGACATGCCACAACAACTCAGGCTCTGAAACTGGGGATAGCTGGTAACGGTTTAGGTTGGTCACGGTGAAGAGACGTGCGGCCATTTTTTCTGCAGGGTCAGCCTCTAGAAATTTGTCCACTGCATCCTCCTCTGGCCCAACAACGTCAAGCACGACAAAATTCTCTGCACAATCAACATAATTGTTGATACGACATAAGTTCAAAAATAGTAAGTTAAAAAAAAAAAAAACAACTTGAAGTACTTACTAGGAGCTGAGCAAAAGTGCTCACGAACAGAGAGGGGAGCCTTCACAAAGAAGAAGTCCTGCTTCCAAGTCCCTGGGTTGGATACAGAACCCTCTATCAAGAAGACCAAAGAATTGGCTTTTTCCAGGAAATAAGAGCCTTTGGATCTAGGAGTGGGCATGAAATTGTACATGTAATGCACCTCTTGAGTGGGGGGCAAGTGTGGACGCTCAAAATTCCATGCTTGTAAAAGGTCCAAGGCACATGCTAAGGTCCCATAAACGCCTAAATACATGCCTGTCCTGCGAGGCCCTCAGACCACCATCGTCTCGGGGAGAGGCACATGAGGCTAACATCAGCGTGCCTAGCACCCATGCACCTCGGCAAGACCAACTTCTCACAGAGAGGCACATGAGGCTAACCTCGGCGTGCCTAGCACCCATGCACCCCAGCAAGACCATCGTCTCACGCCTTGCGAGACATGGACCTACCTCCTCTCGGCGCACCCAACGAAGCCACGCCTCGCGAGACCGTTGTCTCGCACCTAACGCCTCGCGAGAAGGGGCGTCTCGCGCGCCCCGTACCTACCCAGATGGCCGAGGGGCCTCACGATATTGGGTGTCTCGCATGCACCGTGCCTGCCCAGATGGCAGAGGGGCCTCGCGAGAAGGGGCGTCTCACGCGCCCCGTACCTGCCCAAATGGTCGAGGGGCCTCGCGAGAATGGACATCTCGCGTGCACCGTGCCTGCCCAGATGGCCGAGGGGCCTCGCGAGAAGGGGCATCTCGCACACCGAGCCTACCCAGATGGTTAAGGGGCCTCTCGAGAATGGGCATCTCATGCATATTGTGCCTGCCCAGATGGCCGAAGGGCCTCGCCACAACCGCACCACCAGGGCCTCGCAAGGGACCATCTCGCACCGGCCATCCCACCAGGGCCTTGCGAGGAAGCGTGTCTTGCCACCAGGGCCTTGCGATGGAGCGCCTCGCCTCGCACGCCCAGGCATTTTTTGCAAGGCCACGTCGCCTTGGACATCCACGACCGTCTCGCACGCCAACAGGTGTCTCACCAAGAGTGGCATCTCGCGCACCTATCACCCACGTCTCGTGGGTGGCCTCGAGGTGCTTCGGGCATCTTGCACCAAGTACCCAAGAGCCCCGTTCCGCACCGCAATCCCTGCATGCACTAGGTATCTCGCACCCTGCACCTCAAGTGGGTGTCTCTTATGAAGACCTATGGAGACCCCAACATTTAGAGGTAAAATCCCAAGTATAATTCAAAAGGATCGTACCAGTACGATCTTGTATGGGGTACAACCTTTAAGACCTCGTATATCTGATCTGGATACTCATGCCAGATAAGTAGTGGGAGTACTATGAGAGGGGACATGGCCTGTATGTCTCTGGCCAGATGTCAGAGTCAACACCACCACCACCTGCACCACTATGCCTGGCGCTACTCCTCTGACACTCGTACTAAGTAAGTAGTGGAGACGTCCCCACGGTCCCGGACTATGTACTGGGCCAACACCACTACACGTGATACCACCCTCCTGACAATGTACTTGTGTACAATCTGGTCCCCTGGACCACAATGTATTAGGGGCCATTAGATTCCACTATAAAGGGAATCCCACTTCAACATTGAGGGGGGTTGGAAAAAAATATTGTACCTTGAGACAACAAAGAAATACAAATTCTTTTCCCCATTTTTCTTCTGCAACTATTTTCTAAATTTCTAATTTTCTAATTATATTGTTGAAGTTCTTCATTGATAAGCAATAGACTTTGATTTTTCTAACTTATCTTCGTTGACGAGTTCTCACTGTCAACAACATCTTGGGTCAGAATACTACTTTCGGGCATCTTTCTGCCACAACCACTCTGCCATGATCTATCACTTTCATGTAATCAAGAGTGGGATTAGCTAAGCTGATCCTCTAATCAATTCCTAGGCACATCCAAAGCTTCTTCTTAACCAGGGAATAATGTCTCTAAAGCCTTCCATATAGTACTCCTGTCTGTCTATACCTTTTAATCAACCAACACTGGTGCCCCTGCTATTACACTATAAAAAGCAGCTCTTTCCCTAGAAAACCTGCTGTTTTACCCATCTGGTCTACTCTATCAGACCTCATAGCTTACCCACATACCAGTGAACGTCTGCTGAAACCTTCAGGGGCAGATGGAGGGTTCCAATTCCCTATCTATCATTTGGAACCCCTACTCTATCATTACCAAGTCCATTTAACCATTCTGAGCACAAACAATCTGAATTCATTCGCCATAACTGACTAAACCCCTCAACCCTGATGTTCATATCCAGGATCATCCCACGGGCAGGTCGAAGCAATCATAATAACCATAAACACATAAAGCATAACAAACACAAATCTACATTACTATGCATTAGATAATAAATTCATTGCCAATAAATGTAATCATATTCATCATGCTTTCCATATAAAAATAAGTAGATAAAGCATATAAGTTCAATTTAACCAATTAACCACATGTAATCAATATAAAAACCGTTATCCAAATATTCATCCACATGCAATAGCAATTCTAATCAGCATGCCTCGATATCATCACACAGCAGTCAAGGGCTAGGCCCTATCAGAATCTCATGCTCCCTATTACTCATACAAATTAATCCATTCATATTCCATTCAAACACTTAAGCATATAAACTCATGTATTCAGTTACGAAACCCTGAGTCGAGCTTATCTTTAGTGGCAAGTGTACATGTCCAGCCAGTCTTCAGGAACCCTTAAACCTAGACCACTTTGATACCAAGTTGTAACGCCCTGGATAACAAAGACCGTTACACTGTGTGTTTAAAATAGTGCAGGACTTGCTAATCAAGTCTTTCAAACAAAACGTTGATCCTATAGTCATATATAGGTTAAATTTAAAAGATTTCGGTCATAAAACGATAATTTTCATTAGCATAGTTGTTTAGTACATGGGATCCAAAAACAGCGTTAAAAGGACAGATTTACAAAAATTCCAAAAGTTATAAGTAAACACGGCCATTCTAATGGAAAAATATACATTTTAAGTTTCTGTCCCTGTACAAACCCTCGACCGCGGCGACCGAGCAGATAACAATGTACACCTCTCCCCCACAGCTCTCCAACTCATGGTTAAACCATCAAACCCTTGCCTTACCTGCACCACATAGTACCCGTGAGCCGAGGCCCAGCAAGAAAACTATAAAGCATAGCATAATCAAAAAAATAATAATCAAATAATTCACAAATCATTATTCAAATACTCAATAGATTGCATCGTCCACATAATCAGTAATATCAGTCAACAAACCAATAATTAACCATCCAGACAATAATCATGCAACAATCATTAGATTAACATCAATAAACATTTCAACACAATATCCAGGGTCGGAACCCTTAGGCCGTACCCTCTGGTTAAGTCACTATCTTCGGCTCACTTAGGCCGAGCCCAGGGTTCAACCCATTGAATCTGGCTCGCTTAGGCCAAGCTTAGTGGTTATTTAATTAACCTCAGCTACCAGAGGTCGAGCCGCGTCCTGTGCGCAAATATTGATTCTGGCAATCTTAGGCCGTTTATCTCATGTCCCCATGGCATAATACCATCATATGATATCACATATAAGTATAGAGAAATCTTAGTCCCAATATAACCTCATAACCGGGTGCATTTTTCTTTCCTTTAATTTCGAGTGCTTTAGTTACCATGAACGGTCCTCGAGCACGATCCCGCTCCGAGCCTTGGTGTAAACCTAGCCACAACAGTAGAATATAACCATCATTAAATCTTAATTCCATAACCTAACTTTGAGACCAATCCCAAGCCCTTGGGAAGCCCAATTCTGCCAAACGGGGTGGTGGAATTAACCCCCGAGCCCCCAAGCGAAATCCTTAAGAAAAATACCCAAAACCCACTTCTGTGGGCAGGGCAGCGCTACAGCGCCACAAAGTGGGTGCTACAGCACTACAAGCAGAAGAAAAATCCCCCCAAACATGAGGTATAGCGCTGTAGCGCTCCACTGCTGGCGCTGCAGTGCTACAACCAGCTCAAGTCAACTTTCTGGGTTTTTCCTCCAAACTTTCTCGAGCCAAAGCTCCCACAAGCCACTCCAAACCTTATCCAACATCAAAATCAAACCTACAACTCACAATAACACAATCAAATCAACCCATCAACATCAAAACCTAGTTAAAAACATTATCAATCACAAAAACTAAAATTGAGCTCAAAAGCTAAAGAATATCATCAGAAAACCATAAATTCATATCTTCAAAGTTAGAATTTGTTACCTTAGCTGAGGGAATTCGACTTTAAGTTGCTTTAAATTCCTTTCTAGACTTTAGTTCCTCAGATCCTCAAGCTCAAGTCTTTAAATTCCTTCCAAGAATCCAAACACAGAGATTTACCATAACGAACCCAGAAAACTCAAACAAGACCTTTAACCTTTACCTTAATTGATAGATAACTCTAAATAAGCTCCTTATCCACTCCAAGAATCAAATTCCCAAGACCAAGCCTAGACCTCCCTGAGTTCACAGCTCCAAAATCCACCAGAAAAAGAGAGAGGAAAAAGAAATCATTTGGAAGGGTAATGGTATGTTGCATGCTCTATTTTCTTTCCTTTTCTTTTCCTTCAGTTTCTAACCCTTCTACAATATTCCACCAGAGTCTAAATGAGCTGAAAGTCACTTATCCCCTTTAAATCACTAAAAGACCTTTTTGGCCTCGCAAATATAACCAAGTCTTTAATCATTCTAAGGGCATTTTGGTCATTTACTCCCGATTCCCGCTATTTCCTCAAGTGTTCCTAATTCTTACGACTTAATTCCCATCATCTAATTAATCACAAATTATTTTCCCTAATGTCTATTAATCCCCGATATAATTTCTAAATTTCCAAAAATACCCCCAGGCTCCCACCGAGCTGGGTATAAGTTCGAGCCGTGACTATTTCGCCAATCCTCTCACTAGGACCGTCTTGAGCCACAAGCTAAAAATATATCCACATAATAATGTGGTCTCAACAATTTATCGCATATTTAATACTTATAAACATTCATCTAATCATAACAATATACTCATATAGTCATGCATGCCACGTAATTATGCATTTAATCATTTATTCACATAAATACCAATTATGCCCTCCTGGCACACTATTCAAGGCCCTTAAACCTTATTAGTGTTTTTGGGTCGTTACATTTACAGTGCCGAATTGCCTCAAAAGTTATTTCACTAGCATTGTAGTGCCAGTAATGTAGTGTTGTAGCGCTATTCTTCTGATCCTTATAGCGTTGTACCGCTGGGGCGCAATTGCCAGTTTCAACAACTTTCAATGTATCATTTCTAGCACTGTAGCGCCACTTTGATAGCGTTGTAGCGTTATTGACAGAATCATTACTCAGACATATTTCTCCTGAAAGACGCGATTTTCTCCAAAATAACTCCATTTTCTTCAACTTCCACTTTCACTTCATTCCACTCTTTTCACATCTTAGCATGAAAAACCTGAAACATTAACAAACAATCATAATTCTGCAATAAAATAGCTCTAAACTAATGAAAACATTCATATAAACTAGACCTTTAACAAGCCTAAAACTCGTTTATCACAAAGACATCTTTTAGGACTCGATACGGACATTACGAGTTCCTAGTTATTTCTTTTGGTCTTACCAACGCTCTAGCCACATTTATGGACTTAATGAATCGGGTCTTCAAGGATTACTTGGATAAATTCGTCGTAGTGTTCATTTATGATATTTTGGTGTACTCCAAGGACGAAGTCAAGCATGATGAACATTTAAGATTGACCATGCTGCGACTAAAGGAGCATCAACTTTATGCCAAGTTCAACAAATGTGAATTTCGGATATCACAAGTAGTGTTCCTTGGCCACATAGTATCCAAAGATGGAATCACTATAGACCAAACAAAGGTAGAGGCTGTGAAGGATTGGCCAAGACCTAAGAATGCGTCAGAAGTTAGAAGTTTTCTTGGGCAGGCAAGATATTATCGGAGATTTGTAGAAGGCTTTCTAAGATAGCCACTCCGCTAACCAACCTAATATGGAAACAGCAAAAGTTCAACTAGACGGATAAATGTGAAGAAAGCTTCCAGTTGTTCAAAGATAAATTATGCTCAACACCGGTACTTTGCGTACCGATACCCAATGCAAAGTTTGTAGTATTTTGTGATGCATCCAAGCAAGGATTGGGTTGTGTGCTGATGCAAAATGACAAAGTGATAGCCTACAACTCAAGGCAGCTGAAGGAATACGAGCAACGCTATCCAACACACAAAAATCTGGCGCAATTGGCAGCAGTGTTCTTCACATTGAAAATTTAGCGCCACTATCTTTATGGAGAACAGTGTGATATTTATACGGACTACTAGAGCTTAAAATATTTCCTCATGCAGAAGAAGCTCAACATGAGGCAGCGCAGGTGGGTGAAACCAGTAAAGGACTATGACTGCGAAATCCTATACTACCCAAGAAAAGAAAATGTAGTTGCAGATGCGTTAAGCCGAAAGAGTTACAGAAATCTGGCAGTGTTATCCGAAATTGAAAAGTCGCTACAGAAAGAGTTGATTAATGTTGGGATAGATATAGTCATGGGTCAACTGGCTAACTTGTCCATCCAGTCAAGGTTTCTAGAAGATATACGGATCAGGCAAGGGCATGATGACACACTATTATCGCATATGGCTGCAGTCAAAGAAGGAAATACTTCATATTTCTCTATATCAGGACAGGGGTTCTTGAGATATAAGGGCCGGTTATGCATGCCGAGTAACCATAGAATTAAGATGAAGAATTTAGAAGAGGCACAAACTACCCCATACTCAATTCACCCGGGGTCTACCAAGATGACTCATGACCTCAAGGCACTATATTGGTGGTCAGGAATGAAGAAAGACATAGTAGAATATGTGTCCAGTTGCGTAATATGCCAACAAGTAGAGGCAGAGGATCAACGACCCGCAAGCTTATTGCAACCACTTGGTATCTGGAATGGAAGTGGGAAGACATAGCTATGAATTTTGTGACAAGATTTCCATGAACAAATAAGCAACACGACTCAGCTTGGGTTGTGGTAGATAGACTCACAAAGTCACCTCACTTCTTACCTGTCAAGACTACACAATGCAAACCAGTATGCAGACATTTAAGTTCAAGAAATTATATAGCTGCATGGAATCCCTAAGACCATAGTATCTTATAGAGCATCGATGTTTACATCAAGATTTTGGGGAAGCTTACAGCAAGCCATGGGTACCAAGCTAAGTCTCAGTACAACATTCCATCCTCAGACCCACGGGTAGTCCGAGCATACCATACTGATTTTAGAAGATATGTTGCGTACTTGTGTACTAGACTTCGGAGGATCGTGGAGTATGTATTTGCCACTTATAGAGTTCTCCTACAATAATAGCTACTAGGAAACTATCGGTATGGCACCCTTTGAACTACTTTATGGAAGGAAATATCAGTCGCCATTACATTCGGACGAGGTAGGAGAAAGAAAACCTCTTGGACCCAAGGCTATTAAAGAGGCTCAAGGCGTAGTGGAGCTGATTAGAAAGTGTATGTTCGCTGCTCAGAGTGGACAAAAGAGTTATGCGGGTGCCAAGCGACAAGAAGTGGAATTCAAAGTCGGAGATCGAGTCTTCTTATGAATATCTCCTATGAAAGGAGTGAAGAAATTTTGGAAGAAAGGCAAACTTAGTCCCCGGTTTATAGGTCTTTTTGAGATATTGGACAAATTAGGACCAGTAGCATATAGATTAGCAATACCGCCAGCTCTAGAAGCTAGCTACAATGTGTTTCACATCTCAATGCCGCATAGATATGTGTCAGACACATCCCACATTCTCAAGTATGATACGTTAGCACTTCAGAAAGACCTGAGTTATGAGGAACAACCAATTAGCATCCTAGAGAAGGGGATGAAAGAATTACAGTCTAAGAGTATTCCGATAGTCAAGGTCTTATGGAGTAATAGTACAGAACGGGAGGAAACGCGGGAGTTTGAGGGAGACATCCGAGAACGGTATCCAGAATTGTTTGTAAGTAAATTTTGAGGATGAAATTCTTTTAAGTAGGGGAGATTTGTAGTGTCTCGAAATTTTACTTAACTAGATAATAGTAGCTTGTGCTGTAGTATTTTGTTTTCGTGGTTATTAGTTCAAGTCGGGATTTAGTTGGAAACTCATAGAGATAGTTATATATATTATAAGTTTAGCCTATAGTTTAGAAATATTAATTTTAACATAAGATTTAATTAATAATTTTGGTCCAAGAAATGAAATATATTATAACCTAAGGTTTAGAAAGAATAATTAAGAACGTGACACTTGTCACATGTATGTTTGTTAAGGATTTAAGGATTATAGATGAATAAATTGATCAAGGATAAACCTAGGAAGTCTAGAACCTTTCCTCAGCTGTTAGGATCACGATTTACTCAGTTAAAGTGGTTTAAACAAATTCAAGTGTGCTGAAAGTGTATAAATTTTTTTTTGATAAATCATCGTAAGTCGATATATCGCAGCTATAGTGGCCGATATATCACCTATGACTACTATGAAAAACACGTTGACTTCGCACGAACGAAACCACAGAATCTTGGGATTATGGGGCAGGCGATATATCGCATATAGGGGGTGATATATTGGCTCCCTCATGCATTTTTTAATATCCGTGAAATTTTAGCTAGAAACAGCCCTCAACAACTTGTACTTTCTCTTGAATGTTTTTGACCGAATTATGGGCATCTATTGAGCAGAAAATTCAATTTATATTTAATTATTTATTCATTTTAAAAGGATTTAGTTTCACTCCTTGAACTTTATAAATAGGACCCTTCACTCAGCCATTTGCTTCATCATTTCAGCATTCTTCAGAGCCTCCGCGCTGGTAAGTTCGTTCTAGAGAGAAACACTAGGGTTTTGTGGTTAAAAGCTTTCAAATGTAAGCTTTTCTAAATGCTTGGGAAGTAAGATAGAGTGTTATTTCAATATTGAGGTGTAGATTGAAGTTCTAATCTATCTAAGATATTTTTATCCTCGGGTTTAGTTCATTATAGTTCCTCTTATTCTTTTCATTTTCTTCAAAATCCTAACATGTTATAATGGCTTTTGGTTTGGTGTTTGATTCCTTTGAACCTAAAGGTTTTCGGTAAGTTCTTATCTTGATGGTTTAGATCTTCTATTCATCTTATTTTCTTTATGAAACTTATGATTTTTACTGTTTCATTTTAAGAGTTTCCAATTTCGCTCTTGTCTCCAATATCCCAGTTTTTGGTAAGGAAAATAAGCTAGATTTTATGTGTTATGATTATGTTTATATGCTATGGTATGTATATATGTATGTTGTTTTTATGCTTGTAGTCGCTTGGGAAATATGATTGCTTGGATAGCAAATAAGAAAATCCCAAGATTTTTATCATTACCGTAGACTATAGTTATGCTTAAACCTACCTCTAAATAGTAGCAAGAGGACCTAGATAGTTTATCATATACTATATTTGTGTCTAAACCTACCTCTGAATAGTAGCAAGAGGACCTAGATGGTTTCTATCACAATGGACTGATGGGAAAGTTCGAGGATGTCGTTTATGTTTTGAGTCTTTTTAATTATGTATTATGATTTTCTGCATTTAGTATTTGAACGATTAATAATAATGGTATAAGTTTTCTTTATGATATTTTGTAATAACAATGGGATCCCGTATTTTGGATTTTTATAATAAGTTCTATTATTTTATGTATGTATTCTAAAGAGTAGTTATCTTTTAGTAGTTTTTAATGGTCTGAGGTCTTTAAGTTAGTCGGGTCATTACACCACTTTTCAGTTAAAATCTCGTGTTTGGGATCCCATGTAAATATTACAATTTTTAATAAAAGTTTATATGTTAAACAAAAAGTTTTAATACCTAATTCTTTGATTAGCTTTATTTACACTTCTTAGGCCAAATGACTCGCTTAACGAGTTAAACACTGTTTTAAACATACGGTGTAACGGTCCAAGATTAGTAGGGCGTTACAAATGGGTTGGACTTGGTATACGCATTCATGAATCCTTATGTGGTGTCCATTGATGCGAATTTCTCTAAAGCCTGTGTTGAAGGGATTTGCAACTGAAGGCGAAAAGTTCAGCCAGAGAAATTCCTCATTTGCCCCTGGAACTCATCGTAAGCTAACTACATATATAATATTATATATATATATCTAAAGTGTGATATACAAGCTTACATATAATACAAATTATTTTTGGAATTTGTAGGGAGCATTGGACGCTTGTACTTATTCAGCTTTCTAGCCATTCAATAGTGTTTTTGGGTCCACTAAATCATTGTATTCGCCCAAAGATCAAGTGGTGCATTGACGCATAAGTTATATGACTTTTTATCTTAGTTACTATAATAATTATTTATATTAACTAATTAATTAAGGTCAATTATATTTGGTAGTACGCTAGATTCGTATGAGCTACAAAGAGGACAACCGGCAAGAAGAGCAAAAATTTGTCATGCAAGAAGAGAAAAACTTTGTCACTGTAACACCTTAGATAACCAATACCGTCACACTCTGTACTTTAAATAGCGCTAATCTCGTTAAAGGATTCATTAGGCCATAAACGTGCATCTAAGTGTTATTAATGGCGAGGGTTAAAATTTTGGTCAAAATGAATGGATATTTTATTAAAAACGATAAGATGTACATGGGATCCCATAAAAGTGTATACAAAGTTATTTACAATCCAAAATGATCATTGCAATTCAAAAGTTACAATCTCGCCGACCTAAGCGGCGAAAATAGGGTTAAACCCTAGTACACGTCGTGGTGGTCGAGCGGCTGCATATGTACACGTCACCACCTAAGCTCTCCACTCACATCTGGGTAAGCTTTTCTTTCCCTTTACCTGCACCACATAGCACCCGTGAGTCAAGGCTCAGCAAGAAAACTTATTACTGCATGCATATAAGTATTAATAAATGATCATGGGGTCTTGTGCCCCGAATAGATGATTGTTAAATCATCATGGGGTACCGTGCCCTGAATATATGACTGTTAAGTCATCCTGGGGTCTTGTGCCTTGAATAGATGATTATTAAGTCATCCTGGGGTCCTTCACCAACCAGTCCACAACCAAGATCAGATCAAAGTCAGTCATAACCAACTCTAACAAATCAACTGACAACTCTCTGCTTTCCATTGTCACTTGCAATGATCTGATCCATCTTCAGGATACTACTAACTCCTCAATGGGTAATAAGGTCCCGAACCCCACAACATAATAATCACATGGTCTACACAATCTATCAATAATTCTACTAGCAAAAAAAGAATGTGTAGCACCAGAATCAATGTAATGACCCACTAATCTAGACTATTTGGACCATTAACGAAACTATACATAAAATCCTTAAAGAACTTACATTTGCGAAAATACCATAATTTTATTAAGTAACTTATAAAAATAAGAGTTACTTACAAAGTAAATACCAAAAAGGATATGGGATCCCATTGTCTTTAAAACAAAAACATAATTTAAAATAATAAAACATTACATAATTAGTGCGGAAAATACATATAAAAAGACATAAAACCGAAACTACATCCTCGAATCGAATAACGCTCGGCCCCTTGACTCCATTCATCATCGATACACATCCTCCAAGCGTCACGAATCTTTCCACCTCTAAAGCTTATTTTCCTGCACATAAACAGAAAGGAGTGAGCCTAATGCCCAGCAAGGAAAATCTAACACAAAGTCATATACATAATTTCATAAGAAAACATAAAGACTTAACACAATACATATAACATACACTTATTATAATGGCCATTATTACTTGGGGTCCCATAGACTAAACAAGCATATGCCCATGGGATTAGTGGGGTCCTACTAGCTAAGTAGGTCATATGCCCATAACCCATTTGGGGTCTTGTTAGTCATATGGGTCATATGCCCAAGCCTACAAACATACACATATACATATCATAACACTTTTAATAACATAAAACATATAGATAACATAAGCACATAACATATTGATTCTAGCCTATTTTCCTTACCAAAGTTACCGGGATTATGGACTGAGTTGGGACTTTTGGAACACTCCTAAAACCATAAGAAAGAGTGAGTCTAAAGAAAGGAGATGAAATGAAAGAGATGGAAAGACTAAACCATAAAAAAAAAAATACTTACCGACTTATATGCTTAAGAGCTTGGATTCCCTAACCAAAATAAGAATAAGGTTAGGGGACTGAGTAGAAGGTTTTGAGAAAGGAAATAACATAAAATACAGAAAGGAACTAGAGTTTTGGGTTTACCTCAAAGATTGCAAGATCAATCTAACCTCCACCGAAATACTATAGAACTCACTTCCCAAAGTGTTTGATAAGCTTATGATGTTTAAGCTTATAGTTTTTCCCCAAACCAAGTGTTTACACTCTCACACTCACTTAACACTAGCAGCTTCTGAACTTAGAGCAAATGGTGAATAATGGCTGGGTACTAGGTCCTATTTATAGAGTTTGGGAATGAAAATATCTTGATTTTACTTGAATAAAAATAATGGCTTTTTAGGTGAAAATCATTTGAATAATCGTTCAGCAGAGGCTGAAGACTCGTTCAAAAGATGCTGGACTGTTGAAGGAGTTTGAATGGCTGAAAGGAAATGAATTCAAAAACATTTGAAAACATACTGGAGGAGGCGATATATCGCCCCCTATAGGCGATATATCGCCTGGACCTTTGTTCCCGAGGCGACCGTGCATCGATTCGTGTTTTCCGTATCTACGTGCTGCGATATATCGCCCCCTGTAGCTGCGATATATCGGCATATGCTGAATATTTAAACACGAATTTACACATTTTTAGCTAAGTTTGAATGGAGTAAACAGCCTTGACTAAGCCCTCAACGTACTCAAGGCTGCTGACTGACCCTATAACATTCAAACTTTACCCTTATTTAATTTAATCCTCAAAAATACTTAATCCTTAATTACCATTCATAACATGTGCTTAAAATCCTATTGGTTGATATCTAAACCTTATAATATAACAAATACTATCCTTAATATCAGTCATATAATCAAACCTTAGGTTATACTTAATATTCTTAAACTATAGGTTAAACTTAGAAAATCTATAAGTACTACTATGAGTGTCCAAATAACTCCCGGTCTGAACCAAAAATCCATAGTAACAAAGATAACACTAAACATACTATAATACTACTAACAATTAGCTAAGTAAAGTTCTTGGACTCTACAATCAATCAAAACAGTATAAGGGGTTCTAGCACTAAAAAGCTAACTTGTAACTACTGAGGGATAAGCCTCACCTTACGCCTGAGTCAATGCGAACACATGAGTTAGGGTCGAGCTGTTCGCCTTTCTTGCCCTCGGGCAATCTTTCCTCAAGTGTCCCACTACCCCACATAAAAAGTAGGCTCTTGCTCGACACTCCCCCAAATGGAGCCTCTTGCATCTAGGGCACTCGGGAAATGTCCTCTAAACCTCACTGTCTCCCTGGCAGCCCATTGTAATACCACGTGGTCTCCTGTCAGGGCCTGGGGCTGGGAAGGCATCAGAAGCCTTCCTTTTCTGATCACTGGGGCCTCCACCCCTACCTGAACCCATAAATTGAGGTCCCACCCTCCTAAAGTCTCTCATGGTTCCGTTATCCCTCTAGATCTTTTTCTCTACGCTCTCAGCTGTGAGTGCCTTCTCAACCATTTGTGCATAAGTAGTCACTCCTAGCATAGTGGTAATACGAACATCACGGGCTATCCTAGGTTGTAGCCCCTAGAGAAACCTCTCCCTTATGGTCCCATCAGTGGACACCAGCTCCCCGGCAAACTTTTTCAGTCTATCAAACTTCAGGGCATATTCAGTCACTGACATACTCCCCTTAAATAATTTGTTGAACTCTTCAGCTTTCGCAGCCCTAATGACATCATTATAATACTTTTCATTGAACAGAGTCTGAAACTCTTCCCAACTCAGGGCATTAACATTTCTGGTCTAGGATATCACTTCCCACCGAATTCGGGCATCCTCCCAAAATATATATGTGGCACAAGCCACCCTCTCATTACCAAACACCCTCATAAATTTTACGATGGTGGTAATGCTCATCCACTGCTCGGCCTTGACCGGATCTGCACTACCCTAAAAGCTAGAGGGTGTTATTTCTTAAATCTTTTATAAAGAGGTTCCCATTTATTCCCAGCCTCTAGCGACTACTCAACTGTTGGCACTGTCACAAGTTGTGCCTCTAGTAAAATGTTCCTTGTAGGAACTTGTTATTGTCTCAGGAGGCGTATTTCTTCTTCCTACCTCATTATCTTGGCTTGTAAATCAATAAGCAACTATTGCCAATTCTCAGGAACTGGCCAAGAGGTTTGACCCTGGTCATTATCCTGACCCTGTCTATCATTCTGGCCCTGATCTTCCTGGCCAACTGCTGAATCTACCTATCTTGGAAGCATACTTTCAACTTATACCTTGCTGCAATAATCAATGCAGCCAATTAGGTAGTGATAACTAAACCTATTACCGCCTCACGGACCAAGATCAAGAAGAAACTCATCCACGTTCAACAATCATGCTAATAAGCATGTCGATTCATAAACGTAACAGTTAACATTTAGCAATTAACAATTAACGTGCTAATAAGCATGTTTTAGCAATATCAGTGCTAATAAGCATGTTCTTGCTCATCATGCAGCAGTCAAGGGCCAGGCCTTGTTAGTGTATCTCATGCATGCAGGTAAAGCATTTATATTCTATTTAAGTAGTTAAACACATAACCACATAAATAGTTAACAAACAATGAGTCGAGCTTGTCTTCAGTGGCGAGGGTACATGCCCAGCCAGTCTACAGGATCCCTTAACCTTAGCACGCTCTGATACCAAGTTGTAATGCCCTGGATAACCAAGACTGTCACACTGTGTACTTTAAATAGTGCTTATCTCATTAAACGAGTCATTAGACCATAGATGTGCATCTAAGTGTTATTAATGGCCAGGGTTAAAATTTTAGTCCAAAGGAATGGATATTTTATTAAAAACGTTAATTTTTACATGGGATCCCATAAAAGTGTTTGCAAAGTTATTTACAATCCAAAATGGTCATTACAATTCAAAAGTTACAATCCCGCCGACCTAAGCGGCAAAAATAGGGTTAAACCCTAGTTCCCCTAAGAAACCATGGTCGTGGTGGTCAAGCAGCCACATATGTACACGCCACCACCTAAGCTCTCCACTCATAGTTGGGTAAGCTTTTTTTTCCCTTTACCTGCACCACATAGCACCCATGGCCAAGACTTAGCAATAAAACTTATTACTGGATGCATATAAGTATTAATAAATGATCATGGGGTCCTGTGCTCTGAATAGATGACTGTTATGTTATCCTGGGGTTCTGTGCCCTAAGCCATGTGATCGTGAAGTCACTTCGGCCTTTTAGCTCTGTCTCTGAGTTAATAGCCATAGACTAGACAAGCGCTTTAGTTTTCTTCAACACTTGGGTCAGACGAGCATATAATGCTCTGTTGATTAGAACTAATCATATCGACCAGTGCTTGTTGCGCTATTTCTGCTCTTGACTCATAAATCAATTCCATATGAACAACACTCAACACTATTTTCGTTCCTAGCTTATAAGTCAGAGCTTCACGACCAGCGCTCTGCACCATTGTTGTTTCTGACTGATAAGTCAGTGCGTTTCTCAAGTAAACAATGCAACCAAGCATTCATGATGTAAAAAATATCAATATATAGAGCACTCAACATGCTTTATCAATAATAATGTAGGGCACGTAATGGGTGCAGTTTTCTTACCTCAAGCTCGAGCGTAAAATAAGTTAAGAATGACCCTTGAGAACGATCCTGACCTTAGGTCCTTAGTGGTAACCTAATCATAACCAAATATGAAATCCCATCAATAAATGAGTAATAAAAGGTTTCTAAACCAAGCCCTAGCCCCCGGAACATTGAATTTTACAAAACTGAGCAATAGATTTGATCCTGAACCTTAAGGTCTGAAAAGCCGCTCATAAAACCAAGCCTGGCCAAAAAGAACCAGTTGAGTCATGTCCTGCCCCCAAGGGCCGCGGTGCGGCTCCCAGACAGACAGCCCCCCCAGGGGCGGGTCGCGACTTGCCCTTGAGGCTCGCGGCGTGCCATGCGGATAGAGCCCCATCAAAGGTATGTGGTTAACTCAGGTCGCAGCGCCCAAGAACACAACGACGACTTGACCCCGCGAACCTAGCACCCCTGCTTTTCTATGAATCCAAACTCCACCAAAAAAATTACCAAACAATCCCAAAATCAATACCAAACCTCAACACAACATTACCACCAATCCAGCAATAAAACCCAAGCTTTATAACACTTAAAATGCTACCAAAAACCCATTTCCATGATCAAACTTCCAAGCTTATAAACAACGTAAAACAGTGGAAAACTCAAAGTTCAAGCTTAGAATCATTACCTCAATCTCTGAATTATCCCTAAGCTTCACCCAATCAAGAAACTAGCTTAACTTAGCTTCGAATCTCCTAAACTCTAAGCTTAAAAAATCAAACCGAGAGAGAGAGAGAGTATGATCAAGAGAGAAGAGAGAGAGAGACCTATTTTCTTGCTGCCTTGGTTCATTCTACAGCTTCACTTGGCTATGTATATCTAATAGCCTACAATGACTAAAATTCTCCTAGGGCCAACCTACTTCCTGAAAGTCTCACGAGGGTTGTTTGGTCATTTTTCACCTACCTCATTAATCATAATTAACATCTCACAATTCCCTTTACTCCCAATATCCTCAAAGAATTATCAAATCTTTTCCCATTACCCGCTCAATCCCAGTAATATACTAAGTACCAAATTACCCCTAGGCTCACCCCGAGCCAAGTAATTAACCCCGTTATGACTAAACCGCTAACTTGCTTCCTAGGATCGTTTCATGCCAAATAGCTCAGAAATATCCACATAATAATGTGGTCTCACCCATATATCACATACATGCACATAAATATACAAATACAGCCATATAATAATACAACCCACATAACCATGTATATAACCACATAATAACACATTAAATCAATGGCCGCCCTCCTGGCCTCCTCATCCAAACACTAAGCCATATTAGAGAAATTGGGACATTATAGTCACCCATTGGTAATAAATTTTTAACCACAACCAAGATGTTTTAAAATTATCTAAACATATATATAATTGAATTATGTTTTGTTATGTTTAATAGTGTCAACAGCTGGATGATGACATCAAGCGTGGGTACTATGTAATGAAGTTCGCAAGTGCCTTCGTTTCAAAGCCCAACCCAAAGAACCACTTGGATCGTCACGCAAGTATTGTTTAATTTATTAGTTATTATATATTTAAACTTTTATTGGAAAATTATATATAATTTTATTTTAACTAATTTTTTGAGTTCATTTGTAGCTCAAAAGCACAATGGTGTACTCTCTTGAAGAAATCAATGTCATTCGAGACGGGCGGAGTCAATTCCACCTCATCTCAGTGTTTGATATGAACTAGTGCCTGCAACAACTTGAATTTTCAAGACTCGATAATGCGAAAATATAAATGTTTTCATTTGACAAAATGTCTCAAAAACTTGTATAAAAAAACTTTTTAAAAAGTCATATGGCCATACTTAACATTTATTTACAACATCTTTTATAAGGAGTACAGTGAGCCTAGTTTAGGAAAATTACACAACATTTCAAAAATAAAACGGCTTCCCAAAAGGTTGGTCCACTTGTAAATTTTCTAGGTAGACTCCAGCATTCACTGCTCTGCCTTGCCCTTGCCCTTACCTACAACATGAAACAACTAGGTAAGCGAAAACGCTTAGTAAGTTCAACCTTAAAACAAAAGCAGGCAGAGAATTAGGGTTTTGGATCCATCCGGACCCTATACATTCAATTTCAAGAACACAAAAGCGTCCTAGAAAACTTATGCCTAATAACCAATGATAAATTATTTCCTATAACAGATAAATTCCTGCACTTAGAAAATCCCACAACAAGCAGATATAATTTATCACAGCTATATCTTATTAACGAATATATCCCTGCACTCAGAAAATCCTAGAGCAAGAAAATATATTATATCACAATATAATTCGAGACCAACGCTCGACAATTTCCAACAATTCGGGCGTAACGTGTCCTCCAACATAAATTCTAATCTGTAAGAGAGAACCGAGTCTCCACTACGATCTAGCCAATAAATATCCCCATCAAGGGTAACTATCGTGTTACCTAGGGCATCACTACTTATCCAAGAATATAATCGAATTTACACGATTTTACAGAGACTTCTATGTTAATTAGTGGTGCTGGTGAGCAGTTGCCCCTAGGGTGTTCATCCTCACTCAAACTTGACAACTCCTAGTATCTCTAGGCACTCTCACTAAATGGCCAATATTCACGACTGCTATCTGGGAATAACTTATCAGAGCACTTGCTCAGGTTCTAACCATTCACTGATTAAGTAAGCATGAGGGCCCCTAGGTCCCATTCATTTTGGCGCCCCTAGGTTTCACCAGCAATCCTCACCTCTTGGCCACTCGTCGCGGTACTGAATCGGACATAATAAAATCAAGCAGTGTGACGGGGATCAACCTTCTAGGATATGACGGATATCTACCGTTCATATTTTCTAAATCAGCACTCACTAGACTAACATCTCTAAGCAACTTTCTACGACAATGTATATATGTGCATGTGTCCCCATACTAACATACAATACAATAATTGTTTCATGTTGTAGCCACACAATATAAGTTGACTTACTTGGAGTCCTTAACACTCAACAGGATTTCACCCTCCAACGTTCAATCCAGTTACGCTTAGCCAATACTGTAGTTATCCATACAGTATACTCGGATTAATTATGGCACTCATAATTATTATTGTTATTTTGGGCAGTTTGGTCATTTTAATAAAAATCATTTGTAAGGATTTATTATCCTTATTTGATTTTAAACCCATTAAGGAAATTCATACAAAAATATTTGAGACTAAACCCTAAGTCTCAGGGAGACCTATCCTCTAGTCTCGATACCTAGGCTCGGGTATCACAATAGTTTAAACGCATCACTATTAACCCGTACTTTCAACAAGTTGGTTAAACATATGGAATATTTTAGCCGGTATTATATCAAGAAAATACTAATTAATTCCTTAATTATTTTTAAAGAAACTAAACTCTTAATTTTCCTTTTATTTTTCTTAAGGTTTTAATCTCTAAAAAATGTTTTAAGAAAATTGCCTAATTTGTCTTAATTAGGAAAACCATTAATAATTTCCCTTCTTGACTAGTTAATTTTTCAAAATTAATTAATCAAGTTTACTTACTAGAAAAATAATTCACTTAATCATTTTCTCAAAATATAGGGTTTTAAACCCTCTTTTAATTTATTAACTATTAATAAATTAAATCTTTTATTTGTAAAAAGAATAAAAAAAATTAATAAAAATAATTCAAACTAAACTCAAAGTGGTAATTTTAGTGAAAATATGTTTTCAAGACTTACCAATTTTATATCTTGCAATAAGCAAAATTTTACTTTTTACCTTAAGTTCCAAAATCTCATTTTTACACTAAATGTGAAAAGCCTATTTTTTCACATTTTTAACTACATACTTTGTTAGTTCATAATTTTAAATTTACTTACCCAATTGTTTCCAAAATTTCCCAATTCCATTTTTGGTATGTCATTTAGGTCTTTGTAAAATATTAGGTCAAAATGAGTATTTTTTATTGGTAAAATCATTTTCCAACAATGAGGTAAAAATGACCTTATTTTCAAGTCCTTATTTTTTCCAAACTTTGACACTTAATAACTTTCAAACTGTTCAGTATTTTCTTACCAAATTTTACAGTAGAATTCTAGCTTATGCCAAAAATATGTCCACGAAATTATAGAAAAAACTGGGTTCATTTGCCCTATACAGTGGCTATCCAAACTTGGTTCCAAAAATAAGAATACGAAAAAAACAGTTGTTTACCTAAACTTTGAAATAGCATAACTCACTCATTTTTAAACATTTTTTAGTGTTTCAAAAGCTCAATTTTATGTACTCAATCTCAAAAACATCACAGTACAATTAAATTTTACAAAATCAATATACAGTGGATGCTTGAGCCCTTGGAAGTCACAGTTCAAAACATGAATTTTGTTTTAAGGTTTCCTACAAAACCCTTGGGGGTTTTGGTCCCTATTTTAAAAAGTCAACACACAAGCATCATAAAAATTATAAAACAACTACCATAACCTTATTACATCACCAATAAGGAACTTTAAGTATTAACTATACAAAATAATGCTTAAAACTAAAAATCATACAATAACAACCATAAAAGTAAACTTTTTACCTCTTTGGTGTTCTTGCTTAAGGTGTGAATCTTCCTATTAGCTTTGGATCCTTCAATACCTTTAAAAAACCCTAAATAACTCCCCCCAACAACATAGATAATTAGCTATTTGAAAATCTAGGGTTAAAACTTTACAAAAGTCTAGTTTATTCAAACTTTACCTTAGAGAAAACTCTTCCTAGACCAAGCCTTAGCTTCCAAGTCTCCTTAGTGTTCTTGAGGTTGAAGATTGAGAGAAAACTTGAGAGTGTTTTAAAAAAGATGATAGTGAATGAGAGAAAGTGAGTGGTTGGTTTTGGGAAGGGGTTAGAAGAGTTTATACAACTCTAATTATAACCTAAAACACTAAGTGTTTTACCCACTTGCCTTTATCCCTAACATATGAATAAATGGGATTTAAACTTAATTAATTTTTTGTTCACACCAATTAAAAGCCTCACATGGCCGGCCAACCTTTCCTATATATGCATTTATATATATATATATAAATATATATATATATATATTTATAAAGGTGAATCAATATTTCCTAAGAAGAAAGGTCCAAATTGACTTTCTATACCTTTTTCACTCTTATTAAGTTTTAAAAGAAAAACTTAACACATAATAATTAAATTAAATTTCTCTCACGTTTAATTTAATTAATCACACAATAAAATTTAACCTAAGGCCCATTTATGGAATAAAATTCCCCATTTCGGTAAAATTAAGCATTTAACACAAAATGACCTAAAATTTCCATTTTCCCTTAGGTTTATTATTTTGGAGCAAACTTAAATTTTTATGAATGTATTTTATGCCCAAAATATATTTTCCATAGCTTTTCATTTTATTTTCCGAGATTTTTACCCGATCAGGGTTTTTGTGTCGGTCCAGGACCAAAAGTCTTATCTTGACTTTTAAATCACAAAGTTCATATTTTGGCTAGCAATAACTCATGGAATAATTTCCAAAAAAATATAATATTATTTAAAATAATATTCTTAACTCGGGGAAAAAATCCTGACCCAAGTCGTTTAAAGGTACCCGAAAACGCAGGACGTTACAGTGCCTCCATATATCGATCAAGTATGAATATAATTTTTTGAGTCATATGTCGATCTTGATTTACATTAGTTACTAGCTAAGTTATATTTTGCCTCTAAACAATGGACTTAGAATAGTTACTATCTTATTTTTTATCTCTAAACAATGGTCAAGTTAGTAGATTTTGATTAGAAACTTAGTCATTGTTTTCCCTAGAGTATGTGAAATTATTTTTTGAATCATATTTCTCGACCATTGTATATAGTTTCATATATATATATACGTGTCTTTGCACTTGTTTCTACCTATTTCTGCTTCTGTTTTGTAGCAGGGGGAAAATGGCAGAAATATTTTTATAACACAATTTTTAAAATCTTCAGCATCGGTTCTACACCGACACCAAGATTTTTTCGTCGGTCTGTAACCAACGCATTTTCATATCAGAAATGTCGGTTACAAACCCACACATTTTCCTAACAATATCGGTTACAGACTAAACTTCTGATGTTCTCAATCGTGTCGCCTACAACTGCGTCAGTTTTGCAACCGGTGCAATTGGCATAAGTTTCGGTGCAGAACCTTCGCTGAAGCCCTTATATTTAGTAGTGTTTTGTCCAATATTTATGCCCTAATTTATATCTTGATTTAAAATTTCTAGTAACTATATTAGTTTTGTATTGTGTTGTTTGATAAGACTTTTTAAATAGACTTTTTGTTTGATGAAAAAAGTTATATTTTGTATATCTATAATTTTGATTGTGAAGTTCTAGAAATAGGAGCTTTCTTTTGCTTATTAATAGAAATAAAAAGTGTCCCACATAAAAAAAAAAAAGAATAAATAGGATTTTTCTCTCGAATCAAACATGTGTCTTGAGTTGTGGGACTTCTATTTGTTTTTGTCCTACGTGAAATAGGAGCTTTCTTTTGCTTATTAATAGAAATAAAAAGTGTCCCACATAAAAAAAAAAGAATAAATAGGATTTTTCTCCCACATGAAACATGTGTCTTCAGTTTTGGGACTTCTATTTGTTTTTGTCCTACGTGAATAACAGATGTCTGACATAGCTGTTTGGGTGATGTTGTGGCAATGCCATGTGGATAAATTAAAAATAAATAATTAATGTCCCTACATGTGTCATATTTTAATTGGTCTAAAAATAATATTTTTAATAAAATTGATTTTGAATTTTAAAAATTTTAAAAATTAATTTTAATAAAAATAAAATTTATAATAAAAAATTTAAACCTTTAACAAAATATTAAAACTAAGAAACCCCTAAATTTTTCCAAGAGATCAAGAAAGGGACTCCAAGAAATGAGATCAAGAAATGGAGAGAGAGATTAAAAAATAGAGAAGAGATAGATAGATCGTGAGAGGAATTTTCAGAGGTGGCTAGGCTGCGACAACAATGAACTGAGAGATACCAAGAAGCTTGGCGGGGGATGACCTTGGACAGTGAAAATCTGCTCATCTATTCTTTCTTCTTCAAATCTAGGCTAGTGGCAATGGAGATTTGGGCTTCAACTCAGTCATCTCTTCAATCTCACAAGTGCTTGGTGGGGATGGAGATTTGGGCTTTGACCAGTTTTGTTGCTAGGCGCAAGGGAAGGATCGATGACTTCTTTCCAAGCATTAGGGTCAGTGACGATGACATGGGCGATAACAAGCTTTTTCTTTTTATAGGTATGAAACTTTTGAGTTACTTGATACTTGCAACATATTTGGATTTTGGGATTTTCATTTTACAGATCTGAGTTATTTTGGTCATGAGTTTGAGTTGAGATTTTTTTTGTGTTAGGTAGTGTCTGAGGTTTAGATGTCTATGGTCATGAGTTTGAGATCTGCATTGTTTCTGTGTTTATAGGGCCATAAAAGTTGTGATTGAATTCTAATATGAACCTAAGAAAAATAATAGAAAATGTAAATTGTTCTTGAGTGGTCTTGAGAATTTGTTTCAAAATTTTAATTAAATTCCAATATAAAACACAAACATATTTCTAATTAATATTTAAAATTAAATAAATATATATTTTATTTTTTTCATTGAATTATACACTTGGCATTGCCACATCATTGCCCAAACAGCCAAGTTAGACGTATGTTAGCCATGTAGGACATAAATGAATGGAAGTCCTACAACTCAGCAACGGGAATAGTTCGGGGAATATCTTTAACAACGCGAAAAATTTGGAGGGCATGGTTTGGAAATGGTAATAGTTCGAGGGTAAAAATCCAATTTATTCAAAATATATATATTGGGTGGAAACAAAATACTCCCCTTATGTAGGAAATGATTACCCTACTTATCTCTATTGATTTTAAGATGAAACTAAATCATATTACTAGTGGATTTTCCCCTCTCAAATTATAATATGGTGTCAAGAGCATGTTAAAATTCTACTGCACTCTACTCTTGACCATTGTTTGGGACCTTTAGACCAATATAGGATGATTTTTCATGTTGGATTCTATGACCAGTTTTTGACATCGTGTATACCCACAAATTTGTAGGATTCTATTATAAAATATTCACGTTAGATTCTATTGTATCTAAGATTGTTCATAATATCCACACTATCTGTAATGACCCACTAATCTAGATTTTTGGACCATTAACGAAACTATACATAAAATCCTAAATAGAACTTACATTTGCGAAAATACCATAATTTTATTAAGTAACTTGTAAAAAAATAAGAGTTACTTACAAAATAAAATACTAAGAAGGATATGGGATCCCATTGTCTTTAAAACAAAACATGATTTAAAATAAAAAGACATTACATAAGAAATGCGAAAAATACATGTAAAGCCATAAAAAGGTAAAACGAGACTACATCCTCGAATCGAATAACGCTCGGCCCCTTGACTCCATTCATCATCGATACACATCCTCCAAGCGTCACGAATCTTATCGTCTCTAAAGCTTATTTTCCTGCACATAAAACAGAAAGGAATGAGCCTAATGCCCAGCAAGGAAAATCTAACACATAGTCATACACATAATTTCATAAGAAACATAAAGACTTAACATAATACATATAACATACACTTATTATAATGGCCATTATTACTTGGGGTCCCATAGACTAAACAAGCATATGCCCATGGGATTAGTGGGGTCCTACTAGCTAAGTAGTTCATATGCCCATAACCCATTTGGGGTCTTGTTAGTCATATGGGTCATATGCCCAAGCCTACAAACACATATGTACATATCATAACACTTTTAATAACATAAAACATATAGATAACATAAGCACATAACATATTGATTCTAGCCTATTTTCCTTACCAAAGTTACCGGGATAAAATGGACTGAGTTGGGACTTTTTGGAACACTCCTAATAACCCTTAGAAAGAGTGAGTCTAAAGAAGAAAAGAGATGAAATGAAAGGGATGGAAAAACTAAACCATTTGAAAAACATGCTTACCGAAACTTATGTGCTCAAGAACTTAGTTTTCCTAACCAAAATAAGAATGAGGTTAGGGAACTGAATAGAAGGCTATGAGAAAGAAAATAACATAAAACAATGAGCTAGAGTTTTGGTTTACCTCAAAGACTTGAAAGACCAATCTACACCACAACCGAAATACTATAGAACCTCACTTCCCAAAGTGTTTGATAAGCTTATGATGTTTAAGCTTATGATTTTCCCAAACCAGGTGTTTACACTCTCACACTCACTTAACACTAGCAGCTTCTGAACTTAGAGCAAAAGGTGAATAATGGCTGGGTACTAGGTCCTATTTATAGAGTTTGGGAATGAAAGTATCTTGATTTTACTTGAATAAAAATATGGCTTTTTAGGTGAAAATAATTTGAATAATCGTTCAGCAGAGGCTGAAGACTCGTTCAAAAGATGCTGGACTTATGAAGGAGTTTGAATGGCTGAAAGGAAAAGAATTCAAAAATGTTTGAAAACATGCTGGAGGAGGCGATATATCGCCCCCTGTAGGCGATATATCGCCTGGGCCAGTATGCCCGAGGCGACCGTGCATCGTCTCGTGTTTTCTGTATCTACGTGCTGCGATATATCGCCCCCTATAGCTGCGATATATCGGCACACGCTGAATATTTAAACACGAAATTACACATTTTTAGCTAAGTTTAAATGGGGTAACCAGCCTTGACTAAGCCCTCAACGTATTCAAAGCTGCTGACTGACCTTAAAGCATTCAAATTTTACCCTTATTTAATTTAATCCTCAAAAATACTTAATCCTTAATTACGCATTCATAACATGTGCTTAAAATCCTATTGGTTGATATCTAAACCTTATAATATAACAAATATTATCCTTAATATCAGTCATATAATCAAACCTTAGGTTATACTTAATATTCTTAAACTATAGGTTAAACTTAGAAAATCTATAAGTACTACTATGAGTGTCCAAATAATTCCCGGTCTTAACCAAAAATCCACAGTAACAAAGATAATACTATACATACTATAATACTACTAAATAATTAGCTAAGTAAAGTTCTTGGACTCTACAATTCTCCCCTACTAAAAAGAATTTCGTCCTCGAAATTTACTTACCAAATAACTCCGGATATCGGCCTTGCATGTCCTCCTCCAACTCCCACGTTGCCTCGCGTTCAGAACTATTTCTCCATAGGACTTTGACTATAGGAAAGCTCTTGGACCGTAACTGCTTCATCCCTCTATCTAGGATGCTAATCAGTCGTTCCTCGTAACTCAAGTCCTTCTGGAGCGCTATCGTATCGTACTTGAGGACGTGAGATGGGTCTGACACATATTTGCGTAGCATCGAAATGTGGAAGACGTTGTGACTATCGGCTAGTGCTGGCGGTAGGGCTAGTCTATATGCAACTGGTCCCACTTTGTCCAATATCTCAAAAGGACCTAAGAATCGGGGACTAAGCTTGCCTTTCTTCCCGAACCGCTTGACACCTTTCATAGGAGATATCTTCAGGAAGACTTGATCTCCAACTTGGAACTCCACATTGCGTCGCTTGGTATCCGCATAGCTTTTCTGTCGGCTTTGAGCAGCAAGCATACGCTGTCTAATAAGCGCTACTGCTTCTTGAGCTTGTCTAACAGCTTCGGGCCCTAGAAGCTGCCTTTCTCCTACCTCGTCCCAGTGCAACGGTGATCGGCACCTTCTTCCATATAGCAACTCATAAGGTGCAATCCCGATCGTCGACTGGTAGCTGTTGTTGTACGAGAATTCGATCAGCGGTAAATACTTGTTCCACGATCCTCCGAAATCAAGTATACACGTGCGTAGCATATCCTCTAAGATTTGAATCGTACACTCGGACTGCCCATCTGTCTGAGGATGGAAAGCTGTACTAAGACTTAACTTAGTACCCATGGCTTGCTGTAAGCTTCTCCAAAATCTTGACGTAAACACCGATCCTCTATCTGACACTATCGTCTTGGGGATTCCATGCAATCGCACAATCTCTTGGACGTAGATGTCTGCATATTGGTCTGCCGTGTATGAAGTCTTAACAGGCAGGAAATGAGCCGACTTGGTTAGTCTATCTATTACTATCCAAGAGGAATCATGCTGCTTATTCGTCTTTGGCAGACCCATCATGAATAAGTTTACTTATCACTAATAAGTTTTCAGATGGAACCCCTAATCTTATTCCCTGTGGTCTTTGCTCTCTCAAATTGTAATGCTTAAACAATTGAGAATTTTACATAAAGTGCCAAAATGGCACTGTTTTTACAATTATACTACCACACAGCATTTTTTGTATTTTTACTGTTCAAGCTTAACTTTTATATAGTATTATACTTTTTCATATTACACATATACTATCTTTCCTATCCGTAGCTTTTTCAAACATTTTTTGATATTATTTTATTATTTTTCTTATATTATGACACTCTTCCGGCTCTCCACTCTATATCCTTGTTTTTCTGCTACACGATCACTCGTTAGACTCTTCATTTTTTTTCTTTTCCCTAAAAAATTTTAATGGCCCATATTTCTGAATGATATATGCAGTATCACTTACCATCTATGATCATTCTATGCTCGGCATCTTCTACACCTTCACCATCTATAAAAAAAATATGAAAACCCACCAAGAGTACGAAACAAGCTCCATCAATTGGGAAGAAAGCTACTGCGAAGCAAACTAAAATGAATCCATGCATTCATAATTCACCCAAAGTCGACTCGTCCAAAAATGAATCACACAAAAGAATATTTGTATAGGATGCAGTTAAACAGAGGAAGGCGAAAAAGTTAAAATCAAGCAAAGGGGATTTGAAAGGTGTCAATGGTTATTAGAAGAAAAATGTTGTTAAGGTTTGCTTATTATTTCGATTATACTGTTTTGATGTGGATTTAGTGATTACTTTATAATGTATTTTGTATTGGTTTTATAATTTAATGCACACAATGTGTATGGTTTAATGCTAGTTTGATTATGCATTGTAAGGTATTAGGCTATTTTATAGTTTTAGTAATTTTTTCCATTTTAAATTTGTATTATCAACAACTTGTTGTTTGTTTATTTTAATATATAGTCATTTGTCAATTTTTGATCATGTGATTGACAGTGCAGCGGAAGCATGGGATAATATTTTAATGTGATAATAACAATTATTAAAGCATAAGAACGAACCACTCTAGGAATCATAACTAGAATGTGATCTTTCTCATGCGACATGAATCTGAACAAAATAGAAACTTACAAATATTTTTTCTAGATGTAGAACATGTGTAGATCAAATTTCATCTTAGCCTCCTTAGCCACCATCTTCCTTACTATGGCTCCCAGAAAGAGAAGGAGACAGGTGGATGTCTATGCTATTTTGTAGGAAACACAAGAACATACTTTGAATCTCACACATGAGAGTGTGTTCTTCTCACAAAATAGAGAGAACAAAGTTTTTTATTTTTTCTCTCTTGGAAAATAACATGAAATGCATTTAATGTCTCATCTTCTTTCTTGATGTTATGTTTTATTTATATAATAATCAAAAGACCTAGCCCTAATCTCATTGCGCCTATGCGTGGGCCACAGTTCATTTGGACTGTGGTTGGCACCAACTACAGGGCAATTGGCCCTATGGTATTTTATCTCTATAAAATTGTATTTGTTGGGCCTTTATCATAATATTTTATGTAGTGTTACTCCAAAATTTTGAGATTAATTTTATAGCCTCAAAATATAGGCTCGTAAAGAGTAAGCTCGGGATTAACAAGTTTTAGCAGTACACTTGTATAAATTGTCAAATAATTCCAAACCTGCTATCAGCACTCAAGCATGAGTTGCAGGCTCGAAGATACCAACCTTCTCTGATGGTTGAGTTCAATCGACTTAGCAAGTAAGGAGGAGGCAACAAAAGGAATGATGAGCTCGAAGTTTGGCTGATCTCGAAAGCACGTTAAAGCAACGTTTGAGCTAGATGACGCGTTTACCACACGAAAAAGCTGTTAGGAAATCCCTATTTCTTTGGGATTCGTCAAAACCATGTGTTGAATCCCTATTTTTATGGGATTATTATTTAATCAATGCATTTTATTTGTATAATTAATTCTGATATTTATGTGAATTTAAATATTTGATTGTAACTTCCCTAAATTGGAGGGAAGATATTCCTACAACCAGGACTATAAATAGCCTGGACTTGGTCATTTGTACTCACACATAACTTTGTACGGAGAAGAGACTCTGCCAAATCACTCTAACTTGAAGCTTTTGCACATAGTTCATAATAACAGTGACTCGTGGACGTAGGCAGATTATAACTGCTGAACCACGTTAAAAATCTCCGATTTCTTCTATTCTTCCTAAATTAATTGTTTATTGCTCTACATAATTAAGTTGACGAAAAACAGCGTCAACAGTTTGGTGCTATCATTGAGAGAACTAAGCAATCCTCCTTATTTTTTATTGTAAAACCTCATGCGCAACAACAATGGCTGCCTTGAACGTCCCTGGAACTAGTGGGTGACCATTGCCTCAAATCCCCGAGGAGCGTACACCACGAACTGAGAACCCTCCCCGAAGGCCTGCAAAATAACCCATTGTTGACTAGAGTCATGATAAGGGGACTCTGTCTCATCGTTTTCTAGAAGACGGCCTGATCAGAATCTAGGCTTGATGAGAATTTTACTATAATCCTAAAAGATACGTGCTGATAGTGGAGCTAGAAAATCACAGGCTGCATGAACAGCTGGCCGAGGCTACATGACTAAATGAGGGGTTAGCAAGGCAAGCTGCTAAAGTTTAGGCACCACCACGTCAGAGGACGACCTAGGGGAAATATATCTGCTAGGATGGCCAAACAAAGGGTCCAACAGGCTCAACCGATACCTAGGGCAAACACTAGAAACAATCGGCCTAGAGCAACTGCTTGGATCACTATTAGGAACAACCCTACGAAAAACATTCCTACGGGAACTGGGAATAACCAAGCTCCCTCGGTAGCTCGAAATGATAACCCCGAACCTATCTAGAATAACCAGGAGCGTGCTCGGGTTAACCCTGAGCCCTTCATACTAAATAACGGGAGGCCACAACCCTCGCCAATTAGGCATCCTCCTTCTTCGATAAGACATCCCTCTCCAGCAAGGGATGTACCCAAGTTAGGTTCCAGTGTTATTCTTTAGAGAATCTGATATACTAGAATCTTTATTTGTTGTTGTTATGTTATTCTCAACTTCTTGGTGATTGGTTTTGGCATGTCTTCCTACTATGACATCTTTCGTAGTGTCTCAGAATTTTACTTAGCTGGATAGTAGTAGTAGTAGTAGTAGTAGTAGTAGTAGTAGTAGTAGTAGTAGTAGTAGTAGTAGTAGCAATAGTAGCAACAGCAACAACAATAGCAGTAGCAGTAGTAGTAGTAGTAGTAGTAGTAGTAGTAGTAGTATTACCTTGTTGTATGTTAGTTCTGTCGATATTGGTTCAAGCCGGGACTTAGTTGGAAACTCATAACAACAGTTATGGATTTTATAAGTTTAAACTAAAATATTATTTATTATAACCTAATTTTTAGATAGAACTAATAAGAACGTGACATTTTTTCACAAGCATGTTTATTAAGGATTAAAGTATTTTTGATGAATAGTTTAATTAAAAGAAAGATCTAGAAGCTCTAGAACCCTCCAGTAGCTGTTGGGAGCATGCTTTATTCAGTCAAAGTTGTTTTAATTAATTTTAAAATATCCTGAAAAGTGCAAAAACGTGTTTAAAATATCAGCGTATGTCGATATATCGCAACTATACAGGCTGATATATCGCCTACGAGAGATACGAAAAACACGTTGAATTCACACGAACGAAACCACGAAGACTCGGGGGATAGGTCTAAGTGATATATCACCTAGGGTAGGCGATATATCGGCCCTTGGGTTGTTTTTTTGAAACTTCATGGAATCCGAGCTAGAAACAGCCCTTAACCACTTGGACTTTCTCTTGAACGATTTTGACCGAGTTCTGGGCATCTGTTGAATGAAAATTCAATTATTTTTCATTATATATTTATTTTTTTATTCAAATTAAAAGGGGTTAGTTTCACTCTTTGAACTCTATAAATAGGACTTATTACTCAGCCATTTCCTTCATTCTTCAAGCATTCTTTAGAGCCTCCAAGCCGCTAAGGTTACTCAAGAGAAAAAACACTTGGGTTTTGGGATAAAATCTTTTCCAATCTAAGCTTTTCTAAACACTTGGGAGGTAAGATAGAGTGTTATTTTGGTATCTAGGTATAGATCAAAGCCACAGTTCATCCAAGGTATTCTTATCCTTAAGTTGAGTTCTTCATAGTTCTTTAGTTTTCTTCTGTTTTCTTTCAGATTCTAACTCTTTGTTATGATTTTTGGTTAGGTGTTTAAGTTCCTTGAAACTTAAGGTTTTTCAGTAAGTTTCTATCTTGATGGTTTAGTTCTCTTTCCATCTCATTTTCTTTAGAAACTCATGGTTTTACTGTTGATTTTAGGAGTGTTCCAATCCCGTTCGTGTCTCCATATCCCAGTTTTTGGTAAGGAAAATAGGTTAGATTATATGTGTTTGTATGTTTATGTTATGATATGTTTTATGCTATGATATTATATGTTTTATGATATATGTTGTAGTCGCTTGGGCATATGACTTTCTTAGATCGCAAGCCCCAAGAATTTTTATCATTTTTTTGGTTTAGAGTTATGATTTACCCTACCTCGATTAGTAGATAGAGGACCTAGATGGGTTTTCATATACTATAGTTGTGATCTAACCTACCTCGATTAGTAGACTGAGGACCTAGATGGTTTTATCACATACCACGTTAATGAGTTAATGGCCATTAATATTGTAGTCCTATATGATATACGTTTTTATAGTCATATGTTTTATAGTATATGCTTTATGATATAGCCTTATGTTTTATGATCTATGACATATATTTTTTTAATAGATTTTCCTTGATGGGCATTAGGCTCATTCCTTTCTTTTTCGATGGTGCAGGAAAATAAGCATGGAAGGCCGGAAGGATTCGTGGCAGCTTTGCATGTGTGTTGAGGATGAATGGATTGAATGGACTACTGGAAGATCGAGGATGACGTTATTTTCAAAGTCTTTTAGTTTATGTTTTATGTATTTCCGCATTTAGTATTTGAATAATTGAATAAAGTTATGTTTTTATGTTTTATGTACTAAATAATGGGTACCGATACCTTATCTTATATTTTATACTTGGTTTTGTATTTCGTACAATATTTTGGGTTTTAATGGTCTGAGGTCTAGAATTAGTCGAGGCATTACATCTTTGTCCACATTTGATGCACTTGTTCTTCTTTTTAGTTTCCCAGACAGATTTGATTCTTTGTTTCTTTGGTCTTCCAGCTTTCACTCTTTCAAATGTAGAAAACATTATGATGTCTTTGAAATAGTCTAGTAATTCCCAATCACGTTTTTTCCCTACTGAATATACTGTTGTGTAGTAATGTGAACAGTAGTCGTAGGTGTCTATGTTCTTCTCCTTCATCACAACCAAAGCATGACCACAAGGCATTTCATCCTTTTGAAATATATTGCATGTGCATGTTTGTTCTTTGAGGTTTACAATCCATGATTTATCTTTTTTGAATACCTCAAATAGATATTCATTTGCTTACTTAACCTCTATTAATAAGACAAACAATATGATTTTTTTGTGGAGTGTATGTATTAAATGTTGCAAATATAAGGTACCACCAACAGAGAAACTTGAGAACAATCATATGATATGTTCCACATATCAACAAGCAACATAATAGCAACGAAATGAAAAACTGCCAGAAATATTTGAAAAAATTACAAAAAAAAAATTGAGAAATTTTACAATAAGTCTCAAAGAGTATACGAAGTTTCTGGTGAGTTCTAGTTCTACAACTAGTGTCAATCTTGTCATTGTTTGTTTTGCTAGTTTCATGTTTGTGTATGTCCAATTTTGGAGTAATCCACGCAAGCACTCCAAAAATGTTGTTATGAGTACCTCTCTAGCTGGCAGGTTGGTTGAGTTTAGTGACTCGACAATATTGGAAGTCATTGTTGAGTACCTATTGTTTTTGGAGTGGAATATTGACCATTTCCCATATCCAATTTTCTTTAAAATGTCCTAATCCACTTATCCAAGTTGTCAACATCCTTTATATGATATTTGAATTCCTTTCATGTGTACGTTGTTGTTGCGCCAAATAAGGGTATGTTGTATTCCTTTGCATGTTTCTTGTAGGATGTTTTCCGGTTGCTTAACAGGTGGAACATGCAGTAGCCATGCGTTATTTCTGAGAATACTTTTTTTTGTTGGTTTGATGATGCTTTCATGTTGATCTGATATTAGGCACTGGTCCTGCATCTTGTGCACTAGCAGAGAGCAATGTTTTGCCATATGCAACCTTCAAAAACGTGCCATAAACAACTATTATAGGTTCACATTTTTCCCAGCCTCTCAAAGATGCATTCAATGTCATGAATACAAACAACAAACTGTCATCTTCTCCTTTCTCCATGTCCACTATTGATCCAGGGTTAGTTTCTGTAGCATGTACAAGTAACTTGGTACGAGATTGTAAGATTCTTTTGCCTTTCCTGGTTATTCGTTGAGTGCATGTTGTTTACTCTACCATGCTTTCATATAATTCATTTTTATGTTATATCAATCATTGAAGTCACATCTTATGTCTAGTGGAGTGCATGTTGTTTTTAGGTTGAGGAACTTTGGCTTGATGTAGTCGCCTATCAATTTCGACATTGCTTGTCGTTGATCACTGAATTTGATTTCCATGGAGCATGTGTGTATTTTGGAATATTTTCTAATGATGAATGCTTGTGTTGTTCCATTCCTTAATGCTCTTATGGACCACTTGCAGTTTTTGTCCAAGAAAACAATGTTGTATTCTCTAAAGCATGATTTCAGCACCTTCTATTGGAAGTGATTTGTTATTGCGAAGTAGCTGAGCACGCTTTTTATTGTTGCATTGTCTTTGTAGTTCTGGGCAATTTCAATTTTTGGATTGCAGGGGTTTGTGATGAAAAGTGAGCTATAGTGTAAAGTGGGTGGTCCTTATTCTCATTGTTCTCTAGTTGCTCTACTATTTCCGCAGTGACTAACTTTGCATAGTCAATGAAGTCAAATGTTTCATTGTCTTCTTCTGCGATTTCATATTCTTGTTGCTCAATGGTTGATAATGTTGTTCTTGGACAATTATCAATCATGGTCCATATTGTTTACTGTGTTCACGCATAATTGATATCTTGGGAAGTTTGTCTCCGTGATTTTCAGCTACATGTAGAAAAGGAGACTGACATCATCCATTATTTTCAGGAGTGGGTAGCCTTCCTTCACCCCATATTGTAGTTGTATGTGTTTGAAATTTATGGTTTTATACTTTCTTAATCAACAATGCATAATAGGAAAAGTTCAATATTACAATGCCTAGATGTTAATCAAGAACCTCATTAAAAGTATGAATGCAAATCTTGATAATCAAATAACCATGTTCATTGTATGAATGAAAATCTTGAAAATAAGAAACTAAGTGATTAAATGATTATAAGATGAACTTAAAAACATTTAATCGTCAATACTAACAACATAAACACAATAGAATAACAAAATAAAAAATTAGGGTGAGAGAGATGCAACCTTTCTCTTTGAGCAACTTGAGTCTTAAACCTGGGGAACTTCTAAGGCTTATACAGAATAAGAATATTGTTGTCCAAAATCTCTATTCCAAGTCTTGCCTTATTGCTTGAAGCTTCAACCAAGTAGAATGATGTAGTGTCCTAGAATTTTTACTTAGCTAGACAGTAGTAGTAGTTAGTAGTAGTTTGTAGTATGTTAAATTCTGTGGATTTTGGTTCAAGCCGAGACTTAGTTGAAAACTCATAGCAACAGTTATGGATTTTATAAGTTTAACCTATAGTTTATAAATATTAATTATAACATAAGGTTTGATTAATATTGTTGGTTCTAGAAATATTATTCATTATAACCTAAGGTTTAGATAGAATTAATAAGAACATGACACTTGTCACAAGCATGACTATTAAGGATTTAAGTATTTTTTATGAATAGTTTAATTAAAAGAAAGATCCAGAAGCTCTAGAACCTTCCAGAAGCTGTTAGGATTACGTTTTACTCAGTCAAAGTTGTTTTACTCAACTTCAAAATATCTTGAAAAGTGCAAAAACGTGTTTAAAATATCAGCGTATGCCGATATATCGCAGCTATAGGGGCTGATATATCGCATATGGAAGATATGGAAAACACATCGACTTCACATGAATGAAAACATGGGGCTCGGGAAAATGGTCTAGGTGATATATCGCCTAGGGTAGGCGATATATCGCCCCTGTTGCTTTATTTTTGAATCTTGAGGATTTTTAAATTTGAAAATAGCCTTAACCACTTAGACTTGCCTTTGAACGATTTTGACAGAGTTCTGGGCATCTGTTGAACGAAAATTCAAATCTTTTTCATTTTATATTCATTTATTTATTCAAATTAAAAGGGGTTAGTTTCACTCCTTGAACTCTATAAATAGGACCTAGTACTCAGCCATTTTCTTCATTCTTTAAGCATTTGTTCAAAGCCTCTAAGTTGCCAAGGTTACTATAGAGAGAAACACTTGGGTTTTTGGGTTAAAATATTTATCATTCTTAGCTTTTCTAAACACTTGGGAAGTGAGATATAGTGTGATTTCGGTATCGAGGTGTCGATCAAGTCATAGTTATCCAAGGTATTCTTATTCTTAAGTGCAGATCTTTATGGTTCTTAAGATTTCTTTTATTTTCTTTCAGATCCTAACTCTTGTTTATGATTCTTGGTTAGGTGCTTTAGTTTCTTGAAACTTAAAGTTTTCGGTAAGTTTCTTCTTTGATGGTTTAGTTCTCTTTTCATCTTCTTTCTTTAGAAACACTCATAGTTTTACTGTTTGTTTTAGGAGTGTTCCAAATCACGTTCTTGTCTCCATATCCCGGTTTTTGGTAAGGAAAATAGGATAGAATATATTTGTTTATATGTTTATGTTATGATATATTTTATGTTATAATATGTATATGTATAAATATGTTTTGTAGTCCTTGGGCATATGACTTGTTTAGATAACAAGCCCCAAGAATTTATGTTGCAGTCGCTTGGGCATATGACTTGTTTAGATAACAAGCCCCAAGAATTTTTATCATTTTCATGGTTTAGAGTTATGATTTACCCTACCTCGATTAGTAGATAGAGGACCTAGATGGGTTATCATATACTATAGTGTGATCAACCTACCTCGATTAGTAAACAGAGGACCTTGATGGTTTTATCACATACCATGTTAATGAGTTAATAGCCATTAATATTGTAGTCCTATATGATATACGTTTTATAGTCATATGTTTTATAGTATATGTTTATGATATAGTCTTATGTTAATGATTTATGATATATGTGTTAGTAGATTTTTCTTACTGGGCATTATGCTCATTCCTTTATTTTAAGCTTGATGCAAGAAAATGAATATGGAAGGCGGAAAGATTCATTGCAGCTTGGCTTGTGTGTTGAGGATGAATGGATTGAATGGCTAGCGTGTTGATCGAGGATGACATTATTTTTAAGTCTTTTGAATTATGTTTCTTATGTATTTTTGCCTTTAGTATTTAAACAATTAAAGTTTATGTTTTATGTTTTACAACAATGGGATCCCATACCATATTTTATATTCCGTACAATATTTTATATTAATACATTATTTTGTATTTGATACAATATTTCGGGTTTTAAATAAATTAATGTTATTTCTTATGTTTGGATCAAATTAGTAGTCATATCTTAGTAGTTTTAGTTGTCCGAGGTCTTAGAAATAGTCGGGGCATTACAAATGAGATTCAGGATCCTTGACCTATCATGATATCCAAGCCATTAAGGCATTGAAAAGGATTAGAGAGCCAAGGAATACAGTAGGAGTGTTAGAAAGAATCACTTAAAGATTGATCTTATTCCACAATGAGATAGTTCATCTTCAGACTACTAAGCAAATTATGATGAGAGCTACAGAACAATATGTCTTAGTAATTAGGCTTTTCAAAGATTTTCTTACTTTAATTTTAACTTTGGAAGAAGTATGGGAGACGATAGATGATGATGATGATTTACCGGTAGCCATGAGATATTGTTTTCACATACTTAGGTTCACCTATAAGTTGGAATTTCAATTCACTAATGAGTAAAAGCATAAAATCTTTATGAATCTTCCCCGAGGAAATTTTGAGGCTCAAGATAGTGATGAATATGAAGAAATAGATGATGATATATTAGATGAAGGGTCAGATGTAGAAGATCCTAATTTTTAGATTCACTCTAGTTATGTTAATTTAGTTTATTTATTTAAGTATTTATTATCTTTGCATTTATGATTGTACTTAGTGAAAACCTTTTTCCAAATGAATATTATTGTTATTTTTGAATGACATGTATAAGTTTGATTTTTTTTTACAATCATAATAAATTTAAATAAATAATGAATGACCAAGTTCGGTGAGGGTGGATACAAATCAATGGACTAGGTTCTATATTGAGAGTTTAGGGGGCCATAGTAGTGGGAATGATTTTACTAATCCCAGCCCTCCCTCAATATGGTTAACTTTGGAACATCGACGAGTTTCGAGCCTGACAATTAAGTCATATAGGATGATTAGAAACAAACTTAGAAAATAATAAAGATGGTCTCAGAAACACACCATAATTATAAAGAAGGCTTACATAATTCTTCATAAAAAAATCATAACTAATAGGTCTGAGTTATGTTTGCTTAGATTAAGTTTCGCCATAGAGCCTATTAGGGTAAGTTCTAACACATTTATCTCGACTATTAGAACTTTTCTTATGATGTTGCTCAGAAGGTCTGCATGCACTAACGACAATGCCGCCAATGAGACTAATGAAGCACCTCTAATTCGAAGAAGGGGAAGTGTGCGACCAATGCTGCTGCTAACAGAAGTACACCGCCTCCTCTGGTTGACAACACTACAGAAATTGTCCCGCTACGGCAACAAGCGGAAGAACTGCTGTAGCAACAGCGACACCGGCTCAGCCTCAGCCTTAGCTGCAACCACAGCCTCAACAAACGGCTCAAGAACCCCATCAAGTAGGTCCTTATGGGGGATGGCCAATGGCGAACTATGCGCCTTACCCAGCTTAGTACATAGAGCTAATCTAAGAGCGATTTCGTAAGCAACACGCTCCAAACTTTGAAGGGACAACGAACCCCTTCGAGGCGGAAGAATGGCTCAGGAATGTAGAACCGATCCTTGCACACATAAACCTAGGCAATGCGGACCGCATATCCTGCGTTTCGCCTCTTCTATAGAAGGATGCTAGAATCTAGTGGGATTTGGTTCAGCAGACTCATGACGTCGCCACCATGACATGGACTAGATTTGTGGAGCTCTTTCACAAGAAATATTACAACTCGTCAGTCATCGCTACAAGGGTAGAAGAGTTCACCAGTGTGAAGCAGGGCAACTTAACGGTAGTAGAGTATCATCGACAGTTCAATTGACTAGCCAAATTTTCACCAGATCTGGTCCCAACCAATTTCTTGAGGGTTTCCAAGTTCGTTAGAGGACTTAGACCAAAGATTGAGCTAGGAGTCAAGCTAGCAAATCCTGCAACCACTTCTTACGCCGATGCTCTAGAAACGGCTATAGAAGTGGAGAGACTTCAGGCGAATATTAGTAAGGAGGAGGCCAGCAAGCCTGAACCTAAGCAGCAAAATCAACCTTAGAATGGTTGGAACCACAACAACAACCATCAGAATAGCAATAATAATGGCCAAAAGAGAAGGCATCTTGATGGTAAGCAGGTCGACAATGACAAAAGAGCACGGACAAATAATGGAGAGAATACCCGTTGTGCTCCAAATGCCAAAAGAAACATCCTAGTGAGTGTCGTGCAAACACCAAGGGATGTTACAATTGTGGCCGGGAAGGTGATCGGAAGAGGGAATGTCCACAGCTCAAGCAAGAGAGAAAAGGGACAGCAAGATGGTTCCAGGCAGAGTCTTTGCCTTGACCCAGGGAGAAGCTGATGCTTGTAACAAAGTGGTCACAAGTCAGATTCCTATCCTAGATAATATATGTTCAGTATTATTTTATTCGGGAGCAACACACTCGTATATCTCGTTGGGAATGATAGAGAAATTAGAAAAACCATGTGAATGATAGAGAAATTAGACAAACTCGTATATCTTGTAGTCGCTTGTGCATATGACTTGTTTAGATAACAAGCCCCAAGAATTTTTATCATTTTCATGGTTTAGAGTTATGATTTACCCTACCTCGATTAGTAGATAGAGGACCTAGATGGGTTATCATATACTATAGTGTGATCAACCTACCTCGATTAGTAAACAGAGGACCTTGATGGTTTTATCACATACCATGTTAATGAGTTAATAGACATTAATATTGTAGTCCTATATGATATACGTTTTATAGTCATATGTTTTATAGTATATGTTTATGATATAGTCTTATGTTAATGATTTATGATATATGTGTTAGTAGATTTTTCTTACTGGGCATTATGCTCATTCCTTTATTTTAAGCTTGATGCAAGAAAATGAATATGGAAGGCGGAAAGATTCATTGCAGCTTGGCTTGTGTGTTGAGGATGAATGGATTGAATGGCTAGCGTGTTGATCGAGGATGACATTATTTTTAAGTCTTTTGAATTATGTTTCTTATGTATTTTTGCCTTTAGTATTTAAACAATTAAAGTTTATGTTTTATGTTTTACAACAATGGGATCCCATACCATATTTTATATTCCGTACAATATTTTATATTAATACATTATTTTGTATTTGATACAATATTTTGGGTTTTAAATAAAGTTATGTTATTTCTTATGTTTGTATCAAATTAGTAGTCATGTCTTAGTAGTTTTAGTTGTCCGAGGTCTTAGAAATAGTCGGGGCATTACAAATGAGATTCAGGATTAAACAGGCCTTGAAAATCATGCAGTCAAGCAATGCTTGATGAGTTTCTTCGAGAAAACTTATGGTCTTTTAGAGCTAGTGATAGAGAGAGAGGTTAGATAAAGAGTTGAAAAGAGTGATCAATGATTTTCAAATCTAATAACCCTTATTTATACTGTAGGCATTGTCATTAAGTTTAACCAATAGGATTAGAGCTTTCAAACACATAATTTGGAGCTAATTCACGTAACTCTACGGTCCCATAGAGATCGCCCAGGCGATGTGTTGCCTGCTAGGTGGTGATGCATCATCTGTCGATGCGTCCCCACCCAGCAGGCGATGCATCGCTTGTTGTGTGTTTTGTCTCCCAGGCAGTTCTAGGAGATGCATCGCCTCTCATAGGCAATGCAACGCAGATGGCTATGCAAAACCACCCTGAGCATGATCCCAAAATTTCTCCAAATACCTCAAAGCTTTTAGGGAATGTTTGGATACCTCATTGTATAACTTTAGACCCATAGAACTCACTTTTGGATCCATACTACACAATCTCATGTTTTCACTTCAACTTAAGTGAAAATCGTTAAGTGTTTTGCACCTCAACGTGTAAACATCTTAACCATTAAATTTAACCAATCTCAACATTGTCCCACTTGGTTAAATATACTCTTCTCTTCTTAGCTTAACAGTTTTGGTGTAGAACGCCCTAATCTAGTGCTTTGTAAGACATTCACATATTCATTGGTTTATTAGAGAAAAGTCACTCATTATAAAAATCTCAATGGGGTCTTGCTAAAAACATGCAAGTTGGGCCCAATAGTTTAAAAAGAAAATAGCAGTTTTCATGCAAAGTTCTCAAAACAACCAAAAGTTCAAGTCTCACTCGTAAATTTAGAAAGTCCAATTTAACATAACATTATAAAAACAAAATGGCATTTAAAACTAATCGTTTCTCATCCATAGGATGCCCCCACACCATGCACACCGTGACGATAGAACTCCCCACATCACCACGCGTGCCATAGAGAAACCTATTTTCTATGTGGAAGGGAAAGTAAGGGGTGAGCTAAAAGCTCAAAAGGAAGCACAAACAACACACAAGTAAATCACAACAAATCACAATCAATTTCACACATCTTCATACAACATATCATCATTGTCGTAATAACATCAATATTGTAAACATAAACATAATCATATCAACATTCATCATCATCATAACATAAACATCATATCCTTGTGAACATGGCCCGCTAACCTGTCCATGTCACCCTTGGAGGTAAAAAGTATCTCTGGTCCTTGAATAACCTCAGCGCGTCCGCCCTTGGAGTTACATCTTCATATCCTTAGTAACTTGGGTTACGACTTCATATCCTTAACAACCCCTTTTTTTTATGTGTCGCGTTCATCACGCTAACTTACATTCATATCATACAACATTCAAAATGACACACATTCCATTCACATCATCATAATAAATCATCTCAAAATTCATAGCGCAAAATATCATTAACCATTACATTCTCATTCATACAAATGATCTTACCATTTATGGCATAAATAAATAAAAATTCTATATAACTTCCTCACCTCAGGTCCAAGCAAAGTAAAATGACTACTTCACAACAAACCTATACCATAATCAAAATAACCTTCCTTAGCATCACATAAACTCTATTTTGACCACTCATATAACTCATGTGTGCATTGGTCACACACACATGGTGAAAGTTACTCACAACATCTAAACAATGCATATTTACACATAAGGTCATAAAAGAATAATGCATATTCTACCTATATTCCATGCATGATCTCGCTATAAAAACTATATGGTTGCATAATAGACATATTTTTTAACGTAAGAGTGAAATTGCATGCGACGTGTATATGTGGGAACGTTGTTTAAAAGCAGCGTTAAAAACGATAATTTCTACGTGTTTTATTTCTATCGTTGTGAAAATAATAAAATTGTAACATTCTTTGATTACCATTGTTTCCCCTTTTTAAAATTTCTACGTTAATTAAATCTCTCACGACTTTATTTTAGTTCATAAAATAATTTATTTAACCAAATAAAATATAATAATCTCATTATTTACTTTTAAATCCCATAAAATAACAAAGACTAAAAACTATGTGAACTACTTATAGTTTAACATGTTTACTTAGAAAATAACATTATAATTTAATTATCAAATTTATAAATTTAATATGATAAAAATATAATTTTAGATGTGGGAAAATATATTTTTAATTGTGTTATTTTTAAGACCAAATTTTAAAATAAAATAAATTCATAAGCGATAATTTAATGATTATTTTAAAAATATTTCAATCAATAACTTTCAGCCCATTATTTGATTTACTTAAAGATTCACAAATAAACTAATTTTACCATTTTTCTAAACTAAAGTAAAGAAAAATCATAACCATTAAAATAAGGGCTTTTTTTTAACAATACATATATATAAAAGTTTTAGTGCATTTATACGGTATCTAAAAAATATATTCATTTATATATAGCTTTAAGTGTTTTGTGAAAAAATACGATTTGCAACCAATCTGTCTACCATTCAGCAAAAAATAAATAAAAAAATAGTCTCTCTCTTTCTTCTCTTCCAGCGATAGCAAACTGGAAGGAATGCCGATTGCTGGGTCGCTGGGTCGGAAGGAATTCCCGTCATTGTTGGTGGCTGGGTCGCTGGGTCGCTGGGTTCCCGTCATTATTAGTGGCTAGGCTGCTGGGTTCCATTGTTGGTCTTGTTTGGGTATTGATTTTTGGGTTAACATTAGATATTTGATTTGGCATTGTTTTGGGTTTTCTTATTCTGGTTTTCCCAATTTCAGATACACACTTTTGATTTCTTTAATTTCTATTTAATTTCTTTTAGTAAACAACCATTGATCTATTATCATTGTTTTGGCATTTTCATTTTATATTTTTGTTAGTTTAGGTGTATGCCCACTACTCTCAATGAGTTGTTTCTCTATTTTTTATATTTTTTTTTGGATTGATTTTGTTGAATCTGAATGAGTTGCTGTAAATGCTTAGGTTGCTGCAAACAAGCAATTGACAACCAGTTGAATAACAATGGATTGTCAATTTCTTGAAATGATGTAAATCTAAATTTCTGGGTTGCTGATTAGGTTTTTGACTAACTCCTTAAAAGGTAATAAAAGTTGTTGACGAGCCTGGTTAAGAGTTTCTTTATTTTTTGTATATATTTTTGATTGATTTGGTTGAATCTGAATGGGTTGTTGTAAATGCTTAGGTTGCTGCAAACAACCAATTGACAGTTAGTTGAATAACAATGGATTGTCAATTTCTTGAAATGATGCAAATCTAAATTTCTGGGTTGCTAGTTCGGTTGCTGACTTGTTCCTTAAGAGGTAATAAAGGTTGTTGACGAGCCTGGTTAAGAGTTTCTTTATTTTTTGTATATATTTTTGATTGATTTGGTTGAATCTGAATGGGTTGTTGTAAATGCTTAGGTTGCTGCAAACAACCAATTGACAGTTAGTTGAATAACAATGGATTGTCAATTTCTTGAAATGATGCAAATCTAAATTTCTGGGTTGCTAGTTCGGTTGCTGAGTTGTTCCTTAAGAGGTAATAAAGGTTGTTGACGAGCCTGGTTAAGAGTTTCTTTATTTTTTGTATATATTTTTTTGATTGATTTGGTTGAATCTGAATGGGTTGCTGTAAATGCTTGGGTTGCTGCAAACAAGCAATTGACAGCCAGTTGAATAACAATGGATTGTCAATTTCTTGAAATGATGAAATCTAAATTTCTGGGTTGCTGACAAGTTCCTTAAGAGGTAATAAAAGTTACTGACGATCCTGGTTAAGAGTTTCTCTATTTTTTGTATATTTTTTTGATTGATTTTGTTAAATCTGAATGGGTTGCTGTAAATGCTTAGGTTGCTGCAAACAAGCAATTGACAATCAGTTGAATAACAATGGATTGTCAATTTCTTGAAATGATGTAAATCTGAATTTCTGGGTTGCTGATTAGGTTGCTGACTTGTTCCTTAAGAGGTAATAAAGGTTGCTGACAAGCCTGGTTAAGAGTTTCTCTATTTTTTGTATATTTTTTTGATTGATTTGGTTGAATATGAATGAGTTGTTGTAAATGCTTAGGTTGCTGCAAACATACTCATCAAACAAGCAATTGGAAGAATGTGTGAGAACAAGCAATTGTAAATATCTTGGGATTTAAAGAGAAGTGATTGAAAGGAGGTAATTATTAATTTATACTTTGCCTAGAACAATTGGTAGCTTAATTAGGTGTTTAAAAGATTTCTCTAAATATTGTACATGTTTCTTATTGTTTGCTTATGTTACTTATAATGATTTGAAGAGGTTACTTAAGAGTTTGTTTATTTGCTTAAAGGGTTATAAAGGTTGCTAAATAAGTTTCTTCTTTGTTGTTTAATGTGTTAATAAAGTTGCTGAAGAGGTTGCTTAATGGGTGATTAAGGGTTGATCATCAAGGTTTTCTTAAAGATTGTAAGTTGTTTAATAAGTTGCTTATATGTTATTTACAAGGTTTATCTTGGTTGTAGGAAATGGATAGCATTGCAGTTTTACTCCAACACAATGGGCAATGGGATCAAAACAAAAACTATATCAGCTTTGATGTTTAACATCATAATTTAATTTTTTATTTAAATATTTTATTGCGGTTGCTTTGGTTCGTAGATTGATAATATGTTTCTTTATGTGTTGTTGATGGGCTTTATAAAGTTGCTTAAGAGTACAACAGTTGCTTAAAAATGTTGTTTTATATGTTGTTTTTGGGAATTATAAGTTGCAAGTTGCTGAATAGGTTGCTTAAGAATTGAATAAAGTACTTGTAATGGTTGTTGTGTATGTTGCTTGTAATGACTGTTAGTTGCTGGTTCCAATTGCTTAAGAGTTTCTTAAGTTGGTGGAACAGTTGTTGTATATGTTGCTTATAATGATTGGTACTTGCTAAATAGGTTGCTTAAGTAGATGTAAAGGTTGTTGTATATGTTGCTTATAATGACTGGTAGTTGCTCAGTCAGTTGCATAAGAATTGCTTAAGTAGTTGTAACAGTTAATGTATATGCTTCATATAATAATTGGTAGTTGCTGAACAGGTTGCTTGTAACGATTTTGTATATGTTGGTTATAAATATTGGTAGTTGCCAAATAGGTTACATAAGATTTGATTTATTTGTTGCTTAAGTTGCTTATTAGTTGGTTTAAATTTGGTTATAATAATGATTGTGAGCTGCTGAATAAGTTTATTAGGGTTTAACATGATGCTTAAATATTAGGGTTTAACATCATTATAGGTTGCTTTACAAGTTGCTTGAAGGGTTAGTCTTTTTATATGGTTAAATAATGAAATTACTTTAGTTGTTTTTATAAGATTGGTTATGTTTCAATTGTTGTTTTTAAAGAAATGAATCAAGATCCATATTAATATTGTTCTCCATATTACACCAAGGAAGTCATGGTTGCAACTTTCAAAGAAATTATTTACCCACTTGGCAATGAAGACACTTGGCAAATACCTAAACATATCAAAGTTGTGAAAATACACCCTCCAGAAGGAAAAATAAGAGTAGGTAGACCAAAGAAAAGAATATGTAAAGCTCCATGGGAGAAAAACAAAAAACCAAAAAAACAAAACAAATGCGGGAATTGTGGTCAAAGAGGACATAACAGAAAGACTTGCAGAAACCCTCGAAAGAAAGATTAGATGTTGACTTACAAAAACATACATTATTGCTTCATTTTTTTTTTCAAAACAATATGTAAAGTTCAAATGTTTTGATCTATTCAATGATTTTGGTTCATTTCCTTTATGTTTTACTTTAAAAATACTAATAATTTCTTAAATATATTGTTAATTAATCTACTTAACATGTTGCTTAGGTTTCTTTTGGGTTGCTGTATATGTAGTCATATAGAATTGCTCACAAGGAAGCATTATATGTTGATTTTGGGGATTGTGGACTTCTTTATGGGTTGCTAATTTTTTTGTTATAATGGAGATTGTTGGTTGTTGAATAGGTTGTAAATGATTGCTTAAATAATTGCAAAGGTTGTTGTATATACTGATATAAAGATTGGGGGTTGTTGAATGCTTAATAGTTGCAAAGAAAAATTAATTTATATGTTGTTTTTGGGGATTATAAGCTGCAGGTTGCTGAATATACTAATTAAGAATTGCTTAAAAATGTTGCTTAGAAATTTTAAGTATTGCCTAGAAGTTTTCATAGTTTTTTGACAGATTGTTTATTATAATTGTGGGTTGCTTAAGAGTTGAATGGTTTATTTACAGGTGTTTGTTTAAGGGTTGTTAAGTAGGTTGATTAATGATTGCATTATATGTTAATTTTAAATTTTTTATTTGGAAATTATCAAAGAAATGCATTAAATTATAGAACAATTATAACAAAAAACTAATAAGCACAACAACTACATTAATAAAAGTAACTCTTAAGTACAACCAATAAGCATTTTGTATTGGCAGCAACAATAACTACATTAATAAAGTTTTCCCATTGACTTATTGGCTCTGCCTTGCTCTCTGCCTAATCCCAAAAAGCATACTCACGTGCGCTCTCATATCCACATTCTTGCTTTCCCATTGCATATGAGCATAGTAAATAAGCAAGCCTAGACCTATGACGTTCGACATCAAATTCACATTTTGGAATCTCTTTTCCGCCAATGAAATACTCAGCAAAAGAGAACATATATATTGCACTATCTCTGCATAAGCACAAAAAAAAACATCAGTTATATTCTAAAACAACATATTAAAATATAATAAAATATTTCAGATTTCTAAAAATTAGAAAGAAAGAAAAACTCTCAGGCAACCCAGAAAGAATGCCATCATCCATAACTACTTCAAAAGAACCAACATATGATCTCCCAACATAAGGCTTTGAAGAGAAGTCTATATGGGTATGCTCATAAAATCCAATGATAGCTAATTAACAATATATATAGATATAACATAAGCATGAATATGCTTAATTTCATATCACAAAACAACACATATATATAGTACTTCTAATTAATTAATAAACTAATGACTTACAAAGTATTAGAAGACAATGTAATCAAGGCAATATAATCCCTCAACATTCTTGATTTTGTTCATAACTAAGCAGCCACTACTATAATCACATATATAAATGCTTCAAGATTCATTATTACTGGCTTCGTCAATTAACTTCTTTAGCCTCTTAGATATCCTTGAAGCACCAACACCAGAAGCAAACTCTCACTTCTATAGTACATATATATCATCATATGAAGACCAATTAATAACAACAAAACCATTATTAATAAATAGTATAAAAATTATTTATAAAAAATTACCCGAGAATGAATAGTGTGAAAAACAGTATCTTCATAAACAAAGAAACTGGCATTAAGAATGTCAACTCATTCTTCATGAAGAATGTGAATTGTTTGGTTGAACATGAACTGAAAATCCAAGCCAGTTATCAGAACAACCTCAAGAGCCAAACCCATCTCATGAACCTCAATATGAGGCGATTTCAAGCTCATATCACCATTAATGGCTTCTCCAATTAGGCTGCAGCTACTGTTAATGCTCATGAAATTACTACCTCCTCCTCCTCCATTATTATTATTATTATTATTATTATTATTATTATTATAAACCCATCAACCTATTCCTCTTCTCCTTCATTCTCTCTATGCATATCTGCCACTTTTAAATACTAAAAATGTATTGGGGCTTTGTTTAGAACTAACGTTTTGTCAGAGAAAAATGACTAGGAACAAAAATATATTTTCCTAGAATTCGATCAAATACATTTTAATCTTTTCTTTTTTAGAATAGATTTATAAAGTTCTAAAATCTATAAAATTACATTTAATTGAACTTCTACTTTAATCAGTTAGAATTAATTTTCATTTCCTTCCTAAAATCTAAGTTCAGAACAAGAGATATTGAAATAAAACTTGCAAACAAACTTAAAACCAAGCATTAAAATTAACTCAGGCATTTCAACGAACAGCTTGTGGTCACAACAAAATGAACAAACGAATATTACATACATATATACATGTGTGTGTACATACAAGAAGAGATGCTTACAGATTCATGTTTGCCAATGATTTTAGCAACAACTTTGGTGGCGTCCTTGAGAATGTCAGAGGTGACGACTGCGGAGCTAGGGCACGAAGGACACGAAGGACGTCGATGGCACAGAGATGAGCGACGGTGGTGAGCACGGAGGACGTCGACGTTGTGGAGCTGAGGCGGCGGTGGCTAGGGCACGGAGGTGAGCGGCGGTGGCCAGGACACGGAGGACGTCGACTATTGCATAAAAAGCAGTACTATTGCATAAAGTGGAAGCCGTACTATTGCATAATTTTTTTTTAAAAAATGAAAGGAATGAAAAAATAACGTAAAAGTGAAAAATAAATGGTAAAAAGAAGTATGTATGGTAATTTCTCTTAAAATAAACACTCATGTTATATTAAAAAAAGACCACTTTTAATATTTCCATAGTTTATGGTATTAATTTATTTCAACACTCACATCAATTTTTTTTTATTAAAATATAACTTCACATTTGTTTAGAAAAATCCCAGCAACCAATTCTACCATTAAAATCACCATTTTTAATTTTTTTAAAACTCATATTCTCATCCAAATAAAAAAAAAATCTGTAGGTAATTATTTGTGCAAAAATATCATTTTAAGTGTGAAATAAAACACCATTTTATTCTCATAAATACAATACATCATAAAAGACATTTCTTATGCATGCATATCATTATTTCATCAAATTTTTCACCAATTATTCACAAAATCAGCAAGCATAAATCATCGTGACATTCATCTTTAGTTGATGTTTCTCAAAACCCAATCCATAACCTTCATGAAATTATTAATATATCAATTTATACAAATTCAAAACAATCATTTCTTTTACCCAAATTAACCTAGCATGTTCCTAAGATCACAATTTGCATTAAAACATACAAGGAAAACAAACATGCTTGAACACCACCCCTAGGCCGAAACACCTAAGATTCAAAACAAAATATATCATAAAATTCTCATTTACATTCACATGAAACCTAGCATGTACCTATCATCACCCTTGCATGCCCTTACATAAATCAATAGCTTCAAAAATGATCATAGCAACATAGACACAAAACACAACCTTCACATAAACCTAGCATGTTAACACGTATGTGACACAAGAAAAACAAACAACACAATATACCCTAAACCCCATAGGCCGAAACCCTTAATTGACAACCTACCCTTTTCAAACTCATCACCATGAACATATGAACATTATCATTCCAAAATTATCCTCACAAAATCGTAGCCATGCCTAGATCAAATCCCCCATACATGCACCCAATACAACCCTTCAATCCCAAAATCAAAAGAGTCAAAAATCAACATACCCATTCATATAAACCATCAATACATAAAGACAAAAAGGGCTAAGGGTTCATTACCTTTCTTGATTGATAGAATCAAGAACACAAGGTGACCAATACCCAACTTTACCACCCCTTGTTCAAGCCTAGGGTTTTTTCGAAATCCACCATGAGAAGAAGAAGAGATTCAACAACACACAATAAAAACCATAGTCAATATTACTAGAATCAAAAGAAGAGAATAAACAAGCATAAACACAAAGAAGGCATACCCTAGTCTTGGTCTTCCCTTCTCCTTGTTGTTCCTTTCTTCCTTCTTCTCCTTCTCTCTCTAGCTCACATCCCTCTCTCTCTTTCTCTCTCTAATTTCGACAGCCCAAGAGCATAATGGCTCTTAACCAAGTCAAAAAAAGATTTCTATTCTTTTATTGATAATAAAATGAGATTACAAAGAAATTGGGTTTTAATTAGGGCATATTACCCTAACAGTTGCATCATATTCCGTGCTGCCAGTGCAGATATTATGGGTGTTCGAAAACCCGTTACTTCGCCTCTAAAGGAAAAGACATCTCCTTTTTTTTATCTGAACTCTACTGTCTTCTTTCGACAGTCTATCGTATCCCCATGTTTGGATAACCAATCCATGCCAAGTATGACATCATAATCTGGTATACTCAGTTCTATAAGATCTGCTGGGCACTCCATGCCCTTTACTGTTACAAGTGTTGACGGTAACCACTTATTTGACAACATCATATCTCCCGATGGCAACATTGTACTAATGTTATGCTCAAAAAGTTTATAAGGCATATTCAGTCTATCAATCACATTCATGGAAACATAAGAATGAGTCGCTCCAGAATCAATTAGGACTCTACACATCGTACCAGATATAGGGAGCTGACTTGTGACTATGGTGTTGTTGCTGGCTGCTTCATTCTGAGTTAAGGAGAAAACCCTTGCTGGCACCAGATTGTTGTTATTCTGTCCGGCCTTCCATTGTGGGCAATTCTTCCTCAAATGCCCTGCCTCACCGCACTCGAAACATTTATTGGTATCGGCCTTGCATTCTCCTGGGTGTCTTTTCGAGCATTTAGGAAAGATAGGATGCTCTACTCGGTTGCCTTAATGGTTCCCACAGTTCCGATCATTGAAGCAAATGTGACGGTTGCTGTGGTTCTAAGTTTTGTGATTGTTGTTCTTTGTGGCCGGAGGTCTGGGTCTCTTATCAGCGCCACTGTTCTTCCCTTCATTAGCTTTCCTTTTGTTACCCTCATTAAAGCCCTTGTTTCGATATTTCTCTCTTCTGGCACCATTGTCCTTCCATATCCGTTCTTCCAAATATTCGGCCTCAAGTGCTCTATCAAGTACTTTTGCATAACTGACCACTTCAACACTGGTCATCATAACATCCCTAGCGATCATTGGCTTTAGTCCCCTTACGAACCTTTTGACTAGCAGAGTTTCAGTTGGCACCCCTTCAGGAGAAAATTTTGCCAACCTATCGAACTTCTATGCATAATCAGTGACAGATAGGTTCCCTTGCACCAGAGTTACAAACTCATCAACCTTGGTTGCTAGCACGGCTGCACTTTAATACTTCTTACTGAAAGCCTGGATGAATTCTGCCCAAGTCATGGTATTCAGGTCACGGGTCTGTTTAATTACATCCCACCAAATTTGAGCATCCATCTTAAGCAAATATACTGCATATGAGACTCTTTGGCGATCATTCAATTCCATATGATCGAAAATAGCCTTAACCGAACATAAGCAATCCTCCCACACTATTGGATCAGCTTTCCCTTCAAAGGTTGGTGGGGCTTGTTTTCTAAAACGTTCATACACTAGCTCGAACCCATAGGTTATAGGTAATGGTGCAGGTGGTATTGGCGGCTGAGGTTGCGCCACTGGTACTTGAGGTACTTGGGGCGTTTGAGGCATTTGCGGTGCTTGCATAGCATGTGCCAATTCCTCATATCTCAGCATCAACTGTTCTCTTAACCTTGCTACCTCTGCAGCCAAGTCCATAGATGGTGTTGCTGGAGCTGCATGTTGAACTGGTGGCATTTCTACGTCAGAGGTTGTCATGGTTTCAAACCTTGTGGAGACATCCTTTCCTCTGCTTCCTCCTCTTCCCTTTCCTCATCTTCCTTTAGTCGACATTATGGGATTCTAAGGCAATCAAAGGAAAATCATAAGGAAGGGAAAGTTGCATAATGGTTTGATAGATATTTGCAAAGTCATACACTTAAACCACATCATTTAGAATTCTCAACAAAATAAACAATTGCATTCAAAATGTTCAAATTATTCCAATAATTTAAACAATTCCAAAAGTGTTTAATGACCAAAACATAAATCCCTTAAGGTCTTAGAAAATATCCCATTTTATTTATTAACACCCCATGTAACGATTACGCAATGGACTCTAGTCCTCAACAGTGGACTCGTCCCCTGAACTATAATAAAAAATGTTCTCTGGGATGTGGGAATAGCCGGGAGCGCTCGCAATTATCTCCATCCTATCGGTCAGACGTGGTATAGCTCGAATTACTTCCTTAATTTCCAATTCTCCTTCCACATCGTGCACCGTCTCCAAACTCTCCTCTATTCCGCTGTCATCCATCTTTACTAACACTAGCCCCACATGACTACAATTGTAATTTTCAAAAATATCACGAATTATGAACTCCATGATACTAAACTCCAAGTCATCTTGCTCAACGTCATTCCATGATCGATCCAATTAATGAAGGGCCTCCGAGTACATCGACAATGCTTCCTTCATAACCCAATATTGCTCTATGGGCCATAGCAAGGCTCCTCTTTTAGTCATTATTCCCTGAATGCAATCACAAACCACCATTGTTGTTTTCAAAACCGCTATCTGCCAAATGTAGGGATCCTCTTCAAACTGGACTTTGGGTATGGTGCAGATATCCTTAAGTAGTTTTTTCTTAATAGTTTTCAAAACAAGATGCATCTTACTATACTACAGTTCCGAAACTATAAAATTAAAAAAAATAGAAACAAGTAATAGAACATAAACAAATACTTACGACGCAGTGAGATGAGATATTCCCGTCTTTAGCGTGTATGGGGAAGGTCCATGGAAACATGGACGACAGGCTCTAATACCATTTGTAAAACGTCCTACTCTAGTGCTTTGTAAAATGTAGAGTCCAAGAACTTTACTTAGCTAATTGTTAGTAGTATTATAGTATGTTTAGTGTTATCTTTGTAACTATGGATTTTTGGTTCAGACCGGGAGTTATTTGGACACTCATAGTAGTACTTATAGATTTTCTAAGGTTAACCTATAATTTAAGAATATTAAGTATAACCTAAGGTTTGATTATATGACTGATATTAAGGATCATATTTATTATATTAGAAGGTTTAGACATCAACCAATAGGATTTTAAGCACATGTTATGAATGGTAATTAAGGATTAAGTATTTTTGAGGATTAAATTAAATAAGGGTAAAGTTTGAATGTTATAGGGTCAGTCAGCAGCCTTGAGTACATTGAGGGCTTAGTCAAGGCTGTTTACTCCATTCAAACTTAGCTAAAAATGTGTAAATTCGTGTTTAAATATTCAGCATATGCCGATATATCGCAGCTACAGGGGGCGATATATCGCAGCACGTAGATACGGAAAACACGAATCGATGCACGGTCGCCTCGGGAACAAAGGTCCAGGCGATATATCGCCTCCTGCAGTATGTTTTCAAATGTTTTTGAATTCATTTCCTTTCAGCCATTCAAACTCCTTCAACAGTCCAGCATCTTTTGAACGAGTCTTCAGCCTCTGCTGAACGATTATTCAAATGATTTTCACCTAAAAAGCCATTATTTTTATTCAAGTGAAATCAAGATATTTTCATTCCCAAACTCTATAAATAGGACCTAGTACCCAGCCATTATTCACCATTTGCTCTAAGTTCAGAAGCTGCTAGTGATAAGTGAGTGTGAGAGTGTAAACACCTGGTTTGGGGAAAAACTATAAGCTTAAACATCATAAGCTTATCAAACACTTTGGGAAGTGAGTTCTATAGTATTTCGGTGGAGGTTAGGTTGATCTTGCAAATCTTTGAGGTAACCAAAACTCTAGTTCCTTTCTGTATTATGTTTCCTTTCTCTTAGTCTTCTACTTAATTTCCTAACCTCATTTTTATTTTGGTTAGGGAATCCAAGTTCTTAAGCACTTAAGTTGTGGTAAGCATATTTTCTTTTAATGGTTTAGTCTTCCTATTCTCTTTCATTTCATCTCCTTTCTTTAGACTCACTCTTGTTCATTATTGGTTTTAGGAGTGTTCCAAAAAGTCCCAACTCAGTCCATTTTATCCCGGTAACTTTGGTAAGGAAAATAGGCTAGAATCAATATGTTATGTGCTTATGTTATCTATATGTTTTATGTTATTAAAAGTGTTATGATATGTACATATGTGTTTGTAGGCTTGGGCATATGACCCATATGACTAACAAGACCCCAAATGGGTTATGGGCATATGACCTACTTAGCTAGTAGGACCCCACTAATCCCATGGGCATATGCTTGTTTAGTCTATGGGACCCCAAGTAATAATGGCCATTATAATAAGTGTATGTTATATGTATTATGTTAAGTCTTTATGTTTCTTATGAAATTATGTGTATGACTATGTGTTAGATTTTCCTTGCTGGGCATTAGGCTCATTCCTTTCTGTTTTATGTGCAGGAAAATAAGCTTTAGAGGCGGTAAGATTCGTGACGCTTGGAGGATGTGTATCGATGATGAATGGAGTCAAGGGGCCGAGCGTTATTCGATTCGAGGATGTAGTTTCGGTTTTATGTCTTTTTACATGTATTTTTCCACACTAATTATGTAATGTCTCATTATTTTAAATTATGTTTTTTTTTTAAAGACAATGGGATCCCATATCCGTTTTGGTATTTACTTTGTAAGTAACTCTTATTTTTATAAGTTACTTAATAAAATTATGGTATTTTCGCAAATGTAAGTTCTTTTAAGGATTTTATGTATAGTTTCGTTAATGGTCCAAATAGTCTAGAGTAGTGGGTCATTACAGTTGGTATCAGAGACAAGGGTTCCTTCGCATGAAGTTCTCCTCGATACACATGCTCAAAGCTCCGAATCGGACCGCCAAGTAAGTGTTTAAGTTACAAGTTACAAGTTACTTTGTCTATGTGTATAGCTAACAACTTTAGTGTTTATGTTTCAGTTAAGAATGAACGGAGCCTTAACCTACCAATATATCCGAGCCATTAAGGCCTTAAAAATAATAAGGGAGCCAAGGAACACCGTAGGAGCACTAGAAAAGATCACTCGAAGATTGATCTTGTTCCACAAAGAGATAGGTCACCTTCAAGAGTCTAAGCAAATCATGATGAGAGCTGCAGAACAATATGTCCTAGTAATTAGGCTTTTAAAAGATTTTCCTTCAGCAATTTTAACTTTAGAAGAAATATGGGAGAATATAAATAATGATGATGACTTACAAGCAGCCCTAAGATATTATTCTCTCATACTTAAGTTCACCTATGATTTAGAGTTTCAATTCACTAATGAGCAACAACATAGGATCTTCTTGAATCTTCCCCGAGGAAATTTTGAGGCTCAAGACAATGATGATTATAAGGAGATAGATGATGATATGCTAGATGAAGGATCAGATGTAGAAGATCCCGATTTTTAGAATAGCTAGTTTTTCATTATTTCTTTATTTTATGATTGTAATAAGTGAAAATTATTTTTCCAAATTAATTTTATGTTATTTTATCATCATGTATGAGTTTGATTTTATTTTCGCAATCATAATAAGTAATAAATAAAATGAATAATGACTAAGTTCAGTGAGGGTGGATACAAATCAATGAACCAAGTTTCCTTATTGAGAGTTAGGGGGCCTTAGTAGTGGGAACGATTTTACTGATCCCAGCCCTCCCTCAATATGGTTAACTTTGGAACAAAGATGAGTTTCGAGCCTGAGAATTAAGTCATATAGGATGATTAGAAACACACTCAGAAAATAAAGATGACTTGTTTTTCTAAGTATAGGAACCCACTCTAATAATAAATAATGACTTATATAATTTTTCATAAGAAGTCATAATAAATAGGTCCGAGATATGTTTGTTTTAGAATAAGATTTTGCCATAGAGCCTATTAGGGTAAGTTCTAACAAGTTCTCGAATGTTAGAACTTTTGGTGAAGATGTCGCTCCGAAGATCTGTACGCACGAACGGAAACGCCTCCAACGTTGTTCCAACGACCAATGATGCCTTCTAGTTCGCAGAAGAGGAGTACGTGCTACTACTAGCCGCAACGCGCCGACACCGTCAGCTGACAACACCGCAGAAATCGCTAGACGGCGACAACAAGTCGAGGAACTCTTGCAGCAACAACGTCAACAGGCGCAGACTCAGCCTCCGCCGCAACCGCAGCCGCAGCTACAACAAATGGCCCTAGCACCCCAACAAGTTGGTCCATATGGGGGATGGCCAGTGACGAACTACGCGCCACATCCAGTACCGAATATGGAGTTAGTGTATGAAAGGTTCCGCAAGCAGCACGCTCCAAACTTCGAAGGGACTATAGACCCCTTTGAGGCAGAAGAGTGGCTAAGGAATGTGGAGCCAATTCTTACGCACATGAACCTCAGTAATACGGACCGCATATCCTGCGTCTCGTCATTACTCAGGAAGGATGCCAGAATATGGTGGGACTTAGTTCAGCAGACTAACGATGTCACCACCATGATATGGACAAGATTTAAGGAGCTGTTCCACAAGAAGTATTACACCTCGGCAGTCATCGCTAATGATAGAAGAATATGCTCGTCAGTTCAACAGATTAGTCAAGTTTGCACCAGAGTTGGTCCCAACCGACTTTACGAGGTTGACCAAGTTTTTCAGAGGACTTAGACCAAAGATGGAATTAGGGGTTAAGTTAGCAAACCTGGGAACCACTACCTATGCCAATGTTCTAGAAACGGCAATAGAAGTAGAAAGGATTCAGATGAATGTTAGTGAGGAGAAGAAGGATTAAACGATGGTTCCAGACCAACGTCTTTGCCTTGACCCAAGGAGGAACCCATGCTAGTAACAAGGATTTACAGGTCAGATCCTATCCTCGATAGTATATGTTCTAGTATCACTTGATTTGGGAGCAAAATACTCGTATATCTCATTAGGAATGATAGAAAAACTAGACAAACCTAGTGAAAGATTTAGAACTAGGTTTGTAACCGAGTTGCCTTCGGGCAAAGTAGTTCTATCATCACGAATAGTACGAGGCGTACCGATCAAGATTGAGGACATAGAACTAGAAGGAGACCTGATAGAGCTAGTGATCAAGGACTTCGACGTAATACTAGGCATGGATCGGCTAGCACGACATGGCGCAACGATCAACGCAAGAAGGTGATGTTCGAGACTCCTTACGGCCAGAGACGATGCTTCATGGGATAAGCTTCAGGATTACGCACCCCGTTAGTGTCATCTCTCAAAGCTCAACAAAGGATAGAGAAAGGATGTCAAGTGTTCTTAGCCAGCATCACGAACATGGAAAAGAAGACGCCACTTAAGGTTGGAAATGTTCGAGTTATACAAGAATTTCCAGAGGTATTTCCCGATGACTTGCCAGGATTGCCGCCAACTCGAGAGATAGACTTCACGATAGAATTAGTACCAAGCACCGAGCCTATCTCTAAGGCACCATACCGGATGGCACCTACGAAACTCAAGGAGTTAAAGACACAGCTACAAGAACTCCTAGACTTGGGTTTCATAAGGCCAAGCCATTCACCATGGGGAGCTCCGGTACTATTCGTGAAGAAGAAGGACGGAAGTATGCGCATGTGCATAGACTACCGTGAGCTGAATAAAGTAACGATTAAGAACAAATACCCGCTACCTCGGATTGATGATTTGTTTGATCAACTCCGAGGCGCGACTGTATTCTCTAAGATCGATTTACGGTCCGGGTATCATCAGCTCAAGGTAAAGGGGGAAGATATTCCTAAGACAGCCTTTAGGACTCGTTATGGACATTACGAGTTCTTGGTTATGTCTTTTGGTCTTACTAACGCGCCAGCCGCATTTATGGACTTAATGAATAGGGTCTTCAAGGACTACTTGGATAAATTCGTCGTTGTGTTCATCGACGACATTTTAATTTACTCCAAGGATGAAGTGGAGCGCGAGGAACACTTGAGGATGATTTTGACGCGATTGAAGGAGCACCAACTCTACGCGAAGTTCAAGAAATGCGAGTTTTGGCTTTCACAAGTGGCGTTCCTCGGGCACATCATATCGAAAGACGGAGTTGCTGTGGATCCATCGAAGGTAGAGGCCGTGAAGGATTGGCCTAGACCAAAGAACGCGTCGGAAGTAAGAAGCTTCTTAGGGCTAGCAGGTTACTATAGAAAGTTTGTAGAGGGCTTTTCTAAGATAGCCACTCCACTCACCAACCTGACTCGGAAGCAACAAAAGTTTAACTGGAGTGATAAGTGTGAGGAAAGCTTCCAGTTGCTTAAGGATAAGCTTTGCTCAACACCAGTACTTAGTGTCCCAACACCCAACGACAAGTTCGTTGTCTACTATGATGCATCAAAGTTTGGATTGGGATGCGTACTGATGCAAAATGACAAGGTGATAGCCTACGCCTCACGTCAGTTAAAGGAGTATGAACAACGCTATCCAACTCACGATATGGAGTTGGCAGCGGTGGTCTTTGCGTTAAAAATCTGGCGCCATTATCTTTACGGAGAACGGTGCGAGATTTATACGGACCACAAAAGTTTAAAAATACTTCTTTACTCAGAAGGAGCTTAACATGAGGCAGCGCCGGTGGTTGGAATTAGTAAAGGATTACGACTGCGAAATCCTATACCACCCGGGGAAGGCAAACGTAGTTGCCGATGCACTTAGCCAAAAAAGTTATGGGAACTTAGCAGCCTTATCCGGAATAGAAAAGCCGCTACAACAGGAGCTTATCAGTGCCGGAATAGAAATGGTTGTAGGCAAGCTGGCTAACTTGTCTATCCAATCGAATCTGCTAGAGGACATACGGATTGGTCAGAGACATGATAGCACACTAGCAACACACATGGATGCAGTCAGAGAAGGCAAGACTACAGATTTCTCAATATCCAGTCAAGGTTTATTGAGATATAAGGATCGGGTATGCGTGCCAGACGATCAAAGTATTAAGAAGACGATCCTAGAAGAAGCGCACAGCACCCCATACTCGGTTCATCCAGGGTCTACCAAGATGACTCATGACATCAAGGCAGTCTATTGGTGGCTAGGGATGAAGAAGGACATAGCGGAGTATGTATCTAAGTGTCTGGTATGCCAGCAAGTGAAGGCGGAGCATCAGCGGCCTGCAGGATTATTGCAACCGCTTAGCATACCGGAATGGAAGTGGGACGATATAGCCATGGACTTCGTGACGGGTCTGCCAAAGACAAATAAGCAGCATGATTCTTCTTGGATAGTCATAGATAGACTAACCAAGTCGGCTCATTTTCTGCCTGTTAAGACTTCTTATACGGCAGACCAATATGCAGACATCTACATCCAAGAGATTGTACGATTGCATGGAATCCCCAAGATGATAGTATCAGATAGAGGATCAGTGTTTACGTCAAGATTTTGGAGAAGCTTACAGTAAGCCATGGGTACTAAGTTAAGCCTTAGTACAGCTTTCCATCCTCAGACAGATGGACAGTCCGAGCGTACGATTCAGATCTTAGAGGATATGCTACGCGCATGTGTACTTGATTTCGGAGGATCATGGAACAAGTACTTACCGCTGATCGAGTTCTCGTACAACAACAGCTACCAGTCGACGATCGAGATGGCACCTTATGAGTTGCTATATGGAAGAAGGTGCCGATCACCGTTGCACTGGGACGAGGTAGGAGAAAGGCAGCTTCTAGGGCCCGAAGCAGTTAGACAAGCACAAGAAGCAGTAGCGCTTATTAGACAGCGTATGCTTGCTGCTCAAAGCCGTCAGAAAAGCTATCCGGATACCAAGTGACGCGATGTGGAGTTCCAAGTTGGAGATCAAGTCTTCCTGAAGATATCTCCTATGAAGGGTGTCAAGCGGTTCGGGAAGAAAGGCAAGCTCAGTCCCCGATTCATAGGTCCTTTTGAGATATTGGACAAAGTGGGACCAGTTGCGTATAGACTAGCCCTACCGCCAGCACTAGCCGATAGTCACAACGTCTTCCACATTTTGATGCTACGCAAATATGTATCAGACCCATCTCACGTCCTCAAGTATGATACCATAGCGCTCCAGGAAGACTTAAGTTACGAGGAACGACCGGTTAGCATCCTAGATAGAGGGATGAAGCAGTTACGGTCCAAGAGCTTTCCTATAGTCAAAGTCCTATGGAGCAATAGTTCTGAACGCGAGGCAACGTGGGAGTTGGTGGAGGACATGCAGAGCCGGTATCCGGAGTTATTTGGTAAGTAAATTTCGAGGACGAAATTTTTTTTGTAGGGGAGAATTGTAGAGTCCAAGAACTTTACTTAGCTAATTGTTAGTAGTATTATAGTATGTTTAGTGTTATCTTTGTTAGTATGGATTTTTGGTTCAGACCGGGAGTTATTTGGACACTCATAGTAGTACTTATAGATTTTCTAAGTTTAACCTATAGTTTAAGAATATTAAGTATAACCTAAGGTTTGATTATATGACTGATATTAAGGATTATATTTATTATATTATAAGGTTTAGACATCAACCAATAGGATTTTAAGCACATGTTATGAATGGTAATTAAGGATTAAGTATTTTTGAGGATTAAATTAAATAAGGGTAAAGTTTGAATGTTATAGGGTCAGTCAGCAGCCTTGAGTACGTTGAGGGCTTAGTCAAGGCTGTTTACTCCATTCAAACTTAGCTAAAAATGTGTAAATTCGTGTTTAAATATTCAGCATATGCCGATATATCGCAGCTACAGGGGGCGATATATCGCAGCACGTAGATACGGAAAACACGAATCGATGCACGGTCGCCTCGGGAACAAAGGTCCAGGCGATATATCGCCTATAGGGGGCGATATATCGCCTCCTGCAGTATGTTTTCAAATGTTTTTGAATTCATTTCCTTTCAGCCATTCAAACTCCTTCAACAGTCCAGCATCTTTTGAACGAGTCTTCAGCCTCTGCTGAACGATTATTCAAATGATTTTCACCTAAAAAGCCATTATTTTTATTCAAGTGAAATCAAGATATTTTCATTCCCAAACTCTATAAATAGGACCTAGTACCCAGCCATTATTCACCATTTGCTCTAAGTTCAGAAGCTGCTAGTGATAAGTGAGTGTGAGAGTGTAAACACCTGGTTTGGGGAAAAACTATAAGCTTAAACATCATAAGCTTATCAAACACTTTGGGAAGTGAGTTCTATAGTATTTCGGTGGAGGTTAGGTTGATCTTGCAAATCTTTGAGGTAACCAAAACTCTAGTTCCTTTCTGTATTATGTTTCCTTTCTCTTAGTCTTCTACTTAATTTCCTAACCTCATTTTTATTTTGGTTAGGGAATCCAAGTTCTTAAGCACTTAAGTTGTGGTAAGCATATTTTCTTTTAATGGTTTAGTCTTCCTATTCTCTTTCATTTCATCTCCTTTCTTTAGACTCACTCTTGTTCATTATTGGTTTTAGGAGTGTTCCAAAAAGTCCCAACTCAGTCCATTTTATCCCGGTAACTTTGGTAAGGAAAATAGGCTAGAATCAATATGTTATGTGCTTATGTTATCTATATGTTTTATGTTATTAAAAGTGTTATGATATGTACATATGTGTTTGTAGGCTTGGGCATATGACCCATATGACTAACAAGACCCCAAATGGGTTATGGGCATATGACCTACTTAGCTAGTAGGACCCCACTAATCCCATGGGCATATGCTTGTTTAGTCTATGGGACCCCAAGTAATAATGGCCATTATAATAAGTGTATGTTATATGTATTATGTTAAGTCTTTATGTTTCTTATGAAATTATGTGTATGACTATGTGTTAGATTTTCCTTGCTGGGCATTAGGCTCATTCCTTTCTGTTTTATGTGCAGGAAAATAAGCTTTAGAGACGATAAGATTCGTGACGCTTGGAGGATGTGTATCGATGATGAATGGAGTCAAGGGGCCGAGCGTTATTCGATTCGAGGATGTAGTTTCGGTTTTATGTCTTTTTACATGTATTTTTCCGCACTAATTATGTAATGTCTCATTATTTTAAATTATGTTTTTGTTTTAAAGACAATGGGATCCAATATCCGTTTTTGTATTTACTTTGTAAGTAACTCTTATTTTTATAAGTTACTTAATAAAATTATGGTATTTTCGCAAATGTAAGTTCTTTTAAGGATTTTATGTATAGTTTCGTTAATGGTCCAAATAGTCTAGAGTAGTGGGTCATTACATAAAACATTCACATATTCATTGGTTTATAAGAGAAAAAGCCACTTATTATAAAAAATCTCAATGGGGTCTTGCTAAAAACATACAAGTTGGGCTGAATATTTTAAAAAGAAAATAGTAGTTTTCATGCAAAGTTATCAAAACAACCAAAAGTTCAAGCCCCACTAATAAATTTAGAAAGTCTAATTTGACATAACATTTTTAAAAGAAAATGGCATTTAAAACTTATCGTTTCTCGTCGATAAGATGCCCCCACACCATGACGATAGAACTCCTCACATCACCACGCGTGCCATAGAGAAAGCTATTTGCAACCTGCAAGGGAAAGTAAGGGGGTCAGCTAAAAGCCGAGTAAGGAAGTACAAACAACACATAAGTAAGTCACAATCACTTTCCCACATCTTCATACATCATAGCATCATTGTCGTAATAACATCAATATCGTAAACATAAACATAATCATATCAACATTCATCATCATCATCATAACATAAACATCATATCCTTGTGAACATGGTCCGCTAACATGTCCATGTCACCCTTGGAGATAAACAGGATCTCTGGTCCTTGAATAACCTGGGCGCGTCTACCCTTGGAGTTACGTATTCATATCCTTAGTAACTCGAGTTACGTCTTCATATCCTTAGCAACCCCTTTATTTGATGTGTTGCGTTCATCACGCTAACATCCATTCATATCATACAACATTCAAAATGACATACATTCCACTCACATCATCATAATAAAGCATCTCAAAATTCATAGCGCAAAATATCATTGACCATTCCATTCTCATTCATACAAACGATCTTACCATTCATAGCATAAATAAACAAAAATTCTATCTAACTTCCTTACCTCAGGTCCAAGCAAAGTAAAATGACAACTTCACAACGAGTGTAACGACCCAAATTCGCTAATAAGGCTTAAGGGCCTTGATTAGCGTGCCAGGAGGGCATGATGGGATTGATGTGTGATTTTAATTATTTAAATGCATGGTTATGATTTAAAGCATGTTATATGACTATTTGTTTATCTGAGATGCATGACTATGTAAGTTAGTGTGCATGTAGGCCCGGATCGTGTTAGAAGGGCATAATTGTAATTTTGGCCATGATTGGGCGTAACTGTATTGATATGTGTTGATTGTTGAGGCCACAGTGGTATGTGGATGTATCTGTGCTTTGTGACTCGAGGCGATCCCAATGAGCAGGCTAGCGGAAAGTGTTGACAGGAATTTATACCCAGCTCGGGGCGAGCCTGGGGGTATAAGCAGGAATTCAGAGAAATGGATTGAGATTTATTTTGATGATGGGGGATAATTATTTGGTGATTTATCAGGTATTGGGAAGCAACGGGAAAATATTAGAGACACTTGAGGATTAGCGGGAATTGGGTGAATGACTAAAATGGCCCTACTTGAACAAAAAGGATTTAGAATTTATAGGGAGGGCGTTTTGGTCATTTGGCTTTTGGAGATAGGTTTTTATAAGGCTTTATAGAGAGAGGGAATGCTGAAAGAAAAAGAAAAGAAAGAAGAAGGAAAGAAAGAAAAGAGGGAAAAACAGGTGGGTTTTCTCAAGGAACGGTTTGTGCGTTCTTGCACCGTTCCTCTCCGTTTTTCTTGGGGAAAAGCTCGGTGGAGAGTAAGGGTAGGCTGAGCATCAAGGATCTTGGGTTAGACTTGAAGATTTGGCAAGAACACATCAATGTTTGAGGTAAGTTTTAGAGATTTTCGGTTTTAAGGGTTTTGATGGTTTGAGCTGTGTTTTGAGCTGGATTGATGGGAATCTCAGGGGATTTCTGGGCAAGCTTTGAGGGAGAGCAAGCTAAGGAGGCCTAGGGTTGATTCAAGGTCGAAATTTGCAGCAATGGTATGATTTCTAAGACTTTATCTTTGTGGTTTGCATGAATTTCTGGTTTAGGGTTGTTCATGGTAGATTTTGAGATTTGGGATAAATGATCTTGGGATTTGAGGATTTGGGATGCTTGGGATGAATGGAGAGTGTTCATAAGCTTGATTTTGAGTTTGGTAAAGATTTGGGGAAGTTTGGTTTGAGATTGGGTGAAAGAAATCGCAGAAATGCGATTTTGGGATTTCTGGGCTGCAACTAGCGCTACAGCGCTAGTCAGTGGGCGCTGTAGCGCTAGTCCCTGTTTCTGGAGGGGTGTTCTGCTTGTAGCGCTACAGCGCCCTCTTTAGAGCGCTGTAGCGCTGCACTGTTCACAGAGGGGAATTTTTGAGTTTTGATGATGGATTTTGACCTAGGGTTCGGGGCTTGTTTCCGCCACTTTGTTTTGGGGATTTGGGACTTCCCGGGGGCTCGGGATTGGTCCCGAGGCTAGGTATTCGGACTTGGGGTTCGGTGTTGACTTTGACCTATGTTTGTGCCTAGGTGTGCGCTAAGGCTCGGTTGGGATCGTGCTCAAGGAGTCAGGTGATCTAAGCTATTGATTGGAAAGGTAAGAAAACTATAACACCCGAGGTTAGGGCATGGCCCCAGATTGTATTATGTGCAAATGTTTAAACCTTAAATGAATCATGATGTGTGTGAATGATTATTTCGAATGTACTATATGTGTGATTATGATGAAATGAGCGGCAAGGGCCGAGTACGGCGTAAGCCGGGGCGGCCGTGGGCCGAGTACGGCGTAAGCCGGGGCGGCCGTGGGCCGAGTACGGCGTAAGCCGGGGCGGCCGTGGGCCGAGTACGGCGTAAGCCGGGGCGGCCGTGGGCCGAAAGTAACACCTAGCACATGGGATGCTATAATCAGGGCGGGGCCCGGTGGATTCATGTGTTATGCTATAATCAGGGCGGGGCCCGGTGGATTCATGTGTTATGCTATAATCAGGGCGGGGCCCGGTGGATTCATGTGTTATGCTATAATCAGGGCGGGGCCCGGTGGATACATGTGTTTGCTTAGTCTAAATGGTTGACTTATTTATTTGTGGATTATCTGTTATGATAAAACTGTATACATTGCATATGTTATGTTCTGCATGAGTTTTCTTGCTGGGCTTCGGCTCACGGGTGCTCTGTGTTGCAGGTAAGGGCAATGATTGAGTCAACCAACCATGAGTACGGAGAGCGTGAAGCGACGTGTACATGTTTGGTCTGCCCGACTGCTTTGGTTGGGGGTTTATTCGAAAATGGCTGTAATAATCTATGATTTTATGATTTCTCAACTGTAACCTTATTTCAAGATGTAATTAGTTTTCAAACCTTATTTTGGGATCCCAAATGTTTAATAATAGAAGTTTTAATGAAATGACGCATTTTCAAAGATTACAGCCTTAACTTTTAATTAGTCACACTTTTGTTTCAAAACCTCGGTTAGCGAGTCCATTGCACACTGTTTTGTCTTAAAAACTCACTTAGTAACGGCTCTAAGGAAGTAGGGCGTTACAACTTGGTATCAGAGCGAGCCAAGGTTTATTGGTTCTGGAGATCGACCGAACATGTACGCTCGCTGTCAGTGACAAGCTCGACTCAGGGTTGGTTGGTATGATTAATTGACATGTCTGAATATATGTTGACTGCCCTGTTTGCCTGCTTATTTATATGGAGCATGAGGAATGAGATGACATATGCATGAGATACTAATAGGGCCTGGCCCTTGACTGTTGCATGTTGAGATCAATGTGTGCTAAATAACATTATTATGCATGTGGATGAAAATTGGCATAATGGTTCGCATATTGAGCGTATGTGGTTAGTTTTCTGAATTAAATTCATATGTTATATCTGTTTATTAGCTTGTATGAAGCATGATGAGCATGGATATACTTAGTGATGTTAAATCTGGTAGCTAAATGTATATCATTGTGGATTTGAACTAGTATATGCTTGTGTGTGCATTATACCTGTGGATATTTGGACCTAGTGGTGGTTTGGTTCAGAGTAGGAACCACAGAGTTCAGGAGTTGGGTCAGTTTTGGACAGATGAACTCGAGTTGTTTGTTCCTAGAAGGGTTTGGGGACCTGACATTGTGTTATGAGGGAGATTCTAGATTTAAGTTGGAGTGGAGAACTCCAGTTATCCCTGAAAGCAGCAGCGGAGGGTCACTAGGGTGTGAGTAAGCTGCGGAGTTTGTTAGTTGAGATGGGATAGGAGAACAGCGGATTTCTCTGGGGAAATGGCTGCTTTAGATGTTTTAACAGTAAGGTTACCAGTGCTGGTTTACTGTGAGGTATGGACAGATAAGGGTACTATATGAAAGGCGTATAGGATGTTATCCTCTAGAGTTGAGGAAGGTACGAGCTGACAAGGAATTTATCAATAGACGGGCAGAGTTAATTCCACCCATGGTTAAGAGGATGAGAGATCCTGATTAGAGGGTTATGTTAAATGATGAGGTAGAGGGATGCCTGGAGTTGGTACTCGGACTCAGGTACTGGCTTAATGGGTTGGAAAGAACCTAGATGATGAATGGTTAGAAGAGATTTTAAAGACATGGTTTGAACTGTGGAGACTGGTGGACTTATAAGTTTGGTTTGGACTGTTGGGGGTAACAACAGCGTAGATCGATGGGTATGGTGATTTGGGTAATTCATTTCGGAAAGTTATACTGATGGATGTATCCTGAATTGATGGCGACCCATTTAAGGATTTGAGATCGGGAATGGTCTAAGGTATTTGGGCTGCGCTGAGGTATGAGGCTATCGTCTGTATGTGGATGGCGGAGAGGGCCGTGATGTCGAGGAACTGATGGTTGATGATTAGAACATGAGTGCTAGAGCCGCAAGGGCAGTGCTTCCTTTGATGGAATTAGTAAAGATAGATTCGGGACAATCAAGTTAAAAGAACCCCGGATAGGGTTGTGGCTTCTGTAATTGCCAAGAAAGGGGAGAGGTCTGGGTGAAAGGATGGTACTGCTATTTGATAGAACGCAGCAAGGTTGGATTCATGATTGTCGAGGTAGAAGGACCCCAGACAGTGCTTGGGCACCTAATTTGAGATTTGAAAGAAGCTTGATTGCTAAGGTGGTTGTCGAGCTGGCGACAGGAACCAGGGAGGTTAGTTAGTATGCGCTTGGGGGAGAGGATGCCACCTGAGAGGAGGTCAGGTGAGGACATGACTTCTACGTAGAATGACTCGAGATGTTGGAATGGATTTCCATGGTGAGGGAACGGAGAACCAGAGTGCAGCGATACATTCAAAGTTCGAGGCTGAGTCCTTAAGGGTGAGTATTTAACTGACGAGCTTATGCTTTGGTCATGTAGCGAACTGGAAGGATTCGGTGTTGTGAATGCTCCGTGAGGGTGATGGACCTAGAGAGGTTGCCTCAATGGTACCATTCGAGAGGCTGAGGACAGTGATACTTATTGAGAAGGAATTAGAAACTCTGGCAGATGGATTGTTGAGGATATCATCTGGAGTACGTAAAGGAGACATAACGGATCAGTGGGAAAATTACGTGGGTATGTAGAGAAAAGATTTAGGGGATACTTCAAGGTCAGACTACAGATAGGATTGGTATAAGGAATGTTGTAAAAGACGGTTTGGCCGACAGAAAGTCTATTGAAGAAATCGAAGGAATTTGATCTTGGATTAGCCAGAGTGTTATACTGCGGGGATTGCTAGTATCGTCGGGTTAGGACGAAAAGTACAATGTTGGATACAAGGTGGGACGATGTCCCCAAGAGTTGATCTACGACCTGGTTATTACCAGTTGGAAACCAAGGATAAAGAATTTTCGTGAATTGATTAGGTTGCACCGGGCAGGGTGTGAGGAATTGGTAACAAGGAATCTGGAACGGTTCAAGCTGCAGCAGCACAGGTAAGTTCTTTAGACAGAGAATGCATGAACGGTGTGGGCAAGTTCCCTTCAAGTTCACGAGCAGTACATATGGATTACTCCCAGACAGAAATGGTGAGCAAGTGACTATGCGAAAGACGTTTGTACCCAGAAGGCGAAGTCACAGGTAAGGTTCTACGGAGTGTTAGTTTGGATGTCGTCAGGAGTTCTCAGATTACGGCTGCAAGAAGAAAGGACAGGTAAGAGAAGAATTGATCTGAAGCCGCAAAGAAGCTAATGATGGGCGTTTGAAGAATTGAAAGCATAACAAGATTGGTAAGCGCGTCATCTATTGCACAAGCATCTCCGGGGACAACTACATCAGAGATGAGAAGAACAGCAAAACTTGAGGTTAGACGGACTGAGTTTGTCGAATCAGAAAGAAATTCAGAAGACAAGGTAAGAATTGATTAATATCTAGGAATGCTGGAATGTGTGTGTGTTATGGCTAAGTTAAGAGTGGTGGCATAAAGGACTTGGTCTATGATGAGGTACTTGAGTGTTGGGTATTAGTAAGAAGGTTAACGTTGAGACCCAGATGCGGTGAAAAGTAGCAGACGGACGACCAGTGCTGGAAATCCTCGATTGAGCGAGGGGAGATATAATTGGAGGCGGAGCTCCTAGCTGTGAGGCGTGTTTCAGTCAGGGAATAACGCCATAGACTGTGATGGAGGATATAAGGCAATGACTGAGATCGGCATAATGTCAATAGGTAAGGGTTAGCTGGTGAGTGCCACTGAGCTGTGGAATCCGAAGTGTTGGCTTGAGTTGAAACAGGGAAGGACCCTGTCATGGTGTTACAGTAGGGTACCAGGATCGAGTGAAGGATCCAGGCAGGATATGGTTTTGGATGAGGATTCTGAATGACATCATTCCACCTCCTAGGGTACGTGTACCGGGAGGGCTGAGCGGGTGACAGTGTTTAGGTGATGTGGTAGTGTATCATGGGGATAGACCACATTAGACCTTAAGTAAGGTATTTAGACATGAAGAGTTTTAACTCGGTTGTTTGAGTTAATGTTGATTGGGTCGAGTGAACTGGTTTCAGGATGGAGCGTCGATGATATCGAATTGAGACCCTTTAGTAGTTTAAATTTGGAATGGGCCTAGAGGACGAAAAGAGCAGAGTAGGAATCTGGGATTACCAGTGGATTGCAAGTGGAATGGCAGTCTGAAGGTTTATCAGACATCAACTGAATCGAGCGCTGAGTATGCGAAAACTTGAGATTTTAAGGGAAACGTTATCCCTGACGAGTTAGTCGTGGTGGCAGTTATTGGTGTCTTGTTCATGTAACGCGACATAGGGCTTGGTAAGAGGTGAAGGGTAGTGAATACTGCGGTTTGGCTTTAGTTCAGAGAGAAAGCCAAAGAGGTCGTTGAAACTTCTCAAGGCAGGGGTGTCTGCCTATTTGAAAGAATAAAGAGCTGGTAAATTGTTAAATGTTGAGGAAATAAAGTTTCGGAAGGAAAGAGTTGCGTCTCTGCGTAATAACAGACGAGGATCTGTAAGGTGTTCAGAGAAAGAAGGGAGAGTTCTGACTCCTATTTCAACATGAAATTCAGAAGTTGTACTAAGGGTTAGGCCGGCGGGGCCTACAAGCTGATCCCACCTAGTAGAGGTGATGACTTTTGAGTATCTCCGGAATCAAGAATAAGACAGTGAAGTGGTCATTGTAACCTAGGCAGACCCTGGGCTTCGGCAGGGTTGCGGTGTAACGAGAGGCTATCAAGAGTATGGCTATTAGACAAGATCTTGTGGGGCAAAATTGTTACTCTTGTAAGAGTGTGGTTGAAAAGTAAAGTAAAGGCGGTGGACCTTGGAAGTATGGTCAGAGTTGCGGGTTTACAGACTGATAGGTTGGATAAATTTCGAGGACGAAATTTTTATGAGGAGGGAATAGTTGTAACGACCCAAATTCGCTAATAAGGCTTAAGGGCCTTGATTAGCGTGCCAGGAGGGCATGATGGGATTGATGTGTGATTTTAATTATTTAAATGCATGGTTATGATTTAAAGCATGTTATATGACTATTTGTTTATCTGAGATGCATGACTATGTAAGTTAGTGTGCATGTAGGCCCGGATCGTGTTAGAAGGGCATAATTGTAATTTTGGCCATGATTGGGCGTAACTGTATTGATATGTGTTGATTGTTGAGGCCACAGTGGTATGTGGATGTATCTGTGCTTTGTGACTCGAGGCGATCCCAATGAGCAGGCTAGCGGAAAGTGTTGACAGGAATTTATACCCAGCTCGGGGCGAGCCTGGGGGTATAAGCAGGAATTCAGAGAAATGGATTGAGATTTATTTTGATGATGGGGGATAATTATTTGGTGATTTATCAGGTATTGGGAAGCAACGGGAAAATATTAGAGACACTTGAGGATTAGCGGGAATTGGGTGAATGACTAAAATGGCCCTACTTGAACAAAAAGGATTTAGAATTTATAGGGAGGGCGTTTTGGTCATTTGGCTTTTGGAGATAGGTTTTTATAAGGCTTTATAGAGAGAGGGAATGCTGAAAGAAAAAGAAAAGAAAGAAGAAGGAAAGAAAGAAAAGAGGGAAAAACAGGTGGGTTTTCTCAAGGAACGGTTTGTGCGTTCTTGCACCGTTCCTCTCCGTTTTTCTTGGGGAAAAGCTCGGTGGAGAGTAAGGGTAGGCTGAGCATCAAGGATCTTGGGTTAGACTTGAAGATTTGGCAAGAACACATCAATGTTTGAGGTAAGTTTTAGAGATTTTCGGTTTTAAGGGTTTTGATGGTTTGAGCTGTGTTTTGAGCTGGATTGATGGGAATCTCAGGGGATTTCTGGGCAAGCTTTGAGGGAGAGCAAGCTAAGGAGGCCTAGGGTTGATTCAAGGTCGAAATTTGCAGCAATGGTATGATTTCTAAGACTTTATCTTTGTGGTTTGCATGAATTTCTGGTTTAGGGTTGTTCATGGTAGATTTTGAGATTTGGGATAAATGATCTTGGGATTTGAGGATTTGGGATGCTTGGGATGAATGGAGAGTGTTCATAAGCTTGATTTTGAGTTTGGTAAAGATTTGGGGAAGTTTGGTTTGAGATTGGGTGAAAGAAATCGCAGAAATGCGATTTTGGGATTTCTGGGCTGCAACTAGCGCTACAGCGCTAGTCAGTGGGCGCTGTAGCGCTAGTCCCTGTTTCTGGAGGGGTGTTCTGCTTGTAGCGCTACAGCGCCCTCTTTAGAGCGCTGTAGCGCTGCACTGTTCACAGAGGGGAATTTTTGAGTTTTGATGATGGATTTTGACCTAGGGTTCGGGGCTTGTTTCCGCCACTTTGTTTTGGGGATTTGGGACTTCCCGGGGGCTCGGGATTGGTCCCGAGGCTAGGTATTCGGACTTGGGGTTCGGTGTTGACTTTGACCTATGTTTGTGCCTAGGTGTGCGCTAAGGCTCGGTTGGGATCGTGCTCAAGGAGTCAGGTGATCTAAGCTATTGATTGGAAAGGTAAGAAAACTATAACACCCGAGGTTAGGGCATGGCCCCAGATTGTATTATGTGCAAATGTTTAAACCTTAAATGAATCATGATGTGTGTGAATGATTATTTCGAATGTACTATATGTGTGATTATGATGAAATGAGCGGCAAGGGCCGAGTACGGCGTAAGCCGGGGCGGCCGTGGGCCGAGTACGGCGTAAGCCGGGGCGGCCGTGGGCCGAGTACGGCGTAAGCCGGGGCGGCCGTGGGCCGAAAGTAACACCTAGCACATGGGATGCTATAATCAGGGCGGGGCCCGGTGGATTCATGTGTTATGCTATAATCAGGGCGGGGCCCGGTGGATACATGTGTTTGCTTAGTCTAAATGGTTGACTTATTTATTTGTGGATTATCTGTTATGATAAAACTGTATACATTGCATATGTTATGTTCTGCATGAGTTTTCTTGCTGGGCTTCGGCTCACGGGTGCTCTGTGTTGCAGGTAAGGGCAATGACTGAGTCAACCAACCATGAGTACGGAGAGCGTGAAGCGACGTGTACATGTTTGGTCTGCCCGACTGCTTTGGTTGGGGGTTTATTCGAAAATGGCTGTAATAATCTATGATTTTATGATTTCTCAACTGTAACCTTATTTCAAGATGTAATTAGTTTTCAAACCTTATTTTGGGATCCCAAATGTTTAATAATAGAAGTTTTAATGAAATGACGCATTTTCAAAGATTACAGCCTTAACTTTTAATTAGTCACACTTTTGTTTCAAAACCTCGGTTAGCGAGTCCATTGCACACTGTTTTGTCTTAAAAACTCACTTAGTAACGGCTCTAAGGAAGTAGGGCGTTACAACGAGCCTATAACATAATCAAAATAACCTTCCTTAGCATCACATAAACTCTATTTTTCCCACTCATATAACTCATGTGTGTATGGGCCATGCACACATGGTGAAAGTTACTCACAACATCTAAACAAGGCATATTTACACATAAGATCATAAAAGAATAATGCACATTCTACCTATATTGCATGCATGGTCTCGCTATAAAAAAATATATGGTTGCATAATAGACATATCTTTTAACGTAAGAGTGAAATTGCATGCGACATGCATACGTGGAAAAGTTTTTTAAAAGCGGCGTTAAAAACGATAATTTCTACCCGTTTTATTTCTATCCTTGTAAAAATAATAAAATTGTAACATGTTTTGATTACCATTGTTTGCCCTTTTTAAAATTTTTAGGTTGATTAAATCTCTCAAGACTTTATTTTAATTCGTAAAATAATTTATTTAACCAATTAAAATATAATAATCTCATTATTTACTTTTAAATCCCATAAAATAACAAAGACTAAAAACTATGTGAAATACTTATAGTTTAACATCTCTATTTAAAAAATAACATTATAATTCAATAATCAAATTTATAAATTTAATGTGAGAAAAATATAATTTTAGATGTCGAAAATTATTTTTCTAACTGATTTATTTTTAAGAAATTTTTTTAAAATAAAATAAATTCATAAGCGATAATTTAATGATTATTTTAAAAATATTTCAATAAACTTTCAGCCATTATTTGATTTACTTAAAGATTCACAAATAAACTAATTTTACCATTTTTCTTAACTAAAATAAAGGAAAATCATAACCATTAAAATAAACATTCATGTTATATGAAAAAAAAAAACCACTTTTAATATTTCCATAGTTTAGGGTATTAATTTATTTCAACACACACATCAAATTCCTTTTAACAAAATATAACTTCACATTTTTTTACAAAAATCCCAGCAACCAATTCTACCATTAAAATCACCATTTTATTTTTTTTAAAACTCATATTCTCATCAAAATAAAAAAATAAAAAATCTGTAGGTAATTATTTATGCAAATATATCATTTTAAGTATGAAATAAAACACCATTTTATTCTCATAAATACAATACATCATAAAAAGACATTTTTTATGCATGCATATCATTATTTCATCAAACTTTTCACCAATTATTCACAAAATCAGCAAACATAAATCATCATGACATTCATCTTTAGTTGATGTTTCTCAAAACCCAATCCATAACCTTCATGAAATTATTAATATATCAATTTATACAAATTCAAAGCAATCCTTTCTTTTACCCAAAATAACCTAGCATGTTCCCAAGATCACAATTAACATTAAAACATACAAGGAAAACAAACATGCTTGCACATCACCTCTACGCCGAAACACCTAAGATTCAAAACAAAATATATCATAAAATTCTCATTTACATTCACATGAAACCTAGCATGTACCTATCATCACCCCTGCATGCCTTTACATAAATCAATAGTTTCAAAAAATGATCATAGCAACATAGACACAAAACACAACCTTCACATAAACCTAGCATGTTTCTAACCTGTATGTGACACAAGAAAAACAAACAACACAATATACCCCAAACCCCATAGGCCGAAACCCTTAATTGACAACCTACACTTTTAAAACTCATCACCATGAACATATGAACATTATCATTCCAAAATTTCCCACACAAAATCATAGCCATGCCTTGATCAAATGTCCCATACATGCACCCAATACTACCCTTCAATCCCAACATCAAAAGAGTCAAAAATCAACATACCCATACATATAAACCATCAATACATAAAGACAAAAAAAGGGCTAAAGGTTCATTACCTTTCTGGATTGATTGAATCAAGAACACAAGGTGACCAATACGCAACTTTACCACCCCTTGTTCAAGCCTAGGGTTTTTTCGAAATCCACCATGAGAAGAAGAAGAGATTCAACAACACACAATAAAAACCATAGTCAATATTACTAGAATCAAAAGAAGAGAATAAACAAGCATAAACACAAAGAAGGCATAACCTAGACTTGGTCTTCCCTTCTCCTTCTTCTTCTTTTCTTCCTTCTTCTCCTTCTCTCTCTAGCTCACGTCCCTCTCTCTCTTTCTCTCTCTAATTTCGGCAGCCCAAGAGCATAATGGCTCTTCTCCACTTTCCTTCCCCCTTTATCTTAATTCTCTCATAATAGCCTAATAAAATAAAAGGGTAAGTTTCTTATTTTCTCTTAATTTTTATTTATTTGATTTTATCTTAATTGGTAGAAAAATAAAGATGATAGCATCCTTGCCTATTTTATCTAAAATCACGCAATAAAAATGGTAAATAATATTTTCCTTTCCCACTATGCTACACATCCAAGCATATCCTTTCCCTTTTCTTTTATTTTTTTTATAAATAATTAAATCAAATAAAAGGAAACCACAATTGTGTAGAAAATTCTACACATGTGCACCATGCAACCATGCACTTACACACACTCGAAAATTAGGGTGCATCACTAATTACCATGCACCTTAGTGCATTCAACCAAAACTCAAATAATCACATTTTAAAATAAAATAAATAAATAACATTTAACAAAAAATTTCACAAAATTCTACCAAACAATTCTAACAATTAATTTAAACAAACAAACAATTAAATAAAATAATTCACAACACTTAACAAATAAATAAAATAAAACACAAAAATTTTAATAACTAAAAAAAAATTTGGTGCACTACATTTTGTGCATAAAATAAAGTATCTTTCGATTTGAACTTTACCTTACTGAAAGTATTATAAAGCCTTATCGTAGTCATTGGTATCTCAAAGATTGAACAAAGTACTCCTTAATGATAAGATCAGTAACACCTCACACACCTCTACTTGATCATTCATTTTCTCCTTGTCGCACTTAACACTTTTCATGGCCTTGTCCTCATCAATTTCATGAGCTTTCCCGAGAGAATCTCCAACTCCTATAAGAGGCAGCACCACCTCTAATAGTTCTTATAACATCTTTGCTACCTTTAGAGATGTTTTTTGAACACAACTGAACTTCATTATAAGCCCTAGGCTTAACCCTCACTCAGTAGCAACCAACACTAACCATCATTGGATGGAACTCACAACTATGTTAGTGTTGATACTATTCACTCAATGATTTGTTCTTACCCATTGAACTCTTGCCCTTTATGTATACAAGTTTGGAGTTGGGTTTCCAATATAGATGAATATATTATTCGAGGAGTTTCAGCCCTATCCATTTTGAAGTGGAAGTTACTAACCTCTTTGGAAGAGGTTTCGTAAATGGATCTGTTAAGTTCTTACTTGTCTTAACATATGAGATTGATATGATTCCATCTTGAATCAATTGTCTCACCATCAGGATATTCCTCATGAAATCCTTAAGTCACTTGGCCTCTTTGCCATTTTCTGCTAGTGCTATAGACTCATTTTCCATGGTTGAGTGAACTATATGTTTGTTTCCTCGGGCCCCAAGAAATTGGTCCTCTTTTGAGCATAACACCCAACCGATGGTGGAGAGATTGTCTCCCACACTCGATATCCAACTTGCATAAAAGTATCCCTCAAGTATCTTAGAAAAAAATGAAGATCTAGCTTCTTAATCCTCTCTAGGTACCCCTAGACTTCTCTCAATTGCCTTCCAATGTTCGATACTTGAATTTCTAATAAATCAACTTAGTTTACTAACCGCTCTACCATTGTTCTTTTCAAGCTTTATGCTTTAATCAAATGGTGCATTCATCTCTTTGATTTGGTGATTACTAAACTTGGCAAGCACTTTCTCAACAAAGTGAGCTTGACTTAAGGCATAACCCCCAGTATTTCTTCTCACTTTTATACCAAATAAAGTATCGACCTATCAAAGGTCCATCATCTAGAAAGTGGAAGATAGAAACATCTTTGTTTCTATTATGCCTCTCATCTCATTACTCAAGATTAACAATCATCAATATATAGACATAGGAAGATGATATAGTCAACACAAGTCTTAGAATATAAGAACTTGTCAACATTATTCTCTCTAAACTCATCTGAAACAATAGTTTTATCAAAATTCTCATGTCATTGTTTATGTTCTTGTTTTAAACCATATAATGATTTAACAAGCCTACACACTTTATGTTCATTTCTCCTAGAAAAAAACCTCCCAGTTGTTCCATATAGATCTCCTCAGCGAGATCTCCATTTAGGAATGTTGTTTTGAAATCAATTTGATGAACATAAAGGTTATATATTGATGATAAGGCAAACATAACTCTTATTGTGGTTGTCCTAGAAACGAGTGCATATGTGTCAAAATAATTTATTCATGCCTTTTGTTTAAACCCGTTAGCTACTCACCTAGCTTTGAGGGTTTATATGTTCAATCAGTGTGATGTTTCCTCTGCAAAACCCACTTGCACCCAATTGGTTTTGAACCTTGTAGAAGGTTTATAAATTCTCATGTGTGGTTTGACATAATTGAATACATTTAATCATTTATTTCCTCCTTCCAAAAAAACATAGTCTCTTGAAGACATTGCTTCCTAGCAGGTTTTGGGATTATCCTCAACTATAGGAAATTTTCATGTGACTTATTCAAGTTTACCGTAGAGTATCTCTACTTGAGAAAATTTCTCAATTAATCCCAACTCCTTAAGTCTTTGGCTTCTCCGAGGCAGTATTGGTTGCTCATCAACCTTTGGATATTTTTCTTTATGAGATTCTCCAACACATGTGAGCTCTTGAGAGTTTCTATCACAATATAGCATATTCTCAAAGAACTCCACTTCTCTTGATTCAATTATCACATTAGACTCCAATTTTGATAGCCTATAGACTTTGATATTCGAGACATAGCCAACAAATGCACACTTAACGACCCTTGGACCTAACTTGGTCCTTTTAGGCTCCATGATTTTGCAATAAGCAAGGCACCCCCACACTTTGAGATAGCCTAGGTTGAGCTTATTTCCTCTCCATAACTCATATGGAGAAACATTGTTCTTTTCCATAGGAATTCGATTCAATATATGACACACAGCAAGCAAAGCTTTATCCAACAAATTAAAACATAATTTAGCATGTAAAAGCATATAGTTAATCTCCTCGAGATAAGTCATATTCTTTCTTTCAAATATCTCATTTTCTTGTGGAGTGTATGGTGCAGTGCATTCATGTATAATGTCATATTGTTTACAAAATACATTGAAATCATTTGAAAAGTATTCACCACCTCTATCATTTCTAAGAGTCTTTATTTTCCTTTCCAATTGACTTTCTACTTTGGCTTTATAGATTTTAAATGCACTAAATGCCTTATATTTACTCTTAAGCAAATACACATAAGTATACCCTAAGTAATCATCTATAAAAGTCAAGAAGTATCTATTTCCTCCCTTAGTAAAAATGTCATTTAATTCGCATAAATCACTATGTATTAAATCTAGCAAGTTTTAAAATCTATCAATACTTGGAAATTTTTCTTTACCATTTTATATTTAACACATAATTTACATTTCTCATGGTCATTCACATCACAATTAATCAATCCACATTTAACAACTCTTTTAATTATGTTATAACCTATATGAGCAAGTCTATTATGCCACAAAGTAACAGAACTAGGATTAATCACATTACAAGATTTAGTTGCCATATAATTATTGTCATTATCAAGTGTACAAAGTTTGATCATTCCATCACATGAAGAACAATTTCCCACAAAAGTGCTCAATTTAGTCAAAATGAGTTTACCAGATTCAATCTCCATTTTGACATCGCATTTACTCAATAGACTTCAACTCACAATGTTTCTAGTCATATTGGGAACGCAAAACATATTAGTTAGGGTTACTTTCTTTCTATTAGTGAAGAACACATCAATGCAGCCTCATCCAAGTACCTTGGATCTCTTTTCATTTCCTATTTGAACTTTAAGTCCCAACTTTGCACTTTCAAATGTTTTGAAAAGAGTTTTATCATAGGTTGCATGAATGGTGACACAAGTATCAGACTACCATCTTTGCACATTTTCTTGGGTTGCATTAACTTCAGTCAAGGTTGCAATGATCTCAACATAAAATCCATTGGCATTGGTATTATTACTTAGGTTTGCAATGATCTCATCATCAAATGCATTGACCTTAGTATCTTCACTTTTTTTGCAATTATCTCATCATCAATTGCATTGACATGTTCACCTTCTCTTAAGGATGCATTAGTCTCATCATTACATGCATGAACTATGTCAATTCTTTTTAGGGTTATTATACATTCCTCATAGAATGCATTAAATTCAATTAAGGTCACAAAGATCTCATCATCAATTGTATTAACCCTAATTTCATTATAGTTAATTTTACAATTACCATATCTCACATGATGATCAATAACTTTATAAAAAAAACAAGTATAACAATAACCCTTGAATTGTTTATTAACATTCACCATTGTGCTCTTAACATAAACAATAAACTCAAACTCACAAAAATATGGCAACAAACACATTTCATTCAAGTTCTTGAAAACTACACATTTAGAAATAAGGAATTTGATGATACCAACTCCTTAAGTATGTAATCTCAATGTGTTGTCTCATCCTTTGTTGATGAAGACTTTGAATCCATATCCACATTGATGTAGTGCATATCCAAATAGAGTTTTCTTTTTATCTCCCAAGGTTGTGTGTTCAACGCAAATAAAATCTTGAAGCAATCATTTGAATGTTGTAGAAGATGAACACATTTTTCTCATTGTAGATTATGCAAAATACAAAAAGAAAGTAATTAGAATTAGAGATTTCAATTGTTGAGAATTTATGGTTTTATCCTTTCTTATTTAACAATGCATAGTTGGAAAAGTTCAATATTATAAACTCAAGATGCTAATCAAAAACATTATTCAAAAGTATGAATGCAAATCTTGATAACCAAAGAACCATCTTCATGGTATGAATGACAATCTGGGAAATAAGAGACTAAGTGATTAAATGATTATAAGAAGAACTTTGTTACACCCAAATTTCGAGATTAAGTAAACAACTTTGAATTGTAAGCTCGTAAAAGCATAGGTTCGAAGTAAATGAATTTCCACATTACACTTGTGCAAATTATCATGGAATGTCATAGCCACATGGTTCTAGATCTACCATCAACATTTGAGCATGGGTTATAGGCTCGAAGGCATTAGCTTTCTCTGAAGGATGAGCTCGACAGAGTTCACGAAGGAAGAGGAAGCTACGACTAGAATGATGAGCTCGAGGCTATGAGTGATCTCGAAAGCGCGTTAAAGTAACGTTCAAGCTTGATGACACGTTTACCACACGAAAAAATTGTTAGGAAATCCGTATTTCTTTATGATTAGTTAAGATCCTGTGTCAAATCCATAATTTCATGGGATCTTTATTTAAATAATGCCCTTAAGTTGTATTATTATGATTATTTTGATATTTATTTAGATTTAACTACGTGATTGTAACTTCCCTAAATTGGGGGGAGATATTCTTGTAACCAGATCTATAAGTAGCCTAGATTTAGTCATTTGTGGAAACACACAATTTGGTACTGAAAAAGACTCTTCCAAATTGTTTTCACTTGAAGCTTTTGCATAGAGTTCATAATAATAGTGACTCATGGACGTAGGTAGAGTTTATCTGCTGAACCCCGTAAAAATCTTCTTCTTTTCTTTTCTCCCTAAATTAATTGTTTATTGCTCTACATATTTAAGTTGATGAAAAACGGCGTCAGCAAACTTAAAAATATTTAATCATCAATACTAACAACATAAACACAATAGAATGACATAATACAAAATTAGGGTTAGAGAGATACAACCTTTCTCTTTCAGCAATTTTTAATCTTTAACTTGGAGAACTTCTAAGGCTTATACACAATAAGAATATTGTTATCCAAAATCTCTATTCCAAGTCTTCCCTTATTGCTTGAATCTTCAACCAAATAGAATGTGATTTGGGATTTGACAAGCATTGAAAGTCATGCAAGTCAAGCAATGCTTGATGAGTTTCTCAGAGAAAACTTATTTCCTTTTAAAGAGAGAGGTTAGACAGAGAGTTGAAAAGTGTGATCAAGGTTTTAAACTATATAATAACCATTATTTATAGTGTAGGCACCATCATTAAGTCTAACCAATAGGATTAGAGCTTTTAAACACATCATTTGGAGTTAATTCACGTAACTGTACGGTCCCGTACAGACCGCCTAGGCGATGCATCGCCACTTAGCAAGTGATGCATCGCGTGCTGGGTGTTCTTTTTCCCTAGCAGTTCTAGGCGATGCATCGCCTTTCATAGGTGAGACAATGCAAATGCCTCTACAAAACCACCCTGAGCATGACCCCAAAATGTCTCCAAACATCGCCAAACTTTTAGGGAATGCTTGGATATCTCATTGTATCACTTTAGACCCAAAATGTCACTTTTGGATGCCTACTACACAATCTCATGTCTTCACTTAAACTTAAGTAAAAAAAGTTGTGTTTTGCACCTCAACGTGCACACAAACAACCTACCTGTTGGTATTAAATTAGATAGATATCAAAATACGCAGCAGAATATATGGGGATGGGATTTTCAAAAATTATTAATACTAGCTAGGATCATACATATGTACATATATTAAATTAACACATACAAGGAGTAGAGATTACCTCTCGTAGCCTATTTAGTGTCATTGAGTCTTTTAGTAAAAAACAATGATCTTCTTATCCTTATGAAAGCTCACACTTTAGTCTTTCAAGTTGTTCCTCTAACACACAAGGACGTGTGTGGGTACATAGGATTCACAAGTTGAGTTTAGGCTCTGTAGATGTACTCAACACATGAGATCTAGAGAGGTTTGAGGAGAGGCTAAGAAAACTTCTAGAATTTTAGGTATAGAAAATTCTATCGTTTATTTTCTTTTTGAGAGAGCTTGATGACCTAGAAAACAACTCACATAGAAAAGAATTGTTTTTTTTTTCAGGTATATAAAGATAATTAAACTATTTCTATAATATATATTTAATTAACTTAAAATTGATTAGTTATAACATATTTTAATTAGTTAATTTAAATCATATTTAAAAAGAATAATTAAATAAACAAATTAATTTGAAATTCAAAATTTAAATCAAAAGGTTGTGGCAAGAGGCGTGACTCATGATCTATTATTGATTTTCTCATTTGTTTGTTTAATTAATTATAAGATAATATATGTATTCCCATTAATTGAAAATTAACCTTTTCATAAAAACTATAGTAAATATATGTTTCATAAGTTTCATAAGATGTTTTGTATATAAATATGTATATATATATAATAGAGATTTGAACTTCCCTCCCTTTTTTATATACAATCACACACTAACCACTGATTTAGCCCCAAATAATTTCATAAAAAATTTCGTTAGTCGTAGATTTTTCTTCCTTTTATATATATTATATTAATTTAATTTATAATATATTGCTTATTAGATCATCCACCAATCCATCCAAACTAATTAGAATCAAACTTTTGAGCACTCATATCTAATACATTACCTTGCTTCCAACTTTCGACATGCAATTAAATCAAATTACAATGGGATTATTTTAAATTTCTAAAATTTGAATTATTTTAAAATTTATAAAATGTAGCATTTTGATCCTAGTACATTTTGATTTTACTAGATACAAGTAATGTGCATTACATGTTTACTTAGTTTTATTTATAGAATTTATTAGTTACTTTTATTAAATTTGTATCATTGTCATATAAATTTCAAATAAATAAACAATATTATATATAAAATATGAGACAAACATATTAAATGAAAAATTAAACAAAAACATTGTTTATGATTTTTAAAAACATATATATAATATGATAACATTTTTAAACATAAATGATATATTTTCTAATAAAAAGTAAGATTATGCATTATATATTATTATAATGACATTTATAATTTTAAATTTATATTAATATAATTATTAAATATCTAGTCTTGTATTAAATCTTATTATAATAATAATAATATTTTATAATATTTGAATTCATATTGTTATACCCAATTTTCGAGAATAGAAATTATGATCTCGAAAGACAGAATGTAAGCTCGAAATAAGCAGGTGTGTCATGCTATCAGTGTTTACGTGGATTGGGTTTGATAGTCTCACTCGGCATCAGGATGACGACGACGGAATTGGTGAGCTCGAAACTAATGACGGTCTCGAAGATGTTTTAAGATGACAAGTTAAGCTCAAAGCTACAACCACAAAGGGTTTAACATTTGTATAAATTCCTGATTTGTTCTTCTTGGTGATTGAACACCAATCAGGAAGGTTCGAGCCTGAGCATTGTCAGCTCGAAGAGGATGATCTCGATAAAGTTACTTTCTAAGGACGAGGCTAACCAAAATGACGAGCTCATGATGTTGGTCAGCTTCGAAAGTATGTATGTTATATGTTCAAGATCGGTAATCGCGAGGTCAATAATCTAGTTTGAATACAGTTATAGTTTGAAAATCTTTATTTCTTGGGGATTTGTTGTAATATGGTAATGGATTCCGATTATCATGTGATATTATGTAAATAAAGCATTTATTTGTATTTATTTAAAATTTGAATTATAACTTCCCAAAATAGGAGGGAAGATATTTTGTAAACCAGCCAATAAATAGATTGGGGAAATTCACTTGTAGGAGGGCTGAATTTGGTACAGGGAATGCTCTGCGAAAATTGATTTCTAAAAGCTCTGAGAGAATTCCATCATTCAATAATATTGACTTATGGAATAGGCAAATTTTAATTGTTGAACCACGTAAAATATCGTATGTTTTTCATTGATTTTCCTAATTCTGTGTTTAGTGCTCTTCTATTCTAAGTTGACAAAAAACGGCGTCAACAGTTTGGTGCTTTCGTTGAGAGCTAAACTCAAGATGTTAGACTGTTTACTCAGAAACCTCCTGATTTGTCAATGGCCGCCACGAACAACCCCAGCACTGGTGGGCGACCATTTCCCCAACTACCAGAGGAACAAACTCCTTACACTAAAGACTACCCACATCGGCCTAGAAAGCAGCCCATGGTTGACCCGAGCCCTAAAGAGAGAAGTGATTCATCCGATTCCCAAGGGTCGCTTGTTCCCAGGCCTGATGAGGATCTCTACTATAATCCGGAAAGATATGTTCCTATTGTGCAACTGGAGAATCGACAATTGCGCAAAAAATTGGCAAAAGCAACAAGGCACAATGAAGAACTAGCTAGACAGGCTGCTGAGGCCCATGCACCACCTCGGAGACCTAGAGGACGTTCCCAAGGAAGCACGACTACTAGGAGGGCTGAGCAAGGGACCCAACAGGCTGAGCCGAGGCCCTAGAGAAACACTCAGGCTGAAGCTACCGACAACCCAATTGCAGAGCTGTCAACAGGGATCGAGAATAACCGAGCTCCTCCAGTAGCTCGAAATTTGAATCCCGTGACAGTAAGGAACAACTGAAAGCCTGTCCAGGCCAATTCTAGGAATGGGAGGTAGCCACCGTCTCCAATAAGACATCCACCATCTCCTATAAGACACGCCTCACCAGTCTGAGAGGCCCCACGACCTACACCATAGAGGCCATCTCGCAGTGGCAGTCGGGATGGAAACCGTCAGGCCAGACCCGGACAGAGGAATGAGAGGGAGGCTACCAGAGAACACAAAGCTCCTCAGCCTTCAGGAAGCCAGGTTTCAAGATCACAAGTGGCTGGAGCAAGGAGGCCAGCGAGTGACCCACCTCGTAATCACCGAGCCTCGTAGCCGGAAAGAACTGAAAGCTTTGTAAGCGGGAGCTCAGATTACACCCAGTTGTAAGCATATATAATACCGAACCTAGAAATATTGAGAATCAGCGGAATCATCCTGACCTTCGGGATCACCTGAACCATAATCGAGGCAAGCTAATCCCACGGACCAGGATTTGCGAGACCATTTGAATGGTCAAAAACAATCAACGTATGGAAATCAGAATAACCCAATGCCAGGACAAGGAGTTGGAGTTGTCATAAACAATAACAAACTCCCTAAAGTTCAAGCTCAACCCCCAGTAGATCCGGTCCATGTGAGAATTTACTAGTTGGAAAGGGCATTCAGGCTCTTGCAAGATGAGTGGAACTGAGATAAGGCTGACGAGTCCAACGAGGAGCTCGAGCCTTTTGCCCCACATATCTCTAATACCTCATTTCTGCAAGGGTTTAGGATACCCCACGTAGCACCATTTGATGGGAACTTGAGCCCATACAGTCACCTGAGCACCTTCAATACCATTATGCGAACCAGCAATGTTGGCTATGAGCTTCGATGCATGTTGTTTCCAGTTAATCTTACAGGATCGGTGAAAAATTGGTTAGAGAATTTCAGAAGACATTCGATCTCGTCTTAGGATCAATTAGCAAAGGGGTTTAAGAAAAAATTCAAAGCTATGGTTGGTGTCAGGCCCGAAGCCCCATCCTTGACTAATGTCTGACAATAGCAAGGGGAGTCACTGAAAAGTTACCTTACGAGGTTAAATATAAAAGTGGCTCGAGCCCGTAATTTTGATGATAGTGGCCACTTAATGGTTGTCCGAGGTGGGATACTACTAGGGAGTCCCCTTTGCGAAGATTTGCAAAGAAAACCCATTAGGTCATTAACCGAGTTCAACCGGAGGGCCCAGAGGTTTTTCAATGTAGAAGAGGCGAGGTCGACATTAAACCTGACCTCCCAGCCAGTAACTACAATGACAAACGTTAACTCAGTCTCGACCTTGGCAGCCCCATCAGCATCAAAACCTTATGGTGATAACCCTTCCAAAAGGAAGAAAAATGAAGGGAATAAGACCGAGGCTGATGGAGGGAAAAAGAAGAAGGGAGACAAGTATTTCTCCGCCTACACAGCCTATACCGAGCTCAATGAGACTCAGTAAAAAATATTTCTCGCCAATGAAAATCAAGTCCCGTTCAGGCAACCTGACCTAATGCAGAATCAGAAGGCAAAAAGGGACTCCAATAAATACTGTTGATTCCACAGAGACATCGAACAGACAATCGATGAGTGCCGATAGTTGAAGGACTAGATTGAAGGATTGATCTCAAGGGTATATTTCGAATAGTATGTAAGAAACCAAAATTCAAATCAAGCCTCAACAATTCAAAAGGCAGCAACCGCACAGCCTACTCAACAGAATAACTCTCGAGCTCAAGAGGATGAGAGACCTCCTCCCATTGATGGAGAAGATGTAGTAACCATCTCAGGGGGACCTCATATTGCAAGATCGGACACGAACGCCCAAAAGAGATACGTTAACGAGCTTAATACTGGAGACGGTTCTCCCTACAAACCCAAACCACGAGCTCCAAAGCAGTAGAGGGTTGAAACTCAACCCATCACATTTACCAGAGAGGACGCGTCACATGTCCAATTTCCACACAATGACCCCCTAGTCATCACTCTTCAGCTCGCGAACAGGAGGGTGCGCAGGGTCCTTGTAGAGTCCCAGAATGTTTACTTAGTAGCTAGATAGTTAGTAATAGTTGTAGTATTTTAGATTTTGTGGATTTTGGTTCAAACCGAGACTTAGTAGGACACTTGTAGCAATAGTTATGGATTTTATAAGTTTAACCTATAGTTTAAGAATATTAATTATAACATAAGGTTTGATTAATATAGCTGATTATAAAGATATTATTTATTATAACCTAACGTTTAGATAGAGCCAATAAGAGCATGACACTTGTCACAATCATGATTATTTTAATGATAAAATAAAGATCAAGAAGCTTTAGCACCTACCAGAAACTATTAGAGTCATATTATGACTCAGTCAAAGCAGTTATCCAATTCAAATTATGCTGAAAAAGTGCAATTACGTGTTTAAAATATTCACGTATGTCGATATATTGCAGCATAGGAGTCAATATGTCGCCTAACGGAAGATGCGAAAAACATGTCGACTTTGCACGAACGTACGAACGAAGGATCAGGATTAGGACAGAGCCCATATATCGCCATACAGGGGGCGATATATCTCCCTTTATATGATAATTTTTGAAATCTTTGTTTTTAAATTTAAAAATAAGCCTCAACCACTTAGACCTACCTCTGAACGTTTTTGACCGAGTCTTAAGCATCTGATTGACGAAAATTCTATTATTTTTCATTTTAAAATCATTTATTTATTCAAATTAAAAGGGGTTAGTTTCACTCCTTGGACTCTATAAATAGGACCTAGCACCCATCCATTTCTTCATTCTTCAAGCTATGTTCAGAGCCTCCAAGGTGCTAGTGAGACCATAGAGTGATACACACTTGGGTTGGAATAGAAGCTTTATCATTCTTAAGCTTTATTAAACACTTGGGAAGTGAGGTTTAGTGTGATTTCGGTATTGAAGTTACACCAATCCCTAAGGTCAACTAAGGTATTCCTATTCCTTATGTCCAGTTCTTTATATTTATTTAGTTTCTTTTATTCAGATTCTAACTCTTGTTATTGGTTCTTGATTAGGTTCTTGAAACTTAAGGTCTTTCTTGGTAAGTTTCTTCTTGAAGGTTTAGTTTCCACATTCATTCCTTATTCTTTAGAAATACTCACCATACTTATTGTTGGTTTTAGGAGTGTTCCAAGTTCCGCATTCGTTTTCAAATATCCCGGTTTTGGTAAGGAAAATAGGATAGATCTTATATGTTTATGTGGTATGTTATGCTTATGTTATGTTATCTTAAGTTATAATATGTTATGATATATATATGTATATGAATATGTTTTTGGGGCTCATAGTTGCTTAAATAACAAACCCCAATATTTTTATGTATTTATGGCTTATAGTTGCTTAATTAGAAAACCCCGATGTTTTTATGTTTCTTGGGGCTTATAGTTGCTTAGCTAGCAACCTTCAATGCTTTTATGTCGCTTGAGGCTTATAGTTGCTTAGCTAGCAAACCCCAAGATTACCATGTACATGGGTTAGGGTAGTGATATATGTTTTATAGTATATGTTTTTGATATAGTCTTATGTTTATGTTTATGTTATATGTGTTAGTAGCTTTTCCTTGCTGGGCATTAGGCTCACTCCTTTTTCTTTTAGTGTGATGCAGGAAACTAGATACGGTAGCGAAAGGATTCTTGGTGGCTTGACTTGTGTATTGGGAATGAATGGAATGAATGGGCTGCGAGTCGATAAAGGATGACGTTGTTTTTAGTTTTTTATAAAAATTATGTTTCTATGTATTAATAGCATTTAGTTTTGCAAACAATTTTCTTTAGTTTAAAATTATGTTTTAAGTTTTAAAAAATGGGTACCCATACCATACCACATTTTTATTTTATTTTACTTTGTAATTTTCACAATATTTATGTTGAAGTTTTAATAAAGTTATTATTATTTCTTATGTATGTTTTCTTTAAAGTAATAGTTATGTCTAGTTGTTCTAATGGTTCAAGGTCTTAGATATAGTTGGGTCATTACAGTCCTGATTGATAACGAAAGTTTTGTAAATATCCTTTACAAGGCCACTCTAGAAAAGATGGGACTCATGCTTCGGGATTAGAAATAGTTGGGTCATTATAGTTGGTATCAGAGCAACGGTCCATTTGCATGAAGTTCTCCTTTATACACACGCTCAATCTCCGAATCTAACCGCCAATGTAAGTATTTATGTTTTAGTTATTATGTTTATGTGTTTAGCTAACGTTTTAGCCTAATGTTTTCAGTTAAGAATGAAGGGAGCTTTAACTTATAACGATATCCAAGCCATTAAGGCCTTAAAAAGGATTAGAGAACCAAGAGATACAGTAGTTATATTGGAAAGAATCACTTAGAGGCTTCTTTTATTCCATAATCAAATTGTTCATCTCCAAACAACTAAGAAAATAATGATGTTTGCTATGGAACAATAGATTTTAGTAATTAGGCTTTTTAGAGATTTTCCTTTTGTCATTGCTGCTTTAGAAGAAATATGGGAGACAATTGATGATGAAGATGAAATACCAGTGGCTATGAGATATTATTTTCTCATAATTAGGTTTACCTCTAAGATGGAATTCCAATTCACAAATGAACAAAAGAATAGAATTTTTACAAATCTTCCCCGAGGAATTTTTGAAGCTCATGAAAATGATGATTATGAAGAGATAGATGATGATATGTTAGATGAAGGATCAGATGAAGAAGATCTCGCTTTTTAGAATAGATTAGTTTCTTTATTTATTTTATTAAATAATTTTTCCTTTATGATTGTACTTAGTGAAAACTATTTTTCCAAATTAATATCATTGTTATTTTGATGACATGTATGAGTTTGATTTTCTTTTGCAATCATAATAAATAATAAATTTAATAAATAATGACCAAGTTCGATGAGGGTGGATACAAATCAATGAACTGGGTTGTATATTGAGAGTTAGGGGGCCATAGTAGTGGGAACGATTTTACTGATCCCAGCCCTCCCTCAATATGGTTAACTTTGGAACAACGATGAGTTTCGAGCCTGAGAATTAATTCATATAGGATAATTAGAAACACACTTAGACAATAATAAAGATGGCATATTTTTCTAAGTTTAGAAACACACCCTAATTATAAAGAAGGCTTGCATATTTTTTTCATGAGAAGTCATAATTAATAGGTCTGAGTTATGTTTGCTTAGATTAAGTTTTTCTTTAGAGCCTATTAGGGTAAGTTCTAACATGTTTTTCTCGACTATTAGAATGTTGCTGAAGATGTCGCTCAGAAGGTCTGCTCGCACCAGTGCCAATGCCTCCAATGCCACTCCTGACAGCAATGAAGCCCCTCTAGTTCGCAGAAGGGGAGTGCCAACTAATGCCGACCGAAATGCACCGCCGCCGTCGCCGGTTGACAACACTACATAAATTGTCAGGCTACGACAGCAAGTTGAGGAATTACTGCAGCAACAGCGACAACAAGCTCAGCCTCAGACTCAGCCTCCGCCGCAACCACAAACTCAACAAATGGCTCAAGCAACCCATCAAGTTGGTCCCTATGGGGGATGGCCAATGGAAAACTATGCACCATACCCAGCTCAGCACATGGAGCCAATCTACGAGTAGTTTCATAAGCAACACGCTCCGAACTTTGAAGGGACAACAGACCCCTTCGAGGGAGAAGAATTGCTCAAAAATGTAGAGCCGATAATAGAACACATGAATCTCGGCAACACAGACCGCATATCATGCGTTTCGTCTCTACTCAAGAAGGATGCTAGAATATGGTGGGACTTAGTTCAGTAGACCCACGATGTCGCAACCATGACTTGGACCAAATTTATGGAGTTGTTCCACAAAAAGTACTACAACTCGGGAGTCATCGCTTCAAGGGTCAAGGAGTTCGCTGGTTTGAAGCAAGGGAACTTATTAGTAGCAGAGTATGCTCGACAATTAGACCGATTAGCCAAGTTTGCACCAGAGATGGTTCCAACTAACTTTCTGAGGGTTACCAAGTTTGTTAGAGTACTTAGACCAAAGATTGAGTTAGGGGTTAAGCTAGCCAGCCCGGGAAACACTACTTATGTCGATGTTCTAGAAACAGTAATAGAAGTAGAAAGGCTTCAGATGAATGTTAGTAAAGAGGAGGCCAGTAAGCCTGAGCCTAAACAGCATAGTCAACCTCAGAATGGTCGAAACAACAACCACAGCAACCATCAGTCCAGTAACAATAGTAATGGTCAGAAAAGAAGACATCCTGACAACAAGCAGTCTAACAACGATAAAAGGGCACGGACGAACAATGGAGGTAATAAGTTGGGTTATGTTGAATACCCAGAATGTGCTAAGTGCCAAAAGAAACATCCTGGTGAATGTCATGCAAACACCAAGGGATGCTACAACTATGGTCAGGAAGGTCACCGAAAGAAAGAGTGTCCCCAGCTCAAGCCAGAAGGAAAAAGAGACGACAAGATGGTTCCTGCCAGGGTTTTTTCCTTAACCCAAGGAGAAGTTGATTCTAGCAATAAAGTGGTCACAGGTCAGATTCCTATCCTCAATAATGTATGTTCTATATTATTTGATTCGGGGGCCACTCATTCGTATATCTCGCTAGGAATGATAGATAAATTAGGCAAACCTTGTGAAAGATTTAGAACTAGGTTTGTAAAAGAATTGCCTTTGGGTGAAGTAGTTATATCATCACGGATAGTACGAGGCGTACCGATCACGATTGAGGATGTAGAATTAGAACGAGACCTGATAGAACTAAAGATTAAAGACTTCGACGTGATACTGGGAATAGACTGGCTAGCAAGGCATGGCGCAACCATCGACTGTAGATGTAAGCAAGTGATATTCGAGACTCCTGACGGTCAGAGACTATGCTTTATGGGAAAGGTTTCAGGGCTACGCACACCGCTTATTTCATCTCTCAAAGCTTAGAAAATGATAGAAAAAAGATGTCAAGCATTCTTAGCCAGTGTCATAGATGTGGTAAAGGAAACACCACTAAAGATTGGAGACGTCAACATTGTAAAGGAATTTCCATAAGTATTTCTTGACGACTTATCAGGATTGCCGCCGACTCGAGAAATTTACTTCACAATCGAACTAGTATCGGGCACTGAATCTATCTCCAAGGCACCATACAGAATGGCACCTACCGAACTCAAGGAAGTTAAAGATGCAGTTAGAAGAGCTCTTAGACTTGGGATTCATTAGACCGAGCCATTCGCCATGGGGAACACCGGTTCTATTTGTAAAGAAGAATGACGGAAGTATGTGAATGTGCATAGATTACCGCGAGCTGAATAAGGTGACAATTAAGAACAAGTACCCACTAGCACGGATTGACGACTTGTTTGATCAATTCTGAGGAGCGTCCGTGTTTTCAAAGATTGATTTACGGTCTGGGTATCATCAGATCAAGGTACGAGAAGAGGATATTCCTAAGACAGCGTTTAGAACTCGTTATGGGATTACGACTTTCTAGTTATGTCTTTCGGTCTTACCAACGCTCCAGCCGCATTTATGGATTTAATGATAGGGTATGTAAGGACTACTTGGATGAATTCGTCGTAGTGTTCATCGACGATATCTTGGTATACTCAAAGGACGAAATCGAGCATGAGGAACATTTAAGGTTAATCTTGTTGCGACTAAAGGAGCATCAACTATACGCCAAGTTCAAGAAGTGCAAATTTTGGCATTCACAAGTAGCATTTCTCGATCACATAGTATCCAAGGACAGAATTTCTGTAGACCCATCTAAAGTAGAGGATGTGAAGGATTGGCCAAGACCAAAGAATGCGTCAAAGGTAAGAAGTTTTCTGGGACTAGCAGGTTATTATCGAAGGTTTGTAGAGGGTTGTTCTAACATAACCACTCCACTTATCAACCTAACCCGAAAATAGCAAAGGTTCAACTAGGAGGATAAGTGTGAAGAGAGCTTCCAGTTGCTTAAGGATAAGCTATGCTCAGCACCAGTACTTTGTGTACCGACACCCAATGACAAGTTTGTAGTCTATTGCGATGCGTCGAAGCAAGGATTGGGTTGTGTGCTGATGTAGAATGACAAGGTGATAGCTTACGCCTCAAGGAAGTTGAAGGAGTACGAGAAACAATATCCAACACACGATATGGAGTTGGCAGCAGTGGTCTTTGCACTGAAAATCTAGCACCATTATCTTTATGGAGAACGGTGTAAGATTTATACGGACCACAAAAGCTTAAAGTATTTCTTCACGTAAAAGGAGCTCAACATGAGACAGCACAGGTGGTTACAATTAGTAAAGGATTATGACTGCGAAATCCTATACCACCCGGGAAATGCAAGTTATAGTTGCGGATGTGCTAAGTAGGAAGAATTACGGAAATTTAGCATCGTTAGCTGGAATAGAAAAGTCATTACAGAAGGAGCTGATCAATGCTGGAATAGAAGTAGTCATTGGTAAACTGGCTAACTTGTCCATCCAGTCAAGTCTATTAGAAGATATACGGATTGGGCAAGGGCATGATGACACATTAGTAGCACATATGAATGCAGTTAAAGAAGGCAAGGCAACAGATATCTCAATATCAGGATACGGATTATTGAGATATAAGGATCGGGTATGCGTGCCGAATGATCAAGGGATTAAGGTGAAGATTTTAGAAGAAGCACACAATACCCCATACTCAGTTCACCGAGGGTCGACCAAGATGACTCATGATCTTAAGGCAATGTATTGGTGGTGAGGAATGAAGAAGGATATAGCAGAATATGTGTCTAAATGCTTAGAAGGCCAACAAGTGAATGCAAAACATCAGCGACCTATAGGCTTATTGCACCCACTTAGCATTCCAGAATGGAAATGGGACGACATAGCCATGGATTTCGTGACGGGTTTTCCATGAACAAATAAGCAGCATGACTCGGCTTGGGTAGTAATAGATAGATTAACCAAGTCAGCTCATTTCCTACCTGTCAAGACCTCATATACAGCAGAACAATACACAAACCTCTATGTATAAGAAATAGTAAGACTGCATGGAATCCCTAAGACAATAGTGTCCGATAGAGGATCGGTGTTTACATCAAGATTTTGGGGAAGCTTGCAGCAAGCCATGGGTACCAAGTTAAGTCTTAGTACGGCATTTCATCTTCAGACAGACGGTCAGTCCGAGCGTACCATACAGATTTTAGAAGATATGTTGTGTGCTTGTGTACTTGATTTCAGAGGATCATGGAGTAAGTATTTGCAGCTGATAGAATTTTCCTACAACAATAGCTATCAGTCAACAATTATGATGGCACTCTACGAGCTACTTCATGGAAGGAGGTGTCGATTGCCTCTACATTGGGACAAGGTAGGATAAAGGCAACTACTTGGACCTGAAGCTGTTAGAGAAGCTCAGAATGCAGTAGCGCTGATTAGAAAGCATATGCTCGCTGCTCAGAGCCGTCAGAAAAGTTATGCGGATGCCAAGCGGTGTGATGTGGAATTCAAAGTCGGAGATCAAGTCTTCTTAAGGATATCTCCTATGAAAGGTGTGAAGCAGTTTGGGAAGGAAGGCAAGCTTAGTCCCAGGTTTATAGGTCCTTTAGAGATATTGGACAAAGTGGGAGCAGTTGCATACAAATTAGCCCTACCGCCAACACTAGCAGATAGTCACAATGTGTTCCACATCTCGATGCTGCGTAGATATGTGTCAAACCCATCTCACGTCCTCAAGTATGATACGATAGCACTCCATAAAGACTTGAGTTACGAGGAACAGCCAGTTAGCATCCTAGATAGAGGGATGAAGGAATTACGGTCTAAGAGTATTCCGATAGTCAAAGTCCTATGGAGTAATAGTTTTGAACGGGAGGCAACGTGGGAGTTGGAGGAGGACATGCAAGCTCGGTATCCGGAATTGTTTGGTAAGTAAACTTCAGGGACGAAATTCTTTGTAGTAGGGGAGAATTGTAGAGTCCCAAAATGTTTACTTAGTTAGCTAGATAGTTAGCAATAGTTGTAGTATTTTAGATTTCATGGATTTTGGTTCAAACCAGGACTTAGTAGGACACTCGTAGCAATAGTTATGGATTTTATAAGTCTAACCTATAGTTTAAGAACATTAATTATAACATAAGGTTTGATTAATATAGCTAACTATAAATATATTATTTATTATAACCTAAGGTTTAGATAGAGCCAATAAGAGCATGACACTTGTCATAATCATGATTATTATGGAATTAAGTATTTCGATGATAAAATAAAGATTTAGAAGCTTTAGCACCTACCAAAAACTGTTAGAGTCGTATCATGACTCAGTCAAAGCATTTATCCAATTCAAATTATGCTGAAAAAGTACAATTACATGTTTAAAATATTCATGTATGCTAATATATCGCAGCATAGGAGCCGATATATCGCAGCATAGGAGCCGATATGTCGCCTAACGGAAGATATGGAAAACACGTCAACTTTGCACGAATGTACGAATGAAGGCTTTGGATTAGGGAAGAGTTGATATATCTCCATATAGGGGGCGATATATCGCCCTTTGTATGATAATTTTTTAAATCTTTGTTTTTAAATTTAAAAATAAGCCACAACCACTTAGACTTGCCTCTGAACGTTTTTGACCGAGTCTTAAGCATCTGATTGACGAAAATTCAATTTTTTTCATTTTAAAATCATTTATTTATTCAAATTAAAAGGGGTTAGTTTCACTCCTTGGACTCTATAAATAGGACCTAGTACCCAACCATTTCTTCATTCTTCAAGCTGTGTTCAGAGCCTCCAAGCTGCTAGTGAGACCATAGAGTGATAAACACTTGGGTTAGGATAGAAGCTTTATCATTTTTAAGCTTTATTAACATTTGGGAAGTGAGGTTTAGTGTGATTTCAGTATTGAAGTTAGACAAATCCCTAAGGTCAACTAAGGTATTCCTATTCCTTATGTCCAGCTCTTTATAATTCTTTAGTTTTCTTTAGTTTCTTTTATTCAGATTCTAACTCTTGTCATTGGTTCTTGATTAGGTCCTTGAAACTTAAGGTCTTTCTTTGTAAGTTTCTTCTTGAAGGTTTAGTTTCCACATTCATTCTCTATTCTTTAGAAATACTCACCATTCTTATTGTTGGTTTTAGGAGTGTTCCAAGTCCCGCATTTATTCTCAAATATCCCGATTTTGGTAAGGAAAATAGGATAGATCTTATATGTTTATGTGATATGTTATGCTTATGTTATGTTATATGTAATGTTATCTTAAGTTATAATATGTTATGATATATATATATGATTATGTTTTTGGGGCTTATAGTTGCTTAAATAGCAAACCCCAATGTTTTTATGTTTTTGGGGCTTATAGTTGCTTAAATAGAAAACCCCAATGTTTTTATGTTTCTTAGGGCTTATAGTTGCTTAGATAGCAAACCTCAATGCTTTTATGTCGCTTGAGGCTTATAGTTGCTTAGCTAGCAAACCCCAAGATTACCATGTACATGGGTTAGAGTAGTGATATATGTTTTATAGTATATGTTTTTTATTTAGTCTTATGTTTATGTTTTATGTTATATGTTTTAGTATATTTTCCTTGCTGGGCATTAGGGACACTCCTTTTTCTTTTAGTGTGATGCAGGAAACTAGATACGGTGGCGGAAGGATTCTTGGTGGCTTGACTTTTGTATTGATGATGAATGGAATGAATGGGCTGTGTGTCGATCGAGGATGACGTTGTTTTTAGTTTTTTTATAAAAATTATGTTTCTATGTATTTTCCGCATTTAGTTTTTTAAACAATTTTCTTTAGTTTAAAATTATGTTTTAAGTTTTAAACAATGCGTACCCATAACATACCACATTTTTTTTTACTTTGTAATTTTCATAATATTTATGTTGAAGTTTTAATAAAGTCATTATTATTTCTTATGTATGTTTTCTTTAAAGTAATAGTTATGTCAAGTAGTTCTAATGGTCCAAGGTCTTAGAAATAGTTGGGTCATTACAGTCCTGATTGATAACGAGAGTTTTGTGAATATCCTTTACAAGGCCACTCTAGAAAAGATGGGACTCACGCTTCGGGATTTGAAAGCATGTGCAACGACAATGTACAGATTTTCAGGAGAAGGGATTGCCTATACGGGATCCAATGAACTCCTTGTGACCTTGGGAGAATATCCATTCTCGATGACCAAGATGATGGAGTTCGTGGTGGTGGATACCCCGTTGGCCTACAACATACTTCTTGGGAGACCCACCCTGATTGAGCTGGGGGCAGTATCATCTGTCAAGCATCTGGCCATCATGTTCCCGAATTCTAGTGGCATCAGGACATTGAAGGGAGACCAGATCGCAGGAAGGGAATGCTACAACATTTCCTTGAGAGGAAGGAATCAAACAAGTGCCCAGACACTTGTGGTTATTCAGGAGATGGACGGATCCATCTTCGAGATAGAAGAGGAGATCAACCCTAGAGTAGAAGAAAGGGTCGATCTCGGACCACTAGAGGAGCTTGGAGAAGTGGAGCTCAATGAAAAGGATGCCACGAAGGTGGTAGAAATGGACTAGAACCTTTCTGAAAGGTCAAGATAGAAATTAATTTACTTCTTGAAAGAGAACCAGGATGTGTTTGCATGGTCACACATGGACATGGTAGGAATTAGTCTGAATGTCATGAGCCATACACTAAACATTGATAAGAGCTTCCCCTGGAAGCAGCAAAAACGAAGGCTCCTAGAAGATGACAGAAAAAAGGCCCTCAAAGAAGAGGCCAAAGGTGAAAAGCAAATCATTTCATACAAGATGCTTTTTATCCTGATTGAATCGCCAATCCAGTGTTAGTCCCAAAACCAAATGGAAAATGGAGAACCAGTATCGACTATTCAGATCACAACAAGGTATGCCCTAAAGACTACTTCCCCTTACCTCAGATAGACCAGATCGTAGATGACACTGCTGGTCACGACGTCATGTCATTCATGGATGCTTATTTTGGATATAACCAGATTGCCATGCATGCACTAGACCAAGAACATACGAGCTTTGTAACCGATAAAGGATTGTATTGCTACAACGTCATGCCTTTTAGGCTAAAAAATGATGGAGCCAATGTAACACCCTGGATAGCCAAGATCGTTACACTGTGTACTTATAAAAGTGCAGGACTTGCTAATCAAGTCAATAATTTGAAAACGTGTCACTAAACATGTGGAAGCTAAGGTTAAAAAGGTTTTAGTCTCAAAAGACTCATTTCATATATATAAACTGTGGTAACATGGGATCCCATACAAAATCGCGATTTAAGAAAGTTTACAGACTCCCAAAAGTACATGAGTAACTATTAGCCATACTAAGGCAAAATAAACAGTCTTCAGGTTCCATGTCCTTGCCTACACCTCAACCATGGTGGCTGAGCACCTGGCTATGTACATTCCGCTCACCGAGCTCTCCAGTCAGGGCTGATCTAACTTTCCCTTGCCTTTACCTGCACCACGTAGCACCCATGAGCCAAGGCCCAGCAAGAAAACATCATAGATACCTCAAACAATAATAACAGACGAATAGCTCAGTAAGCATGTATACCCATCAGATAATCCACAACAGATATTCAGCATACACAATCCAATACAAGATACATTCTATCACATATACTGTTCATATCAAATAATATCCAGGGCCGACGACTTAGGCCGCACCCTCTGTTTAACCCACTGACTCTGACCCGCTTAAACCAAGCTCAGTGCATAATAAGTTGTCCTCGGCCACCAGTGGCCGAGCCGCGCCCTCTGCGCTAGTGAGACCCTTGGCTCCCTTAGGCCGCTGGTCCACTAAATGGCTTGCATGGCATAATACCATCTTTTCAAGCTTCTACAATAGGGAGCCCTTAGTCCCGTCACATATATTCAACCAGGTGCAGTTTTCTTACCTTTAGTCTCTGCGGTTATAGAATTACGAGCAACGCCCCTCAAGCACGATCCGTTCCCGAGCCTAAGCTTTTATCACCTAGCCACAACCAAAGTATAGGGTTTCATAAATACTCAAATATAGGTTTCCAGTTACAAAACTAACTCCCGGGATATCAAATTCCACCAAGCACGGTGGTGAAACCAAACCCGAGCACACTAGACCACTTTCCCATGCTTAAAACCCTCAAAATCTCAAGTCTGCAACCAAGGGCTGCGGCCCCCAAAGCCTAGTCACGACCCTTCCCCAAAACAGAGCCTACTCCGTCACTGAACCACACACGCGCCGCAGCCCTTGCCTTGGGGGCCGTGGCGTGCCCCCTTGGCCGAGCCCCCTTGGCTTCTTTGCATGCTAGGGCCGCAGCACTCTAGAACAGAGCCGCAGCCCTCCCCTTCGAACCCAGATTTTACACCATTTCAAAGCTCAAAACCTTACCTCAAACCATCCCAAAACTTCCCAACTTCTTTAGCATGATCTAAACAACATAATTCCCAAGAAAACACAGCCTAACACACTCTAATCTCCTCCTTTCAATTTCTGAAACCCTAGTGCTAAAAACACACAAACCAGCCATCAAACTCAATTTAAAGCCTCTAACCAAGAGTTGAAACTTACCTTTGCTGTTGTATCACTTCACCAAGCTGTGACCAAGCTAAGCCCCCAAGTTTCCCCTCTTAATTCTGCCTTAGAACATCACAACTAAACTTGTTTCAGTACTTAACTAAAACCCAGCTAAAACTCATAATTCAACCACAGAAAACAAAGTTAGATGCTTACCTTAATTCCTGCTTCAGTTCCTTGATTTTCCTTGAGCTAAACCTCCAAATTCTCACCACCAAACTCAGAAATCCCAGCTGGTTTCCTTTGTGTTTCCTTAAGAGTGAGAGAGAGAGAGAGCCTAAGTGTTTAGTCGGTTGTTTATCTTCTAAAAGCTTCTCTATATCTAACTTATCTATTAAGTTAATCCCGAGGCTCGGGGTGTCGGAACCGTCCCCGAGGCCAAAATGGTAAAATCCCCCAATATTCCCGCCTAGACATCCTAACCTCGAATATATCTCCATATATATTTCCATGTCCCGACAACCCAAATCAGTATTCGCTATCTAAAAGTATCCCCGACTTCTCCAAAGTCATATCTTAAACCCTCATTGTGACTTTCCCCACTATCTGGCCCTAGAATCGTCTCGAGTCGTGCTCAGCGAACCTGTCCACATAATAATTTTGTTCTCACATATATCACATATCATATTACCACATAATATAATCGATTATCATATAAGCATTATTAAACGTATAATTACTCATTAAATCACAATTATTCCTTTAATGCCCTCCTGGCACGCTAATCAAGGCCCTTAAGCCTTATTAGCGAATTTGGGTCGTTACAGCCACATACCAAAGGCTGGTAAATAGGATGTTTGCTGAACAAATAGGGAATAACATGGAAGTTTATGTGGACGATATGTTAGTCAAATCTAAACATAACAATAAACATGTAGACGATCTCGATGAGTGCTTTGTTGTACTTCGGAAATACTACATGATACTTATCCCACAAAAATGCTCGTTCGGAGTATCTTCAGGTAAGTTCCTTGGATTTATAGTAAATGCTCAAGGAATAGAGGTTAATCCAGACAAGATCAAGGCATTGACAGACATGCCCTCACCTCAAAAACATAAGGATGTCCAGAGCCTAACTGAAAGAATGGCAGCCTTAAGTAGGTTTATCTCAAAATCTACAGACCGGTGCCTTCCATTCTTTAACCTTTTAATAGGGGAAAAAAGTTCGAGTGGTCGGAAGAATGCGAGCTCGTGTTTCAAGACCTTAAGAAACACCTCACCGAACCACCAATCTTGTGCAAACCTATTACAAGAGAGATTTTTTATTTATACCTTACTACAATCGATCATGTCATTAGTGCAGTACTGGTACGGGAGGATAAGAAATTACAAAAACCTGCATACTACGTCAGCGAAAGATTATTGGGGGCAGAATCGAGATACCCATTAATGGAAAAATTGGCTCTCAGCCTGATACATGCATCTCGAAAGCTTTGAGCCTACTTCCAAGCACACCCTATTCAGGTGTTAACTGACCCTACTTCCTTAGAGTCGTTACTAAGTGAGTTTAAAAACGTGCTTTCAACTCGCTAATCGAGGTTTTAGGTCAAATATTGTAATTAAGCCATAAACAGAGGAAAAACTTTAGAAATAATAATTTCCATGTAAAATCATAAAAGTTTTACACTTGGGATCCCAAAGTACAGTTTAGAAACATTTAAAATATATAAACTGAACCAAGTTGACTAAACGACAAAATCTAGGTTTATTTACAAACATCACCCAAAATCCTCTGGCTGTGGCAGCCAGGCTAGCCAAACATGTACATGCCGCCTCACGCCTGCTACACTCATGGTTGGTTGGCCTTCTCTTTACCCTTACCTTCACCACAGAGCATCTGTGAGCCGAAGCCCAGCAAGAAAACCCACAAACAAATAACATATGCAACACATATATCAAGCATATAAACAGACCACCAATGGGCTAAACACATACGGCCTAGCCATCCTAGGCGTTTACCAAGCCCTGGGTTCGCGGACCACGTCGTGAGGATATCCCAGGTATCCTTTTAGGGACTCGCCCTGGCAACTCGCACTCCACGTGCTCAACGCTGCACCTGGCCCCTTGCCGTACCCGGCCTTGCACTCAACGTGCCTAACGTCGTTCCCGACCCTTTGCCGTTCCTAGCCTCTGTCGCCTTGGCCTACACTGTTCCCGGCTCTTGCCGATCATTCACATAATAGCATACATAGCATAACAAACAAGTACAGAGTTCTAGCAAATTCATTCAAAGGGCTACGCCCTACAGCTCAAACACATTGGGCTCAGGCCTGCATACCAGTTCTATTCAAACACATTGGGCTCAGCCCTGCATACAAGCTCTATGGGAACAATGGTTTTCTTACCTGAATCCCGAGCTCTCTGAGCACCGATGTCCCGAGCACAATCCTCTAACTTGAGCCTCGCCGAAACCCTAGTCACAACACATTAACAATATCCATCCATCAAATTCTAATCTAATAAATAACTTTGAGCCATAACCCTAACCTCTGAAACCTTGAATTCTATCAACCCGGGTGATAAAATCCATCCTGAGCCTTAACCATTGAGTTCCCAAGCCTAAACACCCTTAAAAACACAAACTGGCACTAAGAGTCGCGGCCCTACCCACAAGTGACGTGGCTAGCCTCGAAACAGAGGTTAGCACTTCACTGACCCCCACACGGGCCGCGGCGCGCATGAACTTCTTGGCCTCCCATGGCCGTGCGCGCACACGGGCCGCGGTGCGCCCCTCCTAGGGTCGCGGCCCTCACCTCCAAACCCAGAATTTTCACCCTTTTCCCTGCCTTTTCCTCAAACCAATCCTCCCCAAAACCAAACTAACAACCCAGTACATCACCATAGTAATTTCTAACACATAACCAGCTTCAAGACCCAACAAAATCTGCTCCAAAACTCAACCAAAACACTCAAGAGCAGATCAAACTTAACCAACATGCAACTCTAACAAACCAGCAGAAATTCTAAACATAACCTTAATAATTAGAGCTTACCCTTGCTGGATAAAAGCCTCAAAACCAATTCCCTATGCTCCAAGCTTCAAGCTCCCTTGAATCCCCAGCTGCAATCCCTTAGCTTCAAGTTAGTTTCCCCCAATTTTTCCTTGAGTTTTTCTTAGAGAGTGAAAGAGAGAGGAAGATGAACGCTATCTTCAGCTGAGAAGGAAGGTGTATGTCGGTTTCTCCAAGTTTCCCAACTATTCCTCTAGTTTGTTTTATTTAACTTAATCTATGTGGTTACCTCAAGGCTCAGGGTACCAAAACGTCCCCGAGGGCAAAATGGTAATTTTTCCCAATATTCCCTCCTAGACATTCTATCCTCAAATATATCTCCAAATATTTATTTTCTTAACCCAATAACCCCATATAATAACTAATGCCCAAGTTACCCCTCGACTCGCCCCGAGTCGGATTCTCAACCCCGTTGGGACTTTCTGGCTAACCGCTCCCCAGGACTGTCTCGGATCGTGCTGCACAGACATATCACATATATATAACATTTATCACATTTATGCCCCTAATATCCAGGCGGGGCCCACATGCACATTTAACTCAACTAAACACACATCATTACCATATATACACATAAATCCACATATTAGCATATTAAATCATTTATTGCCCTCCTGGCACACTAATCAAGGCCCTAAGCCCGATTAGCAAATTCGGGTCGTTACAGTTGAAGTGGACCATTGACCTAAGATAGTTTGAGATCACTTATCACCCAAGAACGACGATCAAAGGACAGGCTCTGGCAGACTTTGTGGTCGAATGTACTGGGATCTCCAACGACGAATTTGTAACCCCAATCCGCGAGCTGTGGAAAATTTATGTCGACGGATCTTCTAATGAAAATGGATCGGGGTAGGCATCATATTAATTACCCCAACAGGAAATCTCTTCCACTCAGCTCTAAGGTTCGGCTTCGAAGCATCAAACAACGAGCCTAAATACGAGGCGTTTCTAGCAAGACTTCGAATAGCCAACGAGCTCAGAGAAAAAGCTATACATTGCTATAGCGACTTGCAGCTGGTTGTTAACCAAGTCCTAGGGGAGTATCAGGCTCGCGGTATAAAAATGGCTACTTACCTGGAGAAAGTAAAGGCAACACTCGGACAGTTTAACTTCTACGCTATAGAGCAAGTCCCCTAGGAGCAGAATTCAAATGCAAACGCATTAGCCAGGCTCGCCGCAACTAACGAGGCTGATACACTGAATGTGGTCCCAGTAGAGTTTCTACTAACCCCAAGTATGAATGAGCCTGACGAAGAAGAGATATACATGATTGACTCATAACCAACCTTGATAACCCCAATAGTTGACTACCTCGAAAATGGAAGTCTCCCAACAGACCAGAATGAGGCTAGAAAGTTTATGTATCAGATTCTAAGATACACTACTGTGGAAGGGAAGTTGTATAGAAGAGGGTACTCTATGCCATTACTTTGATGTGTAACCCTACCCAAGTCAAAAAAGATTTTGGAAGATCACACTGGGGAGAATAGTTTATCAAAAAAGGAGATCAGGCAGGGGTACTTTTGGCCCACAGTCAAGGCGGACTCGTTCAAATATGTTAAAAGATGTGATAAATATCAACGGTTTGCCTCAATTCCATGAGTTCCACCCACCGAGCTCACCATGATGAGCTCCCCATGACCATTCGCAGTATGGGGAATTGACCTCATAAGCTCCTTGCCAACTAGAAAATGAGGAGTAAGGTACGCTGTGGTTGAAGTTGATTATTTTACAAAATGGATCGAAGCTGAACCCTTGGCCACTATTACCTCGAAAAAAGTCCTAGATTTTGTAGTAAAAAATAGTATCTGCATGTATGGGGTGCCCAGAAAGATAGTGTCAGATAATGGGACCGAGTTCGATAGTGATCTGTTTACACATTTCTGTGAAAAAAAAATGGAATAATAAAAAGTTTCTCCTTTGTGGCCCATCCCTAGTCAAACGGCAAGGTCAAAGTAATCAATAAGACTTTAAAAAGCTCCATGAAGAAAAGGCTAGAAGAGGTGAAGGGGAAATGGCCCGAGTAGTTGCCTCAAGTCTTGTGGGCTTATAGAACCACAACACAGACTTCAATGGGGCATACTCCTTTCTCCCTAGCTTATGGATGCAAGGCCATGTTACCAATCGAGGTCAAAATCCCAACAATACGGCGCGATGTATACAATTAGGCCTCGAACCAATCTCATCTTGATGAAAATCTAGACCTCATTGAAGAAAGACGAGATAAAGCTCAACTGAAAAATGTTGCATACCAGCAACATGCTACTAGATATTTTAACAAGAGGGTTCGAGATAGAAAATTTGGATTGGGAAACCTGGTGCTAAGGCGCGTATTCTTAGCCACACGAGACCTGTCTGCAGGGGTACTTGGACCTAACTGGGAACGACCTTACCAGATCAAGTCCATTGTTCGACCTGGAGTGTATAAGCTGGCGAGGTTAAACGAAGAATTGGTTCCACGAGCTTAGAATGGTGAACATCTATGACCTTATTATCAGTAATGTAGGAATTATGTTTTCTGTAGGGTCCAAGAACTTTACTTAGCTAGTTAGATAGTAGTAGCCATAGTAATAGTTGTAGTATTTTTTATGACTGTGGATTTTGGTTCAGACCGGGATTTAGTTGGACACTCGTAGTAACACTTGTAGATTTTTTAAGTTTAACCTATAGTTTAAGAATATTAATTTTAACCTAAGGTTTGATTAATATGACTGATATTGATGGTGATATTTATTATATTATAATGTTTAAATAGATCTAATAAGATAGTAACACTTGTCTTGTGTATGTTTAATGATAATTAAGTATTTTTGAGGAATAAGTTTATTAAGAGTAATATCTGAATATCAGGGTCTGTCAACAGCTTTGAATCTTTAAAGGACTTAGTCAAGGCTGTTTACTCAATTCAAATTAGGCTGAAAAAGTGTAATTACGTGCTTAATATTTCAGCGTATGCCGATATATCGCAGCTATAGGGGGCGATATATCGCCATACGAGGATACGAAAAACACGTAACTTCGCACGACCACCTCGACGAGACTTGGCCATATTAGCCCAGGCGATATATCGGCTCATTTGATGGATTTTTTAATGTTTTTGAAACCGAGCACATTTTAATCTTTAACCTCTTGATAAGTCCAGCATTTTTCTGACCTAGTCTTCGGCCTCTGCTGAACGATAATTCAAATATTTTTCACTTAAAAAGCCATTATTTTATTCAAGTTAAATGAAGATCTTTTCATTCTTGAACTCTATAAATATGACCTAGTACCCAGCCATTTATTCATTCATCAAGCTAAGTTCAGAGTCTGCAAGCTGCTAGGTTATTTTTGAGTGCTTAAACACTTGGGTTGGGAATATAAGCTTTAACTTTATAAGCTTAATAAACACCCGGGAAGTAAGGTTCATAGTATTTTTCGGTTCGAGGTGTAGTTCGGTTAAAGAAGCATTCGAGGTATTCATTATTCTAGTTCATTTCTGTGTTATTCTTATAGTTTTCTACTCAAAATCCTAACTCTATTCTTTATTCTTGGATAGGAAATCTAAGATCTTGAACGTAAGATTTTTGGTAAGTATATTCTCGATGGTATAGTTCGTCCATTCTTTTCATCCCTTTTTCTTTAGTATACTCACCTTTCTTTGATGGTTTTTAGGAGTGTTCCAAAGTCCCCATACTTTCTCATATCCCGGTATATTTTGGTAAGGAAAATAGGATAGGATTTTATATGTTATGTTATATGTTATCTTATGATTTATGTGTTATGCTATATGTTATGTTATGTATGTTTGTAGACTTGGGCATATGACTTGTATAACTAACAAGCCCCAATAAATTTATGGGCATATGACTTGCTTAGCTAGCAAGCCCCACAAATCTAATGGGCATATGACTTGTTTAGTTTACGAGCCCCAAGTAATAATGGCCATTATTGTATATGTGACATATGTTTATGATATGTTTTAGTATATGTTGCGATATGAATTTTATGTATATGATTTATGTGTTAGATTTTCCTTGCTGGGCATTAGGCTCATTCCTTTATGTTTATATGTGCAGGAAATTCGCTATGGCGGCGGCAGCTTGCGGGTTGTGTATTGAGGCAGGATGGAATCGATGGATTGAGCATTCGATTTGAGGATGAAGTCGCTTCTTAGTCTTTTAAAAATTATGCTTTATATGTATTTTCCGCACTTTATTTTGTAACCCATTTATTTAAAGATATGTTATGTTTTTATTTTAAAAACAATGGGATCCCATATCCTACTTTAAATTTTATGTAGTTTAACATTTATCTTACAAGTTTTAATGAAGTTATGATTATTTCACTTGTGAGTTTTATTAAAGATTAGTGTTTATGTATAGTAGTCATTAATGGTCCAAAGTCTAGAGTAGTTGGGTCATTACATTTTCATTGTAACCAAGCAAGTGCTTGATCTTCGACATTTTATCAATAAAATATGAATTTCATTCAAAAGTTGTATTTTCTTTTTAGTGTTGTACTTTTCTGCAAACCCTCATAATTAAATAACCTACGATCACACTCATAGGATATTAAGGGGGCATGGTATACAATCGTACCTAGGTTTGAAAAATTATAACATAAAGAAAAAGAAATTTTTTGTCTGGATTATTAACCCAACATGAAATAATATAAGTGTATGGATCATTAACAAAACACGCGAGCTAAAAATGTCTAGATTGTTAAACCGACATGAAAATTTGTAATTGTATGGATCATTAACCAAGCATGCAAGCTAAAAATCTTTGGATTGTTAACCCGACATGAAAATTTGTAAGTGTGTGGATTATAAACCAAACGCGCGAGCTAAATAAGTTTGGAACAAACCAGCAAAACTCTAATCGACAGTAAAAAAGTTGGAATTCAAGATAAACCAACTACAAACTAAGTCGACTCTGGGGTTGGAAAATTTTGCAAATAAGTTTCAACCTCGCAACCTCAAAGGATGAGGAAAAGTTACTATAAAATCAAAATATAACTAAACTACAAAAATTACATACCAATTAATTACTTTTTAATGCATGGTAAAAGTAAGGTTCGACCTTGACAATAATAAAGTCGAACATGAGTGCTTTGAATAAATTGTGCATGAATGCATTGAAATTTGGACTTAAATCAAATAGATGTATTTGTAGGAATAAACAAATATAAAATCAAGTCTTTAATATTAACGTGCTCGAAATATTTTGACCCAGAAATGTAAAGCATAATATTAAGGCGAAAAGCTAAAAGTAAAATTAAATGCATGAAGATTTTCGAGCCAAAAAATTGTACGCATAAAGATTATAATTACTATTTAATGATAATAAAAAAATAGCTCTAAATCAAGCTATAAATTGTCTTTTTCCCAAGGGCATAATAAAAAAAGAGTGATAATTACAAATAACATAATAGGACACAGTCCATGATCTCGGCCTCAGGGGTTGGACGCATCTCCAGCCGCAGTGTTAGAAGCCTCTGTTGCCTCCTCAGCTTCGAGTTTGGCCTCCTCTTCCTCGAGCCTAGCCTGCCACTTGGCAATGAAATCAGCCTACAGTTTGGCTAGGAAACTCGTGTCAAGGTCGAGATTGTTCACCCAAATTCGATACATTGCCATGTCTACGGCGCGATCTTTTTTGCTTTTGAACTCCTTCAGAAGACGAGCCTTCTCACCCTCAATGACTTCGAAGGTCATCTTCTTCTCCTCCTCCTCCAGCTTGGCATTTGGTTCTTGAATCTCCTTCATCTCAAAATTCTTAGCCTCGACCTCCTTCAAGGTCACCGCCAGCGTTGATTCGAGGTCAAGGACCTTCTGGATCTCTTTCAGAACAGCCTCCAGCCTTGACTCGAGCTCATTAATTTTCTTAATGGTCGCATCTCTTGCTGCCACCTTGAGCTTCGCTGCTTTTAGCTCATCCGCAAGCTTCAGCCGGGCGTCTTTAGCCTCTTGTGCATGTGCCCTGCTCGCGGTGACCTCGTTGTTCAGTATGAAGTTATCCTAAACAAAGGAGGCAAATGCATGTACACAAAAATAATATGAGTTATTAAAGGTACAATATAGGTTAGAACAGTGCTAGAGGGTCAAAGTAAGAATGAATAACCAAGGAGATGAGCTCGCCACCCTTGTTAAAGATGGTGTTGGCATCGCGGCAGGAGGTTAGAAACTTCCATTGTGGGGCACCGAGGCTGTTGAGAATTTGACCCACGCAGGACAAGACATCCAAGCCCAGATTAACTCCATGCGACCCAGGTGCATTATCGGGCACGTACTCTGGGACGTGAGTTGAAATCGTCCAAAAACGTTCCCGTGTATGAGCTTGTTTTTACTGGGATGTAGGGGCATGTTGGGCCGGTCGAGCGACAGGAGGAGGCAGGGTGATGGAAGGCGCCACTAGCTCGATATCATTATTTACTCTGACCTCAAAAGTAGGGTCGGCATCCTGATCCAAGTTCTGAGCCACCGAGGCAGAAGGGACCACCTCGCGCATTTCGGGTTTCTTCGAGGGGCAACCTCCCCGAGGGGAAACCTCCCCTTTAGGACTCCCATTGGCGCTTGGTGGCCTTCGCAACCAGTGGTCGGTTGAGCAAATTATCGAGATCGGAGTCCATTTAACCTGAGAAACATAAAGGTCATGCTTTAGTGATCGAGCACAGGTTACTAAAAGTAGCATGACTAAGGGTAATAAAAACCTAACTAGTACTCTCGGCAGAGCTTGAGCTCGGGGACCAGGAAATTCCCCTATCTTTTGTAGACGCTGGGGGATTCTTATCTCTATAGGTGGGAGATAGCCTCAAAAGGTCCCTAAATATATTAGTTCTGTATTGAATGTCAATGCCATCCCAGACATCGTTTAAACTATACATAGTTTGATATTGCCCTAGCCAGCTATCGAACCTACGAACTCTAAAGTCTACCCATGACCATACAAGGAAATTATTCCTGGCATCCTTGAAGAGGATCATTACATTGGGTTTGTCCTTAAGCAATGAAGGAGACCACATGGAGGAATCGAGCACAACTTTACCTCCATCACCCGAGCTCGGCGAGGCTTCATCATGAGCTTCGTGGCCCGAGACAGACCGATCGTGTCAGCGGGAAATAGGGGCGTGAAGCCGCGAGCTGGAAGATCTCCTCCTGAGGGGAAGTCTGTCGGTAGGGAGTGGCACGTGGTCCCACCACAAGTATTTGTGGTTAGTTGAGTCTTCTGTGGATTAGCTTTCTTCTAAAAGGCCGCAAGCTTGAAGCCAATCTTTGTGAAGGAGGTAGGACAAGGAACTTCGACCATAAGGAAGTTGAAGCATGGTTGTCCTATGTTCCACCATCGTTTCTGATGGGGTGGGGCAGTGGTAATTGGCTGCAGGAACAAATAAGTGTGAATATTCCAAGACTAACTATTCAATGGAAAAAGGGACAAGTATGATGAAATACTTACGAATGTGTTGGAAAGAATAATATCTGGAAGGAGCGAGTCTGTCCGTCTAGAAAAAGGCGAGCTTGAAATTCGGAGGGTGATTTGGCATGTCCTCGAAAAGCTTTAAGGGTTGCTCTTGAGACAAAAGAGATATAATATCTCTTGCGGCGAAGGCCCTTCCCACTTTAGCTCGGGGTATAGCGACCTGAGGGCTGTCAAAACCCTGAAGGAGTTCGTTTGGAGCTGGAATGGGGCGAGCCTCACGAAATCCAAGAATTTTTTTAAATATGACTTCAGGGGTAGCAGAGCCCCTGCCCTCATATGCTGGCGACTCCTTGCGCTGAGCTTGATTTTACTGTCAAGATTTCCATCTCCCGAGGCGAAGCAGCTCTGTTCGTTCGAAGTCGCAGGCCGGCACAGCAGAGTGTCAGAGAGCCTAAGGCTGTGATACGCCAATAGCTCAGATATTTGGCTGGTAGATGTGACTGAGCTCCAGTAGTGCTCACCCTCGAAAAACTCCTCTTTCGAGGTGGGGACTGAAAATTCTTGGGAGGTGGAAGGACGTGATGAGGAATCTTTCATTAGAGAAAATGATAGTACACCAGGCTCGAAGGTGACGGTGACTTTGAGCTTAGGGTCTAATGGAACAGGCCTTATCTCAGGGTCTGGGTCCGGATAAACACCAACTCGGAGGTTCTTCCTCTTTTTCTCCTCGACCTCATCTATTTGGCGTTGAAAGCGATCTCGAATATTTTCTTGCTCACACCTTTCCCTGTGCTCGCGTATCAGTCGCTGGTTTTGGGTGAAGGGCGATTCAAGACTGGGAGTTGATGGGAGGTAAGGGATAGCGAACTCGGGCCCCCAGCGATTCTCAGAGTACTGTGAGATCTAACAAGAAAGAAAAGGGTGAGGGCCCAGTATATTGGAAATAATAAGGAAAGCATAATTTCGATAACTCTAGCTCGAAAGCTCGAGGTAATGAGATTGCCTCAATCGAGACTGAAGTCTCGAAAGGGCAAGATTAATTTTAATGTGATCCCTAAACTATTGTAAAGTTCGAGTTTGGAGTGTGTACTCACGCGAGGGTGAGGAGGTAGATACCAATTACAAGAAATCTCAGTTTTTTAGGAAAAAACCTGGCGGTTGCCCAAAAAGGTGATATTTTTTGGATTTGTACATTAAAAACACTATTTCATAAGGTACACGAAACCTTTAACCAAAAATCGCCCATTCCAGAAAAAACCCATTTTTTCATGTTCATGCCAGAAATTTTTGGTCTGAAAATCATGTTCTAACTATATCAACACTACTCGGAATAAGAGCTTGCCTAATATTAACATAAATCCTTGGAGAATTAGTAAAAACCAGTGGAAATTCTCTCACAATACAGAAAGAATATGAAAAAAAAAAATGTGTGTGTGAAATCAAGAATATAAACTTACACATAGATGATCGTGGGAATGAGGAAATCATTAACCAGAGGAGTGGTTGCAGGAAAACTTTCATGACGTCAAATATACCATAGTTACTTTGCTTTGTTGGTTTGGAGAACATGCAAAGAGAGAAACGGAAAAAAGAAGTCCAGAATCGCTCTAGTTCGGTTTTTTCTTTCGCTGAATAATGGAATGAAAGTGAGGAAGGAAAAGAGAGGACATGTATATATACGTCCCAGTGGGATATCAAAGGTCGGATGAATCTGGACCTTTGATTTGGATTGGGACTTGATCTGATGGATGGGGTTTGGTTGTGGCATTGGAGGCAAAAAGTAGATATATGAAAGGACGTGCACGAAAAAAGAGGTACTCAAGTACTCTGCATGCGCAATCCCTAAGTGATGTGTGCCCATACTCGAGTATGGTAAGTGAAACATTTTTTGAAAGTAGAAGTTCAAAAGTTTCCTTCTCATAGGATTCAAACCAACACTTTTGAGGGGGAAAAATGTTATACCCAATTTTCGAGAATAGAAATTATGATCTCGAAAGATAGGCTCGTAAAATGTAAGCTCGTAATAAGCAAGTGTGCCACGCTATCTGCGTTTATGTGGATTGGGTTTGACAGTCTCACTCGCCATCAAGATGACGAAGATAGAATTGGTGAGCTTGAAACTATGTGCGGTCTCAAAGATGTTTTAAGATTACAAGTTAAGCTCGAAGCTACAACCACAAAGGGTCCAATACTTGTATAAATTCTTGATTTGTTCTTATTAGTGATTGAGCACCAGTCAGGAAGGTTCGAGCCTGAGCATTGTGGGCTCGAAGAGGATGATCTCGATAAATTTACTTGCTAAGGACAAGGCTAACCAAAATGACGAGCTCGTGATGTTTTGTCGGCTTCAAAAGTATGTACGTTATATGTTCAAGATCGGTAATCGCGAGGTCGATAATCTAGTTTGAATACGATTACTATTTAAAAATCCCTATTTCTTGGGGATTTGTTGTAATCTGCTAATGGATCTCGATTATCATGCGATATTATGTAATTAAAGCATTTATTTTTATTTATTTAAAATTTGAATTATAACTTCCCGAAATAGGAGGGAAGATATTTTGTAAACCAATCTATAAATAGCTTGGGGAAATTCATTTGTAGGAGGGCTGAATTTGGAACTGGGAATGCTCTGTGAAAATTGCTTTCTAAAAGCTTTGAGAGAATTCCATCATTCAATAATTTTGACTCGTGGATTAGGCATATTTTAACTGCTGAACCACGTAAAATATCATGTGTTTTTCATTGTTTTTCCTAATTATGTGTTTAGCACTCTTCTATTCTAAGTTGACGAAAAAACGTCGTCAACACATATTGATATAATTAGTGAAAAAATTGGATTATATATTATTATCATAATAATATTTTATAACATTTAAATTTATATTAATATAATTATTATATATGTAGTCTTATATTAAATATTATTATAATAATATTATTTTATAATATTTGAATTTATATTAATATAATTAATAAATATTCATTTTTAATTAGTTTTAAATGTATATTAATATTTTATATTATTTGAATTCATATTAATATAATTACTAAAAAATTAGAATTATAAATTATTATCATATTAATATTTTATAATATTTAAATTTATATTAATATAATTATTTAATATCTAGTTTTGTATTATATATTATTATAATAATACTATTTTATAACACTTGAACTTGAATTTGAATTTATATTAATATAGTTATTATATATGTAGTCTTATATTAAATAGTATTATTATATTTAAATTTATATTAATATAATTTATAAATATCTATTTTTAATTAGTTTTAGAAGTATATTCCGTTAAATATATAAAATATTCTATTAAAATTAACCAAACAAATATTTAAACTCAAAAATTTATGTTATCTACACACATTTTATATAGAAGAGATACAAAAAATATTCAAAGTTGCTAAAAAAGTTTTTAATTATTGAAAAATTGAAAGGACTAACACATGTCACATAAAAATCTAATATTTTATTTTAAAAAAAAAACATCTCTTCCTAATTATTTTTCAAGAAAAATATAAAAAATAACTAAATCATCGTAAAATCAATTACAAACAAAAAATAATAATTTAAAAAATTAAAATCACAACCTATTAGGTCCATTACCGGAAGAGTTACATGCAACGACCCACCACCATCCACTCTTTCGGTGGTAATGGATGTAAGAGGTGAGCTCGACCATGACATGTTCAAAAAAGAAATTACCTCCACGAATAGGGTATTTCACTAACTAATTCTGTGATTTGGGTATCACATGATCACATTAATAATAAATATTTGAAGAAACATGGCATAAGATACAAAAATAAGTCAAGATTAAAAGTGCATGAATATGCACATACAACTTTATTGATTCTACCTAGTAAAGAAAAAGCTAGATAATAAATTACATTATCGTTTATTCTCTAATCAGTTTCATTAACAAAGTGCCAGTTATTATTTTCACTTTCTATTTGAACCGATCATAAAATAAAAATAAAAACTTTATATAAGACACTAACCGATTTGCTAAGTGGGCTGCCTGGGTTTCATCTAAAAAACAATAAGTCTTATACATTAATTTGAAAATGTTGTTTGCAATTGCAAACTAAAGCTATTTGTTTTTCTAATAAAATTATTGATTAATTTTTTTCTTTTGTATGAAAGAGAGAATCTAGAAAAAACAAAAAAAATTATTTCCTCTAACTCTGTTCAAAGAGAATCATCAACTAGAGTAAAAAAGAATCACCATTCTCACCTTATTTTGGGAAATCTTGAAGAGAGTATGGCATTCAAAAGAGTTATGTAAATTTGGTTCAATTTGTTTGTTTTACTTCTACTTTGGAACCAAAAAATGTGAAGAAAGCCTTAAATGATGAATCATGGATCAATGCTATGCAAGAAGAGCTAGATCAATTCACAAGGAATGAGGTATGGATTCTTGTCCCTAGACCAGGTCATACTAATGTTATAGGTACAAAGTGGATATTTAAAAATAAAACTGATGAATTTGGGACCATAATAAGAAATAAAGCTAGGCTAGTTGTAAAGGGGTACACTCAAGTTGAAGGAATTGATTTTGATGAGACATTTGCCCCTGTTGCAAGACTTGAATCCATAAGATTATTACTAACTATTATATGTGTATGTGGAACAACCCAAAGGGTTTGAGGATCCTTACAATCCTAATCATGTTTTTTAAATTGCAAAAAGCTTTGTAAGGGCTGAAACAAGCCCCACGGGCTTGGTATGAGAGACTAACTCATATTTTGGTCGCAAAAGGGTACAAGAGAGGGGGAGTAGACAAAACACTTTTTGTCAAAAATGTTGATGAAAATATTATGATAGCACAAATCTATGTTGATGATATAGTGTTTGGTTCTACTAATTATTCTCCAGTGAAGGAATTTGTGAAACAAATGCAGGAAGAGTTTGAGATGAGCATGGTAGGAGAGCTCAATTTTTTCTTAGGACTTCAAGTGAAGCAGTCAGATGAGAGAATTTTCATTTCACAAAGCAAGTATGCAAGAAGTCTAGTGATAAGATTTGGACTCGATGCATCTAAACCTGCTAAAACTCCAATGGGAACTACGGTCAAATTATCTAAAGATGAGAATGGGAAGAAAGTTGATCCAACTCTTTACAGGAGTATGATTGGGAGTCTCCTATACCTAACTGCAAGTCGCCCTGACATCAGTTACAGTGTTGGAGTGTGCGCTCGTTTCCAAGGGAACCCCATGGAGTCTCATGTGATTGCTATAAAAAGAATTATTTGCTACATAAATAATACTCTTGATTTAGGCATTTGGTACGCCAAAGAAACAAATTCTAACCTTGTGTGTTATAGTGATGCAGATTGGGCAGGAAACACTGATGATCGCAAAAGTACAAGTGGTGGTTGTTTTTACTTAGGAAATAATTTGGTCTCCTGGCATAGTAAAAAACAAAACTCCATCTCCTTGTCAACAGCCGAAGCTGAGTACATTGCTGCTGGAAGCTGTTGTACTCAACTTTTGTGGATGAAACAAATGTTGGCAGACTATGGGTTTGATATTAAAACTGTAACCATTTTTTGTGATAATACAAGTGCTATTAATATCTCCAAAAATCCTGTTCAAAATTCTCACACCAAACATATTGACATTCGTCATCATTTTATTAGGGAACTTGTTGAAAACAAAACATTGATTTTAGAATATGTTGAGACTAACAAACAAATTGCAGATATTTTTACTAAAGCTTTGGACACGGTCAGATTTGATTCCCTCAGGAAATCCTTGGGGGGTTTGTTTTATTTGAAATTTCCAATAAATTGATTATCTTGCCTTGCATATGTGTTTGTGTAAATCTCTTGTCCTGTTTGGAAGAAATTTGATGAGCATATTTTTTGTATTTTAGAAAATGATCGTTATAAGTCCTATACTTTGTTTGGAATAAAAAAAACATATTTGAAAAATTATAGACCATCCAATTTATATTTGATCAAATCATTATGTTTGTATAAGCATTCCTTAATCCAGTTTCTTTTTCAGGCTCCATTTTGGAAAAGAGCTACCTATACTGATGTGTGAAAGCCGACACTGAGTAAATTGGTACCAGGTAATTAGCAATTATATTGGAGGATACTCTACCAATGTAAAGGGCTACCATCAGTATAAGAGTTATAGCCTCCATTATGGTTACAATTTGAAAAAGGCTACAATCGCCAAATATGGGCAATGACCCTAGCTTTAAAAGGCCAAAAAGAAACGCCAAATTGATTACGCATGCACACACACATTCCTGTTGACTAGACTATGTAAGATGGTTGTAAGACTCATACATATAATGAATTGATTCAAATATGTTTTGTGATTGGTATATTTTTCGAATTATGGTCACTTAGTATTTGAATTATAACTCATTTCTCTAATTTGTGAAAAACATGGTTATGTTGTTTCTTTTGAATAGGACTTGGCATTTACATGGACACATATGGTATGGCAATTTACACTCTATTTTCAGTAATTTTGTAATAAAATAATAAAAATAATAATGATAAAATAAAATTTTTTTTGAACCGTGTTCTTAAAAAAAAAAGTTCGAAAAAAAATTAATTGATGCAATTTATTTGTTTTATCTCAATATATTCTAAAATATTCAAAAAGTTTCCAATTTTGAGGTGTGAAAGAATTTGTTTTAAAAAGGAGATATTTTGGCATTTATCACATAAAATCCAGTTACCCATTTTTGGTTACCCATTTTTGAACTTGCCTCATTTGTGCACTGAATACTCTATATATTCAGTTTCACTTTGGTTGTTTCATACTCAGTGTTTTCTTGTTGTCTCTCTCACTTATAACCAAAAAGTTTAGGGTTTCTTTCTTTGTGTGTTTCACTTGTCTCATTCTTTGCAGCGATGAAGACTCGAGCCCGTGGTTCATCTTCCAAATCTGTGCAGGAGACAATTCCTGAATCCGTTCCCACTTCCATTCCTCCCCTCCCAGCATCAATCCATGCTATCTCGCCTCCTACAGGCCGTCGACCTAAAACAACAGCAAGAAAGAAGGTTCTTGCTCTTTCGGGTCCTATAGGATCTTCTATTCTTGGAGCTTCAAATAAAGGAGTTACGTTTCCCAACATGGATGCTGAACCAATCCTAGTCTCAGCAGTTTCACTCGCCTCTTCCGAAGGTCAAATAAAAGCCAAACCGGCCATGGATACAAGTCATTCCAAATCAATCTCCACTGAAGTTGTGTCTGATCCATCTGATCATGACTCTGAATCGTCGTTATCTTCTGATGTGTTGACCCCTAAGGCAAAGGGCAAACGCAAGACCAAAGCTACTGGATCAAAGAAAGCCAAGAAGGCCAAAGTGGGTCCAACAAAAGGTACCAATTCCATCTCTAATTCATCTCCTTTATCCCTATTTAAATTGAAGGTAAAAATCAACCCACCTCCTTACACCTCATCGGAGGATGTTTCTCCTGAAACAGAAGACTCTCAGCCTGAGTTGGACCCTTCCTTGTCCGAGCCAAATCCTGATGTTCCTCTTGATGATTTGGCAGAGGAGACTGAATCTGTAGAAGACCCATCAGAAGCCTCTCCTGTTGCATCTGACCCAAAAGGCACCACACCATTGGCATTTCCCGAATTGTCTTCCAAACTCCCTAAACAAAAATGGGCTCCTGTCCGTACTTCAGGTTCTTTCGAAGCTCATTCTCTTACTTTCTGTTTTAATGATAATGAGAAGAACATGCAATTTTATGAGCATCATCACTTTATTAGTGAGCGTAATTTCCTTTTTGCTCCTCATCGTGTTTTTGGGGTCTTACTTACCTTAGAGGAAAGGGGTTGGTTGCGTTCCTTGTCTGGGTTTGATGGGTTTGTGCCTCGGGTTGTTAAAGAATTTTATGCAAATTTGAATGATGAGTTATTAGACGAGTCTTCTTTTATGTTTCATAAAGTGTATGTTAGGGGACATTGGTATAAGTTTGGTCCAACTGAAATTGCTAAAGCTCTCAATCTTGTTTCTGTTGAGATTGATGATTCTATTGAGTTTGCAAAGGATCAAGTGTTGTCTGAGTTGGTTGGTCAAGCTATGGTGTGGTAACTAAGCACCTCTCTACGAGTCACAGATCTCACTCATTATTATGGTGCTCTTTTCAAATTCGCAATGTTTAATTGGATGCCTACCACTCATTCCTCTACGATCACTCAAGACATGGCTTTTCTATTGTTCAAAATTGGGACTGGAGTCGCAATTGATCTTGCTGCTGTTATTTTTTATCAAATCATGTCCTTGAGTGGTGCCAAACGCAAGGGGTAACACTTGATGTTTTCGCAAGTCATTTACAAACTTTTGGACTCTCAGCGTCCTTTGAAGAAGTCCCATGAGACCTTGACTTCTCCTTTGGTTGGTCCTACCTATACTGTCAAAGATGACCATGCTCCGTCCACAGCTCGAAAGGTCAAAGGCATTAATCTGGCTGGTACTGGTTCTAGCAATGTTGTGACTGACACTCCTGTTGTCCCGACTGATCTCACTTCTGTCCAGACCGGAATTACAAGTCTCTCTGACCGGTTCTCTCTCATGGAGGATACTCAGCACCAAATTCTTGCTTCATTGGCCATTATCAATGCATCCACCTCTCCTGCTCCATGATGGTTATAGTTCTCTTCGATCTATTTTTATTTGCTTTTGATACATGTAAAAGAACACTCGATGTATCTTTCTTTTGGTTTCATTTTCTTTGTTCTTTGGCATGTTCTTAGACAATGAGGGGGAGAGAGAGTAACTCTATTTTTTTGGTACATCGATTATGTTGTCTGACCTGCTGTTTCTTATTGGTTTTTGTTAACTGTTTTATCGTGTGCTTTGGTTGTTTTTGGCAGGGGGAGTCATTTTGTGACTCTAGTGATTTTAAGCACTTACTTCTGTATTGCAGGGATTTTTTAAAAATAGATATTCTTTGTCTATAAAATTGCCAAATGGGGAGATTGTAAATCCTAAAATTGGCATATTTTATAGAAATATTTTTTAATTAAAAGATTAATTTTTGTTTCCATTTCTTGAAAGTTTCGAAAATTCACTTTCCCTTTTTGTGAATTTCAGATTATATTGGCTTTCTTATTTAGCTTTATATTATCTCAATTTGATTATAAAGGGAAGTTATATCTTGCAAATATTCAGTACTTACCCAAAGTCATTTCTGGAATATTTGATTGTATATTTTCGTGCAGCTCAAGAATTGAAATTTAGGAAATTGAATCTTTAATGTCATTAATTGTTCTTTCTATTTTGAGCTTATTTTGATCCGACACAGGTCTGAGCTGTCCCCACCAAAATCATATCTGTCGGATCAGCATCTTCTAAAAAAGGCAACTCTTCATCAATCAATAATATCTTCAATTATTCTTGCCTTTATTAGGGGATTCTTTCTCAGCCTTTATGAGCACGAAAAAGGACTCTATAAATAGGGCTCTAAAGGCAGTGAGAAAAATGAACTCTTAGATGCATAATTTGTGAGCATAATTGTAATATTTGTGAGAGTTCCTCTTTGTATTCAAGATCATAGTATTCACGTGATCTTGTAGAAATATGAGTGTTTAGTTTTTAGTGGTGAGTTTATACCATGTTCATGAGTGAATACACATTGTAATTTGAACGTAACGTTTATAGTCTTCGGGAGAGACTTTTACAAGCCTTGCGTCGGGAGGATACAAGCACTCTCTGACCATTGAAGGGAGTTCAAGTGGTTGAGCGTTTCAATCAAGATCAGATTAGTGAAGAGAAGTACAACAAAATTGCGGCAAATCTCAAGAGGGAGTCTTGTTTTGTTTAAGTCAATATTTTGTACTTGTGATTCTTTATTAATTGGTTTTATTCTCTGGGTGTGGCCCCAAGGAGTAGGTTATCCGAAAAGGTTTCTGAACCTTGTAAAAATTAGTTGTGTTCTTTATTGTTTTGTGCTGTCTTTTTATTGTGTTCAGTTTCTGTCGTGATAAGTTCGAATTCTGTCCCGATAGAACGATAATCTGTGTAAACAGTTAATTATCATTCCGCACTTTAATTAATTCACAGGGTTTAATTAATTTGGTAATTACTAACAACGGAATTTCAATCTATACAATGAAATCATTCCATACAATTGTCTTGATTCATTGAGCATTGATATGGTATCAAAGATTTTATCTTTCTAACAATGGTTATGGCGATTCGACCCTACCATCAAACACTACTTCTACTCAAAATCAAACCACAAACACGTTACCTAAAACTACTCCTGTTATTTTTTCTCATTCTCTCTCTGTACAGCTCAATGAAAACAACTATCTTCCATGGAAGCACCAGGTCTACCATGCGATCAAGGGGAGTCGACTTCTCAATAGCACCTGGATGTTACACAAACTCCACCGAAGTATACAACAATGGCGGATCGAGAGGCTATTCGTGTGAGCTCTGAGTTTAAGGATAGGGATCAACAGGACAGCATCCTTGTCACCTAGCTCCTCTCTTCCATGTTTGAGAAGATTCTCACCAGAATGGTAGGATCTGAAACCACAACTCAGATATGGACCTCACTTCAAGAATATTACACCGCCCAAAATCGAGCCAAAATGGGTCAGTATAAAACGATGTTATGTAATATTCGTATGACTAACTCCCTCAATGACTATTTGTTGAAGATCAAGCAAATTGTGGACATTCTTGCTTCGATTGGACATGTTCTTAGTGCTCAGGATCACATCAAGGCAATTTCAATGGCCTATCTAGAGATAATGAAGTTTTTTTCACCTCCGTCAACACAAGAATTGAAGCTTATTCCGTAGCTGAGATAGAGGCACTCCTCATGTCTCAAGAAGTTCGAATTGAAAAATTGAATCACGAGTTGGAGATCAATAATGGCGAAGCTAATCTCTCCCATACCAAACCTCCATCTGGATCTCATGGTGGCTCAGCTCTAGGTCATTTTCAACAAACTCCTGCTTCATCTTTTGGTCGAGGGGGTTACAATCCGTATGGTGCCTATGTGACTGGTTTTGAACCATAGGTGTATGGATCACAAGGGTATGGACCACGTGGGTTTGCATCAGGGTATGGAACACCTAGGTTTCCATCAGGGTATGGACCACCTTCTTTTCATCATTTCTCACGTACTGTATAGCCTAGAGCAAGTCGTGGTCAACAAGGCAATTTCAGAGGTTGTCCCTCTCATGGCCGTGGTCAGTTTTCAGCATGGGGACAAAAACCACAGTGCCAATTGTGCCATAAAATTGGCCACACGATAAAGCAATGCTTCTACCGTTTTGACAAGTTTTTCAATGGCCTTGAATCACTTCAATCCTTCTTTGGTAATGATGCCCTTGCTGAGATGCAAGCTATTCCAGAAACTCTCAATGACTCTTCTTGGTATCCAGATTTAGGAGCTACCAACCACCTCACACCTGATCCTTCAAACTTGAACACCAGCACTGAGTACAATGGCCAACAACAAATCCACATGGGCAATGGAGCAGGTTTGCATATTCAACACATTGGCCAGTCATTTTTTTCTTCTCCTTTTACTTCTCATCAGCTTACTCTTAACAACTTGCTTCATGTCCCTGCTATTACAAAAAAAATTTCATAGTGTATCTCAGCTTTCTAATGAAAACAATGTGTTTTTTGAATTCCACTCTACCTATTGTTGTGTTAAGGATCAGGATACTCAGAGGATCTTGTTGGTTGGGAAACTTGACAAAGGCCTTTACAAGTTTGATTTCATTCAGCTAGGGCGTCTAGCATCATCAACTCACTCTACTTCCGTTGCTGTTAGTGCATCTAGCTAAAATAATCTACCAAATCAAGCTTGTTTTACTCATGACTTGTCTGATTTTTCTCTTTGGCACAATAGGTTTGGTCATCCAAGTGCTAAAATTATCAAAATAGCCGTGTCTTCTTGTGATATCAAACTCAATAATAAAATTCATTTAGACCTATGCTCAGCTTGTTCTCTTGGTAAGCTTCACAAGTTACCATTTCCTAATTCATCTACTGTATATTCTGAGCCATTGCAGTTGTTACACTCTGATTTATGGGGCCCTGCCCCTATTAATTCTGCTAGTGGGTATAAATACTACATTAGTTTCATTGATGCCTTTTCAAGGCACACGTGGATCTACATGCTAAGAACCAAATCTGAAGCCTTACAAACCTTTGACAGTTTCAAAACACAAGTTAAGCTTCAACTTGGGTATAAGATTAAGGCTATCAAGCTGATTTGGGGAGGGGGGGGGGGGGGGGGGTGGGGGGTGAATACCAAGCGTTTACGAGTTTACTTACTCTTCGGGTATTATTCACAAAGTCTCTTGCCCTCACACCCATGAGCAGAACGGGGTAGCTGAAAGGAAGCATAGGCATATCATGGAGAGTGGTTTAACACTTTTGCTAAGGCATCCCTACCACTAAAATATTGGGATGAAGCCTTTAGGACTGTTGTCTTTCTTATTAACCGAATGCCTACACCCCAACTTCAAAATCTCTCTCCAGTTGAACTCCTATTTCATACTATACCAGATTATGCTATGCTTAAGGTTTTTTGGTGCTTGTGTTATCCAAATCTTAGACCATATAATCGAATCAAGCTACAATATAGGTATGTCCCTTGTGTATTTATTGGCTATAGCTTGTCTCATAAAGGCTATAAATGTTTGACAAAAGAGAGTGTATATTTCTAGAGATGTTCATTTTGATGACTTCACTTTTCCTTTCTCTCTAGCTGCATCCCAACCTCCTTTGTCTACTGCTTCTCCTTCCATTTTTTCTTCAGCTCAACCTACTGTTGTCACTTCAGCACCCTCTCCACAGCAGTTTTTCCTTTCACCAAGTCATTTTCAGTCTTCCAATGCCATTACCAACCATTCTGAGTCTATTTCCACTTTACCTACTCCCTCATTTCCTTTTTCATAGCCAAGTACACCTCCTAAGTCTATTCCTTCACCAAGAGTTCTTACAGCTTCTCTTGAACCAACTTCTATGAAAGATGCCTTGAAAGATGACAACTGGTCAGCTGCTATGAGAGCCGAATTTGAAGCACTTCAGCTCAATCATACCTGGTCCTTGGTGGATTTTCCTTCTAATTGTACACCTATAGGGTGTAAAAGAAAGCTTAGGGTGAAAGAAAATGTTGATGGTATCTCTAAGTTCAAAGCCTGTCATGTCGCCAAGGGGTTTCACCAACAAGCTGGTTTTGACTACCCAGAAATATTCAGTCCTGTTGTGAAACCGATTACTATTCGAGTGGTACTCACTATTGCAGTCTCCAAATGCTGGAAAATTCTCCAACTAGATGTCAATATATAATGCACTTCTTAATGGGGATTTGCAAGAAGACATTTATATGACTCAACTTCCTGGCTTTGTGGCTACTAACTCACCAACCAAAGTGTGCAAACTTCATAAAGCGTTGTACGGTCTCAAACAAGCCCCTAGAGCTTGGTTTAAGAAACTTTCTACTGCACTACTAAAGTTTGGTTTCATTTCTACTAAGGCTCATCATTCCTTGTTTGTTCAGATTAATTCCTCCAGTTGCATGGTCTATGTTGATGATATATTAGTGATGGGAAGCAATGATCAGCTAGTATCCACTCTTGTCACTGATTTGAGCAATACTTTTTCTCTAAAAGATCTTGGCTTAGTTGATTATTTTCTTGGTATCGAGGTGCTACATGCTGTTGATTGTTTGATGTTGTCCCAGCAAAAATACTTGCAAGATTTGTTGAGTAAGGCACAAATGCAGGGAGTTAAGACTCAAAGCACACCAATGAATAATGTTCTTAGGCTTTCCAACTATGGCAGTGATCCAGTTCTTCATGTCACTTTGTACAGATCTATAGTTGGGGCTTTGCAATATGCCACCATTACAAGACCTGACATTGCCTATAGTGTCAACAAAGTATCTCAGTTTATGCACTCTCCTTTGCAATCTCATTGGGTGGTTGTTAAGTGCATCCTTCGATACTTAGCTGACACCTTAGACTATGGTTTACACATCACCAAAGCAACTCATTTGAAATTAAAAGCCTAATGTGATGCTGATTGGGCTTCGGATCCGAATGATCGTCGTTCCACTACTGGAGTTTGTATGTCTCAGTGGCAACTTAGTGGCTTGGAAATCTAAGAAGGAAACTACAATTTCCTACTCTTCTACTGAGGCAGAATTTCGTAGTCTTGCTACTGTGGTGATTGAAATTTCTTGGCTTCAGTCCTTACTCTCTGAGTTACAAGTCCAAAGTTCTAGAGTGCCTTCTATTTGGTGTGATAATCCCAGCTCTATTATGATGGCCTCCAATCCGATTTTACATGCATGCACAAATCACATAGAGATTAATCTCTATTTTGTGTGGGACAAGGCGTTGCAGCAGGAGATCACTGTTCAACATATCCCAGCTGAAGGTCAATTGGCTAATTGTCTCACCAAACCGATTTCAAGCTCTAGTTTTCCTTTTCTTATGGACAAACTAAGTGTTGTCTCCTCAACCACACTTAGTTTGAGGGGGGCTGTTAGAGACAATTAGTTATACTAGTGATTAGTTTGTTTTAGAGTTTATTAAAGCTGTTACTACAGCCTGTACATTCTGTTAGTAGTTAGTTAGCTCTTTAGCTATTTATCTCTTGTATAAATACCCTGTAATATTATTCAATCTATACAATAAAATCATTCCATACAATTGTCTTGATTCTTTGAGCATTGATACCAACTTACTCCCTTGCATCGATTCTCTTGCTCTTTAATCCCTCATCTTAAATCAGTCACTAGTCTCCTCTTTTTCCCGTGTACTCCATTCTACTCCTTTTCTCATTCTAGTCCAACCTAGTCTCCTTCTCCCATTTATATATATAATGGATAAAATATTGGAGGGTGACATTAATATTGAGGACCCCCCTATACATTAATCAGAGAACATCCAAATACTCTGAAAGATATTGAGAGTAAACTATTCGTTGAAAACCCTATCCATATAGTTGCTGCTCGTGGTGACACTCATTTAGCCCTTGGAAGTGAGATTAAAGCCATCATTTGGGATGAAGCTAAATGCACAAATATTTTCGCATACCCTTGCACCTTTCTTTGCTGAATGAACACCACAAGACTACACGTCGACTAGTGGAGATGAACCCTGACCTTGTTCGTTTTTAAGGTAGGGAAGCTGGTATGAATCCTTTACACTACGCAGCTCAATTAGGAAACCATCAACAACTCCTATGTACTATTTTATATGAAAATCAAGAGTCTATAGCAGACCTCACTATTTGAAAGCAAACAGCTTTGCACGGGTCTTTTAAAAACAATAAGGTTAACCATGCAGATGTCCTCTTTCCCTTATCTCTTCCACGAACTTTCTAAATTTGCATGACGAGGAGAGAAATACCATGTTGCACATCGCAGCAAGAAAAAATCAATCACAAGTAATGAACTCTTCTCATCTCCAAGTAATTTGTCCAAATTATTTGTTCTGTTTTGTTTTGTTCACAATTATATTAAGGGAAAATACTGGTTTGACCATATGTTTTGCCCGAATATGCAATTGGTGGTCTTTGTGTTTTGTTCAATGACATTTTGGACCTTATGTTTTACATAAGGAAATAATTCAGACCCTAAACCTAATTTTTGGTCAAATTTTTTTAAATATGACTAAAATGTCTTCTAATTTTTAATTAATAAAATTAAATTATATAAAATAAAATATTGTTAAATTAATAAATAAATATGGTGATTGCAATTGTCCTCCATATCGTCTCCGTGGCGGTTGTGATGATTGCGGTGGCATCGGCCACAGATATTGCGAAGGTATCTTTTTTTCTTTTGCTTAGCTCCGAACTTTTCAAAGCAGCCTAAGTAGAATAAAGTTACTCATAACCATGGCTAGTTTAATAAATCAAAGTACAAATTGATCAATAGAGTACAACAAGCCTATATGCACTTAATATAGTTTATAAAAGAATGGGAAAGACAATAAATAAACCAATATCATGATATATATATATAATAGATCTTTCTTAGTCGCATAGATAAAAGAGTCAAACCTATATCATATGTGATTAATTACTAGAGTCAATAACTTAGATTTCCCCACCAATCACCCTATATAGCCATAAAAAATATATGTCCATAGTTTATCTTATCTAGATCAGCCATTATCAAAGTTAAGTATATACAGAAAGTACACTAGCAAAAAAGAGATATCATTGCAAGCTTACAGCAAAAAAATATGGCATCAACACAGCAGAAGTTAAAAAAAAACTTCAGCCACATTCACCACAATAGTTTAGCATGAAATGAAGAATAAACAAAATATAAAACTTATACAAAACCAGATCTATATTAAATTTATAAGTAGCTCACAACATCTAAAAAAAATAAAGACCTACAAAAAAAGATGGTTCAACGCAAACAACAAACAAATTCTTAGATAACTTTCTACACAGTAAATCAAAGCAATCAACATAAAAAAAATAATAAAGAGCTCTCATTGTTGCGTTGTGTCAGAACGCCCAAATCTATTTACTTTTTAAAATCGTCGCTCAACTCATATTTATTGGAAAAATATCATTTTAGATAAAAGGGTTCACTGAGGCATTATCAAAACATGCAATTCGGGCTCATTAGTTTAAAATAAAAATGTAGTGTCTTTATGCAGTCTTTGAAAATAAAATAAAATAATAAGTCTTAGTGTCGTAAATAAAACATAAACCACAACTTATAAATTCATAAACTTTCTTGGTGCTCATCTAGATCGTTAACCGCTCATGGGACACCCCACATCATACATGCCTAGATATCGAAACTTCTCACATCACTGTGCGTGCCAATGAGAAATCTTACTGTCTACCTGAAAGGGGGAAAGTAAGGGGGTTAGCTAAAAGTACAATAAGAAAGTACAAACAAAAACACAACAATTCAATAAAAACACAAGGAAAAACTTCGTACATATCGTAAACTCATGGCATATCATATCATAACCATATCATATTTAATTCATAATCATATCATAGCCATATCAATATTCATAAGACTTCATAATCATAAGCATAATCATACATCATGTGATCATGGCACCCCTATTGTCCATGTCACATCATGAGGTAACCAGCAAAACCATAAACCGGCACTACAAGAAAATAAGTCTACAGCAACGACTTTTGTCGTCGGTGTAGATCCAGAAGCCGTCGCTGTAGGTCTACAGCGACGACATGTCATCGTCAAAACAACGTCATTGTAGGTCCGTATGTGTAGTGACCTACAGCAATGAAAAAACGCAGTCGTTGCAGTACGATTTTACTACAGCGATGACAAGTCGGTCGCAGTAGGAAATTCTTTTTTTTGGTTGAACTGGGATATTGCGACGACATGTCATCCCTGTAGGTGGTTGCAAATTTTGAAAATTTGAATTTCAAAAACTCCTACAGTGACCACATGTCGTCGCTGTAAGTCTGTGGACCGCCAACATCTACAGCGACGACATGTGTATGGGTTTATATGCCTTCAGCGATGACATGCCGTCGCCACAAGGTCACGAAATCTCTGATTTTCGTGTTTAGCGAGAACCCTACTGCGACTACATGTCGTCGCTGTAGGTATATACTTTTTTTTAAATTATAATTAATTATATTAATTAAATTTTTTTTGATTAAATAATAAAACCAATTTATTTAATTAATAATAAAACTAATTTATTAACTAAATAAAAAAACCAATTTAAAATTAGTATAGTCTCCAAAATGTAAAAAAAAAAAAAAACATTAGTATAATCTCCAAAATAAAATAAAATAAAAACAACACAAAATATTAATAAATTTAAAAGAATAATATAACCAAACTAAATGTCATCTAAATTAATCACAAAGTCATCATCATCGTCGAGCTTTTATGGTGGTTGTGGTGGTTGTGGCTGTTGTGGTGGTTGTGGCTGCTGTGGTGGAAATTGGCCAGAGCCTGGAAAGTTCGCCATCATGGACTGTATCATATTCTTGTCCAATTGATAGGCTGAAATTGTGGAACTTGAATGTTCAGATTTGTAGCTTGCATAAATTGCTGCATTTGCTGGAAGTTGTTGTTCTGGGTCATAATGGCTTGACTGAAGTGTTGAACCATGGACTAGAAAACCTCAACTGGTACCATTGGAGGGCTGACTATGGTGGACGTAAAGGGCGATGCCTCTTATTGTGAAGAGGATCTGGTGGCGCCTAAGGAAAAAGTACTAGTGCCCTTCAACTTGCGTCCAATACCTCGGTTGTGGCCACAACATTGATCAAGTACCTTTGAGAAGACTTGTGTCTCATCGACAGAGCACTTTCAGCTGAAGAATCAGATTGGGATTGGAATTGGGATTGGGATTAGGATTGTGTTGGGACTTCTTGTTGCAAGGCATCCTGTAATTTAGAAACAAGAAAATTAATAAATAATATAATTAAATTATAAACATATATACAAAACTTAGGAAGTTACTTACATATGTATCCTTATCAGTCGTGTTCACCCATCCACGTGTCGGATGATTGTGCATGTCATTGAACATATCAATAATGTTGGGCAGTTTCTTAGTATGAAGATTCATCTTTAGAAAACAAAATGTAAAAAAAAATATCAATTAAATATTGAAATTATTATTAAGATAACTGAAAAGATTTCAAATTATCTATATATTTTTATTTACCTTCTTAAATCGAGCAGAAGCATAAGAGGTCGATCCATGGATACTTGGATACTTCTGTTTTTCTCTGTTGGCAGCATTTTCCTTTGAGCGTGCCATGAACTGTGGAGTGTTGAAAAGGTCAACCAACTTCTGCCAACTCTCGTTGTCCATGTCCTCCAGTGGATTCTTTTGGACTGTCTCGATATCATCATACCCTCCATGTTCATCGAAGTGTTTTTTCTTGCGACCTTTTCTATCATTATAGCGATCCTGAAACTCTTGCTCTATCCCAGTCTCTATCAGTAACCACTCAGGGAGAGCTTGGGGAAGAATGAAAAATTCCTTCAAAAAAAAAAATTAAACTGGTTAGAATTTTGAAATTATAAAAAAACATTACATGTGAATAAGTTGATAAATTTACCCCAATCTTTTGCATCAATCCTATTTTGTGCTCATCCTATTCACTCTGCCACGAGTCATAATATAACGGGACATGGTGACCAATAAATTTATCAATAAGTCTCATGAACAATGTCCCAAAATCACCAACTGCTTTGTAGGTTTCCTCCTTCATATCAAATTGTAGAGCCAACGGACCTTTATTGTCATTGACGAGCTGCTGCAAATTTTTGGATCGAGACCAACCTCTTCTTTTCATGGTAGCCGCTGCATGTTTTAATTAAACAATAAAATTAAATTGAATAAAATAATAACAATTTTTCATTTATTAATAAACACATAGCTTAATTAAAGTATATTACCTCTCTCACAGGAAGTAAGCACTCACGTAAGTTCTGGAGAAGGATCACCCACTCCATCACCGCCATGAGAAAGAGCAACAGCAACAGATATATCCTTATAGTTTATATAATTATTAACTTAAAATAAATTATAAAATAATAGTAATAAAATGTAGGGCATTTGTCATTAAAATTTTGGTAATGCATTTGAAACTATTGAAAAATAAACATTGTTGAGAAAAGTCATATATTGATTGAAAAATCTTGAAATTAGAACACAAATTAAACATACAATAAGAATATGCATAAGAAAATATTATTCCTCATCAATGTTGATTCCTACATTTTGTACTTTCTAAATCATCTTCACTAATTTCGCCATCATCATCTCATTGATGAAATCATCATCCACATCCGGAACAGATCGAGACGTTTCCCCAATTATGGTGGTGTGACCAGGTCAATCCGAAGGCATAACCTCCAACTCTCCTAGTTCCACAGTGATTACAAAATTTGATGAAGTACTATCATGCACGACATCAACCTCTGTAATGACCCAACTACTCTAGACTTTGGACCATTAATGAAAACTACACATAGACCCTAATCCTTAATAGAACTTACAAGTGAAAAGATCATAACTTTATTAAAACTTGTAAAAACAAAGGTCAAACTTACATAAAATTTAAGTTAGGATATGGGATCCCATTGTTTTAAAAAGGAAAAACATAACTTAATAATAAAAAGAGATTACATAAATAAGTGTGGAAAAATACACATAAACCATAAATAAATCTGCATCCTCGAATCGAAACTCTCGGCTCTTTGAATCCATTCCGCCTCAATACACATTCCCCAAGCTTCCAAGAACCTTCCCCGCCACTAAAACTATTTTCCTACACATATAAACAAAAAGGAGTGAGCCTAATGCCCAGCAAGGAAAATCTAACACATAGACCATATACATAAATTTCATAAAGAAATGTAAAACATATCATAACACTTATGTCACATACATACTATAATGGCCATTATTGCTTGGGGTCCCATAAACTAAACAAGTCATATGCCCATTAGATTAGTGGGGTCTTGCTAGCTAAGCAAGTCATATGCCCATAATCTATTTGGGGCTTGTTAGTTGTATAGGTCATATGCCCAAGTCTACAAACATACTTAACATATCATTTTTCATAACACATATTCATAAGATAACATATAAAATCATATAACACATAAATCCTATCCTATTTTCCTTACCAAAATAACCGGGATATGAGAACTGATTTGGGACCTTGGAACACTCCTAAAAAAAATTTATAATAGGGTGAGTATATTGAAGAAAAGGGATGAAAGTGATGAAGGAACTATGCTATCAAAATATACTTACCAAAAACCTTGTGCTCAAGAACGTAGATTTCCTAACCAAGAATAGGAATAAGGTTTAGAATACTAAGTAGAAGACTATGAGAACTTTAAAGAAAATAATACCGAAATGGACTAGAGTTTGGGATACCTTGAGTACTTCTATGATCAATCTAAACCTTGAACCGAAATGTGAATAGAACCTTACTTCCCAAGTGTTTGGTAAGCTTATAGTGATCAAGCTTATAATCCCCAACCCAAGTGTTTACACTCTCACAATAACCTAGCAACTTGCAGCCTCTGAACTTAGCTTGATGAATGAATGAAAAATGATTGGTGCTAGGTCCTATTTATAGAGTTCTAGGAATAAAAATCTTCTTTTTGGCTTTGAATAAAAATAATAAATTTAATTGAAAATATTTGAATATCCTTCACCCAAAGGCTTAGGAATTCTTCAAATTTTTCAGAGAGATTTAAGGATTCATAGCTTGATTTTTAAAATAATAAATACAAATAGAATCCTAACTTCTAACTCCCTAAATCTCATAACTCTAAACTCCCCTTCAGTAAAATCAACATATCTGGAGCTGTAGAACTCTGATTTGGACTCTCTTTATAGCGTTAGAAAGCTAATTAAATTATAACTGGGTCAAAAATAGGTTGGAAGTTACAGTACCCTAAAGTTACGAAAAATCTATTTAATTATCTAAATATCAACCTAATCCACAAATAAATAAAATTGTGATAAATGTCATGCTCCTATCAGATTTTGGTGAAGACTAAGTCTTATATTTCTCTTATTTTATCATTAAAATAATAATTTCTTAATAATCATACATATGACAAGTGTTACTATCTTATTGGGTCTATCTAAACCTTATAATATAATAAATATCACCATCAATATCAGTCATATTAATCAAACCTTAGGTTAAAATTAATATTCTTAAACTATAGGTTAAACTTAGAAAATCTACAAGTGTTACTATGAGTGTCCAATTAAATCCCGGTCTGAACCAAAATTCATAGTCATAAAAATACTACTACTATTACTATTATACTACTATCTAACTAGCTAAGTAAAGTTCTTGGACTCTACAACCTCATTATCATCATCGATACTTGGATGATCACAGATCTTTCGATGATTGACTTCTTCTACTACCCTCCAATTTTATTTCTTGATGGATCTTCCAAGTAGAAAACTTATTTTGCTTGAGTGGCGAGAATAAATTGCTCATTCTTATACCATTCAAAATGAATCATGATACTAGTGATGTTATTCTCAGTCACATTTTGACCCTTGCTTGCATCGGTGTTGAACCATTTACCTCGAAACAATACTACCGAGTAATCATGGGAATAGCATAACTCTACAAAGCTCAATGATTGTGCTTGAACTCCTACCTCCAACAGACGTTGCATAAGAATGTGAAAATCATGGGATTTCAACCCAACAATGTTGTCATCATTGTTAATTACTTTCTTAGATAAATTTGAACCGAAGCCATCAAGAAGTCTAACTCCTTTTATGAACTGACAAAAAAATCGTCTATCATTCAGTGTGAAAGAGTACATAGGATGTGGTTTGATCAACTTCATACCGTCTTCCTTGAGGTGCAACTCTTCTCGGATACCCCAATTATTCAAGTCTACTAATGCGTTGGTGGTGTCTTTAGATTTCTTAATTCATAAGAAAAGTACCGAGTAAACTGTCGCAAAAAAATTTCTCTGCATGCATCACATCTAAATTGTGCTTCAGTTCAAGTTTGGACCAATAGTCAAGTTCAAAGAAAATACTATTTTTACTCCAATTAAGCTCTTTTGGATCTCGCTTTATTTTCTCACCTCTGAAACAGACATGTGTCAATTATTAGATTATGTCTTGACTACTGAATTTTCTTGGAGGACGTCCTTTTTCATAATTCTCATCAAACAAATGACTCTTCCTCCACTTATGTGTAGAGGATAAGAATCTTCTATGACCAATGTAATTCATCTTCCCAATTACCCGTCATGAAGGAGTGTCTTAGTTGCATGAAGGACATGCCATATATCCTTGGCCACTCAAACCAGACAAACTACTACAGGCCGAAAAATAATTGATAGAGGATAATAGTGTTGCACGCATTTTGAATACACTGTTCATTGTGGTGTCTCTGGTTTGAACTCCTTTATCCCAAAATTCATTCAATTCGTCTACCACATGCCTCAAAAAGACATCCATGTCCTTCCAAGGTGATTTCGAAACGAGAATCAATAAGGTTAGCATGAATGATGACTCTTTCATGCATAACCAAGGAGGCATATTCTACGTGCATAATATTACCGGCCATATGTTGTAAGATAGACTCATGTTACCAAATGGATTAAAACCATCAGCAGCCAAACCCAATCAAACGTTTCTGGGTTCTTTGGCAAATTTTGGATATCAAGAATCAAATTATTTCCAAGCACCCCCATCAACAGGATGGTGCATCACACCATCTTCTTTCGATCGTCTCGTACTATGCCAAGTCATATCATTTGATGTATGCCTTGAACCATAACGATGTTTCAGCCTAGGAGTCAAAGGGAAGTACCGCAACACTTTGTAGGTGACATTTTTCCCCTTTGTGTCTTTGTCAACCCATCGGCTCTCACCACATACAAGACAACTCTGTTTTTGGGAATTCTCCTTCCAAAATAAAAAACAATCATACTTGCAAGCATGAATTGATTGATAACCTAACCCTAACTTCCTCATTTTTTTCTTAGACTCATAGAATGAAGCTGAAATCTTGTTCTCTTTCGGGAATGCAAATTTCATAAACTTCAAAAGTTCATCAAATGAACTATATCTCCATTTATTCATAACCTTCATGTGCATCATCTTCGCCAAGAAGTTCAAGGAAGACAACTAAGTACAACAAGGGTATAACTCAGGTTCGACCTCTTGAAATAGGTCATCAAATTGATTCTCCGCACTATTGCCACCACCATCTCAAATTCCTTCATTTATGCCTTCTTCGTTAGTGTCTTGTTCACCAAAAACATCATTGATGATGTCAATCATCTCATCAGTCACTGGAGCCCCATCGTCCACTATTAGAGGCATATCAACTTCACCGTGGTAGGTCCACTTCATATATCGCTACAGAAACTCATATATGTGTATGTGAGCCTTCACCACATCAAGTTTCTGATTTAGCATATTGACTGTAGTGCCCCGAATTCTCCGTTGTGTTTAACGGTGTGAACAGTAGGCCGGGAGGGCCATACTTGTTTAATTATGTTATTAAATGATAAAAGGCATGTATGTGTTGATTATATTATGATATGATGTGAAATGCATGCATGTGAGTCCATATTTCTTTATACAGGGGTGTGATGGTAATTTGGCCCATTGAGGGTAAATTGGTTATTTGAATGCATGTTGGTGATATAAATTGAGACCACATTATGATGTGGGTTTGTTCGAGCCATTTGGCATGAGACGATCAAGGAAATGTTAAATGTCGGTTTGGTCATAACAGGCTTAAGCTCGGGGCTCGGGGTGAGTCTCGGGGTGTTTTAATGATTAGGGTGTTACCGGGTATTAAAGGGTGACGGGATGTGAAATATTGATGTTTGAGGATTTTGAGATTAGTGGGAATTGGGAAGCGTTAATTATGATTAACGGTGTAGGTGGAAAATGTCAAAATTGCCCTTGAGAGGTTTTAGAAGCTTTATTATGCCTAGGGGTATAATGGTCTTTTGGTATGTGGATATATATGATGTATGGATGGCTGTGAAATAGAACCCAAAACAGAGTTTGCTTCATCTTCTCCTTCCCGTACATTCATCTCCATAGTTCTCTTCTTTGGAATTTTGAGCTCAAGTGTGGAGCTAAGCTAGGAAATCAAGGGGCTAAGGTTGTGGTTTTGGTTCAGCCATTGGAGAGAGTTCAATACTAAGTTTGAGGTAAGCTTTGATCTGGTTTTGCCCTGTTTTAAATATAAGTTTCAGTTTGTGTTTTTATGGAGGATTGTTGGAATTGATGGAGGTTTTAAGGGGTTGCCTTGGGTTATGATGAGGGAGAGTTTTGAGTGTTGTTTAGGGGTGTTAATGGGTGTTTGAGAGAGGTTTGGGTGGTGTTTAAGTTGGGTTTGAAGGGTTGGTTCTAAGTGAAATCGTAGAGGAAGAAAAACAGGGGTTTTGGCTGAAATGGGTGTTGCGCCGCGGCATGGCCAGGGTGTGCCGCGGCCCTTGGTGAAAGCTAGGTTTAGACGCCTCTGTTTGAGGGGCGGGCCGCAGCATGGCCAAGGAGGGCCGCGACCCTTAAGGCATTTTTGGCCAAAGAGAGCTTTTTGGCTCGGGGATGCAAGCCTAAGGCCTCGGGATTGAACCTACTACCCGGTTGAGTAGTGTTTGAGGTCCCGGAGGTTAGGTTTTGGTTTGGGAACCTTTTATTATTTATTTTATTGATGGAATCCCATAATTTGGTTATGACCAGGTAACTGCTAAAGGACCAAAAGGTCGATCGTTCTCAGGGTCATTCTTTTATCTGTTCTAGCTCGGACCAGAGGTAAGAAAACTGCACCCCAAGTGTGACATGCATGGATATTCCTGAGGCATGTTTAATGTGAGAATATGGACATGGATTGTATATGGAATGCTTAGCATATGTTGCTCATTTGTGCATGGCACTGACTTATTAGTCAGGTTTGACAAGAGTGCTAGTATCACTGTGAAGCTGTGACTTATTAGTCAGGTTTGACAAGAGTGCTAGTATCACTGTGAAGCTGTGACTTATTAGTCAGGTTCGGCAGTGGTATTGGGAATTGGTCACGATGAGCTGACTTATTAGTCAGGACAGCCTTGGCGTGTGTCACGCAAGCCAGTAATACTTGATCTAATCGATTATTAGCATTGAATGACTCAAAGAGCATTAATGCCAGACCGACCCCGAGGGTCGATGAATGAAATAAGCGCTTGGAGGGTAGTGGCTTACTCAGCAGCCACTCTCCCATTTGATTTAGTGACTTGCATGGCAGTCACTCAGTGTGGTTTATCAGAACCTCATGTGATGTTTACCCATTTGTTTGACAGCTTTATGCTCAGTGTGATTATAACGATAATCATTTGATAATGTTTATATAAAGTGTTATGTTTTCTTGCTGGGCCTTGGCTCATGGGTGCTATGTGGTGCAGGTAAAGGGAAAGAAAAGCTCACCTAGCCTTGAGTGGAGAGCTGATGTGGTGGTGTGTACATATGCGGCCGCTTGACCACCACGGTCAAGATGTTCTCAGAGGAACTAGGGGGTTTACCCTATTTTTGCCGCTTAGGTCGGCGGGATTGTAAATTTGAAACAGTAGAGACCATTTTGTACTGAGAACAACTTGTTAATGTTTTGTTTAACTCTGCAGAGCAGCTTGTAATAAAATCTCCATTTCCTTTTTATTGGTTTTATACCTCATCCTGATAATTACACTTAGAGCACGTTTTTGACCAAAGGATTCAGGCAATGAATCAAATTTCCGGTCCACCGTTCACCGTAACTGTTCTGGGGCAGCCAGGGCGTTACATTGACACATTGAATGCATGGGCACCTGACTTTTCTCGAAGAATTCACATGATTCTTGGCCATTTGTATAAACGCTGGAAGACCATTCCAAATCCCATTTGAGTTACGTTGTCTATTAAATATCCAACTCCTGTCAATTGTCATAACTGATTCAAGTGGAAAATAAATTGTCACAATGTGATAATCATAAAAAAAAAACTACCTTTATTTGCTAATATTTTTTTTATCATCAAAACACTAATTTTTTTAAATAAATTATGAAATCTTATGAATAAATTATTAAATTTTATAAATATATATTATCAAATTTTATGAATATATCTTATTGTTAGTTATGAATGTATTATAAAGTTTCATTATATAAACAAATATTTAATTATAATTATTATTATGTTATTTAATAATTATCAAATTCATATTATAATTTTCACTTTTTATTTAAAAAAAATAACAATAAAGTTTTATTATTTTAAAATTATTATTTTAATTTTAACTTACTTCTAAGAGTAAAGTTAACTTAATTGTCTATTTTATCTATATATATTATCAAATTTTATGAATATAATATAAAATTAATTAAATAAATAAATATTTAATTATAAATTTATTAATTTACCATTAAAGATTATTATTTTAATTTCTATTTATTTTATAAAAAAATATTAATAAAGTTTTTTACTTGTGAAATTCTTATTTTAAATTTGTAGAGTCCCAGAATGTTTACTTAGCTAGCTAGATAGTAGTAGTAGTAGTAGTAGTTAGTATTAGTTAGTAGTATGTTAGTTACCATGGATTTTGGTTCCAGTCAGGACTTAGTTGAAAACTCATAGCAACACTTATGGATTTTATAAGTTTAACCTATAGTTTAAGAATATTAATTATAACATAAGCTTTGATAAATATTGCTGGTCCTAGATATATATTTATTATAACCTAAGGTTTAGATAGAGCTAATAAGAGCATGACACTTGTGATAATCATGTTTATTAAGGATTTAAGTATTTTTGATGGATAGATTAAATAAAAGAAAGATCTAGAAGCTCTAGAACCTTCCAGAAACTGTTAGGATCATATTATGACTCAGTCAAAGTTGTTTATCCAATTTAAATTATGCTGAAAAAGTGCAAATACGTGTTTGATATATCAACGTATGCCGATATATCGCAGCATAGGGGCCGGTATATCGTCTACAGAAGATACGGAAAACACATCGACTTTTCACCAACGATCGAACAAGCCTCGAGAATACTGGGGAAGGCGATATATCGCCTAGAGTGGGCAATATATCGTCTCCATGAGTATAGTTTTGAAAGTTTGACTTTTTGAATTTTTAAAATATCCTTAACCACTTAAACCTGCCTTTGAACGATTTTGACCGAGTTCTGGGCGTCAGATGAACGAAAATTCAAATCTTTTTCATTTTATGATCATTTATTTATTCAAATTAAAAAGGGTTAGTTTCACTCCTTGAACTCTATAAATATGACCTAGTGCTCAGCCATTTTCTTCATTCTTCAAGCATTTGATCTGAGCCTCCAAGGTGCTAGTGTTACAATAGAGAGATACACTTTGGTTTTGGGTTAAAGCTTTGTCATTTTAAGTTTTTATAAACACTTGGGAAGTGAGAAATAGTGTGATTTCGGTATTGAGGTTTAGACCAATATATAAGGTCATTCAAGGTATTCCTATTCCTTAAGTTCAGTTCTTTATACTTCTTTAGTTTTCTTTAGTTTCTTTTATTCAGATCCTAACTCTTATTATTGATTCTTGATTAGGTATTTAAGTTCTTGAAACTTAAGGTCTTTCTTGGTATGTTTCTTCTTGATGGTTTAGTTCCCATATTCATCTTTATTCTTAAAGGTTCTCACCCTTTTCTACTGTTGGTTTATAGGAGTTTCTAAATCTCGTTCTTGTTCCCAAATATCCCGACTTTTGGTAAGGAAAATAGGATAGTTTTTATATGCTTATATGTTGTAATATTTTTATGTTATAATATGTTTATGTGATGATATGTTATGTTATGATATATATATATATATATAAATATGTCTTGTAGTCCTTAGGGCTTATAGTTTCTTAGCTAGCAAACCTCAATGCTTTTATGTCGCTTGAGGCCTATAGTTGCTTAGCTAGCAAACCCCGATGTTTTATGTTGCTTGGGGCTTATAGTTGCTTAGATAACAAACCCCAAGATTACCATGTTCATGGGTTAGAGTTGTGATATATGTTTTATAGTATATGTTTATGATATAGTCTTATGTTTGTGATTTATGTTATATGATTGTTAGTAGATTTTTCCTTGCTATGCATTAGGCTCATTCCTTTATTTTTAGTGTGATGCATGAAAATAGATATGGAGCCAGAAGGATTCTTGGTAGCTTGGCTTGTGTGTTAAGGATGAAGGGATTAAATGGACTGCGTGCCGATCAAGGACGAAGTTATTTATATTTAGTCTTTTAAATTATGTTTTCTTAATGTAATTCTGCAAATTAGTATTTAAAGTTATGTTTTTTAAAAAAAAAAACAATGGGATCCCATACTCTATCACATTTTATGTTATTGATACAATAATTATTTTAGAGTTTTAATAAATTTATTATTATTTCTTATGTATGTTTTCTCCAAAAGTAGTAGCTATGTCTAGTAGTTTTAATGGTCCATTGTCTTAGAAATAGTTGGGTCTTTACAGTTGGTATCAGAGTAACAGTCCATTTGCATGAAGTTCTCCTTGATACACACGCTCAAGCTCCAAATCTAACCGCCAATTAAGTATTTATGTTATACTTATTATGTTTATGTTATTAGCTAACGTTTTTGTCCTTATGTTTTCAGTTAAGAATTGATGGAGCCTTAACCTATGAGGATATCCAAGCCATTAAGGCCTTGAAAAGTATTAGAGAACCAACGAATATAGTAGGAGTGCTAGAAAGAATCACTCAAAGATTGATTTTATTTCATAAGAAGATAGTTCATCTTCAGACCATTAAGCAAATTATGATGAGAGCTACGTAGCAATATGTTTTAGTAATTAGGCTTTTTAAAGATTTTCCTTCTGTAATTTCAACTTTAGAAGAAATATGGGAGACTATATATGATGAAGATGATTTACCGGCAGCTATGAGATATTATTTTCTTATAATTAGGTTCACCTCTAAGATAGAATTTCAATTCATTAATGAACAAAAGCATAGAATATTAATGAATCTTCCTAGAGGAAAATTTGAGGCTCAAGACAATGATGATTATGAGGAGATAGATGATGATATGTTAGATGAAGGGTCGGATGTAGAAGATCCTGATTTTTAGATTAGATTAGTTTCTTTATTTATTTTATTTATTATCTATTCATTTATGATTGTACATAGTGAAAACCTTTTTCCAAATAAATATTATTGTTATTTTTTAATGACATGTATGAGTTTGATATTTTTTTACAATCATAATAAATAATAAATTTAATAAATAATGACCAAGTTTGGTGAGGGTGGATATAAATCAATGGGCCAAGTTCTATATTGAGAGTTTAGGGGGCCATAGTAGTGGGAACGATTTTACTGATCCCAGCCCTCCCTCAATATGGTTAACATTGGAACAACAACAAGTTTCGAGCCTGAGAATTTAGTCATATAGGATGATTAGAAACAAACTTAGAAATAATAAAGATGGCTGATTTTCTAAGTATAGAAACACACCTTAATTATAAAGAAGGCTTATATAACGTTTTCATAAGAAGTCATAATTAATAGGTCTGAGTTATTTTTGCTTAGATTAAGTTTTTCCTTAGAGCCTATTAGGGTAAGTTCTAACATGTTTTTCTCGACTGTTAGAACTCTGCTGAAGATGTCGTTCAGAAGGTCTTCACACACCAATGTCGATGCCTCCAGTGTCACTCCTGAGACTAATGAAGCCCCTCTAGTTCATAGAAGGGGAGCGCGTGCTACCAATGCTGCTGCTAACCAAAGTGCACCGCCACCGCCGGTTGACAACACTGCAGAAATTTCCAGACTACGACAGCAAGTTGAGGAATTACTGCAGCAACAGCGACAACAGGCTCAGCCTCAGCCGCAACCACATCCTCAGCAAATGGCTCCAGCAACCCAACAAGTAGGTCCTTATGGGTGATGGCCAATGGCGAATTATGCGCCCTACCCAGCTCAATACATGGAGCCAATATACTAGCGGCTTCGTAAGCAAAATACTCCAAACTTTGAAGGGACAACAGATCCCTTCGAGGCAGAAGAATGGCTCAAAAATATAGAGTCGATCCTAGCGCACATGAATCTCGGCAACGCTGTCGGCATATCCTACATTTCATCTCTACTTAAGAAGGATGCTAGAATATTGTGGGACTTAGTTCAGCAGACTCATGACATCCCCACCATGACATGGACCAGATTTGTGGAGTTGTTCCACAAGAAGTACTACAACTCAGGTGTCATCGCCACAAGGGTGGAAGAGTTCACCAGTCTGAAGCAAGGGAACTTATCAGTAGCAGAGTATGCTTGGCAGTTTGACCGATTAGCCAAATTTGCACTAGAGTTGGTTCCAACTGACTTTATAAGGGTTACCAAGTTCGTTAGAGGACTTAGACCAAAGATTGAGCTAGGGGTTAAGCTAGCAAACCCTGGAACTACTACGTATGTCGATGTTCTAGAAACGGCTATAGAAGTAGAAACGCTTCAGGTGAATGTTAGTAAGGAGGAGGCCAGTAAGCCTAAGCCTAAATAGCAAAGTTAACCTCAGAATAGTCGAAACAATAACAACCACAACAGCCATCAGCTTAGCAACAATATTAATGGTCAGAAGAGACGGCATCCTGACAACAAACAGTCCAACAACGATAAAAGAGCACGGACAAACAATGGAGGTAGTAGGTCAGGTTATGTAGAATACCCGCAGTGCTGTGCCAAAAGAAACATCCTGGTGAGTGTCGTGCAAACACCAAGGGATGCTATAATTGTGGTCAAGAAGGTCACCGAAAGAAAGAATGTCCCCAGCTTAAGCCAGAGGAGAAAAGGGACAACAAGATGGTTTCTACCAGAGTCTTTACCTTAACCCAGGGAGAAGCTGACGCTAGTAATAAAGTAGTCACAGGTCAAATTCCTATCCTCAATAATGTATGTTCAGGATTATTTGATTCGGGAGCCATTCACTCGTATATCTCGTTAGGAATGATAGAGAAATTAGACAAACCTTGTAAAAGATTTAGAACTAGGTTTGTAACCGAATTACCTTCGGGTGAAATAGTCATATCATCACTGATAGTACGAGGCGTACCGATCAAAATTGAGGACGTAGAACTAGAAAGAGACCTGATAGAGCTAGATATCAAAGACTTCGACGTGATACTGGGCATGGATTGGCTAGCAAGGCATGGCGCAACCATCGACTGCAAATGCAAGAAAGTGATGTTCCAGACTCCTGACAGTCAGAGACTATGCTTTATGGGAAAAGTTTTAGGATTATGTACACCACCTATTTCATCTCTCAAAGCACAGAGGATGATACAAAAAGGATGTCACGCATTGTTAGCCAGCGTCACGGATGTGGTAAAATAAACACCACTAAAAGGTTGAGATGTTCGTATTATAAAGGAATTTCTAGAGATATTTCCTGACGACTTACCAGGGTTGCTGCCAACTCGGGAAATTGACTTCAAAATCTGACTAGTACCAGGAACTGAATCTATCTTTAAGGCACCATACCGGATGGCACCTACCAAACTCAAGGAGTTAAAGACACAGCTACAAGAACTCTTAGACTTGGGTTTCATCAGACCGAGCCATTCGCCATGGGGAGCACCAGTATTATTTGTGAAGAAGAAGAACGGAAGCATGCGGATGTGCATAGATTATCCCGAGCTGAATAAGGTGAAAATTAAGAATAAATACCCGCTACCCCGAATTGACGACTTGTTTGATCAACTCCGAGGAGCAACCGTGTTTTCAAAGATTGATCTACACTCTGGGTATAACCAGCTCAAGGTACGGGAAGAGGATATTCCCAAGACAGCTTCTGGAACTTGATATGGACATTACAAGTTTTTAGTGATGTCGTTTGGTCTTACCAATGCTTCAGCTGCGTTTATGGATTTAATGAATAGGGCTTTCAAGGATTACTTGGATAAATTCGTCGTAGTGTTCATCGATGATATTTTGGTGTACTCAAAGGACGAAGTCGAGCACGAGGAACATTTAAGGATGACCTTCTTACGACTAAAAGAGCATCAACTTTACAGCAAGTTCAAGAAGTGTGAATTTTGGCTTTCCCAAGTAGCGTTCCTCGGAAAAATAGTACGCTAGGAAGGAGTTGCAGACCCATGTAAGGTAGATGTTGTGAAGGATTGGCCATGACCTAAGACCGGGTCAGAGGTAAGAAGTTTTCTGGGGCTAGCAGGTTATTATCAGAGGTTTGTAGAGGGCTTTTCTAAGATAGCTACTCCACTTACCAACCTGACCCGGAAACACCAGAGGTTCAACTGGACTGATAAGTGTGAAGAGAGCTTCCAGTTGCTGAAGGATAATTTATGCTTAGCACCAGTACTTTGTGTACCGACACCCAAAGACAAGTTTGTAGTCTACTGTGATGCGTCGAAACAAAGATTGGGTTATGTGCTGATGCAGAATGACAAGGTGATAGCCTATGCCTCAAGGCAGTTGAAGGAGTACAAGCAACGTTATCCAACGCGTGATATGGAGTTGACAGCGGTGGTCTTTGCATTGAAAATCTGGCGCCATTATCTTTATAGAGAACGGTGTGAGATTAATATGGACCACAAAAGCTTAAAGTATTTCTTCACACAAAAGGAGCTCAACATGAGGCAGCGCAGTTGGTTAGAACTAGTAAAGGATTATGACTGCGAAATTCTATACCACCCGGGAATGGCAAACATAGTTGCTAATGCACTAAGTAGGAAGAGTTATGGAAGTCTAGCAGCATTAGCTAGAATAGAAAAGCCGCTATAGCAGGAGTTGATCAATGTCGGAATAGAAGTAGTCATTGGTAAAGTAGCTAACTTGTCCATTTAGTCAAGTCTGATAGAAGATATACGGATTGGGCAAGGGCATGATGACACAATTGTAGCACATATAGTTGCAGTTAAGGAAGGCAAGGCCACATATTTCTCTATATCAGGACAAGGGTTTTTCAGATATAAGGATCGGGTATGCATGCCGAATGATCAAGGGATTAAGATGAAGATTTTGGAAGAAGCGCACAATACCCCATACTTAGTTCACCTAGGGTCGACCAAGATGACTCATGACCTTAAGGTGTTATATTGGTGGCCAATAATGAAGAAAGATATAGCAAAATATGTGTCTAAATGCTTAGTATGCCAGCAAGTGAAAGTGGAACATCAACGGCCTGCAGGCTATTGCAACCACTTAGTATTCTATAATGGAAATGGGACGACATAGCCATGGATTACGTGATGGAACTTCCACAAACAAATAAGTAGCACGACTCGGCTTGGGTAGTAATAGATAGACTAACCAAGTCAGCTTACTTCCTGCCTGTCAAGACTATGTACACAGCAGATCAATATGCAGACATTTATGTTCAAGAAATAGTACGACTGCATGGAATCCCTAATACAATAGTATCTGATAGAGGATCAGTGTTTACATCGAGATTTTGGGGAAGCTTGCAGCAAACCACGGGTACCAAGTTAAGTCTTAGTGCGGCATTTCATCCTCAGACCGATGGCCAGCCCGAGCGTACCATACAGATTTTAGAAGATATGTTGTGCGCTTATGTACTTGATTTTAGAGGATCATGGAGTAAGTATTTGCCGCTGATAGAAATCTCCTACAACAATAGCTACCATTCAATGATCGGGATGGCACCCTATGAGTTGCTCTATGGAAGGAGGTGTCGATCACCGTTACATTGGGACGAGGTAGGAGAAAGGCAACTTCTTGGACCCGAAGCTGTTAGAGAAGCTTAGGATGCAGTAACACTGATTAGAAAGCGTATGCTCGCTGCTCAGAGCCGTCAGAAAAGTTATGAGAATGCCAAGCGGCGTGATGTGGAATTCAAAGTTGGAGATCAGGTCTTCTTAAAAATATCTCCTATGAAAGGTATAAAGTGGTTTGGGAAGAAAGGCAAACTTAGTCCCCAGTTTATAGGTCCTTTTGAGATATTGGACAAGGTGGGATGAATTGCATATAGATTATCCCTACCGCCAGCTCTAGCAGATAGTCACAATGTGTTCCACATCTCGATGCTACATAAGTATGTGTCTAACCCATCTCACGTCCTCAAGTATGATACGATAGCACTCCAGAAAGACTTGAGTTACGAGGAACGAGTGGTTAGCATCCTAGATAGAGGGATGAAGGAATTACGGTCTAAGACTATTCTGATAGTCAAGATCCTATGGAGTAATAGTTCTGAAAGGGAGGAAACGTGAGAGTTTGTGGAAGACATGTTAGCCCGGTATTCGGAATTGTTTGGTAAGTAAATTTCGGGGATGAAATTCTTTGTAGTAGGGGAGAATTGTAGAGTCCCAGAATGTTTACTTAGCTAGATAGATAGATAGTAGTGGTAGTAGTAGTAGTAGTAGTTAGCATTAGTTAGTAGTATGTTAGTTACCGTGGATTTTGGTTCAAGTCGGGACTTAGTTGGAAACTCATAGCAACAATTATGGATTTTATAAGTTTTACCTATAGTTTAAGAATATTAATTATAACATAAGCTTTGATAAATATTGCTGGTCCTAGATATATATTTATTATAACCTAAGGTTTAGACAGAGCTAATAAGAGCATGACACTTGTCATAATCATGTTTATTAAGGATTTAAGTATTTCTTATGGATAATTTAAATAAAAGAAAGATCTATAAGCTCTAGAACCTTCCAGAAACTGTTAGGATCGTATTATGACGCAGTCAAAGTTGTTTATCCAATTTAAATTATGCCGAAAAATTGCAAATACTTGTTTGATATATCAACGTATGCCAATATATCGCAGCATAGGGACCGATATATCGCCTACGGAAGATACAGAAAACACGTCGACTTTGCATGAACGATCGAACAAGCCTCGGGAATACTGGGGAAGGTGATATATCGGATCCATGAGTATATTTTTTAAAGTTTGACTTTTTGAATTTTTAAAATAGCCTTATCCACTTAAACCTGCCTTTGAACGATTTTGACCAAGTTCTGGGCGTCAGTTGAACGAAAATTCAAATCTTTTTCATTTTATAATCATTTATTTATTCAAATTAAAAGGGGTTAGTTTCATTCCTTGAACTCTATAAATATGACCTAGTGCTCAGCCATTTTGTTCAAGCATTTGATTAGAGCCTCCAAGGTGCTAGTGTTACAATAGAGAGATACACTTTGGTTTTGGGTTAAAGCTTTGTCATTTTAAGTTTTCATAAACACTTGGGAAGTGAGAAATAGTGTGATTTCGGTATTGAGGTTTAGGCCAATCTATAAGGTCATTCAAGGTATTCTTATTCCTTAAGTTCAGTTCTTTATAATTCTTTTGTTTTCTTTAGTTTCTTTTATTCAGATCCTAACTCTTATTATTGATTTATGATTAGGTATTTAAGTTCTTGAAACTTAAGGTCTTTCTTGGTATGTTTCTTCTTGATGGTTTAGTTCCCATATTCATCTGTATTCTTAAAGGTTCTCACCCTTTTCTACTGTTGGTTTATAGGAGTTTCTGTATCTCGTTCTTGTTCCCAAATATCCCGGCTTTTGGTAAGGAAAATAGGATAGTTTTTATATGCTTATATGTTGTAATATGTTTATGTGATGATATGTTATGTTATGATATATATATATAAATATGTCTTGTAGTCCTTGGGGCTTATAGTTGCTTAGCTAGCAAACCTCAATGCTTTTATGTCGCTTCAGGCTTATAGTTGCTTAACTAGCAAACCCCAATGTTTTTATGTTGCTTGGGGCTTATAGTTACTTAGATAGCAAACCCCAAGATTACCATGTTCATGGGTTAGAGTTGTTATATATGTTTATGATATAGTCTTATGTTTGTAATTTATGTTATATGATTGTTAGTCGATTTTTCATTACTGGGCATTAGGCTCATTCCTTTATTTTTAGTGTGATACAGGAAAATAGATATGGAGGCGGAAGGAGTCTTGGTAGCTTGACTTGTGTGTTAAGGAAGAAGGGATTAAATGGACTGCGTGTCGATCAAGGACGAAGTTATTTATTTTTAGTCTTTTAAATTATGTTTTCTTAATGTAATTCCACAAATTAGTATTTAAAGTTATGTTTTTATTTTTTAAAAAAACAATGGGATCCCATACTCTATCACATTTTATGTTATTGATACAATAATTATTTTAGAGTTTTAATAAAGTTATGAATATTTCTTATGTATGTTTTCTCCAAAAGTAGTAGCTATGTCTAGTAGTTTTAATGGTCCATGGTCTTAGAAATAGTTGGGTCATTACAAAATTATACTTTATAATTTTTTTAATTATTTTTATTAATTTCTTTAAAAATTATTAATTAAAAATTTTAATCACAGTAATTTTAAAACTACTTTGTAATACTTAGTTTTTCTAATTCTACTGAAATTTCAGCAACATAACTGTTGTAATCTAGTCTATCCCAAAAATTAAATTTGAATAAAAATATATAAAACAATCTTAGAACATACATAAAATTTATTACAATAATTTAAATTCACAAATAAACAAAAAAAGTGTATTATAAACATATTGTCAAATCAACATATTATTTATCTAACCTAACATATTATTTTGCCCTAATTATAGCACGAGTTCATTCACTCATCTCGAGTACAGTTGGCAGATAAATTCACGGAGAAATAACAAAGAGAAATAATATCTGCTTATTATCCATGTGAACAACTTGAGATTCATAGTTGTCATACGTGGTGTATGGCGTCCCGAGTTTATCTCGAACTAAGGATGCAACGGCTGTGAAGTGCGAGATCGAAATATTAAATAGTTGTCGAAGCACGAGCTTGTAGGAGATATCCAGCTCGTGGTAATTCTAGTATATTGCATATTCAGGGATCCCCAGAGACTCGGAATCCCTTTATACGTTTATTTATGACCAGACTGTCATATTTATTATCCGAGATAGCAGGAACCTGTTATCCTGTTATCAAATCATATCCCAATATAAATTGGAATTATTTGTATTAAATGTAGACATTATGTAATTGTGTGATTGACTCGTGCGGTTACCCAAACCTGTCCATGGAATTCCCTTGTAAATACTGGGAATATTGGACAGGAAAAGGGACCATTATTCTGTAATACCAAAACACTGCCAAAATAAAGAGAAAAACAACAATAATATTGACTCGTGGACTAGGTGAATTTTAACTACTCAACCACGTAAAAGTTATATGTTCTTGAGTGAATTCTATTTATTTTTCATTACGGTTTACCATTAAGCACTAATCTGCCTTATTATTTCTTAATACACTGTTGGCGAAAAACCGCATCAACAGTTTGGTGTTTTCATTGAGAGCAAATTAGTGCTTCATCAAATTCCCAGTCGATTCTCATCATGGTACTCACTCGCTCAATGCACGATAATGAGATAGAACAGCCTGGGAAATGAGATAGAACAGCCTGGTGGGCAGAAGGCCCATCATACAGTTGTTTCGAACAAGCATGGCCCTGAGATCTAGCAACGTCTGGGAAAAAAACCGGCGGGTCATGGCAACATTGGGAGTTCGATGTCATTGCCACCAAATCCAAATTCAGACTACCTAACTGTCGTCAAGTTAGAAAACATGCAATTGAGAAGCCATCTCGCTAAGGCAAACAAGTAGATTGAGGAGGTTTTGTCTTGGTTACCCCCTCTTGCAACTGACGTTAATGTCGGAAAGAGGCAAAATGGGTCTCAAAAATCCCATAGGAATAATCGATCCAAACCAAGTCAATTAGTCAGAACCGCCACTCCAGGTTCTGTACCTATAGGGCGAGATTTCCATAATGCGCAACCTAACAACCATCATAGGGATCATCCGCATGTTAATCGGTCGGTTACTCCTGCAACCCCAAGTTCGGTGCCTTCTTCCCAAGTCCCCAGGAATGCCCATGACAATCCACGAGGAGGGGATGGGACACGCTCACGAAGACAAAATGCTCCAACAAACCCTTCTACTTCGGGATTGGATCGTCAGGCACAGAGAGCTAGAGACAATGGGGTAGAATAGAGGCAGGCTAATTTAGTCCGCCCTGATGAAACGAGGATAGCCTCACCAATAGGTCATCCCCCATCCTCTATAAGACATCTGACACCACCTTGTCCTCAATGGGACATTTCATCTTATGGAAACAGTAGGAGAAATCATCCACCATCTACCAATACTTACATCCCACGAACACGTGTCAAAAATCCATATCCTCGGCCCCAACCGCGAGTTGTAAGCTTCACCAATGGGAGTTACTGGACCAAAATTCGTAGTAGTGGTAGGTCCGAGGGTGACCTAAGAAATCAGTTGAGTTCAGCACAGAGCCCTTGGTATGATCCACAACTCGATTTGCGCGATCGTTTGAATTCGCAGAGAAGAAATCCAGCTCGGAATGAAGATATTATCTATGCTCGACAAGAGGGATGTCACTCCATAGTACACGATAATGGGAATGCCCCACAAAACCAAGCTCGAGCTTGGAGGGACAATAAACCATCAAACGCAAATGAGAGGATGGGAGGTTATCGAACAGCCCCCCGGCAACCTAGGGACTAGGGACCAAACCCTTGAAAGAATAGCTTTGATGGAAGAACAAATGAAGAGGCATTTATCTAGAAAAGAAAATTACAATTGCGACTCAGAAGACGAGCTCCATATTGGGAAAATTTATACAGGATCTTTATTTATTTTCATGTAAATCTAATATTAAACAAATTAATATGAGATAACCTAGAACATGTTTCTAAAATTGAATTCAAAGAGAAAAAATGATAAGAATACTTACAGTATACGCAATGGAATGAATGAGTCATTCCTTCACTTTCTCTAACCCTTGTATCCCTTCTGTCGCAGAGTATTATCAAGAAACTGAATCGTTCTTCTATAATCTTTACAGTCTTCCAAAGTATCCTTAGAATCACCTAGACTAGAGTGGGCAATTCTCAACACATGAGATAGATACAGAGAGGAGAAGAGAAAATAACTAAGCGATTTAGAATAGGACTTGTGTTTAGAGAGAATCTAAAACTATCAGAAAACAAGTGATTAAACTTATCTGTCGTCTATTTTGACTTCTCTCTAAGCACTCCTTTTATAGACTAAATTAGGCCATTTAATTTAATTAAAAAATCAATAAAATAATAGCCAATTTGAAGCCCTAGGTCGAAATTATCATGGGCTTTAGGCCCCGTAAAATTTCTCATTTGATTATAAGCCCATTGGACTTAAAATCAAGGCATGTATTATTTTCTATTGATTTAAATAATTAAATAATTATTTAAATCCTTTATCAAATTAATTATTTATAATTTGAACCTTGATTTAAACTTATTTATTAGTTTAGATACCAATTTATCTTAATTAATAAATCTGCCCTAATTTCTCTTTTCTTCTCAAAAATACATATCTCTGCGAAACTATCCAAAATTGAGTTGGTCAACTTTGATAATTCTAATTGATAATTAACTCAATTAATTGAGACTATCTAGATGATTTTATCCAAGGTACAATGGGGACCATGGGCCTATGAAATCAAGCTCCAATAAGTTATCATAACTCTAAAAAATAAATTTACTAACTTATTAATTCCTCGTGACTCCCCTGTAGACTCGGAATTACACTCTTGAATTCATAGAACACTCTATAAGAAATTTAGATACGCTATTAATTATTCATTGTTACAACCACAATTGTCACTCAATCCTCTATAAATGGTCTACAATGAGATATGACTAAAATATTGTTTTACCCCTCATTGTATTTTATCCTTAAAACATTTAGTTCCTTGTAAATGATATTTCAGTAAACTAATATTAATTACTGAAATAAGATCTCTATCATTTAACACCTTGAACCAAACTAAAAGGAAACCATCGTTTCACGTCTTCATCAGAAGCTATAGATGTTCATATCTATGATTAACACTCCCACTCAATTATACTACCGAGTTCCCAAGATGTAAGTATTGGCTTGTCCGTAGGGTAAGCTGGTAACGAACAAGTCAAAGAACTCAAATAATACAATCAGTTAGAATACAAACCACTAAGAATTGAGATTGAATTGACCTATGGTCAACTATATGATATGACTAGAATAGATAATAATGGTATGTTCACTTATCTTATCAACTGTCAATATCGGTCCTGTCCGATGTAAAAAATACATCTGATCTTATGTACTTCGCTAATGTTCTAGAAAGAACATAACACTGCAATGTGTAAGTAGATCATATCGTAGATTAGCAAGTTAGTGTAAATCCTGTGCACTAACTATTCTTAAGACTAACTTATTTTGAACATATAATCATATTTATATTCCACTGTGATTACGTCACTATAAATATGATTATCTATATGCTCGAGATTTAATAGAAGTTTATATTAAACAAATAATCATGAAAATAAAACATGTGAGCAAAGTGATTGACCAAGTCGAAAAATGATTTCTATTCTTTTATTGATAAAAAAATGAGATTACAAAGAAATTGGGTTTTAATTAGGGCATAAAACCCCAACAAACTCCCAATTGCACTAATTGAAACTAATACCTTAATTCTACTAATCCCATTTCCTTAATATGCTTATCAAATGTAGCTTCTGGTAGTGTCTTTGTAAACGGATCTGCAAGATAGTATTCAGTTGCAATCTTCATAACCTTCACATCTCCCCTGGCCACATATTCTCGAATAATGTGATACTTCCTTTCTATATGCTTACTCCTCTTATGACTTCGAGGTTCTTCCGAGTTGGCTATTGCTCATGTATTGTCACAAAACAACACAAGTGGTTTATCCATTTCTGGAATAACCCCAAGATCTGAATAGAACTTCTTTGGCCAGACAATTTTCTTAGCTACTTCTGACGCGGCTATGCACTCAGCCTCCATGGTGGAATCTGAGATTGCAAACTGCTTTACGCTTCGCCAATTCACAGCTTATTCCCCAAGAGTGAACACCATTCCAGAAGTAGACTTCCTGCCATCGACATCAGTCTGAAAATCTGAATCTGTGTAGCCTACAGGGTTCGGAACACCACCCTTGTAGACTAATATATAATCCCTAGTCTGCCTTAAATACTTCAAGATATGCTTTACTGCTATCCAATGTTCCGGTCCTGGGTTTGACTGATACCTGCTCACTACTCCCACTACATAGCAGATATCTGGTCTAGTACACAACATAGCATACATCAGACTTCCAACTACAGATGCGTAAGGAACTTTTCTCATTGCATCTTCCTATTCAGGAGTCTGGGGAAACTGCTTCTTTGAAAGATGAATTCCACGGTGGGACGGTAGATGCCCTTTCTTAGAATTTGTCATTGAGAAACGTTCAAGCACTTAATCTATGTAAGTTGCTTGAGATAGAGCTAAGAGTCTGTTCTTTCTTTCTCTGATGATCTGGATACCTAGAACATAACTTGCTTCACCCAAATCCTTCATCTGGAATTGAGTGCTCAGCCAATTCTTCACATCTAAGAATTTCTTAACATTGTTTCCAATGAGTAAGATATCATCTACATAAAGAACTAGGAATACCACTATTTGATTTGCCTTCAGTTGGTAAACACAGGGCTCATCAATATATTTTTCAAAGTCATAGGTTTTGATTATTTCATCAAACCTAAGATTCCAGGAACGAGAAGCTTGCTTAAGTCCATAAATGGACCTATTCAACTTGCAAACTTTTCCTTCTTGTGCAGCTACTTTAAATCCTTCTGGCTGATCCATATAATTGACTTCATCAAGCTTTCCATTAAGAAAAGCTTTCTTGACGTCCATTTGCCAAATCTCATAGTCGAGAGTGGCTGCTATGGATAAGACAATGCGAATGGATTTTAGCATGGCTACCGGACTAAAAGTTTCCTCATAGTCCACGCCTTCTCTTTGGGTATAACCCTTTGACACTAATCGAGCTTTATAAGTCTCAATATTTCCATCAACAACTCATTTCTACTTTTAGATCCACTTGTACCCAATGGCCCTAAAGTCACTAGGTGCTTCCACAATATCCCAGGCAGAATTTTAGTACATGGACTCCATTTCCTATTTCATGGCTTCGAGCCATAGTTCCTTTTCAGGGCTAGCCATTTCCTATTTGAAAGAAAATGGATCATCATCACTTGTGTCACCAACAATCATATTGGTTTCACCATCCAAACCATAGCGAACTGGGTTCCCAGAAACCCTCCCACTACGACGAGGTTTCGTGACTGTTTGCTCAGGAAAAGTGGTACTTTCTTCATTTAAATCGACTTGCATCTGTTGGACATGAAGAGTGGGAATTTAATCATCAACTTGCGTTGATGACGATGGAACATTGGTTGGATTCCATTCTTTAACCATCTCCTCTAAAGCTAATTTCCTGCAAGGTTTGAAGTTTTTGACATAGTCATTTTCCAGAAAAGTAGCATTCGTAGAAGTAAACACTTTCTTTTCTAAATGAATATAGAAAAGTCCACCCCGAGTACCTTTAGGATAACCAAAAAACATGCAAACTTCAGTTTGCAGTTCTAGCTTTCCTTCCTTTTTCCTCAAGACATGGGTCGGACACCCCTAGATTCTATAATGGCGTAAACTAGGTTCATAACCATTCCAGCGTTCTAAAGGTGTTTTGGGGATTGATTAGATGGCATGACATTGAGAATGTCATTCGCGGTTTCAATTGCATGTCCCCAGAACAAAGTTGGTAGAGTTGAGTAACTAATCATGCATCTAACCATTTCCAATAAAGTTCTGTTCCGACGTTCCGCTACACCATTTTTGTTGCGGAGTACCTGGGGCAGTAAGTTGTGATAAAATCCCAAGTTCAGTTAAATGATCTTGGAACTGCATATCCAATTATTCTCCACCCTTATCAGATCGCAAGATCTTTAACGTTTTACCTAATTGGTTCTGAGCCATTGCTAGGAATTCATGAAACTTTGAAAATGTTTATGATTTCCTATGCATTAGGTAAAGACATGAGTATCTAGAGTAATCGTCAATGAAAGTGAAGAAATACTCAAAACCACCCCTGGCTTGTACATTCAAAGGTCCACAAACATCTTAATGAACAAGTCCAAGTGGTTCTTTCGCCCTATCATCCTTTGCAGAGAATAGACGCTTGGTCAGTTTGCCTTCTAGACAAGATTCATAGACAGGTAATTCACCTAAGGTGAGTTCCCTCAAAGGTCCGTCCTTTGTAAGTTTTTGAATCCTATCATAGCCAATGTGACCTAGTCTCAAGTGCCATAAATACGTCATATTATCGTTATCGGTCTTTTGACGTTTATTGGTCCTAGGTTTAGCTACTTTGAATAATTCATTGTTAAGAGCAAGGGGTTCGTTATGTCACAGAATATAAAGCCCATTTTCCAAACATGAAATACACAATTGTGATCCATTGAAAGAAATAGATATATTAGAACTGGTGAAAGTCATAACAAATCGTTCTAATTGCAACATGGAAACTGAAATTAAATTTCTACTAAAATCTGGAATAAAAAATACATCTTTTAAAATTAAGTATTTATTTATGAACTTCAAACGAGCTCTTCCTCTGGCTTGGACCGCAACGAATGCGTCGTTCCCAGCTCTAAGCTTTAAGCCGCCTTTGTCCACTTCCTCTCACGATTCAAGAAGTTGTAAAGAGTTACAAACATGGTTGGTAGATCCAGAATCAATAATCCAAATGGATTTATCATTCTCTAAAACACATGTTTCCAAGATAAATGAACTATAATCATTACCTTTGTTTTTAGCTGCTAGAAACTTGGGGCAATCTCATTTCAAATGCCCCTTCTCTTTGCTGTGAAAACACTTATCTTTACCTTTCTTTTTTTTTCTTTTTTTTCCCTTAGGCGTCTATGCACTTGGTTGTGCACTCGTCTTTGCAGCCTTTATAGGCTTAGGGTTGTCGTTTTGTCCACGTTTCCTCTTATTTCCAGCTTTCAATGACGAAGCTTGGTTAGCTTCAGCCTTAGCTGGATCAGCAGCAGTAGTAGTATTTGTCTTCTTTTCTCTTCCCTTACTCGATCCACCCATGATAGACTCAAAAGTTTGAAGCTCGTTCATGAGCTGCGTCAAACCATAGTTGAGTTGATCACGAACATGCAAACACAGTTCCATTCGAGAATTCACGGTGCCATCACGTACGTGCAGAGATGGTGTTATCCAAGAATTTACGGTGCTATCAAGAACGTGCGGAGATGGCACTCGTTCTAGGGATTCCTCAATCATGACGAATTCGCAGTTGTCACCAATCAACTGTATGTTGATATGCTGCTTCCACTTAAGGAAGTTTTCTCCAGTGAGTCCATCGAATGTTGAGAAAGGATGGGAGTAAACAGAGACACTACTTAACTTAAAACTACAAATTATTAATAAAATAGAAATCAATCACATTTGCTCAATAAAACTCCTATTCACACAAATTTCAAGAAATAACACAACATATACCAAAATATGTAAGATATGAGAAAAAAATACAAAAAACAATCATATATCTACTTCTTTAGGTTTTTAAATAATCTATGATACCCTTTTCCCGGTTGGCAAGAATAAAAAAATACCATTAGTTGAATAGAGTTGTAAACTCATTTAATAATGGACACCACTATTAACAACCTACTATTCGATCAAAATAACAAAACAAAATCTCTTATTTTATGAGCTAGACTCACGGTTTCGATAATCATAGATTTAGTCCTAGTAGTCACTGTAGGGGTGAGTCTAGTAGAATTTGACCTATAATTATCTATCTTTCGAAATCTAACATTTTCAAAATAACTAATGAACACCTTCCGTAGGGGGACGAATCAAAGTGCCTCAAGGCCCCATTAATCAATTGGTGTTGTTAAACCAACGGTGGAGATCGAATATAAATCTTAAAATGAGCTCATTATTAAATTAAAAATAGTATTTTTTAGAAAATTAATGACTATGGTTCTCCAAAAAATTGAAAAAAATAAATTTTTAAAACTTAAGTCTTATAATTTCATATTAATTCTAAAGTGTCACATTGAAACAAATTCAATTAATTTAGAATTAATTTGTTGCTAATAAATATTTAGGTTTAACTAATATAATGAACCTATACAATTAAGTCCAACTCAGGTAAATAGGCCTTAACAATTGGACTTGTATGGAGGAGGGCTGGGTCCAGTATGTCATTCCCATTACAAAGGTCCACTATCTTCCATACAAGGTCCAAAAGACAGGAATTTAAACCTTCATTTTATTAATTTTTATTAATTGATTAGGCTCACTATAGTCATACAAAGGAAATGGGCATTCACAAGTGAAATCACCTGCAAGAGAGGAATTTAAACTTTACATTTTCTAATGGGCCCAAATGAAACCTATCATTTTATGAATATTTTATTTGGCAAAATACCAGAAATCTAACAAAAATATATGCCACTATATGCATCTAAGCCCAATTGCAAAAATACCACATATAGTGCAAACAGACTTAATATAATTGGATGGGTCTAATCATGTTACTATATGAGCAATTCTATGAATTTATGCAAAAATACAACAACTTATTATCTATAATTTATCAAAAAAAATCAAATTAATTAAATTTTTACAAAAATATGTCAATTTAAATGAAATTTATCAAGAATTAACAATAGTTAATTTAAATTTCATTTATCAACAATCAACTTTGTTTAGGTTAATTTGAAAAAAAAAATATTAATTTAATTTAAATAGGATTTATAAACAATTAACCAAAGTTAATTTAAATCACATTTATAAAAAAAATTATTAATTGGCTGAAAAAAAATGATATTTTTCAAAATTTAACCAATTTTAAATTTTAAAATCAATATCTTAACCGTTTTTCAAAAAATATCTTGTGTTGTTACAATCCATAATTTGTTTTTATAATATTAGCTATAGTTGTAACAATCCTAAAATATCTCAAAAACAGTTAATCAAATTCAAATATCCATAAAAATATCTAACTAACAATATTCAAATTTCAAATAATTTAAATATTATAAACTATAGAATAAAAATATATTTATATTTTCAAATAAAGATTTTTAAAAAATCAAGAATTTAAATGAAAATATCTTAAATCATAATTCTAATATTTTAATATATTAAAATATTTAAAATTAAGTTGTTAGTCTATTTTTAAATTTGAATTTGAATCTTTGTAGAAAATATTTAATTATTTAAATCTCAACTAACAAAAATATCTTATTTAAAAAAAAACAATTTTAAATACAAAAACAAATATGATATTTTTGGCTTTGATTATAAATAATTTATTTTCACAATTTTTAATTTTCTTTAATTTTCAAAAAATAAATTTAAAAATAAAATAAAATAAATTGGGCTGGGCGCGCGGCTGCGCATGCACGCGCGCGCATTTCAGCCAGTGCAAAAAAAATTCCAAAATATTTTTTGAGCAATTTTTCAAACCAAAACCATTTTCTAATTAATTTTTTACATGTTTTACACAAAATAAAGTATATATAAAAATTAATAGCATAGAAAACACAACAAAATAACCTAAAAATTACTAATAATCACTAAAATCAATATGCTTCATAAAAACATGAAAATCCATCCAATTATTCAAACACATCAAATAATTTCATTTTAAACATGTTCATGCGTGAAAATAAAGATTACCAAATGCTCTGAGGCTAGTTGTTGGGAAATCCTATACAGGATCTTTATTTATTTTCATATAAATCTAATATTAAAAAAATTAATATGAGATAACCTAGAACATGTTTCTAAAATAGAATTCAAAGAGAAACAATGATAAGAATACTTACAGTATACGCAGCATAATGAATGAGTCCTTCCTTCAGTTTCTCTAACCATTGTATCCTTTCTGTCGCAGAGTATTATCAAGAAACTGAACTGTTCTTCTATAATCTTCACAGTCTTCCAAAGTATCCTTAGAATCACCTAGACTAGAGTGGGAAACATAAGATAGATACAGAGAGAGGAAGAGAAAATAACTAAGAGGTTTAGAAAAGGTCTTGTGTTTAGAGAGAATCTAAAACTATCAGAAAACCAGTGATTAAGCTTATCTGTCGTATATTTTGACTTCTCTCTAAGCACTCCTTTTATAGACTCAATTAGGTCATTTAATTTAATTAAAAATTAATAAAATAATAGTCAATTTAAAGCCCTGGGGCAACATTATCATGGGCTTTAGGCCCGTGAAATTTCTCATTTGATTATAAGCCCATTGGACTTAAAATCAAGGCGTGTATTATTTTCTATTGATTTAAATAATTAAATAATTATTTAAATCATTTATCAAATTAATTATTTATAATTTGGACAATGATTTAAACTTATTTATTAATTTATATAACAATTAATCTTAATTAAAAAATCTGCCATAATTTCTCTTTTCTTCTAAAATATACATAACTTTGTGAAACAATCCAAAATTGACTTGGTCAACTTTGATAATTAAATCAATTAATTGAGAGTATCTAGATGATTTTATCCAAGGTACAATGGGGACCATGGGCCTATGAAATCAAGCTCCAATAAGTTATCATAAATCTAACAAATAAATTTTCTAACTTATTAATTCCTAGTGACTCCACTATAGACTTGGAATTGCACTCTTGAATTCATAGAACTCTCTATAAGAAATATAGATACGCTATTAATTATCCATTGTTACAACCACAATTGTCACTCAATCCTCTATAGATAGTCTATAATAAGATAGGATTAAAATATTGTTTTACCCCTCATTGTATTTTATCCTTAAAACACTTAGTTCCTTGTAAATAATATTTCAGTAAACTAATATGAATTACTGAAATGAGATCTCTATCATTTAACACCTTGAATCAAACTAAAAGAAAATCATCGTTTCACTTCTTCATCAGAAGCTATAGATGTTCGTTTCTATGATTAACACTCCCACTCAATTATACTACCGAGTTCCCAAGATGTAAGTATAGGCTAGTCCGTAGGGTAAGCTTGTAATGAACAACTCATAGAACTCAAATAATACAATCAGTTAGAATACTAACCATTCAGAATTGAGATTGAATTGACCTATGGTCAACTATATGATATGACTAGAATAGATAATAACGTTATGTTTACTTATCTTATCAACTGTTAATATCGCTCCTGTCCGATGTAACAAATACATTCGATCTTATCTACTTTGCTAATGTTCTGGAAAGAACATAACACTGCAATGTGTAAGTAGATCATATCGTAGATTAGCAAGTTAGTGTAAATCATGTGCACTGACTAATCTTAGGACTAACTTATTTTGAACATATAATCATATTTATATTCCACTGTGATTACGTCACTATAAATACGATTAGCTATATTCTCAGGATTTAATAGAAGTTTATATTAAACAAATAATCATGAAAATAAAACATGTGAGCAAAGTGATTGACCAAGTCAAAAAATGATTTCTATTCTTTTATTGATAATAAAATGAGATTACAAAGAAATTAAGTTTTAATTAGGGCATAAAACCCCAACACTCGAGCCTTTCGCTCCAAATATTGCGGCGGCCACATTTCCAGTAGGCTTTATAATGCCACACCTGTCAAAATTTGATGGAGATGGAGATCTGTCAGATCACCTCAGAATTTTTAACACCATGATGATGGTTCACAATGTCAGGCTCGATCTAAGGTATATTTTATTCCCTGCAACCCTGATTAGGCCAGCTAAGTAATGGTTTAAGCAATATAAGAGGCATTCCATAAACTTGTGGAAGAAGTTTTCTTCTGAGTTCATAAAAGCATTTTGAGCTTCACAGGCAGCTCGAGTTGAGGCTGATTCATTGGCCAACGTAAAGCAGCAACCTAGAGAAACGTTGAAGGCATATCTAAGTAGATTTTCCAATGTTGCTGCACGAGCTAGGGATGCTGATGACAACTCTAAGCTAATGGCAATGAGGACAGGAATCCTCGTCGAGGGCGACCTGTGGCAGGTACTCCAAAGAAAAGGATTTAAGAGTGTGTACGATTTTGTGGCCCGAGCTCAAGAATGGATTAACTTAGAGGAGGCACGATCTTCTGTTGTGCGAACCAGACAGACCCCAGTTCAGCCCGTTGGAGCGGTAACAGACGTTGCAGCTACGACTCAAACTGTTACCCAGAATAACCAAAGGGGGAATAACAAAAGGAAGGGAAATGGCGAGGGCGATCAGAATGGAACGAAGAAAAATAAGTCTGGGGAGAAGTTCATACTTGTTTATGCTACTTATACCGACCTAACTGACACTAGGGAGCACATCTTCCTGGAAATTTCTACTCGCCTTCCATGGAAGAAGCCAGAACCGTTGAAGAACTAGAGGGTGAAGAGAGATTCTTCAAAGTTCTGCCGCTTCCTTAATGACATCGGTCATAACACTGATGACTGTCGACAACTGAAGGATGGAATCAAAACTCTCATCAGAGGTGACCGTTGGCCCAGTACGCCCGAAATCGGGTGCTCCCTAATCACCCCATTTGACCAAACCCTCAATCAGTCCCCGAAGCTCCAGTAAGTCAAACCGGAGCTCAAGAAAATCAGGTCGACCCTCTTCCGATATTATGGGGAGATATAACCACCATTTCAGGAGGACCTCATTTGGCAGGCATGAGCAGCGGGGCCCAGAAGAGGTACATTAACGAACTGAAATTCCATAATGGGGTGGAGTTCATCCCGAAACAACGGTTATCAAAGCAGCAATGATTGGAAAAGCAACCAATCATTTTCACAAAAGTGGATGCTAGCCACGTCCAATTCCCACATAACGATCTGTTGGTCATAACCGTTCAGCTCGCCAACCGGAGGGTCCAGAGAACACTAGTAGATAATGGAAGTTCTATGAATCTACTTTTCAGGTCCACCTTGGTGAAAATTGGATTACTTGTAACTAATTTGAAGGCAACCTCAATGACTCTGTATGAGTTTTCGGGTGAAGGGTCGGCAGCCATCGGGACGACCGGATTGGTGGTGACATTGGGAGAAGACTCCCGAACTGTTTCCAACTTGCTTGAGTTCGTGGTAATCGATATTCCATCTGCATACAATGCGATTTTGGGCCTACCTACGCTAATGGTGTTTGAAGCCATAACCTCTATCCGCCACCTAGCAATAAAATTCCCCTCAGCCGCGGGAATATGCACCATCAGAGGTGATCAGCTCACTGCCAGAAAATGCTATAACATTTCTATGAAGGGAAAATCACAACCCGGGCAGCAAGCGATGGTCATAAATGACAGAGGTGAGGAGTCCTAGGAAGTAGAAGTTACTTGCGGGTCGGAAGAACCTCAACAAAAAGAGGATAGTGACGTCTCACAACGCAATGACATGGTCACATGGATAGGCAAAGACAAGTCAAAACTCCAAGCCATAGAGGAGCTCGAGGAAGTAAACATTGACCCCAAAGAAGCTTCAAGAGTCGTAAAGATTGGGAAGAATATTGACGATAAAAGGAAGAAGGAGCTTATCGATTTCTTACAGGAGAATCTAGACATTTTCGCTTGGTCACATGAAGATATGGTGGGAATAAGTTTTAGTGTAATCTTGCACAAGAACGTGCCTGCAAAATCCCAAAAATGGAGATGCTTGAGAATGGTATGAGCTGAAGCCCTTGAAGAAGAAGTAGCTCGACTATTAAAATGCAGGTTTATCCGGGAGGCAAAATACCCAATTTGGGTCGCCAATCCCGTGCTGGTCCCGAAGCCAAATTGGAAGTGGAGGAACTTGTTGACGGTAAGAACTCGTCAACGATTGATGGTTAGAAAACTTCAATCTCTATACTATAGAAAGCTTTGAATCAGATGGAAAGAACTTGAATCAACAGAAGAAACCCAAAGAAACAATCAGGATCATATATTTCGTAAGTCTCTTTCATACATTCAGTTTTCCAACCCCTTAGCCTGAGGGGTTGGGGCCTATTTATAGGGGGGCTCTATTGGCCCTGGATACAAACAAGTCCCAGATGACAGGGACGTACACAGGTACTCTGATAGTGTAGTGGCTCAGGGCGTAGTGGTGTCTACCCTGATGGTGCCAAAGTCGTGGCCTAGGACATAGTACTGTCGGCTCTGGCGTATGGTCAGGGGTGTCCAAGTGGTACCACTACTCTTCGTACAGGTCCGTACCACCACTACTCCTCAAACGCAGATCACAGGGCTGTGCCTCTGTTCTCTCCACAACCGTACGCCTCGTGTCAGTACGCGTGTCTTGTACCCAGTCGTCTTCGTTAATCCCCATTTGATACCTAATGCTGACTTGGCATTCCCATTAAATGTCTCTAAGTACTCCCCATGCCAATGCCAAGGAGGCTTCAACCAGTAGGTGCCATGTGAAGCCAAGGCGCTAGGATTCGAGGCTGGCCTATGCAGGTCACATGAAAGCAAGGTTGAAGACATGGGTGGCGCAACATGGCAACACCCTCGCATAGCGAGGGTCCCTCGCATAGCGAGGCTGCCCTTCTTCCCCCCGAGTGCAGGCGTCGCGAGGCTAGGGGCACGGATGCCACAACAAAGCCTCACCCTCGCATAGCGAGGGTGCCTCGCGTAGCGAGGCTGACCTTCTTCTCCCGAGTGCAGCGAGGCTCGATGCCTGATGGAACAGGGCGCACGCGGACGACCAGCCGAGGACTCTCGCATAGCGAGGGTAACATTTGGATTGGCAAGCGGTCGAAGGCCCTCGCATAGGGGTGGCCCTCTTAGCCCAACTCCCTCACCATCATGTGACGTCCTTATCCCCTTGTGCGAACCATGAGTAGTTTTAAGGATGTCTCGTAGTATAGAGCTTCACTCGTGAATAGAATTCACAAGGAAAAATTTCCACATTTACAGAACTGTATCAACTTCTCTGATCTAAATAAAGCTTGTCCCAAAGATTGTTTCTCACTGCCTTGGATTGATCAGTTGGTATATGCCATGGCAGGTCACGAGCTCATGTCCGTCATGGACGCTTATTTTGGATATAACCAGATCGATATGAATCCTGTGGATCAGGAACATACTAGTTTCATGACCGAGCATAACGTATACTGTTATAAAGTTATGACCTTCAGGCTGAATGATTTCAGGGGCTACATATCAACGCTTGGTCAACAGGATGTTCGCTAGTCAGATCGGGAGAAATATGGAAGTTTATGTCAATGACATGCTTGTCAAATCAAAAACTGCCAATAACCCTGTGTCCGGTCTAGAAGAATGTTTTGGAATATTAAGGAGATATGACATGAATCTGAATCCTCAAAAATGCACTTTCGGAGTGGCATCTGGAAAATTCTTGGGGTTCACAGTCAACACGAGGGGCATAGAGGTGAATCCTGAGAAAATCATATCGTTGCTAGAAATTCCCTCACCCAGGTCGCATAAAGAAGTTCAAAGTCTATCTGGAAGGGTGGTGGCTTTGAATCGTTTCATTTCAAAATCCACTGACAAATGTTTTCCATTCTACAACTTGCTCAGAGGAAACAAAAAGTTTGAGTGGACTGACTAGTGTGAACAGGCATTCCTCGACCTAAAAACTCACCTGGTTGAGCCCCTGGTATTATCAAAGCCTATGTCTGGAGAACCTTTATTCCTCTATTTGGTTGTGATAGAGAATGCAGTCGGTGTCGTGTTAATTTGAGAAGAAGATCGTGCTAAATAACTAGTGTATTATACAAGCAAGAGACTTCTCAGAGCCGAATCACGATACCCACCAATAGACAAACTAATATGCTATCTAATATTGGCTTCCAGAAAGCTCTAGCTATATTTCCAGTCTCATTCAATCAACGTCATGACCGACCAACCTTTAAGGTAGGTTTTGCAAAAACCTGAAACGTCGGGACGTCTTTTAAAATGGGCCATTGAACTTAGCCAGTTCGAGATATTGTATGTACCACGGACCTCGATCAAAAGTCAGGCCCTTGCTGATTTTATGGCTGAATGCACCGGATTTCAAGAGGAGCTCTTGAGGGAGCCAATGCGAAAGTTATGGAAAATCTTCTTGGACGGATCATTGAACGAGAATGGATCAGGACCTGAGATCATCTTAATCTCACCAGAAGGGCATTGATTTCATACAACTTTGAGGTTTGGATCGAGGCATCCAACAACGAGGTCGAATATGAGGCCTTACTAGCAGGGTTGAGAGTGGCAAGGGAGCTTAAGGCAAAATCCATCCAATACTATAGTGATTCTCAGCTCGTGGTCAATCAAGTATTAGGAGAATATCAAGCTCGAGGTACCAAAATGGTGGCCTACCTAGCTAAGGTAAAGGTAGAATTGTCTGAATTTGAGTATAGTTATGTTGAACAGATACCCCGCGAGTAGAATTCTAATGCTGGCGATTTGGCACGACTTGCCACCACAAAAGAAGCTGAGTCATTGAATGTAGTGCCAATGGATTTCTCGGAGAGTCCGAGTGTGACAAAAGAAATGATAGAGGTTGAAATGATCGACATAAGATCGACCTAGATGACTCCAATGATGGAATACCTCACAACGGGAAAGTTACCTGGCGACAGAAAAGGCGCAAGAAAAATACTTTATCAAGCTCCAAGGTACGTAATAGTAAATGGAACGTTATATCGACGTGAACATTCATTACCTCTCCTACAATGTGTTCAACCCGAGGAAGCCAAAACCATTTTACGAGAAATACATGAAGGCTTTTGTGGAGATCATGCTGGGGGCAAAACCTAAAACTGAAGATACTGAGGCAAGGCTATTTTTGGCCCACTTTAACGAAAGACTCAATCTCGTATGTGTAGAAGTGCGAAAAATGCCAGCATTTCACTATGGTTGCCCGAGCTGCTCCGGTTGAGCTAACGAAGATTTCATCCCCGTGGCCATTTGCGGTATAGGGAATCGACCTAATAGGTTCCCTAACTATGGGAAAGGGGGGAGTTCGTTACGTGGTGGTGGCGAACGACTATTTTACAAAGTGGGTAGAAGCCGAGCCTCTGGCAACCATCACTTCAAAAAAAGTCCTGGACTTTGTGGTGAATAGTTATATATGTCGATTTTGGCTTCCTAAAAATATCATATCAAACAACGGGAAACAATTCAACATCGATCTCTTCACTGACTTCTGTGAAAAATATGGCATTGCGGAGAGTTTCTCGTCGGTAGCATATCCACAAGCCAACGGGCAGGTCAAGGCTGTAAACAAAACCCTTAAGGCGAGCCTGAAGAAGAGGTTAGATGAAGCCAAAGGACTATGGCCCGAACAGCTCCCGCAAGTACTTTGGGCCTACCGAACTTCTCATAGGACCTCTACGGGGCATTCTCTTTTTTCCTTAACTTTTGGAAGCGAGGCCATGCTTCCAATCGAATCCATGGTAGCTACTCACAGGAAAAGGACATTTAATCAAGAATAGAATGATGGGCTACTTAACGCATCTCTCAATCCGATCAAAGAAAAATAAGAAGAGTCGCAGTTACAGCTCGCCCATTATCAACAAAAAATCACTCGTTATTTTAATAATAAAGTTAAAAGGCCCAGACTTGGAATGGGCGACCTAGTTCTCCGAATGATCTTTTTGGCGAATAAGGACCCCAAGGATGGTGTATTAGGATCAAACTGGGAGGGACCATATCAGGTCGTTGAGGTTTTGTGTGAGGGAACTTTCAAGATAGCTCGGCTGAATGGGTAAGTAGTCCCGCGGACCTGGAATTCCTTACATTTGAAAAAGTATTATCAGTAGTACCACCATCAATGTAAGGCTTATTTATAAAAGACATTTGATTAAATAATAGATGGATTGTTCAATAATTTCTTTTAAAAAAAATGTCGTATTAGCTTGTGTTCTCATATCTGTAGAAGCAACCAAGAAAGTTTATACATTCTACTTACTTGGGGGGCACATAACCCGAGGTTGGGAAAATTAAGCCTGCTCTATAAGATTAACAAACTTAGAAGCTTGGAAAATTGATTATTCAACGGCTTTTTAGAAGCTCGAGTCTTCAATAAACCTAGCGCGAACTAAGTTTAAATCATTTAAAACCCTGGATGTAACCAAGTCTGAAACTTAGAAGCTTGGAAAATTTTATTATTCAATAGCTTTTTAAAGCCCAAGTGTTCAATAAACCTAGCACGAACTAAGTTTAAATCATTTAAAACTTGGATGTAACCAGGTCTAAAACTTAGAAGCTTGGAAAAATTGATTATTCAACGGCTATTTAAAGCCCGAGTGTTAAATAAACCTAGCACGAACTAAGTTTTAATCATTTAAAACCCTAGAAGTAACTAGGTCAAAAACTTGAAAATTTGGGAAAATTTATTATTCAAGGGCTTGTTAAAGCTCGAGTTATCAATAAACCTAGCACGAACTAAGTTTAAATCATTAAAACCCTGGATATAACAAGATTCGAGACCTGATTCTTAACAAGTATGACACAAATAAACAAATAAAAACTTTGATATAAGAAAGTTCGATAAAATCTATCTCGATCTAAAAGTCGATTCCTAAAATCTCGAATGTACAAGAGTCTAAGGATTCATAAGCATAAGAAGATAATAAACAAAAGACAGGTCGATCAAAAGTTAGATATATATTGAAATAAAACAAACAAATTACATTGAAGAGAAAAAACCTTGAACTGAGCCCGAAGAAAATTGTTTAATATCAAAAAACTATTAGACAAATACAAAGGAAACTAAAAGAGAGATCATTGGGCTCCATCAACTCGCCCCACAGAAGTGACCTCCTCGTCGTCTCCCTCTGCCACTCCAGATGCCTCACTAGTTTATGAGGGTTCTTGCAGGAACTGAGCCTTGAATTTAGCAAGGTACAGATCCCACAACCCGGGCTCAATAAATGAGAAGTTTCCATCCTGGTTGAAGGTCCAGCAATGGTATAACATCTCCTCCATGACTGATGAAGACGCCACCTTTTCATCCTTGGCTTTAGCTTCGGCCTCGAGTACTTTTACCTTGAGCTCACAAATCTCAACCTGAAGACGTTCAGCAAGATGAGTCGCCTTGGCAGTCTGGGAGGTAGATAGCACGTTCTTCGTGGCCTACTCGCTTTCTTGGGAAGAGGTGAGAGCAGCCTAGGCAACCTGCTCATTATTCTAATCATTTGTCAAGGCAGCTTTGGCAGCCTGCTCACCTTCCTTAGCAGCATCTAGCTCGACCCGAAGCTCTTCATTTCTGGCCCTAGCACGAGCTATGATGTGGTATTGGGCCAGGACGGACTACAAAATAACATAACAAGTTAAAAGTATAAGGTGAGCATAGTAAAAAAAGTAACAAAACAATTTCACCACCAAGTATGGGAAAAGAACTCACGGTGAGATTCATCCCCGTGGCGGACTCAAGGGCGTTCCCCATGGCAGACTCAAGGTGAGGGCAGCCTGGCAACCTGCTCATTCTTCTAAGCATTTGTCAAGGCAGCTTTGGCGGCCTGCTCACCTTCCTCGGCAGCATCTAGCTCGACCCAGAGCTCTTCATTTCTGGCCCTAGCACAAGCTATGTTGCGGTAATTGGCCAAGACGAACTACAAAATAACAAAACAAGTTAAAAGTATAAGGTGAGCATAGTAAAAAAACAACAAAACAATTTCACCACCAAGTATGGGAAAAGAACTCACAGTGAGATTCATCCCCATGGTGGACTCAAAAACGTTCTTGGGGTTGTGCTCCTCAATGGTCCTCAGGTCCCTCGCGCTGGCTTTATAAGTGTGACCCACCATATGAGTCGCGTTCTCATATATAATACCCCAAAAGGCTTCTGGGATCCTCTCCAGGTCCTGAGGACCAACCGGTATTCAGACGATGGGGGCCTCGACTTGAATAACTTGGGGAGGTGGGGGCATATGTTGAGAGGGGGGAGGAGGAAGTTTCTCAGACACGACATTAGCTACCGGATCTGGCTCCCAATCCAAGCTCGTGTCTTTATTCTTGGCGGGGGATTTTGAAGTGTTCCCCGTTGCAGGGGTGGTCTTCTTCACCACCATGGCCCTCTTCACGACGGGGCTTGCCCCGACTTTCTTAGCTTGGAAATCAGTCTCCAGGTCGGGAGCTCCTAGTTGTTCCATCTCTTCGCCTGAAAAGAACAAAGATCACAAAAATAATGTTTCAAAAAGCATTTATAAAGAAAGAAAGAAAACAAAGATCCTACCCTCTGGACTGGGGGAGGAGTCTATTATCACCAGGTCGGGTGTTTTGACCGGGATAGGCACGACCTCTGACACTCGATTAATGGAGGAGAAGGAAAATCTAAAGTTACTATTTCTTTGATTCTAGGGGGTCCCGGTCCCTCCTCAGGACTAGATTCGTCTATACAATGCCTAAATCCATGAGCAAATGCCCCTTGGAGCAGGGAGGGCCAAGTCCTAAGGATTGTTCCATATTCTTCGAAAATAGACAAGCTAAAGTGTAGTGTATTGTCAACAACGATGGTGCCTTTAGGATATCTATGGTCGTAGCGTACCACCAAACGATCCATGAATTAGAGAAGAGTTATGTTTAGGTCCAGATCGATGGGGTGGCGACTAACTAGTTGGTTGGGGTTGAAACGAATTAACCTAAAGCTAGCAGCAGTCCGATCTAATTCCCTAAAAAGGAATGGGTTACCTTGGTTGGAAGAGCAGACTGCTTCCCCATAAGCAACTCGGTCAGGATCAGGTCTCTAGTCTGCTTTGGGGGCCCGCCTTTTTTGCACAAAAGGTACCTCGTCCTCTTCCTCCTCCTCGTCCTTAGTGGCTGGCAAGCCCTCTTGAGAGGAAGGGAGCTCGGGGATCACCGAAAGAGGAGCCTGGGTCCTCAAGGCCAGTGTGTGACCCTCGCCAATCAACTTACATGCCAACATGGTGGCATCGTTCATGACCTAGCGATAGTCCTTTTCGCCAGGGGGAAGACCGAATATTTTCTCGTATTGACCCCTGAGGGTCATAGAATTTTCCGTCCTCGTAAATATGGCTGCACGAGAAACAATTCAATTAAAACATGTACAAAAAAGAAATATTTTAAAGGAAGAAAAATTCATGAGCTGGATTTACAAGGATGGAAGACTTACGAGGTCGGTTGAAGTAACGGTGTTCGAAATTTCTGAAGCCATTCGACATAAAGAATAAATCTTTATAATTGTTTGGATGGCTGGGGAGCTCAATGACGAAGGCGGAGTTTGGAAACCGCGTAAGGTAGTAGAACCCGTCACCATGTCCCCTCTGGTCGGGGCTTGTCTTGAGGCAGAAGAAGTACAATATGTCTGCCGGGGTGGGGACCTCCCACTCGTGTTTCAAGAACAGATAATTCAGCCCTGCCAAAATTCTATATGAATTTGGGGGGAGCTAGAATGGAGCCAGATTCACGTAGTTAAAGAAGTCCGCGAAATACTGGTCCAAAAGGACGAAAGAATCGGCCTTCATATGTTTGTCTCTTCAAGCCGCGTAATCATCCTGGAATGGGGCACAGCTCTGTTCCCCCTTAAATATAGGTCGGGCGAGAAGAATGTCGGATCCTACTTCTATGTTGTGACTCAACAGGATTTTATTGACCTTCCCTTGAGTCGTGATTTTCGAGACTATACGCTCAACCTCGAAATAAGCATTGGGGTCGATCACGAGCTCCTTCTCCACCACTGGACCAAAGTGCGGGATGGGAGAATTGGAGGCGACTTGCTTCCCCTTGTTCTTGTGTTGAGAGGATGAGCTTGAGGCATTTTTCTTCGTAGTGTTCTTCTTTGGAGGAGCCATCAGATCGCCTGATGACAAAGAGGCCTAGTTAGTAGGTGACCTATGATGATCTATAACTATGTCGCGAGGGTACAGAAGAAATGGATTATTTTTGTTATACGAGCTAGAGTTAGCCTCATTCCCATCGCGTGCTGCCATGTGATATCCTAAACTACGCGCCTTGGTTTCCTAACAGTCCCCTGATATTTAGGGATCCATGTGTTAGAAATGTCAGACCCCTACTTTCCTTGGGAAGCGGTTTAGTGCAAAATCACCCAAGAAAACGTAACCCCTAAGCTATCTAGTTTTAAACCTAAAGACCATTAAGTTTCTTTACCCCAAATGGGTATTCTTTAAATCAATTCACCATTAGGGTTACCCAGATTTACCCAGAAATTTCCCCAGTTTTATGGACGTCTTATTTCTAAAACATGTTTGGACTCATCCATCGAATCTAAATTGAAGCCTATTCCCTATGAACATTTATGTTGACCCAAGATTTGGCCAACTGACACGGAGTCAAAATATGCTTGATATGAATGAAAGAGATGAAAAGAACGTAATGACAAAAGTAAATAAGACACGATATTTTATAGTGGTTCGGCCCCAGGATCTGGTAATGACCTACGTCCACTTAGAATGATATTGATATAAAAACTAGGAGAGTGGTCAAAGAACTAGGGTTCAATGAGTTTCATCACTTCCTCAAAAGCAATACAATATTCCTAGGATAATCACTGTAATCTCTCACGTATCAAAAGCCAAAAAGTCCCCTCCCTTGAGCTATCTCTTGCTATTTATAGGCTCAAGGGGGATTACAAAAGATTGTTACAGATATTCTTTCTTGAATAATCGGATACCCAGAAGATTGTATGAGATAAATTCAGGATTCATAAAGATCTTCCCATAAATGTCGCCTTGTACACAGAACCATCGACCAGACTGGTCGCGGGTAAGACAGGCTTACACTGCTTCTAATGTGTCCTCTGGTCGATACTCTAGCAGACGCTTCCAGGTGTCAGCCACATGTCCAGGGATTACTTGCCATGTCATCAATGCTAATTTTATGGATAACATCTGCCCCCCAAGTTTATTTATCACGAGCAGTAAATAAACTGTGGGACGAACGACTCTTCGGTAACCCCGCCTGACGTGTCAGAACCCTTCGTGTGTTCTTGAAAAAAGTAACCCACTTCTGTCTAATCATGTCCTCTCAGTTCCCCAGAAACGATTTCGACGGCCATCCCGTTTCCCAATACTTTGAAAAAGGGAAACTAATGATTACACTTTTTAATGTTAGAGACAAACTTATATAAGACCTTCGAAGCCTCCTTTTTCTTTTTACGCACGCCACTGTTTTTGCAAGAAACCCTAAAAACTAGAGTTTTAAACTTCCCCAGAGACCGTTTTCCTGCATTTCCAAGACTCAGACCGTGAGCTCCTTGATCTCCATAGACCTTTCTTCCACCTCCACGATCACTCTTCTTGGTAAGTTTTCAAAATCCCATGCTTCTAATTTTTCGTGGTGCATGCTTCTGAATGTGGACTGTTTGAGATTATTTGTTTCTGGTTTGAGGTACTTGTAGACAGAATGTTTTGTAGGCAAAGTAGAGTTACGGGTTAGTTTAAAATCCAGGATCATGCTTTTTAGGACGTAAAATTGAAGTATCTTTTAGGCTAGTTGAAAAAATAAATTTTTCCCGCCCTAAGGGGAGTTGAAAAAGCTCTATCAGAAAAACTTTTTACTTTCACCCTTTGATCCGTTTTTCAAACTTTTTGTGTAGAAAGATGTAGCTTTTCGTTAGAATGTTGTTGTATAAAAACTTAATTTTTATACTCGACCAGCGTTATTCTAAAAAGTTTTTAAAAGTTGTCTATCCTCACCTCCCCATTCTTCTGTATGCAGATTTTAATGCCAGATTTGTGGGGAGGTGAAAGGCCTATTGACGACGACCTTCTCGCCCAACTGCTCGAGGGAGAAGATCAACCAGCTGACCGTGTCCACGAGATCCCTTTTTCACGATCCTCTTCCAGACCTCATCCTTCTCCTTCAATGGCCCGCTCCAAATCTTCAGGCAAGAAAAGACCCGAGTCTGAAAACAACCCAAATTCTCCTGCCCGTCCATATTCGTAGGCAAGGGCTCCCTCGACCAGCGGTCGAGAAAATCTTGTTCCCGACCCTAATATCCAAATTAGGGCCAGCCCTCGCCATCAGAACTTGCCTGATGTCGAGTGGTATACCTCCCCAGCCAGTTCAGTAACTCTTCGAATGATTGCTAACTGCTTCAAAAAATTCCCCCTCACAGGGGTTTCCATTGTACAACCTGCCGCGCCTAGTCTCGGTATCATATTGAGGCGGGAGCTTATCTCCCTCTTCATCCCTTTTTTGTGGGGGTGGCCAATTATTTCGATGTCGCCCCCTTCCAAATAACTCCAAACGGTTATAGAATGCTGGCCGCACTCTATATCCTGTATAAACTTAAGAAATGGCCAGAACCTTCACCCCACGAGGTCAACTATCTCTTTGACCTCAAGTCTAACCCGCAACAACACGGAACGGGTTTCTTCCACTTTTGTCACCAAGAAACCAATCGAACATTCCTGAGTGACACTACGCATATCTCGAACGTGGGGCAGTATAATAAGGAGTACTTCCTCACCCCGGACATATCCAGCAACAACCTGGCCTTCGCACGAGGAGGTAAGCACCGTTCCTGACTGGTCGATACTTTTACTCAAGGTGTCTCCTTTCGTTTTTCTTAAACCATATTCTGTTTTTCAGGCCCTTGGTTACGTCCAACCCCAACACCAGACATGGTGTTGAGGTTTAACACTCTGGCCAAGATGTCCGACGCAGCAAATAGCGTCAAGATCATGGTGACTGAAGAAAACTTGAGGCGGTCTGGCCTCCTGGCTCCTCGCCATGAAAATAGAGGGTCCGTGGTGGATGAAGCCACTGCCGAGGGGGTTCCCGAGCAGCAATCTCCCGTGTCTCCTCGGAGGAGGAGGCCAACGGAGATTACTATTAGGGAGCCCATAGGCAATCCTTCCGCAGAAAGGCCTTCTGCTTCCCAAGGCAAGGGGAAACAAAAGGCCAAAGAGCCAGCTGTGGACTTGGGAGAGTCCTCTGATGATAATGGTAACACAATTTTACTTTTAAATGGTTTGCCAATTCCCTGTCACTTGTTCGACGGGGAAGGCAATTTTACGTATACTCCAAAATTAGGGCCAGACTTCTTCATGCCAGATAATGAGTATATGACTAATAGAGTCAATAGTGTAGCGACCAGTAGTTGTAGCTCGGGTATTCACTTTGTTGCCTTTATTCTGTTGCATATAATATATTTTCATCTGCCTCTTATTCTTATCAGTTTCCTGTGTTTACTTGGATGCAGATATGGCCACTCCCAATATCTTCGACATGTACCAGGCCGAGGAGGAAGAGGAGGTTCCCCAACTCCAGCGGAGATCCAAGAGGAGAACTGGCGAATCCAGCCAAGGCCCTCCGGCCAAAAAGGTTCGAACAGAAGACCTTCCCAAGGACGCGCCAACTGGGCAGACTCCTAGGCCAACGGGGCAAACTTATCCACCAGCTCCAACTGAGAAGCAGACTCCTCCTGCCCCACCAAATCCTCCGGCTGCATCCGCCAGAGATGAAGTTGTTCGTGACGAAGCTCTTGGGACTAAACTCATGAGACGTACCCTTCGATCAGCCAGGGATCGCCTTGACCGCATTGGCAAAGGTGATCGTGTCAGGGATGCAATGGTCGAGGCTGAAAACTTGGGGGCTGACCAGGTTCTGAATAGGGCTTTGAATGAAATCTCCAGTGTGAGTACTTCTTCACTTTTTTAAACCTTAGTCTTTTATTCTTCACGGCAAGCTCTAACTTTTTCCTTTGTTCACAGGCTTTGCTATCTGCTATCACTGCTCACACCCGTATCCAGGCTTCCATCGAACAGGCCAAGGCAAAGGCCACTGAGAGTCATCAAGTGAAGGCGGCTAAGGAGCTTTCGGCTGCCGAGGCCAGGCACGCCAAAGAGTTGGAGGCACTGGCTCGAGAGAGGGATGTTGCGGTGACCAAACTGTCAGAGGCTGAAGCCGCAAAAGATGCCGCCATGAAGTTGAAGCAAGAGTATCGAGAGTTCAATCAAGCTCATATTCGCAAGATCAAGCATCTGGGAGAGACACTCAAGTCCAAGGATGAGGCTATTGTCACTCTTGGAGGCAAGGTGAAGCAGCTGGAGCTTGAAAACTCCAAAAATCTTGAAAAGTACAAGAGGACGACGCTCAGATGTTTCTACAACTTCTGGAAATATAATCAGGGTGCCGACTTTAGCTATCTTTCGGAGGAAGTCAGGGCTGCTGAGTTGGCTCGCTGCACCGCCCAACTGGCCGAGGAGGAGGCGAGATTGAGGATCCCCGCCTCTCCAAGCATCGTTGGTGTGGAAGAAGAAGAAGTTGTTGAGGACGCGACCAACCAGGATGCTGCCCAGGACCCTCCGGCCCCGAATGCCTCTTAAAATTTTCTCATTTATTTTTTCCTTCTTTTTGGCTATACGACCCACGGTTCGTGATGTAAAGACAATAATTTCTTTTTAAACTTTGCTGCATGGGCAGTAAACCCTTTTTTCTTTTACTTGAACAGTTACATCCAAGCAGTGATGCTTGCGGTGTAAAAGCTTAAATCTTGATGCTATAATATCTTTATAACATTTGTCCGTATGACCGAACTTAGCATAGTACTTTGGCATGACTTAACAAAACATAAATTTTGAAAAATATTCTAAGTATTGTAGCATGCTTTCACTCATTTTGTTCATGTGTTTACATACCTTCCGAGTATGCTTTGCTATCGATGTGCCTTATATGCCCCCCAAGTGATCGAGGTGCTTTAGGTCCTTGGTCACTTGCCCTGACCATGGCCTATTCGAACATTCCTGTTCGTGCAAAAAATATATTTTTAATACAGCAAAACAACACACGTAATGAACAAATACTTGTAAATGTAAATTCACAATGGTTGGCAAGAATGACTGGCTGCGCACAGTCCCTTATAATCTCGTATTAAAAATGGACTAAACATGTCTTTACGAGTGATTCTATAATAGAACCTTACATATACGAGCAGTTAGCCATACAGCGTGGCTAACCCTCTTTGCATAACTTGTAAAAATTAAAAAAATTTAACACAAGCCAGTTCTTTAAAAAGGACTGTTCATTGATAATACTTGCGCAGGTGTTCTCCATTCCAGTAACATGGAACGAGATCTCCGTTTAAGCGTGCAAGTTTGTATGTGCCTGGGTGAAGGACTTCTTCAATCTGGTAAGGTCCCTCCCAATTAGGTCCGAGCACTCCAGCAGTAGGGTCGCGGGTATTTAAGAAAACTCGTCGTAGCACCAAATCTCCGACGTTGAATTTTCTTTCTTTAACTTTGGAGTTAAAGTATCGGGCGACTTTTTGCTGGTATGCAGCAACTCGGAGTTGAGATTTCTCTCGTATCTCATCGATTGAGTCTAGGGACTCCATCATTAGCTAGCTGTTCTGATCTTGGTCGTAAGTCAAAAGTCGATGCGAGGGAGGATCTAACTCGACAGGTAACATGGCTTCATATCCGTAGGCTAGGGAAAATGGAGTATGTCCTGTCGCTATACGGTGAGACGTTCTATACGGCCAGAGGACTTTAGGCAACTGCTCTGGCCACGCTCCTTTAGCTTCTTCAAGTCTTTTCTTCAGGGTGTCTTTAAGAGTCTTGTTTACGGCTTCGACTTGCCCGTTTTCTTGGGGGTGTGCAACTGAAGAAAAGCTTTTAATAACTCCATGCCTCTCGCAGAAATCGGTGAATAAGTCACTGTCAAATTGGGTCCCGTTGTCTGAAACTATCTTCCTGGGCAAACCATATCTGCATACAATGTTCTTGATGACGAAGTCAAGAACTTTCTTGGTCGTTATGGTTGCGAGTGGTTCAGCTTCGGCCCATTTGGTGAAGTAATCAACTGCCACAACTGCGTACTTTACTCCGCTCTTCCCTGTAGGCAGGGATCCAATCAAATCTATCCCCCATACTGCAAAAGGCCACGGGCTCTGCATCTGCTTCAGTTTGTTTCGAGCTGCTCGTGGAATCTTGGAGAACCTTTGACATTTATCACATCTTCGTACATACTCCATCGAATCCTCGTTCATCGTTGGCCAGAAGTAGCCTTGCCTTAGAATCTTTTTTTCCAAACTCTGCCCCCCAGCGTGATCCCCGTAGAAGCCTTCATGCACCTCCTTCATGAGTTCCTTAGCCTTTTCTGGCGTAACACACCTGAGTAGTGGCATTGAGAATCCTCTTCGGTACATAACACCATCAACCAGTATGTACCTAGCAGCTCGTCTTTGCAGAGTTCTGGCTTTGTTCCTGTCTGTTGGGAGCGTACCATTTGTCAGATACTCCAAGTAAGGCGCCATCCATGTATCCTCCATCCGAATCTCCATACTGGACTCAGTTGCTTGTATGCTCGGCTTACTTAGTCTCTCAACTGGCACAATGTTCAAAGTGTCAGCATCCTTTGCACTCGCGAGTTTGGCTAAGGCATCTGCGTTTGAATTCTGATCTCGCGGGATCTGTTGGAGGGTGTACTTCGTGAACTGGGCTAGCAGGTCCTTTGTTTTATTTAAGTAGGCTACCATTTTCAAACCTCGCGCTTGATATTCTCCAAGGACCTGATTCACCACCAGCTGTGAATCACTGTAGATATCAAGCGTCTTTATGCTCATATCATTTTCCATTCTCAATCCAGCGAGGAGTGCTTCGTATTCTGCTTCATTGTTTGATGCAGTGAAGCCGAACCTGATGGCGCACTAAAATCGATGCCCTTCCGGCGTTATCAATATCACTCCCGCTCCAGCGTGGGATTCGTTGGATGAACCATCCGTGAATAGCTTCCACGAAGGAGTTTTGTCTTGAGGCTCGGACTCTTCAGGCTGTTCGCACTGCTCGCTATCTGGGAGTTCAGTGAACTCCGCAATAAGATCGACTAAGACTTGTCCTTTTACTGCTGCTCGCGGTGAATAGGTTATGTCGAACTGCCCTAACTCGACTGCCCATTTTAGCAATCGCCCAGCCGCCTCGGGTTTTTGGAGGACTTGCCGAAGGGGCTGATCAGTTAGAACCGTGATAGGATGAGCTTGGATGTAGGGGCACAGCTTTCTAGAGGCAAGGATCAAGCAATATGCTAACCTCTCGATTGGTGGATATCTCAATTCTGCCCCGATCAGTCTCTTGCTGACGTAGTAGACTGCTTTTTGTGCACCTTCTTCCTCTCGCACTAGCACCGCGCTGGCAGCAACTTCAGTAATCGCCAGATAAATAAACAAAGTTTCTCCTTAGATCGGCTTTGATAAGATGGGGGGCTGTGCCATATGAGCTTTCAGCGCCTGGAATGCTTGCTCGCATTGTTCTGTCCACTCAAATTTTTTATTCCCCCTAAGTAGATTGAAGAACGGGACGCACTTGTCTGTTGATTTTGAAATGAATCTACTTAGGGCTGCGATTCTTCCCGTTAAACTTTGTACATCTTTGATCCTTTCTGGCGACTTCATGTCGATCAGGGCTTTTATCTTGTCGGGGTTGGCCTCGATTCCCCTTGAATTTACGATAAACCCTAAAACTTCCCTGATTCGACTCCAAAGGAACACTTGAGGGGATTTAATTTCATTTGGTACTTGTTTAACACATTAAAGCACTCTTGTAAATCCCTCACATGCCCATCTACTTTCTTAGACTTTACCAGCATGTCATCCACATATACCTCCATGTTTACTCCAATTTGTTCTTTGAACATGTGGTTGACCAGCCGTTGGTAAGTCGCACCTGCGTTTTTCAGTCCGAAGAGCATTACTCTGTAGCAATACAAGCCCGTATCAGTCCGAAAGCTGGTGTGATCCTCATCTGGGCGATGCATGCTAATCTGGTTATAGCCTGAATATGCATCCATGAATGAGAGGATCTCGTGCCCTACAGTAGCATCGACCAGTTGGTCAATCCTTGGGAGTGGGAAGCAGTCTTTTGGGCAGGCTTTATTGAGGTCTGTAAAATCCACACAGGTCCGCCACTTGCCGTTAGGCTTGGGGACCAGCACCGGATTGGAGACCCACGACGGATAAAAAGCCACCCTTATGAATCCATTCTCCTTTAGCCTTTCCACTTCTTCTTTTAAGGCTCGTGATCTGTCTTTATCGAGCAGCCTTCTTTTTTGTTGCACGGGTGGTAAGGTCTTGTCTATATTCAGAACATGGCTGATTATTGCAGGATCTATCCCAACCATGTCTTTATGCGACCAGGCGAAAACTTCCTGGTTCTCTCGCAAGAATTCCACCAGTGCGTGCTTCGTGGTAGGCTCTAAGTTTTTCCCAACCTTTATGACTCTGGTTGGGTCTTCTTTGTCGAGTTGGACCTCCTCCAGGTCCTCGATGGGTCCAACATTTTCTTCAAAATCCCCAAAGCGAGGATCCAAATCTCCATCCTCACGTTGGGCAACACCCTATTTGGTGACTTCATCACCTGATTGGGCTTGCGTATCAACTGCCATCTGCAATCTATCTGGGGCAGTGCTCCTCGGTGTTCCGCTTTTCGCCTTTGTGATCGAGGCGTTGTAGCACTCCCTTGCTTCTCTTTGGTTTCCTAAAACACGTCCTACCCCCGCGTCTGTTGGGAACTTCATGGCTAGGTGCCACATAGAGATGACGGCCCGTAGATCAACCAGTATGGGCCTTCCAATAACAACGTTGTATGCCGAAGGACAATCGACCACTACAAAAGTGGCGAGTAATGTCCTTGTTGCAGGCGTTGTACCTGTCGTTACTGGGATTTTGATCATTCCGGCTGGGGCGAGTCCTTCTTCAGAGAAGCCGTATATCGTTTGATTGCAGGGTTCCAAGTCTTTTACAGACAATTTCATGCGTTCCAGTGTTGACTTATACAGGATGTTCACTGAAATTCCTGTATCGACCAGTACCCTCTTCACCATCATATTGGCCATCTGGATGTCCACGACCAGCGGATCGGAATGTGGGAACCGGACGTGTTGGGCATCGCCATCAGAGAAGGTTATCTCACCTTCCTCTGACCGAGCCTTTTTCGGTGCACGGTCTTCCACAGTCATCATCTCGATGTCCTGGTCGTGGCACAGAGTCCGAGCATATTGTTCTCTAGCCTTTTCGCTATTTCCCGTGAGGTGCGGGCCTCCACAGATGGTTAAGAGTGTTCCAGCCACGGGGGCAGGCTGTAATGGTGGCGAGCGTTGGCGTGTGGACGCCTGCTCGTTGCCACCTGGAGCTTCTCGTTGGGAATTTCCCGAGGCCCGTACGTATCTTCTCAAGTGTCCTTGTCTAATAAGGAACTCGATTTTGTCTTTTAACTGGTTGCATTCATTAGTGTCATGTCCGTAGTCGTTATGGTAACGACAGAACTTGGTAGTGTCTCTTTTCGAAATGTCCTTCCGAATGGGTCCAGGTTTCTTGTAAGGCACGCTGGAGCTTGTGGCCTGGTAAACCTCTCCCCGAGACTCAACGAGGGCAGTGTAGTTAGTGAACCGAGGCTCATAACGATTACCCTTAGCTCGTTTGTTGTCGGAGGTCGAAGGCTCGTTATATGGCCGTTTTCCACCATTCTTGCCATTACTGTTGCCGTTCCCGTTGCCTTTGCCGTTGCCATTAGGTTTGGAACCATTGGCGGCTTTGACGAGTTCGGCGGCCTTCTTACCCTTGTTCGAGGGTTTTCCATCATCAGCAATGGCTTCTTCGAGCTTGATGTAGCAGTCAGCTCGGTCTAAGAATTCTTGGGTAGTTCTCACTCCTTCTTTTCAGAGACTTTTCTAGAGGGGAGAGCAACGTTGAACCCCTGCGGTAATGGCCATCATCTTGCCTTCGTCTCCTACTGTTTTTGCTCCAGCTGCCGCTCGCATAAAGCGCTGGACGTAATCCTTCACTGACTCCCTGTTCTGCTGGCGAATTTCGACTAACTGGTTCGCTTCGGTTGGGTGCACACGACCAGCATAGAACTGTCCGTAGAACTCCCGTACGAACATTTCCCAGGAAACAATGCTTCCGGGAGGGAACTTGAAGAACCACTCCTGCGCAGCTTCAGAAAGTGTTGCAGGGAAGATCCTGCACCGAGCATCTTCGGACACTTTCTGAATATCCATCTGAATTTCAAACTTATTGACGTGCGAGACTGGGTCTCCATACCCGTCAAAGTTTGGAAGCGTAGGCATCTTGAATTTTCTAGGAGTTTTGGCGTTAGCTATCCTTTGTACGAAAGGAGTGCCTTTCCTCCTATCGTGGTGGATGTATGAAGTCCTTCCCCCGACCAGTTGCTGCACAGCCTGGTTGAGGGCATCTATCTGGGCCTGCACTACGGTAGAAATCGTTGTGGCCTCTGTTGCCGGGGGGACGTTCTCGCCGTGTCTCTCACGGCGATCATTGAGTACATTTCTCAGGTCCTCTTCTCTTCTCCGCTGCTCGCTACCCCCGAGCCGGTTGAAGACATTATTTTGTCTGGGCTGCCCCCCAGCGTCCTGTCCATTTGGTTGGTCATCTTGAGGTACCTGGCTTCTTCCTTTACCTCTTTCTCCATTCCTCCCACCGGCATTTCCTTTGCCTGAGTTGGCCTCATTGTATCCGTGGCCATCTCTGAACCTCGACTGGCTATGGTGAGATCAACTATTCCCTCGAGGTCCATTCCTAGCTGAACCATCCCGAGCGTTAGAGGATGGCCTGCGCTGGTCGTGGTGTCCCCGTGCATCATCGTGCCATGGGGGGCCCCAGACCGCAAAGCCTAACTCTGAATCTATCCTGTTGCCAGGAGGGTACTGACCTCTGTTCGGTAGGTTCAGCCCATCATCCCTACGACGTCTAGGGCTGCGAGGCTGATGCTCGGCCCTATTCTGCCTCTGTTGCAGGGGGTTACCCCGAGCAGCTTGGGATGGTGGGTGTGCTTCAGGATCCTGTGGGACATCGTCATGGGGCATCTGAGGCTGCTCGGGCCTTTGCAGACTCGAAGGCTGGATCGATGGGCTCGGATTAGGACCCCTCTGGGGTGGCCCATTCACCGGTTGGTCAGGCTACGAGGCAGGTGCAGTTTGATTTCTGGCCAATAGCAAGGCTGCTTCAAGGGCTGCCATGGCTTCGTTCTGGCGGCGGTCCACCTCCGCCTGCCTTTCGCTCAATTCTGCACGCTGCCGTTCAATCTCCTGCTGCTGCCGCGCCATAACTTCAGCAGCAGTCTCCTGACTGGCTCTCAGATTAGCCAGCTCTTCCTGCAACGCACCCAGAGTACTCTTCAGCATTGCATCATCCATTTCCTCCTCTTCAAAGTCCAGTTGTGGCTCATCCTCCGCCATGCTCGCAGGAGGAGGAAGAGGTGGCGGGTTTGACGGTGCAGCAGCGGCCGCCTGTCCATTTTTCCTTCCAGCTTTCGCCATTAGTTTTCTCAACGATGATAAATCAAGCTCTCAATGAAAGCACTAGAATGTTGACCCAAGATTTGGCCAACTAACACGGAGTCAAAATATGCTTGATATGAATGAAAGAGATGAAAAGAACGTAATGACAAAAGTAAATAAGACACGATACTTTATAGTGGTTCGGCCCCAGGATCTGGTAATGACCTACGTCCACTTAGAATGATATTGATATAAAAACCAGGAGACTGGTCAAAGAACTAGGGTTCAATGAGTTTCACCACTTCCTCAAAAGCAATACAATATTCCTAGGATAATCACTGTAATCTCTCACATATCAAAAGCCAAAAAGTCCCATCCCTTGAGCTATCTCTTGCTATTTATAGGCTCAAGGGGGATTACAAAAGATTGTTACAGATATTCTTTCCTGAATAATCGGATACCCAGAAGATTGTATGAGATAAATTTGGGATTCATAAAGATCTTCCCATAAATGTCACCTTGTACACAGAACCATCGACCAGACTGGTCGCGGGTAAGACAGGCTTACACTGCTTCTAATGTGTCCTCTGGTCGATACTCTAGCAGACGCACCAGGTGTCAGCCACGTGTCCAGGGATTACTTGCCACGTCATCAATGCTAATTTTATGGATAACAATTTAGAAATAGCTTAATACTAACAACAATGAGTGTTGTGGATGAACATAGTTAAGAACAGAAATTCCATTGGATAAAAAAAAAAGGGAAAAATTTTTCAAACCAAGGGATGAGATACTAACAAGAAAATACGTTCACTGATTAGAGGGAGTAGACTCGACAATGGTAAGCTCCTAGAAAGCTTCTGAATGTCTGGGCACGATGAACAGTTTTGGGGATTCTGGGAATGAATGGAAGCTTGGAAGTTCAGAAAGGGGAAATTTTTAAATGCAAAGGTGGTGAGGTTTGAAATTTGGCCATCCTATTTATACGTAAATTATGGAAATTAATCTGGGCCATCCAATTGGGTTAGTTCAAGATCCAAGGGCCAAGATTAAATAGACCAAATAGCGGCAAAAAGTTGACAAGACAATTATTGTAGTCCTCGAAACCCAAACAGATGACAATTGTAGTAGACCATGTGTCCAGTATTCGAGTAGTGGGCAGGCGTGGTTTTATTTAACAGAAGTCTAAAAGCCCCTACTGTGTAGGTCAGAAAGTGACGACATCATACACGAGTAGGAGCTTGGGGACAAATGTTGTACCCTAATTATAGCACGAGTTCATTCGCTCAGATCGGGTACAGTTGGCAGATAAATACACAGAGAAATAACAAAGGGAAATAATATCTGCTTATTATCCATGTGGACAACTCGAGATTCATAGTGGTCATACATGGTGTTAGGCATCCTGAGTTTATCCTAAACTAAGGATGCAATGATTGTGAAGTGCGAGCTCGGAATATTAAATAGCTGTCGAAGCACGAGCTTGGAGGAGATATCCAGCTCGTGGTAATTCTAGTATATTGCATATTCAGGGATCCCCAGAGACTCGGGATCCCTTTATACGTTTATTTATGACCAGGCTGTCATATTTATTATCCAAGATAGCAAGAACCTATTATCCTGTTATTAAATCATATCCCAATATAAATGGGATTTATTTTTATTAAATGTAGACATTATGTAAATGCATGCTTGACTCATGCTGTTACCCAAACCTGTCCATGGAATTCCCTTATAAATACTGGGAATATTGGACAGGAAAAGGGACCATTATTCTGTAATATCAAAACTCTGCCAAAATAGAGAGAAAAACAACAATAATATTGACTCGTGGACTAGGTCGATTTTAACCACTGAACCACATAAAAGTTCTGTGTTCTTGAGTGAATTCTATTTATTTTTCATTACGGTTTACCATTAAGCACTAATATATCTTATTATTTCTTAATACACTGTTGGCGAAAAACCGTGTCAACACATATATATAATTAAAAAAAACATAATATAAACATCTAATATGGATTTATCTAACTTATAGCATAGAATACACAATACAATGAAATATCACCTAACTTAATATTTATTTATAACCTAATATATAATTTTATTATAATAAAAAATTAAACAACTATGAAACTTTTTTATGTCAAATTAACTTTTTTATTATCAAAATTAAACTAAATTAGCATATACATTAATCTATGAAAATAAATTTCATCAACATAAACAATCATCATTTTCTTAAAAAAAAAACTATACACATAAACACATTCACATTAATTTATATACACATACATATATAAATATATATATATACACATATATAACCCCAAAAACATAAAACAAAGATAAATAAAAATGCATATATACCTCTATTAATCCTCCAACTCCCTCTAAATGCAAATCTAAAATTAACAATAAAAGTTAAAAATTAACACTAACCACATTAATCAATTAGATAATTACCAAAAAAATGCATCAATTACCAAAACATAAAATCAATACCCAATAAGAAGATGATGATTCAACCAACATAGAGGCACCAAACTCACAATCCTTGCACAATCCGAAAAACTAAAAAAAAAAAAAAACTATCACAAACCATTTTTACCATATACAAAAATCAAACAAATATTGACAAAAAATAACTTTTAATTAACACAATATAAAATAATGAGTGATAAATACACATACCTGAAGAAATGCGACCAAAAATTGGCTTGAAAATCGCCTACAAGGGTGTTGGGCAGCGGTGATGGCGAAAATTGGGCTCTAGTTTTTCGGTTTCTGAGAAAATGGGGAAAGAAAGAGGCTCGGGCTGGGGTTAATGACAATGGACTTTATAGCAATGACATGTCGTCACTATAGGTCTAACCCCAGAATCGTCGCTGAAGACAGAACGCGTCGTTTCATTTAACCTACAGTGATGACTTGTCATCGCTATAGATAAGGAAATAGTACACTGGACATTTCATTTACTACGCGTCCAATCTATAGTGACAACCTATCGTCGCTATAGCCATTGAAATTATGACTGAAATTTTTGGCGGTCCACCTTCCCTCTATTTCTTTTGGAACATATAGCAACGACGTGTCGTCGCTATACACTAAAATTTAACTGCTCACTAGAATAAATGAGTCTCTATAGTGACAACATGTCGTCGCTATAGGGAGTGAGAATTGAAACCAACTTTAGGCAGTCAAGTTCCCTACGTACCCGACAAAGATATTTCCCTCTCTTTTTTCGACGAGGACTCTCCAGCGACGACTAGTAGTCGCCGCAGAGTCAGTTCCCTCCCAATTCCTAGTACCCTACAGCGACAACATATCATTGTTGTAGGGTACCAAGAATTTGGAGGGTCTGGTCATGTGTTGTTGACGACCCTACAGCAACAACATGTCATCGCTATAACTTTTTTATTTTAATAAATTAAAAAAATGATTTTTTTCATGGATTTCGACTGCATACAGCGACAACTTTAGAGTCACCGCAATAGATGTCGTCGATGTAAAGTATTTTCTTGTAGTGCGGTAAGACCTCCTCTATGAGGTAAACATGAACTCTAGTCCTTAAATATCATTGACGCGTCCACTCTATGAGTTACGTCATGTCCTTAGTAACTCACTTGTTGTGTCGCGTTCAGCACGCTGATAACCTACTGCTTTTCATACAACATACAAGCAAACATACAACAATTTAAAACATAGCATAGTAACTCATACTTTCTATAACACCATAGTTTACCATAGTTCATACTTTCCATAACACAATAGCATCTTGCAACATATTAGGTCATCCTTTTCATAGAAAATTCTAGCTAATTTCCTTACCTTAAGTCCAAGCAAGAATAAAGTATGGGGTACTTCACAATCAGCCTAAAATCACAATCAAATGTTCGTTTTAACATCATGTAAGATTGCATATGCCTAACATACATACCACATGTGTGCATGGGTCATGCACAAGTGTCACGTGTTGCACCATACTATAAACATTCAACAATTTCACATAAAATCATAAAAAGAAAAATTCTTAAGACTACTAGTGAATTCTCGTTGTTTGCAAAACAAGAATCACACACGTAATTAAATGGCGTATATTTGAACGTAAAACTGAGCTTGCATGTAACATTTATACGTGGGAAAAAGCTTAAAAAATGTTCTTAGAAGGTTGTAGGTTTTAGTCCCTTTAAATTCTTAGAATTTGCGTAAAGTTTATTAAACAAAAATATTTTACCAACTTGTTTTATATCCCAAGGATATATTAAAATAGTACTTAAAATATAATTAAAAGAATTATTTCATTTTAGTTTTCATTTACCAAGTATTTATCTCATTTACCAATTTAAATTAAAATAAGATAAAACAAAATCATGGTGACCCCTTTTCCATTTCTCAAAAAATAATTAATTATCCAAAATTTATTAAATAATTTAAGATAAAAAAATCTTTAGTACTCATTCCCTATGCCAAAAGGTTAAAAGAAAATTACTCATTTAACTTGCAAAAAGTATCTCTAATTACCACATTTTTATAAATACCATAATTTTAATTATGTTGAAAAAAAAAATCTGTATATCATCCTTTTACTAAAATGAAAATACTTAGTCTCATAAAATAATGCTACTTGATTAATTATTTTACAAATAAAAAATTCATTATTTTAATTAAAATATTTCATATTTTAAAGTATAGAAAATTACATTTTTCATGTATATAGTCTAGGGTATAATTTACTTGAGCACATGTTTTATTTATTTTAGGGAATTTACTCATTTGGTACCCTATGTTTTTGCAAAGTATCATTTTGGTACCCTCTGTTTTTAATAATGCTCATATGGTACCCTGTATTTTAAAATTATACATATTTGATACCCTAGACTCAGATTTGATAGATAAAATTTTGTAAATATGATCAAATTGTCATCAGTTATATGTAATTAAGTAATTAAATTTAAATTTGGAACTTACATAATTGACAACAGTTTGATTAAATTGGTAAAATTTTATTAATTAAATTTGAGTTTAGGGTACCAAATATGTATGATTTTAAAATACAGGGTACCATATGAGTGTTATTGAAAACAGAGGATACCAAAATGATACTTTGCAAAAACACAGGGTACCAAATGGTTATCTACCCTTTATTTTATTTGAAAGATACATTCTCCCAATAAATCAAAAATTCCAGCAAGCATTTTATTTGTTTAAAATTACATAATTGAACTAAAACCATATTTTCTTTCACAAAATATATAAAAAAAACTGCATGTGTTTAATTAGATAAAACTCTAGTTAAAATATGAAATAAAATGTCTTTTGTTAATACAAGTTCAAAATATTATTTTGAGGCATAACTTGTGCATTTTAAAATCATTGATAATAAAACAGCAAGCATATTTTTATCTAAATTGCACCTTTAATCGTGTTAAAACCATCACCTAGCATGTTTCTACAATTCATGCATTCCAATAAACAATTCTAATTATGCATCAAGAACCTATCATTTTACACACAAAACGAAATTAGCATTTTTAAATAAACTTATACCCATTCCAAATCTTAAAAAACCTAGCATATTTCTAAGATCACAAGTGACAAAACAAAAGAAAAAAAAATATTAAGGAATAATAAAGCCCTAAGCAAAACTATCATGCTCAATCAACAACAAATTCAAAACTAAAATCCCCTAGCATGTGTCTAACACCAACATTGCATACCCATAAATAAGTCATTAGAATCAAAACACCAATGGCATTATAAACATAAGATCCCCACATAAACTTCATCAAACTCATAATCTCCCCAATGTTCTCATGGATCTATTAACCAAAACAATATACTCTTCTTGTAAAATACCCACCACCATTCCAATATGCCTTTTCAAGAATCCAAAGTTCAAACAAGAACCCAAAAACTTAACAACATCAAAACAATCAAACATTAAGATCCCCCGTATTACCATCATGCTTTGACAAACAAAAATCAGAAGTCATAAACAAGAATATGACAACATCAAAACAACAAACAATATGTTATATTCATATTCAAAGAACTTAGAACAACAATAAAAACAAATACTAGTGTTAGGGATTCCATTAACTCCTTTGTAGAGATCAAGACTCAAGAAAATAAAAAAGAAGAGATGATCACCCTCTTGGCACTCCTAGGGTTTTTCGAAATCCCTCACAAAGACAAGAAAAACAAAACAAACAAAGATAATACTTAGCAATCAACAAGGATCTTAGAAAATAGGAGATGAACAAGAAGATCGACACTAGGGAAATAAGAACAATCACTCTCTTCCCTTTCTCCTTCTCTTTCCCATGAGTCCCCTCTCTCTCTCTCACCTTTCTCTCTTTTACTCTCTCTTTCTTTCTCTCTCGTGACCTCACACACTCTCCCTCTCTATTCTCTCTCAACACACGACTGCCACACTAGGAGCTTCCCAAACCCTACATTTTTGTAATGCCTTGGTTAGTCAGGACCATTACACTGTGTATTTTAAATAGTGTTTAAATCGCTAATCAAGTCATTGGGATACAATCGTATTACTAAGGTTAACTAACGGATTAGGGTTAAAAAAATTTGATCATAGGAATAGTTGTACATGGGATCCCAAAAATAAATGTTTACAAGGCATTTACAACTCTCAAAATAATTACAACTTAAGCCAGCCTAAGCAGCAAAATCAAGTTTAGCTTTAGTCCCTGTTGATCCTTCGGTCGTGGCTGGTCCAACTTTCCATTTCCCTTACCTGCACCACATAGCACCCGTGAGTCAAAGCTCAGCAAGAAAACTTAATTCACAAAGCCAAACAAACAACAATATATAAACAATGAACTTAAATCATTCAATTCAATAATAACAGAACATAAGCAATAAGCCAAGCAGTAATAATCTACTAAATCCAACATGTAATTCAATCTAAACATTCAATACTGTTAGTTAAGTGCAAACGACACTTCTTTTTATTTAGTGACGTTCAGGCCCGGCGCCCTTAGGCCGAGTCTTATGGTTATATAGCTGACCTTGGCATGCTTAGGCCAGGCTGCATTTCGCACGCTTAACGTCAGCCCCGACTCCCTTAAGTTGGACTTTCAGATCAAATATAAACAACACAAATAGATTGCAGAACACACAATCGGTTGCAGCATAAACAAGCATGCCTATCCAGGTATTCTCAAATACAGATATAATCACAATCTCACATATAATAATATTTTTTACCAGGGGTCCAAGCCCCGATCATAACCCGGGTGCAGTTTTCTTACCTCGAGTCTCGAGCTGAAAGTATAAGGCGATCCCGAGTACGATTCTTAATCCCGAGCCTTAGGGGTATAACCTAATCACAAAAAAATAATTGATAACCATAAAAACTAAACCAATTAAAAGCTTCATAATAGTATACTAGCCTCCAAGACCTCGAATTTCACTAAATCGGGTAGTACAATCCTTCCCGAGCCCTTAGGTTTGTGTTCCCAAGCTAAAAATATTGTTTTGGCTATTTTTCTTAAATAGAGTCGCGACGTACTACAAGTCAGAGAGCAAGGGGGCCCTCTCCTGGAAGACACGAGCCGCGGCGCACCCCAACTAGCGTCGCGGCGCTTAGGTGATTTTAGAGAATCGCCAACGCCATCCCATGCACATGGGCCACGGCGCTTGAAGATCAGCGCCGTGGCTTGAGCCCAAAACCCAAATATTCTAAGGCTTTTCCTACGTTTTTCCTAAACCAAATTCACTAAAATCTATCACAAACAATAGCTATACCCATAATTGAGCCCCAAAACATCTTCACCACACTTAGAACAGTACATAAACCTGAAAATTTAACCAAAAACCTCATCACAATTCAAACTTAACTCCTTGAGCTCAACACCCAAAACACTCAAATCAAACCAAAATCTCAATCAAATCAAGGTTTAGAGCTTACCCCAGCTATGGATTGCAACCTTGAACCGTTCCTTACTTCAATCCCAGCTTCAATTCACAAATTCCCAAGCTTCTTCCTTCTCAAAGATCAAAACCCACCAAGACACCAAGAAGAGAATAGAGAAACGAGAGAGAGAGTTAAGAGATTACCTTTGGGTTTCTGGTTGTTTCTCAGAGTTACCTAAGTCTATCTAAAGCTTAGAGAGTTACCAAAATGCCCCTACACTTATCCTTTGCCTCTTAATGCCTTCAAGGGAAAACTTGTCATTTACCACATTCTCGCCAATTCTCAAGTAGTCTTATAAATTCTAAATTTATCCCGACATACCCAATTTATCACCAATAACTACCTGTTACCCAGTAAATCCTGAATACGCACTAAATTCCCAAAATACCCCTAGGCTCACCCCGAGACAGATATTTAACCCCGTAGTGACTATTCTGCTAACCGCTCACTAGGATCGTCTCAAGCTGAATATCGCAAATATATCCACATAATAATGTGATCTCAATCATTTAACAATAATCACATTTATACCCTCAACGGGTCCAAATTACAAATATGCCCTTATTAACAAGAACCAGCTCACATGCATATTTAATACACATAAACATGCACATATATTCATATTACCATATAAATCATGTATGTCACGTAATCACACATTTAATCAATTAATTCTACATACATATATATATATAATTATGCCCTCCTAACACACAAATCAAGGCACTAAGCCTTATTAGCAAATTTGGAATGTTACAAATTTCTATTTAAAAGCCTAATGGTTGAACCCTAAGTGTATATGGGAAAAAGGAACTTTCCCGAATTCTACCTCCCATTTATTTTAAATTTAAATCCAATTAATCAAGGAATGATTTGTCAACCTAGCTAAATAAGGTAACCACTTATTCCCTTAGCCTTTCCTTTCCCACACTAGCTTTTTAAAAAAAAATCAATACATAATTTTTCCCATTATTTCACTTTTTCCTAAATAAATAACAATATAGTAAAATAAAAGAATAATCTAGAATATTGCATGCACACTATGCACATGCACATGCACATGCACACACAGGCTTTATGGTGCATTTCTACTAACCATGCACATTTGATGAACACAACCAAAACTTAAGAGCTTCACATTTAACAATTAATTAAATAAATCAATTAACAATAAAATCATACATTTTCTACCAAACAATTTCTAATACAAATAACACTTTACAATTTATAAATTCAAATAAAGCACAAAATTTAATAATAAAAAAAATTAGGTGCGCTACAGGTTGTAATAGAGATGAAGTGAGAGATAAATAGTGTTGAAGACCTTGCACTAACATTCTTTCAAGTAGTGAGTGAAGTGGGAAATTAGAACTTAATTACAATCTCTCTATAAGTCTTTGTTGCTTGTGTTCTGTTGGTATTAAATTAGAAAAATATCAAAATACGCAGCAAAATGTATGGGGAGGAATTTTCAAAAAATCATTAATACCAACCAGGATCATACATATATAAATATATTAAATAACACATAAAAGGAATAGAGATTACCTTTAGAGCACTCCCAATGGAGGAGGTAAAATGTATTATTATTTATAATATAGAGAAAAAAAATGGTTAAATGGTCTTCCAATGGGTGATGTAAACTTATATTTTTTTTACCTAAATGAATAGTTTTGTGAAACACTATTCATCAAGCTATAAATATTTTTTTATTTTTTTATAAATTTTTGTATACATATGAGTGTGATACTATTATATTTAATTATTTTATTTCTTAAAATGAATAAAATATTTTTTAAAAATATAATTTTTAAATGATGTAGAGAAAAAATAGAGAAGTTGATGTATAGTATAATGTAAAAATTTGAGGTAAATTATAAAAAAAAATATTTTTGTGATGTATTTTGTAATGCACTTTCTCTATAATATTTAGTTAAAACTCACAAAAACATCTTCCATCAGCTCTTTGATACATATATTTATAATAGATATGCACAAACTTCAATTAATCCATATCTACATTTACATAACATTTATATATCCTTTATATAATATTTTAATATTATTATTTCTCTTTATAAGCTTTCTCTCTCCTATTTAGTATATATTTATTATTTCTTTTTCAATTATTTTATTTTACTTTAATTAATAAAATATGTTTAAAGATATAATATTTAAATGATCTAGAGAAATATATAGAGAAGTTGATGTATGATATAATGTAAAACTTAGAGGTAAAATAGAAAAATGTGTGTTTTGAGGAGGTATTTTAAAGGATGTAGTAGAGCACCCATTGGGAGTGCTCTTAGTAACCTATCAAGCGTGCTTGAGTCTTTTAGTAAAATCAACAATCTTCCTATCCTTATGAAAGCTCACACATTATCTTCCAAGTTATTTCTTTAACACACAAGGACGTGTGTGGGCATGTAGAATTCACAGGTTGATTTAAGCTCTCTAAATGTACTCAGCACATGAGATCTAGAGATATTTGAGAAAAAAGAGACTAGAAACTTCTAAAATTTCAGGTTTAGAGAATTCTATCGTTTCTTTATTTTGAGAGTATGAAAACCTAACAACAACAGACTCAGAAAAGAATCGTTTCTTTTCAAGTTTATAAAGATAATTAAACTATTTTAATTAAATTTTATTTAATTAAAATAAAATTGATCAGTTACAACCTATTTTAATTATTTAATTTAAATCATATTTAAAAAGCATAACTAAACAATTAAATAAGCAAATTAATTTGAAATTCAAAATTCAAATCCCAAGATGTGTGTGTAGCGTCACTTCTTTTAGTAAGAAAACAAGTTTTTGGCATGTGCACTATTTTCTATTCATCAATTTCTCATTTGTTTGTTTAATACTAATTTTAAGACAAGATATTTATCTCAAAATAAATATCAATTAATTCAAACATAACTTTATCTTAAAAAATTATCTGTTTTAAATAATTATCTTATAATAAGATAATAATTAAACTTTTCCAAATATTAATCTGTTATCCCATAAATCAGAAATGAATGACATGGCAGGAATTAATTACACGTGGCTGACACCTGGCAATATCGGTGTTCGACCATCGACCAGGAAGGTGTTCGGCGTTACGCGAACCGGTCTCTCCGTACGACCAGTCTAGTCGTAGGCACGTAACACGCGGAGGAAATCTTAGGCAGTTATGATGGAATCCGAGAATTTCTCCCATGATTTCCTGAGTATCTGACTATTTAGGAAATAATATCTGTAACAAATCAAGAAAAATCTTCCCTGAGCTTATAAATAGAAGAAGAAGACTCAGGGAAAGGGGATCGGGCTCTTATTCTTCTTTTCAGACTTCTAAATCGCTTATGATTAGAAATGTCGTAGAAATCATATTGTATTGTTCTTCAGAGGTGGGTGAAACTCATTGAACCCTAGTTCTTTGATCACTCCTTTGAGTTTTATATCAATAACAATCTAAGTGGACATAGGTTATTACCAGATCCTAGGGCCGAACCACTATAAAATATCGTGTTCTTATTTCTTTTCGCTATTACGTTTTTTCCAACGCATTCATCCACATCAAGTGTTTTGACTCCGTGTCAGTTGCCCAAAATCAGGGTCAACATTCTGGTGCTTTCATTGAGAGCTTGATCTATCACCGTTGAGAAAACTAATGGCGAAAACTGCAAGGAAAACTGGACAGGCGGCTGCCGCTGCACCATCAAACCCGCCGCCTCCTCCTCCTCCCGCAAGCGTGGCTGAGGATGAGCCGCACTTGGACTTTGAGGAGGAAGAAATGGATGACGCAACGTTGAGGAGCACTCTGGGGGCGTTCCATGAAGAGCTGGCCAATCTGAGGGCCAGTCAGGAAAGTACTGCCGAAGTCATGGCGCGGCAGCAGCAGGAGATTGAATGGCAGCGTGCAGAGTTAAGTGAGAGGCAGGCGGAGATGGACCGTCGCCAGAGCGAAGCCATGGCAGCCCTCGAGGCAGCCTTACAATTGGCCAGGAATCAGGCCGCACCTGCCTCACAGCCTGAACATCCTACGAACAAGCCACCCCACAGGGGACCCAATCCTAGCCTGCCTATCCAGCCCTCAAGTCCGCAAAGGCCCGAGCAGCCTCAGGTGCCCCATGACGATGTCCCACATGACCCTGAGGCACAGCCACCATCCCAAGCAGGTCATGGTAATCCCCCGCAGCAGAGGCAGAATAGGACCGAGCATCAGCCTCGTAGTCCTAGACGCCATAGGGGCGACGAGCCAAATCTTTCGAACAGAGGTCAGAATCCTCCTGGTAACAGGAGGAACTCAGAGTTAGGCTCTGCGGTCCGGGGTCCCCCACCGCATGATAATGCCTGGGGACACAACGACCAGCGCAGGCCCCCCTCTAACGCACAGGACGTTTCAGCCAGGGATGGAAATCGAGGGAACGGTCAATCCCACCATAGCCAATCGAGGTTCAGAGATGGCCATGGGTATAATGAGGCCGACTCAGGCAAGGGAAATGCTAGTCGAAGGAATGCAGAAAGAGGTAGAGGTGGGAGCCAGGTACCTCAAGATGACCAACTCAACAGACGGGATGCTGGGGGGCAACCCAGGCAAAATAACGTCTTCAACCGGCTCGGGGGTAGCGAGCAGCGGAGAAGAAACGAGGATTTAAGAGATGTACTCAACGATGGCCGCGAGCAACATGGCGAGAACGTCCCCCCAGCGACAGAGGCCACAACGATTCCTGTCGCTGTACAGGCCCAGATAGATGCCCTCAACCAGGCAGTACAATAGCTGGTCGGGGGAAGAACATCTTATATCGACCACGATAGGAGGAAAGGCACTCCTTTCATCCAGAGGATAGCAATGGCAGAGACTCCTAGCTAATTTAAAATGCCTATGCTTCCAAACTTTGACGGGTATGGAGACCCAGTATCTCATGTCAATAAGTTTGAGATACAAATGGATATTCAGAAAGTGTCCGAAGACGCTCGGTGCAAGATATTCCCTGGAACACTTTCTGAGGCCACGCAGGAATGGTTTTTTAAGTTCCCTCTTGCAAGCATAGTTTCCGGGGAGATTTTCGTAAGAGAGTTTTACGGACAGTTCTACGCTGGTCGTGTGCATCCAACCGAAGCAAACCAGCTGGTTGAAATTCGCCAGCAGGATGGAGAATCGTTGAAGGACTACATCCAGCGTTTTATGCGAGCAGCAGCTGGAGCGAAAATAGTAGGGGACGAAGGCAAAATGATGGTCATAACCGCAGGATTTAAGCATCGTTCCCCCCTCTGGAAGAGCCTCCGCAAAGATGGAGTTAGAACTACCCAGGAATTCTTGGACCGGGCTGATCGCTACATCAAGCTCGAAGAAGCCATTGCCGATGATGGAAAGCCCTCAGGCAAGGATAAGAAGGCAGCCGAGCCCGCCAAAGTCGCCAATGGGTCCAAACCTAACGGCAAAGGCAACGGGAACGGCAACGACAATGGCAAGAATGGTGGAAAACGGCCACACAATGAGCCTTCCACCTCCGACAATAAACGAGCCAAGGGTAACCGTTATGAACCTCGGTTCACTAACTACACTGCCCTTGTCGAGTCTCGGGGAGAGGTTTATCAGGCCACAAGTTCCAGTGTGCCTTATAAGAAACCTGGCCCCATTCGAAAGGATATTTCGAAGAGAGACACTACCAAGTTATGTCGTTATCATAACAAATACGAACATGACACCAACGAATGCTACCAGCTGAAGGACAAAATCGAGTTCCTTATTAGACAAGGACACTTGAGAAGATACGTACGGGCCTCGGGAAATTCCCAACGAGAAGCTCCGGGTAGCAACGAGCAGGCGCCCACGCGCCAACGCTCGCCACCCTTACAGCCTGCCCCCATGACTGGCACCTTGTTGACTATTTGTGGAGGCCCGCACCTCGCGGGAAATAGCGAAAAGGCCAGGGAACGATACGCTCGGACTCTGCGCCACGACCAGGACATCGAGATGATGACTGTGGAAGACCGTGCCCCAAAAAATGCTCGGCCAGAGGAAGGTGAAATAACCTTCTCTGATAGCGATGCCCAACATGTCCGTTTCCCACATTCCAATCCGCTGGTCGTTGATATCCAGATGGCCAACATGATGGTGAAGAGAGTGTTGGTCGATAGAGGAAGTTCAGTGAATATCCTGTATAAGTCTTCACTGGAACGCATGAAACTGTCCGTTAAGGACTTGGAGCCTTGCAACCAAACGATATACGGCTTCTCTGGGGAAGGACTTTCCCCCGCAGGATTAATCAGACTACCAGTGACGACAGGTACAGCGCCTGCTACCAGGACATTACTCGCTACTTTTGTGGTGGTCGATTGTCCTTCGGCGTACAATGCCGTCATTGGGAGACCTATACTAGTTGATCTACGGGCCGTCATCTCTATGTGGCACTTGGCCATGAAGTTCCCAACAGACGCAGGGGTAGGACGCGTGTTGGGGAACCAGAGGGAAGCCAGAGAGTGCTACAACGCCTCAATCACAAAGGCGAAGAACGAAACACCGAAGAGCACTACCTCGGATAAGTTGCAGATGGTAGTTGATACACAAGCCCAATCCGGTGATGGAGTCACCAAATAGGGTGTTGCCCAAAGTGAGGATAGAGATCTAGATCCTCGCTTTGGGGATTTTGAAGAAAATGTTGGACCCGTCGAGGACCTGGAGGAGGTCCAACTAGACGAAAAAGACCCGACCAGAGTTGTAAAAGTCGGAAAAAACCTAGAACCCACCACGAAGCACGCATTGGTGGAATTTTTGCGGAAGAACCAGGAGGTTTTTGCCTGGTCGCATAAAGACATGGCTGGGATAGATCCTGCAGTTATCAGCCATGTCCTGAATACAGACAAAACTTTTCCACCCGTGTAACAAAAAAGAAGGCTGCTCGATAAGGATAGATCAAAAGTCTTAAAAGAAGAAGTTGAAAGGTTAAGGGAGAATGGGTTCATCAGGGTGGCATTTTATCCATCATGGGTCTCCAATCCAGTGCTAGTTCCCAAGCCTAATGGCAAATGGCAAACCTGTGTGGATTTTACAGACCTCAATAAAGCCTGCCCGAAGGACTGCTTCCCACTCCAAAGAATCGACCAGCTGGTCGATGCTACTGCAGGACACGAGATCCTCTCGTTCATGGATGCATATTCGGGCTACAACCAGATTAGCATGCACCCCCCTGACGAGGATCACACCAGCTTTCGGACCGATACGGGCTTATACTGTTATAAAGTAATGCCCTTCGGACTAAAAAACGCAGGTGCGACTTACCAACGGCTAGTCAACCACATGTTTAAGGAGGTGATCGGAGTAAACATAGAGGTATACGTGGATGACATGCTGGTAAAGTCTATGAAGGCAGGAGGACATGTGAGGAATTTACAAGAGTACTTTGACATATTGAACAAATACCAGATGAAGTTAAATCCCTTAAAATGTTCTTTCGGAGTTGGATCAGGGAAGTTTTTGGGGTTCATTGTAAATTCAAGAGGAATCGAGGCCAACCCCGACAAGATAAAAGCCCTGATCGACATGAAGTCGCCAGAAAGGATCAAAGATGTACAAAGTTTAACCGGGAGAATCGCAGCCCTAAGTAGATTTATTTCGAAATCAACAGACAAGTGCGTCCCTTTTTTCAATCTACTTAGGGGGAATAAGAAGTTTGAATGGACAGGAGACTGCGAGCAATCATTCCAGGCCTTGAAAGCCCATATGGCACAGCCTCCCATCTTATCAAAGTCGATCGAAGGAGAAACTTTGTTTATTTACCTGGCGATTACTGAAGTTGCTGCTAGCGCGGTACTAGTGCGAGAGGAAGAAGGTGTACAAAAAGCGGTCTACTATGTAAGCAAGAGACTGATCGGAGCAGAACTAAGATATCCACCAATTGAAAGGTTAGCATATTGCTTAATCCTGGCCTCTAGGAAGCTACGCCCTTACTTCCAAGCCCATCCTATCACAGTTCTGACTGACCAGCCCCTGCGACAAGTCCTCCAAAAACCAGAGGCGATTGGGCGATTATTAAAATGGGCAGTCGAACTAGGGCAGTTCGATATAACTTATTCACCGTGAGCGACAGTAAATGGACAAGTCTTGGCCGATCTTATTGCAGAATTCACCGAACTCCCAGATAGCGAACAGTGCGAACAGCTTAAAGCACCCGAGCCTCAAGACAAAGCTCCTTCGTGGAAGTTATTCACGAATGGGTTGTCCAACGAATCCCATGCTGGAGCAGGAGTGATATCGATAACGCCGGAAGGGCATCGATTGTAACGACCCAAATTCACTAATAATGCTTAAGGGCCTTGATTAGTGTGCCGGGAGGGCATGATGGGAATTATGTGTGATTATTATGATTAAGATGCATGATTATGATTTTAAACATGTTATATGACTATGTGAATTATATTATGTGATAATTATGATGTGTGAATTGTACCGCGTGGGTGCTGTGATACCAACGTGATGCACGTGCCGAGACGGTCCTAGGAAACTAGATAATGGTAACTGGTGATTTGGTAACCTGCGTAACTATTAGTAACCATAGAGAGTAACAGGTTTTATGGGGAAAGTGGTAGAATTGCAAAGCTGGTGAAAAGACAAGTATGGCCTTGAGGTTTAGTTAGGAAGGGGTATTAGAGGAAGGGTAGAACAGTCATTTGGTAGGATAAATGATCATTAGCTGAAGGGAAAATATGATATACGTATAACACTTGGAGGAATGGGTTTATGCTGAAATTGGGGACCTAGAGGAAGAGCAAACCTAAGAAGAAGAAGGGAGAAACTGAATTTAGCTTTTGGAAGAAGAATTTAAGGGTGATTGAAGTTGTCAAGCAAGCTTAGATCAAGGATATTCAGAGGTAAGATCTTGATTATGATATATCCAAGTTTTAAGTCTAAAATTTTAGATAATGAATGTGAATTAAGGCAAGTTGGTGGCTGGTTTTATGTAATTTCAAAATTGGGAAATCAAGGGGGAAGGAGGTTTTGAGCTGGAGGTTGGACTCATCATTCAAGGTAAGGTCTCTGTGTGTTTATTAAGCTTGTTTCTGTTAAGGTATAGGGAGTTTGGAGTGTGGTTTGTGTTTGAGTTCAAGCTGTTCTTAATTTTCTGGTTTGAGTTGCTAAGTGTGAAATTCAAGAGTGAATTTTAGGATTGAAGGTGTGAGTGAGCTTGGGCATGATGTTTTTGGGTTGTTGTGAGGTTTATTAAGGGTTTAGAGTTGGTTTTGGGACTTAGGATGGAGTTTGGGGTGATTTGGAGAGGTTGAAGCTCGGGAAAACGCGAAGGAAAAACCCAGAATTCTGGGCTGCGAAGGCGTGCCGCGGCACGGGTTTTGTGTGCCGCGGCTTGGAGTCTCTGACTGATGGGTGCCGCGGCACAAGGCTAATTTCAGAGTGTCACTTTTGGCAATTTTTGGCCTTTGCTCCGGGGGTTCAGGGGGATGTCTCCGGGGTGTTGTTCTAAGGTTTTGGGGGTTCCGAGAGTGTGGGTTAGGTTCCGGGAAGGTAGTCTTGGATTGGTTAATGACAAAGAATATTATATTTGTGTTGTGATTAGGACTTTGGAGAGGCTCGGAGTAGGGGACCGTGCTTGTGGCTACGTGGCATCGGAAATCAGTGAATTGAAAGGTAAGAAAACTGCACCCGAATGTATGGTTGTGAATGGGACTAAGTGCTCCCGAGAGTTGTATTGTGTCATCGTTGGTATTATGCCAAGGGACACGTATAAGCGGTCTAAGAGTACAGTTCATGATTTTAGCGCACGGAGCGCGAATTGGCCACTGGGCGCCGGAAACATTAGGATAACAAAGGGAGCTGCCTATGAGCGCTAGCCCTGGTTATCGTCTGTGCATTATGTATTTGAGCTGAGATGCTTAGTATATGAAATACTTGATTGATGATATACTTGAATTGATGAGATACTATATGTGTAATTGACTTGTTGCTAGTTGTTCATGCTCTATTGTTGTTGTGTTTTCTTGCTGGGCCTTGGCTCACGGGTGCTACGTGGTGCAGGTAAGGGCAAGGGCAAGCTGGACCAGGCCTGAGGTGGAGGGCTCCGAGGTGAAATGTACATAGCCAGCCGTTCGATCACCATGGTCGAGGAGTGTGTCAGGACAAAGATTACCTAACAGCTCGTTTTTGCCTTAGTATGGCCAGTCAATGTATTTAAACTTTGTAACTTTTGTAAATGGCTTTTAAACTGTCATTTTTGGGATCCCATGTACATAAACAATGTTTAGTAATGAAAATGTAACTTTTGAGACCAAAACTCTTTTAACCCTAGTACCTCTACTATTCCAGTAACACGCTTTTACTTTAATGACTTGCTTAACAAGTCTGGCACTTTATAAACACACAGTGTAACGGTCTTGGCTATCTAGGGCGTTACATCGATTTCACTGCGCCATCAGGTTCGACTTCACCGCGTCAAATAATGAAGCCGAATACGAAGCGCTCCTCGCTGGATTGAGAATGGCAAAAGATATGAGCATAAAGACGCTTGATATTTACAGTGACTCACAGCTGGTCGTGAACCAAGTTCTAGGAGAATATCAAGCACGAGGTTTAAAAATGGTGGCCTACCTGAATAAAACAAAGGACCTGCTAGCCCAGTTCACAGAGTACACCCTCCAGCAAATACCGCGGGATCAGAATTCAAACACAGATGCCTTAGCAAAACTTGCGAGCGCAAAAGATGCTGACACTTTGAACATTGTGCCAGTAGAAAGACTGAGTGAGCCAAGCATTCAAACGGTGGAAACCAGTATGGAAATTCGAATGGGGGATACATGGATGACACCTTATTTGGAATATCTGACAAAAGGTGTGCTACCAACAGATAGAAACAAAGCTAGAACTCTACAAAGACAGGCCGCTAGATACATACTGGTCGATGGTGTTATGTACCGAAGAGGATATTCAATGCAACTACTCAGATGCGTTACACTAGAAAAAGCTAAGGAACTCATGAAAGAGGTGCATGAAGGCTTCTGTGGGGATCACGCTGGGGGGAAAAGTTTGGCAAAGAAGATTCTAAGGCAAGGCTACTTCTGGCCAACTATGAACGAGGATTCGATGGAGTTTGTACGAAGATACGATAAATGTTAAAGATTCTCCAAGATTCCACGAGCAGCTCCAAACGAGTTGAAACAGATGCAAAGTCCATGGCCTTTTGCAGTATGGGGGATAGATTTGATTGGATCCCTCCCTACAGGGAAAGGCGGAGTAAAGTATGCAGTCGTGGCAGTTGATTACTTCACCAAATGGGCCGAAGCTGAACTGCTCGCTACCATAACGACCAAGAAAGTTCTTGACTTTGTCATCAAAAACATTGTCTACCGATATGGTTTTCCTAGAAAGATAGTTTCAGACAACGGAACCCAATTTGACAGCGACTTATTTACCAATTTCTGCGAAAGACATGGAGTTATTAAAAGCTTTTCTTCAGTTGCACATCCACAAGAAAACGGGCAGGTCGAGGCTGTGAATAAAACTCTTAAAGACACCCTGAAGAAGAGGCTTGAAGATGCTAAAAGAGCATGGCCAGAGCATCTGCCTGAAGTCCTCTGGTCATATATAACGTCTCACCAAACAGCGACAGGACATACCCAATTTTCCTTAGCCTACGGATATGAGGCGATGTTGCCTGTCGAATTAGATCCCCCCTCATATCGACGCTTAACATACGACCAGGACCAGAACAGCCAACTAATGATGGAGTCCCTAGACTCGATTGACGAGATACGGGAGAAGGCCCAACTCCGAGTTGCTGCGTACCAGCAAAAAGTCGCCCGGTACTTTAACTCTAAGGTTAAAGAAAGAAAATTCAACGTCGATGACTTGGTGCTACAACAAGTTTTCTTAAATATCCGCGACCCCACTGCTGGAGTACTCGGACCTAATTGGGAAGGACCTTACCAGATAGAAGAAGTGCTTCATCCGGGCACCTACAAACTTGCACGCCTAAATGGAGATCTTGTTCCACGTTATTGGAATGGAGAACACCTGCACAAGTATTATCAGTGAACAGTCCTTCTTAAAGGATTGGCTTGTATTAAATTTTATTTTTACAAGTTTTGCAAAAAGGGTTAGCCACGTTGTATGGCTAATCGCTTGTATATGTAAGATCTTTTTAAGATCACTCGTAAAGACATGTTTAGTCCATTTTTAATACGAGATTATAAGGGACTGTGCGCAGCCAGTCATTCTTGCCAACTATTGTAAATTTATTTTTATAAGTATTTGTTCATTACGTGTGTTGTTTTGCTGTATTATAAGTGTTAGATTTTGCACCGAGCAGTAATGTTCGCACAGGTCGTGGTCAAGGCAAGTGACCAAGGACCTAAAGCACCTCGATCACTTGGGGGGCATATAAGGTACATTGATAGCAAAGCATACCACAAGGCGTGGTATGTAAACACAGGAACAAAATAAGTGAAAGCATGCTACAGTACTTAGAGTATTTTGCAAAATTTATGATTTTGTTAAATAACACCAAAGTACTATGCTAAGTTCGGTCATGCGAACAGGTATTATAATAAAAAGTTATAATATCAAAGGCAAACGTTTACACTGCGAGCATTAGTGCTCGGATGTAAAAATAGAATTAAAAGGAATAAAGACCTTTACACCATGAGCAGTACTGCTTGGATGTAATTGTTCAAACATAAGCAAAAAAGCTGCCCTCGCAGCAATAAAGTAAAAAAGAAATTGTCTTTACAAAAAGACCCGTGGGCCATAAAGCGAAAAAAGAAAAAAAATAATAGTTAATTTTGCTGGGGGACAGGAGGGTCTTCCGGGTAAGGAGCATTTTGGTCAGCCGGGGGTTTGGCCACAGCAGCAGCAGGAGTTTGGGCCTTGGCTTTTTCTTCTGCCTCCAGCCGAGCAACGCACTGCGTCATCAACGTCTTTTGCAACTGATCGGAGAGATAGCTGATGTTTGCCTCCCAGTTATGCTTCCAGAAGTCGTAGAAGCAAAGGAAGGTGGCTTCCTTATACTTCTTCAGAGTTTTCACTCTGTCCTCCTAGAGCTCGCGCACCCGCTCCTCAAGCTTCTTTACCTCTTCCCTGCTGGCGGACAGGTCGAGTGTGAGCTGTTTGCACTCTTGGGTGTTGAGTCTGCAGTTCTCCTTCCATTTGTGCCGCTCGTCGATAACTTTGTTTCGGGCCGCTTCACTCTCCTGAAGCTCTCGGGTGAGAGTGGATTGGTCCTCGCATAACTGCTCGTTCAGCTTGGCCAGCTCCTTGTTTTCCTCGAGCAGCTTAGCCTTCTCATCCTCAAGAGCTTGCGTGGCCTGGGCAAGCCTGGCGTCAAAGTTCCTCTCGCGAGAAACCATCGCCCCAGATCGACGCCAGCTGGCGGTCAAGGACAAGAATCCCTGAAGAAAAAATGAGTTAAGAAAGGAAGTTTAGCATGAATGACAAACGTAGTGAAGGAAGGCTTACACTGGCTATCTCGTTCAGCCCCCTGTTAATGATTTCGTTGATATCCATCGTGGCAGTATCAGTGATGGCGACCTGGGCACGCTTGTGCTTGGAGAGCCGGTATAATCTCTCCCTGGCCATGCCAACTATGTGGCTGGGCAGGGAGCCTTCGGACAACGGGTTCGTGGTCTCTTTGTCTGTGGCCTTTGAGGAGGACCGAGGATTGGCAGGCGCGGGAGTTTGTTGCTCGGGGGCGGGTGGTTGTGTTAAGTCCTCTCTGGAGGGGGCGTCGGCAGGAGCGTCTTCTGTTCGGGCCTTCTTCGCGGGGGTCTTGCTGCTTTCCCCACGAGCTCTTTTGCTATCCCTTTTTGGGGCAGAAGCTTCGGCGGCAGCCTGGTAGTGTGCAAAGAAGTCCCCGGAGTCCATGCCTGCACAAAGGAATAACATTTCAAACGATGAGATTTCAGGGTCGCAGAAAAACAGAGGTTAGGGTATAAGAGTTGCAAAAAGTAAGGTACCCGAGCTACACCTACTGGTCGGAACATTTTCTACTGAACTACCTAGTTCCTAGAAGAAATCTGAATTTAAAGAAGGAGCGTTCCTAAAGTTGCCGTCCCCATCAAACAAGTGGATGGGAATGGGCAAGCTATTTAAAAACGAAAATGGTGTACCGTATACATCCGATGAGTCGTCAGACTGTTCGGCAGGCTCGACAGCCTTTTGTTTCCCCTTGCCCTTGGGGACCGTCGGTTCTGCTGCTCGGTGGGGAGCAGCAGGTTCCCTGATTGTAACCCCAGTTGGCCTCCTTCTGGGAGGGGGTGACCGAGGTTGCTGCTCGGGATCCTACTCGCGTCCCGCGTGGGCACCACCCGCAGCAAGTTCGCTGGTTGCAGGGGGGAGGCCTTAAGGCCAGCTAGCCTAAGGTTAGCATCATTGATCAATTTTTTCACACTCTTAGCAGCATTGGACATACTTGCTAAGAGTGCTTCCCTCAACTCCATTCCTGGAGTGGGGGTCGGGCGCAACCATGGACCTGGAGTACAGTGGAACAGTAAGATATTATGACAAGGAAAAATTTAGAGGGCAAGAAGAACTGGTTTAAGGCTCGTTAATCTCCTTACCTCCACGGGTGAATGCCAGGTTGGCCGCAGCAATGTCAGGTGTGAGAAAGTATTCTAGATGATACTTCCCCACATTGGAGATATGGGTGGTCTCGGACAGAAACGTGCGTCCGGTCTCCTGATGGAAAAAATGAAAGAACCCCGTACCATCCTGGTTTGGGTTGGATTTAAGGTCAAAAAGATAATTGACCTCATGAGGAGAAGGGGTTGGCCATATTTTGAGTTTATAGAGGATATAGAGCGCGGTCAGCATTCTATATCCGTTCGGGGTAATCTGGAAAAGGGCCACCCCAAAATAATTAGCCACCCCTTGGAAAAATGAATGCAGAGGCAAGGTGGCACCCGCCTCGATGTGGTATCTCGACCAGGCGCTATAAGCCCCCCCTGGCAGGTTGCCTCCCTGGTCGACAGAAGGTCTGACTAGGGTCATCCCCGTCAGATTGTACTTAGTCAAATAATTGGAGACCATGCGAATGGTCACCGTGCTTGGAGATACCACGTGCCACTCGACAACCGGCTGGTCAGCATAACGAGGACGGGCACGTGCCTGAACTTCAGTCTCAGGAGGGAATTCTCCTCGACCACTGGTCGAGGGGGCGTCAGCAGGAGGCTGACTTGGAGAAGGGTTACGTCTTTTTCTGGCCTTGGCTTTTGTTCTGGGTAGGAGCTGGTAGAGGATTTGAGTTAGGACGAGAGAAGGGAATCTCTGGAATCAATGTAGATGGGTCTTCTTCACCTTCAAGCAATTGGGCTAAGAGTTCGTCTTCGATAGGTCTTTCTCCTCCCCAAGGGTCTTGCATATGAACTGCAAACAGACAATGGAGGAGATAAGACAATCCGCGAAGTAGTGTGGGGAAGATGGGATAACGTTGCTCGTACCTACATAGCTAGCAGCATCCTAATCCTACGCTAATTTCAACGTGGGAAAATAAAAACAAAAAAGGAAAAGAAGAACGTTTTCTGGGCAGAACTTTTTCAACTCCCAAAAGGCGGGAAATTTTTGTCAATTTTTCATCTAGCTTAAAGGTTGAACCTTTCGACAACCCAACGTCCCGAATTGGAAACCCTACCTATCAAAATCCTAAACAGACCCATACAAGGTGTAAAAATGCAGTTTTCCAGAATATCAGGCGATCTGTATCATAAACCCTAAAAACCCTATTCAAGAACACAGACATCGGAGCACAAAATAACATGCATGGCGTAGTATAAAGCTTAAAGGATGGAAACCTTACCGGTGAGAAGGAGGAGATTCGAAGGAAATTGAAAACTTAGGACAGAGGACCTGCGGCACGACGTCGGACTGGCTTGTGAAGCTCTGAACAACTGGTGCAAGTTCTTGAAAAAAAAAATTTGGCAAAAGTGACGGGTAAAGATGTCTTGAATGAAAAGGAAGGCTACTTATAAAGATCAGATGGGTAGCCCAAAAGACGGTAATCATTACTTCCCACTTTCGAAACGTGGGGAAGTGGATAAGCCGTCATATTGCCTTTTTGGAAACCGAAGAGACTTGATTAGACATAATTATGTCACAGTTCGAAAGCACACGAGGATTCTGACGGACGTGGGAAGACGAACGGTTGTTCCCTTAAGTTTCTTTATTGCTGGTCGCACTAAACAAACTTGGGGGGCAAATGTTATCCCAGAAATCATAAATGAATGACATGGCAGGAATTAATTACACGTGGCTGACACCTGGCAATATTGGTGTTCGACCATCGACCAGGAAGGTGTTCGGCGTTACGCGAACCGGTCTCTCCGTACGACCAGTCTGGTCGTAGGCACGTAACACGCGGAGGAAATCTTAGGCAGTTATGATGGAATCCGAGAATTTCTCCCATGATTTCCTGAGTATCTGACTATTTAGGAAATAATATCTGTAACAAATCAAGAAAAATCTTCCCTGAGCTTATAAATAGAAGAAGAGGACTCAGGGAAAGGGGATCGGGCTCTTATTCTTCTTTTCAGACTTCTAAATCGCTTGTGATTAGAAATATCGTAGAAATCATATTGTATTGTTCTTCAAAGGTGGGTGAAACTCATTGAACCCTAGTTCTTTGATCACTCCTTTGAGTTTTATATCAATAACAATCTAAGTGGACGTAGGTTATTACCAGATCCTAGGGCCGAACCACTATAAAATATCGTGTTCTTATTTCTTTTCGCTATTACGTTTTTTCCAACGCATTCATCCACGTCAAGTGTTTTGACTCCGTGTCAGTTGCCCAAAATCAGGGTTAACATAATCCAAACATGATTTATATTTATTTTAATATAAATTTTTTCAAATAAAAAACTATATAATTAATTAATTAACAATTAATCAATTGTCCATAATTATCACATAATTATTTCCTTACCCTGGAAAATTTATTCATTTGTAACTTAGTCTTTCTCTCTATAAATCTTTCTTGTGACATTCTTACCCTTGACAGTGTAAGACAGAGGTGACTTAGGGACCATGGACCTATAATACGAAGTTCCAATAAATCAGACTATTAATTAAACTCTTTAATTCAATAATCTTATTTATTAATTTCATGATTACTCCACTATAAATATGGAATTGCACTCTAAGTATTTATAGAATTATATTTACAGAGTTTTCTTTTGTAATCCATTGATATAATCAATAAATGTAGTTATGTCTTCCATGTATTAGTTCGTTAATTATAGCTAATCAAAATTACCGTTCTAATTAACTTTTGTTCCTTAAATACCATTAATTCACTAGTGAATAATTAATCTATGATCAAATTATAAATTTTGGCTCAACAACTTCAATTCTAGAATTAACCCTTAAGAGAACCAATATTCGATTTGTTAAGAAAGCATGGATTACATTATTGTAAAATCATGTTCTTAGTCATTCATGATATTGAATCTCCAAAACAAAAGTCACTAACCTCATCATATCAAGAGACATTAAGGAATGAATCAAAAAATACAATAAACATTGAAATTCCGTTTTTATGATTACCAACTTAATTATTCAAATTAAATAATTATTTGTTGTACAGTTACAGAAATTTTTAAATGGACAAAGAAAGTGTTTGAATAGAAACCAGATATGTTTAAACAGTTACCAACAGAAGATAAAAACAAACATAAAGTAAAGAACACACGAAATTATACGTGGTATCAGCAATCTTTGCAGATTGCTACTAGTCACGGGGCCACGCCCAAAGAATGAAATTTATTAGAAGAATATCTAAACGATTACAAAATCAAATTGACTTATACAAATAAAGACTCCCTCTTGAATTTGTCACAACTGTTGTAATCTAAACTCCTAATCGCATTTCTGAAGTGCTAAGATCTTGAACGCCCTTCAAATCATAACACTTGCACTTTTCCTCCCGAAAAGTGACTCGCGAGCAAGACTTCTCTTGAAGCTTGATGAACAATGTCCAAGTTTGTTCAACTTGCACAATTAGCACAAAGAAAATAATACAGAAGTACACTGTAATAAACCACTAAGAACTTGCTGGACTCAAGTTCTTCACACAATAAAAACTCTCTCTAAAACTTGAAAAATATTTAGAAAGTAATACACCAAGAGAGATGACTGAAAACCAACGACCTAAGGATGTCTATATACCCTTTAGAATCCCTTTAGGTCGTGGAAAACAAATGAGAAACCAATCAGCCAATAAATGGAAAATCTCCCCAAAAAGGAAAGTCAGAATATGTTCAAACAGATTGGCAATCCGTTCAAACAAATTCATTGAACCTGGACAGTTTTGTAACGCCCCACGTCACTATGGTTGCTTCCTGAAATGATGACTGGCCCTACAAACCAACACGAGTCTTTCCAGTGTGCTTTGTCCTCTGTTGGTTTGTAGGGCCAGTCATCGTTTCAGGAAGCAGCCATAGTGATGTGGGGCGTTACAAATGGTATATGAGCCTTGACTCAGCCGAAAGTGTGGTCGGCGGGGACGTCGGGCCCGTAAGGGGGGTGATTGTGACAGTCAGAATCCCGTGATCCGTAAGGGGAAAGACCGGGTAAAAGTTGTGCAATCCCACACCGCTTGGGGAAGGTCAAGTGTGATGATTCTAACACTGTGTAGGTATGGGACTACACAATTGAAGATGACTTAAATGGACTGATGGGTACTACCTGTGACAACAAGATGCATCTTCTTTTCGGTAACCCATCACTTGAGAACTCTAAAGCTAAGTGTGCTTGACCTGGAGTAATCTCAAGATGGGTGACCTCCTGTGAAGTTTTCCCAGGAAGCGTGCGAGTGAGGACAAAGCACGCTCGAAAGACTTGTGTTGGTTTGTAGGGCCAGTCATCATTCCAGAAAGCAGCCATAGTGACGTGGGGCGTTACAAGTTTTTAAACCCAGTTTCTTAAATAAATAAGGAAACAATATATACATTATCTCTGCAAGTTGTACATGGTTTCTAGACAAACAAATCAGATTAAGAAATTAAAATAAATACCAATAATTTCCATATATAAAAGTCAAGAAAAGATATTCTTTTATAGGAAATTATATATTTATTTTATTAACAAATATAGAATAATCTTATTTAGAAAACATTTCATATCAAAACAAGAACCAAACCATTTCGAAAATACCACACAATATATTTTGAAAATACATTTATAATTAATTTTGTCAATTTTATCAAATATGCCAATAAAGGATTTTACAATCTCCCCTTTTGGCAATTTGATAGACAAAATTAATTCAAAAACCTGCAACACAAATGTTAGTAACAAGTAAAGAGAAAAAACTCCCTTTGCAAACATGCATTAACTTATAACAAACATATAAAGAAACTAAGACTTAACTCCCCCTCAAAAGAAGAAGGTCCAGAGTTAAACAAAATAGGTTTTTGGAGGTATCTACTCTCCCCCTTTGTGTCTTTCAAAGAAACCAAAGACAAAAAAAGTAGCAATGTTCTTAGGACAAAAGACAGAAAAACAAGTAAAACTAAACCGCTGGATCCTTGGACAAAGCTTTAACAACATCCAAAACAAAACGTTGCAGTCCTTCGAATGTCATCACTTAAGCAGCCAAAGAATCAACAGAGGCTCGAACAACAGCTAGTTATGTAGCAACAGGTCCTGAATCTGTAGGAATAGATGAGGATTCAGGAGGAATGTCATCCAAGGAAAAATTCAGAGAATGAGGCTTGGCTTTCTTGGATGATGGAGCATCAGCAGCTTCAGTAGTTGGAGCAGATTCGTTGTAGGAAGCAGCAGTAGTGGGAGCCACCAAATCTTCTTGATTTCTCTTAAGAATTTTTTTCTGCATACTCAACACTTTATAAATAACTTGAGGAAAAGGAAGATTAAAGATTCTCTTATTACCTTTTCGAAATCCAATGATTTGATCATAAATAAACATAGCCAAGTCTATACCAATTCCAGTCCCCACTTTGTACAAAAAGGAAGCCATGTCAAAAGAGATAGTTGCGGTATGAGAAGTCAGTTTCCAATTCGTTGTGGCAAACTTATGGAGAACACCATAAGTTTAGGTGAGATTGGTAACCGAGATGACTGTATTAGGTGGCCATACCATTTTTTGTCCCACCAGTTCAGTGATGACCTCATCCTTGTCAAGAGACACAAGATCATCATCATTCTCAAGACCAAGAGGAAGATGTAAAGCATGTGCAATATCTTGTGGAGAAAAATAGAACCAATGACCCCTAACATGCACTTTATAATACAAAGGAGATTAGGGTTAATAATTTCATCAGTAATATTTGCATAGAATTCCATGTCTATTCTATCCACAAAACCAGTCAATGTAACCAAAGAACCTGTCCATTTTCGATCTTGAAGCATAGTTAGCACACCATAAGGACGATGATTACTCAAGACATAATTTTTCTCAATGAGAAATTTCCTGAGAGTCCTTGAGATGGTGTAGAATCAGAGATAGGTCTCTTGCCTTTAGCCTTGGACGACAATGGAGTTTCAACTGGCTCTGTATCTGATTCGTCTTCTTGTTCAGTAGGGACAACATCTTCTTGTTCTGGTTCATCAGACTCAGCCTCTGATTCAGCAATGTCAGGAACAGATTCATCAGATAAGGTGGTATCATGGGCTTCTTCTTAGAGGAGGCTCCACGAGTTTTCACCATTGTTCCTTCTCTGGAAATCACCAAACACTCACAAAAACAATGAGTGAAAAAAAAATAAGAAGAAGAAGAGACCTAGAGGGATCGTGGGTGAGTGAGAAAGTGGGTAGGTGGCAAGCTTTTTAAGGACAAACACTTTCCCATTTAAGACACACATGGAAAAAAGAAGTTTCCCCTTTTTTTTATTAAAAAAATAAAAGGAAACAAATCTATTACACACAATCAAAATAAAAAAATTAAAAAAAAAGCTTACCCTTTTTTATTTATTTTATAAAAGGAAATAAAATAAATAGAGAATGCCATCACTAAAAAAGGTAACCAAAAACCCCACACAATCTTCCTATTGAACTTTTCCCTTTTTGTTATATATATATTTTTTTTAAATTCCAAAAAGGCAACAAAGTAAAAGACAATAAAGAGACAAATCATGGTATTCCAAATAGAGTAAGTGAAACAAAATAAATTCCTTGGAGACAAAGAATATATTAAATCAGACAAAATAAATGCACAATTTCACATAATTGCTACAAAGATTCGGTTCACCATTAATTTCCTTGACAATAAAATATTATTTTTTTAATATCAAAATGCACAAAAATAAAACCAAACCAAAAATATCTGCTTTAATCAATGAGTGTCATCCCGAAAAATAAAATCAAGCAACTGAAAAAAAATGTTAGTGTATAACATGGATAAGAACACTTGTGAAAATGAAAAAAAATAGAAAGAATATTCGAGAGAAAAAATGCACAATTCAGTCATAAACACATATTCTTAAGTGAATCAATCAACATGTATGAGTCTTACACACATTTTATTTTTATAAACTGTGTACAATTTTTCTAGCATAGTTTCAAGCATAAGTGTGTGATAGTGTATGCAAGGGAACATTGCCCAATGTCAAATAAGTCTTTTTTGAAATTGTAAATAATTGTAACCCATGAAGACACTGTCACAGTACATTAGTGGTAGCCATTTTCTATGGTAGCATATCCTCTTCATAACTTTGAATTACAAAGTTCCAACTTACTGAAAAGACGGCTTTCACACACTGATGTATGTAACTCTATTCTTGCACAGGAGCTTGAAACAATGCTACACAAAAGGAAGCTCAAACATTAAACATTGATTGATTGACTAGAATATACCTAGGAGGAATTGATTATTTTTCTCTCAGGAATATACAACTAAAAGCTCATAAACACAAGTCAGATTATCTAGCTTGACACACAACAAAATTTTCAAATTAATTGATAATTTTCTTAAACTTAAACAACACACATATGATCAGGAGTAACTACACAATAACAAGAAAAATTAAAGAGAACAAACCCCCAAAGATTTTCGGAGGAAATCAAAGCGAACCGAATCAAGAGATTTAGTGAAAATATCAGCAATCTGTTTATGTGTTTCAATATATTCCAAGACAAGAACTTTATTTTCAATTAATTCTCTTATGAAATGATGACGAATATCAATATGTTTAGTACGTGAATGTTGCACGGGATTTTTTGAAATATTAATTGCACTTGTATTACACAAAAAATAGTTAAAATGTCAAGATCAAACCCATAATCCATCATCATTTGCTTCATCCACAAAAGTTGTGCACAACAACTTCCTGCTGCAATGTATTCGGCCTCAGCTGTTGAGAGAGAAATAGAATTCTGTTTCTTGCTGTGCCAAGAAACTAGATTATTTCCCAAGTAGAAACATCCTCCACTAGTGCTTTTTCTGTCATCAGTGTTACCTGCCCAATCAACATCACTGAAACACACTAGATTAGAGTTAGTTTCTTTTGAATACCAAATATCATAATCAACAATCCCATGAACATATCGAATGATTCTTTTGACAGCTGCAAAATGAGACTCCATGGGATTTCCTTGGTTCCTGGCACACACACCAACACTATAACTCAAATCAGGTCTACTAGCCGTGAGATAAAGAAGACTACCAATCATGCTCCTATATAGTGTAGGATCAACTTTGACACCATTTTCATCTTTGGATAGCTTCATAGTCATTCCCATTAGTGTTTTGGCAATCTTTGAACTTTCAAGTCCAAACTTTTTCACCAAGTTCTTAGCATATTTGCTTTGAGAAACAAATGTGCCTTCATCTAACTGCTTGACTTGCAAACCTGAGAAATAGGTCAATTCTCCCACCATGCTCATTTCAAATTCCTCTTTCATTTGTTTCACAAATACATGCTTCTCATTGTCAGAAGTAGAACCAAACACAATATCATCAACATAAATCTGAGCAATAATTATGTTAGATTTAATATTTTTTATAAATAAAGTTTTATCTACTCCACCCTTTTTGTATCCATGAGAAACAAGAAATTGAGTGAGTCTCTCATACCAAGCCGGAGGGGCTTGCTTCAAACCATAAAGAGCTTTCTCCAATTTGTAAAATGATCAAGTGCATGGGGATCTTCAAACCCTTTGGGTTGTTCAACATATACCACTTCATTCAAGATCCCATTGAGAAATGCGGATTTGACATCCATTTGGAACAACCTAAAGCCAATCAAGCAAGCAATAGATAATAATAATAATCTAATTGATTCAAGTCTTGCTACAGGTGCAAATGTTTCATCAAAGTCTATTCCTTCCACTTGTGTGTACCCTTGTGCCACTAATCTTGCTTTATTTCGCACAATTGTACCAAATCCATCAGATTTATTCTTGAAAATCCATTTTGTACCAATAATATTGGTGTACAACGGTCTTGGCACAAGAATCCACACTTTGTTTCTAAAAAATTGTTCCAATTCCTCCTGCATAGCTTTAATCCAATTTTCATCAGTTAAACCTTCTTTCACATTTTTAGGCTCAAGTAAAGATAAGAAACAAACAAATTGAACAACATTACTAAATCTTCTTCTTGTGACCATACTGTCTTTTGGATTTCCAAGTATTAAATCTGTTGTATGATTTAATTTAACTCAAGTTGATGGCTCCTTTTGAACTTCATTCAAAATAATATCTGGAAATTTCTTTTCTGTCTGTCCAGAATCTATTTCATCAGATTCATGATCTGTTGGAACAGATGGACCAGACGTTGCAACAGTAGTATCACTTACAGAAGCTTCTTCGTGTTTTTCAGTAGGTTCATCAATAAACCTATCGATTTCTTCCTCAGTAGAAAACTCAGAAAAAACCCCTGGCATCATCAATAACAACGTTAGTCGACTCCATTACAGTTTGGGTTCTCATGTTGTACACACGATAAGCCCTACTGTTAGTGGAGTATCCAATAAAAACACCTTCCTCACTCTTAGCATCAAACTTACCATGATTTTCTCTATCTCTCAAAATGTAACAAACACATCCAAAAACATGAAAACAAGCCACACCTGGTTTCTTACCTTTCCAAATTTCATAAGATATTTTAGATGTACCTGGATGGAGAAAGACACGATTTATGATATAGGAAGCAGTGTTAATTGCTTCTGCCCATAACTGTTTGGTCAATTTTTTTCTATTTAGCATCACTCTAGCCATTTCTTGAAGAGTGCGGTTTTTCCGTTCTACAACTCCATTCTGTTGAGGAGTTTTGGGAGCTGAAAATTCATGAGAAACACCTGCAGACTTACAAAAATCATCATAGACAGAATTCTCAAACTCTTTACCATGATCACTTCTTATACGAACAATTTTTCCAATGTTGCAATATTTTTCAACTTTTAATTTCAAGCAAAGAGTTTTAAATGCATCAAAAGTATCAGATTTTTCTTCAAGAAATCCACCCAAGTATATTTAGAAAAATCATCCACACAAACAAAAATATATATTTTCCCATTTAAACTCTCAATTTGAATTGGACCCATAAGATCTATGTGAAGCAATTCTAAAACGTTTGAAGTGTTTATGTCAGAAACACTTTTGTGTGTAATTTTTAATTGCTTACCAAGTTGACAACTCTTGCACTTACCATCAGATTCTTTACCTAGCTTAGGTAAACCACGAACAATCCCTGCATGTGACATTTTTTCAAAGTTTTGAAATTTATCTGACCAAGTTTAGCATGCCACACATCAGTGTTATTACTCACAACAGATTGACACATAATAGAAGGCAAAAGAGTATAGCAAGTGTCATTAGATCTAAATCCTTCAAGAACATTCTTGTTTAAAACAAAACAATTCTCTTTATCAAAGTTAACAGTATAACCTTGATCACAAATTTGACTTATGCTAAGCTTAGCTTTAAGTCCTTCCACAAGTAACACTCTTTTGATTTTAGGTAACCCTTCAAACTTAAGAGTACCCATTCCAAGAACATTACCTTCAATTCCATTCCCAAAAGTAACAGATCCACAATGCATAGGTTTCATGTTTGTAAGAATAGACCTGTCACCTGTCATATGTCCTGAACAACCACTGTCAAAATACCAAAAATATGAAGAAGCAGATCTATCATATTCACTAGTAAAACCAGCAAAACAATTATTCTTTTTTATCCATATTTTCTTTGATTGAACATTTTTCTTTTATACTCTTTTGGAATTATCAAAATAATTGAATTTCTCAAAATATTCATTTTTGGCAAAATTCATAAGATTAAAACACCTAGGTCGAATATGACCCTTCCTACCACAAAAATGACAGATTGGAATGAATTTTTCAAACTTACCATTGGATTTACCTGCTAACTATGTTCTTTCTGTTGGAACAATCCGAGTACTGGATGCAACAGATTTCAGTGAAGATGACACAGGAACATCAGACGATAGCATCTCAGCCGAGATAAAGACAGTTTTCTTTGATTCTTGAGAACTTGAAGCACCAAGTCCCACATGACTTTTTTGACCTGCATTCTGTATATCCTCAAAAACAGTTGAACCGGGGTTAAGCATTCTAACATTTTTCTCAAGAGTATCCAAATCTTTAGACAACTTATTAATTTCAACATTTTTTTAAATTATTTCTTTTTCAAATTTTTCATTTAAATCAGTAAGTTGTTTAACTTCAAAAGATAATTCTTTATTTTTGCTAACCAATGACCGATTTTCATAACACACTTTCACCCATGAATCATACATCTTTTTGTAAGATTCACTCAAAGACTCATCATTCAATTCAAATTCATCACTATCAGAATTTTCTTCATCTTTTGAAACATTATTCAAGTAAATAATTTTTTTCATTTTCAGATTTAGAAACAGGTAAAATAGAAGTGAAAGTGACATTACCTTCCTCATCTTCGCTACTTTCAGAGTCATTATCACTCCAAGTAGCAATCATACCTTTTTGTTCTTTTTCAAGGTGTTTGCACATTCAGACTGGATGTGACCAAATCCCTCACACTCCCTGCATTGAATACCCTTTTTATTAGTGTGAAAAGGTTTAAGAGAATTAGGATTACCTTTTGGCGGCTTGCCATTGAACTTCTTATTTCCTATTTTCTTCATATATTTTTTAAAGTTCTTTGCAAGCATTGCCATTTCATTATCAGCATCTTCATCATCTGATGCTTCTTTTTCAATACTTTTGAAAGCTATGGTCTTCTCTTTCTCTTTGGAAATACCCGGCTTGTCTTTTTGACGAATCTTTTGATTCAACTCAAAGGTACGAAGTGACCCCATCAATTCTTCTACTTTCATAGTACTGAAATTTTTTGCCTCTTCCATAGCAGTGAGCTTAACATTGAACCTGTCAGGAAGAACTCAAACGATTTTTCTAACAAGAACAGAATCATCAAGTTTCTCACCAAGTGCAAAATACTCATTAGAAATATCATATAATCTCTCATAAAATTCAAAAAGTGTTTCAGAATTAGACATCCTAAGGCCATCAAACCTAGTTTGTAACATAATAAATCTAGATCTTTTGACATCTGCAGTTCCTTCAAACTGAGTTTGAAGAATTGTCCAAGCATCTTTAGCCGAGATACATGTGGAAACAAGTTTAATAAAACTTTCTCCAACATCATTGAAAATGGCGTGAAGAGCTTTATTATTATAACTAGATAATTTTTCTTCTTATGTATCCCAAACAAGTTCAGATTTTACCTTTGTGCTTCCATCTTCATCTTTTTCAGTAGGAGGTGACCATCCAGACAAAATTTCTCTCCATGCTTTCTCATCTTGAGCTTTTATGAAAGCTCTCATCCTAACTTTCCAATATGGATAATTTGAGTCATTAAGCAATGGAGGTCGAGACACCGAACTACCTTCTGCAAAGAAAGACATTTCACACAAAACAAATCAAACGAAAAATAACCACAAGATCTCACTAAGAGTTTAGTGAACCGCTCTGATACCAATTGAAATTATGTTTTTATGATTACCAACTTAATTATTCAAATTAAATAATTATTTGTTGTACAGTTACAGAAATTTTTAAATGGACAAAGAAAGTGTTTGAATAGAAACCAGATATGTTTAAACAGTTACCAACAGAAGATAAAAACAAACATAAAGTAAAGAACACGAAATTATACGTGGTATCAGCAATCTTTGCAGATTGCTACTAGTCACGGGGCCACGCCCAAAGAATGAAATTTATTAGAAGAATATCTAAACGGTTACAAAATCAAATTGACTTATACAAATAAAGACTCCCTCTTGAATTTTTCACAACTGTTGTAATCTAAACTCCTAATCGCATTTCTGAAGTGCTAAGATCTTGAACGCCCTTCAAATCATAACACTTGCACTTTTCCTCCCGAAAAGTGACTCGCGAGCAAGACTTCTCTTGAAGCTTGATGAACAATGTCCAAGTTTGTTCAACTTGCACAATTAGCACAATGAAAATAATACAGAAGTACACTGTAATAAATCACTAAGAACTTGCTGGACTCAAGTTCTTCACACAATAAAAACTCTCTCTAAAACTTGAAAAATATTTAGAAAGTAATACACCAAGAGAGATGATTGAAAACCAACGACCTAAGGATGTCTATATACCCTTTAGAATCCCTTTAGGTCGTGGAAAACAAATGAGAAACCAATCAGCCAATAAATGGAAAATCTTCCCAAAAAGGAATGTCAGAATCTATTCAAATAGATTGGAAATCCGTTCAAACAAATTCATTGAACCTGGACAGTTTTTAAACCCAATTTCCTTAAATAAATAAGGAAACAATATATACATTATCTCTCCAAGTTGTACATGGTTTCTAGACAAACAAATCAGATCAAGAAATTAAAATAAATACCAATAATTTCCATATATACAAAAGGCAAGAAAATATATTCTTTTATAGGAAATTATCTATTTATTTTATTAAAAAATATAGAATAATCTGATTTAGAAAACATTTCACATCAGAAAAAGAACCAAACCATTTCGAAAATACCACACAATATATTTCAAAAATACATCTATAATTAATTTTGTCAATTTTATCAAATATGCCAATATAGGATTTTACAAACATAAACAGGATTCCATGATCACTCAGGATTTAGATTGATCTACAGATCATCATCTATTATGATAAGAATTAAATCTTTATAGCAAATAGTAAATTTATAAAAATAGTTAATTCATATAAGCCTTGTCATATATTATTAGTCTTGTCATATATAATCACTATTATATACAGCACATTTACCAAAATGTCTACCCACATCAGTAATCTGAATCTAGATTACTTGCATCTTACAGGCTTAGTGTGGAAGCTCAAACTCCACAAAGGGACAATATGGAGGTTTACCCTCATTAGCCTCAGAGTATCCAAGCGACCCAGTATTTTTCCCCACAACCCATGTCCCGTAGGAGGCCTTAACGAAGATGCCACGAGAGACCCAAGAGCCTTGCCATGCGAGGGTACCCAACATGCACGATTACCCGCCGAGGTCACAAGGGTCTCACTATACGCAGTCGTCCGTGACCCGCATCCATATAGCAACTTGGCTGTGCAGCCCAGCCATGCACGCGAGGCCCCGCCTTGCGTGATCCGCGCGCACCCGAGCGTCCCACGCGAGGCCCCGCCTTGCCTCGACCGCGTGCCCCTGAGGGGCCACGGAGGCCCCGCCATCACCTCGCCCCGCGCATCAGCCGCGCCAGGGGCCTCGCGAGACCATGTCCTCGCCCTTCGCCTCGCCCGCGCATCAGTCGCGCCACGGGCCTCGCGAAGGAGAGGCCTCGCGCCACTATGTCCCTCGCGAGGGAAGCCGCGCACCACGAAGCTACGCCTCCAAGGGCCTCGCGAGGGAAGCTGCGTACCGCAAAGGTATGCCTCCAAGGGCCTCGCGCCACGATGGGCCTCGTGAGGGAAGCCGCGCACCACCAGAGCTACGCCTCCAGGGGCCTCGCGAGGGAAGCCGCGTACCACGGAGGCATGCCTCCAAGGGCCTCGCGCCACGATGGGCCTCGCGAGGGAAGCCGCGCACTGCGGGAGCTGCGCCTCCAAGGGCCTCGCGAGGGAGGCCTCGCGCCACTACCCTTACGGGCATCGAATGCTTCACTCCCTATACCTCAGAGCGGTGTATGTTACTAAGACCCATGGAGACCCCAATGCTTAGAGGCTCCAGTACGAGTCAAGAAGACCGTACTGGTACGATATTGTACGGGGTACGACCTTCGGAATCCCGTATGCCTGACCCAAGCACTCATGCCAGACAAGTAGTAGGAGTGCTAGGAGGGAGGACATGGCCAGCATGCTCCCAACCAGATGTCAGAGTCGACACCACTACCACCTGCACCACTCCTCTGACATTCGTACGGTCAAGTAGTGGAGACATCCTCATGGTACCCGTCCATGTACTAGTAGCAACACCACTACCTCTGAAACCACTCTCCTGACAGTGTACCTATGTATTGCTTGGTCCCCTGGACCACCATGTATCCAGGGCCATTAGATCCCACTATAAAATGAACCCCAATTCCACATTGAAAGGGGTTGGAAAAATCATTGTAGCAGGGCACCATAATCAATACAAACTGATTTCACCATTTTTCTTCTACAATTATTTTTGGAGTTTCTACTTAGATTTCTAAAGCTTTTCTTTTGATAATCTCTACGTTGCAATTTTTCTAACTTAACTTAGTTGACGAGTTCTCACCGTCAACACTTAGTAAAACGTAGTAGCTATTCATTAAAGATTTCATAATTTAATATGTTACTGACTATTTTATTCATTGTATATGATCTTAATTCTCTCTTACTAATAAAAGGTCACATCCTCATAAATGAATATGAAATTTTTTTTATATTTATACAAATTATTCAAATAATAATTATATTCAAATATAATAAAGTTGTACTTTTATTTAAATCAATAAAATATTTTTTTACATATTTTTAGGGCATAAACCCTAAAAGTTTCTTTCTTCAAATATTCTAGGAAATCCATGGCATAAAGGAAAAGAAATTTGAGATCTTATGCTTAATGAGGGATTCTAAGTCAAAAAAATGCTAGGCATTTAAATCATTTCAAAAAAATGTCAATTCTTTTGAAAATACCCAAAATACCACTCTCATAATCTTTCTCATGAACTTCCCCTTCTCTCTTCCCTCTCTCTCCCTCAACCCATTCCTCTCAACTCCCTCTCTAGAAAAAAAAATTCATGGGTAAGATAAAATATAATAGAAATCAATGTAACGGCAAGTATTCCTCACTTAGGACACTAAAATACTACATTTCGAACAGATCTGGACATGATTTTTGGGTTTTTTTTGCGATTTTTTTCATATCTGAAACTTTGAAATCTGCAGAAAATCGACGTAGTTCGATGGTGGTTCGATGGTGCTCGATGGGGCCTTCAAAATCAAGATTTTCATGAAAAAATCGATATTTGCTGATAGTGGTTCGATAGATGTTTGATGGTGTTTGTTGCGATTCTTGCAAGATACGTAATTTTTCACTCAGGTGTCCGTTTGAGGTGATTTTTTTTTATTTTGGGTATTTTTTTAAAATTTACACGTTTGAGATGTGTATATACACATTTGGGAAATGTAAATCTTGAAAAAAAAAATGACAAATGCAAAACATACCTCATGTTCACGATATGTTTTGGTATGTTTTCAAGTTCTAAACTTTGAAAATGTGTATGTGAACATCTAAAACGTGTAGATCTCAAAAAAATACCCAAAATAAAAAAAAATCATCCCAAACGAACACCCGAGTGAAAAATTATGTCTCTTATAAGAATTGCATCAAACCATCATCGATGAACGTCGATTTTTTTATGAAAATATTAATTTTGAAGGCCCCATCGAGCTAGTATCGAGCACCATCGAGCAACAATCGAGCAAAGTCAATTTTCTACATATTTCAGAGTTTCAGATCTGAAAAATAACTCAAAAATCATGCCCAACTCAATGGTTGTTCGATGATTTTCGATGCTACCTCGATGGGGCCTTCAAAATCAATATTTTTATGAAAAAAATTATGTTGCTCGATGGTGGTTCGATGTGTAATGACTCAACTATTTCTAAGACCTTGGACCATTAAAACTACTAGACATAGCTACTATTGTTAGAAAACATACATAATAAATAATCATAACTTTATTGAAAACCCAAAATAAATATTGTGCAAATTACAAAATAAAATATAAAATATGGTATGGGTACCCATTGTTTAAAAAAAAAACATAAAACATAACTTTAAATCAATTGTTTAAAAACTAAATGCAGAATTACAAAAGAAACATATTTCAAAAGACTAAAATAAACGCCATCCTCGATCGACACGCAGTCCATTCATTCCATTCATCCTTAACACACAAGCCAAGCTGCCAAGAATTCTTCCGCCTTCCATATTTATTTTCCTGCATCACACTAAAAATAAAGGAGTGAGCTTAATGCCCAGCAATGAAAATCTACTAACAATCATATAACATAAATCATAAACATAAGACTATATCATAAAAATATTACTATAAAACATATATCATATAGGACTACAATATTAATGGCCTTTATAAATTATTGGGGCTTGTTAGCTAAGCAAGTCATATGCCCACAGATTTGTGGGGCTTGCTAGCTAAGCAAGTCATATGCCCAATATAACTTCTTGGGGCTTCCTTATCTAAGCAAGTCATATGCCCAATCATCCATTCTTGAGGCTTGTTATCTTAACAAGTCATATGCCCAATCATAGATTCTTGGGGGTTGCTTATCTAAGCAAGTCATATGCCCAAGCAACTAAAACCATATTCTTGGGGCTTGTTGTTTAAACAAGTCATATGCCCAAGGACTATATATACATATCATAACATAATCATATCATAACATATAAGCACATAAAATCTATCATATTTTCCTTACCAAAAGTCGGGATATTTGGGAACAAGAACGAGATTTAGAAACTCCAACAGTAGAAAAGGGTGAGAATCTTTAAGAATAAAGATGAATATGGGAACTAAACCATCAAGAACAAACTTACCAAGAATGACCTTAAGTTTCAAGAACTTAAACACCTAATCAAGAATCAATAACACTATAAGAAAAAAGGCTTTTGCCGGCGCAATTCGTAATTGCGCCGGCAAAAAAAACCTTTACCAGCGCAAGTAGTGAAATGCGCCAACAAAAACAAGGTTCTTTGCCGGCATTCTTTTGCACCGGCAAAGGTCACTTTTGTCGGCGCCTTTGCTGGCATAATTCCGACTTGCGCCGGCAAAAGTTTGACAATCTAATAGAAGAGACTTTTGTCGGCGCAATTCACCTACCGCACCGGAAAAAGTCTCAAAATGCGTCGGCAAAGGTATACTTATTTAAACGACATCATTTTGAACTAAGGTTTCTCTGATAGACTTTTGCCGGTGCATTTTTAGACTTTTGCCAGCGCAACAAAACGCGCCGGCAAAAGTCATAACGATATACCACAGCCGCCCGAGCCTTCTTCCCCATTATTTTCAATTTCTCAATTTTCTCTCTCATCTTCAACCTTTTCTTCTCTTCTTCAACGGCACCACCCCCTCATTTTCCCTCTCAAGGTAAGCTCCTCAAGGTAAGTTATTTTATTTTCCCCATGGTTTGTCTGTTTTGCCCACAAATTTTCCCTCTTATTCCTATTTTTTTGTTTCTCAGTTGTACACCGGACCACCACCAGTCGACCGGACCACCCCACCACCACCGAACCACCACGCCAACCGGACCACCCCGCCACGACCGAACCTCCACAAGAACCGATATACAAATATATATATTTATATTTATGTTTGTTTTTTTTCTGTTTTGTATTTCCTTTTTTTATTTATTTATTTTTCTTTTATTTTATTTTTTTATTTCTGTTTACATATGATTTAATTTTTTTTTCTATTTTTTTTTCGTTTTCTGTTTTAAATTTTAGAAAAAGTGCTACAAGAAAAAATCAAATTTTATGTTGTGCATAATAGTATAGTAAAATTCATTGCATTAGATGATCTAATCTTATCACATAATTAGAAATTAATCTAATTAGTATTCGATTAATCTTAAGATTATGAGATTAGATTTGGTATTATAATAAGATTAAATTTTAGCAGTTAAAAGTCAAATTTTAAAATATTTTAGAAATTTTAAGTAAATATGTGTTTATGTTGTGCATGCTCTGGGAATATTCTGTATATTGATCTAGTAATATTATGTATATTTTTTTGTGTAGTTTGCAGGTTTTATAAAATTTTGGAATAGTTTAAAATATAGCTGTTATGCTGCCCAAATTTTGTTAGTCTTAGGAAAATTAACATTAATTACAAAAAATATAGCCGTTAACATTAATTTTTATTTTAATGCTTTATATGCATTTGTTTATCTTAATAACAACTATTTTTAAGTTACTTTTATAATATATATGTTTTTTGTATTTATGAATTTTTTTTTGTAAAATTAAAAAAACAAATTTGAATATGTATTTTTTTATTTTAATGCTTTATATGTATTTGTTTATTTTTTCTTGTTAATATTTATTATATTGTATTTTGTGATATATGTATTTTAGTTAAAGTATGAACTTAAAAAAATCAGATTAATAATGTATGTTTATATTTTTAAATTGTTTTATATTAAATGTGATATGTTTGTAAATATGTATTTAATAATTTTTTTTGTATTAATAAAAAAATCAGTTTTGGTATATGTTTTTTTGTGGTTAAGTATTTGTATATATGTAAATTGATGTATTTGTTAATGTATATATATGTTTTGTATGATCTCGAAATATTCTGGTTATATATGTGTTTAATTTGTAGGTTTTTAAATTTTTGGGATAGTTTGAAATATAGTCGCTGCCCAAATTATGTTAGGGTTAGTAAATTTAATAAAAGTTTAATAATTAATTAAATAAAAGTTTAAGTATAATTAAAAAAATACATCAAAAAATTAATTTTTAACTATAATTTAAATAAAATAAAATTACCAATCATAATAATTAACAATTAATTTTAACATTAATATTAGATGTTTTGTAATTGAAAAAAGTTAAAAATATAAATGATTTAATAAAATATAATTAAGTAAAATATAAATATAATAAAATTGTTATTGATTAAGTAAATAATCAAATTCAAATTGAAGAATTTAATAAAAAATTACAAAATGAAATTAATTTATAATTAAATTAATTTTAAAATAAAAGTAATAAATAAGTAAATGATTTAAAAATTGTAATAATTAATAATTAGCTACATTTTCTTTGGTAAATATAAATAATTATACTTGCTAGAGATAGGATATTATTATCACTTAGTGATAATTAGGGAGACAAACAGTCATGAAATATTTTGACTATCATTTCCCTCATTTTAAGACAATTATTAATATTTTCTTAATTATTTCGCTTAAAGATGGCGAGTGACAGAAGCTGGATGAGTGTGAGGAATTGTTGGCCTCTGGAGTATAGAAATGGTGTTAAGGAGTTCTTCGATATCGCTAAAAATCAGGTGAACGATCGGGGTTTGGTTTGTTGTCCATGCAAGAAATGTGGGAATGTTAAGTTCCATCCTATAAATGCAATTTCGATGCATTTATTCAACAATGGCATCATACAGTCGTACAAAGTGTGGCATTACCATGGAGAGGCGCTTCCGCCGCCATCAAATGTGATACGAGATCAGGATAGAGATGAGATAGCGGATATCCTAGAGGATGTTTACGCTGAAGATGACATTCCCACTGGAAACTATAATGATCCTCCCCAAGATGATGTTCAACATCGTGACAAGTATGACAATTTATTTAAGGAGATGTCAAGTGAACTGTACCCGAGTTGCCGAAAGTATTCCGCGTTGAACTTCTTGGTGAAGCTAATGCATCTGAAAGTTATTAACAAGTGCAGCAATCATTACTTTGATGGTTTGCTAGAATTGTTAGTCGACGCTATGCCTGACGGAACAATTTTACCTAAGTCTAACTATGAGGTGAAGGCAAAGTTGTGGAGTATTGGATTGGGATATGAGTCCATCAATGCTTGCAAGCATGACTATGCACTGTTTTGGAAGGAGAATGCGAACTTAGAATTCTGTCCGGTTTGTGGTGAGTGTCGCTGGCAAGATAATCATGGGAATGGAAAGAAAGTGGCTCATAAGGTCATGCGGTACTTTCCGTTGACGCCGAGATTGAAAAGGTTGTACAGTTGAGATATACTGCAGAGGATATGAGATGGCACTATTCTAAAAGGCCAAAGGAATATGGTGTGATGAGGCACCCCGCTGATAGTAAGGCGTGGAAGCACCTTGATGAGTTGTACCCATCTTTCACAGCCGAACCTCGAAATGTTAGGCTTGGGTTGGCTACAGATGGTTTCAATCCTTTTGGGAACATGAGCAACTCTTACAGCATGTGGCCTGTGATACTTGTCCCATACAACTTGCCGCCGTGGAAGTGCATGAAACCACAGTCATTAATGTTGTCTATTCTAATTCTAGTTCCTTCACCTGGAAAAGATATCGATGTCTATATGAGACCTTTGCTTGACGAGTTGAAGGAGTTATGGGTGAATGGTGTTGAGACACGAGATGCATACAATAGTACCTTGTTCAATATGCGTGCAGCAATCTTGTGGACCATTAACGACTACCCAACTTATGCTATGATGTCTGGGTGGAGCACAAAAGGGTACAAGGTGTGCCCCACATGCAATGAAGAAACTCCCTCTGTAGGGATTAGAAGTAAAATTGCATACATTGGTCATAGAAGGTTTTTTGATATGGATCATGAATGGAGGAGAAAGCGAGCACTATTCGATGGTAACAAGGAACTCAGGCCACCACCGAAAGATTACTCCGGTGATGATGTGTTGAAGCAATTAGAGAATTTGCAGATTAGACATCCTGGGAAACACAAAGAATTTGGTTGTGTGAAACGCAAAAGGGCTCTGATTGAACTTAATTGGTCGAAGAAGAGCATATTTTTCAAGCTTGATTATTGGAAGGAATTATTTCTGAGGCATAACTTGGATGTAATGTACATTGAGAAGAATGTTTGCGATAGTGTCTTGGGAACTTTGTTGAACTTAGAGGGAAAATCTAAAGACACTGACAAGGCAAGACTTGATCTAGCAGACATGAAAATTAGGGAAAAACTCCACCTCCGCAAAGAGGGAAACAAGTGGAAGAAATCGCACGCCAGTTACACCCTCAGTGTCCCAGAGCGTCGAGTTTTCTATGAATTTGTGAAGTCAGTAGAATTCTCAGACAGTTTTGCTGCAAACCTTTCGAAGAATTTCAATGTCAATGATGGCAAGATAACTGGGCTGAAATCACACAATTGCCACGTGTTGTTTCAGCAGTTGTTGCCCGCCACAATTAGGTTGTTTTTGGTTCCTGAAGTTCGGAAGCCAATTATTGAGTTGTACAGTTTTTTCAAAATACTTTGTTCACGGACTTTGAATGTGAAAGACCTTGAGAAGATGGAGACAGACATTATCACCATTTTATGCAAGTTGGAAATGATATTTCCTCCAGAATTTTTCGACATTATGATGCATTTGGTTTTGCATCTTTTGAAAGAGGCAATTCTTAGCGGTCCCGTGCACTTTAGATGGATGTATCCCATTGAACGTTCGATGGCTGTTTATAAACAGTATGTAAGAAATCGTGCACGTCCGGAAGGTTCAATCGCAGAAGCATATGTGGTCAATGAGGCATTAACCTTTTGCTCAATGTACCTCCGGGGGGTTGAGACTCGATTCAATTGACCTGAGAGGAATGACGATCGCGTTGAATCCCAACCAAATCGGGAATATTCTATTTATAAGGCTATTGGTCGTCCATTTGGTAAGAAATCAAGTATGCTCCTCAATCCGCAGTTAAAGCAAAAGGCTGAGTGGTATATCTTGAACAATTGTGCCGAAATTAAGGAGGGCCTTAGGTGTGTTTTCTAGTCTTTTTTCAATAAATTTGTTTGGTTTATATACCGAGTAAAGGCAAAAATCATAACATTGTTGTCCATTTGTAGTGAGCATATGGATGAATTAAGAAGACGGGGGGGCTCGAATCTTGAAGTTCAACAAGAAGCTGATTTTCCTCAGTGGTTCAAAGAAAGAGTATGTATATTAGTCAATTATTTTCTGAAACCCTACTTAATCAATCCAAAACTAACTTTCAATGTTAATGTTGATAGGTGAACAGTTTGCATGAGTCAACACCTAATGAAGTGAATAATGAATTGTATGCTCCCGCAAACAAATCAAGCGGCACCGTGTTCTCATATCCAGGGATGATAGTGAATGGTGTGAAATTTTTTATTCATGGTCGTGATATGAAGCTTAAAACACAAAATTGCAGTGTAATGGTGTCAAGTGAGGAAGGAGTGAACTGCTATGGAGTTCTGGAAGAAGTAATTGAATTGTCCTACTTGATGGGTTACAATGTTGTCCTATTCAAGTGTAGATGGTTCAATACAAGTAGAATTAAAGTGGAATCCAATTTTACGAGCATACATGTGAAGGAAGAATGTTATAAAGATGATCCTTTCATTCTCTCATCTCAAGCGAAGTTGGTGTATTATCTTCGAGATGTGAAAAATGGGGATGATTGGAGGCTTGTTAATGAATACATTCCGAGGAATGTATGGGATTTCTCAAATTTCGATGTTGATGATAGTGAGACCACAAATGATATACCAATATTGCAAGAAGTTAATTCGTCTTCATTTCAGTTGTGGGTAGAACTTCCAATTTTTTATAATCTTCAGTATGATCGGGTTGATGTCAATCCCACTGAAGTGTACAACGTTGATGATTTGGTTGGTGAAGGTTCAGATGAGTTTGTCGTCGATGATGAAGTTGAATTTGAAGACGACACGTTGGCCGAGTATGAAGACGATGAGGATGACGACAATGTTCTAGTCGATAGTGATAGTGATAGTGGTGTCCATAATGATGTTGTAGTTAGTGATGATGAGGATATTGATATGTAATTTGAATAAATATATGTAACTTTTTATTTAATTCAATGAAAACTTTATTTATTATCATTAATTAATGGTAGTATCAGATATCCGTACACATGCACCTAGTGGATGCCTTGGGGATTGTCAATGTATTCATGTACTGGTACTCATTTTCTCAAGATATTTCATCAAATATCTTGAAAAAATGAGTATTATAACATGTCTGCTTACAATCTCCAAGGGATCCACTAAGTCGGAATAGGATAGGTTGGGAAAGACAATAAGTAATAAAAATGTTAATTTTATAACAAAAAACAATAGACATGCACCTAGTGGATGCCTTGGGGATAGCCAATGTATTCATGTACTGCTCCTCATTTTCAAGATGTTTGAGAAAATTTTTGAAAAAATGTGGAGAACTACATGACTGCTTACTATCTCCAAGGGATCCACTAGGTCGGAATAAGGTAGGATTGGAAATATCACAAGTAATAAAATGTTAATTTTATATATATATATATAAAGTAATAGACATGCACCTAGTGGATGCGTTGGGGATAGTCAATGTATTCATGTACTATTCCTTATTTTTTCAAGATGTTTGAGAAACATCTTGAAAAAATGTGAAAAAGTACATGACTGCTTATTATCTCCAAGGGATCCACTAGGTTGGAATAAGGTAGGTTGGGAAAGACCATAAGTAATAAAATGTTAATTTTATAACAAAAAACAACAGACATATATAATTTGAATTAGTTAATTAATGAATATTTTAATGTAGAATGGCCAAACCAAGGAATGACACAGGTGGTGGCTCCAAGAGGGGCAGAGGAGCTTATTACGGTGCCAATATCGAGAAAGAGCTTGCCACCAAAAAAGTTAGCCATCTGAAAGTAGAGTTTGATGCACAAACTGGAAAAGCTATTCAAATGTACGACAAATGGTTCAACAATTCCATGGCTCGTTATTTGCGTAACACTGTACCCCCAACTACACTAACTTGGGAACAAGTAAAACCAACTGATATCCAAGTTATTCGACAGAGGTTATCTGTAAGCATTTTTTAGACCTTTAATAACTCACTATTAAAGAATTTGTCTATCTTAATAATATTTTAACAAATTCCAAATTTAATTATGATTTTAGGACAAATTCATTTATCCACAAGACAATCCAGCAATCAACGATGCCATGGTAAGACAAATTCAAAAGCATCTGACTGATTGGCACCACACGATGAAGAAACATTGGGTAGAGGTTGGAGGAGAGGTGGACAACAAGAGAGCGAAGTCAAAACCTTTTGGGTCGATTACTTCTTCTTATTGGGCAATTCTATGCGATTTTTGGGCTTCTGATTCTCAGCAGGTATGCCATAGATTTTACATTAATGTTTAATTATAAAATTACAATTCAGATTAATGAGTACTATTTTCTGTTTTAAGCGTATATCGAAGAGAAATAAAGAAGCTCGAACAAAAATAACCATACCAGGAGGACACGGTTCCAAATCCATCGTTGCCCATGTTTATGATCACGTAAATTATAATAACCTATATCCTTACATTTACGAAAATATTATAAAGGTAACAATGTTTATATAATTTTCCTTTTTAGATGGACCCGTCTACTGGCGAGCTTCCGAGCATGATCGATACATTCGAGCACCTCCACAAGAAGAAGGATAAGTGGATTAGTGATGTAGCGGCGACAAAACATGTAAGTTGCATAACCTTAACTAATTTATGATCATTTAACTTTAAAAAAGTTTAGTAAATAATTAATAAATATTAATTATTAATTGGTTGGTGTCAATTAGTAATTATTTATTAATTATTAATTAAATTTTTAACAATTAAATGTTTATAATCTATGTGCCAATATTTTTATGATTAATGATTGTGGACTAAGATAAAAAAAAAAGAATGTAACTAATGTTGTCCCCGTATCAGGGGAGCTTGTGGGCTAAAGTAAATTTGGTCATGAAAATCCATATCTAAATCAAAAACATGCAAATATAGTTGATGTATATGTTTAGAGACGTAAATTCCCCATTAATGGAATTAACTGCACTTACTGCATATATCAACAACATCTTCATGATTTTGATTTAGATATGGATTTTCATGACCAAATTTACTTTAGCCCACTTGCTCCCTGATACAGGAACAAAATTAATTACATTCTTTTTCAATCATTGGTTTGCAGTCATTAATGATAGGATGTTGGCAGATAGATAATAAAGTTATATTTTATATGTTGTTATATTAAAAAAGTATAAGTTAGGTTTTCAAATAATGTTATATTGGAATTCGAGATGCGTGCTTTTTATTGTGCAGACTGAGATGACTGAATGTCGAGCATCGCAGAGTACGGCCCCTGTATCATCTACTGCTTCTTATGTCGGCGATAATGTCGACGGTAGTTCCCGCCTGATATGGATATTGTCACGGATGTCCTTGGACCCCGCTCGCGTTATAAGAAAGGGTTTGGGGGGTTGCCTAGGTTGAAGGCAATTGGCGCAAAGAGGGCAGCATCTTCGTCAACTTCTCAAATGTCCGGGCAATTGCCACCTGAAGTGGACACCATTTTGTAGCAAACTCAGGACATTATGCTAGAAAATCATAACCTAAAGAAGTATACGACCAAACTTTAGAGTCGTCAATGGCGTCAAGATGTCCTGCTCAGTGATTTGTTGAAGCAGGTTGGTGAATTGGCTCCTGGTTTTACTGCCGACTTACGAGAACAGGATCCGGACGAGGACGATGATGCTGACGGGGGCAGGAATGATGAGGCGGGCAGTACTCATTTGTAGAACTTTTATTTATTTATTTAAAGTTTAATTTATTAGACATTTAATTTACTAAAATACTTTTATATTTTCATGTTTGGTGGAGACAATAAATATTAATAGTTGTAATTTTTTTTATTTATTTATAAAATTTTAATTTTAATTTTATTTCTAATTAAATAATATTACTAAAAAATTAAATAATTATTAATATATTAAAATCGAAATTTATTAATTAATATTAATATATTGAAAATAAAATTAGTAATATTATCAAAAAATTTATTTAAAAAAAACTTTTACTGACGCAAAATTACGTCGGCAAAAGTCTCAATCTTCACTACATATATCCACATTTCCCGGCGCAAAAACGCGCCACTAAAAGACACATCTTTTATCGGCGCAATTTTGCGCCACTAAAAGAGTCATCTTTTTTTGGTGCATTTTTGCGCCGCTAAAAGTGTTTTCCACAACAACGTGACAAATTTTTTTCCCGGCGCATTTTTTCGTCGCTAAAAGATATCATTGCCGGCGCATTACGTTCTGCGTCAGCAAAAGTTCCATTATCGACGGGAGAACGTCGTGGACCTTTGCTGACGCAAAATTGCGTCGGTAAAACCCATAGGGCTTTTGCCGGCGCAATTCCTTACTTTTGCCAATGCAAAGGTCTTTTGTAGTGTAATAAGAGTTAGGATCTAAATAAACGAAACTAAAGAAAACTAAAGAACTATACTTAAGGAATAGGAATACCTTAAATGACCTTATAGATTGGTCTAAACCTCAATACTGAAATCACACTATTTCTCACTTCCCAAGTGTTTATAAAAGCTTAGAATGATAAAGCTTTCAACCCAAACCCAAGTGTATCTCTCTATAGTAACCCTAACACCTGGAAGGCTCTGAACACAGCTTGAAGAATGAAGAAAATGGCTGAGTACTAGGTCCTATTTATAGAGTTCAAGGAGTGAAAATATCTCCTTTTAGCTTGAATAAAAATAATGAATATTAAATGAAAAATATTTGAATATTTGTTCAACAGGTGCTCAGAATTCGGTCAAAAACATTCAGAGGCAAGTCAAGAGGTTAGGAATGAATCAAGCTCGATTTCCACAGATTCCGAAAATACACTGAAGGGGCCGATATATCGCCCCCTTATAGGCGAAATATCGCCTGGCCCTATGCCCCGAGTGTTTGTGGTTTTGTTCGTGCGAAATCAACGTGTTTTCCGTATCTCCTGTAGGCGATATATCGCCCCTAAAGTTGCGATATGTCGGCATACGTAGATATTTTAAACGCGTTTTTGCACTAATTTAGGATAATTAGATTTGATTAAACAGATTTGACTGAGTAATACGTGATTCCAGCAGGTTCTGGAAGGTTCTAGAGCTTCTAGATACTTCCATTATTAATTTATCCATTTAAAATGCTTAAATCCTCAAATGAACAAGATTATGACAAGTGTCATGCTCTTAATGGCTTTATCTAAACCTTAGGTTATAATAAATATATATCTAGGACCAACAATATTAATCAAACCTTATGTTATAATTAATATTTCTAAACTATAGGTTAAACTTATAAAATCCATAACTGTTGCTATGAGTTTCTAACTACTACTACTGCTGCTGCTGCGGCTGCTCCCACTGCTACCACTACTACCACCACCACTACTACTGCTACCACTACTGCTACCACTACTGCTACCCGATGGTTGTTCGATGGTGGTTCAATGCAATTCTTGTAAGAGACATAATTTTTCACTCGGGTACCTGTTTGGGATGATTTTATTTTTTTTTGGTATTTTTTTGAGATCTACACGTTTTAGATGTTCACATACACATTTTCAAAGTTTAGAACTTGAAAACATACCAAAACATATCTTGAACATGAGGTATGTTTTGCATTTGTCATTTTTTTTCAAAATTTATATTTTCCAAATCTGTATATACACATCTCAAACGTGTAGATCTTGAAAAAAATACCCAAAATCAAAAAACAAATCACCCCAAACAGACACCCGAGTGAAAAATTACGTATTTTGCAAGAATCGCATCGAACACCATCGAACCACCATCGAGAAACATCGATTTTTTTATGAAAATCTTGATTTTGAATGCCCCATCGAGCTGGCATTGAGCACCATCGAACTACGTCGATTTTCTGCAGATTTAGATCTGAAAAAAAAAATCGCAAAAAAAACTCAAAAATCATGCCCAGATCTATTTGAAATGCAGTATTTTAGTGTCCTAAGTAAGGAATAATTGCTATTACATTGAGTTCTCTTATATTTTACCTTAAAAAAGAAAGTAATCACTAGAGATTACTTGGACAAAAGAAAGATGAAACAATTAAAAAATTATCTATTATTAAAAACAGTCAACAATATTCATAAGAACTCATTAGCCTAAAAAATTATAGAGGTATGTTGACTTACAAGACCAGAGAATTTTCCCTTGAGAAATCGGATCGGGGGTAGTAAACCATTCTTATTGAAACTTCATCTCCTATTGGAGACTCTTAAAGACAAACCAATTATATTATGTCATAATATAGAACAATATATGGAGATACAGAATCAAAGAAAGAACCTTTAAACCATTTGGAAATTTGGGGAAAAGCACAAACTTTTAAAACCAACAACTTGGGCCTTCGGAACCTGCTCAACAAAATAGATAGTTATTCTATAATTGTTACATTTCAGGATGGATGTACTAAATACCTTTAAAATAAGAAGTTCACTAACTAGAAAAATAGGAAAAGTATTAGTGACATCAATTTTAACCTAGTAAAATGCCAAATACAAGATATGTACAACAAGTATATATTATTACCAAAAGCTAAAAGGACAATCATTTCTGATTTTCTGGTCGCTCGGTTCTTACATAGAACAAGTATTGAGAATCAGTCTCAAAGCCAATTAATTTGAAAAATCATCTTCAATATTCCAAACAAATAAACCTTTGGAGAACTACCAATAATCAATATATAACAATTAAAAATTAAACAATAAAAGATGAATCATGCATCCAAATCATCTTGAGGTAATAAGTAGCATTACAGTACCTCAATTTTAAAGATTATAACCGGGTTCTAGCCATTAAATCTCATAGAAGAACAAATACTCACACAAATAGAGGAAAATTATTAATCCAATGATTTGAATCTATCTTCAACTCAGATATATACAAAGATCTCAAAACACAAAATAAATACACAAATATCATATTCAATATCTCTGTTTTCAATCGAGATATTAACAAAAAAAACAGGTGAGAAAAAATCTTACCCATTCGTCACCCTTCAGTCCCCGTCTGTCCCCGACCTTTGCAACAGACACAATCAACCACCACCTGCACCGATCTAGCCCTCACCACCAAAGCTCCGCCTGCATCCCATCATCGTCAACCTTTAGTCCCTGCCTACATCCCATAGTCGTCGAGCCTTAGTCCACGCCTGAGGGAGAATGAGAGTGAGAGATTATAAGATGGAGGTCGGTCAACAGCGGTGAAAATGAGTGAACGAGAGATTGAGAGAGGGTGAGAGAATACGGTGTGCAGCTATTTTCAGAGGGAGAGAGAAAGAGATGGAAAGGGCGATAGAGAGAGAGACATATTAATGACTACAAGAATTTTTTAATTTTGCTTTTTCTGTAAATATTATAGAAAGAAGGAAAGAAGGGCGGGATTTTAAAATATTTGGCACCGAGGGTGAGCAAGCGTGCCTTATCTTTTTGTTTTATGATCACTGCCGAAAATAATATATTGAGCAATAACAGATTTTAAAAATTTTAATTTTATATTAAGGCAACACATCGCCCCTAATACTTGTACCCGTTGCTCCAAATAGCTTTTTTACATATTAGGACGACTAGTCCTTGTCGTCCTAAAAAGAATTTTTTGTAATGAAAATTTATTATTTCGGGAATATTTAGATTAATTTAAGAAATATACATGGTCAAGTTCGTATAAACGCCATTAACGGGGAAGGTTTAACAGCTTTGGACATCTCGCGGGTAATCTCGAAATCAAGGACCTACTACTGGCTATCCGTGATTTAAAAGTTTATACAAATATGGGAAAAGGTAATTAATATTAAGAGTAATAAAGAGACAAGTTAAAACCGTTCGTTTAACTTCTTTATCACTATTCAATTATATATACAATTATCATGTTAACAGCAACAGATTGAACAAGAGGTTGATAGACGTTGCTGAAGCATGAAATGTTAATATGCTTTACTCATCACTTGAAAACCATATCTCCTACAGCATGTGGATGACATACCATTAGTTGAAACTCGTTTGCACATAGCAACTCGTTTCCACCACTTCGTTTTCGCCGTACGTGGAAATATTGATGTGGAAACCATCATTTCCTAGGAAGCCAAACCAAGAAGGGCTTTGTCCAATTCACCTCGCTCGCTTTTAAAAATGGGCATGATTGCAACATCCTGAAAAGACTCCTAGACTTTGACGGAACCCTTGTTCGACTTCCGTCGAGGGAGATTACAATTGCCTTGCATCTCGCAGCTGAAGAAGAGTGTTAGAAATATTGTTAAGGGTAGTTAATAAGGGATTAGTTAAGCTGCTAATGACTGTTTAGTTAGGCTGTTATTAGTTCTTACAGCTGTCTGTAGCTCAGCATAACTAATTCCCTTCGGTTGTAACTGTTTTCTGTTTCACTCTCTCTATATATATCAGCTAAGTCAATCTCATCATCACGTTGAGATCATTTCACTCATTTCATCATTTGTCCACTCATCTCTCTCATTTCAGAATTGTTACAAAGAGACGTCTCTATTTTGTCTATGTTGTTATCAGCTTGCCCACAATCAGTCTTGGATGTCATAAATCGGAATGAGACTGCTCTGCAAATCACTTTAAGAAAAGGCCAACTCCATGCATTTTATTATTTGCTAATCAAGATTCGAACTGCTTGCTATACAGATTCTGAACAGAATGAATGTAAAATTCTCAATAGACGAGATGAACAAGGTGACGTAATGAGTAAAGCATGTTGCCCACAATCGGAACGCAAAATTATGCTTCCTGGATTCTTCATTGAACTGTTAAACGTGCCTCTGAATATTTTTTGTAGCACTTATGTGATTTCGATGCCGATCATTACACCAAACTATACATACACTCACATTCTAAGTGTTGTCATTTCATGGCTTCCATTTGTGGTTTTTTGGGCCATACCTTTGATTATTCGTAGGTTTCAGCAAGACATTTAACTGTAATAAGTTATGAGTTTCATGTATCTATCCTTCTTGTAATCATTTTATTTTGATGTAGTGGAAAATGTTAAACTATTGTGGTCATTTTTATTTGAAAATACTCTAGCAGGAATCAGTACCTTGTAACATATATGTGTTTGGGTCAAAATCTTCCCAAAACAATATATTTCCCAATTAGTAAAGTTAGAGACGAAGAGTCGAGCGATCAGGAAGACATGATCATTTCGCCACAAGACACTAATTTTGACCATGGAGTTGAGCAAGATGCTGACACTTCATCAATGTTATACGAGAACAGCCCTATCAGTAAGACGTTGTGCAGGTTTTTCAGTTTTGGGCTATAGAGGCTTGCCTAAAAAAGCCTCCAACGGAATTATGAAGCTTATTGGGTGGAACTGCTGAGGATTATCTAGCGGTTCAGCAGTTCGTCAATTACAAGTGGATATCAGGAGGTATCAACGGGAAGTGTTCTTTGTTTCAGAAACTAGAACAAAGGAGGACAAGGTCAGGCAAATCGTTCAGAAACTCCCTTATTCGTCATGTGAGATAGTTGATCCATGTGGCTTGTCGGGTGGACTGGTGCTGTGTTTGAAGAGGGGGGTTGCCCTCTCGATTACCTTTGCCAACAAGAACCTGATTGCTGGTACTATCTCTTCCGACCCGTCTGATTGTAAATGGACAATGCTTGCTATCTATGGCCCCCCTGATGCTAGAGATCGTGAAGAGTTCTGGGTAAAGTTGGGATCCTTGGTTGACTCTAGTACTGAGCCTATTCAACTGTTTGGAGTCTTAAATGGTAATCTTGCCAACTCGGAGGCTATCAATTACGCCAAGCAAGGTAACACCTCCACTTATTCATTTGATTTGAGAAGAATGATCCTAAGTTTGGGATTGGTTGATATGGGACGGCAGGGGCCTCCCTTCAATTGGAAGAAACGGCTCCATAGGCAAAATGGTATTCCCTGTTGGAAAAAAGCGAGACTAGATCGGGTTCTTGCTTTTGTTGAGTGGATATTATGGTTCCTGAAAGCAGCAGTAACTAATGCCCAATCTACGACATCATCCGATCATAATCCTATTCTAACTGATACAAGTGTTGAAGGGAAGAGATTGGCACGTCCTTTTAAGTACAAAAATATGTGGGATCACGATTGCAGGTCCTTTTGGGTGGTAAAATGTGCATGGGTGCCAGTCTTGGAACAACAGCCTATGATTCGTCTGCACAAAAAATTGATTAACACCAAGAAAGAGTTGCTTGCATGGAATAGAAATCAGTTTGGTAATGTCAAAGACCAAATTCTTGAAGCCTCGTAAATGTTGAAGGTAACAGAATCAAACTCTGCTCTTGAACCAGCTCTAAAGGAGTCAGCCCGTTTGGAACTTCGAGAGGCCCTTAGAATATAGGAAATTATGTGGAAACAAAAATCTAGGATCGCTTGGCTCAATGATGGAGATCGTAGTACAAAGTTCTCCCATACTTCAATAGTTGTTAGACGACGAAGGAATTTTATTGAGTTCCTAAAGGATGATGAGGGACAATGGCTGAACTCTCGACAAGAGATTGGGAATTCCTTAATGACTAGACTGAAGAATATTTTCAATGGGTCGGCAGCTGAATTTCCTAGTGACCTTGAAGGGTTGATCTTGAAAGGTTGAATTTCCTAGTTACTCAACCAGGGAGCCTATCATCCACCACTTATGGTGGTCCATTCTGTTCATCGCCGTATTCATGAGTTCAATGACGCTCAGAACCCGATGTTGTGGGAGGAATGGAAGCCTCCTCCCTTAAGCTGGTTCCTCATTAATACTGATGTCGTTGTTGCAACAGATGGAGCAATGTTGGCATTAGTTGCTCGTGACTCAGAGGAAAACGTGGCCTTGTTGTCCTGTAAAAAGTTCTCTTTAGTGATCCCGAATTGTGTGAAATTGAGGCAATACAATGGGCAGCCTCGTGTGCGCAGGAACTAGGAAGGAATTATGTTGTTTTCCAGTCGGATGCAGCTCTTCCAGTGATGTGTCTAAAGGATAGCCAACAACCTTCTTGTTTCAAGTTCAAAAGAAACCACCGTCTTTTGTGGGAAAGATCAAAGACTTTTGCTAGTTGGGATATCCAAAAGATTGTCAAAAAGGCAAATTTTACTGCTCAGTGGGTGTTGCGGCTTGGAAAAAGTGGGAAGATCTTTGTGCTAGACATCGACCCCAGGATACAGGATAATTACAAGGAGTTTAGTAAATAGAGTGATAGTCATTTTCTTTTATGAGTTCCTAGTTGTCTTTTCTACTACTGCTTTTTTTTTTCTGTTGTTGTTCGTGTGTTGGTCTTCAACTCTCGCGCTTTGCTCTTCCCAAGCTATCTGGAGGTACTGTTGTTATCAGTTTCATTTACTTGTTCTCTGGTAGGCAGAGTTTTTTGCTGTAGCATTTATTAATAATATCCACCCCCCTCTCAAGGGGGCTCCCCCAGCAAAAAAAGAAATTTGTTCCTCTTACAAAAGACCCAATCTTCACAACCACATAGAAGGAATGTCATAAAACGATGCATGCTAAGATTCCTATGAATTGGTTTAACGAGAAGAAGTTTAGCCCACCCACTCGAGGAGTATTGATCGCTTTCTAAACCCACTATACTCTCAGTTCTCTACGATGAAAATGAGCTCAAGGCTCAAGGCACCTAATTTTGGGTTTTTGACGTATTAGGCAAATCAGTCAACATTGGCATTTGGCATATTAGGCAATTTAATTGTCTTGATTGGCTCTCTCCAATTTTTCCAAGTGTCCACATTGTAATATTTGTCTATAAAAGGCAAACCTAAATGCACGTGTTCATAACATCAAAAATCAGAAGGAAAAATCGATCATAGCATAGGCAAACTCAAAGAAAGAAAATACTCAGTGAGAGATTTTTTAAAAACACTTTGAGAAATAATTGACAGATTATTGGTGAGAAAATATGTATTTGTATTTTATATATTTACTACTCAGTTCAATAATATAAGTTGCCTCTTGTGGACGTAGGCAAATTGTCGAACCACATAATTATGTGTGTTTTATTTTGCCGCTTTGATGTATCGTATTTATTACTTTTGCATACAAAAAATTGATATCACAGCCAAATATACATCAAATCAAAGCTCTTAATGAGACGAATGCAACAACGAAAGAATCACTCAAATCGGAGCTTGAACGCGCGTGCCAGGAGCTCCTGGAGTATTGCTACCAGGAACTAAGCCAACTCACTGAATTTGATCGAATTGAGCCACCAAGTCGAATAACCAAGCCACCAAGCCGAATGACCGAGATGCCAAGCTGTTTGACCAAGCCTCTAAATCGTTTGACTGAGTCGTTGTTGGAGTCGTCAAAGTTATTGATCGAGCCATCAAAGCAGTTTGTCCAAGTCGTAAACCGAGCCTCTAATCCATTTTGACCGTGCTGCTAAGAAAGTTTGACCAAGTCGTTGACCGAGCTGCTAAGCTAATTTGAGCAATTCGTTGACTACCATTGACTTGTTGACTAGCGAGCAACTCAGTCAATAGTGAAATTCTGGACCAAGTTGGTCTATTTTTTACCCGTTTTCCACCAACTCAGACCGATTCCTAGTTAATTGCACCATTTCGGTTTCAACTATGACAACTCTTGGCATTTTTCCTTAACCACAATGGTTACCATCAAAAAATCTGGTAAAGGAATTTTTTTCAATAGTTGCTATAGTTGAGAAGAATTTTTCCACGCAAAATAACTCAAGGACAAAACTCTAGAAGGACCACAATTTTAAGGGGAAGCCTATTTTTCCAAGAAAAAAATACAAAATCTAAACACTAAATTAATAATAAAAATATAGCATTATTTTAAATAAATACAAAAACGTAGGAATGTTTTTTTTTTCCATGTAATTAGCTTAAAATGACAAAATCCATTGTATTTGGGAAATTTTTAAATTCTCATATTTATGAAATAAAAAGAAAAAAAATCATACTACATATAATTTCCACTAAATTTAAAGCACATCATGAATGTGTAGAATTTTAATTCCATTGTCATTTTCACATTTGTCATTTTCACATTTCATGAGACATGAACTTATTAATGTTGTTGACGCGGTTTTTCGCCAACAGTATTGTTGACGCGGTTTTTCGCCAACAGGTAATTAAGAAAATAAAGAGGAAGGGATTAGTGCTTAGGTTGAACCAAAATAGAGGAATGATCTTAGAAATGGAATGGTGACACAAAAGACGTTTTTTAGGTGGTTCAAAGGTTAAAATCTTTCTACTCTGCCAGTCAGTATTATTGCTATATACTGGGTATTCTTTTACAGGGTATTTCTTACAATATTGAAACCAGCCGAACCAACCCCTTTTAACTCTCAGGGTCTCCATATTTATAGGAGAAGGCACCTGGGAGTGGGTAAGAAGGTCATCCTGTGACCTTCTTACCTATCATGTCAACTCTGGGACATTCATGATTAATTCCTAAATCCTGACACATAAGTGTAGTCTAATCAATAGGTAAGGGGATAATGGGCCGCACGGCCCAACCCAGTCGTGGGTGTCTGAATACGCACGTTTACGCTGCGTGTCCGCGAAATCAGGGATATATCAGACACATGATGTCTGATATATGCACGTTTACCTTGCGTGGTTGACTTTATAAAAGGTCATAGCCTCCAACTCTAGCTCATACCACGAGCTGGATGCTTCCCTCGACCTGTGGCCTTCAGAGTCCAGACTCAGTCCTTAAGTAATCTTGGTGAACCCTTAGGTTACCTCGAGCTAAGGAAGCAGGACCTTATGATGGCAGCTCCGGTATTTGGGGATGTCTACGCGACCGATATGATTAGGCCGTATCTCAGCTCGCTAATCAGCCCGTGGGAAAATCAGGGCGTACATCTGCCCCCAAGCCCCTGCTCGTGGTACACGACATTGTATAAGGCCACAGTAGGGGCTTTTAGGCTTCCCCATGAACTCTTCATATTCCACAATTTACGCAGGCGCCGAATACGTGGAACATCGTGGTTGGTGACGGTACGTCTTCCGAGAATTGCATTTAATGGCCTAGTCTATACCCAGCCGTCGTTTCGTCTTTCGAGTGGAGGGCCTAGGATCCGACATCAGAGCAATCCAACGGCCCTCTTCACGTGACCCTTCATGTATATAAAAGGGGTGGCCACCTTACGCATGGGCCACCCTTTAATTTGAAATTTTTATGAAATCTTCTTCTTCTTCTGTAATGACCCAACTATTCTAGACTTTTGGACCATTAACGAAAATTATACATACTAATCCTTAATAAAACTTACAGGTGAAAATACCATAACTTTATTAAGAAACTTGTAAAAATAAGAGTTAAACTTACATAAAATCTCAAGTAGGATATGGGATCCCATTGTTTTAAAATCAAAACATGACATAATTGAAAAGAGATTTACATAACAAAATGCGGAAAGATACATGTAAAAACCATAAGAAACAAAACTACATCCTCGAATCGAAACGCTCGGCTCTTGAATCCATTCCGCCTCAATACACATTCTTTAAGCTTCCAAGAACCTTCCCCGCCACTAAGACCTATTTTCCTGCACATATAAACAAAAAGGAATGAGCCTAATGCCCAACAAGGAAAATCTAACATATAACCATATACATAAAAATTCATAGTGCAACATAAAAAAAACATACCATAACACATATATCGCATACATACTATAATGGCCATTATTACTTGGGGTCCCATAGACTAAACAAGTCATATGCCCATTAGATTAGTGGGGTCCTACTAGCTAAGCAGGTCATATGTCCATAATCTATTTGGGGCTTGTTAGTCATATGGGTCATATGCCCAAGCCTACAAACATACATAACATAGCATTTTTCATAACACATATTCATAAGACAACATATAAAATCATATAACACATAAATCCTATCCTATTTTTCTTACCAAAATTACCGGGATATGAGGACAGAATAAGGACTTTGGAACACTCCTAAAAACCATTTGTGAAAGGGTGAGTCTATTGATATTGAAGAAAAAGGGATGAAAGAGATGAAGGAACTATACATATTAAAACATACTTACCAAAAACCTTGTGCTTAAGAACTTGGATTTCCTAACCAAGAATAGGAATAAGGTTAGAAGGTTGAGTAGAAGACTATGAGAACTTTAAAGAAAATAAAATAATACCAATGAACTAGAGTGTGGAAATACCTTGAACACTTGTAAGACCAATCTAAACCTTGAACCGAAATGCTATAAGACCTTACTTCCCAAGTGTTTGGTAAGCTTATAGTGATCAAGCTTATAATCCCCAACCCAAGTGTTTACACTCTCACAATAACCTAGCAACTTGCAGCCTCTGAACTTAGCTTGATGAATGAATGAAAAATGATTGGTGCTAGGTCCTATTTATAGAGTTCTAGGAATAAAAATCTTCTTTTTGGCTTTGAATAAAAAAAAAAAATTAATTGAAAATATTTGAATATCCTTCAGCCAAAGGCTTAGGAATTGTTCAAATTTTTCAGAGAGATTTAAGGATTCAAAGCTTGATTTTAAAATAATAAAAACAAATAGAATCCTAACTTCTAACTCTCAAAATCTCTTAACTCTAAACTCCCCTTCAGTAAAATCAACATATCTGGAGTTGTAGAACTTCGATTTGGACTCTCTTTATACGGTTAGAAAGCTCATTAAATTATCTACAACTTTTAAGAAATACTATTTTTCGAAATTCCTAATATAACTGGATCAAAAATAGGTCGGAAGTTATAGTACCCTAAAGTTACGAAAAATCTATTTAATTATCTAAATATCAACCTAATCCACAAATAAATAAAATTGTGATAAATGTCATGCTCCTATCAGATTTTGGTGAAGACTAAGTCTTATATTTCTCTTATTTTATCATTAAAATAATAATTTCTTAATAATCATACATATGATAAGTGTTACTATCTTATTGGGTCTATCTAAACCTTATAATATAATAAATATCACCATCAATATCAGTCATATTAATCAAACCTTAGGTTAAAATTAATATTCTTAAACTATAGGTTAAACTTAGAAAATCTACAAGTGTTACTATGAGTGTCCAATTAAATCCCGGTCTGAACCAAAATCCACAGTTATAAACATACTACAACTAATACTAGCTATTACTACTACTACTACTATCTAACTAGCTAAGTAAATTCTGGGACTCTACAATTCTCTCCTACTACAAAGAATTTCGTCCCCGAAATTTACTTATCAAACTATTCCGGATACCGGGCTAACATGTCATCCACCAACTCCAACGTTGCCTCCTGTTCAGAACTATTACTCCATAGGACTTTGACTATTGGAATACTCTTGGGCCATAACTGCTTCATCCCTCTATCCAGGATGCTAACCGGTCGTTCCTCGTAACTCAAGTCTTTCTGGAGTGCTATCATATCGTACTTGAGGACGTGAGATGGGTTTGACACATATCTACGCAGCATCGAGATGTGGAACACATTGTGACTATCTGCTAGAGCTGGCGGTAGGGCTAATCTAAACGCAACTGCTCCCACTTTGTCCAATATCTCAAAAGGACCTATAAATCGGGGACTAAGTTTGCCTTACTTCCCAAACCGCTTCACACCTTTCATAGGAGATATCCTTAAGAAGACTTGATCTCCGACTTTGAATTCCACATCACGCCGCTTGGCATCCGCATAACTTTTCTAACGGCTTTGAGCAGCGAGCATACGCTTTCTAATCAGTGCTACTACATCCTGAGCTCCTCTAACAGCTTCAGTTCCAAGTAGTTTCCTTTCTCCTACCTCGTCATAATGCAACGGCGATCGACACCTTCTTCCATAAAGCAACTCATAAAGTGCCATCCCGATCATTGACTGGTAGCTATTGTTGTAGGAGAATTCTATCAGCGGAAAATACTCACTCCCAGATCTCGATGTAAACATCGATCCTCTATTGAATACTATTGTCTTAGAGATTCTATGCAGTCGTACTATTTCTTGGACTTAAACGTCTCCGTAAAGATCTGTTGTGTACGAAGTCTTAACAGACAGGAAATGAACTGACTTGGTTAATCTATCTATTACTATCCAAGCCGAATCATGCTGCTTACTTGTTCGTGGTAAACCCGTCACGAAATCTATGGCTATATCATCCCATTTCCATTTTGGAATGCTAAGTGGTTGCAATAAGCCTGTAGGCGCTGATGTTCTGCTTTCACTTACTGGCATACTAGACACTTAGACACAAATTTTTCTATGTCCTTCTTCATCCCTAGCCACCAATACATTGCCTTGATGTCGTGTGCCATCTTGGTCGACCCTAGGTGAACTGAGTACGGGGTATTGTGCGCTTCTTCTAGAATCTTCACCTTAATCGCTTGATCGCTTGGCACGCATACCCGATCCTTATATCCTAATAACCCTTGACTTGATATTGAGAAATCTGTGGCCTTCCCTTTTCTAACTGCATCTATATGTGTTACTAACGTGTCATCATGCACTTGCCCATTCCGTATATCTTCTAACAGACTTGACTAAATGGACAAGTTAGCCAGTTTACCAATGACTACTCTTATTCTAGCATTGATCAGCTCCTACTGTAGCGGCTTTTCTATTCCAGCTAACGCTGCTAGACTTCCATAAATCTTCCTACTTAGCACATCAGCAACTACATTTGCCTTGAGGCGTAGGCTATCACCTTATCATTCTACATCAGCACACAACCCAATCCTTACTTCGACGCATCGCAATAGACTACAAACTTATTATTGGGTGTTAGTGGTGCTGAGCATATCCTTAAGCAACTGGAAGCTTTCTTCACACTTATCATTCCAGTTAAATTTTTGTTGTTTTCGGGTCAGGTTGGTGAGCGAAGTGGCTATCTTTGAAAATCCCTCTACAAACTTCCTATAATAACCTGCTAACCCTAGGAAGCTTCTTACTTCAGATGCGTTCTTTGGTCTGGGCCAATCCTTCACGGCCTCTACCTTTGATGGGTCTACTGCAATTCCGTCTTTCGATATAATGTGCCCGAGGAACGCCACTTGCGAAAGCCAAAATTCGCATTTCTTGAACTTGGCGTAGAGTTGATGCTCCTTCAATCGCGTCAAAATCATCCTCAAATGTTCCTCGTGCTCTACTTCATTCTTGGAGTATACTAAGATATCGTCAATGAATACAACGACGAATTTATCTAAGTAATCCTTGAAGACCCTATTCATTAAGTCCATAAACGCGGCTGGTGCGTTAGTAAGACCAAAGGACATAACCAAGAACTCATAATGTCCATAACGAGTCCTAAAGGCTGTCTTAGGAATATCTTCTCCCTATACCTTGAGCTGATGATACCCGGACCGTAAATCGATCTTTGAAAACACGGTTGCCCCTCGGAGTTGATCAAACAAGTCGTCAAGTCGAGGTAGCGGGTACTTATTGTTAATTGTCACCTTGTTCAGCTCGTGATAATCTATACACATATGCATACTTTCGTCCTTCTTCTTCACAAATAGAACCGGTGCTCCCCATAGCGAATGGTTCGGTGCCCGGTACTAGTTCGATTGTGAAGTCTATCTTTCGAGTCGGCGGCAATCCTGCTAGTTTCCAGGAAATACCTCTAGGAATTCCTTTACATTGAGGAAGTCTCCAACTTTTTGTGGTGTTTCCTTTACCACATACGCAACGCTAGCTAAGAATGCTTGACACCCTTTTTCTATCATTCTTTGGGCTTTAATAGTTGATATTAGCGGTGTACGTAGTCCTAAAACTTTTCCCATATAGCATCGTTTCTGACCGTCAGGAGTCTCGAACATCACTTGCTTACGTCTGCTATCGATGGTTACGCCATGCCTTGCTAGCCCGTCCATGCCTAATATCATGTCGAAGTCTTTAATCTCCAGTTCTATCAGGTCTCCTTCTAGTTCTATGTCCTCAATTTTGCTTGGTACGCCTTGTACTATCCGTGATGATAAGACTACTTCACCCGAAGGCAACTATGTCACAAACCTAGTTCTACAAGGTTTGTCTAATTTCTCTATCATTCCTAACGAGATATACGAGTATATTGCTCCCAAATCAAGCGATACTAGAACATATACTATCGAGGATAGGAATCTGACATGTAACTGCTTGTTACTAGCATGGGCTCCTCCCTGGGTCAAGGCAAAGACTTCAGTCTGGAACCATCGTTTAATCCCTCTTCTCCTTCTGCTTGAGCTATGAACATTCCTTCTTTCGATGACTTTCCTAACCACAGTTGAAACATCCCTTGATGTTTCTTTTGTCCCTTAGAGCATTGCAGGTATTCTACATAACCCGACTTATTGCCTCCATCGTTTGTCCGTGCTCTTTTATCACCATTGGCCTACTTATCATTAGGATGCCTTCTCTTCTGACCATTACTATTACTATTGTTATGTTGACGGCTGTTGTTGTGGTTGTTTCGACCATTCTGAGGTTGACCCTACTGTTTAGGCTCAAGCCTACTAGCCTTCTCCTTACTAACATTTTCCTGAAGCCTTTCTACTTTTATTGTCGTTTCTAGAACATCGGCATAGGTAGTATTTCCCGGGTTTGCTAGCTTAACCCCTAATTCAATCTTTGGTCTAAGTCCTTTAACGAACTTGGTCACCCTCATAAAGTCAGTTGGAACCAACTCTGGTGCAAACTTGGCTAATCTGTTGAACTGTTGAACTGTCGAGCATATTCTACTACCTTTATGTTGCTCTGCTTCGAACTAGCGAACTCCTCGACCCTTGTAGCGATGACTGCCAAGTTGTAATACTTCTTGTGGAACAGCTCCACAAATCTTGTCCATATCATGGTGGCGACATCGTTAGTCTGCTGAACTAAGTCCCACCATATTCTAGCATCCTTCTTAAGCATAGACGAAACGTAGGATATGCGGTCTGTGTTGCCGAGATTCATATGCGCTAGGATCGGTTCTACATTTCTGAGCCATTCTTCTGCTTCAAAGGGGTCTGTTGTCCCTTCAAAGTTTGGAGTGTGTTGCTTACAAAATCGCTCATAGATTGGCTCCATGTGCTGAGCTGAGTATGGCGCATAGTTCGCCATTGGCCATCCCCCATAAGGACCCACTTGATGGGGTACTTGAGCCATCTACTGAGGCAGTGGTTGCGGCTGTGGTGGAGGCTGAGTCTGAGTCTGATGTCGCTGTTGCTGCAGTAATTCCTCCACTTGTTGTCGCAGTCTGGCGATCTCCACAGTGTTGTCAGCTGGTGGCGGCGGCGCGTTGCGGCTGGCAGTAGCACGCACTCCCCTTCTCCGAACTGGAGGGGCTTCATTGTTCACCGAAGCAGCGCTGGAGGCGTTTCCGTTGGTGCGAGCAAATCTTCTGAGTGACATCTTCAACAAAGTTCTAACAGTCGAGAACATGTTAGAACTTATCCTAATAGTCTCTAAGGCAAAACTTAATCTAAGCAAACATAACTCGGACCTATTAATTATGATTTCTTATGAAAAAATTATGTAAGCCTTCTTTATGATTAGGGTCTGTTTCTAAACTTAGAAAAATAAGCCATCTTTATAATTTACTAAGTCTGTTTCTAATCATCCTATATGACTAAATTCTCAGGCTCGAAACTCGTCGTTGTTCCAAAGTTAACCATATTGAGGGAGGGCTGGGATCAGTAAAATAGTTCCCATTACTATGGCCCCCTAAACTCTCAATATAGAACCCGGTCCATTGATTTGTATCCACCCTCACCGAACTTGGTCATTATTTATTAAATTTATTATTTATTATGATTGTAGAAAAAAAATTAAACTCATACATGTCATTCAAAAATAACAATTGTATTTATTTGGAAAAAAAAAGTTTTCACTAAAAACACTCATACATGCAAAGATAATAAATAAAATAAATAATGAAAAATAAACTAATTTACAAATATTATTAACTGAAAACATAAGGGCTAAAATGTTAACTAAACACATAATCAAAACAACTAAAACATAAATGTTTACCGAGTTTTTCGGAAACGAATACAAACAAAATAATAAAAAGATAAGAACTGTAGAAGTGCAGAAATATAAATGGACAAATAGGTTTTTTACGTGGTTCAGGCGTTAATGAGCCCTGGTCCACGAGTCGATGTTATTATACTTGTAGAGAACTACAGTAAGATGGCTGGTGTACAAGAATCTCACAAACTCACAGTGTTTCTCTCGAGTTCTCTAGAAGAAGACGAAGTTAGAGAGATTTTGACAGAGTTCTTGCTATGTAATTTTTTCCTCTCTCTCCAATTGCAAAATGAGGAGGTCTTTATAGCCAGAGTTCTGGATTAGGGTTTTTCTCTGCCCCCCTGAGTCTTAATTACACCAGCCATAAATAGGGGATACAATTACATTAGTCGCCTGGCTACCAGGTTCTATGTGGGTATATTTACGTGAAAGTATGGGGAATGCACAAAGGCAGCTGTCTTTTCCAGGCTGTCAGCGGAACAGTAGGCGAAATAGTACTTTTAGGCGTGCTGGGATGTATGCGGCCTCGACCTGTCGGGCGTGTCAGGCGGGATCCTGTGTCAGGTGGATATCATTCCAACTATGCCTCCTCCATGACTCGGCCGCTTGGTCTTCTTCCGTGCGAGACACGGAACTGTATCCGCGAAGGTAACCTGAAGAGCTTCTCCTGGAAGGACCTTCCCCGACGGACATCCCTTCGGGAGTCCGGGAGAATCGACGAGCTTCCGCGTCGCGGTTGCTTGAAAGAGTCTGCTGGACACTGAACGGGAGAGGCGAAGCCTTTGTGTTCATCCGCGAGCTCTAGTCACCTTTCGTGAAAGACTTTGATAATTTATCTTCCCCGAGGCTATCCATTAAACGCTATCCGGAAATCTGGATAACAATAAACACTTACATTGGCCGTTAGATTCGGAGCTTTGAGTATGTGTATCGAGGAGAACTTCATGCGAAGGAACCGTTGCTCTGATACCAACTGTAATGACCCAACTATTCTAGACTTTTGGACCATTAACGAAAACTATACATATTAATCCTTAATAAAACTTACAAGTGAAAATACCATAACTTTATTAAGAAACTTGTAAAAATAAGAGTTAAACTTACATAAAATCTCAAGTAGGATATGAGATCCCATTGTTTTAAAATCAAAACATGACATAATTGAAAAGAGATTTACATAACAAAATGCGGAAAGATACATGTAAAAACCATAAGAAACAAAACTACATCCTCGAATCGAAACGCTCGGCTCTTGAATCCATTCCGCCTCAATACACATTCTTTAAGCTTTCAAGAACCTTCCCCGCCACTAAGACCTATTTTCCTGCACATATAAACAAAAAGGAATGAGCCTAATGCCCAGCAAGGAAAATCTAACATATAGCCATATACATAAAAATTCATAGTGCAACATAAAAAAAACATACCATAACACATATATCGCATACATACTATACTGGCCATTATTACTTGGGGTCCCATAGACTAAACAAGTCATATGCCCATTAGATTAGTGGGGTTCTACTAGCTAAGCAGGTCATATGCCCATAATCTATTTGGGGCTTGTTAGTCATATGGGTCATATGCCCAAGCCTACAAACATACATAACATAGCATTTTTCATAACACATATTCATAAGACAACATATAAAATCATATAACACATAAATCCTATCCTATTTTTCTTACCAAAATTACCGGGATATGAGGACAGAATAGGGACTTTGGAACACTCCTAAAAACCATTTGTGAAAGGGTGAGTCTATTGATATTGAAGAAAAAGGGATGAAAGAGATGAAGGAACTATACATATTAAAACATACTTACCAAAAACCTTGTGCTTAAGAACTTGGATTTCCTAACCAAGAATAGGAATAAGGTTAGAAGGCTGAGTAGAAGACTATGAGAACTTTAAAGAAAATAAAATAATACCAATGAACTAGAGTGTGGAAATACCTTGAACACTTGTAAGACCAATCTAAACCTTGAACCGAAATGCTATAAGACCTTACTTCCCAAGTGTTTGGTAAGCTTATAGTGATCAAGCTTATAATCCCCAACCCAAGTGTTTACACTCTCACAATAACCTAGCAACTTGCAGCCTCTGAACTTAGCTTGATGAATGAATGAAAAATGCTTGGTGCTAGGTCCTATTTATAGAGTTCTAGGAATAAAAATCTTCTTTTTGGCTTTGAATAAAAAAAAAATTAATTGAAAATATTTGAATATCCTTCAGCCAAAGGCTTAGGAATTGTTCAAATTTTTCAAAGAGATTTAAGGATTCAAAGCTTGATTTTAAAATAATAAAAACAAATAGAATCCTAACTTCTAACTCCCAAAATCTCGTAACTCTAAACTCCCCTTCAGTAAAATCAACATATCTGGAGTTATAGAACTTCGATTTGGACTCTCTTTATACGGTTAGAAAGCTCATTAAATTATCTACAACTTTTAAGAAATACTATTTTTCGAAATTCCTAATATAACTGGATCAAAAATAGGTCGGAAGTTACAGTACCCTAAAGTTACGAAAAATCTATTTAATTATCTAAATATCAACCTAATCCACAAATAAATAAAATTGTGATAAATGTCATGCTCCTATCAGATTTTGGTGAAGACTAAATCTTATATTTCTCTTATTTTATCATTAAAATAATAATTTCTTAATAATCATACATATGATAAGTGTTACTATCTTATTGGGTCTATCTAAACCTTATAATATAATAAATATCACCATCAATATCAGTCATATTAATCAAACCTTAGGTTAAAATTAATATTCTTAAACTATAGGTTAAACTTAGAAAATCTACAAGTGTTACTATGAGTGTCCAATTAAATCCCGGTCTGAACCAAAATCCACAGTTATAAACATACTACAACTAATACTAGCTATTACTACTACTACTACTATCTAACTAGCTAAGTAAATTCTGGGACTCTACATCTTCTCTCTTCATTTTCAACAGAGAAAACCCTCTTCTTTCCGACCGCCACTCCCAGCGTTCAAGAAGTTCGGGTGCAAGGACTCCTTCGAAACTTTGGAACCAACCACTCCGATGAGGCCCCCAACCCAAGCGATCCCTTCATCCTCTTCTCAACCAACATTCTGTAAGTCTCCTGACTGTGCACGTTTTGAAATTATTTTTCACTATAGCTTAGGTAAATATTTACTATAGCCGCATGCATGATTTTGCTGGTTTTTGTGGGCATGAAGGGTGAAAGCCTTTTAGGTTAGGGTATCCTTGCAGTAGAAATCATCTAGGAGTATGGTTTATAGGATGCATTTTCTGGGGAAAATTCCTGGGTAGGATTTTTGGTATGCTGGTTTAAAGTATTCAGTATTTTGGGTGCAAAACCGGGTAGCTTAGGGAGCACGCTTCACAGGCGGTTTTGCCGTCCTTGCCTACTGAAACTTTCCTTCCAAGGCAAATTCTATCCTGACCCTCCTGACACACGAATTCTGAGTAATCGGGGATCTGTTGGGAGCACAGGCGCGTGTTCATAGAACCACGTGGTCTCACTCTCCACGGGCTAGGCTTACCTCAGCTCGTGCAAAGAACACTCCTTTTGATTCTTCCTTATGCTTAGGTTGCCTTTTCTGAAATCTTTTCTTTTGTTCGCTAGGCAACCAGATGGCACCAAAGAAGAATGCTCCAAAGAGGACCGCTGGCAGCTCGTCCTCCCAACAGGACAAAGGAAAGGCGGTGATGGTCGATTCCCCGATCCCCAACTTCGGGCCAGCGGTGGAACAGGAGCTCGAGGTGGCTCCTGACGCGTTCTTTGAGGCGGAGAGGATCGTCTCAAAGATTACCGACCAGGAAAAGATAAACCGAATCTTCCTCTCCCACAAGATCGAGCTGGGGAGAGATTCTGTGATTGCCCGACCTCCTACGGAAGGCGAGCGAAGCTGCGCACCGCTCGATGAGGCATTCTCGACCTGGAGCAACGAGCACTTCAAGGCGGGGGCCTTCCTCCTGCTGGATCAGTATTTCGCTGACTTCCTTAATTACGTGAAGTTGGCCCCATTCCAGCTCCCCCCCAACTCCTACCGTTTGTTGGCAAGGTTAAGATACTTGTTCCAGAAACAGGAGTGGGAGGTCCCCACTCCTGCGGACATTCTCTATTTTTTCTGCCTCAAGGCCAGACCGGAGCAGCGGGGGCGAGGCGACGGGTTCTACTACTTAACCCGGTTCCCCAACATGGCTACGGTCATCGAGCTGCCCAGCCACCCCAACGACTTCAAAGATCAATTCTTTATGTCGACGGGGTTCAGAAACTGCGAGCTGCACTACTTCAATCGTCCTCGTAAGTGCCTTCCAACCTTAGCTCGTAAGTTAAGTATTGATTAGCTCCCCCTTATGTCCGTTTCTGACTTGGAATTATTCTGCAGCTATCTTTGCGAGGACAGAGAAGTCTGTGATTCTCAGAAGCCAGTACGAGACACTGGCGGGCTTGCCCCCCAGTGCAAAAGACTATCATGAGCTCGTGACAGACGAGACGATGGTGGCCTGCAAGCTGATCTCCCCAGGCCAGACTTTGAACTTGAGGAGGCCCCGGGCGCTTCCCCCAGCTCGCGATACCAGGCCTATCATTGTGGAGGAGGCCGCGGGGGATGAATACGAGGAGGACGAAGTGCCCCTCGTGAGGAGGAAGCGGGCGTTGGAGGTCGCCCAGAGAACGGACGAGGAGAGGGTCCGTTCCAGAGCAGCTGCGGGTCCTTCCGGGCAAGGTAATCCTTATATGTTTAGGAACTTAGATAGGGCCATTGCAGATCCCCGGCTAGCTATGTTCAATCCCAGACAGCTCTTCCAATGTCACCGAAGTGATCCGGACCTGAATACAACCCTGCTCCACTGTGTCGACCGGCTTGTGCTGGACTACCAAGATAGCCGCCCTAGGGGTACCGTAGTCGTAGATAACACCCTAGCCTTTAGGTCGATCCTATTCGAGGAGTATGGGACCAACCTTCGGTCATGGCCATCACTTCGGAGGGGTGTCGTAGCTCCGGGACTTAGGCAGTATGTAGAAGATTCCAGCCCGGAGTCAGCCTCGGATCCAGAACCCGCTCCAGCTTGAGAAGTAATTGACCTAGATTCCCCTGCAGGAGCTCCGGGGTCGATGGTCGTAACCATAGATCCTTCTTCTAGCTCAGGGGGTAGGATTTCCTTTAGCATACATACGCATATACTGGAATTTCTCTTTGCTTTTGTTTTTGCATAACTGCTAACTTTTGTACTAACCGCATCTTTGTTTTGACAGAAGAGATGTCTCAGCCCGGAGGGAGTCTGCGAGCTGCGTTCTTTGGAGGGAACTCCTCCGCCGGGGCTTCCGGGCCCAAAATGAAAAAGCTCCGGGTATCGAAGAAACCCACCGGGACCCCAACTAAGTCTCCTTCAAAGGAGAAAGAGCAGCCCCCATCCGCCCAGGTCGAGAAAACTGTTCCTCCTGCTGCAGGGGGAAGCAGTATGCCCCCACCCCCTCCGCAAGCTTCGGCCTTCTTCCGGGACGTAGGGGCAGAGCTCGGGGCTTCGGCCATCGCACCCTCCAAGGTGCGCATCCCGGTTGACCCCCAGGACCTGGAGAAGATTCCAGAGTCCTTCCGAGGGACGATGTACGAGACGGTGAACTACGCCGTCAGCCACATCTATAAATTTAACGAGAGGGAGCTGCGGGCCATCGAAACCAGGAGCCCGGTGGGCGTGCTGGAATCTTCATTGGGCATGGCCCTAACGGTAAGCTGACCTCACCCTTTTATGGTTTTTGATCACCAAGCCTTGTTTTTCCTTTCTCCCTTCTCTTTTTTTTCTAAGGCAGTTGCCTCTCCGTTTTCGCAGAGCGCTGCTGTCCTTCACCGGAGCATAATCAGGACCAAGGCCTAGCTCGAGGAGATGAGGAGCGAGCATCAGGCGGCTATGGCAACCCACCAGACATCCTTGCAGATGACTAAGGATGCCCTGGTGGCCGCGCAGGCCGAGCTGGAAAAAGCCCGCCCCAAGCTACAAGATCTCGAGGCTACCAAAGCCGCCTTTGTCGCTGCGCGGGCAGACCTAGATACCGCGAAGGCTGAGGCCAAGGTCACCATGGAGGCTGAGCAGGCAGCTTCAGGCACCGCCATGGAGGACATGTTCTACCATTGCTGGGCCTATAACCAGGACGCCGACTTCTCCTTCTTGGCGGCGGACGTCTAGGAGCCCTTGCTGGAGGGGTTCAAAGCTCGCCTCGAGAAAGAAGCGCCCTCCGAGGCTGGGGAAGGCTCCGGCGCAGCTGAGCAGGGCGAGACGGCAACCTCCAAGGGGCCAACTGGCAGAGCTTAGGGCCTTCTTCTTTCGCACCCTTTCTTTTAATACTCTTAATTTTTTGTTGTAACCTTGCATGAGGTGTTTCCACCTCAAGACAATTTTAACTATCAATTTTATTTTTAATTGATTCATTCCCTTTTGCCTTTACGCATTTCAGTTACTTTTTTGAAAAACTTAGTCTGCGTTGATTTTTATCAATATCTCGTGCTCTTTAGGAAGAACAACGATCAATCGATTTAAATTAACTTCTAAGTTTTATGACCTGGTCATATCCAGGAACTTAATTTGAAAACTTAGTCTGTGTTAGTTTTTATCAATGTCTCGTGCTTTTAAAAAGAACAACAATCAATCGATTTAAACTAACTTCTAAGTTTTATGACCTGGTTATATCCAGGGACTTAATTTGAAAACTTAGTTCGTGTTAATTTCTATCAATATCTCGTGCTCTTTAAAAAGAACAACAATCAATCGATTCAAACTAACTTCTAAGTTTTATGATCTGGTTATATCCAGGAACTTAATTTGAAAACTTAGTTCGTGTTAATTTTTATCAATATCTCGTGCTCTTTAAAAAGAACAACAATCAATCGATTTAAACTAACTTCTAAGTTTTATGACCTGGTTATATCCAGGAACTTAATTTGAAAACTTAGTTCGTGTTAATTTTTATCAATATCTCGTGCTCTTTAAAAAGAACAACAATCAATCGATTTAAACTAACTTCTAAGTTTTATGACCTGGTTATATCCAGAAACTTAATTTGAAAACTTAGTTCGTGTTAACTTTTATCAATATCTCGTGCTCTTTAAAAAGAACAACAATCAATCGATTTAAACTAACTTCTAAGTTTTATGACCTGGTTAAATCCAGGAACTTAATTTGAAAACTTAGTTCGTGTTAATTTTTATCAATATCTCGTGCTCTTTAAAAAGAACAACAATCAATCGATTTAAACTAACTTCTAAGTTTTATGACCTGGTTAAATCCAGGATAGGACTTAGTTCGCATTAATCCCTATCAATATCTCGTGTTTTTTAAGAAAAACAACGATCAATTGATATGAATCAACTTCTAAGTCTTTAAGGCGACCTGGTTATATTCAGGTACCATATGCCCCCCAAGTAACTGGGAAAGGGTCTTTCGTGGTTACTTTAGATTACACTTGTAAACATGCACAAATATAAACGAGAAGTTAGTTTTCATTGCGTAATACATAAAAAATGGCCTTTTAGGCCTTACAAGGGAATCATTGATAATATCTCTTTAAATGGATGGCGTTCCAAGTTCGTGGGACTGCCCCTCCATCTAGCCGAGCTAATTTGTAAGTTCCCTCTTTAATGACCTCGATGACTTGATATGGCCCTTCCCAGTTCGGTCCCAAGACTCCATCTTTGGGATCCTTACCGGCTAAGAAAAATCTCCTGAGGACCAGGTCTCCAATGCTAAAAGCTCACTTCTTGACTTTAGAATTGAAATAATGAGTGATTTTTTGCTGATAATGAGCGAGCTGGAGTTGCGAATCTTCTCATCTTTCATCAACCAAGTCCAGGGAAGCGCAAAGTAGCTCGTGGTTGCGGTCCTGGTCATATGACTGGACCCTATGCGAAAGCACCTTAATCTCCACACGGAGGACGACCTCACTCCCAAAAGTCAGGGAAAAAGGAGTATGGCCCGTAGGAGTCCGATGCGAGGTCCGGTATGCCCACAGAACTTGGGGGAGCTGTTCTAGCAAGACCCCCTTCGCTTCTTCTAGTCTTTTCTTGAGGCTCGCCTTTAGGGTCTTGTTGACAGCCTCGACCTGGCCATTCGCCTGAGGATAGGCCATGGAGGAGAAACTTTTCACAATTCCGTACCTTTCACAAAACTCGATGAACAGGTCGCTGTCGAACTGAGTCCCATTGTCGGAAACGATTTTCTTGGGCAGCCCGAATAGGCAGATAATGCTCTTGACCACGAAGTCAAGGATTTTTTTGGAGGTTATCGTTGCCAAAGGTTCTGCTTCAGCCCACTTCGTAAAGTAGTCGATGGCTACCACGGCGAAACGGACCCCGCTTTTTCCAGTAGGGAGGGCGCCAACCAAGTCGATCCCCCAAACTGCAAACGGCCATGGGGACGAGATCATCTTTAGCTCGACCGGGGGAGCTCGGGCAACTGTGGCGGATCGCTGGCACTTGTCGCACTTCTTCACGTATGAGATCGAGTCCTTGGACAGAGTGGGCCAGTAATACCCTTGCCTCAGGACCTTTAAGGCCAAGCTTTGTCCCCCAGTGTGATCTCCGCAAAAACCCTCATGCACTTCCTGCAGGATGGCCTTTACTTCGCCTGGAAGAACACATCGAAGGAGAGGTAGGGAGTGCCCACGTCGGTATAGCACCCCGTCTTCCATCGTATACCTAGGAGCTTGATACAATACTCGCCACGCGTCGTTACGTCCCTTAGGTAGTTTTCCCTCGACGAGATACTCGAGGATGGGGGTCATCCAGGTCGGCCTAGCGTCGATCATCTCGACCTCTGTCCTTGCTTCTTCTATACTTGGTTTCTCCAAGAATTCTATCGGCACTAACCCCAAGGTTTCTGTTTCCCCGGAGGTGGCGAGATTGGCAAGAGCATCTGCATTAGCGTTCTGCTCCCGAGGTATCTGCTTGATTGAGCCTCACCCAAACGCGGACAGCTCAACTTTTTCCTTTGCCAGGTAGGCAGCCATCTTGGGTCCCCGTGCTTGATATTCGCCCAGAACCTGGTTTACCACGAGCTGGGAGTCACTGAAGCACTGGACGGAGCTTGCCTTCAGCTCCTAGGCTATCCTCAGCCCGGCCAGCAAAGCTTCGTATTCGGCCTTGTTGTTGGAGGCCTTGAATCTGAATCTCAGCGCCGAGTGGAATCTATGTCCCTCGGGGATATCAAAATGATTCCAGCTCTGGAGCCGTTCTCGTTGGATGAACCATCCACGAAGATCTTCCACGACGCCTAGGTCGAGGTGACCTGGGGTGAGTCTTCTGCAGGATCCTCCTGGAATCCTGTGCACTCTGCTACAAAATCGGCCAGGGCCTGGCTCTTTATAGCAGTTTGTGGGGTGTACAAAATCTCGAACTGACTGAGTTCGATAGCCCACTTTAACAGACGTCCTGATGCTTCAGGTTTTTGCAAAACCTACCTTAAAGGTTGATCGGTCATGACGTGTATTGAGTGGGACTGGAAGTACGGTCTGAGCTTTCGCAAGGCCATGATAAGGCAGAACGCCAATTTCTCCATCAACGGGTACTGGGACTCAGCCTCGAGAAGTTTCTTGCTGATGTAGTAGACTGGTTTCTGAACCCGATCTTCTTCCCGGACTAATACGACACTAGATGCGTCCTCTGTGACAGCTAGGTAGAGAAAAAGAGGTTCTCCTGCTTTTGGTTTGGATAGTACGGGTGGCTTAGCCAGATGTGCCTTCAGATCGAGGAAAGCGCTTTCGCACTCTTCTGTCCATTCGAACTTCTTATTTCCCCAGAGCAGGTTGTAGAATGGCAAGCACTTATCGGTGGATTTTGAAATAAACCGATTGAGGGCTGCCACCCTTCCTATCAGGCCTTGGACATCTTTGCGCGACCTGGGTGAGGGAAGCTCGAGCAATGATCTGATCTTGTCGGGGTTGCCTCGATCCCTTGTGTATTGACGATGAAACCTAGGAATTTTCCCGATGCGACTCCAAAAGTGCATTTCTGCGGATTAAGCCTCATGCCATATTCTCGTAGTATCTTGAAACATTCTTCCAGGTCGGAGACATGGTTATCGGCAGTTTTTGACTTGACTAGCATGTCATCAACATACACTTCCATGCTCTTCCCGATCTAGTTTGCGAACATTCTATTTACTAACCTCTGGTAGGTAGCACCGGCGTTCTTCAGCCCGAACGACATGACCTTGTAACAATAAACGTTAGTCGGGGTCATGAAGCTAGTGTGCTCCTGGTCCGCCAGATTCATGGCGATCTGATTGTAGCCTGAGTACGCATCCATAAAGGACATGAGCTTGTGCCCCGCTGTGGCATCCACCAGTTGGTCAATCCTTGGCAGTGGAAAATAATCCTTGGGGCAAGCTTTATTCAGGTCGGAGAAGTCGATGCAGGTCCGCCACTTCCCGTTGGGCTTCGGGACCAGCACGGGGTTGGCGACCCAAATTGGAAACTTGGCTTCACGGATAAAGCCGCATTTCTTGAGTCGGGCTACTTCTTCCTCTAAGGCTGCAACCCGGGTTGTTCCAAGTCGTCTCTACTTCTGGGACTTTGCAGGAACGCTTTTATCCAGATGAAGGGTGTGCATGATGACACTCGGGCTGATTCCCACCATATCCTTGTGTGACCACGCAAACACATCTAGGTTACCCCGCAGAAATCTGATCAGCTCCGCCTTCCTCTTGCTGCAGAGGTTTTTTCCGAGCTTGACCATCCGTGAAGGGTTCTGCAGATCGATGTTTACTTCCTCGAGCTCCTCAATAGCCTGGAGCTCGGATCTGTCCTCGCCTATTCGGGGGTCAATATCCTCACTTAAGACAATATTTTCCCCTTCGGCGCTCTGAGGTTTTTCAATCTCAGGATCAGCTAAGGGCTCCTGAGATTCCTCTCCACCACCTTGAATGGCCATTGCTAGCTGTCCGGGTTTTGATTTTCCCTTCATGGAAATGCTGTAGCATTCGCTGGCAGGGATCTGATCGCCACGAACAGTGCATATTCCCGTGGAAGTAGGGAATTTCATCGCGAGGTGGCGAATGGAAGTGACGGCCTCAAAAGCTATGAGCGTAGGTCGTCCCAAAATTGCGTTGTATGCAGCGGAGCAGTCGATGACCACGAACTCGAGGAGTTTGGAGACTGTCCGAGGTCCCTCTCCTAGGGTGATCACTAGCTCGATCGTCCCTATGGCTGCCGATCCTTCTCCTGAAAAACCATACAGCATCATGGAGGTTGCCTTCAGCTCGGCGACAGTCAAACCCATCTTCTCCAATGTGGACCGGAATAGGAGATTTACTGAGCTACCATTGTCGATCAGCACCCTCCTAACCCTTCGATTAGCGAGCTGAACTGCTACGACCAAAGGGTCGTTGTGAGGGAACTAGACATGGCTGGCATCTTCATCAGTAAAAATGATCGGTTGTCTCTCCAATCGCTGCTGTTTTGGCAGACGCTGCTCCGGGACGAACTCTACTCCATTGTGCGCCTTGAGTTCGTTTATGTACCTCTTCTGGGCTCCCCTGCTCGCGCCAGCTAAATGCGGACCTCCAGAGATGGTGGATATCGCTCCTCTTATCACAGGAGGAGGGACGTCCTGATCTATCTGAGACCCGGGCTGACTGACCAGGATTTCTGGAGCAGGTCGACTTGCTGGAACCCTGTTCCGCGCATACTGAGCCAAGGGGCCGGCTCGGATGAGGGTCTCGATTTCATCTTTTAGATGCCTACAATCATCTGTATTGTGGCCAACATCGTTGTGAAAACGGCAAAACTTGGAGGTGTCTCTCTTCCCCTTCTGGTGCTTCAACGGCTCCGACCTCTTCCAGGGGAGGCGAGTAGAGTTAGCCAGGAAGATATTCTCCCTAGACTGGGTGAGCTCTGTATAAGTCGCGTAGACGGGCTTGAACTTGTCTACGGACTTATTCTTCTTTCTGTCGTGCTGGCTGCCCTCGCCGTTCCCCTTTCTTTTGCCTCCACCGAGCTGGTTGTTCTGTGTGACATTTTGGGTCGCTGCCACGACCTCCGTCCCCACTCCAGCGGGCTGTTCAAGGACCTGGCTGGTTCCTGTAGCTGAGGCTTCGGCCTCCTCCAAGTTGATCCATTCTTGGGCCCTATTAAGGAATTCGTTAACCGAGCTAACTCCCTTCCTTTGTATATCCTTCCAGAGTTCTCCTCCGACGAGGATTCCAGTTCTCAGGGCCATGAGCTTGGAGCTGTCATCTGCATCTCTAGCCCGAGCAGCAACGTTCGCGAACCTACTCAGGTAGGCCTTCAGGGTTTCGTTGGTCTACTACCTCACATTAGCCAGAGAATCGACCTTGATGCAAGCAGCCTGGGAGGCTCGGAATGCCCTTTTGAAATCAGTCGAGAAAGTCTTCCAGGAGCTGAGTGACTGTCTTTTTCTTTGCTTGAACCACTGCCTAGCTGGTCCAGTCAGTGTGGAAGGAAATATCAAACATCTCAGCTCGGGGCCAATGTTGTGGGCCATCATTAGTGTGTTGAACATTCCCAGATGATCCGACGGATCTCCGTCTCCATTGAATTTGGACAGGTGCGGCATACGGAAACCAGGTGGGTAAGCCGTTGCTGCTATGCTAGGGGCGAAGAGCTCCATCTCGTCCCCAGAATCATATTCATCTTTTTCTTTCTCTGATAGGAGCTTCCTCATCAGCTCCTCCATCTGAGCCAGGCGCTCGAGGGTTTTGTCCTGACCTCCTTGGTTATTCCGGGGCTGTTCAACAGCTCCGGATCCATTGTACATATTTGGTGGGTTATTGCCCCTCCTATCTTGAGATAGGTTATTTGGGGCATTCTCGCCGTTACGTACTTCGGACAGGTTTCCCCCTGAGTGAGCACGGCTGTCACCTCCCACTCGTTCCCCTCTGTGAGAGTTAAGGCGATCTCGCAGGTCGCCTCCCTGGGTGGTTTGAGGACTTTGTGCCGAACTCAAACGCTGACGTAGGTCTCCGCCAGAGAGGTCACTCCGATGGCTGCCAGTCCAGTAGCTCCTGTTAGAGAGGTTCGGAGTCTGCCTTGAGTGGTGAGGATCTGGGCTTTCTCTCGGTGCCCTGCTACGTCAGGAAGGTCCTGCTGATGGCGGGTTTCTCCTGCTACTTCCGTAGGCTGGAATATCTCAGATGGGCTGAGGAGGAGAAGGAAATCTTATTGGAGACGGAGGATGCCTGACCGGAGAGGCGATCCTGGTTCCATCAGGACGGATCAAGTTAGGTGGGGGCCTTTCGGCCCGGCCAGCCTGCGGGTCCCGCACCTGGCGATCTAGATGAGGCGCAGGACGGTGGTTGGGGACGGGCTGATGCTGCGAGCCCTCCCCGGATCTCCTTCTGGAATTTCCTCGAGCTCTCATGGGCGCGCTCGAGGCTGGTTGGGAGCTAGGAGTTGAAGTTCTGACCGAACAGCTGTACTGCTGTTGTTCGACTCTAGGCATTTCTCCGAAGTTTGCCTCTCGATGGTGCGATGAAGGAATGGAGTTGACTGTCGGAGGTCTGTCCGAGCGGCTATGCCTGGACCGATTACCCCGACGGGACTTAGGAGCCTCGCCTTGCCTCTCTCCGACGTTAGCGTCGATTGTGAGAGGGGGTAGTCGGGCCAGCACATCCTTGATCTACTAGTTAGCTATTGCTAGTTGGTTCCTCAACTGAGCATTCTCCATCTCCACAGCAGTATAATAACATGGGTTTGGATTTGGCGGTCGAGGCGCCGAACTTCCGGTGTCATCTTGACCCGCTGGCTGCTTTCCTGGCCGTTGTTGGACTTCCGGAATTTGTTCACCAGGGATGGCATTATGATGAGCCTCCTGCCCATCATGCTGTTATGTCTCGTTACCGTGTCTGGATCGAGTAGTCACCATAGTTGGATGTTTGCGGCAGCACCAATCTAACTTGCTCTCAATGAAAGCACCAAATTGTTGCGCGGTTCTTCGCCAATAGGTAATTAAGAAAATAAAGAGGAAGGTATTAGTGCTTAGGTTGAACCGAAATAGAGGAATGATCTTAGAAATGGAATGGTGACACAAAAGACGTTTTTTAGGTGGTTCAAAGGTTAAAATTGTAACGACCCGAATTTTCTAATCAGGCTTAGGGCCTAGATTAGTGTGCCTGGAGGGCAATAAGTGGTTTAAATATGCTTGAATGTGAATCTATGTGCTTATATGATTATGGTGCATGTTTAATTGAGTTAAATGTGATAAATGGAATATATGTGGTATATATGTGATATGTCTGTACAGCACGATCCGAGACAGTCCTGGGGAGCAGTTAGCCCGAGAGTCACAACGGGGTTGAGATTTGGACTCGGGGCGAGTCGAGGGGTAATTCTGGTATTAGTTGAGTTACGGGGTTATCGGGACATAGAAATAAATATTTGGAGATATATTCGAGGATAGAATGCCTAGGTGGGAATATTTGGGGAATTTACCATTTTTGCCCTCGGGGACGTTTTGGTACCCCGAGCCTTGAGGTAACCTTTAGACTTAAGTCATTTAAAACAAATAAATGTGTGGAACTGTTTAGAAACCTTGAGAAACCGACCATATTCTTCCTTGAGCTGAGAATTAGTTTCTGTCTTTCACTTTCACACTCTCTAAGACAAAACTTGAAGAAACTTAGAGGAATTGCTTAGGAAATTGAAGGGATTTAGCTGGGAAACTCTAGGGGCTTAAAGCTTTGGAGATTGAGGATCATAGTTCTGGGATTAAACTTAGCAAGGTAAGCTTTAAAGTCTTTCATTTTTCTGTTGGTTTAGAGGTTTGCATGTGGATATGCTAGCTTGTTCTTTGTGTGTTTTAGCTAAGTTATGGAGCATGCTTTGATGAGGTTTTGAGATGTTGTTTCTGTACTGGAGTAATTGTGTTGGGTATCTAGGAGTTTTGGGTTGGTTTTGGTGGTAATTGGCTTGAAGAAGGGATGAAAAGTTGATGGAAATTCTGGGTTTCCTGTTAGTGTCGCGGCCCTAGGAGGGGTGTGCCGCGGCCCGCATGCGCGCACAGCCTCGGAAGGCTGAAGAAACTCGAGCGCGCCGCGGCGCTTGCAGGGCGCGCCGCGGCCCGCGTGTTGGTCAGTGGGAAGCTAGCCTCTGTTTTGAGGCTAGCCGCGACTCTAGGGGGAGGGGCCGCGGCCCTTAGTGACAGTAGGGATTTTCATGATATTTTTTATCTAAGAACTTAAAGGGGAAGGCTCGGGATGGATTTTATCACCCGGAGTGATAGAACTCAAGATCCCAGAGGCTAGGGTTACAATTTGAGGTTGTTTGTTAGGTTAGAGTTTAATGGTCGAATATTGTTATGTGTTGTGACTAGGTCTTCGGCGAGGCTCACGGTAGTGGACTGTGCTCGGGGCATCGGTGCTCAGGAAGCTCGGAACTCAGGTAAGAAAACCCCTGTTTCCATGGAGCTTGTGTGCAGGGCTGAGCCCAATGTGTTGAATTGAAATGATATGCAGGGCCGAGCCCTATATGCTGGAGTTGTAGAGTGTAGTTCTTTATCTGTTTGTGCTTGAATACTTTACTTGTTGACATATCATGTTTGTTAGTATGTGGATGAACGGCGTGGGGCCGGGAACGGCATCAGGCACGTTGAGTGCAAGGCCGAGAACGGAAAAGGGCCGAGAGCAGCGTTGAGCACGAAGGGTGCGAGTTGCCAGGGTGAGTCCCTAAAAGGATACCTGGGATATCCTCACGGCGTGGTCCGCGAACCCGGGGGGCTTGGTAAACGCCTGGGACGGCTAGGCCGTATGTGTTTAGCCGTTGGTGGCCTGCTTGTGTGTTTGATCCATGTATTGCGTATGTTATCTGTTTTGGGTTTTCTTGCTGGGCCTCGGCTCACAGATGCTCCGTGGTGCAGGTAAGGGTAAAGAGAAGATCAACCAACCATGAGCACAGCTGGCGTGAGGCGGCGTGTACATGTCCGGCCAGCCTGGCTGCCACAGCTAGGGGATTTTGGGAGATGTTTGTCAGGGAACCTAGGTTTTTTCGTCTAGTCGACTCTGATCAGTTTTGTATTATAAATATTTTCTAAACTTTGTTTTGGGATCCCAGGTGTAAACTTTTATGACTAGCAAAGAAATCTATTTTCTCTAATGTTTTCTTTTAATTATGGCTTAGTTACACGTTTTTAATTTAAAACCTCGATTGGCAAGTTGAGGCACGATTTTAAACACACTATGTAACGGCTCTAAGGGAGTAGGGCGTTACAAAAATCCTTCTACTCCACCAGTCAGTATTATTGCTATATACTGGGTATTCTTTTACAGGGTATTTCTTACAATATTGAAACCAGTCGAACCAACCCCTTTTAACTCCCAGGGTCTCCATATTTATAGGAGAAGGCACCTGGGACTGGGTAAGAAGGGCATCCCGTGACCTTCTTACCTATCATGTCAACTCTGGGACATTCATGATTAATTCCTAAATCCTGACACATAAGTGTGGTCTAATCAATAGGTAAGGGGATAATGGGCCACACGGTCTAACCCAGTCGTGGGTGTCTGAATACGCACGTTTACGCTGCGTGTCCGAGAAGTCAGGGATATATCAGACACCTTGCGTGGTTGAATTTATAAAAGGTCATAGCCTCCAACTCTAGCTCGTACCATGAGCTGGATGCTTCCCTCGACCTGTGGCCTTCAAAGTCCAGACTCAGTCCTTAAGTAATCTTGGTGAACCCTTAGGTTACCTCGAGCTAAGGAAGTAGGACCTTATGATGGCAGCTTCGGTATTTGGGGATGTCTACGCGGCCGATATGATTAGGCCGTATCTCAGCTCGCTAATCAGCCCGTGGGAAAATCAGGGTGTACAAGTGTATTAAGAAATAATAAAGACAGATTAGTGCTTGATTGTAATACGTAATGAAAATAACAAGAATTCGCTCAAAAACATAGAACTTTTACGTGGTTCGGTGGTTAAAATTCACCTAGCCCACGTGTCAATATTATTGATGTTTCTCTCTCTATTTTGGAAGATTTTCGGTATTATAGAATAATCCTCCCTTCCTATTCAATATTCCCAGTATTTATAAGGGAATTTCCATTAACATGTTTGGGTAACTGCGTGAGTCAATCACGTAATTACATAATGCATATATTTAACACAAATCATTCCCATTTATGTTGGGATATGATTTGATAAAAAAATAAATATGTTCCTACTATCTCGGGTAATAAATATGACAGACTGGTCATGAATAAGCGTATAAACAAATCTTGAATCTTTGGGGATCCTTTAGTATGTGTTATATCTAAATCCCCACGAGCTGCATATCTCTCATGAGCTTGTGCTCTGTCAGCTATCTGATTCCGAGCTAGCGCTTTGACAACTATCTTATTCTTAGTTCGTGGAAAAGTCAGGATGCCTAACACTAGGTCTTACCATTTTCAATCTCGAGCTATCCACATGGATAATAATTAGATATCCTACTTGGTTATTTTTCCACATATTTATTTGCCAGCTGTACCCGAGCTGAGTGAATGAACTCGTGCTAAAATTAGGGTACAACATTTGCCCCTAAGCTCCTGCTCATGTTTGATGTCGTCATTTTCTGACATACACAGTAAGGGCTTTTAGACTTCTGTCACATAAAACCATGCCTGCCTACTACTCAAGTAATGGACATGTGGTCTACTGCAATTGGCGTCTGTTCGGGTTTCGATGACAGAAATAATTGTCTTGTTAACTTTTTGCCGCCACCTGGTTTATTTAATCTTGGCCCTTGGATCTCGAGCTACCCCAATTGGATGGCCCAGATTAATTTTCGTAGTTTACGTATAAATAGGGTGATCAAACCTCAAATCTCACCACCTTTGCATTCGAAAATTTTCCATTTCTCAACTCTCACACTTCCCTTCTTCTTCCCCAGAATCCCCAAAATTTTTCATCGTGCCCAGACCTTCAAAAGCTTTCTAGGAGCTTCCCGTTGTCGAATCTACATCCTCTAGTCACCGAACATATTTCTTGTAAATATCTCATCCCTTGGTTTGAAGAATATTTCCTTTTTTTTTTTGTTCTTTGTTATCCAATGAGATTTCTGTTCTCAACAATGTTCGTTCACAACGTTCATTGTTTGTTAACGTTAGGTTATTTCTAAATTTTCATAGGAAATAGGTTTCGATTTAGGTTCAATGCGTGAACCCAAACATGTTTTAGAAATAAGATACTCATGAACTTGGGCAAATTTCTGGGTTCATCTGGGGTAGCCCTGATGGCAAATTAGTTTAAAGAATACTTATTCTGGGTAAAGAAATTGAAGGGACTTTAGGTTTAATTCCAGGTAGCTTAGGGGTTATGCTTCCTTGAGTGGTTTCACACTAAATCGCTTTCCAAAGGAGACTAGTGGGTCTGACATTTTTGACATGCGGATCCCTAAGTATCTGGGAATTATTAAGAAACCAAGGCGCGTAGCCTAGGATATCACATGACACCACGCGATGGGGATAAGGCTAACTTTAGCTCGTATAATGAACATAATCCATTTCGTCCTTCATACTTTTACGACATAGTTATAGATCATCTTAGGTCGCTTTGTCGTTAGGCATTCTGATGGCACCCCCTAAGAATAAATATGTGAGCTCATCCACTCAACGCAAAGAGAAAGGGAAGCAGGTCACCCCTAACTCACCCTTTTCGCACTTCGGTCCGGTAGTGGAGAAATAAGTCCCCATCAACCCCAATGCATTCTTTGAGGCCGAGAACATAATCTCGAAAATCAAGACTCAAGGGAAAGTGAATAAAACCATGTTGAGTCACAACATCGAGATCGTAGCTGGTGGTCTCCTCACCCGACCTGCGTTTGAAGGGGAAAGGAGTTGTGCCCCTTTCCAAGATGATTATGCGGCCTGGAGCGATGAGCATTTGAAGGCTGGGGCCTTCCTTCCCCTAGACCAGTATTTCATAGATTTATTAAACTACGTGAAACTGGCTCCTTTCCAGCTCGTGAACTTTCATTCCTTTTACTTAAAATATATTTTTTTTGTACACGTCCTGATTGAGTTTATTTTTTGTGCAGCCATATTCGCCAGGACGGAAAAATATGTGACCCTCGAGGGTCAATATGAGAAATTTTCCAGACTTTCCCCCGGGGAAAAAGATTATCGCCAAGTCATGAATGATGTCACGATGTTGGCCTGTAAGCTGATCGGCGAGGGTTAAACACTGGCCCTGAGGACCCGAGCTCCTCTTCCGGTGATCCCCAAGTTTCCCTCCTCTCAAGAGGCTTTGCCAACCGCTGAGGACACTGACGAAGAAAAGGTCGAGGTTCCTCTCATTCGAAAAATACGAGTTCTGGGGCAGCAGTCGGCCCCTCTGGCCAAGGTAACCCATACCTTTTTAGGGAGTTAGATCGGGCTGCTGCTAGCTTTAGGTTAATACATTTTAACCCCAACCAGCTAGTTAGTCGCCACTCCACCGACCCAAACCTAAATGTAACTCTCCTTCAATGCGTGGATCGCTTAGTAGTACGTTACGACCACAGTTATCCCAAAAACACCATTGTAGTTGACAACATGCTGAACTTTAGATCTTCTATCTTTGAAGAGTACCGAACCAACCTTAAGACTTGGTCTTCTCTGCTCCAGGGAGCATTTGCTCCTTCGTTTAGGCAGTATGTAGCCGAATCCAGCCCCGAGGAGGGACCTGAACCCCCTAGGATCTTAGAGATTGTATCCTTAGATTCCCCCTCCCCTCCGTTAATCCCACAGCCGGAGGTCATGCTTAGCCCGGCTCATACACTCGAGTTGGTGATAATAGATTCGTCCCCTTTTTTTTTCACATGTCTTTGAAACATTACTTTTGTGAATTAACTCTCTTTGTTCTTTTCAGGCGAAGAGATGGGATTGACAAGAGCTCCTGACCTAAGGACTTCCTTTCAGGCTAAAAAGTCTGGAGCAGGCCCCGTCGTAAAGAGGCTCAGGGTGATGAAGAAGGCCACCCCTAAAACGGGGGATACTACAAAATCACCCTCTAATGGTAAAGACACAAGCTCCGCTCGGGAGCCAGCTCCGGTGACTACTGTCATCATTGGGCAAGTTCCTCCTTCTCCCCCTCGACACATGCCTCCACCTCCCCAAGTAATTCAAACCGAGGCCCCCATCGTCTGAATACCGGTTGAGCCACAAGGCCTGGAAAAGATCCCCGAGGCCTTTCAGGGTATAGTGTATGAGACAACGACTCATATGGTGGGACACACATATAAAGCCAGTGCGAGGGACCTGAGGGCCATAGAGGAGTGCAGCCTGGAGGATGTCCTCGAATCTGCTGTGGGGATGAACCTTACCGTGAGTCCTTCTCCCACATCTGATTCTTTTTTGTTTATTGTGTTCTTCCTCCTTTTTTTATTTGAACTTCTTTTGTTATTCTGCAGTCCGTCCTGGCCCAATATCGAAGCATAGCTCGTGCTAAGGCCAGAAACGAAGAGATTTGAGTTGAGTTGGCCACTGCCAAGGCCGCCTTGAATGTTTCTCAGGAAAGTGAGCAGGCCGCCAAAGCTGCCTTGATAGTTGCTCAGAGGAATGAGCATGCTGCTAAAGCTGCTCTTATCTTTTCCCAAGAAAGCGAGCAGGCCGCAAAGACCGCACTATCCACCTCCCAAGCTCAGGCCGCAAAGGCGAACAACCGTGTTGAACAGCTTCAAGTCAAGAATGGTGAGCTCAAAGCAAAACTACTCGAGGCTGAAGTTAAAGCCAAGGAGGAAGCGGCAGTGTCATCATCAACCATGGAGGAGATGATTTATCATTGATGGGCTTTCAACCAAGACGGGAACTTCTCCTTCATGGAGCCCAAGTTGTGGGATCCATACCTTGCTAAACTCAAGGCTCGGTTCTTGCAAGAACCTTCGGAGACTGGTGAGACTTCCGAAGCGACAGAGGGAGATGGTGAGGAAGTTACTTCAGCGGGGCGAGCTGACGGAGCCCAATGATCTCATTTATGATTTTCTTTGTAATTGTCTAACAATCTTTTGGTATTAAACAATTGCCTTCAGGCTTATCTTGAGGTTATTTCTCCTCGATGTGACAATATATTTGTTTGTTTTATTTTAATGTATATCTAACTTGTGATCTATTTGTCTTTCCTTTATTTTCTTCTCATGTTTATGAATCCTTATACTCTTGAACATTCGAAATTTTAGGGATCGAGATAGATTTTACCAAACTTGGTTATGTCCAATTTTTTGTTCGCTTATTTGTGTCATACTTGTTAAGAATCAGGCATCAAATATATCCAGGGTTTTAATGATTTAAACTTAGTTTGTACTAAGTTTATTGAAAACTCGAGCTTTAAAAAGCCGTTGAATAATCAATTTTTCCAGATTTCTAAGTTTCGGACCTGGTTACATCCAGGGTTTTAGATGATTTAAACTTAGTTCACGCTAGGTTTATTGAAAACTCGAGCTTTTAAAAAGCCATTTTTCGGACCTGGTTACATCCAAGGTTTTAGATTATTTAAACTTAGTTCGCGCTAGGTTTATTGAAAACTCGAGCTTTTAAAAAGCCATTGAATAATCAATTTTTCCGAGCTTCTAAGTTTTGGACCTTATCCGAGTAGGCTTAATTGTGCCAACCTCGATTATGTGCCCCCCAAGTAACCAGAATGTATAAACTTTCTTGGTTGCTTTTACAAATATGAGAACACGAGCTTACAATAATAACACTACGAAATGGTTATTTAATAATCCATCTATTATTTAATCGAAATGACTTTTATAAATAAGTCTTACATTGATGGTGGTACTATTGATAATACTTTTTCAAGTGCAAAGCATTCCAGGTCCATGAGACAACTTCCCCATTTAGTCAAGCTATCTTGAAAGTTCCCTCATGCAAGACTTTTACGATCTGGTATGGTCCCTCCCAGTTCGGGCCTAATACACCATCCTTGGGGTCTTTATTTTCCAAAAAGACCCTTCGGAGGACTAGGTCGCCCAATCCAAGTTTGAGTCCCTTAACTTTAGAATTGAAATAGCGAGTGATTTTTTGTTGATAATGGGCAAGTTGTAACTGCAATACCTCTCGTTTTTCTTTAATCAGATTGAGAGATGCGTTAAGTAGCTCGTCATTCTGTTCTTGATGAAATGTCCTTTGCCTGTGAGTAGCTACCATGGCTTAGATTGGAAGCATGGCCTCGCTTCCAAAAGTTAAGGAAATAAGAGTATGCCTCGTGGAGGTCCTATGAGAAGTTCGGTAGGCCTAAAGTACTTGCGGGAGCTGTTCGGGCCATAGTCCTTTGGCTTCGTCTAACCTCTTCTTCAGGCTCGCCTTAAGGGTTTTGTTTACAGCCTCGACCTGCCCGTTGGCTTGTGGGTATGACCGACGAGAAACTCTTTGTGATGCCATATTTTTCACAGAAGTCTATGAAGAGATCACTGTCGAATTGCGTCCTGTTGTCTACACGGTTTTCTTAGGAAGTCCAAATCGACATATAATACTCTTCACCATGAAGTCTAGGACTCTTTTTGAGGTGATGATTGCCAGAGGCTCGGCTTCTACCCACTTCGTGAAGTAATCGATTGCCACCACCGCATATCGAACTCCTCCCTTTCCCATAGGTAAGGAACCTATTAGGTCGATTCCCCATACTGCAAATGGCCACGGGGATGAAATCATCGTTAGCTCGACTGGAGCAGCTCGGGAAACAATGGAAAAACGTTGGCATTTGTCATACTTCTGAACATACGAGATCGAGTCTTTCGTTAAAGTGGGCCAAATATAGCCCTGTCTTAGTATCTTCAGTTCCATGTTTTTCCCCCCAGCATGATCTCCACAAAAGCCTTCATGTATTTCTTGTAAAATGGTTTTGGCTTCCTCGAGCGGAACACATTGCAGGAGAGGCAATGAATGACCACGCCAATATAAGGTTCCATCTTCTATTACGTAACGTGGATCTTGATAGAGTATTTTTCTCGCGTCTTTTCTGTCATCAGGTAACTTTCCAGTTACGAGGTATGCCATTATGGAAGTCATCCAGGTCAGTCTTATGTCAACCATTTTGACCTCTATCACTTCTCCCGTCACACTCGGGCTCTCCATGAGCTCCACCGGAACTACATTCAATGTCTCAGCCTCTTTTGTGGTAGCAAGTCGTGCCAAAGCATCAGCGTTAGAATTTTGCTCACGGGGTATCTGTTCAACAGAGTTGTGCTCAAATTCAGATAGCTTTCCCTTTACCTTAGCTAGGTAAGCTGCCATCTTGGTACCTCAAGCTTGATACTATCGCAATACCTGATGGACCACGAGTTAGGAATCACTATAACATTGGATGGCTTTCACCTTGAGCTCTCTCGCCACCCTCAGCTCTACTAGTAAGGCCTCATATTCTGCTTGTTGTTGGATGCCTTAAATCCAAATCTCAGACTGTATGAAATCGATGCCCTTCTGGTGAGATTAAAATAATCCTAACTCCTGATCTGTTCTCGTTTGACGGTCCGTCAATGAAGATTTTCCATAATTCCTGCACCAGCTCCCTCAAGAGCTCTTCTTGAAAAAGGGTGTTTCTGATATATCTTCAATTGAATGTTCATCTAACCATGTTTCTGATGTTTTCATAGTTTTCAAACACTAGTCATGATGATTTGTTTCACTGTTTTTAGAAGTACCAGATTTAGAACATCCTTCGAAAGAAACACCCTTTGGTCTCTGATCAATCTCCATATCACTTGAATCATTTTCATCTCCTTCATGAGATAGTGGACCACAGGACTCCTTAAAAAAAATTTCCTTTTTCTTTCTGTTCAAATTTTTCAAAGGTTTCACTTCCTGGCCCTTTTGAGTGTGAGATTGCAATGAGCCATAAACCCTACTTTTAACTTCTCATCCTCTAATTTAAATGGCATCATATTTAAACCACAATTTATAAATTTTTATCCATTTAAGCTTAAATTATAAATCAAGTATCTTTAAACCCATAGGTTTGAAATTTATACCATGGGGCTTAAAATTTAAACCACTTGCCTTAAAATTTAAACCGCAAGCCTTAAAGGGATTAAAATATGAACCACTAAACTTAAATGGCATCAAAATTTAATCCACAAGGTTTAAGTTTTGATCCTTTAGGCTTAAATCATAAACATACTCTCTTTTAATCTATATAATGAAATGTGTGAATCTAATACAAAATCTTTATAATTTTAAACCAAATGGCTTAAAATTTAAACCACTATTTATAAATTTGAACCACAAGGCTTAAACGGTATCAAATTTAAACTACAATTTATAAATTTGTATTCATTTAAGCTTAAATTATAAATCAAGTATCTTTAAACCCCTAGGTTTGAAATTTAAACCACTAAGCTTTAAATTTAAACCACAAGACTTAAAATTCAAACCACTTGCCTTAAAATTTAAACCACAAGCCTTAAAAATTCAACCACTATTTTATATATATATGTTAAAATAATAAGTGGACCAGACTTTCTATTCTTATAAGACTCTAAATTCTAGCAAGACACAAAGAAAACGGTCCAATATTTGGACTAGCTATATCTCGTGTTCAATATAAGTAGGTAGCGAAAAGCATCCATAACTGTTTCAAAAAGAATCTTTGAATGATTCAAAAGAGTTTGGCTACCACTAAATTTTTTTAGGCAATTTAATATTATATATATGAGTTAACATAAATATAAATATATATCTAGTTGATGATTATACAATGTTTGACATCATTTTTTGGGACTGTTTTTTTAGGTGATTTTGAAGAATTATTTTTGTGTGATATTTTGTGCAAATGGCTCCTAAAAAGAAATCAAAGGGATCTACTGAAGCTTCTACTTCTAGGGATAAAAATCCTAGTTTTAACTCTGATAAGTTTGTTAGTGAAGAAGCTGAAAAGAGGTTTGATAGTATGTGAGCAAAGAAAGTATTGGGTGAACGAGGTATGGAATACGATTCTAGGCTAAAGAATGAACCAATTTACGATAACATTCTTGTTAATATTGAGCGGAGGGGGTGGCAGATTTTAGTTCATTCTCCTTATGGTGGAAGACGACAATTGGTGCTAGAATTTTATGCTAATCATCCGGAGCACCGCAAACATAAATGTTTTGTTTGTGGTACATGGGTGCCCTTTAACATTAAGACTATAAATGATCTTTTCAATTTTGTTACCTTAAATCCTCAAGAGGACCAGTATGTTTAATTTATAGAAGGACAAATTTATTATGGTGCAATGATAAATCGTTTGTGTAAACCAGGGTCTTAATGGGTTATGTCTAATGGCCAGCCTTGTCATTTAAAGAAAGCAGATATGACAAAAGAAGCCACTGCTTGGACTTATTTTGTGTGTGAAAATCTTCTTCCATTTTCTCATTTATCCTCTATTACTACCGAGCATGCACTACTTGTTTATGCCATTATGGAGGGGCACACAATTGATGTCGACAAAGTGATTAATAGTAGCCTCAAACGATTTGGACGAGGAGGCACAACGGGAAGTTTGGGGCATGCAACCACTATTACATTGTTGTGTGAAGAAGTTGGGGCTCCATCATGGATAGATGACCTTCATGTTAAGCCTCTACCTATTATTACTGCTGCTATGGTCAATGAACATGGTGAACAAACTGCCAAATGGATAGCAAGAGCTAATTTATCAGGTGCCACACTAGAGGAGAATGAAGAAGAAGAAGAGGTTGAACCTATGGCAGAGGATTCATATCTTCCTATCAATCCCCCTATAGATCCATATATGCAGTACTTGGCTCAACAAAATTCTCATATCATTCTACAAAATGATTATAAATATATCGACAAAATTTGCATTTGATGCAGTACTATGCACATCGTAGTCAATATGATGAGAATCACACTAGTCACGTCAACTCTTTGCTTGGGCGCTGAGACCAAAATCAACAAGACCCTGTCTTCTTTCAGTAGCCACCATTTTTCCCACCGTTTGCTTCCCAGCCACCATTTCCTCAACATCCACCGCAGCCCCCATACTAGTTCATTTGTGAACTAGTTAACTCTCCACCATCGTATGCTCAAAAGTTATTTTACATGAGCTTTTTGTTCGTTTAGGTTTTTTTTGTGTGTTTGTGTTTTTTTGTTTGTCTCATGCTTTGTTTGTATTGCTTAACAGGAGAACAAGCACAAGTGAAATGTTAAGTGTAGGGCGAGGTTTTTGGTTTTTTTTTCAAAGACAAATTTTATTTATTAGAGAAATCTTGCCAATCAAAATTTTTAAATCTATTATTCGAATCAAGTGTCTTTAAACAACGAGGTTTAAAATATAAATCATTAAGCTTTAAGTTTAAAGCACAAGGTTTGAATTTTAAACCTAGTCTCTTTATTCATAAACCAAGTCTATTTAATCTATAATTTTAATCTATATAATATAATAAGACAAAATTTAATCTAAGCTTTAAATTTAAGACATTTAAAGCATGAGACATTTAAGCTTTATAAGACATTTAAGCTTTAAATTTTTATCCTTTAAGCTTTAATTATAATCCAAGTCTCTTTAAACCACAATGTTTTAAATTTAAATCACAAGGTTTAAAATTTAAACCACTAGCCTTAAAATTTAAACTACAAGCATTTAATGGCTTAAAATATGAACCACTAAACTTAAATGGCATCAAAATTTTATCCACAATGTTTAAGTTTTATACCTTTAGGCTTAAATCATAAACATACTATCTTTTAATCCATATAATGTAATGTGTGAATCTAATCCAAAATCTTTTTAATTTTAAACCAACTGGCTTAAAATTTAAACCACTATTTATAAATTTGAACCACAAGGCTAGAATGACATCAAATTTAAACCACAATTTATAAATTTTTATCCATTTAAGCTTAAATTATAAATCAATTATCTTTAAACCCCTAGGTTTGAAATTTTAACCACTAAGCTTTAAATTTAAACCACAAGGCTTAAAATTTAAACCACTTACCTTAAAATTTAAACCGCAAGCCTTAAATGGCTTAAAATATGAACCACTAATCTTAAATGGCATCAAAATTTAATCCACAAGGTTTAAGTTTTAATCATTTAGGCTTAAATCATAAACATACTCTCTTTTAATATATATATAATGTAATGTGTGAATGTAATTCAAAATCTTTATAATTTGAACCTATAGAGTCCAAGAACTTTACTTAGCTAATTATTTTAGTAGTATTATAGTATGTATAGTATTATCTTTGTTACTGTGGATTTTTGGTTCAGACCGGGAATTATTTGGACACTCATAGTAGTACTTATAAATTTTCTAAGTTTAACCTATAGTTTAAGAATATTAAGTATAACCTAAGGTTTGATTATATGACTGATATTAAGAATAATATTTATTATACTATAAGGTTTAGATATCAACCAATAGGATTTTAAGCACATGTTATGAATGGGTAATTAAAGATTAAGTATTTTGGAGGATTAAATTTAATAAGGAGTAAAGTTTGAATGCATTAGGGTCAGTCAGCAGCTTTGAATACGTTGAGGGCTTAGTCAAGGCTGTTTACTCCATTCAAACTTAGCTAAAAATGTGTAATTTCGTGTTTAATTAATCAGCGTGTGCCGATATATCGCAGCTATAGGGGGCGATATATCGCAGCACGTAGATACGGAAAACACGAGACGATGCACGATCACCTCGGGCATACTGGCCCAGGCGATATATCGCCTACAGGGGGCGATATACCGCCTCCTTCAGTGTATTTTCAAATGTTTTTGAATTCTTTTCCTTTCAGCCATTCAAACTCTTGATAAGTCCAGCATCTTTCTAAACGAGTCTTCAGCCTCTGCTGAACGATTATTCAAATTATTTTCACCTAAAAAGCTATTATTTTATTCAAGTAAAATCAAGATCCTTTCATTCCTAAACTCTATAAATAGGACCTAGTACCCAGCCATTATTCACCTTTTACTCTAAGTTCAGAAGCTGCAAGTGTTAGGAGAGTGTGAGAGTTAAACACTTGGGTGGGGAAATCATAAGCTTATCAAACACTTTGGGAAGTGAGGTTCTATAGTATTTCGGTTGTGGTGTAGATTGGTCTTTCAAGTCTTTGAGGTAAACCAAAACTCTAGCTCATTGTTTTATGTTATTTTCTTTCTCATAGCCTTCTATTCAGTTCCCTAACCTCATTCTTATTTTGGTTAGGAAAACTAAGTTCTTGAGCACATAAGTTTCGGTAAGCATGTTTTTAAAATGGTTTAGTCTTTCCATCCCTTTCATTTCATCTCTTTTCTTCTTTAGACTCACTCTTTCTAATGGTTATTAGGAGTGTTCCAAAAAGTCCCAACTCAGTCCACATAACCCGGTAACTTTGGTAAGGAAAATAGGCTAGAATCAATATGTTATATGCTTATGTTATCTTATGTTTTATGTTATTAAATGTGTTATGATATGTATGCATGTATGTTTGTAGGCTTGGGCATATGACCCAAATGACTAACAAGACCCCAAATGGGTTATGGGCATATGACCTACTTAGCTAGTAGGACCCCACTAATCTCATGGGCATATGCTTGTTTAGTCTATGGGACCCCAAGTAATAATGGCCATTATAATAAGTGTATGTTATATGTATTATGTTAAGTCTTTATGTTTCTTATGAAATTATGTTTATGACTATGTGTTAGATTTTTCTTTGCTGGGCATCAGGCTCATTCCTTTTTGTTTTATGTGCAGGAAAATAGCTTTAAGAGGCGGTAAGATTCATGGACGCTTAGAGGATGTGTATCGATGGTGAATGGAGTCAAGGAGCCGAGAGTTATTCGATTCGAGGATGTAGTTTCGTTTTATGTCTTTTTTACATGTATTTTCCGCACTATTTATGTAATGTCTTGTTATTTTAAATCATGTTTTGTTTTTAAAGACAATGGGATCCCATATCCTTCTTTGTATTTATTTTGTAAGTAACTCTTATTTTTACAAGTTACTTAATAAAATTATGGTATTTTCGTAAAAGTAAGTTCTATTAAGGATTGTATGTATAGTTTCATTAATGGTCCAAAAGTCTAGATTAGTGGGTCATTACAGAACCACAAGGCTTAAATGGCATCAAATTTAAACCACAATTTATAAATTTTTATAAATTTAAGCTTAAATTATAAATCAAGTATCTTTAAACCCCTAGGTTTGAAATTTAAATCACTAAGCTTTAATGCTTTAAATTTAAATCACAAGACATAAAATTTAAACCACTTGCCTTCAAATTTAAACTACAAGCCTTAAAAATTTAAACAACTACGCTTTAAATTTAAATCTGGGCGCCGCGGCCCATATATTTGCGAGCTGCGGCGCCCAGATACATCAAATTTGCATTATTTTTCTCGCCGACTGCGCGCCGTGGCTCAAATTTCCATAGTTCCTCTGCGCCGCGGTGCGGTAATTAGAGTCCTAGTTCAACATTTCCCCATATTACTAATTTCAAAATATCATTTCTACCCCATTTTGAAATCTTTATATATATATATATATATTGTATTGTTTAATTTGTTGTATGAAGTGTAACGATTACAATAATAAATAACACTAACGAAATTTAAACCATGATACTGTAAAATATAATCTTGAAGGATTAAAATTTAAAATACAATTCTTTAAAGTCTAAACAATGACTATTTAAAATTTAGGCTTAAATCATAAATATACTCTCTTTAATCTATATAATGTAATGTGTGAGTGTAATCCGAAATCTTTATAATTTTAAACCAAATGGCATCAAATCTTGAACCACAAGGCTAAATAGCATCAAATTTAAACCACAATTTATAAATTTTTATCTATCAAGTTTTAATTATAAATCAAGACCATTTAAACCACAGTGTTTTAAATTTAAACCAATAAGCTTTAAATTTAAACCACTAAGCTTTAAATTTAAACCACAAGGCTTAAAATTTAAACCACTTGGCATAAAATTTAAACCACTTGCCTTAAAATTTATACCACAAGTCTTAAATGGCTTAAACTATGAACCACTAAACTTAAATGGCATCAAAATTTAATCCACAAGGTTTAAGTTTTAATCATTTAGGTTTAAATCATAAACATACTCTCTTTGATCTATATAATGTAATGTGTGAGTCTAATCCAAAATCTTTATAATTTTAAACTAAATGGCATCAAATTTTGAACCACAAGGCTAAATGGCATCAAATTTCAAACCACAAGACTAAATGACATAAAATTTAAACCACAATTTATAAATTTTTATACATTAAGCTTGAATTATAATCCAAGTCTCTTTAAGCCACAATGTTTTAAATTTAAACCAATAAGCTTTAAATTTAAACCATTAAGTCTTAAATTTAAACCACAAGCCTTAAAATTTAAACCACAAGCATTAAATGGCTTAAAATATGAACCACTAAACTTAAATGGCATCAAAATTTAATCCACAAGGTTTAAGTTTTAATTCTTTAGGCTTGAATCATAAACATACTCTCTTTAACCATTACGTTTAAAATTTAAACCACTAGCTTTTAAATTTAAACAACTAGGCTTAAAATTTAAACCAAATTTCTTTATTGATTAAAAATTTTGACCACAAGTTGTGATTGGCAAAAAAAAAGCATATTTGTTGAAATCAAATTTTCATTCAAACTGAGCTCTTTGTATATCTTTTCTACCAATTCCAAGTACTTAATATCATTTTCCACCATCAAAATTTTGACTTCATGATCAACATATTTGTTGTTTGCATTCCATCTTCTGTTAAAAACTACAAACAAGATTATTTTGTCCATTTCCTGTAATAAAAAATAACACAACCAAGTGAGCTTATTCCTTGAACTTATATGTTTAGCATTTTTGCAAAACTAGGTCTCAATAATATTTGTGACGCAATAAGAAGAATCAAAGTAATGAAAAACATGTTTAGCATGAAGATATTAATGTTATTTTACAACGTAATTTAAACCACAAACATTCAATGACTAAAAATTTAAACCATTAGTTTTTTAATTTAAATCATTGGACTTAAAATTTAAACTCCTAGACTTAAATTTTAAACCACAAATCTTTAATGTCTTAAAATTTAAACCTTTAAGTTTAAAAGTTAATCCACTAGCATTTATTTTTAAAATTCTATGCTTAAAATTTGAGTCTATGACTCTTAAACTATTAGGCTTAAAATTTGAATCATGACTCTTTAAAATTTAAAATAAACTCTTCCAAATTAAAACCAGTGTTACAATGTTCAAGAGATGAATATAACAACCAACAAAAAACATGTAAGAAACAGTTATAGGCAAAGCCATTGAGCTACAGTCCTATTAACTCACATATTTTATATATTTGTTAATCGCAAGAACAATGCTTTTGTTCTGTATAAAGTGATCTACTCTGTATTTGTGTTCCAAGTCAGTATTTTCTTCAAGTTCTATTCAATTTCTTATGCATTTAAATTTTATACCAAGAGGACATTTGTTAGTAATAAAAACATGTTAGATTTCTATTCAGTGTCTTATGCATAAAAAAAAAATGGAAAGAATGAAGTAAATGGTAGAGTCTGTTACCATAAGAGTATCTCCTCCTGTGAATGTAAAATCCAACTAGATACCTGCCACCAACTAATCTGATGATGATAGGTTGTCAAGGAGTAGCTATCTAACATGAAAATTTTACTCAAGGCCAAAGACAAATAATTGAGTTTCATTTGTATTGAATTTTATAAATATATGGTGATGATGGTATGATGACAATTGTATTCATTATGTATAAGAGAGATATATATCATAGACATTTTCACAAACACATGGCATACATCACAGTATATACGGTAAGAATTTATTTTGAATAAAGATGCAACAAAACATACATTAACAAAGGCTATGAATCTATAATAATCATTTATATATTACTGAAATATAAACATATATTAAGCATAGTTCACGTGAAAAAGTAAACTAATGAAAGATTTTTAACATTCTACACAAAGATACAAAAGACATTAATGAACCAAACTTCAAACAGCTCTTATGTCAATATCTCAGTAAAAAAAATCCTATACCTATAACTATACCAGCAGTGGAGGCGCGGTGGCTTCGTGGTGGAGCTGTGGTGGCGGAACCGTGGTTGTAGAACGTCGTAGAAGGTTATGATGTCAATGACTCTATTGATGACAATGGCAAAGCTGCGGTGGACGTGTGGTGGCGTTGTGGTGGAGTTGTGGTGGTTTTCGTGGTGGAGTTGTGGTGGTAGAGTGCTGATCATGGAGGCTAGGATTGATTGGCAAGGTTGAGAGAATGGTTATTGTCGTGGGGTACAAGGTTAGAGAAAATGGTAATGGTCAAGGGCATTTTTGGAAGTGTGGGGAAAAAATGGGTAGAATTAAACAAAATATAATTAAAGGGTAATTTTAGTTAACTAATCATATAACTGGCTAATTTTCAACAAATCCCAATATTCCATCAATACAAATCAAGATCAACCCATGAATTTAAACCAAAATATATTGAAATCTATACAAATTTCAATTTAAGCAATGTAAAAAAATTTAATGATGAAGATTGCAGCGAGAATGAGAGAGCAAGACAAAGAAATTGAGAGATGAGAGAGTGCTCGTGAGAGAGAGAAGATGAGAGACTGAGAGAGCCAGGGAAAATATTAGGTATTTTTTCAAAATTGAACTATGTGCATAGATTTCCAAATTTTAGCTATTGAATAAATATTTTTCCGTTCAAATTTCCAAAATCTTTGTTTAGTTTTACACTATGTTTGACAAGAATGAAAACATGTTGGAAGGATAGAAAGGATGATGGATGGAGGAGTATTCTTTCATGTTTGGTATTGAGAGGGGAGAGATGAGAATGAATTTAAAATTTAAATGCAAAATTACTAAATTATTTATTAATAGTATATAATATATGTTTGATTTTTATTGAAGGGTGTGTATGTAATTTTCTATAAAAAAATTGTGTTACTCTAAAATTCTTCATTTTTTGAAAGAGTTCATTTTGGAGGATTTTGAGAGAGAGTTCATCCCTCCATTCCATCTCTCCTCTCCTTATTTTTTCTCTTGACAAACAAAGGATTTTGGTTCTCCACCCACCACCCCTTTCCCTCCTCCTTTTCCATACTTCCAAAAGTCACACCTTCCAATGAAGAGATTAATTTTAATAAAGCTCTAAAATCATTGGAACTGCCAACCTATATGTGAAGAAAATAGTAAATAACTTGATGCAATTATATGTCCGCAAGTCTTGTGGCCAATAGCAACAATAGGATTAGTATTCTTTTTTCTTTCTTTGAAAAGAATAGGCTTAGTATTCAACTGACAAAATTAATTTCACCAACTACAATGCAAAACTCACCATCTACTTCCATCTATATGCTATTATCTAATTTGTACCGATTATAAATATGACTAGTATTTTTGCCTTTTGTTAACAACTTTCTGATCACTTGTACATTAACAAACATAGTAAAATATGAACTTATTTTATATACCATGCCAACATGCCAGAACGTCAACCATTCAAAAGTCTCCTATTTGTACACTAAAATATAAAAATAAAAAATAAAAAAACCGTAATACACGTTTTTATTCGCTTTTCAGAAGAAAGCTAGACTTTGTCTGAAGGTTGACTTTGTATGTCTTTTATTTTTATTTTGATGAAACATTCTTTTCATATGTTTATACATTCAAAAATTAAATGTTAGTTTCTCGGATGACTTAATGAAATGACTGTTGTATTTTGAGTCCAAACATATGTAAATTGCTATCTAGATTCATGAGAAAAAAGACAAATCAATTGACTGACCAGAGAAGGTCGTTCAAATCCAAGTAAACCAAGCATAGGTGGACCATTTTAAAAAAAATAGCTAGGAAGTTGCATGTTGTACTTTTGTTTTATTCTCTAGAGAATTATACCAATTTATTATCCTTTTATGCTCTTTATTTTATTTATACCAATTCTAATTACATCTCTTGTTTCGTATTTGGTCTCTTGATCATATTTTCTCTATAGTTCCTGCTTCCTGGAATGTTCTAATCATATACATAGAACCTTACAGAATGAAGCTATTAGCAGTCCTATATTTATATATATAAGCGCACGCACACACATATTTGAGTCACTTTTCAATTATATAAATATATGGTTAGAGGAAATTTTGTATCATTATGTCCTAGAATATTTCATATTTCAGTACTTCATTTGTGTAGACTTTTAAGCTCTCTTTTTTTCTCAACATTATATATTTGTATTGAAGAACCGATGTTGAAAAGCTACCAATAACGAATTAGATATTATTAGTTTGCATCTGAATATACTTCAAAGCATTGGTTGAGTAGCTTGAGTATCTTAGAATGGACAAGAAGTTGAGAAAGGCAGCTCAAGAAGGAGATATTAGTGTCTTGTACTCAGTCATTGGAGAGTCTTCACAAGTTTTACAAAGCTTTGATGACGAGCTCTTATTCATTGATAATTCTTTACACATAGCTGCATTTGAAGGGCAAATACATTTTTCCATGGAAATTATGAGATTAAAGCCATCCTTGGCTAGAAAGCTAAATCAAGATCAATTTAGCCCTTTGCACTTAGCTCTACAAAATGGGAAATCCCAAATGGTGCTTCGGTTTCTAGATATCGATAGAGACCTTGTTCGTGTACACGGAAGGGAAAGCATAACTCCCTTGCACCATGTAGCCAAACAAGGAGATTTGGAACTCTTGATTGTTTTCTTATCAGCTTGTCCAAAATCCTTCGAAGATGTCACAATTCGGAACGAGACTGCTTTGCATATTGCTTTGAAAAATGACAAAGTTGAAGCCTTTGAGATCCTTCTTGGATGGCTTACAGAAGTATGCTATGAGGAAGTGTATCGGTTTGAGAAGAAGATTTTGAACTGGAGGGATGAGGATGGTAACACTGCTTCACGTTGCAGCATCAAGATATCAAAGTCAGGTCAGCTATCTTGTCCTTATATTCCAAGCAAGCAAATACCTACAGTTGATAGCAAGATTCTCCCCTAGTGTTTTGGGCTCTCGTGTTACTTCAAAGTTTAGTTTTGAATATAAAATGTGGCTTCCCTTCCTAGAAAATACAGGCACTAGGAGTCTTTGACTATAAAGTGTATGGCTCATTCTACTGCACTGAGTTATTTTGTTTTTATGCATTATGAAGGTAGTAAAATGGCTACTAAATTCAAAGGTAGATGTAAACTCCAAGAACTTGGACGGTTTAACTGCCCTGGATATCTTACAGAATGAAAGCAAGTTGGAGGGCATAGAAATTTGTAAGTGTCTTACTTTGTGTATTTTGTATTTTGGCAATTTCATGAGTCATCTATTACTTTTTCAGTTGCATCTGTATTTTGTATTTTGACAGTATTTTGGTTCATCTGCTATTTTGCCAGTTGCATCTGGAAGTTTGATATTGTTATAATTGTCTGTTTTCTTACGTGGCTTAGTTTAATGTGTCTGTTATGTTTAATTGACTGTGTTGTTATGTTTCGTTTTTTCAGTGTGTGCCGAGTTAATTAGTTTTCCTAACGATTTTCTGTTTTGAGTGTGGCTGGGTATTTGAGTTGGTTAGAACTCAGATCTATAATTGGTTAATTGGTTTTTTCTCAGCTCGTTGAGTTTTTTGGGGTTTTTCGTATGGTTTGTTTTTGTTGTCTTTCTTTTACAGGTTGAAGAACTTGATTTTCAGAGGGTGTTCATCCATGGCTACCTGTGATTGTTCTTCAGGCTGAGTATTGGAAGAAAGTTAGATCTGAAAGAGTTCAGGTGTAAAGATTCAAATAGATCAAGCTAAGGAATTTTGCAAGAGAGACAAGTATAGATGATTTACTGTTTTGGTTGTAAAATCAGAGATACTGTGTAGAACTTGCATTTTATATCTTAGTGGAATTCTTTTTCTAGACTAGGTCCCAAGGATTAGCCATTACTTTGTGTAGTGGTGAACCTTGTAAAAATTGCTTAGTGTGTTTCTTTTACTTGCTCTTTGTTATTTCTTTAAATCTTGTTTTACTTCTTCAATGTTCAAGATTCTTAGGTAGTAAATCACCTTCATTTTGGTATCAGAGCATTCTATAATTCTTTATTACTGTTTCCTGGGTGTTTCAGTTTAGGTGATTCGTTTGCCTTTGATTTTTTTTTTGTTTCGTTGATCCATCTTACCCTCTCCTAGTGTCATCTACGAGAGCTTTGTGTGTTTCTTTTGTTGTGTTGATAGTCATGGATATGTTTAGAGAAGGAGGATCTACCACCAGACCTCCCATGCTTGAAGGGGCTAACTATCCTTATTGGAAAACAAAGATGAGAGCTTATCTTAAATCTATAGACGAACGGGTTTGGATGGCTGTTTCTGAGGGTTGGACACCCCCAACTGAGATTGTTGGAAATGTTGATATTGCTAAGGCTGCGAGCAAGTGGACAACTGATGAAATTGAGAAGGCCAACTTTAACTCTAAAGCTCTCAATGCCATTTTCAATGCTGTTTCCACTAATCATATGAAAGTGGTTGCAAATTGTGAGATTGCTAAGGAAGCATGGGATAAGTTGAAGATCAAGAATGAGGGTACTTCGGCTATCAAGAAGTCAAGACTGAGATCCTTAGCCAGAGAATTCAAAAATCTTACCATGGATGAAGAAGATTCGATTGCTGATTTTCATGCTAAGTTGTGTGATATTTCTAATGAGTCTTATGCTCTAGGAGAGACTTACTCAAACAATAAGCTTGTAAGGAAGGTTCTTGGGTCTCTTCCAAGGAGATTCAAAGCCAAACTCACATCTATTGAGGAAGTGCATGATGTTGAAGATATGGATCTGGATGAACTGATTGGTTCTCTACAGAATTATGAATTAACCCTCAAAAGATGGAATAAGGGAAAGAAAGTGAAAGACAAGGAAACTGAGAAGACTGGAGGTAGCTTGGCTTTTGTTTTAAAAGAAACTCGTGACCAAGAAGGAGAAATGTTTGATACTTTAACAGAAGAGAAAGTTGCTCTCCTTACTAGGAATTACGCAAAGTTCTTAAGAAAGAATATGAGGAAGAATACTTTTAACAAGAAAGAGAATATCTTCAAGAAGAACTTTCCTACTAATCAGAAAACGAGTCAGATTCAAGACAAAAAGAATAGGGGGATTCAGTGTAGAGAATGTGATGGGTTTGGACACATACAGGCTGAATGTGCTAACACTCAGAAAAAGAAGAAGGCCCTTGTTACAACCTGGAGTGACAGTGAAGAAGAGAAAGATGGGAGTTGCAGTGAGTTTTCAGATCATGAGAGAAATGTCATTGCTTTTCTGGCCAAAGAAGAGGCAGTTGAAAATGAAGCTGGGGATAATGAGAGCAGCTGCTCTGAAGCTGACAGTCTTGATCAGCAAACTGCTTATGAGCAAATGTATCAACAATGGCTGACTATGGTTCAAAAAGTAAAACTCCTTGAAGAACGAAATACTTCTCTTAACATGGCCAACTCCAAGCTTGAAGCTGAAATAAAACACCTGACCGAAGAATTAGAAAAGAAGGAAGAAAAGTTGTATGCTGTTCAAGCTGATCTCGTTCGAGCCAAACAATCTTTGGAGTCAATACCTCCAGGAACAGCTGCCTTAAATCATCAGTTTCATCTTCAGAAACCCTATGGAAACAGGACATCTATTGGTTGCAAGCTGTTATACAAAAAGGGAGACAACCTTACCATTGGTGAATCTCTTGTTTCATCTGCTGCAGATAAAACACACACTGTTATTGATGCATCTGGCAGTCAGAGGAATGGATCTAATATCATAAAATCTTCTAGTGAAAAGAAACAGAAGTTCATTCCAATTTTCCATTTCTGTAATCGTCATGGCCATATTAGACCAAGATGTTATCTGCTTCAATCTTACCTTAGAAACTTGGTAGGAAGTCAAGTAAATACATCTAGATCACCCCTTGCTGAAGGAAAAGAGTATAAGGAGGTTTGGAGACCAAAGCTAACAAGCTGCTCTCAGGAAGAAAAAGGTGTTTCTGTTCTAGTGGCACATACATCTCTTTCTGCTTTTAAGGATGATCAGTGGTACTTTGATAGTGGATGTTCCAAGCACATGACTGGCAATAAACAGTTGCTGAATAACTACAAAGAAGGGACTGAAGGACTGGTCACTTTTGGAGATGGCAACAAGGGAGCAATTCTTGGGAGAGGAGATCTTGTGCTTAAAAATCTTCCTGTGGTCAAAGATGTGCTTTATGTTAAGGGACTGAAAGCAAATCTCTTAAGCATAAGTCAGCTGTGTGATGATCACTATACTGTGAGTTTCTCCAAGTCCACATGTCTTGTAAAGTCTACTGATGGGTGTTCTGTTTTGTCTGGAACAAGGTCTAATGATAACTGCTACATGCTAAACAATATTGAAGTGTGCACTAGAGTTTCATTAGACAAGTCTGACTTATGGCATTATAGACTTGGTCATCTGAATTACAGAGATTTAAGGAAGTTGGTTAAACTTAAGGCTGTTAGAGGGGTTCCTGATTTCAAAGTTAGCAGAGAACGAGTGTGTGGTCCATGTCAGCAAGGCAAACAAGTAAGATCTTCTCATCCTCCCATTAAGATGCTTCTCACGAATAGAGCTCTTGAGTTGTTACACATTGACTTGATGGGTCCTATGCAGACAGAAAGTCTCAATGGAAAAAGGTATGTGATGGTGTTGTTGATGACTACACTCGATATACCTGGGTTTAGTTTATTCGAGAGAAGTCAGATACCTTCGAAGTGTTTTCTGCCTTGTGTTTAAGACTTCATAATGAGAAAGTCTTAAAGATAGCTAAAGTGTTTAAAATCATAAGCGACCATGGCAAAGAGTTTGAAAAATGTTTTATTCGCTGAATTTTTTGATCACATGGGCATTGCACATGAATTTTCTGCTCCAAAAACTCCTCAGCAAAATGGAGTTGTAGAATGCAAGAACAGAACTCTTCAAGAAATGGCCAGAGTTATGTTGAATGCCAAGGGGATTTCTCAAAGATTTTGGGCAGAAGTTGTTAACACTGCCTGCTACATTAGTAATCGTATGCATCTCAGAACTGGTACTACTCAAACAGCTTATGAATTGTGGAAAGGTAAAACTCCTAATCTGAATTACTTGAAGATTTTTGGTTGTACCTGTTATATTTGAATGATAGAGACTATCTTGGAAAATTTGACTCCAAGAGTGACAAAGGTATGTTTCTCGGTTATTCTCCTAATAGTCGTGCATATCGTGTGTTTAATAAACGAACTAACACTGTCATGGAGTCTGTCAATGTTCGTTTTGATGACACAGAGGATTTGTCAGATGATCTTGATAATGATGATGATTGTTCAATACCTGCCTTGGTACCTCATTCACAAGTTCTCATGCCTAATATTTCCAGTTCACCCTCAAATTCTTCCTCTACTGATCATACAGAGCCATCTGGAGAATCTGAAGATGTGGTTGTTGATAGTCCAGAGTCTGAACAGTCAGTTGAATATTCTCATCAACTTTCACCAGCCAGGCTATATAAAAAGGGGCCTCCATCATGGATTCAAAAAGCACACCCTCCTACTGTTGTCATTGGTGATCCTTCAGCATCTATGGTTACCAGAAGAAAGGTTACCAATGAAATCTCTCATTTATGTTATCTATCTAACATTGAGCCAAAGAATGTCAAACAAGCTCTTTCTGATGAGCATTGGGTTGCAGCAATGCAAGAAGAACTTTTACAGTTTCAAAGAAATGAAGTATGGGATTTGGTGGACAGACCAGAAGGGAAGAATATTGTAGGAACAAAATGGATTTTCAAGAACAAATCAGATGAGTTTGGAACTGTAACTAGAAACAAAGCTCGACTTGTTGCTCAAGACTACAAACAGGTTGAAGGCATTGATTTTGAAGAAACTTTTGCCCTTGTTGCTCGCCTTGAATCAATTCGGTTACTTCTTGCTATAACCTGTCAGTTACAAATCAAACTTCATCAAATGGACGTGAAGAGTGCCTTCTTGAATGGATTACTTCAAGAGGAAGTCTATGTTGAGCAACCTCAGGGATTCATTGATCCTCATCTTCCTCAACATGTTTACAAACTTAAGAAGGCCTTGTATGGTCTCAAACAAGCACCACGGGCCTGGTATGAAAAACTTACCTCTTATCTTCTCACACATGGTTTTATTAGGGGCAATGCTGATCAAACTCTTTTTATCAAACACCTTTCCAAAGGTTTATTCATTGCTCAGATTTACGTGGATGATATCATTTTTGGTTCTACCTGTCCTAATGAAATCCCTAAATTTGTTGACATTATGAAAAAAGAGTTTGAGATGAGTATGATTGGTGATTTAAGTTTCTTTCTAAGATTACAGATTCGTCAGTTAGATAATGGCATTTTCCTTTCCCAGAGCAAGTATGCTCTAAACATGTTGAAAAAATTTGGGCTAGAAAATTCTAAACATGCTAAGACACCCATAGGTACCTTAACAAAGCTCTCACGTGATGAATCTGGGAAACCTGTTGATCCAACTCTGTTCCGTAGTATGATAGGTAGCCTTCTCTATCTTACTGCTAGTCGCCCAGATATATGTTTCAGTGTTGATCTGTGTGCTAGATATCAGTCTAATCCCACTGAGTCTCATTTTACTGCTGTTAAACGAATCATGAAGTATGTTGCTGGTACCTTAGAGTTTGGTCTTTGGTATACGTGTGACACTGATATGTCTCTTGTTGGTTATAGTGATTCTGATTGGGCAGGGAGTCTAGATGATAAAAAAAGCACATCTGGTGGGTGTTTTTATCTTGGGAACAATCTTGTGTCTTGGTTGAGTAAAAAACAAAACTCTATTTCATTATCTACTGCTGAGGCAGAATATATAGCTGCTGGTAGTTGTTGTACTCAATTAATTTGGATGAACAAAATGCTTAGTGACTATGGTTTTCCCCAAGAAACTTTGACTATCTATTGTGATAGCACAAGTGCAATTAATATTTCTAAGAATCCTGTGCAACATTCCAGAACAAAACATATTGATATTCGCTATCATTTTATTAGAGACTTGGTTGAATCCAAAGTTCTTGTTTTCTCCCATGTTTCCACAGAGGCCCAATTAGCTGATTTATTTACTAAGCCGCTGAGTTCACAGACTTTTGGTCATCTTAGAAAATGCATTGGAGTTTGTATGATTTGATCTAGTACTGTCCAGAGAAGCTCATTTTTTTAGTTTTTTTTTTTTTTGTGTGGTGGTTACATTGTCTTCTGAAGCAAGTTTTTTTTTTCTCTTGTTTGATTTCCAGTTTGTTTGGTTGAGCTCTTCATTCTTCTCAGCAGAAAAGGCTACCTTTGTTGGATGCAATGGGAAGAGCTATCTTGTGGTCCTTTAGTCATTTAGTAGTCTGCTCCTTCTCATTTGACTTTTCTGACTAAAGATGACGGCTACATCTCTGACAAAGAGTGAAAGCCTCTGCTGGTTCTCTTCAGAAAAACCCAGAGTGTTTTAAAAAAAAGGGATTTTACAAAAAAAAAATAATACTATTAAAAAAAATTCAAGAAAAGTGATTCAAATTCTTTTGAGGGAGTGAGCTTTTTAGCTCACATGAGAACACTTGCACACACTAATGAAGAATTCTAGCTCAACATTCTGTTGAAATCTCTTTTTAGAAATCATCTTGCTTCATTTTGAGACTTTTTTGTATTGCCACTAACTTGAAATTCTTGTTTTCTTTTCTCTGGTCTTTACTATTTTTTGTTCATTCTTCTCCTGCTTTTTCTATTTTTTTTCTGTGTGGCTTTATCATTTTTTTTGTGGCCCTGTGGAAATTTGTGTTTTTTTTATCTGTTTGGATTTTTGTCATGTTTTTTTTTACGTTTTTTTTCAATATTGTTTTCCTGGTATCTTGTTGCACAGGCTTCTTTTGTTTTGTTTTTTTTCTTTTTGCCAAATATGGACTTGGGGATTTTTTTTCTTTAAATACATGACGTTCATCCGTCTGTTCCTATTCTGCCCTATTTTGTTTCTCCTTTTGTGTCTAATATCTTCTCCATGTGTCAAAGTTAGGTCTCAGGTTCCTGCAGGTGTCATGGAAGAGGCTCTCCTTGTTCCTTCGTATGTTCCTCCCGTTCAGCCGTCCGTGTCTTCTCAGCCTCCGTTAGCCTCTTCCTCGCCAGGTATTCCCCCTGCTCATCTCTCTGGTTGTCCTCCTGGTGTGTTTTCCCCTGATGCATCTACTCCTTCCATTGTTCCATCTTGTTCTTTTCGTGGGTCTCGGGTGAAGTCTATTGCCCAAAAGAAAACACCCTCTCGTGAGTCTGCTCAGGTTCTTTGTCGAGTTACTCGAGCCTCCCTTAATCTTGCTGGGTCTTCTTCTTCACCTCCTAAGCTTTCCTCTGACCATATACCTTCTCCTCCTCCTCGTAAGAAGCCTAAGGTATCTAGTGGTCTCCCATCAAATCTTAAGCACTCCAAATCTTCCTCGGCTGGTGGTGAGTCTGATTTGAACTCTGTCTATTTTTTTGTCAATCGGTTTGCTGAAAAAAGGTTTAAAGAATATGTGTCTTTTCGTCGTTTGCATGTTGAGCATTCTGTAGTGTTAAAGGATTTTCCTAGGCTGCTTGAGATTCTCAAGTCTCGACAGTGGGTTCACACTGTCTCTGGTCTAGTCATGCCTTCTCAAAATCTGGTTAGGGAGTTTTATTCTCACATCGAAAAATCTTTACTTGATGCTCAGCATCCAAATCAGTTTACTGTTTTTTGTAGGGGCAAACGTATTTCATTTGCTCCCTCCACTATTCGGGGTTTATTGAATATACCTTTGGTTTCTAATGCTGTTTACAATGCTGAATTTGCCCCTGATTTAAACCTAGTGGGTCGTGAGTTGACAGGTCAAGCTGATTTTTGCTGGAATGAGGTATCTAATGATTTTCCTACTCCTTCATTAACAAGTTTTTATCGTGTTCTGCATAAGGTTGCTCTCACTAATTGGATTCCAAATTCTCATACTTCAACTGTTACTGCTGATATTGGGCGTTTTCTATTTGCTGTGGGCACTGGGGTTTCCATAGATTTGTCTGTGCTTATGTTTGACAGGGTGTATCAAGCTTTTCTTACCAAGAGTCGTCGGTTTTTTCTTCCTTATCCCTGTTTGGTTCGCAAGGTTACTTTGGCTGCTCATCCTAAGTTTACTTCTCAAGATGTTTTCTTACCTCTTCCGATTCTCGATAAATCGTTTCAGCCTCAGTCCTATAAACCAGTGCCTCCTCCTCAGCCACTTAAGTATCCTCTTTTGAAGGGTTTAGCTCCTGCCTCATGGAAATACAAGTTGTTTGAAATGCTTTACTCTCAGCAATCCCAGTTGGATAGTCTTCAAAGTTCAGTTCTGCAATCTCAACAGTGTTCCAAAGCATTTGAACGCAAGGTTTTGGCTCAGTTGGCTGGACTTCGACAAGTTATTCAGTCTCAATCTCCATCTGTTGTTCAGGGGGATGGTTCATTGCCTCAGGCTGTTCATTCTCCGGCTCCATCCCAGGGGGAGTTGTCTCCTAGTGTTCCTGCTAAGGTTCCGGATACTGTCCAGGGGGAGTTGTCTCCTTGTGTTTCTGATAAGGTTCAGCATACTGTCCAGGGGAGTTTGCTCCTGCTACTGATGGCACTCCTGTATCTGCTTCTACTCATTCATCTTCTCCTCCACGAAAGCTCATGCGTGGCAGACTTCGTCGTTCGGCTCGTTTATGATCATTGAGGGGGAGATTTGGGTGGTCCCTCGGTGTTGTGTTTGTTTTTTTTTTCGTTTATTTTGTTGTTTTGTTTTGCAATGGTCATAAATTGCCAAGGGGGAGATTGTAAGTGTCTTACTTTGTGTATTTTGTATTTTGGCAATTTCATGAGTCACCTGTTACTTTTTCAGTTGCATCTGTATTTTGTATTTTGACAGTATTTCGGTTCATCTGCTATTTTTCCAGTTGCATCTGGAAGTTTGATATTGTTATAATTGTCTGTTTGCTTACGTGACTTAGTTTAATGTGTCTGTTATTTTTAATTGACTGTGTTGTTAGGTTTCGTTTTTTCAGTGTGTGCCGAGTTAATTAGTTTTCCTAACGATTTTCTGTTTTGAGTGTGGCTGGGTATTTGAGTTGGTTAGCACTCAGATCTATAATTGGTTAATTGGTTTTTTCTCAGCTCGGTGAGTTTTTTGGGGTTTTTCGTATGGTTTGTTTTTGTTGTCTTTCTTTTACAAGTTGAAGAACTTGATTTTCAGAGGGTGTTCATCCATGGCTAGCTGCGATTGTTCTTCAGGCTGAGTATTGGAAGAAAGTTAGATCTGAAAGAGTTCAAGTGTAAAGATTCAAATAGATCAAACTAAGGAATTTTGCAAGAGAGACAAGTATAGATGGTTTACTATTTTGGTTGTAAAATCAGAGATACTGTGTAGAACTTGCATTTTATATCTTAGTGGAATTCTTTTTCTGGACTAGGTCCCAAGCATTAGCCATTACTTTGTGTAGTGGTGAACCTTGTAAAAATTGCTTGGTGTGTTTCTTTTACTTGCTCTTTGTTATTTCTTTAAATCTTGTTTTACTTCTTCAATGTTCAAGATTCTTAGGTAGTAAATCACCTTCAAAATTAAACATATGCTACATGCTGCTGGAGCTATGGGAGGAGCGTCTTTTCGAACTGACTACGCATCTAAACTCTACTTAAGGTTAGACCGCACAACTTATAAAATTTTGTTGTTCGCTTTTAACATTTAAAACAGAACGATTTAGTTCAAAACAGAAGTATAATCTGCATCTAACCAACAGTTGGTCTAATCATAGTATTTGGAGCATCCTGTAAATGCTACTAGTTCGTGCAGTCTTAAATTTCAGTAAAGCTACTACCTTTCATGACAATAATGAAAGCAAGTATAAATTTTATTGGTTACCACCTTAATCAGACATTCAGATATCACATATGGTGAAAATCACAATAAAATCATAGATTTACACCAACTGTAATATTCAACTGCCTAATTCTATTTCTTCTCAGGACAGATCAGAGGTTAAAAATAGCTGCTCAAGAGGGAGATATTGATGCCTTTTATGATGTGATATATGAAGATCCATGTATCTTAGATCGTATTGATCAAATATCTTTCATTGATACTCCTATGCACATAGCTGCATCAGCAGGGCATAGCCATTTTTCCATAGAGATTATGAGATTAAAGCCAACATGCTCATCGAAGCTAAACCAATATGGCTTCATCCCAATGCACCTTGCCTTACAGAACAACAAATTCCAGACAGCGCTTCATCTCTTAGCCATAGACAGAAACATTGTCCGCGTCAAAGGCAGGGAAGAAGACTCCCTTGCATTATGTAGCTGAAATAGGAAATGTTGTTCTTCTGGCAGAAATTTTAGCTAGCTACCCCCGATCAATACAAGACTTGACCATTCGAAGAGAAACTGCCCTTCATGTTGCAGCAAAGAATGACAAGTTTGAAGCTTTTGAAGTCTTGTTAGGATGGCTTCAGCGTGTTGATATGGATATGGTTCTACAGTGGACTGATGATGAAGGCAATACCGCTTTGCGCATTGCCACATACAGAAATCAATCTCAGGTAAGTAATAGTCTCTCAATTACGCTATGCTAACTTAGTATGTATCTGTCTTAATCGATTATTTGATACCAGCTTAGCTAGAAGACCTGACAGATTCAAATCATTGAATTATTCATGCATATATATGTACATATAACCTCTTCAGTATTGGTGGTTGCCTTCAAGTGTTTGCGACTTTCCATCAGGTTAGGCTTAAGTTTTAGGCATGTTGAAACTTTTCTCTCTTTAATGGTTGTCCTAATTGTGTTTTTTCTTTGCAAAAGTTTGAGTTTAGAAAGCAAAGCATGAAATATTTGTTCATAACACTTTGGTGGATTTGTGTTCACAGATACTACTAGTCTCATAGATAAATAGTTATGCTAGTGTTGCACAAAAATGAGAACAAAGATTTACCATAAATTGTTGATGAACTTGAAGTGGTAAAGGGAACAGTGACCTTAAAAGTAGTCCATATTGCACAAGGTAGTTTGTCATAGAGACCAGAAGTAGGAAGTTCCTTTAGTTTTTCAAAACAGATGAAAAGGAAAACAATACAAGCTTGAACCGTTGGAAAGTAAATCCCTTATCTGTTCTTGTACAGATTATTCTTGTTTTCCCATGTTCCATTCCTGCATTACATATTACTATTTCAACTAAGATCTCTTTCATTCTTAACAATGCAGATGGTCAAATTACTAGTGAATAGGATCGACTTAAACGCAAATAATTTCGAGGGCTTGACAGCTCTGGACATATCCAAACAACCAGTGTGCGATGCATACATAAAGGATCTGCTACACCAAAGCGGAGCTTTAGGAGCTTCTTCACTTCCTAGAGGTACTATCCTAGCAGAATTTTTAACAACAAAGATGTCAACACTAGAAGAATGGATAACATCTACTTACCTCAGAAAATGTTGTATGTCAAATGAAAATAGAAATGCCCTTCTAATGGTGGCTGTCCTGATAGCAACAACCTCTTTCCAAGCAGTGCTAAGCCCACCAGGTGGAATAAGGCCAAGTTCTAGTTTCAACAACACCAGTGACATGGTTAACTCTACTACTAGTGATCAAAACCAACACTCACTCTTTGCCTTCCACTACATGGCTCCATGGGTTTGCTTCTTGGCTTTAAGCACAGTGGCCTTCCTTACATCAATATCTGAGATATGGTTTCACCTCCCAAGAGGCTTTTACTTCTTAATAAAGATGGTTATTCCTCTGTTGTTATGCTATATGCTATCGTTGAGCCTCACAACGCCGGTGTCAAGAGTCGCACCATATTACTTGATTTTGTTACTTTTATCACAGTGGAAAGCAGCGGCAAGGATTATCTTTTACAAGAGGCCTATAAAAGTCCAGCTTCATTTATTGAAACATTGCCCCAACTTGTATAGAGATTTGAAATTTTAAACATCTTCCATGCTTAGAAACCAAAATAGTGTATATATGAAAGGTGAATAAAGGAGATGAAGATATTTGCTGATGCCTCAAAGAGGCATTGACAAGTAATAAACTTGTTGTAATCGTTAATTTTCATTAATTGGAATATTTTATGGCTCCACATGAATTTGGAAGAAAAAACAGCAACACTTACCCTCGTAATTTCAAGTAATCACAGGAAATAGATTTTTATTTATTTTATTTTATTTTTTATTATTAAAAATTAAAAAACAAATTTATCCTTACAAAATCTTCTCTTTAAAAAATATACATTTTGATAAAGGACAATTTAATCAAATTAAAGTATTTCGATTATCTTTTTTTGGTCAATTTGGTATGACTCTGATGTGAGGAAAATCAATTGTAATTGTATTGTGGGGAAAAACAATTGCAGTTTTGCTGAAGGAAAAAGTTAGTGAGTGTTTAGTAAATTATAGAATTGAAAGTGTTGTGAGTTGAAAAAACTGTAACAGAGTGTTTGGTAAACTATATGATTAAAATATTGTTAAATATAAAAGACCAAAATAAATATCATATTTAATATATTTATGATAAGGCACTAATAAAGTTATTCTTAACAAAAATGTAATATTATATAATATATACATATAATTGTATATATATTATAACTAGTCAGTGTAGTTAAAATTCTAATTATAATGATCATAGTATAATAATCTCATCATGATATAATCACAAATATATAAAATTTAAGCTATGCAAAACTAGCACTTTTTGTGTTTTTAATTATTATTTTTTTCTAAATCGTGAAATTAATATATGTTTGAAAAATTATAAATTAAAAATACTATGAATTGCAAAAATAACATTATAGTGTATAATAAAATCTATATTAAACATTTTTAAAAAAATCTATATATTAATGTGATTTTTAAAAATAAAAAAATTATAAAAATATTTTTAGAACAAAATAAAAATATTTAAGATTTAAATATTATTTATGTTGTTAACATACTAATTTATTAAATATTTTAATTTGTATTAAAATATATTTAGATAAAAAAACATTTATTGAAGAGTTTTTTTTTTAAAAGTAACTTTTAGCTTCTGCATAAATTGTTTAATAAGTTGTTTTCTGACTGTTTAATAAACACATTTATTGTTCAACTTTTTAAAAAAAACATCTTTTAATTTTTCTAAAAACTGTACAAAACTTACACTTAGTTATGTAAACAAAATAAAATATTTTTGATTTCCTCTTCGGTCAGTTTAGTAAGCAATATAATAAAATAATAACTCTGATTCTTTAATATTTTATTCTCATTCATTTCTCTCATTGATTAATTACAATTACAATTTCAAATTTTGGATTAAATATGATATGTATCTCTCCTAATAACGTATAAAGTATACATAGAGATAATTCTGTAGAGATATTAACAAATTCAAATAAATATTTATTTGTTAAAATTAACATCTCATTTAGTTTTGAAAACTTAATCAAATAATAATCATATAATACACTAAAGGGAAATTTTCAAATGTATCTAAATATACTATAACTATAACTAATTATATTTTTACGATAGAATCATCCCAATCCATTATATGTTAAAGTCCACCCTAAAACCACACAATCTACACGGTAAAGACCATCCATCCCAAATCTATATTCCTAAAATTAATAACCACAAACCCACACCAACTACACATTGAAGCTGTCCCAACAAAAGTTGTCAAAAAAATAAAATCTCTGAATTTATAGCAACCAACAACAGTTTGAAAAAGCATGCTTGCAATTGTATATTGATGAAGCTACATCAAAGTTCTTCACTTGAAACAAAATGTTTTGATATTATAACCATCATTTACATAATTGGTCTTGTATACTGGGTTTGATCAAGATTTCTATACTGCTCTTGCTTCGGTTTAATTGTACAGATATTAAACTATAAAAGTTTAGAAAAAATGTTTATACTCATAAATATTTTAGAGAACTTTCACTTTGTTAATTATATAATTTTTAAAAAAACAAAACTTTGCTATTGTTAAAATGTAACTAAATTCTATATTAAACAAATATGTTAAGATTTGACATTCTACAACTACAAACACATTATCTCTCAAAAAATAAAAATAAAAACTACAAACACATTAATAAACTTGTAATTGATTGTTACACATTCAAAATAGGTGTTATCAAACTTGAAACAGATTGTTACAGAACAATGAAATAATTATAAAGAGATTTGGTAAGACTTAATGTATTGTAACTATAAAAATGTACATAACATATTAACAAACTTGTAACATATCTTTATAGAACCATAATATGTATTAACAAGTTTGTAATGTCAGGTGATTGGCTAACCGTGTCCCTTCCTACATATCTTTACATAATTATAACATGTGTTAACAAGATTGAAATAAATAGTACCTAGTATATATAGAACCATGATCTAGCAGCTTGAGTCGGTATATTAACAAACTTGTAACACATTTTAACAAGTCATAAAGTGTGTTAAACTTGAAACAAATAGTACCTAGATTCTACAAAATCATAAAACGTGTTAGCAAGACTGAAACAGAGAGTACATATTCTCTAAATAACCATAACACTTGTACAAAAAAATCTAAAAACACAAAAAATACAGCACGAGCATCCCTAGATTACAATAATGAAAAAACACACCGAAGCTTCCCATCATACTTAAATGAAGCAATGGAAAAATCAAAATGATATGCAATAAATAATATAGAGCAAATGTAATAACAAACATTAACAATATTGTAACAGATTTATATCAAACCATGATATTTGTTAACAAATTTTGAAACATATTGTTACAAACCCATCCTATATAATATCAAAACAAGCCATAACAAATCACAATTAAAAGCAAGCAAAAATCATAAAAGACTATACAATTTGATAGACCCAACAAGAAATATATATGTAGTAACACTACAACAAAATAGACATGTAATGGCTACAACAAAAGTAGACATTGTTGAGGGACCCATCTTAAGTGACCCTATGATGACTCCCATGGGGAGACTTTGTAGACATTCAACGTCTCCTCCTATAGGGAGACTTTTTAGACATTCAACGTCTCCCCATGGGAGGGTGTAAGTTTTACACCCTACGATGACTCCTAGGGGGAGACATTGAATGTCTCATATCATGAGTCATCATTGATTTTTGTATTTTTTTTTAAATAATTAAATAATTATTTCTAGTATATTAATTAATAGAATTAAATATATTATTTTTTTGAAATAGAATTAAATATATTAATTAAAAAATCTAAAGTATATGCAAATTTGAATTGTGAATTTTCATTAATAAAACCAAAACGTGTATATAATATGTTTTTGCTAGCTAAATATACAAAAATGTAATATTTGTTGTTAAACATACAAAATTAACAAATATTACATTAGCTAGCTAGACATATAGTAAGAAAGAAAAAGTAAAACAAAAACCTAGTATGTGGGACGATGACTTTGAATTATCGGTAGCATATGGTTCACCCAGTGTTGCCGTATTTCATTAATCTGTGCTTGTGTATATGGTGTAGTGTTTAGCTACAAAAAATACAAAGTAAAATATATTAGTTAATTATAATTATTTGATTATATATACATTAATAATAAATAAATTGTTAACTTTGTATAAATTTATATACATACCTATTTCTTCAAGTAACGTCCAAGTCCTGAATGTTCAATGTAATCATTTAACATCCTCATCACATAATATCTACATGCCACATTTTCTGGTTGGTGTGGACTCTAATATTTAAATAAAAGGTCAAGCAATTAATATAAATAATATTAGTAAAATGCAAGTATAAATTTTCAAAATAATTAAAGTCATAGTTACTTACTTTTGGTTGCACAATTTCTATATTATTTGGAATCTCGGGAGGTTTTGGTAGACTGGTCAGAAAAAGGTTGAAAGCATTGACTATTACTACCACAATTTCTTCATGGTTTTCTAGTTCTAAGTTCACCGGATCACAACAACAAAGGTAATACGCATATGGGGCCAATATAATCAACATCCAATGTCACTGCACAGGAAAAACAATACTAGGTATAAATCTCCAACGCAAATGTTATAAGGACTAAGTTTCTGACAATAACAAATTTTTGAACTTACCCATGGTTCCAAGGGACAATCATAAGTTACTCACTTGATCTTAATTGACGATAGCGCTTGAACAGGTCTTGAACACGCTCTTCGAATGAACTTCCTTTAATGGTGATTAGTAGTGAAAAATACACATTTATTGATTTTAATAGTCAAAATAAATTAAGTTTTAATTAATATTTTCATGGAATTAATATGATTTATTTTATAAATGAAAATATTTGATTATGATTTAATTTATTATTATTTTGTAGGAATTAAAGTTGTATTTTGGCACTTTGAAATGAAGAGAAAATGAAACAATTAAATCTGAAAAAGAGAAGGAAAATATGGTATTTTTCTTGAAATATAGGCCCAAGAATTTGGCCCAAAGACCCAGCCCTTCCTTCCTCTTTCCCCAGCTGCCAGGTGGTGTGCCCTCTTCGCGCCACGCGTCCCAGCAGTAACCTAGCCAGCCACTCCAGCGCGTGCCACGTGTCCAGACTTCAGCCAGCCCTTCACGCCCATGCACGCCCCACCTCTCAACCCAAACAAAACCAACGTGACCATCCGAAGCAACTAAAGTCCCCAGCAGCCCAAACTCCTTCAGCATCTGAAGCTTCCCCAACCCAGCGGCCCAAACGCAGGCCAAGCCCATCCGAAGCAACCAAAGCCAGCCAACCGCCCACGTGGCACGTTTTGCATTGGCTGGGAATGGGTCAAAACCCAATTCTGCCACCAGCCACTTTCAACCCATGTTTTGTGGGTATTGGGCCTTGCAAATTGCCATTTTGAGCTTTAAAGCTCTTTTTTTATTTTTTTGTGCTTTAGAAAAAATGGCATATTGACCATACACCAAAATAACTAGGTTAATATTTATAATAAGATTTGATTTTTCAAAATCATATTTTATTATTAATATTTCAGATTTATTTTGTAAACTCCAAATTGTTGTTTAATTTATTTTTAGTCATTTTCCCCATCTCTAAATAGGGACTCTTCTTTCACATTTTCTATGTAATTTTTAGGTAGCAAAACTCTACCAAATTTTAGTCTCATTTCTCATATTTACTCTCTAGAATTTCATGAGAATGTCTAGCATAATAGGCTAACCTTCTTAGGAAGGTTAGGTTGATCCTATATGCACTATGACTTTGTTTAGTATTTTTGATTCACCATGTGCTTAAAGTTTATATATTTGAGTGATTTATTTTCTTTCATCTTGTTATCTATATTTATGTTTACTAATAGTATATAGATTTTTTCAAGCACTTTCTATGTATTATCAAATTAGTGAAAATAATATAGATAATATCTTTATCATTTTCTCCATCTCATTCATATATATTTACTTTTGCTAAAATCTATATAGAATTAGTCATGCTCTTTCTATGTATTTTATAAATAGTAAAAGTAATATTTGTGTTAGGTTTTATGTCCAATCTTTTATTGCATTATTGTCAATGGTATAATGTCATTTTTAGATTTCTCATAAGATTTATCTCACATTTCCATGGTAAAGAATAATAATCACTTGAATACATTTTTGTAAAACATATTTGTGCTTCAATGTTAAATCTTCCAAATGAATAGTTGGGATGTGAACTTCGCATTTGTATAATTTTTGTGAATCAAAGATCCAAATAAATAAGTATGCATATTGGTGACTCTTGATCCTTCCTATTTGTTACCTATTTTTACATCACACTTTAGTCTATCTTTATTTCTAATCTATAAATCTCAAAAACAACAAAAATATCACTTGTTCTATTTTTCTCATATTATTTATCTCTTAACTTTATTTATTGATTAGCTTTATTTCTTTGCCTCCTTGTGGAATCGACCGCCCGATCTATACTACAACCACCGCTTAGTGGATGCACGTTTTGGGCATTAATCAAGTGGCTACAACATTAGGATTGACAAATAAAAACTTATTTTGGCGCCCTTGTTCTACCAAAAAATTGTATAACAACCTATTCAAAAAAAAAAGTTGTAATGCCCCGACTATTTTTAAGACCTCAGACCATTAAAAACTACTATGACATAGCTATTAATTTGAATACATACATCAAGAAATAATAGAGCTCTATTCGAAACCTAAAATATTGTACGAAATACAAAATAAGGTATGGGATCCCATTGTTATAAAACATAAAACATAAACTTTAAATTAATTGTTTAAATACTAAATGCGAAAATACATAGACATAATTTAAAAGACTTTAAATAACGTCATCCTCAATCTTCTAGCATTCCATTCATCCTTAACACACATGCCAAGCTACCACGAATTCTTCCCACCTTCCATATTCATTTTCCTACATCATTCTAAAAAGAAAGGAATGAGCCTAATGCCCAACAAGGAAAATCTACTACAAACATATATCATAAACTATAATATCAAATCATAAATCATATACTATAAACAGAGGACATAAAAACATATATCATATAGGACTACAATATTAATGGCCATTAACTCATTAACATGGTATGTGATAAAACAATCTAGGTCCTCTGTCTACTAATCGAGGTAGGTTAGATCACAACTATAGTATATGATAACCCATCTAGGTCCTCTATCTACTAATCAAGGTAGGGTAAATCATAACACTAAACCATGAAAATGATAAAAATTCTTGGGGCTTGCTATCTAAGCAAGTCATATGCCCGAGCGACTACAAAACATATAGCACATATCATATCATAGCATAAAACATATCACAACATAAACATATAAACACATATATTCTAACATGTTCTCCTTACCAAAAACCGGGATATGGAGACAAGAATGGGATTTGGAACACTCCTAAAATCAATAGTGAGAATCGTGAGTGTCTAAAGGAAAGAAGAGGAAAATAGAACTAAACCATCCAAGTAGAAACTTACCGAAAACCTCAATGTTCAAGAAACTTAAGCACCTAATCAAGAATCATAAACCAAAGTTAGGATCTGAAAGAAAACAAAGAAAACTAAAGAACCATGAAGAACTGAACTTAAGGATAGGAATACCTTGGATGAACTATGACTTGATCTACACCTCAATATTGAAATAACACTATGTTGACTGTGAATTTAGCCAACGACGTAAGAACGTCAACTACGACAACCTTCAAGAGAATTATAAACGACAACAGACAGTTTTTTATGAACGAAAGTAAATAACACGAGGTTTTTATAGTGGTTCAGCCCCGATGATCGGTAATAGCCTAATCCACTTAGAGATTTTATTATGTAATCACACTCAAGATCAGATGAACCGTGTCAACTGAGTTTCTTCAGTATGAAATATTTCAGAATACAAAAAGGGGTTCTCTCAGGGAAAACACTTTCTCTCTCTAGAACACAAGTTCACTCTTGATTTTGCCAAAAGTCCCTTTACGATCCTCCCAAGTCTCTATTTATAGACCTGGGATTCTCAACTGATATCCCCTTTAGATAGGGATATTCCATTATTTACCTAATATTTATATTACAAAATAAACATTCAAAATATAACTGATCCCTAATTTCAAGTGAGGATTGAGTGATTCCCGGATGCTTGGACCAATTCTCACTGAAGTAGTTTCGGGCAGTTTGACGTAGCTTCTCATGCATGTTGACTATTCTCCAAGCTTTACGTAGATCAAAGGTGGTATGTGCATGGCTCTCCTTGGACCAAAGGTCAGGTACATTCGAGGTATACTCCTCCATTGTGTCCGATCGGACACAATGGTTGTCTTCTTTGGCTTAAGGTGGTTCAAACCACCCTATTTGACTCCTTCAATCAAGGTCCGATTGGACCTTGCACTTTGCTCCTCGGACCAAGGTGGTCCGAGCCATCTTCTTCCTAGCATCTCTTTGGACCAAAATGGTCCAAAGCACTCCTTCAGGCGTCTTGTGCGATCGGGGGAGGCGTCTTGTGCGATCGGGCACAATGCCCCTCTACTTGGGCCTAAATGGTCCAAGCTTCCTTCGTTTAACCAAGGTCCGATCAGACCTTGGTCCTTTCTCTTCGGACCTAGGTGGTCTGAGTCACCACCTCTACTTGGATCAAAATGGTCCAAGGTACCTCATAAGTACCATGTCCGATCGGGCACACATTCCTTCTCCTCGGACCAACATGGTCCGAGCTTTCCCTCGTGCACCCAATGTTCGATCGGGCATTGGACTCTTCCTTCACATATCACCACTTTGGATCCAAACAACCCAGGGTCTCTCCCACGAACATGTCCGATCGGGTGCAGTTGTCTCCTTCGTTCAACCCATGCTTGATCGGGCATTGGACTTCTCTCCTCGGACCAAGGTGGTCCGAGCCTCCTTCGTTCAACCCATGCTCGATCGGGCATTGGACTTCTCTCCTCGGACCAAGGTGGTCCGAGCCATCACTTACATCTCCTTGGACCAAAATGGTCCAAGGTACCTCCTCTATGAGCATGTCCGATCGGACATAGCTCTCTTTTTCAACCAAAGCTCGATCGAGCATAGTCATCTCCTTGGTCCAAAATGGTCCAAGGTAAACTTTTCCTCACCTCATTCAAGCCCAAGTGCACTTCTTCCACATCATACCCGATCGGTCACTATGTGGCCTTTTCCTTTGAGTAAAACTTGAGTCTTGGTCATTCTCTTTGAACTCATTCGAGCCAAGCTTAACAAGAGGTCCCCTAAGCTTAGGTCCAATCGGACCTACTGCTTTTATATCTTGAACCAAAATTCATGCCTCCCCTTCAATTTCTTGGACTTGGCACCAATTGAAATCTAAGGATATTTAAACTGAGGTCTGAGCCAAGCAACCCCCAGTCCAAATACTCTCTTCGATCGGGCGTATTGTATTGACTATCTGTCCAATTCCTTAAGTGACATATTGGGCCATTATTAAGCCAGATCACCTCACTGAGTCATGCCATGTGTCAATTTTATTGCCACGTCATTCTTTTCAAATTTTTGGGATAACATTTGCCCCCCAAGTTTATTATATGATTTATTCACGTAATAAGCTTTTTCTCCGGATGACGTCATTATAAAAAATAATAAATGTTCATCTTCATGCAGCAGACCCACGATCACTGCAAAAATCCACCCATGATCGTGGAGGAAAAATAATCCCAGAATACCAAAGGTCCAAAAGTAAATGAAAAACCCACTTTTTTCCCTTTAAATATCCCCACTCTACACTCTCTTCTTCACATATACAAAAATCACTCTAAAAACCCTCCATATTCTCTCTTGGCCGAAACCCTCTCAAGGATTCCCCATCTTGCCGATTTCACAAGCTTCAAAGGGAGCTCTTCATCTTCAAGCATCCTCCAAGCAAACTAAAAGTTCTCCAACCTTGGGTAAGCCTCCTTTCTTCATGCCTCTTAGATTGCTACATTTTTTTTTTCAGAAATTCTAAAAAAAAAATGCCATGGCCGAATATGCTTGTGCCTTGAATGTTCTTGAAGTTCTTGAATATGCTTTGTTCAATGAGTTTGCTTGTTGTCTTGATGAGGTTTGTGGCATGGGTAACCTGAATTTTCCCCTAATTTCATAGGAATTTCAAGACATTTTTTATATTTTGACATAAACATGAATATGGGTTTTGAGGGTTTTGATAGTGTAATGGGTTTTTAAGAACATGAAGAAAACCTTTCATTTTCATGTTTTGATCTTGTTTTTTGTTTGTGTAAATGATGGAATGTGTTTGAGGCTAGGGATTTTTTAGGACCTTGCCCATTTGCTTGAGGATTCGGGGTAGGCAAAGTATGTCGTTTAGGGATATTTTTTACATGGTTTTGCCCAGAAATTCTGGGCATACGCGTGTGGTCCGATCGGACCACACTTTGTCTTCATCGTGAGCCCATGCTCGATCGGGGACGATGACTATTGCTTGAGCTTGAGGCGTGCGTCCCTTCTGAACGAGGCGAGACAACCACTCCGATCGGGCTCTGAAATGCTTCAGATAAGTGTGTGGTCTGATCGGACCACACGCTCCTCCCTTTGCTTTTTAGTGCCCAGATTTTTAATAGCTAATTCCGAACCTCCCTAGACACCAATGCCCGATCGAACCTAACTTGTTGCTGCTGGCTAGAAGCTTTGGAGGCACGAGGCACACCAGGCGAACTCTCGGGACCTGGGTGCACATCTTCTCCTCGGGCACGCTACGCCCGATCGGACGTTCTGGGGCTTGCGTGAGGCTCGTGCGGTGGCGAGGCAGGACGTCTCCTGGCCAGACTGTGTCCGATCGGACCAGTTTTATTTTGCCCAGAGTTTGCGTGGATACATGGTTCCTTGACCCATGAGCTCTGAACGCCTCCTTGGGCATGCCCCGTCCGATCGGGTGTGTCACAGGCGTTGGTTAGGCTCGCACGGAGGTAGGGTCGAATGTTAAATTATCCCTTAGAATAATCACATGGTCTGATCGGGCTTCTCAAATTTCCTTGGCTTATACGCCCTTATGGTCATGCCCACTTAATGGGTCTAAGCATCCGATCGGAGGTATAAGACCATTCTTTTGAGCCTAGGATGTGGTCCGATCAGACCACACCTAATTTCTTAGACCTTGGCCTCTTTCTTTCCAAGTGCATAACCAACCTTTTGGGTTACTTACATGCATAAGGAACTTAGCCTTATAGGAAAATCCCAAAAATGCCTCCTTCTACAAAGTTTAATAAGTTCAATACTTTAAGTACTTTTTAGGCACTTTTGAGCATTAAAATTATTTTTTCCATATGCGTTATATTTTTATAACTTAGACAAAATTTTCCAAGTATAAAAATAACTCTTATTTTTGATGAATTTTTTCTGTATGGTTACTCACCTCCCCATTTTTTATTCATTTTTGTAGATGAATCGCTCTGACTATAGGGGAGGTGACAATCATACGGACTCCGAATCATCTGCCCCGCAGACAATCGAGACTCCCTTGAATAGCGATTCCTCACCAGGCTCGTCTACTGATTACACTCCAGAGGATCGTCTTCGCCGCTTCAAACAGATCCTCCCTCGCTCAGCCTTATATCTTCTCCACGAGGAACAGTTCCTTCGACAAGCTTCTGAGTCGACGATGAGGGAGAAGCAATCTAACAGGCTCCCTCAGGAACACGATCCGCAGATCGCCCACAGAGCAGTACAGAAGGTGGTACAGCGCAATCAAACCCGCACTACCACAGCTTCAAGAAAGCCGTCTCTGAAATTTGCTACCACGATTCAGGATTTGGCTGTCCAGAAGCCACGTGATGAGGGAGAAGAAGAACCCTCCTGGTTCGTTGCCGAAGCTTCCAAACTTACTCCCGCGCTATTCCAGAAACATCTTGAAGCTTTAGGCTTGAGCGGGGCAAACGTGACATGTCCGGGCTCGCATCATAGAGCCAATAGGCCCGGTGGAAGGTACTGCGCCTGGTCCAGGCACCATGTACAAGCTGGAGCAACACTCCCGCTGCACATCTATTTCCGGTCTGTAGCAGACTACTTCAACATCTCCCCATTTCAGATCACGCCGAACAGGATACATGCACTCTATGCGCTGTACATCCTTTATTTTCTGAATGGTTGGGACGAGCCCACCCCTCATGAGGTGCATTACCTGTTTGATCTTCGGACCAACCCTTCCCACAACAACTCAGGTTTCTTCCATTTCTATCACAGGCATAGGGGGGTTACATATCTCAACGGCATCTCCCATAAGTCAAACGCCGGGAAGTATCATAAGGAATACTTCCTCACATTGGATATTGAGGCCAAAAACTTGGCTTTTACGCGCTCGGGTCCGTTTGAGCGACCATTGCCTACTGAAGAGATGTTTAGGCGGGCCAAGAAATTGGCTAACATGAGTCTTAAAGAGAAGGATGTAAAAAGGTTGGTCACGCTGGAACTTCTCCAGATGGTGAGTCTGGTGCCATGTGAGCAGGATCTGGTGGTGGAAAGTACCACCGGGGAGAACGACACGCCTGGTCAGTCTAATGAGGGCACGGAGCAAATGACTGATCGGCCCTCTCCTGGGCCTTCTCCGCTTTCCCGTAGACCTGGCGACCTAGTCATTAGAGAGCCTGATCCTCAGTGCAGATCTACTGTTCCCACTCATCCTGAGAAAGGAAAAGCTATCCAGGTTGATGGGGAACTTAGCTCATCCTCGGACGACGAGGATGGGTTCCTTGATCAAATCCTCAACGCAGGTAACACATGTCTAGTGTAAATAGGAATATTTTCGATAATCGGTAATTAGAGAATAACACAATTGTAGCATACACTTGTACACGTTTTATTATGTTTATTTCTCTAACAATCTTGTTTTTTCATCCTTTGCAGATTCAGACATGTTCAGAGATTGCGTTGCTTCAAAGAGGAAAACTGGTGATGGAAGTGGCTCTATGCCTCCACAGAAGATTCAGAAGGTAGCACTGCCAAGTCAAGGGAGGCAACCTGGGGGACCGACTACACTTCCGCCATTGACCCCCTCTTCCCTTCCTCCTTCTGCGAGCCTAACTCCTACTCACCAGGGTAGTTCGAGCGAGCTTTTTCGTGCTGTTAGCGACCTGGGCAAGGGGCTTCTTGAGGATATTGGCCGTGATGCATCGACGCTTCAAAGCCTAGACTCCTACCCTCGACTTAGTGTCGAAGTTGTCTTGAAGAGAGGACTCGCTCAATTGATGAAGGTAAGCATTTTTTCTTGAGACACTTTGTTATTAGTATTTTTACTTGTACTAACCTTTTGTCTTCCATGTAGTCACTTGTCACCATTGGTCATGCTCAGCTCCGAGCCGTAGACTACAAGGAGTTGATCAAGGTGCAGGACGATCAACTGGTGGAGGCCAAGTCCAAGCTGGAGCAAGCAGAGAGAACTGTAGCTGAGCGGGACGAGTCTCTCAAAAAGCAGGCTCAAAACAATGCTTCCTTGACAACTCAATTGGAGAAGCAATCCCTCGATATTAAAGAGTTAGTTCGAGACAATGAGAGGTTGATCAGCGAGAACGAAGAGCTGAAGCAAGAAAAAGAGCTTGACTTGATTCGCTTTGAGGAGGCCAGTTTTGACTGCTTTTATAAGGTCTGGAAGCTGAACAAGCCTCTTAATCTTGATTGTTTCTCCAAGGAGGCCCAGGCAGAGGATCTTGCCAGATGTGAAGCAAGGGCCGCTGAAGAAGCTGCCAATCCTCCTGCACTCACCCCCGCCTGCTCTGCTATATCATTTCGAGCGAGAGGAGCAGCTGATGCAGAGGAGGGATTCGATCAACCCTCTAGAGGAGCTCGCCTGTGACTCCCTCTCGTAGTTCATCACAGTCTACTTTACTTTGTATTTTGTTGCTCGAACTAGTGAGCTATTTTGACATTTAGCACTTTACTCTTTCCTTGTTGACAATTTCAAACTTTTAAGTTTTTATTGTGCCTAGCAAAGTTTTTAGATGCCTTTAGTTTCACATGAGAATTTAGTTTTTTAACTTAGAAATTTTTACCATTCCATAAGTTCACACTAAATATACTTCCTCATGCTCTTATTGCTCTAACTTTTTATGAGCATAAGTTTCTTATTACACGAATATCAGTTTCTAACTTAAAATTTGTAAAATTCTAAGTTACTTAAGCTTTGTAAAACAAGTTAGCTTAACGGCTATTTTAGACTTCTAAACTTACAAGTCAGCCCAAAAACAAACATATTTGCTCGTGCTCTTATTGCCTGTGTTAAAATACATACCAGTATACCCTATGTGCCCCCCAAGTGATTGAGGGTGGATAAATCCTTGATCACTTACTACTTGATCGAATTTGTTCGAGTAGTTACTACTCGTGAAACACATAAAATATACGAACATATATCAGTAGTTGACCACTACAAAATATTATTTAAACGTTGGTCCTTCATGTTATGATACCGACCAGTTGAACACTGTCCAGTATATATTTACACTTAGTTTTTAGAAGACCTGTTTTGTTTAAATCATTATGACAGTTGAACACTGCCAAGCAAAAATAATCAACACATATGCAAAGTTTGTAGCAAGGTGCAACCATGCTGCGCGTGGTCTCTTTTATTACTCGTAATAATAAATGACATAACGTGTCTAACAACGAGTTCCAAACAAAATAACATTGTTTAAAAATAATGTGATTGGGTAACAAATAACCAGTTCACAAACAAACACTTAAATAACAAGTTAGGCACTTGATACAAAGCTACTACTCTGTAAGTAGTATTTATTGATAATATTTTCTCAAGTGCTCGCCATTCCAGTAGTTTCTGATCAGCTCCCCATTCAATCGAGCAAGCTTGTAAGTGCCGGGCGGTAAGACTTGTTCAATTTGATACGGGCCTTCCTAGTTTGGTCCTAGCACACCAGCTGCTGGGTCTCTAACAAATACCTTCCTTAGGACCAAATCTCCAACCTGGAACTTTCGGTCCCGTACTCTGGAATTGAAGTAGCGTGCCACTTTTTGCTGATGAGCTGCTACTCTGAGGCTTGCTTCCTCTCTCCTCTCTTCGAGGAAGTCCAATGATTCTGCCAACAACTGATGGTTCTCCTCTTGGTTGTAAACGGTCCTTCTATGAGAGGGTGGGTCTATCTCCACGGGTAACATGGCTTCATACCCATATGCTAAAGAGAATGGGGTATGGCCAGTTGCCGTCCGAGCAGTAGTCCTATATGACCAAAGGACCTCTGGTAACTCATCTGCCCAAGCACCCTTAGCTTGCTCCAGGCGCTTCTTTAAAGTGTCCTTCAACGTTTTGTTCACCGCTTCAACCTGCCCATTGGCTTGAGGATGGGCAACCAAGGAGAAACTTTTGGTGATGCCATGCCGAGTGCAAAAATCGGTAAATATGTCGCTATCAAACTGAGTGCCATTGTCAGACACTATTTTCTTAGGTAGACCATAACGACATATTATGTTTTTAACTACAAAGTCTAATACTTTCTTCGATGTGATCGTGGCTAATGGCTCGGCTTCAGTCCATTTAGTAAAATAATCTACCGCGACCACTGCGAACTGCACTCCTCCCTTTCCTTTGGGTAACTTTCCGATCAGATTAATGCCCCACACTGCAAAAGGCCACGGACTTTGCATTTGGTTCAAAAGATTTGGGGGTGCTCTGGGTACTTTAGAAAATCTTTGGCACTTGTCACATCTTTTCACATATTCCATAGAGTCCTCGTTCATAGTAGGCCAGAAAAATCCTTGCCTTAAGATCTTTTTAGATAGACTCTGCCCCCCAGCATGATCTCCACAAAACCCCTCATGCACCTCAGCTAATAAATTTTTTGACTGGTCGGGAGTTATGCACCTGAGGAGAGGTAAGGAGTATCCTCTCCTATATAACACTCCATCCACCATGGTGTATCTAGCAGCTTGCCTCATAACTTTCCTTGCTTCATTACGACCATCTGGGAGTGTCCCTTGTTCAAGGTAAGCAATGATGGGAGTCATCCAGGTGTCGACTATCGTAATCGGCATGGCCTCTTGTCTATCAATGCTTGGCTCTGCCAAGTACTCTACTGGAACTATATTCAGTGTTTCGGCATCTTTCGCACTTGCAACCTTTGCTAGAGCATCAGCATTGGAATTCTGCTCCCTTGGTACTAGTTTGATGGTATACTCCTCGAACTGGGCTAGTAAATCTTTAGTTTTGTTTAAGTATGCCACCATGTGTAGGCCCCTTGCCTGATACTCCCCCAATACTTGATAAACCACCAATTGAGAATCACTGTTTATCTCCACCGATCAGGCACGCACATCTCTAGCTAATCGCAAGCCTGCTAAGAGGGCATCATACTCCGCTTCGTTATTAGAAGCATTAAATCTGAATCTTAGTGCGCAATGAATTCGGTGCTTCTCTGGTGTGACTAGTATAATCCCAGCTCCTTAATGGTGCTCGTTCGACGATCCATCAACGAAAAGTTGCCAAGCAGGAATTTCTTCCTTTAACCCAGTAACATTCTCCTGCTGGTTAGGGACCTCAACGATTCCGGTACACTCAGCGATGAAATCTGCCAAGGCTTGACCCTTAATAGCAGTCCTTGGTTGGTACTTGATTTCAAACTGGCCTAGCTCGACCGCCCATTTAAGTAGCCGACCAGACAACTCCGGTTTTTGTAAAACTTGGCGAAGAGGCTGGTCAGTGAGGACCTTGATGGGGTGTGCTTGGAAATACGGCCTCAACTTTCGTGACGCAAGTACCAAGCAGTAGGCCAACTTCTCAATCATGGGGTATCAGGACTCCGCTCCTACCAAGCGCTTGCTAACGTAATACACAGGGTGCTGCACCTTATCCTCCTCACGCACTAAGGCAGCACTAACAGCGTGTTCTGTGACTGCTAGATACATAAATAGGTCCTCTCCATCAACTGGTTTAGAAAGAACAGGAGGTTGAGCCAAATGCTCCTTGATCGCCTGGAAAGCTTGTTCACACTCTGTGGTCCACTCGAACTTCTTGCCTCCTTTAAGCAGGTTAAAAAACGGGACGCACTTGTCCGTTGATTTTGAGACGAACCTGCTTAGAGCAGCAATCCGCCCAGTCAAGCTTTGCACATCCTTTATTCTTGTGGGAGACTTCATCTCCATGAGAGCCTTGGTCTTTTCAGGGTTTGCTTCTATTCCTCGGGAGTTGACAATAAACCCAAGGAATTTTCCGGAACCTACTCCAAACGAACACTTAAGGGGGTTTAACTTCATGTTATATCTCCTTAAGATTGCAAAGCACTCCTCTAAGTCTCCCACGTGCCCCCCAGCTTCCTTCGACTTCACCAGAATATCATCTACGTATACCTCCATGCTCTTGCCGATTAAGTCACGAAACATACCATTCACCAAGCGCTGGTAGGTAGCTCCTGCATTTTTTAACCCGAAGGGCATCACTCTATAGCAATAGAGCCCTATATCCGTTTGGAAGCTGGTATGCTCTTCATCAGGAGGATGCATGCTGATTTGGTTGTATCCCGAATATGCGTCCATGAAGGACAAGTTCTCGTGACCTGAGGTTGCATCCACCAACTGATCTATTCTCGGTAAAGGAAAACAATCCTTCGGGCACGCTTTGTTTAGATCAGTAAAATCTACACAAGTCCTCCACTTTCCATTGGGTTTAGGCACCAAGACTGGGTTTGAAACCCAAGCTGGGTAGTATGCCTCTCTAATAAACCCGTTCTCCTTCAACCGCTCTACCTCCTCCTTAAGAGCCTTTGCTCGATCCTTGTCAAGCAACCTCCTCTTCTGCTGTACCGCTGGATACCTTTCATCCACGTTGAGCACGTGGCTGATCACAGTTGGTGAGATACCCACCATATCCTTGTGAGACCAGGCGAAGACATCTTGATTCCTTCGCAAGAACTCTATCAGCTGTGCTCTCACCTCAACTTTCAACTTCTTCCCAATCTTGACCCCTCTTGTCGGGTCATTCTCATCTATAGGGACCTCCTCTAACTCCTCGGACGGTCCCACATCACTCTCATAATCCCCAAAGCGAGGATCAATATCTCTTCCCTCGCTTTGGGCAACGCCCTATTTGGTGACTTCATCACCTGATGGGGTCTTCTGCTCTTTCAAACTAGGAGTGCTCTCCTGGCCACACTCCTTCAACACTTCTTCATCGTTCATTACTACAAGATTATGGTCTACATCCATCTCATCCACTTCCTCTCTTTCAACGCATACAATCATGTTGTTCTCCTTGGCACCTTTCTTTGCCTTAGCTATGGAGGCATTATAACACTCCCTAGCTTCCCTTTGGTCTCCTTGGATGCAGCCTATGCCAGCGCTGGTCGGGAACTTCATAGAGAGGTGCCAAATTGAAACTACCGCATGCAAGTTGGTGAGTAGTGGTCGACCAATAACCACATTGTAGGGAGACGGGCAGTCAACAATCAAAAATTCAGTCATCACAGTTTCATGCTTGGGAGCTTCCCCCGTGGTGACTGGTAACTTTATTGTCCCAGCTGGTGATAGTCCCTCTCCAGTAAACCCATAAATGACGTGAGAGCATGGCTTCAAGTCATTGATGGATAGCTTCATTTTTTCAAAAGAGGATTTATAAATAATGTTTACGGAGCTTCCCGTATCAACCAGACATCTTTTCACCTTCATGTTAGCTATTTGAACTGTCACTACAAGAGGGTCATTGTGAGGATACCTCACGTGTTTAGCATCCTCCTCAGTGAAAGTGAGGGACTCACTTTCTTACCTTGGGTTCTTTGATGGTCTCTCCTCCACCGTAATAACCTCGGATGTGGACGCTGCCTCCAACTCATAACGAAGGGTGCGAGCATATCTCTCCCTCGCCTTGTTGCTATCACCAGCAAGATGTGGTCCTCCACATATTGTATCTAGCGTGAAGTCCACAGGTTCAGGTTGCAAAGGTGGGGACCGTTGCCGCTTGAACCCAGGATTATTGCTGCTTCCCTCTCCCTGGGTCTTCTCTGCCTTATACTTTTTTAGTTTCCCTGAACGAAGGAGAAACTCTATCTCATCCTTAAGGTGATTACACTCGTTCGTGTCGTGACCATAGTCTCCATGGAAACGACAGAACTTGTTCTTATCCCTCTTACTCATTTCCTTCTTGATTGGAGGGGGTCTTCGGTAAGGGACCTCCTGATGGCTGGCTAGATAGATCTCCGCTCGGGTTGCCGAAAGAGTAGTGTAGTTGGTGAATCGAGGTTCATACTTCGTAGGTTTGTCATTCGACCCAGACTTAGCTTTTTTCTCACTGCGGCGGTCAGACCCGTTATTCCCACGTTTCTTACTACCGCTTTGATCATTTCCGCTATCTTTTGGAGTATCCTCTGATCCACTTGGGTTGTTCAACCCGTTTTCTCCTTTCTCAATGGCATCATCCAACTTCATGTATTTATCTGCCCGGTCCAAAAACTGTTGTAAAGTTGAAATCGGATGGCGGTGAATGCTGTCCCATAAAGGACTTCGATAAATAATACCCGAGGAGATTGCAACCATCTTCCCTTCATCTCCAACCGCGGTAGCCCGATTGGCCTCTCTCATAAACCTTTGAATGTAGTTCTTGAGAGACTCATCCTTACCCTGCCTAATATCCACCAAGTGGTTGGCATAAACAGGAAGGGTTCGGGCAGTACTGAACTGCCTGTAGAACTCCTTCCTAAAGCTCTCCCAAGAGGTGATTGAGTCGGGTTTGAACTTCCAATACCACTCCTGGGCAGTGTCTGACAAGGTGGTGGGGAAGACTCTGCAGCGGTAGTCATCACTCACCCCAACCAGCTCCATCTGGTCTTCGAACTTTCCAACGTGTCTCACCGAGTCTGCCTTTTCTGTATAAACTGGCAACATCGGCGCTTTGTATTTCCTTGGTGGTTGGGCCGCTCTTATTCTGGGACAAAAAGGGCTACCACTTCTGTGGTCTACTGGATCAATAACCGGTTGTTTTGATAAACTTTGTACTGCCGCCGTCAACGCATCAAGCTGGGCTTGGATGGCTGGGGCCACTGCCGGGGATGCACCTTCGGGACCGCTTGGTCGGGCACTCCTATCCGGCGCATCCACGTCGAGTATTTCTACTCGACTGGTAGGACGGATTGGCTCCTGCCCTTCGACCGGAGCGGTCCTCCTTCTGTCATCAATAACGTCCCTTAGGTCCTTCTGAGCAGTGTTCTTTCCCAACCGGTCAAACACCGTACTCCGAGTTTTTTCGGAGGGCCTACTAGGTGGAGCGTGCTCCTTGCCATTAAGCTGGTTGGGATGCCGTGGTGGCTTCCCCGTTTGAGCTGGTTGATCATCTCCTCCTCATCGGTTATTATTCTTCTCCTTCGACTGGTTGGTGTGGTAACTGTCACCTTCATCACGCCCATGTCCATCTTTGAAGTGGGAAGTCTCCTTGCCACGAGGAGCTTTGTTGTGCCCCTGCTCAGAAGGTGTTTTCTTACTGCCAGACTTATGACTTCCTTGAGGGGGTCTTAGAATTCCCCCTTTGGGTAGAGGCAGTGCGCGATCGTACTCCCTCCTCCTCATGACCAGGTGGGTTACCTCCACCCCTACCTGGTCTATCAGCTTTCTTATGACCAGCCTCTGTGGTCCTTGCTTCTGGGGTGGGTGTCACCCCAGGCGCAGCTTGAGCATTAGCTCGGGTCAATTGCGTAGCTGCCTCCAGAGCAAGCGCAGCTTCGCGATGTCGCCTGTCGGCCTCCTCCTGCTGTCGACGGATCTCCTCGCTCCTAGCGTCCATCTCTCGCCTCTGCTTGGCCATTTCCTCAGCAAAGGCCTCCTGCCTAGCATTGAACTGGGCCAATTCCTCCTGGAACACGCTCATGGTCTCCTGGAGCTCCTCAACTTCAGGAGCTACATCCTCGAGCACGACCCTGGGCTCATTCTCACGATCTTGAACGCTGGGGCCTTCCGATCTTGCATGTTCCCTGGAGGTGCTTGCCCTCTTGGAGGCCGCGGTGGTGTTCTTAGGCGCCATATCGCCTTAGGGATTGTCTGTTTTCTCTTCAGGCTCTCAATGAAAGCACCAAAATGTTGACTGTGAATTTAGCCAATGACGTAAGAACGTCAACTACGACAACCTTCAAGAGAATTATAAACGACAACAGACAGTTTTTTATGAACGAAAGTAAATAACACGAGGTTTTTATAGTGGTTCAGCCCCGATGATCGGTAATAGCCTAATCCACTTAGAGATTTTATTATGTAATCACACTCAAGATCAGATGAACTGTGTCAACTGAGTTTCTTCAGTATGAAATATTTCAGAATACAAAAAGGGGTTCTCTCAGGGAAGACACTTTCTCTCTCTAGAACACAAGTTCACTCTTGATTTTGCCAAAAGTCCCTTTACGATCCTCCCAAGTCTCTATTTATAGACCTGGGATTCTCAACTGATATCCCCTTTAGATAGGGATATTCCATTATTTACCTAATATTTATATTACAAAATAAACATTCAAAATATAACTGATCCCTAATTTCAAGTGAGGATTGAGTGATTCCCGGATGCTTGGACCAATTCTCACTGAAGTAGTTTCGGGCAGTTTGACGTAGCTTCTCATGCATGTTGACTATTCTCCAAGCTTTACGTAGGTCAAAGGTGGTATGTGCATGGCTCTCCTTGGACCAAAGGTCAAGTACATTCGAGGTATACTCCTCCATTGTGTCCGATCGGACACAATGGTTGTCTTCTTTGGCTTAAGGTGGTTCAAACCACCCTATTTGACTCCTTCAATCAAGGTCCGATTGGACCTTGCACTTTGCTCCTCGGACCAAGGTGGTCTGAGCCATCTTCTTCCTAGCATCTCTTTGGACCAAAATGGTCCAAAGCACTCCTTCAGGCATCTTGTGCGATCGGGGGAGGCGTCTTGTGCGATCGGGCACAATGCCCCTCTACTTGGGCCTAAATGGTCCAAGCTTCCTTCGTTTAACCAAGGTCCAATCGGACCTTGGTCCTTTCTCTTCAGACCTAGGTGGTCTGAGTCACCACCTCTACTTGGATCAAAATGGTCCAAGGTACCTCATAAGTACCATGTCCGATCGGGCACACATTCCTTCTCCTCGGACCAACATGGTCTGAGCTTTCCCTCGTGCACCCAATGTTCGATCGGGCATTGGACTCTTCCTTCACATATCACCACTTTGGATCCAAACAACCCAGGGTCTCTCCCACGAACATGTCTGATCGGGTGCAGTTGTCTCCTTCGTTCAACCCATGCTCGATCGGGCATTGGACTTCTCTCCTCGGACCAAGGTGGTCCGAGCCTCCTTCGTTCAACCCATGCTCGATTGGGCATTGCACTTCTCTCCTCGGACCAAGGTGGTCCGAGCCATCACTTACATCTCCTTGGACCAAAATGGTCCAAGGTACCTCCTCTATGAGCATGTCCGATCGGACATAACTCTCTTTTTCAACCAAAGCTCGATCGAGCATAGTCATCTCCTTGGTCCGAAATGGTCCAAGGTAAACTTTTCCTCACCTCATTCAAGCCCAAGTGCACTTCTTCCACATCATACCCGATCGGTCACTATGTGGCCTTTTCCTTTGAGTAAAACTTGAGTCTTGGTCATTCTCTTTGAACTCATTCGAGCCAAGCTTAACAAGAGGTCCCCTAAGCTTAGGTCCGATCGGACCTACTGCTTTTATATCTTGAACCAAAATTCATGCCTCCCCTTCAATTTCTTGGACTTGGCACCAATTGAAATCTAAGGATATTTAAACTGAGGTCTGAGCCAAGCAACCCCCAGTCCAAATACTCTCTTCGATCGGGCGTATTGTATTGACTATCTGTCCAATTCCTTAAGTGACATATTGGGCCATTATTAAGCCAGATCACCTCACTGAGTCATGCCATGTGTCAATTTTATTGCCACGTCATTCTTTTCAAATTTTTGGGATAACACACTATATCTTACTTCCCAAGTGTTTAGAAAAGCTTAGATTGGAAAATCCTTTATCCCAAACCCAAGTGTTTCTCTCTATAGTAATCTTAGCAGCTTGGAGGCTCTTAACAATGCTTGAATGATGAGTGAAATGGCTGAGTGCTAGATCCTATTTAAAGGGTTTAAGGAGTAAAACTAACCCCTTTTAATTTGAATAAATAAATGAATATAAAAAGAAAAAGATTTGAATTTTCGTTCAGCAGATACCCAAAACTCGATCAAAATCGTTCAAAGGCAGGTCCAAGTGGTTAAGGCTGTTTTTAAAATTTAAAAATCCTCAAGCTTCAAAAATATCTCCCAGAGGTCGATATATCGCCCACCCTAGGCGATATATCGCCTGGACTTATACCCCCAGTCTTCATGGTTTCGTTCGTGCGAGGTCGACGTGTTTTTGATATCTTCCATAGGCGATATATCGGCCCCTATAGCTGCAATATATCGGCATACGCTAATATTTTAAATACGTTTTTGTACTTTTCAGGATATTTTGAAATTGAGTAAAACAACTTTGACTGAGTAAAACGTGATCCTAATAGCTGCTGGAAGGTTCTAAAGCTTGTAGATCTTTCTTTTAATTAAACTATTCATCAAAAATACTTAAATCCTTAATAAACATGCTTGTGACAAGTGTCGCATTCTTAATAATTCTATCTAAACCTTAGGTTATAATAAATAATATTTCTAGGACCAGCAATATTAATCAAACCTTATGTTATAATTAATATTTCTAAACTATAGGTTAAACTTATAAAATCCATAACCGTTGCTATGAGTTTCCAACTAAGTCCCGGCTTGAACCAAAATCCATGGAAACTAACATACTATAAACTACTACTAGCTACTACTACTACTATCTAGCTAAGTAAAATTTTGAGACATTACAAAAGTAGTAGTCAAAAATATAATTTGGGAAATTTTTTGTTAGAATAAATCAAATAAGAAAGGTTAAATAAAAAACTTGTGAAATACCTCATGTAGCAAACGACAACTCCTTGTCCAATCTTTTCCATTCGAATAAATTGAAGTATGTCCTCTTTGCATAAGTAAAAACTTGAAATATCCTGATCGAATACATCCTCATTTATGCCTGGATTGACATAGTCGTTGTCATCCCAACGAGATATAATATTGTATATATATTCCAAAGGTCTAGTGTCTTATGTCAGAGGATCACTCAAACATTGTATCCTTTCTTGTGGTCATTGTGTTGAGGGAGCAATCGGTCGTTCCGATATGTTATTACTTCTAGAACAAGTCTGTAAAATAATATTAATAATTAAAAATTTTACAAACAAATTGAAATATATAATAACAAATATGATTATATAAGTATGATACATCACCTGTTCATGTATATCATCAGATACGATGACCGATTCCTTAGGCCACGATATAGGATGCTCAATAGCCTGAATGACTATGTATGTTGACCCTCGTTTTGGTCAACTGACACAGAGTCAAAATGCTTGATGTGATAGAAAGTATTGAAATAAATCTAATTGAAAGAAAAGTAAACGACACAACAAATTATAGTGGTTTGGCCCCACGAATTGGTAATGACCTACGTCCACTTAAGCTATTATTGATCTTGATTCTCAAAGGAGTGATCAAAGAACTAGGGTTCTTCGAGTTTCACAAGCCTTAGAGGGAAGAATAATACAATTGAAAGATAATAGCAAAAATTCTCTTCTAAAGCATAAACCAGAATCAGCCCCAAAAGTCCTTTCCCTTGAGCTATTTCTCCCTATTTATAGGCTTAAGGAAGGTTACATGAATTAGTTACAGATATTTTTTCCTAATTAATAGGATCATCAGGTATCATAGGAGAAAATCTCGAATATGATTACAATTGTACAAGATTATCTCAAAATATACGGAGTACACGACCAAGCTGGTCGTATATAAAACCCAAATGCTGTGTCAGGGGAATCTCCCTGGTCGATAGTCGAACAGAACCTCTGCCAGGTGTCAGCCACATGTTAAAAATGCTTGCCACATCATCCACACCTGCTTTTTGGATAACATTTTCCCACCAAGTTTATTTATTACGACCAGCAATAAATAAACTTTTAGGAAAATGATCATTCGATTACCCCACCAAATCTGTCAGAGTAGTTCGTGCCTCCTCGGAAAAAGTGACCTACCCACGTCCAATCATGCCTTTTTGGTTCCCAAGCAAACCTTTGACGGCTATCACTCTTCCCCACGTTTCGAAAAAGGGGAACTTATGATTACCTCTTTTTTCATATTTCAGACAATATAAATATAGCTTCCATAATTTCATTTTCACCTTTTTACAAGCTATTTTTTTGTCAAGAACTCTTCCAAGAACCCCCAAGTCAGAACCCAGAATTTCTTTGAAGACCATCCTTCATCGGTCCAGGAATATGCTGTTCGCACACCTACACTCGAAATTTCTCCAGGACTTCATAATCTTCGTATAGGTAAGCTTCAAAACTTTTGCACCCTTTACTTTGCTGTGCATGCCGATTTAAGTTAGTTTTTTAGGTTCTGATACTGCTTCGTGTTCTTGGGTAGAGATGCATGAAAATAGGGCATTTGTCGAGTGATGCTAGATATGGTAGTGTATATATTTTTTTTAGGGGTTATGAATCAGTTTGATAGTCGAGATCATAAATTTAGGACGTAAAATCGAAGTAAAAATTTGATTTTTAAGCTAGTTGAAAAACTGGGTTTTTCCCGCCCTTACTAAAGTTGAAAAAGCTTTTTTAGAAAAACTTTTTACTTTCACTTTTTGATATGTTTTTCAAACTGTTCGTGTGAAAAGTTTAGTTTTCGTTAGAATGCTGCTGTATAAAAGTTAGACTTTTATACATGAGCAGCGTTATTCTAACCAACTTTTTAGGCTCTTCATCCTCACCTCCCCATTTTTCTGTTCGCAGCTTTTAATGCCAGATTTGTGGGGAGGTGAGAGGCCGATAGACAACGATCTACTTGCGCAGCTGCTTGAGGGCGAAGAACAATCAGCCCAGAGCATCCACGAGATTCCTTTCTCCAAAATTTTTCCTCCCATACCTCAACCAACTCCAGTTAGAATGGGTCGTGTTAAGTCACTGCCCAAAAGAAGAAAAATCCTGAAAACCCTTCAAATCCTCCAGCCCAGCCTGACTCACAGGCTAGGGTTCCTTCAACCAGTGGTCGAGAAAATATTGTTCCTAACCCTCACATCCAAGTTAGGGCCCGTCCTCGGCATTCAGTTCTTCCCTACGTTGAGTGGTATCTTTCCCCACTTAGCCAAGTAACCCCTAAGATGCTAGCAAATTATTTCAGAAAGTACGGCCTTTCTGGGGTAACCCTCAAAATCCCCACTGCAGATTAGCGGGCGAATTTTCCTGGAGGCGTTTACAGCGCTTGGTCGAGATACCATGTAGAGGCTGGGGCTACCCTTCCTCTCCATCCATTCTTCCAGGGGGTGGGAAACTATTTTGGAGTCGCCCCCTTCCAAATTACACCAAATGGATATAGAATGCTTGCTGCACTCTATATCCTTTATAACCATGAGCAATGGCCAGAGCCTACCCCCCATGAGGTCAATTACCTTTTTGACCTTAAGTCCAACCCCCAACAATCTGGTACGGGGTTCTTTCACTTTTGTCACCAGGAGACCAACCAAACCTTCCTGAGTGACACAACCCACATTTCCAACGTGAGGAAATACAATCAGGAGTATTTCCTCACGCCTGACATGGTCGCGAATAACCTGGCCTTCACTCGAGGAGGTAAAATTCTTTTTCCACTGGTCGTTGTTTTTACTTAGCAATTTTCCCTACATATTTCTGAAACTTCTTGTGTTTTTCAGGCCCATGGTTGCGACCAGACCCAACACCAGACATGGTGTTGAGGTATGCCATGCTGGCCAGTATGACGGACGTTAAGAAGAGTGTCAAGTCTCTGGTCACTAAGGCCAACTTGAGGCTAGCTGGCCTCCTGGCCCCTCACCAGGATGTGAGGGAACCTGCGGCAGGAAGTACCACTGCCGAGGAAATCCCGAGCAGCAACCACCACTCTCCTCCTCAATGGAGACTGACTAGGGTTACAATCAGGGAACCCGTTGGCACTCCCTCAGCAGAAAGGTCTTCTGCCCCCCAAGGAAAGGGAAAACAAAAGGCAGTCGAGCCTGTCATAGACTTAGACGAGTCCTCTGACGAAAATGGTATAGTTATTTCACTCTTAGTTAACTTGCCAATTCCCTATCATTTATTTGACGGGGATGGAAATTTTACATATGCTCCAAAATTAGGGCCAGGCTTCTTCATGCCAGATAGTGAGTGTATGACTAGTAGAGTCAATAGTATAGCGACCAGTAGTAATAGCTCGGGTATTTGACTTTGTACTTTTCTTTATTTCTTTTCTGATGCAACATAACTTGTCATCTATTTTTGGCTTACTGTCTGCATGTTTACTTCTTTCGCAGAAATGGCTTCCACAAACGTCTTCGATCTCTACAGCACTCAAGAGGAAGAAGAAGTTCCCTTGGTCCGAAAGAAAAAAATGACCAGGAAACATGACGGGGAGCCCAATCAGATACCTTCGTCTAAGAGGAACTGAGCCACCGATCCTTCGACGGATGGACCTTCTGGTCAAACATCTGTCCAACCTCCTGCTCCTCGCGAGAAGGAAATTTCGCCTCCACCTACTCCTACTGCCACAACTCCTTCACCTCCGGCCCCTACTGAATAGACTCAACAAGTTGGGGGTGTTCCCCCCGGGGCTAAACTATCGGGCCGCTCCCTAAGGTCGGCCAAGGATCGCCTTGCTCACATTCTTAAGCATGACCGCTGCAAATAGGCCATGACTGAAGCAGAAACAATGGGGGTCGACCAGATCCTAAATAGAGCCCTTAATGAAGTGGCAAGTGCAAGTAATCTTCCTTCTCTTTTATTCTCGTGATCCTAATTTTCCTTTTTTAAGTTAGTCTAACTCTTATTCTTTGATTGCAGGCAATGCTAACCATGACGGCTGCTCGTGCCCGCACTGGTGCAAGCGTCGAGTAGTCCCGCGCTGGGGAGTTGAAGCTAATGGAGGAGCTTCGAGCCGCGGAGGCAAGGCACGCGGGAGAGCTGGAGGTGGTGACCCAGCAGAAGGATTCTTTGGCTGCGGACCTGGTGGAGAAACAAGACTCTTTGGAAAGTGCCAGAAAATAGAGAAAGGAATACCAGGAGGCCAGTCGAACCCACTGGCGCGAAGTCAAAAGGCTCCAGGAGTAAAATCTCGCGAAGGACAGGAACATTTCCATCCTCAAGAGCCAAGTGGAGCAACTCAAGCTCATGAACGCCATGGACCTGGAAAGGTACAAGACTGCGACACTTCGATGTTTCTATGACTTCTGGAAACATAATCAAAATGCCAATTTCGGCTACCTTCCAGAGGATTCCAGGAATGCTGAGTTGGCTCGCTGTGCTGCTCGACTGGCTGCCGAAGAAAGGGCCAGAGTTCCTGCTTCCCCAGAGATTTCGCTGGCCATAGGGATGGATGGAGGGGAAGCTGCAGAAGATCCAGTTAACCAAAATGCTCCCCAAGATCCTCCCGCTGTTCCTTAGCCTATTTTTTCTTGTTTTATTTTCTTTTCCTTACATGACCCACAGGTCATGATGCGAAGACAATATTTATTTTCTTATTGTCATATGGGCAGCTTTTCCTTTTAACTTAACATTTACATCCGAGCAATACTGCTCGTGGTGTAAATGGATTCCTTTTGATATTATAATATTTCTGCTTTATTATAACATCTGTTCGCATGACCGAACTTAGATAGTACTTTGGCTTGATTTAACAAAATATAAAGTTTGAAAAATACTCTAAGTACTGTAGCATGCTTTCACTTATTTTGTTCATGTGTTTACATACCTCTTGGTATTCTTTGCTTTCTATGTACCTTATATGCCCCCCAAGTGATTGAGGAGCTTTAGGTCCTTGGTCACTTGCCTTGACCACAACCTGTACGAACATCACTGCTCGATATAAAATGTAAAACTTATAATACAGCAAAACAACACACGTAATGAACAAATACTTGTAAAAAATTACAAAGTTCGGCAAGAATGACTGGCTGCGCACAGTCCCTTATAATTCTCGTATTTAAATGGACTAAACATGTCTTTACGAGTGATCTTTGAAAGATCTTACACTGATAAGTGATTAGCCATACAATATGACTAACCTTTTTTCAAAACTTGTAAAAAGTAAAAATTAATACAAGCCAGTCCTTTAAGAAGGGTTGTTTACTGATAATACTTGCGCAGGTGTTCTCCATTCCAATAACATGGAATGAGATCTCCATTTAAGTGTGCAAGTTTGTAGGTGCCTGGATGAAGGACTTCTTCAATCTGGTAAGGTCCTTCCCAGTTTGGTCCGAGTACTCCAGCAGCTGGGTCGCGGGTGTTTAAGAAAACTCTTCGAAGTGCTAAGTCTCCAACGTTGAACTTTCTTTCTTTTACTTTGGAGTTAAAATATCGAGCGAATTTTTGCTGGTACACAGCTACTCGGAGTTGGGCTTTCTCTCGTTTCTCCTCGATCAGGTCTAGGGACTCCATTAACAGTTGGCTATTTTGGTCTTGGTCGTATGTGATTCTGCGATGCAAGGGCGGATCTAACTCGAAAGGCAACATAGCTTCATACCCATATGCTAAGGAAAATGGGGTATGACCTGTTGCTGTTCGGTGAGAAGTTCTATACGACCAGAGGACCTCAGGCAGCTGTTATGGCCATGCTCCTTTAGCTTCCTCGAGCCTTTTCTTCAGGGTATCTTTCAATGTCTTATTTACCGCTTCGACTTGCCCATTTTCTTGTGAATGAGCAACTGAAGAAAAGCTCTTGATGATGCCATGCCTTTCCCAGAAGTCTGTGAACATGTCACTATCAAACTGGGTGCCATTGTCCGAGAAAATCTTTCTTGGAAATCCGTATCGACAAACAATGTTCTTGATGAAAAAATCAAGTACTTTCTTTGTCGTTATGGTTGCGAGTGGCTCAGCCTCGGCCCATTTGGTGAAGTAGTCGACCGCCACCACTGCGTATTTCACCCCACCTTTTCCTGTCGACAAGGACCCGATTAAATCTATACCCCATACTGCGAAGGGTCATGGACTTTGCATTTGCTTTAACTCATTAGGAGCTGCCCGTGGGATCTTGGAAAACCTCTGACACTTATCACATTTTCACACAAATTCCATCGAGTCTTCGTTCATTGTCAGCCAAAAATAACCTGCCTTAGAATCTTCTTTGATAAGCTCTGCCCCCCAGCGTGGTCTCCACAGAAGCCTTCATGTACTTCCTTCATCAGCTCTTTAGCCTTTTCTGGTGTAACACACCTGAGCAGTGGCATTGAGTATCCTCTTCGATATAGAATACCATCGACTAGGATATACCTAGCAGCCTGTCTCTGCAGGGTCTTGGCCTTATTTCTATCTGCTGGTAGTATATTGCTTGAGAGATACTCCAAGTATGGTGCCATCCATGTATCTGCTAACCGGACCTCCATATTGGTTTCATTTGCTCATATGCTTGGCGCGCATAGCCGTTCAACTGGCATTATATTTAAAGTGTCAGCATCTTTTGCACTCGCGAGTTTAGCTAAGGCATCTGCGTTTGAATTCTGATCTCGAGGTATTTGCTGGAGGGTATATTTTTCAAATTGTGCCAATAGATCTTTTGTGTTTGTTCAGATAAGCCACCATTTTAGGCCTCGTGCTTGGTACTCCCCTAAGACCTGATTCACCACCAGCTGTGAATCACTGTAAATATCCAGCACTTTTATGTTCATGTCTTTGGCTAGCCTTAACCCAGCAAGTAAGGCATCATACTCAGCTTCGTTGTTCGAAGCGGCGAAATCAAACCTAATTGCGCAGTGAAATCGATGCCCTTCTGGTGTTATCAATATCACTCCTGCTCCTGCGTTAGATTCGTTGGATGATCCATCTATGAATAGTTTCCACAAAGGAGCTTCAACTTGAGGCTCAAGCGCACTAGGCTTTTCACCCTACTCGATGTTTGGGAGTTTAGTGAATTCAGCAATGAAATCAGCCAAGACTTGTCCTTTTATTACTGTTCGTGGTGAGTATGTTATATCGAACTGCCCAAGTTCGACTACCCATTTCAACAAATGACCAGCAGCCTCTGGCTTTTGCAAAACTTGCCAAAGGGGCTGGTCAGTCAAGTCTGTGATTGGATGGGCTTGGAAGTAAGGACGTAACTTCCTTGAGGCCAAAATTAGGCAATAGGCTAATCTTTCAATGGGAGGATATCTCAATTCGGCTCTGATTAACCTCTTGCTCACATAATACACTGCTTTTTGTACGCCTTCTTCTTCTCTCACTAACACCGCACTAGAAGCATATTTGGTGATTGCTAGGTATATGAACAAAGTTTCCCCATCTACAAGCTTTGACAAGACGGGAGGCTACGCCATGTGGACTTTTAAGGCTTGGAAAGCCTGTTCGCAGTCTTCAGTCCACTCGAACTTCTTGTTGCCCCTAAGTAGATTAAAGAAAGGGACGCACTTATCTGTTGATTTTGAAATAAATCTACTGAGTGCGGCAATCCTTCCAGCAAACTTTGCACATCTTTCATCTTTACTGGCGATTTCATATCGATCAGGGCCTTGATGTTTTTGGGATTAGCCTCGATTCCTCTCGAATTGACGATGAACCCCAAGAACTTCCCTAATCCTACTCCAAAGGAACATTTGAGAGGATTTAGCTTTATTTGATATTTGTTCAGAACATTGAAACACTCTTGCAAATCCTTCACATGTCCTTCTGCCTTTTTCGATTTCACCAGCATGTCATCAACGTACACCTCCATGTTTACCCCGATCAACTCCTTAAACATGTGGTTAACTAGTCACTGGTAAGTCGCACCAGCATTTTTCAATCCGAAGAGCATTACTTTGTAACAGTATAGCCCCGTATCGGTTCGAAAGCTAGTGTGATCCTCATCAGGGGGATGCATACTAATCTGATTATACCTTGAGTATGCATCCATGAAGGAGAGGATCTCATGGCCTGCAGTTGCATCGACCAGCTGGTCAATCCTTGGGAGTGGGAAGCAATCTTTAGGACAGGCTTTATTAAGGTCTGTGAAATCCACACAGGTCCACCATTTTCCATTCGGCTTGGGAACCAGTACTGGAATAGAGACCCGTGATGGATAAAACGCTACCTTAATGAACCCATTCTCCTATAGTTTTTCAACTTCCTCCTTCAAGGCTTTTGATCTGTCTTTATCGAGCAGCCTTCTTTTCTGTTGCACTAGTGGAAAGCTTTTGTCGACGTTCAGGACATGGCTGATGACTGTAGGATCTATCCCAATCATGTCTTTATGTGACCAGGCAAAAACTTCCTGGTTCTTCCTTGAAAATTCCACCAGCGCGTGTTTGGTTGTTGTTTCTAAATTTTTGCTAACCTTTACAACTCTGGTCGAAAACTCTTCATCAAGCTGGACCTCCTCAAGGTCCTCGACAGGTCCTATATCTTCTTAAAAATCCCCAAAGCGAGGATCTAAGTCTCTATCCTCACTTTGGGCAACACCCTATTTGGTGACTTCATCACATCTGCAACTTTATGGGGGAGCACTCCTCAACATACTCTTCTTGGCTTTAGTGATTGAGGCATTGTAACACTCCCTTGATTCCCTCTGGTTTCCCAATACGTGTCCTACCCCTGTGTCTGTTGGGAATTTCATGGCTAAGTTCCATATAGAGGTGACAGCCCGAAGGTCAACCAGTATTGGCCTTCCAATTACTGCATTGTAGGCTAAAGGACAATCAACTACTATAAAAGTAGTGAGTAATGTCCTGGTGGCGGGCGCAGTACCTGTTGTAACTGGAAGCCTGATTGACCCTATTAGAGCGAGTCCCTCACCAGAGAAACCATAAATTGTTTGGTTGCAGAGCTCCAAGTCCTTGACGGACAACTTCATACGTTCCAGCGAAGATTTATACAAGATGTTAACTGAACTTCCTGTATCGACCAGTACTCTTTTCACCATCATGTTGGCTATTTGAATGTCCACGACCAGCGAATCGGAATGTGGGAACCGGACATGTTGGGCAACATAATCAGAGAAAGTTATTGCACCGTCCTTTGTTTGAGCCTTCTTTGATGCCCGATCCCCCACAATCATCATCTTGATGTCCTGGTCGTGACGTAGGGTCCGAGTGTATCGTTCCCTTTCTATTCCACTGTTTCCCGCAAGGTGTGGGCCTCCACAGATGGTGAGTAAGGTGCCAGCCACGGGATCAGGCTGTAAAGGTGGCGAGCGTTGGCGTGTAGGCGCTTGCTCGTTGCCACCTGGAGCCGCTTGTTGGAAAGCTCCCGCGGCCCGCACGTATCTTCTCAAGTGTCCTTGTCTAATAAGGAGCTCGATTTCATCCTTCACCTGGTTACATTCGTTCGTATCGTGTCCGTAATCGTTGTGAAAATGACAGAACTTGGTTGTATCCCTTTTTGAAATATCCTTTCAGATGGGAGCGGGTCTCTTGTAAGGCACACTAGAACTTGTGGCCTGATACACTTCTGCTCGAGACTCGACAAGGGCGGTGTAATTGGTGAACCTTGGCTCATAACGATTTCCCTTGGAGCGCTTACTCTCGGAGGCAGAGGGTTCGTTATGGGGCCTCTTCCCCCCATTCTTGCCGTTGCCATTCCCATTGCCTTTACCGGCGTCATTGGGCTTTGACCCATTGGCGGCTTTGGCGGGCTCTTCTGTCCCCTTATCTTTATTTGGGGTCTTTCCCTCGCTGGCAATTGCATCCTCAAGCTTGATGTATCGATCAGCTCGATCCAAAAATTATTGGGTAGTTTTAACCCCATGCTTCCTGAGGCTACTCCAAAGAGGCGTACGGCGCCTAACCCCTGCAGTTAGGGCCATCATTTTGCCTTCGTCCCCCACTGTTTTGGCCCCAGCCACTGCTCGCATGAAACGCTGGACATACTCTTTCAGTGGTTCTCCTTCTTGCTGGCATATCTCGACCAGCTGGTTTGCCTCAGTTGGGTGCACATGACCCGCGTATAATTTTCCGTAAAACTCCTTTACGAACATCTCCCAAGATACAATACTTGCAGGAGGGAACTTAAAGAACCACTCCTATGCAGCATCAGAAAGTGTTGCAAGGAAGATCCTGCACCGAGCGTCTTCGGACACCTTCTGAATGTCCATTTGTATCTCAAATTTGTTGACATGAGATACCGGGTCACCATACCCGTCAAAGTTCGGAAGTGTGGGCATTGTAAACTTACTGGGGGTTTCAGCCATTGTGATCCTTTATATGAAAGGAGTGCCCCTTCTCCTGTCGTACTCGATATGAGACATTCTTCCCTCGACCAGCTGTTGCACTGCTTGGTTCAGGGCATCTATTTGGGCCTGAACTGCCTCAAGAATTGCCGGGGCCTCTGGTGCCGGGGGAATGTACCCGTCGTGCCGTTCTCGGCGGTTGTTGAGTACATCCCTTAAATCGTCATCTCTTCGCTGCTGCTCGCTGGCTCCAAGCCGGCTAAAGACGTTGTTTTGTCTGGGCTGCCCCCCAGCATTATGTCCTGCATGTCGATTTTCTCTAGGTGGGGGGCTTCTGCCTCCACCTTTCTCCTCGTTCTTCCGACCAGCGTTCCCTCTGCCTGAGTCAGCCTCATTGTAGCCATGGCCATCCTTAAACCTTGATTGGCTATGGTGGGACTGACTGTTTTCTCAGTTGCCTCCTTGGGCTGGAACTTCCTGAGCATTAGGGGGAGGCCTGCGCTGGCCAGTAGGTCCCCGTGTATTATCATGCCGTGGGGGACCCCTTACCGTAGAGCCTATCTCTGAGTTCCTTCTGTTGCCAGAAGGACGCTGCCCCCTGCTTGGTGGGTACGGCTCTTCACCCCTCGGGCATCTAGGGTTGCGGGGCTGCTGCCCAGTCCTATTCTGCCTTGGATGTGGGGGATTGCCTCGACCAGCCTGGGATGGAGGTTGCGTCTCAGGGTCCCTAGGTGGGACATCATCCTGAGGCATTGGTGGCTGCTCCGACCTTTGAGGGCTTGTTGGCTGAAGCGGAGGGCTAGGATTGGGACCTCTTTGAGGTGGCCCATTTGGGGGTTGGTCAGGTTGCGAGGCAGGCGCAGCCTGATTCCTAGCCAATTGGAGAGCTGCTTCGAGGGCTGCCATGGCATCCCTCTGACGACAGTCCATCTCCGCCTATCTTTCACTCAGCTCTCGGCGCTGGCGCTCTATTTCTTGCTGCTGTCGCGCCATGGTCTCTGCAGCACTTTCTTGACTGGCCCTTAGATTGGCCAATTCCTCTTGCAATACTCCCAGAGTAGTTCTCAGCGTTTCAGAGTCCAATTCCTCTTCATCAAACTCCAAGTGTGGCTCATTCTCAGCCATGTTCAGGGGAGGAGGTTAAGATGGTGCAGCGTCAGCAGCCTGCCCAGTCTTCCTGGATGTCTTTGCCATTAGTACTTTAACCACTTCGTCTCAAGCTCTCAATGAAAGCACCATAATGTTGACCCTCGTTTTGGTCAACTGACACGGAGTCAAAATGCTTGATGTGATAGAAAGTATTGAAATAAATCTAATGGAAAGAAAAGTAAACGACACAACAAATTATAGTGGTTCGGCCCCACGAATTGGTAATGACCTACGTCCACTTAAGTTATTATTGATCTTGATTCTCAAAGGAGTGATCAAAGAACTAGGGTTCTTCGGATTTCACAAGCCTTAGAGGGAAGAATAATACAATTGAAAGATAATAGCAAAAATTCTCTTCTAAAGCATAAACCATAATCAGCCCAAAAAGTACTTTCCCTTGAGCTATTTCTCTCTATTTATAGGCTCAAGGAAGGTTACATGAATTAGTTACAGATATTTTTTCCTAATTAATAGGATCATCAGGTATCATGGGAGACAATCTCGGATATGATTACAATTGTACAAGATTATCTCAAAATATACGGAGTACACGACCAAGCTGGTCGTATATAAAACCCAAATGCTGTGTCAGGGGAATCTCCTTGGTCGATAGTCGAACAGAACCTCTGCCAGGTGTCAGCCACATGTTAAAAATGCTTGCCACATCATCCACACCTGCTTTTTGGATAACAATGTACATATTCTGATCAGGTTTTGCATAAGGAAGAGGCATCGCCGACTTAATAGCGTCAGTAATCACCACTTGGTAGTTATTACCTGACTCCTTGTCAATGAGTTTGCCTGATGCAACAATATTGGATAGCGAACCAATGGCTAACTGACAACTAGATACATGCACCTTATAATAAGTAGCATTATGTATATATGTGTGTATGCATGCACATACATAGTCATTTTCAACTATCAAATTGAAACTACCTCAGGCACAAATGGTGCTCGTGGGTCGGGTTGATAGTAAGATGGCGGTGGTGGGTCGGGCACATAGCAAGATGGCCCTGGTGGGTCGAGCACATAGTAAGATGGTGTTGGTGGGTTGGGCACATAGTAAGATGGCCCCGGTGGGTTTGGCACAAATGGTGGGACTCCAATATTGGATCCTGAATCGCTCTGTTGGGCCATGAAAGATCTCAACATTTCCTCTTGTTTACAAAAAACGTTCTTCTAGACGCGTGTAACATCCTGAATTTGGTAATTAATGCTTAGTGTCTTGACTACAATGCCTAATTTAGATTATATGTGTGTTGATGTATTATAAATGAATTATGTGGTAATGTGATTAGACATGCATGATTTTGTGTATTGAATATACATGTGGGCCCATTTTTGTAAATAGGGGCGTGTTTGTAATTTTGGCCCGTTGAGGGCATAAATGTAAATATGCATGTGTTATGAGTGAGACCCCAGTGTTATGGGGATATAATTGAGATGTGTGGCCCAAGACGATCCTAGGGAGCAAATTAGCAGAATAGTCACAACGGGGTCAGATACCCGACTCGGGGTGAGCCTAGGGGTGTTTTGAGAGCTTGACATGTGCCTGGGGTTTACTGGATAACGGGTAATTACTTAGTAATTATTTGGGTATGTTGGGATTTAATGGGGATTTGTAGGAACACTCGATGAATTAGCGGAATGTAGCAAATGACGATATTATCCTTGGTGGCACTAGAGGATTGAGGATAGACTTGGGGGTATATTGGTCATTAGGTAATTAGGAATAGGCTTAAGCTGATCAAAACACTAGAGTCAATTAGAAGGAAATAGAAGGAATCCCTTAGACTGTTCTCAGTTCTCTCTCACTATCCCTCTCCCTCGCGTCTATCTCTCTCTTTCTCTCTCTCTCAAGGTTAAGGAGGGATTTTGCTGGAATTAAGGGGGGAAGGATTAGAATTCAGGGGAATTGGAGCTGGAAGTGATTGGAGTAAGCTCAAGGTCAAAAGCAACAAAGAGGTAAGGTTTAGAGCAAGCTTTTTGTTGAGTTTCTCTATTTTTTTAGTGTTCTAGGAGTTTTTGAACTTAAGAGATTAAGTTGAGTTATAATGAAGTTTTGGTTTAGTTTTTAGGGTTTATATACTGCTCTGGGTTTAGTGAAAGTGTTTTAGGACTCAATTCGGGCATTAGGGTATGATTGGATTGATTTGTAGGAGGATTAGAAGTCTGAAAATGGTGGGATTCCTGGGTTCTTAGGCTAGAGTCGCAAGCCTATGCTTCAGGCATCGCGATCTGTATGAATGAAAAGCCTTAGGAACCTCTGACTTTGCCCAGGCGCCGCGGCGCATGCTGAGGCGTGTCACGACCCGTACATTAACAGAGAGAGTTGTGCTCTCTAACTTGAGCGCGTCGCAACCTTTATGGGCTGGGTCGCGGCTCAAATGGGAAATATTGGTCAAATGAGGGTTTTAGGCTTGGGAATCCATATAGTAGGGCTCGGGAAGGATTCTACTACCAGTTTAGTAGAATTCGAGGTCCCGGAGGCTAGTATGTTATTCCAAGGGTTTTTAATTGATTTAGATCACGATGGATATTTATTAATACGTTGTGACTAGGTTTTACCACTCAGGCTCGGGATTAGGAGTCGTGCTCGGGATCACTTTGGGTTGTTAACTAGGGACACCAAGTAAGATAATTTTTTGTACCCGTAGAGCTATGTGAAATATAGCATTATATGTATTGTTTATAGTTGTTATGTCATACATGTGATTATGACTGATCGGCAGGAGCCGGAAGCAGCAAGAGTCGGGAGCTGCAAGAGGCCGAGATCGGCATTAAGCATGTTGAATGTAGGCCGCCAGAGCGAGACCCTCAAGGGTGTTGTACACACTCGTTTGGCTGGGACCGCAGAATTGGTGCCTAGTAATGCACCCCGATCGGCGGAGGCTGCTGTTGTAGTATTGAGCTGTCGTATTATTATATTATTATATTATTGTGTTGCCATGCTATCTTATTGTATTGAGTTATTGTATTGCAGTGTTATGGTACTGTTATGTTATTGTATTGCTATACTATTAGGCTGTTATGCCACTGTGCTTTTGAGTTGTTCTACTATTGTATTGTTGTGCATTCCAATAGGATCTGGTAGCTGCTTGTTGTTCAGACTAAGTATGTTTTGTTGAGATATATTATTATTGTATGCTTTGCTTGAAGTTCTCTCGCTAGGCCTCAGCTCACGGGTGCTCTGTGGTGCAGGTAAGTGTTAGGATTAGTTTTGGTATGTTTTTATGGACATGTGTTCAAGATATAATTTTAGTCTTTTATTTGGTTTTGTGCGATATTATGCTGGTGTTTATTGTGTTTTCAGAATTAAGTGTGGTTATTAAGGAAATAACTTGAAATTGGAGGAAAAGCGCTTAATTCCTGAAGAAGTGGTGTTAAACAGGCCAAGGAATGGAAACTGGGCGAAATCGAGGGTCAAATTGATGATTTGGTGAAAAATTGGAATTAGAGCAGCAGCTATATGGTGTAGAGCCGGAGCCCTAAGAGTTACATAGAAGAAAAAAAAAGAATCAGCTAGAATTAGAGCTACGACTCTACCAGATAGAGCTGAGGCTCTATTAAAATGAGAATTAGAGCTGCGAATCTATTAGATAGAGCTGCGGCGCCACATACTCCAGAGACAAAATCTGGAGCAAGAAGCACATTAGAGCCGCGACGCTACCAAATGGAGTCGCGGCGCCAGTCCGTACATAAGCCAAATTTAGGGCATTTTTCAAGGGAAATTTTGTCCTTTCACACATAATTAATTAGGGACTATAAAAAAATTTTAATGACGTTTTTAAGATGAGATTAATCCTAGGAAATGGCTAGAGGCACATTGTGGAGGATTGCAAGTGGAATCAAAGAATTCATCACAGTTTTTTTCTTTTCTACTTTGAATTTCTGTATTTTTGGATGCTTTTTAATTCTTCTATGGTTATTATGAATTTTGTCATGAACTAAACTATTTTTCTAGGGTGTTAATGGATTCTCTTGAAACTTTATTTTAAATTAATGCAAGTTTTATGAATTATATTCTATCTTGTGATCTATTCGAATTTATTTTAATGCTTGTGGTTGACTGGCCATCTATTACATGATTTTGATTTAAAATCTGAGAAGTGAGAATTGATTATGCTGTAATTTAATAGACATAGATTTCATTATAGGGCGAGAATACCTATTTGGTCTGTGTAGCTTTAGGGTTGTCTTACTTAATGCCTGTCTTATGTTCATTTATCACAGAGATGTAGAAAATTTACATAAGGTTGAAACTTGTATATCCTAGTACGAATATAAGTTACTTTTGTTGACCTGCTATCACGAGAGAGAATTGAATAGTATAATTTGTGTTACTAAAATATAAAGTGGATGGTAGATGAAGTTAATTGCCTTAGTTCAGTCAATTATTGAATTCTATTTCCTTTGTTATATTTTATTCCTACAATTACGTCCTTATTTTAATAGTTTTACTTAATTCTTATAATCAAATTATCGTTAACCAAATAGAATATTAGGATTAATGATTGGTACTTGGTAACAGTCCTTGTGGGTTCGACCTTTCTTACATTATATTATTTGTTAAACGAAAGTGTATACTTGCATGTTGAAAATATGTAACACGTTTTTGGCACCGTTGTCGGGGACTGTTTTTAATAATATCAAGAAATTAATTCTTTTTCTAATTTTGTTGTTTTTCTTTTATACGGTTCTCATTCTAGTTTTCTTTTGCAATTTGAGATTTCAGGTATTCACATAGTTTATGCGACGAAAGGGGTCTGAATCGAGGGTGCCTGTTGATCCTGAAATTGAGAAAACCTGCAGAAGAAATTAGAAACAGAAAAGGTTAGAAAGAATGGCTCAGAACAGAGGTAACGGAGGGGTTGACAACATTGCCCATGACAACACTGAGAATATTAATGTTGGGATAGCAGCGGGTAATGTTGGAGGAGTAAGAGTTGCTGAACGAGTTGCACCAGTTCAGCAACCAATACAAAGAAGTTTGAGGGACTATGTGCTACCTATTGTCACGGGGGCACAGTCATGCATTAGACCTCTAGCAGTTGAGGCTAATAATTTTGAAATTAAGCCTTCTATTCTGCAAATGGTACAATCATCAGTTCAGTTTGGGGGATCACCAACGGAAGATCCAAACTTACATTCGGCCAATTTCCTAGAGCTCTGCGCCACATTTAAGATGAACGGAGTGACAAATGATGCGGTGAGATTGAGACTGTTCCCGTTTTCACTAAGGGACCGAGCAAAAAGTTGGCTTATTTCTTTGGAAGCCAACTCTATTACAGCATGGGAGGAGCTCACTCAGAAATTTTTGGCGAAATTTTTCCCACCATCATTATCTGCAAGGTATAGAGGTGAAATCAACAATTTTCACCAAAGAGATGGTGAGTCACTTTATGATGTGTGGGAGAGGTTCAAAGAGATGCTGAGAAAATGTCCCCACCATGGAATTGAGAAATGGATGTTAGTCCATATTTTATATAATGGTTTGTGCAATACTACTCGCACAATCATTGATGCAGCATTGGGAGGAGCGTTCATGAGTAAGAGCACTAATGAGGCTTATGACTTATTGGAGGAGATGGCAATGAACAATTATCAGTGGCCATCACAGAGGGAGACCCCAAAGAAGGTGGCTGGGATGCATGAATTGGATGCCATCTCAATGTTTCCTGCTCAAGTGGCAACATTAATTAAACAGTTATAGCAGAACAACATTCAAGCTCAAGCTCCAGTTAGGCAGATGCAGGTTATGTGTGAATTATGTGGGGGACCTCATTTATTTGAACAACACACAATGAGGGATTTTAACAACATGCCTATGGATCAAGTGCAATCAATAGGGAACTCCCCAAGGCCCTCCAACAACCTGTATTCCATGAGTTACAATCCTGGGTGGCAGAATCACCCAAATTTTTCTTAGAAAAGTGGTCAAGGTAGTCAGCAGTAGTTTCAGGAGAAACCAACCTCAGTACCCAAGGCCTCCTCCTTAGTTTTATCAGCAGCAACCAGTAAGACCTACACAACAACCAATGCAAGAAAAACAAGATGGTCAGGCTGATTTGTTAACTCAATTTATGACAGAAACGAGGGCATTTATTCGAAGCTTGGAAACTCAGATTGGACAGTTGGCCACGTTAATGGCAAACCAAGCTCAAGGGAACTTGCCAAGCACTACTGAAGTGACTCCGAAGGGAAATCTTAATGAACAATGTCAGGCTATTACCTTGAGGAGCGGATCAGTGTATAAGGGACCAAGTATGAAGAAAAAAGTTGAGCAGAAGATGGATCAACAGGCACCTACTATTGAGGACAAGAAGACTAGAGAAGAGAAGGTTACTGAGAATCCTCTAGCAAGAGAAGTGGTACCTCCGGTGTCTATAGATCATCACATCAAAATTCCATATCCACAGAGACTCCAAAAGAACCGTCTTGACAAGCAATTTGCAAAGTTCTTAGAGGTATTCAAGAGGTTGCATATCAACATTCCCTTTGCAGAAGCAGTAGAACAGATGCCCAGTTACGTTAAATTTATGAAAGATATCTTATCAAAGAAGAGAAAGATGGAGGATTACGAAACTGTGGCATTGGCCGAAGAGTGTAGTGCTATTCTACAAAGGAAGCTTCCACAGAAGTTGAGGGATCCTGGAAGTTTCACAATCCCATGCACAATTGGTAACTTTGAGTGTAAGCACGCACTATGTGATTTTGGGAGCCAGCATCAATCTCATGCCTCTATCAGTATTCAAAAGACTTGGTTTGGGTGAGGCAAATTCAACCATTGTTACACTACAATTAGCATATCGATCATTCATTCATCCGAGGGGGATCATAGAAGATGTGTTAGTAAAGTTCGATAAGTTCATCTTCCCAGCAAATTTTATGGTTTTGGATATGGAGGAAGATACAAACGTGCCAATTATTCTCGGAAGGCCAATTTTAGCAACTGGTATGGCCTTAATAGATGTGCAAAAATGTGAGTTGAAGTTGCAAGTGCAAAAAGAAGAGGTAACATTTAATGTTTTTGCAGCAATGAAGGTTCCAACTTGTTGTTGAGTTGATGTGGTGGAAAGTAAGGGTGATAAGCTGAAATTTACTAAGAAGAAATCTATGGTTGAAGGTGGAAAGCGAATAGTTCATCAGAAAGTGAAAAGGATCTTTAGTGAGAAAGCTCGATTGATTTACGAGCTGTGGAAAGTTAAAAAAATGTGAAATATTAAGAAACAAGCGTCTTCTCATGATACTATGGCTCTCAAGGACATGAGGGGTGGTTTGGATCCAAGTTTAATTTAAGAAAGAGGTCAACGTCTGCCTAAATGATGTTAACGACAACGCCCTTGAGAGGCATCTCAAGTTTATGTTTTCGTTATTTTCTATTTTTATGCTATTTTTAGTTGAACAATTTATTCAATTTTATTTTATTTTTGTTTAATTTTTTTTAAATATTTTATGCAATTAGAACCGTGAAAAAAAATAGCACAAAAGTTTAATTAGAGCCACAACTCTAGAAATTAGAGTCGGGCTCTAATGTGATCAGAAGGGGAGGAGCCAAAAAAAATCTGAATTACAGCCCCAGCTCTATACACCAGCGTTGCGGCGCCAATTGGGTCCTGAAATGCAATTTAAGGGTTTCCATAAAAAAAAAAATTAACACAACTCCCATTCCATCGCTTCCTCCATTTTAATGTTCTTCAATGGGGCTTAGGTAAGTCTCTTCTTTTTATTTGAGTCTAACATTGGGGACAATGTTGGTCTTAAGTTTGGGGGAAGGGGTTTTTTTTTTAGCTTTGTTGTTCTTTGTTGTTTTTCAAGTTTATTATTAGTTGTTATTGTGTTTGAGTCTAGTTTTCACGGTATTGTTAGAGTGTAAATCAAGTTGATAATTTGTCGCCAGTGAGATTGAGTGAATGCTATGTTGTATAATCTGAAGGAAGAGTTGTGTATATAAAAACAATCTGTGTGCTTGATTGAAATACTTTGTCACTTCACTGTGGTTAATTGAATACTTGTTTGAACTATTTCTCATAGCAGTAAATGTGGGATTTGAACTTTGTTTATGCATGTTGAATTTGGACTGTGGATTGTACAAGTTGAAATTTTTCTAGAACTTGCTTACTTGCTATTTGAGGTGAAATTCTAAGCAATACACACTTAAGAAGAGGATGTAGGCCATCTTTAGAATGATTGAGCCTTTCAAGCTAACCTTTATATATATTTATCTCTAGTTACCCTATTTGAGCCTTATAATTGACCTTTTTTATTGGTTAACACATGTTTTGAGCCTATAATTGCATCCGTGTATTCATTATTCCCTTTGTTCTATACCATGAGCATAAAAACATATCTTTTGATTGGAGGGGGGAGTGAATGTTTAAGGGACATATGTAGAAACAAGTGGTTACTCAGTGCATAAAAAGTTTGAAGAAGAGAAAAAAAAAAAAAAGAGAAAAGAAATTATAAATTCAGAATAAACTACATTCCTTAAGTTATTTACTGAAAAATCTAAGTTTGGGGGAATGTAGTTTGAAAAAAAAATGTGATGAATAAATAGTCAACTCTTCTCAATCTTGAAAAAGAAGAAAAAAAAGGGTAACAATGGGATATGAAGTTGAGTTAAAGGGATAGGTTGCTTGGGTTTGAATGCTTACGGTATACTTGGGCCTACAATGTCTTCTCATCCACCTTTACCTAAGCCTTCTATTACAAGATTTGTAAAGTCCTTTTGATTTTTAAGTGTGTATTTATTTACATTAGTGGAGAATAGTAAGTATAGCAAGCATATGGAATAACTATGTTAAGTGGATTGATGGTGAGAATTTGGCATGCATAGATTGGTTCAATTGTTTACATTTATTGGTTATGAGTGAATGAGCATGAGTATCGATGTATTACAGTGAATAATTGAAATATTTTGATTGAAATTCCGGATTAATATTGGAAGTAGCACGTTACTTTTCTTTAGAATTATATGCATATGGTATTCATGATTTTTTAGGCTAGTTTATGGTTGTCAACTTGGTTTGTTTAAGTTTTATCGAGTCTTAGTTGTGTTCTTTACTCGAGGGCGAGTAAAGGATAAGTTTGGGGGAATTTTTTAGGTTTAAGTTTTGGTATATTTTTATGGCGTGTTTCAAGATGCAATTTTAGTCTTTTATTTGGTTTTGTGCGATATTATGCTGGTGTTTATTGTGTTTTCAGGATTAAGTGTAGTTATTAAGGAAATAACTTGAAATTGGAGGAAAAGCGCTTAATTCTTGAAGAAACAATGCTAAACGGGCTAAGGAATGGAAATTGGGCGAAACCAGGGGTCAAATTGATAATTTGGTGAAAAGTTGGAATTAGAGCCACAACTCTATGGTGTAGAGCCGCAACCCTAAGAGTTACAGAGAAGAAAAAAAAGAATCAGCTAGAATTAGAGCTGGGACTCTACCAGATAGAGCTGAGGCTCTATTAAAATGAGAATTAGAGCAGCGGCTCTATCAGATAGAGTTGCAGCACCACATACTCCAGAGACAAAATCTGGAGCGCGAAGCACATTAGAGCCGCGACGCTACCAGATGGAGCCGCGGTGCCAGTCCGTACGGAAGCCAAATTAGAGCATTTTTCAAGGGCAATTTTTTCCTTTCGCACATAATTAATTAGGGACTATAAAAACTTTCTTAATGACGTTTTGAAGATGAGATTAACCCTAGGAGACGGCTGGAGGCACATTGTGGAGGATTGCAAGTGGAATCAAAGGATTAATCACAGTTTTCTTCTTTTCTACTTTGAATTTCTGTATTTTTGGATGCTTTTTAATTCTTCTATGGTTATTATGAATTTTGTCATGAACTAAACTATTTTTCTAGGGTGTTAATGGATTCTCCTGAAACTTTATTTTGAATTAATGCAAGTTTTATGAATTATATTCTATCTTGTGATCTATTCGAATTTATGCTTAATGCTTGTGATTGATTGGTCATCTATTACATGATTTATATGATTTTGATTCGAAATCTGAGAAGTGAAAATTGATTATGATGTAATTGAATAGACATAGATTTCATTATAGGACGAGAGTACCTGTTTGGTCTGTGTAGCTTTAGGATTGTCTTACTTAATGCTTGTCTTATGTTCATTTATCACAGAGATGTAGAAAATTTACATAAAATGTTGAGACTTGTATATCCTAGTACGAATATAAGTTACTTTTGTTGACCTGCTATCACGAGAGAGAACTGAATAGTATAATTTGTGTTACTGAAATATAAAGTGGATGGTAGATGAAGTTAATTGCCTTAGTTCATTTAATTATTGAAATCTATTTCCTTTGTTATCTTTTATTCCTACAATTACGTCCTTATTTTAATAGTTTTACTTAATTCTTATAATCAAATTATCGTTAACCAAATAGAATATTAGGATTAATGATTGGTACTTGGTAACAGTCCTTGTGGGTTCGACCTTTCTTACATTATATTACTTGTTAAACGAACACGTTGTAATGACCCACTAATCTAGACTATTTGGACCATTAACGAAACTATACATAAAACTTACACTTTTACGAAAATACCATAATTTTATTGAGTAACTTGTAAAATAAGAGTTACTTACAAATAAAATGAATACTAAGAAGGATATGGGATCCCATTGTCTTTAAAAACAAAACATGATTTAAAAATAAAAAGACATTACATAAGAAAATGCGAAAAATACATATAAAACCATAAAAATTAAAATGAGACTACATCCTCGAATCGAATAACACTCGGCCCCTTGACTCCATTCACCATCGATACACATCCTCTAAGCGTCACGAATCTTTCCGCCTCTAAAGCTTATTTCCTGCACATAAACAGAAAGGAATGAGCCTAATGCCCAGCAAGGAAAAATCTAACACATAGTCATACACATCAATTTCATAATAACGTAAAGACATATCATAACACATAATACACTTATTATAATGGCCATTATTACTTGGGGTCCCATAGACTAAACAAGCTTATGCCCATGAGATTAGTGGGGTCCTACCAGCTAAATAGACATATGCCCACAATCTTTTTGGGGTCTTGTTAGTCAAATAGGGCATAAGCCCAAGCCTACAAACATACACATTCATAACATATTCATAACATATCATAACATAACACATAAGATAACATAAACATAAACATATAGATTCTAGCCTATTTTCCTTACCAAAGTTACCGGGATATAATGGACTGAGTTAGGACTTTTGGAACACTCCTAAAACCATATGAGAAAGAGTGAGTCTTAAGAAGAAGAAGAGATGAAAATGAATAGGAAGACTAAACCATTAAAAGAAAATATGCTTACCACAACTTATGTGCTTAAGAACTTGGATTCCCTAACCAAAATAAGAATGAGGTTAGGAAACTGAGTAGAAGACTAAGAGAAGGGAAACATAACATAAATGAACTAGAGTTTCGGGTTTACCTCAAAGACTTGCAAGATCAATCTAACCACAACCGAAATACCAACGAATCTCACTTCCCAAAGTGTTTGATAAGCTTATGATGTTTAAGCTTATGATTTTTTTCCAAACCAGGTGTTTACACTCTCACACTTACTTAGCCCTAGCGGCTTCTGAACTTAGAGTAAAAGGTGAAGAAATGGCTGGGTACTAGGTCCTATTTATAGAGTTTGGGAATGAAAATATCTTGATTTTACTTGAATAAAAATAATGGCTTTTTAGGTGAAAATCATTTGAATAATCGTTCAGCAGAGGCTAAAGACTCGTTCAAAAGATGCTGGACTGTTGAAGGAGTTTGAATGGCTGAAAGGAAATGAATTCAAAAGAGTTTGAATTTATGCTGAAGGAGGCGATATATCGCCCCCTGTAGGCGATATATCGCCTGGGCCAGTATGCCCGAGGCGACCGTGCATCGTCTCGTGTTTTCCGTATCTACGTGCTGCGATATATCACCCCCTATAGCTGCGATATATCGGCACACGCTGAATATTTAAACACGAAATTACACATTTTTAGCTAAGTTTGAATGGAGTAAACAGCCTTGACTAAGCCTTCAACGTATTCAAAGCTGCTGATTGACCCTATATCATTCAAAATTTACCCTTATTTAATTTAATCCTCAAAAATACTTAATCCTTAATCACCATTCATAACATGTGCTTAAAATCCTATTGGTTGATATCTAAACCTTATAGTATAATAAATATAATCCTTAATATCAGTTACTTTAATCAAACCTTAGGTTATACTTAATATTCTTAAACTATAGATTAAACTTAGAAAATCTATAAGTACAACTATGAGTGTCCAAATAATTCCCGGTCTGAACCAAAAATCCACAGTTACAAAGATAATACTAAACATACTATAATACTACTAAACAATTAGCTAAGTAAAGTTCTTGGACTCTACACACGTATACTTGCGTGTAGAAAATTCTCAACAGTAAGAGCAAGGAAATTGGGTCGAACAACCATGAGTTGGAGGGCATGGAGCGGTGTGTACATGTTTGGTCTACCTGGTCTCCACGGCTGGGGTTGTTTTAAGGAACATGTGGTAAATGTTCGCTTTTGTCGCTTAGGTCGACTGTGCCATATTTTTGGATTGTAAATGTATTTTAAAACAGTATTTTGGGATCCCAATGAAATTTTTTTAATGAATTTTGATGAATGACCAACTCTTTTTGTTTAATATTCATTAAATGGGTCTTTAATGTGATTTAATCGCACTTTTTTAATCCTAAAACCTCGATTAGCGAGCTAATGATACATTTATAAAACGACTCTAAGGAAGTAGGGCATTACAACACGTTTCTTGTTGACAATGTCGTTCTTCTTGTTGTCGAAATCTTTCCTCAAACTCATTTCTCATAGTGCTAGCCGAAACAATATCTTTCAATTTTTCTTTTATGTTGGTAAGTTTCAGAGTATCCCAAAACAATGCGGGGGACACACCGTGACCTTTAGCACGAACACACCATCGTGGCTCGAGGGTGCCCAATGCCCTCATCAACACATCATCAAGGCCTTGGGGTTCCCATTGACCCTCCTCAATGAGTTTTTGATAATGAGCCTGTAAAATCGAAGTAATTAATTTGAGTTAGTTATATAAAAATAAATATGATTTATATAAGTTCAAAATATAAACCAATAATGAATATAGCAAGTAACCGTATATATAAAAACTTACAATGTTTTTTAGACACTTTTGCACTTTTGTATGTATTGAGAAGCAAAGACACCGTCTATTTTAAATGTTTGAAGAAAGCCACGCAGTTCAGTGATACGTGCAAAAGAAGTAACATAGTAGACTTGTTCCAGTGCGACACAAATCTCCATAGTTTTTGTGTAGCCAAAAATTTGGGTGATGATATCCTCTGTGAGAGACCCATAAATCCAGCTCATGATTAGGTGATTATACTATTGCCAAGTTGAGTAATCATAAGGTTCATTGAAGGAAGGTTAGGAAGAGGCAAAAGCAGGGGAGCAATAGGGGCAGCGAGATGAGGTTGGGGATTTGGAAGATTTTGGGGAAGATAAGCAGGTGGTACTGATGGATATGGAGGACGAAGAGGTTGTATAAGAGTCTGTGGAGTAATTTGTGAAGGGTGTAAAGAGGGTTGAGGAGGGGTTTGAAAAGGGAAATTTCACTTTTTATGCTTGATAGATTCTCCTATTACCAAAAAATACCACTATATTTAATTCTTTCATTTTGATGCTAAACATTCCCTATCTACCTAAAGTACCCCTCCCATTATATCAAGAAGACCAAAACTCTCTCTTCCTCTCTTCCTTTCTCTCTCACAAAACCCCCACCAAAACCCACATTAATTTTTTGTGTTGGGTACTGTTTGTTTACTTTTTTTTTTTTTTGCTATTTCGAACAGATCTAAGCCTATATTGGTGTATTTTTTGGGTTTGTTAGAAAGATTTCGCGATCTGTGTTTTTCTGAGATTTTTGCATCTTCTACAACAGTTTTTCTCGATAATAACTCGATAGGGGCTTGATACTATGTAGAAGATGATTAAGTTGTGAGCTCGATGCTGCTCGATAGTGGCTCGATGATAACTCGATAGGTATAGCATTTATTTCTTGATGGTGCTCGATAGGAACTCGATAGGGGTTCGATTGGACCCTTGACTATTTAGTTTAGTTGTTTCTTGATACGTACTCAATGAGAGATCGATAGGGGCTCGATAATAGGAAGATTGTGTGGGTTCTGTTAAGATCTCGAGCTCATATCGAGCTAACTTCGAGAAAAATCATACTCTGCCTTCATCAGAACCATCGAGCTCCTATCGAGTTTATCGAGCCTACAATAGACCCCATCGAGCCTAACCAATTACTGTCCTATCGAGCCTAACCATATACCCCATCAAGCTCCTATCGAGCCTAACCATATACCTCATTGAGCTCCTATCGAGCTTAACCATATACACCATCAAGCCTATCGAGCTCATATCGACACATTCATACTATGCTATCGAGCTTACAATCGAGCTACCATCGAACCTATCGAGCCACTGGTTCAAACCCAGAAAAAAAACCCACAAAACCCACAAAACCCACAGATTCAACATGCATTTCACTTAAAAATGGAGTTGGGTTCAAGATCTAACATTTGATTGTCGCCGTGGGAGGAAATAGGCGTTGTCGGTCTTGGGTTTGAAAGGAATGTGTTGCTGTGGGTCTCGAGTAGATGGAGGTCAATGAAGTTAGGTGAGATGGGGGAGATGGGTTGCCTGAGATGCTCGACGGAGGTTGGGCTTGACGGAGGTTGAGGCTCGGCGGGGGTTGGGTTCGACGTGATTTTGGTGTTTCTTGTGAGAGAGAGAGAGAGAGTAGAGAGAGAAATGAGATGTTAAATTTTTTTGGGTGGAAAAGTGGGAGGGGTATTTTGGGTAGATGGAGAATGTTTAGCATCAAAATGAAATAGTTAATAGTGGTGGTATATTTTTGTAATAATAGAGACTATTATGCATAAAGAGTGAAATTTCCCTTTGAAAAGCAGTAGTAGTAGATGAATGCTTAGGAGGAGTGTGAAGGATGCCTGAGAAATGAGGATGTTGAGGAGTATGGGGAAGACTGATTCTCTGCTGAGGTGCGGAAGACGTCATCGGAGAAGATGTCGAAGGGATTGTCGGCGGTGACAGCTGCTTTGATGCCATAATAGCCTTCGTAGTAGAGCTTTGAAGAATGTTGAGTAAGATATTAGGGTAAAATACTCGGTGTATATTCATTCTTAGAAAGGAAATGTGTACACCATGAAACTTATATACGATTACTAAAAGATAAAGATAAGGGACCACAAATACACGTGTAAAGAGGAGAAGTAATAAAGGAAACCATACTAAGAGAATACTAAACAATTAAACACTAATGAATATGGTTATCATCATATAAGTCAACAAAACAAGGGGATAATTTTACTCATATAAGGAAAGGCACATTAACAAAAACAAATTATATATGTATACAAAGAAGATTGAGAAAAGTTAAGAATTGCCCACTTTTAGGAGTAGTTAACAAATATTAAACACTAAATATATTTAGTTGAACTTTATCCATTATTATCATGAAACTTCCCAAATTACCCTTATTTGAGCACATGTTCTAAGTGTTGTTATAATGTGTATTATATGTGGTATATTATAGTTAAATTGGAAATGCATTCTAATTGTAGTGTATCATATATGTGTGTGACAACTATATTTATAGGAATGTATTCAATCTATGAAAAAATATTCTTTAAAATGTAAAAATCAAGGCTTAAAATGTAAACCATAAATCTTAAAATGTAAACAACAATCATTTAAAATAGGGAAATTTGCGGCAATAATACCTATGTAGTAGGATTTGTTGCACTTAAATGCTTAGGTAAAAAATTTGGCGGCAATAATGCCTATTGTAACGCCCTGGGTAGCCAAGACCGTTACACTGTGTGTTTATAAAGTGCCGGACTTGCTAATCAAGTCATGTAGTTAAAATCATGTTACTGAAACTATTAAGGAACTAGGGTTTAAAATATTTTGAACTTAAAAGCCACATTTTCATTAAGAAACGTTATCTGTTTGTATGGGATCCCAAAAATACAAGTTTAAAGATCGTTTACAAAAGTTATAGGACTTAGATACAACAACCAGCCATACTAAGGCAAAACAAGCAGTTAGGTAAACTCTGTCCTGGTCCACTCCTTGACCATGGTGATCGAACAGCTGGCTATGTACATTTCACCTCGGAGCTCTCCACCTCAGGCTTGGTCCAACTTGCCCTTGCCTTTACCTGCACCACGTAGCACCCGTGAGCCAAGGCCCAGCAAGAAAACACAACAACAACAGAGCATAAGCAATCAACAGACAAATCAATATCTCACATTGCATCACATAGCCTCAACCAAATAACCATTCAGTATAGTCAAGTATTCCACATACTAGGCATATCAATTCATAACATGTACAGTTCACAAACGATAACTAGGGCTAGCGCTCTCAGGCTGCTCCCTCCGTTATCCCGTTGTCCTTGGCTACCAGTGGCCAAGCCGCGCCCTGTGCGCTAATATTGTGTACGGCACTCTTAGGCCGCTTTTACATGTCCCATGGCGTAATACCAACATTGACACGATACAATTCTCGGTAGCACTTAGTCCCATCACAATCATATAACCGGGTGCAGTTTTCTTACCTTTCAATTACTAGCTTTGATCCCTCGACTCCTTGAGCACGATTCCCCTCGAGCCCTAGCGCTCACCTAAACACAATCATGGCCAAAGTCATCATCAATCCTCAAGTTCAAAACCTAGTCCCGGGGCCAATCCCAAGCCCCCGGGAAGTCCTAGTTCCACCAAACAAGGTGGTGGAATCAAACCCCAAACCTTAGGTCAAAAACCCTTGCAAATAACCCTAAAATCCCCTTCAGGAGGCAGGGTAGTGCTACAGCGCTCATGGGAGGGCGCTACAGTGCTACAAACAGAAGCCAAACTCCCTTCAGCATTCTGGCCTAGCGCTACAGCGCCCAAAGGCTAGCGCTGTAGCGCTAGTCACAGATAGACCAACACTGATTTTTCTCTTCTGCGATTTCTTCGAACTAACCTCAACCAAAACTCTCCCAACTCTTTCCCAAACTCAAAAACAACCTCATGACCACACTCCACTCATCCCAAGCACCCCAAACACCTAAAATCCAAACACATGCACCCACAAACTCAGAATTAACCATAGTCACTCCTAAACTCTAAAACCCAACAAAAACCAGCTGAACATCAGAGTTAGAGCTTAGAATTTTATACCTTTGATAGGATTTCGACCACAAGGTGCCTCTAGACTCCCTTGGCTTGCTTCTCCTCAGCCTTAAGCCTGAATTCCCTAAAGGTCCATCCAATCCAACTTAAGCACCAAAGCTCAAAAACCAGAAACAGAAAATTGAAGAACTCTAGAGTCTTACCTCAATTGCTGATGATTCCTTGCTAAACCTCTGCCAATTCCTCAGTCTTAGGTTAGGATACTTGATGCCTAGTTTATCCCAGCTCTCCTCTGAGCTCTACTCCAGAAATCCTAAAGAAACAGGTGAAGGAAATATAAACTGACGTAAAGAATTCTCTCTGTTTTCTCTCCTTTCTTTTTCCTTCCTTTTCCTTCTTTTTCAGACTTCTACCCTTCTCTACACTTTCCACTAGTATAAAGCCTTAGTATAACTTAACTTCTGTAAATAAAATGACCATTATGCCCTCCCTATTAATTCTAACCCTTTAGTCCACTTAAGGGCATTTTAGTCATTTTACCCAATTCCCGCTAATTCCTCTAGTGTCTTCAATATTTTCCCTCTTAGTTCCCGATACCTAATTAATCACCAATAATATTCCTCAATATCAAAATTGACTCCAGTATATTCACTAAATTCCCATTTATACCCCTAAGCTCACCCCGAGCCGGGTATAAATCCCCGCTATGACTTTTTCGCTACTTTTCTCACTAGGATCGTCTCGAGTCACATATCACAGATATATCCACATAATAATGTGGTCTCGACAATTATCACATACATCAAAGCGGTTATGCCCATAATGGCCAAAATTACGATTATGCCCTTCTAACCTAATCAGGGCCTACATGCATACTAATACACATAATCATGCATCTCAAATATTCAAATAATCATTTAACATGCTTTAAATCATAATCATGCATCTTACTCATTAAGATTACACATAAGTCCCATTATGCCCTCCAGGCACACTAATCAAGGCCCTTAAGCCTTATTAGTGAATTTGGGTCGTTACACCTATCGTTACGAATTTGGTGGAGTCGTTGGTCCTTGAGTCATTAAATGTATAAAGGGGTACACGTGGCAATACACGATTGGGTCAAATTAATATTAATTTATTAAATATTTTAAAAACCCTTAAAAATTATTTTTAAATTTTAAATAATAAATCATTCAATAAATTAATTGAAATCAATTAAACATTCTAAAATTTAACATCTAACATCTTAGAATAATAATAAAAATTAATGAATCTGTAGGCATGAGCACAAACTCAAACCTAGAAAATTTTGTCAAAATACAAAACCCAAACCCAGAAAATTCCATCAAAATACAAAATCCAAACCTAGAACAATACAGTTAGTGTCTTTCCAAAGAACAATAAAAAACCCAGATTTGTGTCTTTTTTTTTCTCAAACTTGTGCTCATTCAAAATAATAAAACAAATACAAAAAACCAGATCTGAAATTTCTTCTCTCCGCCAACCTCGATCTCATCTTCAGATCTAGCCCAACCTCAGCCCAACCTCATTGTGTATGAACCGATTGGAGAAAAAAAAAACAAGAAGAAAACCATGGTAGCCCTACTCGCCCAAGTGTAAGAAGAAAACCTCATCGTGTATGAACCTCCGGCCCCGTCCCTCATCTCTCTCAGGCCTTCTTCTTCGGTCCCTTCCCTTGTAGCCCTGCTCGCCCAAGCGTAACACCTTCAGATCTAGAGAAAGAAAAACGAACCCAAACGGCAAGCAAGAAGAAGAAAAAGATCCTGAGTTTTCGGGTTCAAGCTTCTGGTTTGTGTGGAACGATGGAGAGAAGAGAATGAAAAGAAGAAAAAGAAAACGAGGATTAGGAATCGGGATGAACAAGAGTGAGGAAGAAGGGGAGAAAAAGAAAATAAAAAATGTTTAAATTAGATTTAAAAAAAATAATTTTTAAGGGTTTTTAAAATATTTAATAAATTAAAATTAATTTGACCCAATCAGGTACTGCCACGCGTACCCCTTTATACATTTAACGGCTCAAGGACTAACGGCTGCACCAAATTCGTAACGGTAGGCATTATTGCCGCCAAAATTTTTACATAAGCATTTAAGTGCAACAAATCCTACTACATAGGTATTATTGCCGCAAATTTCCCTTTAAAATATAAACCTCAAGACATAAAATATGTTACACCCAGATTTCGAGATCTGAGGTTGTGACCTCGAAAGCTGGATTCGTCAGGTGTGAGCTCGCGATAGCTAAAGTGCATGTTCGTGGTCCAGATGCCAAGCCCTCAAAGCAAGGTGGCAACCTCGAAGATATGTAACATCGAAGTTCTTTCTAAGCTTGAAAGATATAGCTGTTGGAAAAAGCTTATACAGGATCTTTATTTATTTTCATGTATATCTAATATTAAACAAATTAATACGAGATAGCCTAAAACATGTTTCTAAAATTGAATTCAAAGAGAAACAAATAATATAATACTTACAGTATACGCAGCGGAATTAAGAGTCCTTCCTTCAGTTTCTCTAACTCTTGTATCCTTTCTGTCGCAGAGTATTATCAAGAAACTGAACCGATCTTCTATTTTCTTCACAATCTTCCAATGTATCCTTAGAACCACCTAGACTAGTGTGGGCAATTCTCAACACATGAGATAGATATAGAGAGAAGAAGAGAAAATAACAAAGTGGCTTAGAAAAGGACTTGTGTTTAGAGAAAATATAAAACTATCAGAAAATCTGACTTGTGACTTATCTGTCGTCTCTGAAATCTTCTCTCTAAGCACTCCTTTTATAGACTCAATTAGGCCATTTAATTTAATTAAAAAATCAATAAAATAACAGCCATTTTGAAGCCCTAGGTCGAAATTATCATGGGCTATAGGCCCGTGAAATTTCCCATTTGATTATAAGCCCATTGGACTTAAAATCAAGGCCTGTATTATTTTCTATTGATTTAATTATTTAAATCCTTTATCAAATTAATTATTTATAATTTGAACCTTGATTTAAATTTATTTATTAATTTAGATACAAATTTATCTTAATTAATAAATCTGCCATAATTTCTCTTTTCTTCTCAAAATTACACAACTCTGTGAAACTATCCAAAATTGACCTGGTCAACTTTGATATTTCTAATTGATAATTAAATCAATTAATTGAGACTATCTAGATGATTTTATCCAAGGTACAATGGGGACCATGGGCCTATGAAATCAAGCTCCAATAAGTTATCATAAATCTAACAAATAAATTTACTAACTTATTAATTCCTCGTGACTCCACTATAGACTTGGAATTGCACTCTTGAATTCATAGAACGCTCTATAACAAATATAGATACGCTATTAATTATCCATTGTTACAACCATAATTGTCACTCAATCCTCTATAGACGGTCTACAATGAGATAGGACTAAAATACCGTTTTACCCCTCATTGTATTTTATCCTTAAAACACTTAGTTCCTTGTAAATGATATTTCAGTAAACTAATTTAATTACTGAAATGAGATATCTATCATTTAACACCTTGAACCAAACTAAAAGGAAACCATCGTTTCACTTCTTCATCAGAAGCTATAGATGTTCATATCTATGATTAACACTCCCACTCAATTATACTACCGAGTTCCCAAGATGTAAGTATGGACTAGTCCGTAGGGTAAGCTGGTAACAAACAAGTCAAAGAACTCAAATAATACAATCAGTTAGAATACTAACCACTCAGAATTGAGATTGAATTGACCTATGGTCAACTATATGATATGACTAGAATAGATAATAACGGTATGTTTACTTATCTTATCAACTGTCAATATCGGTCCTGTCCGATGTAACAAATACATCCGATCTTATCTACTTTGCTAATGTTCTGGAAAGAACATAACACTGTAATGTGTAAGTAGATCATATCGTAGATTGGCAAGTCAGTGTAAATCCAGTGCACTGACTAATCTTAGGACTAACTTATTTTGAACATATAATCATATTTATATTCCACTGTGATTACGTCACTATAAATAAGATTAGCTATATGCTCGGGATTTAATAGAAGTTTATATTAAACAAATAATCATGAAAATAAAACATGTGAGCAAAGTGATTGACCAAGTCAAAAAATGATTTCTATTCTTTTATTGATAATAAAATGAGATTACAAAGAATTTGGGTTTTAATTAGGGCATAAAACCCCAACAATAGCATCGGAGTATATCCATTGTTGGGTGTCTTCGGATCAAGTGGCCCGAGCTTGACATGGGTATGAGCTCGGGATATAATGGCCTCGGTGGTATTTACCCGCTCCAAGCTGGTCTCGGGGAAAGTTATACAGCTCGTAATTCACCTAGAGACCTGGACTGACATGATGCTGATCACTGATCTCGAACGGCTTAGTGGGTCATCTGATGAGACGCAGTCCATGCATTCAGAAGATATTTATTGTTGTAACTTCCCTACATTAAAGGGATATTAAGTAGTCTGTTATATGTCTCCTGGTCTTCAGAGGACGTTTCCTTGAATATAGGAGTTACAGAATTTAATGTCATTATTCCCATCAATAAAGATGAGTATCTTCCTGAAATATGTGGGAACAAACTCTGAAAACTCTCTATAAATAGAGATGTCATGAACACTTGAAGGGGACGAAATTTTGTTATCTTGAGAGAATTTCTGGAGAATTCATCCCTGAAGGATTTCCAGAAAACTCCAAAGTCCTAATAAAAAAGACTCATGGACTAGGCAGAGTTAACTGCTGAACCACGTAAAAAATCCTCATTATTCTACTATACTATTCATCTTTGCCATAGTTTTTATTGTTTACGTACTCTACATTTTAAGTTGACGAAAAATGGCGTCAACAGTTTGGTGCTTTCATTGAGAGCCCTAAGCAATACAATCCCCGACTTGCTATGGCCACGAATGATCAGAATATTCCTGAAGAAAACTATCCGCGGCGCCCTGGGAAGCAGCCGATGACGAATCCTGAAACTGAAGAGAGAAGTGAGTCCTCCAATTCTCGGGGACCTCCAGCACCTCCGGCTCCAAGGGATGATGAGGACATGTACTATAATCCTGAACAGTACGTCCCCATTGTGGAACTTGAGAACCGACAGTTAAGAAAACAATTGGCTGAGGCCAACAAACGGAATGAAGAGTTGGCTAGGTTAGCCATAGATGCATAGGCGGCTCAGCCTCAACCTCCGCAGGTGAACCAAGACCCACCTCCGCGGGATGTTCACGTTCCTCCCCGCAGGCCTCGTGGGCGACCCCGGAAAAATGCTGCCACAAGAGGAGCGGAGCAACCTCGTCCACCAGCAAAGCAACCTACTCCCTCGAGACCTCGAAGAAATACTCGGGTTAGGGCTCCGGCTAACTCGACTGCGGAGTTACCAACAGAAACTGGGAATAACCGAGCCCCTGCAATGGCTCGGACTTAGGTTCCTGGTAACACGCAAAATGTTACTGAGTCAGTACGGGCAAACTCGAGGCCATCCAGGCCCCGAAATGATTGGCAACCACCGTCACCCGTATGGTTCCCGCCGTCACCAATAAGATACCCCTCACCACCTCGGAGGAACACACAACCAACTCGGGGTGATGAGGCAAGACGGGCAGGAAAGAAACAGAGGAATAAAGAGGCCACTAGAGAACGGAGAGGCGACCAACCTGCGAGAAGCCAAATGTCTCGATCTCGCACTGCAAAGACAAGGCAGCATGAAAGAACTCCGTCTCGGAAAAATCATGCGACAAGCCTCGCCAGTGACGACTCAGGGGACGACAGATCAGTCAGCATGTATGATCAAGGTCGAATAAATACTGGAAACCATAGGAACCGCTCCGACCTGCGGGAGTACCTGAATCAGAATCGGGGTAGTGGTAATCCATCAAACCCAGACCTGAGAGATCGCCTAAATGGGCGCAAAGATCCCCTGCGAAGGCGCGAGCCTGGAATTGTGATCAATGATAGCCAATTTTAGGCAAGACCCCCTACGGACCCGGTTCAAGAAAGAATTGATCAGCTGGAAAGGGCATTTAGGCTCTTGCAGAATGAGCAAGGTCGGAGTCGGGATGAGGATTCTGATGAGGAGCTCGAACCATTCGCTCCCCATATTTCCAACACTCCGTTTCCTCAAGGGTTTCAGATTCCTCATGTCCCTCCTTTTGAAGGGAAATCCAACCCGTACAGTCATTTGAGTACATTTAACACCATAATGAGAGCAAGTAATGTAGGTTACGACCTCAAATGCATGTTATTTCCAGCATCTCTTACAGGACCAGCAAAAAAACTGGTTTGAAAAATATAAGAGACATTCAATCACTTCTTGGGATCAGCTTTCAAAGGACTTCAAGAAGCAGTTTAGAGCCATGATCGGGGTAAGACCCGAAGCATCGACCCTGACCAACGTTTGACAACATCCGGGTGAAACGTTGAAGAGCTACCTAACAAGATTTAATCTGGAAATCGCCCAAGCTCGGGATGTAGACGACAGCGGTCATCTAATGGCCGTCCAAGCTGGGGCAATGCCGGGAAGTCCCCTTTGGGATGATATGCAGAGCAAACCTGTGAGGTCCTTAACCGAGTTTAATAGGCGAGCTTAGAGGTTTTTCAATGTAGAAGAGGCGAGGTCAACACTGAATATGACCTCTCAGCCCGTAACTACAACGATAAACATAAAATCTACCTCGGCCTCGGCAGACCCATCGACCTCAAAACCTCCTGCAGAAAACCCTTCCAAAAGGAAGAAGAACGAAGGAAGTAACCCCGAGGCGGAAGGGGGAAAGAAGAAGAAAGGGAAAGGTATTTCTCTGTGTATAAAGTGTACACCGAGCTCAACGAGTCTCGGGAGAATATATACCTGGCTAATGAAAACCAGGTCCCTTTCAGGCGTCCAGATCCCATGAGAAATCAGAAGTCCAAGAGGGACTCCAGCAAGTACTGTCGATTTCACAGAGATACTGGGCATACTACTGATGAATGCAGGCAGTTGAAGGACGAGATCAAAGGACTAATCTCGAGAGGATACTTCCGACAGTATGTCAGGAACTAGAATAATAATCAGGCTTCTACTAGCCAGAGGGCAGCTGCGCCACAGCCTGCTCAAAACAATAATTCCCAAGCTAGAGAAGAGGATAGGCCCCCTCCGATTGATGGAGAAGATGTGATAACCATCTCGGGCGGGCCTCATCTCGCAGGGACGGGCAAGAATGCCTAAAAGCGATATGTGAACGAGCTAAAGACTGGGGACGGGTCCCCCTATGAACCCGAACCTAGAGCTCCAAAGTGCCAAAAGATTGAATCTCAGCCGATAACCTTTACTGAGGACGATGCGTCCCATGTTCAGTTTCCCCACAATGACCCACTGGTCATCACTCTCCAGCTCACGAATAAGAGAATTCACCGAGTTCTCATTGATAATGGGAGCTCAGTGAACATTCTCTATAAGGCCACCTTAGAAAAGATGGGACTCGCGCTTCGAGACCTAAAAGCTTGTGCAACGACCTTGTACGGTTTTTCAGGAGAGGGGATTGCCTGTATGGGGTCCATTGAACTCCCTGTAACCTTGGAAGACTATCCAGTCTCAGCGACCAAGATGATGGAATTTGTAGTAGTGGACCTGCCATCGGCCTACATTGTGCTGCTCGGGAGACCCGCCCTAATAGGGTTGGGGGCAGTCTCCTCTGTAAGGCACTTGGCCATCAAGTTGCCGACTTCTAGTGGCATCGGGACATTGAAGGGAGACCAGTTGGCCGGGAGGGAATGCTCTAGCATTTCCATGAGAGGAAAGAAGCAGGTAAGCGCACAAACGCTCGTCATTATTCAGAATAAAGACGGGGCAATCTTGGAGATAAATGAAGAAATCGACCCAAGAGTGGAGGAAAGAGCAAATCTTGAACCATTAGAAGAGCTCGAAGAAATCAGGCTCGAAGAATCAGACCCCCCGAAAACGGTAAAGGTCGGGAAAAACCTCCAGGAGGAAACTAAATAGCAATTCATTTTCTTTTTGAAGAGAAACCAGGATGTCTTCGTGTGGTCACATTCGGACATGGTAGGAATAAGTCCAAATATAGTGAGCCACGCGCTAAATATCGATAAAAGCTTCCCGCCGAAGCAACAAAAGCAAAGACAACTGGATGACGATAGGAAAAAGGACCTAAAAGAGGAAGTCGACCGGTTAAAGGCAAACCAATTCATTAGGGATGCCTTTTACCCCGATTGGGTAGTCAATCCGGTACTGGTCCCGAAGCCTAATGGAACATGGCGAACCTGTATTGACTACTCGGGCCTCAACAAGGCCTGTCCTAAGGATTGCTTTCCTTTACCATGAATTAACCAGCTCGTGGATGCCACGGCAGGGCATGGACTAATGTCATTTAGGGATGCCTATTCTGGATATAACCAGATTTCCATGCATGCCCCTGACCATGAACATACGAGCTTCATAACAGATAAAGGATTATATTGTTATAACGTCATGCCATTCGAGCTCAAAAATGCTGGAGCCACTTACCAGCGGCTCGTGAACATGATGCTCTCCGAGAAAATAGGGAACAACATGGAAGTTTATGTTGACGATATGTTAGTCAAATCTCAACTTAACAATAACCATATTGATGACCTCGAAGAATGCTTTGCCGTGCTCTGGAAATATAACATGAAACTTAACCCTCAGAAGTGCTCTTTCAGAGTATCTTCTAGAAAATTCCTAGGTTTCATTGTAAATGCTAGAGGAATATAGGCTAATCCAGATAAGATCCAGGCCCTGATCGATATGCCTTCGCCTCGAAAACACAAAGATGTCCAGAGTTTGACAGGCAGGATGGCGACACTAAGTAGGTTTATATCAAAATCTACAGACCGTTGTCTTCCGTTTTTCAACCTGTTGAGGGGAGGCAAGAAGTTTGAATGGATAGAGGAATGCGAGTTGGCTTTTCAAGAACTCAAGAAACACCTCGCAAAACCCCCTATATTGTCAAAACCTATTACGGGAGAAGTTCTGTACTTATATCCTGCTACGACCGAGCACACCATAAGTACGAGAGGAAGAAAAGGTGCAAAGGCCCGTGTATTACATCAGTAAAAGGTTACTGGGGGCAGAATTAAGATATCCCTTGATGGAGAAGCTAGCTCTTAGCTTAATTCACTCATCTTGAAAACTTCGACCCTATTTTCAAGCGCACCCTATCCATGTACTAACGGATCAACCACTAAGACAAGTCTTGTCCAAGCCGGAAGCTTCAGGTCGGCTTCTTAAATGGGCCTTTGAACTCGGGCAATTCAAGATCACCTATCATCCAAGGATGACCATTAGGGCGCAAGCCTTAGCAGACTTCATAGTGGAGTGTACTGGCATGACCAACGATGAAGTTATAACACCGGCCCACAAGCTATGGAAACTTTACGTTGATGGGTCATCCAATGAAAATGGATTGGGGGCAGGAGTAATTTTGATCACTCCTACAGGAAGCAGATTTCACTCTGCCTTGAGATTTGACTTCAATGCGTCAAATAACGACACCGAGTACGAGGCTTTATTGGTGGGACTTCGTATAGCCAAAGAGCTCAAAGCTAAAGCAATGCATTGCTATAGCGACTCCCAGCTAGTGGTTAACCAGATCTTGGGAGAGTACCAGGCTCGTGGTACGAGAATGGCAGCGTACTTAGAAAAGGCAAAATCAGCATTGGAACATTTCGTGTAACACCCTGGATAACCAAGACCGTTACACTGTGTGTTTGAAGTAGTGCAAGACTTGCTAATCAAGTCATTTAGTTCAAAATGTGTTCCTAATGACACAAGCAGATTAGGTTTCAAAGAATCTCGGTTATAAACAATTAAGTTTTATTAAAATCAGATGTTTAATACATGGGATCCCAAGTCAAGGTTTAAATAACGTGAATACAAAGCTCTTAATTACAAGTAAGTAACCGAGCCACTCAAATGGAAAAATACAAGTTTTAGGTTCCTGTTCCTGAACAAACCCTCAACCGTGGTGGCCGAGCAGCTGACAATGTACACCTTGCCCTCAGAGCTCTCCAACCCATGGTCGACTTGTCTTACCTACACCATGTAGCACCCATGAGCTGAAGCCCAGCAAGAAAACATAATATCACGACATAACAGTATTAACAACTAGCAATTCACAGAGCATAGTCCAATAACCCCAAAATACTATTCAGTACCATCAGGCCATAAAATGCATTCAAGCAACACCCTCACAAATAACAATTAATCCAGCTCTAGGCACTCATTAAGCCACAGACATTAATCCACAACAAACACATATCAAGCAATAACTAGGGTTAACGCCCGCAGGCCGCACCCTTTGTTTAACTCACTGCCTTAGGCTCGCTTAGGCCAACTACAGTGACATGCCCACTGACTCCGGCCAGCTTAACCGAGCTCAGTGCATAATAAGCTGTCCTCGGATACCAGTGTCTGAGCCGCGCCTACGCGCAAGTGTGGATTTTGGCACCCTTAGGCCGTTACCACATGTCCCCGTGGCATAATACCACCTTATGACATTTATTCAGTTATAGGGAACTCTTAGTCCCAACACATTCACATGGTTTATTATGATCACATAACAATACATTCAAATATAGGGAACACTTAGTCCCATCCTAGCCACATACACAGGTGCAGTTTTCTTACCTTTAATCTGTGCGGTTATAGAATTACGAGCAACGCCCCTCAAGCACGATTCGTTCCCGAGCCTAAGCCTTCATTACCTAGTCACAACCAAAGCATAGGGTTTCATAAATACTCAAATATAGGTTCCAGTTATAAAACTAACTCCCGGGATATCAAATTCCACCAAGCACGGTGGTGAAACCAAACCCGAGCACACTAGGTCACTCCCCCATGCTTAAAATCCTCAAAATCCCAAGTGTGCAACCAAGGGCTGCGGCCCTTGAAGCTTAGCCGCGGCCCTTCACCAAAACAGAGCCAACACCACACCTGAAGGGGACACGCGCCGCGGCGCTTGCCTTTGGCTGAGCCTTCTTGGCTCCTTTGCAAGCTAGAGCCGCGGCCTTTTCCGTCGAACCCAGAATTTCCACCATTTTCAACCTCCAAACCTTACCCAAAACCACCCCAAAGCTCCCTACTTCAATATCAATCACTCCCAACACTTTTAAAACAACTTTAATATCATAATTCAACAGGAAACCCAATCTAAAACTCATTGCAATCCATGTTTCAATCTCTGAAACTCAAGAACATCAAACACCATAACCAACCATTTAAAACCCAGATTTAAACCTCTAATTCATAAATTAAAGTTTACCTCTTTAGCTGAACCTCTTCTCTAAGCAAAATCCCAGCTGGTTCCCAAGTTCTAGCTTCAATTCAACCTTAAACATAAAAATCATGATTATCCAACTACCTAGAAAACTCAGAGCTTCTAACCTCAAAATCACAGTTGATTCTCACCTTGGCTTTAGTTGAATGATCCTTGGATAATCGTTGCACCAAGCTTTTAAATCCCCACTGAAATCCCAGCCTAAATCCTCCAAATTCCCTCTATTTTCCTTGTGTTTTTCTTAGTTCCCTTGAGAGAGAGAAGGGAGAGAGAATAAGAGTCGGTTTATATTTTTCTTCCAAAAGCTTCCTTAAGTCTAACTTATCTATTAAGTTAATCCCAAGGCTCGGGGTGCCGGAACCGTCCCCGAGGCCAAAATGGTAAAATCCCCCAATATTCCCGCCTAGACATTCTAACCTCAAATATATCTCCATATATTTATTTCTGTGTCCCGATAACCCAAATTACCATCCGCTATCTAAAAGTATCCCCGACTTCTCCAAAGTCTTATCTTAAACCCTCATTGTGACTTTTCCCACTATCTGGCCCTAGAATCGTCTTGAGTCGTGCTCAACAACCTGTCCACATAATAATGTGGTTCTCACGCATATATCACATGTCATATTACCAAATAATATAACCAATTATCATATAAACATTATTAGACATATATATTTATCAATCTACCCACATAATAATGTGGTCTCAACAATTTATCACACACATTCACATTTATGCCCTTACCGGCCAAACAGGGCCCGCACACTTATCCAATACCCATTACACACTTTCTTACCATTAATTCCCTTAACTTCTAATTATGCCTTCCCGGCACACTAATCAAGGCTCTTAAGCCTTATTAGTAATTTTGGGTCATTACAACTATCCCCTCCTTATAATAATTTCGTCCTCGAAATTTACTTGAACACGTCAGACAGTAAACCTTATACCTCTGACCAAAATTCCCAAGAACCAATGTCTCTATTCTTAAGCTTCAGTAATACTCAAACATAAGTAATCATATCACTCCTTATGGTCTCAACTAATAACTGTACTTCCTTTAACCTTTACTCGCATACCAGACTCGCTGTTCCTCCAGAGTTTAATAATTCTCAACGATCTCCTCATTGATCCATTCTCAATGCCAGAAATACCTATAAATCATTACCCTTACCAGAGTGTGATCAGCTTATAAGCCCTTGGCCAAACCCTTGTTATGATCTTAAAACTCTTGTCGGATCGGGAGTTAAAACTCCCCTTTCTTCCCCCAACTATCACACTCCTTCTTGCTATCAAACATGGAGAGATACAAATCTCCCAATCCTTTACTTTGCATGGTGTTCCTTGTTTTTATCTTACTAGGTTCTATGCCATGCCACCTTAGTTATATTTCAGCATCCAATACCATGACTGTTTCATTAATGAATATACTTTTCTTGTTATCCCAAATATTGCACATTCAATGCCCAATCTCTTAACGTAATTGTTAAGCCCTTAGGTTGCTATCTTATCTGCAATTAATCAGCGATTCCAGATTCCCACTTTATTTCCTTTGTTCTCTGGTCCCTTTCCAAAACTCAGAAAATTCTGGAGTCTCAATTTAACGTCATTAATGCCCCATCGCATTACTAGTCAAACAAATCAAGTTACACCATCTCATTCAGCTGAGTTACAACTTCTTCTCTGTTCAATCACCTTATTACAGTCTAATGTGGTCCATCCCTATGGCCCACCATCTCCACACCAAATTCTATGTGGACCATTCATCCGGCCCTTGATCCCTATATTGTATTATACCCATAGAGTTCTTCCCCGTTTCTACAGAACCTTCACTCTGGATTCCACTATCCAAAGAAAACGTATTTGATCACCGCCACACCCTATTACTTTACCCATCTCAATCGTTTCCTTATCCGTTCCATGATAACCTGTGGCGTTTCCTTTCTTTAACTGACACATACCTTTCAGGTAAGAGATCCGTCTCTAATTAAATCTCCTCCTCGTACAGTCGAGGTCTTCTAACATCAACCATCCATCTACTGCATTCCATTAAATTCGAATCTCAAGATTATCTTTCTTACTAATAACCAACACTTAAGTATCCTATGCCATGCACAAACTATCAGCCTAGCGTTCCGTGCCTATCAACCATATTTCCATTCTTTTACCTCCCGCGAGGCTCAACCCATCCCCGCGCCGGTCTGAGCCTGAGCGTGCCCAACCTGATATGTATCCTCACAGTTTCATATCCTTACCATAGGTTAGGTTCTTGACGCTATCCCTCTATACTTAACTATAATACACATATCTCCGCATCACCAAGTACCAACCAATTCTTACCTTGTCTTCTGAACTCTGATTTGACACCACTCATTTGGTCTATCTTTAAATTTCCTTACTGTTCCTCCCATCTCTGGTGTTATTGTCCATGGAGACACTTATGTGATAGATGACGCGCTTGCCAGTCCTGTTATGCTCTCTGTTCCTCAGACGTTCTTCATTAGCTTCTTCGTAACCTCAAATCAAATCTGCTCATACCTGTCTCTTCTTCTTGCAGCTTCACTCTAAGTACCCCTGGCGAAACCCAATCTGACATTTCATAGAATCCTACCTGTGACCCTGCTTCCTTGGTGTCAATGTCTTCGGCATAGTATTCGTTCGCTTTCCTCTTCTGTCTAAAGGTGGTCCAACATTCCACTCGTGGACTAAAAGGAGGCTTGTCCACACCATTCTTATACTCTCTGCTTGAAGAACTCACCTGTGCTGCTGAAGCTTGAACTGGTTTAGAACCCTTTTTACCAATTTCCTCACACCCTACTCAGTACAAGTAGCAATTCTTTAAATGTCTCTTTCCTTGATCACCAGCTGGTAATAACCAGATCATAGATCAATTCCTGGAGACATTGTCCCGTCTTGTACCCAACATTAAAACTTTTCATTCTTAACCGACGATACCAACAAGTCCCGCAATACAATGCTCCATCTGATTCCAGATCAAACCTCTTCGACTGCTTATTCTTCCTGTCAAGTTATTACCACCTTCCATAATGTTTCCAACATCAAACTTGTTCGTAGTCCAGTCCTGAAGTGTTACCATTCCTTCTTTGTATCCATCTGGATGCCTACTGATCAACTTAGTTTCCATTCAGTCTAATTCATATTTTCCAAGTGATATCCCCCACAATCCATGGTTATTTCTTAACAGATTAACTCTCCAACTCTAACTCTTGTTGAAGTTCCCACACAACGAGCCCTATTGTTCTCACTACAAATCTCTTGATTACTTGTATCCCAAATCCTCTGCCAGAAGTTTCTAGTTCCTCCCCAGTAATTACTGTTTCCTTCAGCCTCTCGCGCTGTCCCCTTGAGGCATACTCTCTCCATGTATGAGTCTTTCTTGAAAGATAATCAACACCAAACTCTTCCAACTTGTTATGTAACCAAAACCACAAACTATCTAATCAACTAATCGATTCCGAAGAGCTAGCCTTGAGCTTCAGATGTAACCAGACATTCCAGTCTCCCGTTTCCCTCTCCATGGAAAATCCATCCCAACACATCGAATTATCTCATGTAGAAATCATGCCTTCCCCTGTCATCCTTTCTAGCAACATCCCCTGCCTTAGGTACATACCAGATAACCTCACTGGTTCTCGTCACCATTCTGACAACTACCTTCGCAATCAAAAACCCCATTTCCTATCACAAACTGGGTGCCACAGCACTGCCCGGGGTCCCTCTACCTCAATAACCGCGAATCTGTCCTCACTGAGTTCTATCAATAGAAGTACTATCATTTGCTTCCTTTGCCCTATAGCATTCATGCTCGATATCTCATTTCATAAATCTCAAGCCATATGGCTCTCTCTACCGCTCAAATACAACCGAAGATCCAATACACTGGAGCGGCCCTGTCACCCTAGACCATTCCAAAAACTTAACTTTTACATGGGTCATCATTCCCAATTACCACCACTTGTATAACTTCTCCCTAAAGTGTAGTATTCAACTTCTAATACTCATTAACACCTGTCATCATTGTCTTAATATCCCAAATCAAGCTCATAGATTCACTAATCTCCGCAGCTCAAACTATGTCCTTATAACTTCTTTTGTCAAATTCCCATCTAAGTTCTTTCCCATCCATCATGCCAATGTCTCAATCTGAGTACCATTTCCTAGCATCCTTCTGCCACAAGTACTTAGCACAATCCCTTGATTATGACCTCTCATCACTATATCGCCAAAAATGGAATCGACTTTGCCCATCCACTAAACAATTCTTAAGCCAACCCAAACTTTCCTCTTCAAACCAGAAGATAATGCCTTTTAGGCTTTCCATTCAATATCTTTTATCTGTCTGTGCCCTTATATCGAACCAACACCATTTACCCATATGCTGACAGACGACTCTGCAACTTTCATGATAGATGGAGGTTACCAACCCCAGTTATCATCTGCAACCTTCCTGTATTACGATACCAGGTCTACGAAACCATTCTGTATGCAAACAATCTGAGTTCATCTGCCACTGCTGACTAAACTCTTCAACCCTGATATTCACACTCCGAACCAAACCATATCCAGGTCCAAGTAATCACAATATTCATATACACGTAGAACATGACAAACATTAATTCACATTTCTATGCATTTAGCCATCCAATTTATTGGTACCATGTTCATTCACACTGTCTCATGCTTCCTACAAATCAATAGACAAGCATAACATATAAATTCAGCTTGGGCAGTCACCCACAAGCAAACAAGATGCAATCCATCGTCCCAATATTCATTCACATGCAACAGCAATGATAACCAGCACGCCTCCATCACATCATGCAATAGTCAAGGGCCAGGCCCTATCAGTTCTCATGCTCCCTATAGTCATACAGCATAATACATTCATATTTTAATCAAAAGCTTAAGCATATAGTCTCAAATATTCAATCAAAGAACCCTGAGTCGAGCTTGTCTTCAGCAACAAGTGTACATATCCAGCCTATCTCCAGGAACCCTTAAACCTAGGACGCTCTGATACCAAGTTGTAACGCCCTGGATAACCAAGACCGTTACACTGTGTGTTTGAAGTAGTGCAAGACTTGCTAATCAAGTCATTTAGTTCAAAATGTGTTCCTAATGACACAAGCAGATTAGGTTTCAAAGAATCTCGGTTATAAACAATTAAGTTTTATTAAAAGCAGATGTTTAATACATGGGATCCCAAGTCAAGGTTTAAATAACGTGCATACAAAGCTCTTAATTACAAGTAAGTAACCGAGCCACTCTAATGGCAAAATACAAGTTTTAGGTTCCTGTTCCTGAACAAACCCTCAACCGTGGTGGCCGAGCAGCTGACAATGTACACCTTGCCCCCAGAGCTCTCCAACCCACGGTCAACTTGTCTTACCTGCACCATGTAGCACCCATGAGCCGAAGCCCAGCAAGAAAACATAATATCACGACATAACAGTATTAACAGCTAGCAATTCACAGAGCATAGTCCAATAACCACAAAATACTATTCAGTACCATCAGGGCCATAAAATGCATTCAAGCAACACCCTGACCAATAACCATTAATCCAGCTCCAGGCACTCATTAAGTCACAGACATTAATCCACAACAAACACATATCAAGAAATAACTAGGGTTAACACCCGCAGGCCGCACCCTTTGTTTAACTCACCGCCTTAGGCTCGCTTAGGCCAACTACAGTGACATGCCCACTGACTCCGGCCAGCTTAACCGAGCTCAGTGCATAATAAGCTGTCCTCGGATACCAGTGTCCGAGCCGCGCCTACGCGCAAGTGTGGATTTTGGCACCCTTAGGCCGTTACCACATGTCCCCGTGGCATAATACCACCTTATGACATTTATTCAGTTATAGGGAACTCTTAGTCCCAACACATTCACATGGTTTATTATGATCACATAACAATACATTCAAATATAAGGAACACTTAGTCCCATCCTAGCCACATACACAGGTGCAGTTTTCTTACCTTTAATCTGTGCGGTTATAGAATTACGAGCAACGCCCCTCAAGCACGATTCGTTCCCGAGCCTAAGCCTTCATTACCTAGTCACAACCAAAGCATAGGGTTTCATAAATACTCAAATATAGGTTCCAGTTATAAAACTAACTCCCGGGATATCAAATTCCACCAAGCACGGTGGTGAAACCAAACCCGAGCACACTAGGTCACTCCCCCATGCTTAAAACCCTCAAAATCCCAAGTGTGCAACCAAGGGCTGCGGCCCTTGAAGCTTAGCCGCGGCCCTTCACCAAAACAGAGCCAACACCACACCTGAAGGGGACACGCGCCGCGGCCCTTGCTTTGGGCACCGCGGCACTTGCCTTTGGCTGATCCTTCTTGGCTCCTTTGCAAGCTAGGGCCGCAGCGCTCTAGAACAGAAGCCGCAGCCCTTTCCGTCGAACCCAGAATTTCCACCATTTTCAACTTCCAAACCTTACCCAAAACCACCCCAAAGCTCCCTACTTCAATATCAATCACTCCCAACACTTTTAAAACAACTTTAATATCATAATTCAACAGGAAACCCAATCTAAAACTCATTGCAATCCATTTTCAATCTCTGAAACTCAAGAACATCAAACACCATAACCAACCATTTAAAACCCAGATTTAAACCTCTAATTCATAAATTAAAGTTTACCTCTTTAGCTGAACCTCTTCTCTAAGCAAAATCCCAGTTGGTTCCCAAGTTCTAGCTTCAATTCAACCTTAAACATAAAAATCATGATTATCCAACTACCCAGAAAACTCAGAGCTTCTAACCTCAAAATCACAGTTGATTCTCATCTTGGCTTTAGTTGAATGATCCTTGGATAATCGTTGCACCAAGCTTTTAAATCCCCATTGAAATCCCAGCCTAAATCCTCCAAATTCCCTCTGTTTTCCTTGTGTTTTTCTTAGTTCCCTTGAGAGAGAGAAGGGAGAGAGAATAAGAGTCGGTTTATATTTTTCTTCCAAAAGCTTCCTTAAGTCTAACTTATCTATTATGTTAATCCCGAGGCTCGAGGTGCCGGAACCGTCCCCGAGGCCAAAATGGTAAAATCCCCCAATATTCCCGCCTAGACATTCTAACCTCAAATATATCTCCATATATTTATTTCCGTGTCCCGATAACCCAAATTACCATCCGCTATCTAAAAGTATCCCTGAATTCTCCAAAGTCTTATCTTAAACCCTCATTGTGACTTTTCCCACTATCTGGCCCTAGAATCGTCTTGAGTCGTGCTCAATAACCTGTCCACATAATAATGTGGTTCTCACGCATATATCACATGTCATATTACCACATAATATAACCAATTATCATATGAACATTATTAGACATATATATTTATCAATCTACCCTCATAATAATGTGGTCTCAACAATTTATCACACACATTCACATTTATGCCCTTACCGGCCAAACAGGGCCCGCACACTTATCCAATACCCATTACACGCTTTCTTACCATTAATTCCCTTAACTATCAATTATGCCTTCCCGGCACACTAATCAAGGCTCTTAAGCCTTATTAGTAATTTTGGGTCGATACATTTCGAGTTCTATGCGATAGAGCAGGTCCCTCGAGAGCAGAACTCTAATGCGGACGCCTTAGCCAGGCTTGCTACCTCTATCGAAAATGACGAATTAAATGTCGTGCCAATTAAACATCTCTCGGCACCTAGCATTGACGTGCTAGAGCATGAGGACGTGTGTATGATCAACTCCGAGCCTACGTGGATGACTCTGATAGTTGAATATCTCGAGACCGACATCCTTCGAAAAGAACGGACCAAGGCTCGAAAGTTGATGTATCAAATCCCTCGCTATACCATTATAGATGGAAGGTTGTATAGAAGAGGATATTCCATGCCATTAATTCAGTGTGTGACTCCACCCGAAGCTAAGAAAATCATAGAAGAAATTCATGAAGAGTTCTGTGGAGACCATATTGGGGGGCATAGCCTGTCCAAGAAAATCATACGCCAAGGTTACTTCTGGCCTACCATCAAATCAGATTCGTTTGATTACATAAAAAAGTGTGATAAGTGCCAACGATTCACCACAATTCCTTGAGCTCCACCATCCGAGCTAACTATGATGACCTCCCCATGGCCATTTGCGGTATGGGGAATCGACCTCATAGGCTCTCTTCCAACAGGCAAAGGCGGAGTAAAGTACGCGGTAGTCACCGTAGATTACTTAACAAAATGGACAGAAGCTGAACCTTTGGCGACCATAACCTCCAAAAAATTCCTTGACTTTGTGGTGAAAAATATCATATGTCGATATGGGATGCCGAGGAATAATGTGTCTGATAACGGAACCCAGTTCAACAGCGATCTGTTTACCAACTTTTGTGAAAAAAAAATGGAATAATAAAGAGTTTCTCATCAGTGGCCCATCCCCAGGCGAATGGCCAGGTCGAAGCTGTAAACAAGACTCTAAAAAGTTTACTGAAAAAAAAGTTGGAAGAAGCTAAAGGAAGATGGCCTGAAGAATTGCCCCAAGTCCTATGGGGATATAGGACTACAACCCGTACATCGACAGGACATACCCCATTCTCTCTGGCGTACGGTTGCGAGGCTATGTTGCCAATCGAGATCGAAATTCCCACAATTTGAGCCCTCGCTTATGATCAAGCCTCAAACCACTCTCAGCTGATCGAAACTCTTGACCTGATCGAAGAAAGAAGGAATGAAGCTCAATTAAAAAATGTTGCATACCAACAGCGAGCTACCCGGTACTTCAACAAAAGAGTTCGGGATCGAAAGTTCGGTATGGGAGATTTGGTGCTAAGGCGTGTATTCTTGGCAACGCGGGATCCAGCAGATGGCGTGCTCGGGCCAAATTGGGAAGGACCCTACCAGATAGAGTCAACCATCCGACCCGGTGTTTACAAGCTGGCGAGATTGGATGGAAGTCTAATACCGCGAGCATGGAATGGCGAACACCTACGACCTTACTATCAATAGTATAGGAAGGATGTTGCTTGTAACCATGCTTGTTTATCTGTACTGTTTTTTTTTTTTTTTTTTGGATTTTTTCAAATAAAAGTTGATTTCGTTTAATATGCTGTATTTTTTGCAATCTCTGTCAATTTAATAACCTATGTTCTCACTCATAGGATATTAAAGGGGGCATCAGTGGCACGTATACCACCAGCTTGAAAAAATAAAACAGCATATACGAAATACATATAAGTGTTTGGACGTAACCAAATACGCGAGCTAAGACAGTCTGGATATAACCAAACTGTCAAAAGTATACAAGTATTTGGAAATAACCAAGTGCGTGAAATAAGATAAGTTTAGATATAACCAAACTGGCAAAAAGATAAAAATGTTTGGATGTAACCAAATATGCAAACTAGATTAAAATATAAGTGTATGGATTACAAACCTAACACGACCTTAATAGGTTTGGAACAAACCAGTTAAAACTAATCGGCGGTAAGTTGGAGCATAACCCACTTCATATAAGCCGAGATCGAGGCTGGAGTATCTTACAAAACAATAGTTTCGACCTCATAACCTCAGAGAGCTAACCGAGGACAAGAAAAAGTAACTAAAAAGTAAGATATAACTAAACCATTTGCATTACACACCATACAAGTACTTTCGGGTGCATGGTAAAAGTAATATCCGACCTTGACAAATAACGAGATCAGAAGCGTATAAACCGAGCAAACCGTGCATGAATGCATTGAACCTCGAGCTTAAATCCAAACTATGTTTGTGTGATTAAACTGTTGGAATAGCTTATACAGGATCTTTATTTATTTTCATGTATATCTAATATTAAACAAATTAATACAAGATAGCCTAAAATATGTTTCTAAAATTGAATTCAAAGATAAACAAATAATATAATACTTACAGTATACGCAGCGGAATTAAGAGTCCTTCCTTCAGTTTCTCTAACTCTTGTATCCTTTCTGTCGCAGAGTATTATCAAGAAACTGAACCGATCTTCTATTTTCTTCACGATCTTCCAATGTATCCTTCGAACCACCTAGACTAGTGTGGGCAATTCTCAACACATGAGAAAGATATAGAGAGAAGAAGAGAAAATACAAAGAGGCTTAGAAAAGGACTTGTGTTTAGAGAGAATATAAAACTATCAGAAAATCTGACTTATCAAAAACCCTATTTTGACTTCTCTATAAGCACTCCCTTTATAGACTCAATTAGGCCATTTAATTTAATTAAAAAATCAATAAAATAACAGCCATTTTGAAGCCCTAGGTCGAAATTATCATGGGCTATAGGCCCGTGAAATTTCCCATTTGATTATAAGTCCATTGGACTTAAAATCAAGGCCTGTATTATTTTCTATTGATTTAATTAATTAAATCCTTTATCAAATTAATTATTTATAATTTGAACCTTGATTTAAACTTATTTATTAATTTAGATACAAATTTATCTTAATTAATAAATCTGCCATAATTTCTCTTTTCTTCTCAAAATTACACAACTCTGTGAAACTATCCAAAATTGACCTGGTCAACTTTGATAATTCTAATTGATGATTAAATCAATTAATTGAGACTATCTAGATGATTTTATCCAAGGTACAATGGGGACCATGGGCCTATGAAATCAAGCTCCAATAAGTTATCATAAATTTAACAAATAAATTTACTAACTTATTAATTACTCGTGACTCCACTATAGACTTGGAATTGCACTCTTGAATTCATAGAACGCTCTATAACAAATATAGATACGCTATTAATTATCCATTGTTACAACCATAATTTTCACTCAATCCTCTATAGATGGTCTACAATGAGATAGGACTAAAATACCGTTTTACCCCTCATTGTATTTTATCCTTAAAACACTTAGTTCCTTGTAAATGATATTTCAGTAAACTAATTTAATTACTGAAATGAGATCTCTATCATTTAACACCTTGAACCAAACTAAAAGGAAACCATCATTTCACTTCTTCATCATAAGCTATAGATGTTCATATCTATGATTAACACTCCCACTCAATTATACTACCGAGTTCCCAAGATGTAAGTATGGGCTAGTCCGTAGGGTAAGCTGGTAACGAACAAGTCAAAGAACTCAAATAATACAATCAGTTAGAATACTAACCACTCAGAATTGAGATTGAATTGACCTATGGTCAACTATATGATATGACTAGAATAGATAATAACGGTATGTTTACTTATCTTATCAACTGTCAATATCGGTCCTGTCCGATGTAACAAATACATCTGATCTTATCTACTTTGCTAATGTTCTGGAAAGAACATAACACTGTAATGTGTAAGTAGATCATATCGTAGATTGGCAAGTCAGTGTAAATCCGGTGCACTGACTAATCTTAGGACTAACTTATTTTGAACATATAATCATATTTATATTCCACTGTGATTACGTCACTATAAATAAGATTAGCTATATGCTCGGGATTTAATAGAAGTTTATATTAAACAAATAATCATGAAAATAAAACATGTGAGCAAAGTGATTGACCAAGTCAAAAAATGATTTCTATTCTTTTATTGATAATAAAATGAGATTACAAAGAATTTGGGTCTTAATTAGGGCATAAAACCCCAACATAAACAGGCATATATGGCACTTTAATATCAAATGTGCAAAATATTTCAACCCGAGAAATGTAAAGCATATATATTAAAATGAAGTCAAAAAGAAAATTGTATTAGCCCCATGGGCATAAATTAAAAAAACAATTACAAAAAATAAAGGGACGTATCCCCGAGGTATCATCTAGAGAGAAGAAGCAATCTCCTTGGCCTTCTCAGCATCCTCCTTGGCCTTCTCAGCATCAGCGTCCTCCCCAAATCCCTCTGGGCCATCATGAGCAGCCTCCTCCTCCTTAAGCCGAGCCTGCCATTTGGCCATGAGTTTCGCTTCAAGATGGCCTAAGAAGCTGGTATTGAGGTCGACATTATTGGCCCATATTCTGTACATGGCCAGGTCAACCGCCCAATCCTTCTTCTCCTTAAACTCTTCAAGAAGACGAGCCTTCTCACTCTCAATGATCTCAAAAGTGACGGCCTTATCTTCTTCAAGCTTGGCATTGACCCCCTCAAGCCGAGCATTCTCCTTCTCAAGCTCTGCGAGCCTGGCGTTCTGCTTCTCAAGCTCAGATATTTTGACCTTAAGCTCCTCAACTCCTGCCTCTACCTTTGCCTTTGTTGCCTTGAGCTCATCACTCAGTTTGAGCTGAAGATCCTTCGCCTCCTGAGCATAGGACTTGCTCAAATGGATCTCATTATTCAGTTTATAGTTGAGCTGAGCGGAGACAGCAAGAGCCTGGCATACGAAGAAATCAACATTAGCATGTGGACCGTTTATAAATACAGCTAGTAGCGAGAAAAGGAAAGTTACCGTGGCAGTAAGCTCGATGCTCTTCTCGTAAAGTGTGTTGCAGTCTCGGGCGTTGTTCAAAAATTTCCAATGAGGAGCGTCAAAACCGCTAAAGCTCTGACCCACTCAAGACAGAATGTCCGAGCCCAGCGTAGCCCCATGGGGTCCAGCAGCATTGTCAACTACATACTCATCAACGTGAGTAGAAACTGACAACTTGCGTGTTAGGGAAGCCGAGGGTTTTTTCGGAGGTGGGTCGAGCATTGAGTGAACCATGATGGGATGTTGGGGCTCGACCATAGTGGATACCCCGACCTATGGAGTTGGCTCCACAGCCGAGCTCGTGGCAGGCAGGGCTAGTGGAGGAGGTGTCTTTTCAGTCCTCTTAATGACCTTGGCGGGCCGGTCGGTCTTTTGCGACCCCCTGGGATGCTTACTCCTCTTGGCTCCGCCACTCACAAGGATGTTGTCGAGAACAGAGTCCATCTCGCCTGCACAGTTACACCACAATATGAGTTATTGAAAAATAAAGTAACTCAGCATAATGCAAACATACATGGGATAAAAAGACAAGTGGAGAGAAACCTAACTGGAACTCTCCACCGAGCTTGAGCTCGGCTTTAGAAGAGGCGGGGGGAGTACCTTCCCTATAGGTGGACATCAACCTCGAAAGGAACCTATAGTCGTTGGTCCCATATTGGACGGCTATTACGTTCCATACCTCGTTTAGGCTATACATAGTGTCGTATTTCCCGAGCCAGCTATCGAACCTATGAACTCGTTCATCTACCCAAGACCATACATAAAAATGGTTCCTATCTTCCTCACACAATACTAACCTATCGGGTTTATGCTTTAGCAGGGAGGGGGACCACATATTTGAGCTTAGGATGACTGTACCTTGCTCATCTGAGCCCGAGCGTGAGGCCTCATCGTTGGCCTCGTTACCCGATTGTGGACTCCTTTGACGAACTGGAGGCGGAGGCCTTGCCTCTCTCTTTGGGGGGATGTTGCCCGTTGGTAGAGGCACGAGCTCCCACCAGACGTATTTTTTATTGGACCAGTCTGATGTAGACTGATCCTCTCCTAAGAGCCCACAAGCCCGGAGCTTGTCTTCATGCAGGAGATAGGAAAGGGATCTCCTATCGTAAGGAAGTTGGAGCAGAGTCTCTCTGTGCTCCTTCATCTCATCAGTGGGAGTAGGGCGATGATAGTTGGCTGGAAAGTTAAGCACATTTTAGCTAAGCACGAGCCTAAAGCAAAGTTCGAGCACAAAAAGAAGGAGGTTGAAATACTTACGAATCCGTCTGAATGAATAGAATCGAGATGGGGCTAGGCCATCTGTCCAGAAGAAGGCCTTCTTGAAGTCGGGAGGATGATTGGGAAGATCTTCAAACATCTTCTTCTCCTTCGGGTAGCTCGAAAGATAGTAGAAGTCGTCCCCTCCCCAAGCTCGGGAGGGGTTTCTTTTCAAACAAAAGAGATATAGGATCTCCTTTGGTGATGGTCCTTCCAACTTTAGTTCGTGGTACAGCGACCTCAGGGCAGACAGAACCCTGTAAGAATTGGTGTTGAGTTAGAAGGGGGCCAACCCAACGAAGTCTGTGAAGTCCTTGAAAAAAGACTTCAAAGGCAGTACCGCCCCTGCCTTTATGTGCTCCTGGCTCCAAGCTGCGTATCTCAGCTTGCTGTCAGGATTTCCATCTCCTGGAGCGCGGCAGCTTCGCTCGTGGGAGGTCGGGGCTCGACACCTTAGCGAGCCTGATAATCCTATACCGTGAAGGGCCAGGATATCAATTATCTGGCCTAGTGATGTAACCGAGCTCCAATAATGCTCGGCCTCGAAAAATTCCCTCCTTGGCTACGAGGTAGAGGGTTCCCCCATTAGTGAAAATTGAAGATCACCTGGCTTGAAAGCAATCGTCACTTTAAGCAAAGGGTTGAGTGGAATCGGTATAGGCTTGGTATCTGGATCCGGATGAAGGGCGACCCTTAGTTTTTTCCTTTCTCCTTCTTCAACCTCGTCTATCTGACGTCAGAAGTAATCTCGAGTGTCCTCTTGCTCATGCCTCAGTTCGTGTTCCCGAAGTAAACGTTGATTCCGAGTGAAAGGAGATTCTGGGCTCGGAGTTGCTGGCGAATAGGGGATTGTGAACTTTGACCCCCACCACTTTCCCGAATTCTGCAGCATCTAACAAGAAAGTAAAAGGGTGAGGGCCAAGCAAGCAAGAAGTACAGAGATAAATAGTACCTAAGCTCGAATGATCGAGGCTACAAGGCAAGCTCGATCCAAAGGAGACGGGACCAGTCCCAGAGCGTGTGTTCCACCGAAGGATAGGAAGGTGGATTTGTCATGGGAAATCCCGAAATATTAGGAAAGAAAGGTGGCGGTATTTAAAAGGTGATATTTTTGGGAATCGTGCATTCCTTAAAGGCAAACCCTAATTTTGTACCCGATATCTTCGTGTGTAAGATACGGTTTCTAAAATTTGAAAACCCAAAAAAGGAACCATTTTTGGACCCTTTTTTCGCAGAAGCTGGGTTTGAGTCTAATCCTAGTGCGATTAAACTAGTGAATTGATATATGGGACGAGAATAAATCCTAATGCCCACGGTGTAACAGAAGTATAAGCATGCATAATGAAAAAAAAATGCATATACGTAACGCAAAGAAACCATAGACCGAAAACTTACACAATATAATCGGTGGAAACAGAGAAATGGATGATTGAACGAGCAGTTGCAGATACGATTTCACTGAACCAAAAAGTCCAGCCGTGCTTTGTCTTCTCAGCTTGGAGAACATGCAAGAACCAGGCGAAGTTTTTTTTTTTTTTTCTGAGATGCTGAGTATGAAGAAAAAATGAAGAAGACAAAGGGTGACATATTTATATACCCTCAGAGATTGTAAAAAGGTGAATTAATCTGAGCCATTGGCCAGATTCCATATCCGATCCGATGGCTAGGGACAAGTGACATGATGGGACCATAAAGTTGGCAGGCGAACGATCGTGGACAGAGTCTCAAGGCACTCGAGTACCTTGAATAAGCAACACCCAGCTGACGTGTGTCTAGACTCAAGTGTGCGGTGGAACGGTTCCCAAAGAAAGTAGTTCAAAAGTTTCCTTCTCATAGGATTCGAACTAATACTTTTGAGGAGGCAAAATGTTACACCCAGATTTTGAGATCTGAGGCTGTGACCTCGAAAGCTGGATTCGTCAGATGTGAGCTCGCGATAGCTAAAGTGCATGTTCGTGGTCCAGATGCCAAGCCCTCAAAGCAAGGTGGCAACCTCGAAGATATGTAACCTCGAAGTTCTTTCTAAGCTCGAAAGACATAGCATCAGAGTATATCCGTTGTCGGGTGTCTTTGGATCAAGTGGCCCGAGCTTGACATGGGTATGAGCTCGGGATATAATGGCCTCGGTGGTATTTACCCGCTCCAAGCTGGTCTCGGGGAAAGTTATACAGCTCGTAATTCACCTAGAGACCTGGACTGACATGATGCTGATCACTGATCTCGAACGGCTTAGTAGGTCATTTGATGAGACGCAGTCCATGCATTCAGAAGATATTTATTGTTGTAACTTCCCTACATTAAAGGGATATTAAGTAGTCTGTTATATGTCTCCTGGTCTTCAGAGGACGTTTCCTTGAATATAGGAGTTACAGAATTTAATGTCATTATTCCCATCAATAAAGATGAGTATCTTCCCGAAATATGTGGGAACGAACTCTGAAAACTCTCTATAAATAGAGATGTCATGAACACTTGAAGGGGACGGAATTTTGTTATCTTGAGAGAATTTCTAGAGAATTCATCCCTGAAGGATTTCCAGAAAACTCCAAAGTCCTAATAAAAAATACCTGTGGACTAGGCAGAGTTAACTGCTGAACCACGTAAAAAATCCTCATTGTTCTACTATACTATTCATCTTTGCTATAGTTTTTATTGTTTACGTGCTCTACATTTTAAGTTGATGAAAAACGGCGTCAACAAAATCTAAACCACGATTCTTCAAAAATTTAACCTAAAGGCTTAAAATCTAAACCACAACTATTCAAAATGTAAACCACAAAGCTTAAAATATAAACCATCACTCATTAAAATTTAAACCACAAATCTTAAAATTTAAACCGCGACTTGTAAAAATTTAAAACATAAGGCTTAAAGTTAAACCACCAGGCATAAAATCTAAACCACAACCATATAAAATATAAATCATAATCTTTTAAAATCTAAGTCACGATTCCTTAAAATTTAAACTACTAGTTTTTAAAATTTAAACCACCAGAAACTTAAAATTTAAACCATAAGGCTTAAAATTTAAACCACAAGACTTAAAATTTAAACAATAACTCTTTAAAATTTAAACCACGATGCTTAAATATTAAACTACTTGGCTTAAAATCTAAATCACGACCATATAAAATATAAACCATAATCATTTAAAATCTAAATTACGACTCTTTAAAATTTAAACCACTAGTCTTTAAAATTTAAACTATGACTCTTTAAAATTTAAACCACAAGGCTTAAAATTTTAAACCACAAGACTTAAAATTTAAACTACGACTCTTTAAAATTTTAAACCACAAGACTTGAATTTAAATTACCACTTTTTAAAATTTAAACCACAAGGCTTAAAAGTTATACTACTAGGCTTAAAATCTAAACCACGACCATATAAAATGTAAACCATGATCATTTAAAGTCTAAATCACGACTCTTTAAAATTTAAACTACTAGTCTTTAAAATTTAAACCACGACTCTTTAAAATTTAAACCACAAGGCTTAAAATTTAAACCACAAGACTTAAAATTAAAAAACACAAGACTTAAAATTTAAACCACGACTTTTTAAAATTTAAACCACAATGTTTAAAAGTTAAACCACTAGGCTTAAAATCTAAACCACGATCATATAAAACATAAACCATGATCCTTAAAAATCTAAACAACGACTCATTAAAATTTAATCACTAGTCTTTAAAATTTAAACCACAAGACTTAAAATTTAAACCATGACTCTTTAAAATTTAAACAAGGCTTAAAATTTAAACTACGACTCTTTAAAATTTAAACTACAAGGCTTAAAATTTAAACAAATATTCTTTAAAATTTAAACCAAAAGGCTTAAAAGTTAAACCACACGATTAAAATCTAAATCGCGACCATATAAAATATAAATCATGATTATTTAAAATCTAAACCACGGATCCTTAAAATTTTAACTCATAGTCTTTAAATTTTAAACTATATATAAAGCTTAAAATTTAAACCGCAACTTTTTAAAATTTAACCCACGTGACTTAAAATTTAAATCACGAATCTTTAAAATTTAAACCACAATGCTTAAAATTTAAAGCACAAGTCTTAAAAGTTAAACCACACGATTAAAATCTAAACCACGACCATATAAAATATAAACCATAATATTTTAAAATCTAAATTACTGCATCTTAAAATTTAAATCACTAGTCTTTAAAATTTAAACTACAAGACTTAAAATTTAAACCACAACTTTTACAATTTAAACCACAAGACTTAAATTTTAAATCACGAATCTTTAAAATTTAAACTACAAGGCTTAAAAGTTATACTACTAGGCTTAACAAAATAAAATGTATAGATTTTTAGCTATTAATTTAACTATGTATTTGTTGTGTTTCTTTATTATTAAATATTATTCAAAGCTATTAACTAACAGTAAAAAGAGTTAGATTTGATGGTTATATGACTTCTTATGCTATCCTAATGGACATGTGTTTGACTCTTGGCAACTACAATTGGCACAACTTTTTTTTATAGCATGTCTGGACACCTTGTGTGGAGAAAGGGTATAATGGGAACATTTATGATAAATCTGAGTATAAAAGTAAGTGAATTAATAAATAGGTAAAAATTAAAATAGTTATCTAAAAGTGGGCACCTAACCTAATTTCTTCATGCAAATTAGAGCAGGTTGGTCCTGGTGGTGGCTATAGGCAGACTAGGCCCAAATATAGGGTTTTCACTTTCAGAAAGGTCCTTGTATAAAAAATAGAATTCCAAAAAATCACGTATCACTCGTATAAAAATAATTAAAAAAAATTACAGATATATATAAATAAGGAAAAATTACAACTAGAACTGTAAATTTTAAAAAAATTGAAAAATACTGAATTTTACAAAAAATACAAAAATACGGATAATAGTTTGTTACGGTTCTATAATCGTCTGTTATAATTTTCTATTTAGTCTATAAATGTTGTTTACAAAATTGTAACATATGGTTACAAACTTGTAACTTTTAATTACAAATTTGTAAACTTTGGTTACCAAAAAATTGTATTGTTACAAAAAAAAACTCAATTTTTACGATTATGTCACTCCGTATTTTTGTAATTTTTGACAAATTCCGCATTTTTAGTATTTTTTTTTTTTAACTTTATGTATTTTTCTGAATTTCCCAAAAAATAACGTATAAATTTACCGACTATGATTACAAGACAAGTGAATCTCATAATTTCCAAAATTCATTCTATTAATAGGGGAGAGACATATAGTCTTGATTTGTCATTCAATGAAGTTTTAATTTGACATAGTTTTGAAAGATCTATTTGACTATAAAATGGGAGCAAAAGAAGTTTGATATATATAACTAATGTTACTCTTTGATGATACTTTAGAGTCAAATACCAAACTATATATACACATATATCATCTCATCCTCAGATCAAAAGGAATAAAAAAAAATTGAAAAAGAGTAACGAAGTCATAAGAGACGAGTGATTTAATTTGAGTTGCATTGTAGGTGGTTGTCCAGTTCGTATTGGTTGAGAGAGTCATAGATTTAAAAAGCGAGTTTGCTATTGGTTGTTATCAAAGATAAGATGTACGCTAGGATAGACTTATTTGTCTGGTTGTGATGACGTGCCAAATACTCCCAACAATATTATAAATACATAAGTAAGCTCTATTGTATTTTTTCTATACCGAGTGATACACGGTGAGTTAATATTTAACAATTTTTAATGTTTTAGCAACTTTAAATATTTTTGTCACAATAAAAAAGATTAGATATTTATTTTAACATATATTGAATATTGAGTATTTTTATCGTAAAAATAAAAAATTCGATATTTAATTGTAACAAGTGTAAAACATTGAGTATTTATTCTGCAAATACTCCTAATTTTGACACTTAAAATTACATAAATTTTTAATTAACCATGAAGAAACATCACGACTGCTTATTTTAATTTATGGTCTTCTTCGTTGATGATACATTCCACATCACTCTTAATTTTAACACTTTATATAATATAAATTAGAAGATTTATATTTTATTTTACTCATAACAAAATTATGAATAATTAGCGTCAAAACTCTCTTATTTTTACATTTTTTATACTTAACCTCTCATTCTTTCTTTTCACAAGTGAAACCTCTTATCTCCATTAGTTTTTGATGTTAAATGTCAGAGTGGAGCTACATGACCATCTAAAACGAATGTCACATCATAATTAATTAATTATTGTTAATAAAAAATTCTAAAAAGATTATTTAATTAATTAAAAATTAAAAAAAACATTTTATTTTAAAATAGATTTATAAAAATATATATTAATCTGAACTAATTTATTTTTTTTTAAAAATCCTAATTTTTCCCTACACGATATCTTCTCTTTCTTCTTCTTCTTCTTCCAGACAAATAGTTGGTGAAGTCGAGGTGCTTGGCTTGCGCATGGTCAGAGGTAGAGCTGGAGTTGGTTGGGGCTTGCGGGGCTTGGGTTTGATGTGGGAGGAAGAATGCTCAGATTGGGTCGCAAATAGACGGGGCTGTGTCTGGAGTGATGGAAGCGACGAGTTGGTGGCTCGTTTTCTAGGTAGTCGAAGGCATAGGCGGAGATGGGAGGGTCGAGGTTGTGGGTTTCAGGTGCAAGTGAGGTCGGGGTTCGAGGGAGGTGGGAGATAAGGGTGAATGGGGATGGAGTTGCAAGTGGTTGGTGGTGAGATAGACAAGGGTAAGGCTTGAGGGAAGGGAGGAGTTGCAGGTGGTCGGAGATGGGAAGGGCAGAGCTTGAGGGTTGGCAGCAGGAGGAAGGAAGAAGAAGAAGAAGAAGAAGAAAGAAGGAAGGAAGGAAGAAGAAGGAAATTAGGATTTTTTTTTTTTTTTAGATTTATGAATTAATATTAATTTTTTTATAATACATTTTTTAAGTAATTTTTTAATCTATTTTAAATAAAAATTAATTTTATTTTATATTTTAAATTAATTTAAATATTTCTTATTGATTTTTTAATTTAAAATAATAGTGTGACATTGACTCCACACTGACAGTTAACAACAAAAACTAATGAAGACATTAAATTTGATAACAGAACGAAGGATTGAGAGGTTTCACCGACGAAAAAAAAAAGGAGATTAGTGTAACAAAATATAAATATAAAATGGTTTTACTGCCAATTACTCAAAAATTATTTCATTTGTTTTATCTTGTTCAGGGAGTGATATTTGACTAGTGTATAAATTCTTTTCTTCTTCTTAATTTTCTCAACTAATTAGAGGCAAATTAACACTCAATGTGGAAAAACCAATAAATCACCCTATATTTATAAAAAAAAAATTGAGATTAAGATTCCACATGTGAGAAGTAAAATGTTGGAACTGTAGAATATTTTGTTCTAAAACAAAACACCTAAGAAATTAGAAACCCAACTCTGTTGTCTTTACAATAAAAGTTGATAATGAAAAAGATTAATGATATGTGCACAAAAATTTATGTACTAAGTCAATTTTATTTAATAAATCAAATTTATTTTAAGTGAGACCAATATTATGTCACTTGGTGTAATATTTTAGTACAACAACTTATAAATTAAAAGAAATCAAGACCCTTACATAAATGATAAAGAAATAGTAAGAGTGTATCATAAAGTATGAAAATGTGTTTTATTTGTAGGTAGGAACTAATCTTTCATCAAGTTTCAAGATATGAGCTTTGAATATTTTTTGAGTCAATATGAAATCAAGTATGTTTTCATTTCATATTGACAGAAATTAAGAAGGAATGAAAAAGTTGTTGTATTCCTTAGTGAATATTGAAGAGTACAGAGCTTTATATAGAAGCTTATAGGACCACATTATACGTGGCACACATATAGGAGAAAAGAAAAGGTAAACCAACTAATACAAAATTAATTAAGTAATCATTTGGTTTAACATCCCCCCGCAAACTCATTGGGTGCGGAAGCACAGTGAGTTTGGTTCGCAGCTCCTGGAATCGAGTGGTGACAAGTGGCTTGGTCAGGCAATCCGCCAATTGATCTGACGATGGAGTGAAAGACAATAACAAATCCTTGCGGAGGACACGTTCTCGAATGAAATGATAGTCAAGTTCCACATGCTTGGTGCGAGCATGAAGTACCGAGTTAGAAGCTAAGTGAAGAGTGCTGACATTGTCGCAATATAACACCAGAGGATGAGGAAGAGGCATGCCTAATTCAGAGAGAAGAGACTGTAGCCAAGAAACTTTAGCAGCGCCATTGGCCATGGCGCGATATTCCGATTCAGTACTTGAACGAGACACCACTTTCTGCTTTGATGAGGACCAAGAAATCAGATTGTGCCCAAGAAAAATACAATAAGCACTTGTGCTGCAGCGGTCATCCGGGCAAGATGCCCAATCTGCATCCGTATAGGCATATAGTGTATGATTAGTAGTGGGATGGAGAAACAGTCCGAGGTGAGCGG